>NC_138176.1:83434665-84676580 GCF_964165515.1 Mesoplodon bidens | reverse complement strand
GAAATGTTATCTTTAAGGAGATTTATAAAAGCAAAAAGAATCTATGTGGTTTTATTCTGAAAGCTGGAAGTGTTGAGAAACAAGGCAGACTTCTAATGCTGAGTGTTTTTACTTTCAAGCTGTAAAAGATGTGTACTGGTTTCTGTGCATGTTTGTGAGGAAGAAGCAATTGAAATATTTATTTTTTTTGTTCTGGCAAAGCATGACCAGCCACATTGAAAGTACTTCGTGAGATGTTTTGTCATGGGATTAAAGAAACAGAAAAGGCAGAATCAGCCTCCTTCCCTAAACAAGTGAACATTATTGCATATTTCTTCAGAGAGTTGCATTTTTGAAGAAACATTTTATATACTGTGATGGAATTAGCTAAGTGGCATACCACTATGCAAACTAGAGCTTTTATTTGTTTGTTTGTTTATTTATTTATAAATATTTTGGGTGCTCTGTGTGACATGTTGGATCTTAGTTCCCTGACCAGGGATCAAACCCACGCCCCCTGCAGTGGAAGCACAGAGTTTTAACTGCTGGACCACCAAAGAAGTCCTGCTCTGTTTTTTCTTTCTTTCAAACCAGAGCTTTTAAAATCAGACCCAGTTCCCCCTTCTTTATTTATAGTTAATGAAAAAACTTAGCAAAATATGTGATACACGGTGTCCAGGACGTTTCCAACATAAGCTTTATTAAGTATTACTACCATCATGGTATTTTTTTCTCTGTCTTCCCACACGTGGGTAAAGACACATATACATAAATGTACACATATGCTTATTAATTACATGTACATTTAAATTAATTTTTGTTTGGGTAGTGCCTTGAATTCCACAAGGTACCAAGAGAGGCATCCTTACTCCCCTGGTGAACACTAAGAGTTGAGTTCCTTAATGAGTCCAGAGTTTTCAAATTACAATTTAATACGTAGGACTTCTGAAATAACCTTGGTTATTTAGAATAACTTAGAAATCCTGTACCCACATGTCTCTTACTTGTGCTTGCTTCCTGTAGACGCCCCTCTACTTGGTAAATCATGGGGAGACTGGACCAGTCAGATGCAACAGGTGCAAAGCCTACATGTGCCCATTCATGCAGTTCATTGAAGGAGGAAGGAGGTACCAGTGTGGATTTTGCAACTGCGTGAATGACGGTAAGTGACGCCAGCACATGCCCTCAGGGAAAGTTCTGTAGTAAACGGAACATATTATACTTCTTAGCTTAGGAAAAAAATATATATCTGTTAAGGCTCTTAGTTAGACCTGAGCTTTTCCTAAACACCCTCAAGAATAACTCAAAGGAATGATGAGACAGGGAACAATCTCTGAGGTTTATCTTCTGTAAACATAAGAGGTAAATTTTCATTTTGCCTCCAACTGAGGCTTTGTGGAAAGGAATTGAGAAATTAAATGACTTCCCTATTTTTGAATTTTATAAGAAACATAGCAACTTCCCTGTGGGACTCACACATTTCTATGAGAGTAGGAGGGCCTTGGATGTCCTAAACTGAGGGTGTTCTGGTTGGCTTCCCTTCAGGGAAATTACACAGGAGAACTGTCTTTTATCTACATTTACAGATGATAAACTTGAGAGATTGTTCCCTCTTTCACCATTCCTCCGAATTATTCTTGAATGTGAGTTCATCAGTATTTAGGAAAAGCTCAGGTATAGCTGAGGGCTTTAACACGTATATAGATTTTTTCCTCCAATATGAATGTCAGATTGTTTTAAAAAAAATGTTATTATGAAGGGCTTTCCCAGATTCACTGTATTTTCAATTTCGTCCTGGTATGAATTCACAGATGTTGAAAAAAACTGCAAGCTTGCCAAAAGTGTTTACATTTATTATATTTATAACATGTCTCTCTTTTTAATTCTTTGGTGTCAAATGAAGCACATTCTCAGGCTGAGAACATTCCCATATTCATTTACATTTATAGAGTTTTTCTAGAACCACGCGATGATTATGAGAGCATCATTTTATGTGTTTTCCTCTGTTTCTTATCTTTGTAGACATCCTTCCCTCCAGGGCACTAGATCTGAGGAACGTACAGCACTCTGCCCAGGAGCCTGTGGCTGCTGGCTGCTCCTTGATGAAAAGGGAGCTCAGGCAGTTTTCTGCCTGTGTCACGGCGTTCTCGGCCCCTTGGTTCCTGTGTGTGCTCTGGTGGGAGAGCAATGCTGGTCTCCTTGTTTACCCGCCCCCTTATCACAGTCTATGGCTTTGCCCAACTCCCAGTGCCAGAGATTGACATGGTGAGGCTTACTCACAAAGACCTTTAAAAATGCCTTGCTGTGGAGTGGATTCATTGGTTTCCAGCCTCATCTCAAAGGCACCTACTTAGTACAAATTGGTTACACTAGTGAGACCAGATCTTGTTCGTTCTCCACCCTTACGTTTCTTTCTAAGGAAGATCTTATTCCATCTCTCATCCTGGATAAAATCTGCAACCAATCCTTGGCTGTCACACAATCTTGGGACCTGGATTTCAGGAACCCTGTGACCATGCACTTTCCGGGGCTTTAGTTTTGGAGGAAAAAAGTCACGAGATGGCAGAGGCCTCTCCTGAGGCATTTTGATAAATACCTCCACCAAGGTCACCAGATTTCCACTGTCTTCACTCAAGCCTTCAACCTTCTTAGCAAGGTGATCAGAAATTTGTCCAGCATCTATCCACTTAGAGCATCTAGGATCTTCACTTTGGTGTGACCCTCTGGCTTAATGCCCAAAGTGTCAGCTCAGAACCTTAAAAGGCCCCGCCACTTCCTAGTAGAGAAAAACCACACAGAGTTCCTGTATTTCTACACAGTAAATTCCCCTCCTTTGATATCCATGCCTAGGAAGCTGCCCTGTTCATTTTCTATTCATATTAGACTCCAATATTAGTTCCTGCAAGGAAGCCAGACTCCCTTAGATTGACACAGATGCCTGCATTCTTCATTTAGGTTTAAAGAAGACAGAGGTTTGTTGGAGTTAGAAAGAACCCACTGGGCTTGGTCACATGGCTCCACTCTGTTTCCCTTCAAAGTGTCCAGAGATTACACAGTGGGAAGCATGTGAGGCCAAAAGACACGCCGGAAGACGAGTGTCATGTGGCTGTGCATGATTTACGGGGGGACTTGAATTCTGGTTTATAAAACATGGCAGATAATATTAAATACTAAAATTGATTTGATTTGATTGATTTGATTCCCCCTAAAATTAATTGATCTTAAGGGGAAATTTTTTCATATCTTATATGCAGATGTGTGAAAATAAATTATAGGAACTGTAGAAAGTACCACCCATACATCCTACAACAGCCAGTGCAGCATCCTCCATCTCATCTAAATGTAATAAAGTAGCAGTTTAAGGCCCCCATAGCTTTCTTAGCTCAGCCAAAACTATCAGTTTCCCACTTCCATAATCTTGTCAAGACATTGAATTTTCTGAATTCAGAGATCCATATGTACATATGAATCTTATAAAACTTGTTTAAAAAGAAATGGCCATGATATGGTAAGAAAATAGAAAAAAATCAAGCCTTAGTGATTATTTTCTTAAGGCGAAACTAAGAAAACAGTCCTATTATAACCCATGTGTTAGTTCACAACTGAAAATAAAGAATACTGAGTTACTGGTTTTAAAACAGGTCATTACTTCTGTGGTTTTACAAATGAAAATGTTCTTTACGAAACACTTAAAACCAGAGCATTACTGCTTATTCTAAATACTTCTGTTGTCAGTGGTTTAACAGCCAGCCGAATTAATCTCAAGGCAACAGGAGTTCATTTTCGCAGAGATACCAGGCCATATTTGTCCATGTGTTTGGTGTGTGACTCATAAGTGTTCCTATGCTATTGGATGACTTCCAGGGCTTTGCCAGAACTAACCTTCTTAGACATTTGAATCAAATTAAGAGTTCCTCAGCTGAGATCTTAGTGGTGTAGTCTTTCCCAAATACAGTAATCCTTTCCCAAACATTAAAGATTACCATGCAAACTACCCATGGCTGAAGACATCTCTTAATTAAAGGATAATAAACATTATTGTTAATAATATGGCCAAATAAGAAGATAGTAAACCGGTCTTTCTTTTCTCTATGTGTGTAGACTTCTGTTTCTAATATTCTGAGGAAAATTCTGGACCAATTACCTGCTTATTGTTAAATAGTTAGAAAAGTCAAAATTCCTTTTAAAAGAGGTAATTAAATAGGGACAATTAAATTTTGGTTGTGACAATTTTAAAATGCCAGTACTTTTATCCGCTATTTCTCTGTAAAGATCCAAGTCATTAATGATTCTTTGTCATCAATAACTTGCAGAAGGGTCAAGAAGATATTTTAGAAAATGCTTATTCTTTCTAAGACATGCTTTTTAATCGTGGATATTTAGAATATACTAAAATATTTTTTTTCTCATACTAACTCCTTTCTTCCCATAATAAATTTTGAGAACTTACTAAATTGTCTGTGGTGTAAAAATAAAAGATTTCCTTTCCTATTTTGTTTTTATTAGTTCCACCATTCTATTTCCAACATCTGGACCACATCGGAAGAAGACTGGACCACTATGAGAAGCCAGAGCTATCTCTAGGATCATATGAATATGTTGCTACTTTGGATTACTGCAGAGTAAGTGTTCCCAGGACTTCAAGTGTTTATATATGGATGTCAGATACAAGCGAATTACTTTTGTATGTCATGAACTGACCTTTGATTCACAGACAAAGCATTCGGGTGGTGCCATGGGGATGTAGAAATGCCTAAGACACAGATCAATCCTCCTAGGCTGTTAACATGATTAAATAACCAGACCATCCACTGCAGTGATCATCTTTAAAAACTAAAAAGTGGTGGCAGAAAGAAAAAAATAGGGACTTCCCTGGTGGTGCAGTGGTTGGGAGTACACCTGCCAATAATGGAAGGGACATGGGTTCGAGCCCTGGTCCAGTAAGATCCTACATGCCATGGAGCAGCTGAGCTTGTGCGCCACAACTACTGAGCCTGCCCTCTAGAGCCCGCGAGCAGCAACTACTGAAGCCCATGTGCGCTAGGGCCCATGTGCTGCAACTACTGAGCCCACGTGCCACAACTACCGAAGCCTGCGCACCTAGAGCCCGTGCTTCCCAACAAGAGAAGCCACTGCAAAGAGAAACTCACGCGCCGCAACGAAGAGTAGCCCCTGCTCACCGCAGCTAGAGAAAGCCTGTGCGCAGCAATGAAGACCCAACACAGCCAAAATATATATATATATATATATATATATAATAATAATAATTTCATTTGTATGTCCCTTTCAGATAGAATATGATGCTAGGTTCTTTCTTTTTTTAAGTTTTTCTTGATGTGGACCATTTTTTTATAAAACAAATTTATTTATTTATTCATTCATTTATTTTTGGTCGCGTTGGGTCTTCATTCCTGTGTACGGGCTTTCTCTAGTTGCAGTGAGTGGGGGCTACTCTTCATTGCAGTGTGTGGGCTTCTTGTGGCAGTGGCTTCTCTTGTTGTGGAGCATGGGCTCTAGGAACATGGGCTTCAGTAGTTGTGGCCCACGGGCCGTAGAGCGCAGGCTCAGTAGTTGTGGCCCACGGGCCCTAGAGCGCAGGCTCAGTAGTTGTGGCCCACGGGCCCTAGAGCACAGGCTCAGTAGTTGTGGCCCACGGGCCCTAGAGCGCAGGCTCAGTAGTTGTGGCCCACGGGCCCTAGAGCACAGGCTCAGTAGTTGTGGCTCATGGGCCCTAGAGCGCAGCCTCAGTAGTTGTGGTGCACGGGCTTAGTTGCTCCACGGCATGTGGGATCTTCCTGGACCAGGGCTTGAACCCGTTTCCCCTGCATTGGCAGGCAGATTCCCAACCACTGTGCCACCAGGGAAGTCCCTTGATGTGGACCATTTTTAAAGTCTTTATTGAATTTATTACAGTATTGCTCCTGTTTTATGTTTTTTGGTTTCTTTGGCTGCGAGGCACGTGGGATCATAACTCCCTGACCAGGGATCGAACCCACACCCCCTGCATCGGAAGGCGAAGTCTTAACCACTGGATTGCCAGGGACGTCCCTCCACTAGGTTCTTAATGCAGCAGTTTCATATAGTGCCTCTGCCTTATTTGTTTTGTCAATCATCTCAGAACAATTTCCCTTCTAAGGCAGAAGCTCAGCTGATACGGTCAGTAAGACTACTGATGTGTTTCTGTAGCTCCTTCTCCACTCCAGCTGTCATCGCAGTGATTTAGGCTCTCAGAGTCTCCCTGAGACTGTTTCAGCAGCCTGGGATCCTGGCCTCCAGTTTCCTTGCTTTAAAATATAACCATGAGACTCCCCCCACTACCTTAATCTAAAAAATTAAATTCAAAAATTTAAGTTTCTTTATAAGACCGTTAGCTACCACCTTAGCTACATCTTCAGTTGTAGAAAATTCTGGCTCATGTACTCTGAACACATCACTCCCCTGTACAACTCCATGCTTTTATCTAAGATGCTCTTTTGACCCAACTACCTTTCCATCCTCCTATTACATCTATACATACCCCACCTAAAAAACTCCTACTTATTCTCTAATCCCTGGCTGAAATTTTGTTTTATGTGAGTGTGTGTGAATGTGCACACAACTTTCTCTGACTTCATCATGGTTGTTATTTACTAAATCTTCTGATTTTTTTCCCCATATAATTTGGTCTATATGTCTGTTTTAGCAGTTATCCCCATAGAATTTAAATCTTCCTATATTTCCCCTCTTCCTAGATTTTGATATCCCTGGGGACAAGAATCTTGTCCTAGCTGTCTTTACAGCAGCTATAGTGCCTGTCACAGCGTAGGCAGTTGATCAATGCATGTGGATGAATGAATGAATGAGCGAGTGAATGAGTGAATGAATTTGCAGCTGGGTCGCTATTCCCAGGGCTGGCTGTTTCCCTTCTCCAGCGTCATAGTGATGGTGACATCATTATGGATGTCTTGAATATCCTTCAAATTCTTCAGTGATTTGAAAACATCTTCGTGAGTATTAGTTCAGATTTCAGCTTGTATCTGAAGTGCCGTGTGTAGACTTGAAGAAACAGAATCATCCTGACTTACTTCCTTTTCCAAAAATGAATGCCTCCTGGTGCCCAATCCTCAGAAAACAGCCTCTGACCCACAGATTTCTTTCCTAGATATTATTTGCTAGGGGACCAGTCCATGTTGTATTGAATGTAAATTACAAAGAACATTATTCCTAACTAGAAGTTTTTTCAACTGAGTGGATTTAAAAATGTTTTCCAATTAACATACCTTTTGCATTTATTTTAGTATTTTGTATGAGTTTTTCAACTAGTTATTAAAGAAGAGTTAACACTTTATTAGTTTTAACTGTAACATTTGAACACATTTTGGGAAACATAAGAACATTTTTGGTACAAATGATTTATTTCAGGCAAAAACAAACAAAAAAGCCCAAAACAACAACAACAAAAAAGTCCTAAAATACCAGTTACTTTTGGACAGTTTATTTGTCCTTTACTGTTGTTGACTGAAGGAGAATGATCAGGCAGAACATAAACATTTGAAGTTCGAATTAAATGTAATAAAGCCATTGTATCTAGTGATGGAAAATTTATTCACTCATCTTTGCAACTGTAGTGTAAATCTAACTATGCTCTGACTTTCCCCTTCTCTGCCAAAAAGGCTATATTATCTTAATTTTATGCTTTTTTTAGCAGAAACTTAGGCAGGGAGTCAAATCTATTTCTGGGAACAAAAGTCTTAGTATCTTTAAACTCTTTTATCTGGAAATGTTCCAGATGTCTAATTGATGGGAAAGCTCACAGAGCAGGCAAGGAACCAAATAAAAACTACATTTTGAAGAGTTTTTTGTAAGGTTAATCTTCCTTTTATTATTCCAAATAAGGTTCATAATAAAAGAACTCTTAATATCTTCAAATTTAATTATACCTTAAAATGTAAATGAAGAATAATAATGAATTGCCTTAGGGCTTTGGGTGATGAATAAGAGCTTATATAATTGGTATGTGTATTTTTTAATACCATACAAACTTAAAGGAGAATTACAAAATAACATTTTCCCTATTCATTTTAGATAATCTTAATGCCAATTTTAGATAATAAAATTAGCATTCATTGAACATTCACTATGTGTGATGCTCTGTGCTAAGTGCTTTCTATGTATTGTATCATTTAGTTCTCACAGTGACCTCATGTGGTGTGAGTATCACCATGATGTGGGGAAACTTAGGCTTAGAGAGGTTAAGTACCAACCTCAGGCCATACATATAGAAAATGATGGAGCCAGACTGAAAACCATGTCTGTATGACCACAGAACCCCTATTTCTCTATCAGTACACTGTGGATATGTAGGCATGTATTTACAAAATCACCATGGAGTTCCCCTGGAAAAAAAGACCCAGCTCTGTCTAATAACTGACAGATTTTCACCTGGAAGTTTACAGAATATATCTATCTACCTATAAAGTGTACCTGAAAGGTAAAATCTCATTCCAAGCCAGCCTGTTTTTTTTTTTTCCTAAATAAAAATGTAGTTTCTCCACTTAATTTTAGTTCACTTTGACATTTATTATATACCTAGCATGTCCAAGGCACTTTGGCTGTGTTTGTGAGTGATACCAAGATTAGCAAGAATATGAACCTGATCTCAAAGTCCTTACCATGCATAGACCTGATCATTAAAGTATATAAGTAATATGATAAATGCTGTAAGAATACAATAGAGTGCCATAAGAAAACAGATGAGCAATAATTTATGATTTGGTGGATCAGGGAAGGGTTCTAAGAGTAAGTGACATTTGAGCTGGTTAAACCATGAGCAGAGAAGTGGAAACTAAATGGTAAGCAGAAGCAGTTTCTCAGGTATTTGCAACTTACTCCAGTTTCTTCAGGGGCTATGGGGGACTTTGTAGATGAGTGATGGGGACCTAGTATAAAGACTAGGATAGTTGGAGAGTATATTCCCCCTTCCCCCAAAACATTCAAATTCAAATATTTTTTAAAACACTATGCCAAACGAAATACTTTTCCAGCCAAGGAAATACTTTTCTTGGCCCACGCCCACTAGATTGTGACTTCTGGATAGAAAATGTTTTGAAAATGGCAAACACTTAAATTAGTTGGAGGAATGTGTATTGCGGCATAATAGGAAGTAAAGCTGGGAAATTGTTTTGAGACACAGACTATCCTTTTATTTTCCACTAGGCTTGGCATCAGAGCTTTGATCTCTTAGGCTTTTATACATGTTTGCTAAATGAGTATTATGGGGAGTCTCAAATGCCAGGCCATTGAAGGATTGTACTAATTCAGTAGCCCATGAGGACAATTAAAGGCAAAGTGGGAGTTGTTTCTATTCATCCATCCATCCATCTACACATTCATTCACTCATCTAACAGTCTTGAGCGCTCTCTTGAGCCATGCTCTGTGTTTGGCTCTGGGGACTCAGGAAACTTCCTGTCCTCAGAGGCAGTAGCCTTGGGATCTATCTTGTGCCCTGGATAGTTTATTCTGACAGCAGTCTGTATAATGAGAGGAGGGAGATTGGAGGTAGAGAGATAGGTATTAGAAGTTAATGTAGTAGTCGAAACAAGAGAAAATGAGGGTAATATAACAATTCCTCAAAAAATTAAAAACTGAATTACCAAATGATCCAGCAATTCTCCTTCTGGGTATATACCCAAAATAATTGAAAAGAGAATCTCAAAGAGATATTTTCACACCCATGTTCATAATAGCATTAGTCACAATAGCCAAAAGGTAGAAGCAACCCAAGTATCCATAGATGGATGAATGGATAAACAAAATGTGGTATATACATACCATGCAATATTATTAAGCCTCAAAAAGGAAGGAAATTCTGAAATATGCTACAACACAGATGAATGTTCAGGACGTTATGCTAAGAGAAATAAGCCAATCACATAAATGACAAATACTGTATGATTTTAGTTTTATGAAGTACCTAGAGTAGTCCAATTCGTAGAGACAGAAAGTAGAAATGTAGAATGGTGGTTCCCAGGGCTGGAGAGAGCAGGGGAAATGGTAAATGATTGTTTAAAGGGTACAAAGTTTCCATTTCTGCAGGATAGAAAGAGTTCTAGAAATGGATGGTGGTGATGGTTGCACAACAACGTAAATGTACTTGAAACCACTGAACTGCACACTTAAAAATGGTTAAGATGGTAAATTATATTCTGTGTATTTTACCACAGTTAAAAATAGTTTTTAAAAAGGATGAAAATGAGGGTCTAAATTTGGGTACTGGAACGAGAAGGAGCCGCTGAGGGCTTCACAATTAACTAGGTGTGGATAGTAAGGGGGATGAACAATTCCACAGAGGAAATGAGGCGTCAAGCCCAGAGCGTTCTGGAGGATCATGTTTTCTGTAAGTTCCTTGTAGAAAAGGCCAGCATAGTGGGAGAAATGTTGTCTTCACTTCTAAGATTTTGAGTGTAAGGTGCTGGCGGGGCCTTCCTGTGGAGGTGTGCTGTGGCTGATTGGAAAGCTGGTCGGGAGCTCAGAAGACAGACCATGCAGAGAGAATCTGAGGGGTCGCCTACAGAGAGGTGCTGGTTAAAAATGAGCAAATGAGATTCTGTGATGGAGCATGTGGTAAGGAAAGAGAAGAGGGTATCCTTTGGAGAAAGATAACAAAATGAAAAACAGAAGCAACAGTCAGAAAAGTGGGGGAGGAAATGACACCACGGTGCCTCAGCAGCTGAAAAAGGGAAAGTGGTCTGCCAGGTCAAAAATTGCAGAGATCAGAGAGATTAAGGATGAGAGCTGGGTTTTATTTCAAACCACTGTAGTTTGCAGCCAGGAGATCTGTGAGCTTCAAGATGTTACGGTAAACCAGGTTATAGAGTTCATACATGCTCAGGTTGGCTGGACAAAGCCAGCTGGATTGAATGGGCAGAGTGATCGATTAAGGCAGCCAGGGATGAAGCCAGTACAGTTGTCTAGATGACAAACTTCCGGGTGGTTAAGAGTGGGGATGGGGTAAAACATGTGAAGGAAACATTTTGAAAGAATAAGTCAATGGGACTTGGTGATGGAAAGAAAAGAATAGTCAAATCTAATTTCATGTTTTCAAGCCTTTGGGTTGGTTGACGTGTAGTGATGTTATTGATAGAGCTATTGGAAGAGAACGCTATTTATAGAGGAGTGATGTATTAGTTTTGCATACATAGAAAACAAGTTACGGTGAAGCATTCTGTAGAAACGTGAAGGTTGGAGATATCAAAAATATTCGGTGGGGAACTGGTGATGCTGAACTTAGGAGAGAATGTAAGAATGGTAAGGCACATTTGGATTGGTCACAAGTTTTGGTTTAATTAGTGGAAACGATTGTTATTTTCATTCTATGTAAATCAGCATAAGTTTCTGTTATGAATTAGATTAGGTGGGAATCAGGAATGGTTTGCAATAAAAATCATTGCTTACGGGACTTCCCTGGTGGTGCAGTGGTTAAGAATCCGCCTGCCAGTGCAGGGGACACAGGTTCAAGCCCTGGTCTGGGAAGATCCCACATGCCATGGAGCAACTAAGCCCCTGCGCCACAACTACTGAGCCTGCACTCTAGAGCCCACGAGCCACAACTACTGAACCCGCGCACCTAGGGCCCGTGCTCTGCAACAAGAGAAGCCACCGCAATGAGAAGCCCACGCACCACAACAAAGAGTAGCCCGCACTGGCCGCAACTAGAGAAAGCCCACGCGCAGCAACAAAGACCCAACACCAGCCAAAAATAAATAAATTAATTAATTTAAAAAAATCATTGCTCATGTAGACAGCAACAGAGTTCTTACATTTCTTTGTTGGTCTGATTTTGGATGTGGCAAAGCAGTGAAGTTTTCAGGTTGATAATTTTCAAGTCCTGCAATTTTTTTCCCTTTTTCAAATGAAAGACTTTTATTAGAGGAATGTTACATCTAGCCCTGTAGTGGACATAGGATGAATTAGTAACTTAATTTGGAGATAGTGTTATCTAATTTTATAATTGTAACAGTTAAAATTTAATCTAGAACATTTTTTTCATTTATCACAAAGTTAAGATTAAATTAGCCTTAATTCTTTACTCTCTGGTGTGAGTCACTAAAGTTGTTTGCCTGTGGTTCTATTTTCTAAATATTTTGTAAGATCCAACTGAAGAATTGCTTCCTAAGAGCTGTTTGAACACCAGCCAGTAAAGGAACCAAAAGCTACAAAACATTTATGTAGCAGCTGCTTTATGTTATAGTGATTGTTTTAAACAGAGAAAAGGCCCAGTATTCAATTTTTTTTACCATAAATATGTAAGGAACCAGTATATATTTAATAATACAGCACAATTTTTTAAGTATACAATTATATTTTAGTATTTAATTTCATATCTTTGAAGAGCTTATAAAGGAAGAGAGTTGAAAATGGTAATATCAAGTTAATGAAGTTTTACTTCAGTTTCAAAAACAAACACTAATTATAGTTTTGTACTCTTTTGGGCCACAGTTTGCCAGTGTTCCAGACATATTTCTTCCCCTAAGGCAGAGTGTTCTAAGCAAGGTCGCCACAAGACTGTACTCACCTTTGGGGAATTGTGGTAATAAGGTCTTCTGAGCCTTTCTCTGCTAGCTGTCATAATCCTGTCTAATTCAATAGTGGGACCCAGGTCATAGCCTGGAAAATAAACAGCTTTTATCTTTTTTATAGCATCAGAGACTGTTCCAGAAAATGATTTAATTCCACACGTTATATTAAATGAGATGTCTGATGACCTTAAAGAGTTTCTGGGTGTTTTAATTTGATTATGAAATGTATGTACATCATAATTATATGTGTGTGATTTGTTTGCTTTCTTGTAGAAGAATAAGCCTCCCAACCCACCAGCCTTTATCTTCATGATTGATGTTTCATATAGTAACATTAAGAATGGACTTGTGAAGCTCATATGTGAAGAACTGAAGACTGTGCTGGAAAAACTTCCGAAGTAAGGGAACTGCCATTCTTTTTGTAACTTATACAATATTGCTGAATTAGTATATTGGCCAGAAAACAAGTGCTGAATGGCCCATTGGTCTCTTTTGCTAATGGGGACATCGGATAATTGTTTATAATTTATAAACAATTATAAACAGCATCAAACAATCCTTAAAAAATCAGAGTGATCTTTTGTACAAAGCAAAAGAAACACAACTGATAAGAAATAATGCCCCGGTAAACAACATTCAAAAATCCATTCTAAATTATAAGGAGAATCCCAACAGTGTGGTGGAAAAGGCCTTGGAAGTCTGTTATTCACTTTTCAAAAACTGATTTTCCAGCAGAAAACGGGTAGTTGCTGGGCGTGGTAGAGAGTTCTAAGGGATGCCAGGAAACTGAACTGTTGTCTCGTGGCAGGCCCCGTGGCTTTTTGGCCAAATTCCCTTTTGCCCTTATAGTACCCTGTCTAACCCCTCTGCAGCTTTCCTGCCTCTATGTCCTGTAACTTAAGGGCACAGGGTACATCATTTGTCCTGCTGTTGCAGGGGGCAGTGCATAAAAGGAAAGGTGGAAAGGTATATTAGCAAACATGACTATGTTTTATCGTGTACAAACTAGTTGTTTAGGCTGGGAACTAGCATCTAGTAAGGAGACTTGTGAGCAGGGAGAAAGCTTTCCTTTATGAGAAGATGACATGCTTAAGAAAATAAAAGAGGCTAGAAAAGATTGTCTGAAACCTAGTGTCTGCACCAGTCTTAACATCTTCCACCCCTCCCTATGTTCTGAACATAAGCAACCTCTGTTCTGAAAGGGGATGCTTTGAGGGGCGAGTTGTCCGCAGCCCCTAGGTCTCCCCAGGTCCTCGGGTGCCCACTCCTCTGTATTTGTTCCACATGTGGCTGGTGCTTTGGTGCCTGTGAGGCTCAGTTGAGCGAACTCTGGACCTCCCAGGAGTAGTTTTGTTTGTATCCATGAAGCTGAAGTCATAATATTCTCAAGGATGGTTTGGAAAAGCAGTGGGGATGTTTAAAAAACATTGAGGTGATTTCAAACTGAATTCTACAATGAAGAATGAGCTGGGAGCAAGTTGAAGATGGGGCAAAAGAAAGGCCTCTGACGCCTGCCGACTGTTGTGACTATAGTTTCTGTGACCTCATTCTCAGGGACCTTGACAAGTATGGACTTTCTGCCTAAAATGGCATATTTGATCACAGACCTCCCCCAGGGCTGCTTTAACACTACATCTGCATTTTGAACTTGAGTTGTATGAAAGCAAACTACTCTAATTTCTGGAAATGGCCTCTCTCTCTCTCTCTCTCTCTCTCTCTCTCTCTCTCTCTCTCTCTCTCTATCTCTATCTCTATCTCTCTATCTCTCTCCCCCTCTCCCCCTCTCTCCCTCTCTCCCTCTCTCCCTCTCTTTCTCTCTTTCTCTCTCTCTCTCTCTCTCTTCAAACTGGTTCAAATTAGTTTCTCATAACCTATTTTCATAGTCACTTTACCAACCCCTTGTTTCTTTTCAACACACTGGTGATATGAAGCTTGTAACCTATTGATGCAAGTTATGAAATCACACTGTTAGGTGTCATCATGACCTTTATATCCCATTGGAGCAGAAGTGTGGCTTTGGCAAGAGATGGGGAGCGGGGGGGAGAATACTGCTGGCTATTCCCCGCCACTTTTCAAGTAACGCTCTTGAAAGTTTTTATTCAAGCCAAAATACCTTCTCTTTCTTTATCTTTTAAAACAAATCTGTTTTTTCTTTTCTCCCCTGAAATTTATTTTGGGCTGTGTGTATGTATAACTTTATATTTCCGATGGTAAGATTGCCATCAATTTGATTTACTTCTGTGAACTAAAGCAGTGTTTTTAAAGCATAGTATATAAATCTTGATTAATATCTAAGGTATGTTCATCTCTCAGCTAATCTTTTGAAAAGGGAAAGCCCATTCCTACTCTTTAACTTTGAATTTGCATCTTTGATATTGCCAGGTTGCCAGACTTTTCTGTCTGACTTCTCTGGAACAGGAAAGAAAAGATTTGAAGTGCTTCACTCGTTACTCAGATCAAACTCTCGGACTTTTTTCTGGTTGTCTGTTTTTAATGCTGCTGTAGCTAAGATGTTCAGAATGCTTGACTTTGGAATATTCTGGTTCTTCTAGTTACTAATATCTTCAGTGTTGCTCTGTCAGATTCATTCCATTATAATAATAGGGGCAACTGTTGAGGGAAGGGGTCATTGAAAAATGGAACAAAACATCTTCTTTATTAAGATATCCCTTATATAACTTTACAAAATTTGTGTAGAATCAAATGAAGGAGCGACTGAGGTTTTGTTTTCTCCTGGATATGATGTAACAGGGCAGCTATACTGTTGAAAAAGAAAATTTTAGGATAGTTCTTTGTTTCTCAAATTTAAAAAGAGTTGTTCCAATGGAAACACTACTACTATTTTGTAATAATGTGAGATGTCCTGATTAGATATTTATAAAAAATGTTAATTAGATTTTAAGTGAACCCTATGAATCCCAGGATACTCTTTTCCCATCACTAAAAATGTCCAAATCCAATGGGGAATAGCAATCCAGATTCTTCTCTTTAATTTTTCTTTTGTGTCTTTTGCCTTGGTTGACTCCAAATTAACTATTAAAAGGAATAAATCCCCTTCATGGTTTGCTGGACATTTTTCACCCTATGTAATAAAAGGTTTATTGGGACATAGGAGCTTAACCAGTGGTGTGCTGGAAAACTGGCTCTCAAATAAATAAAGCCTTGATTTGTAGTGTTTGCTCATTCCTGTGGTATAAATACTTCCAGCTGGGCTGATTTTAAACTACCAAGGCGACATCACTCCACTGGAGCTGAGAAGGGATGCAGACAAATCAGTTTATCAGTTTGGGCTCTAACTTGCCCTCTCAGACAGTGTCCACATCGAGACCTCTGTTCTCCACGTTGAGCTTGGCCCTCCAGGAGCAGAGAGTGTAAGCCTTGAGCCCTGCCCTTTATTGTTTTATTGTCAGGGATTCCTGAAACGTTAACTAAAAGGCACTTTCTACCAAGAGCCAAATGTGAATGAGTTGTAGAAATTTAGGAAGAGGAAATAACTTCTGGTTGGTAGCATCAGGGGAGACTTCACGGAAGGAGGATTTGTGCTTGGCCTTGAAGAGTAAAATTCTAATAAATAGGGAGGGGGAAGAGGAACACGGATACAGTATAGTATAGTCGTTGGTTGCGTAAAGTCATACAGTTTAGATCGTGGAGGGGTGTGTGTGTGTGTGTGTGAGTGTGTGTGTGTGTGTGTGTGTGTGTGTGTGTGTGTGTGTGTGTGATGTCTGTGTATGTATAGCTACAAAGGATAAGGATTCCCATTTCTAAAAATTTTGCAAGAGTCCAAAATGTAAACATTTACCAAGTGCTTTTGGGATTATGAGGATCTATTTAAACTGCCCGGCCATTTATCAAGGCCACAATGAAGAGCAAACGTCCTCAGTTAGCAAAGTAAGTAGAGAAGAAATAGGACAGAGGTTAAAGTGAATAGTTTGTCAGCCTGTACTCTGCTGAAACATCAAGGAAATTGGGAAGTCTTCGGTGGGAACTTCAGACACTTCCATTGTCCTTTCTCTTGTACTCAAGTAACTCTTTAGGCCATGTGCAAAATGTAGAAACTGAGCAAACTAGGTTCTTTTTCACAAAAGTGGTCCCCGAAGCAAAATAAGTTTTACCGATATCTAAGGGTCAAAGAAAATGGCTTTCATGTAGCCGTTGAGCACTATGTTATATCCGCTGCTGAAAATGAGTAAGAGCATCAGTAGTGCCTAGGTGTGTTGTTTTAGGAGGGGGTGTGGAAGGAGGTGGGGGAAGGAGAGACAGTGAGAATAAAAACGAGTCTAGACCACTCAACTCTGAATATACTTAGTATAGACTTTAACAGCCATATTCATGCCTTTGTACTCCTTTCAGGAAGATTAAGGCCTTGTCCTGGAATTCCTCACAAAAATTTTTTTTACGTTTTGTTACAGTTTTGGAGATTTTATTGCTTTTATTCTCTAGCCATGACCATCACAAATGGTTACCTAATAAGAATTACATTGTCAATTCGTGTATGTGATTTATTTTAGTATTCACACTATATGTTTATATGGTATATAGCTTTCAAAATCTAGCCCATTTTCTATTGAGAGTCTTGAGAATGTGTTAAAAAAAATCACACAGGAGGAGCAAGTCCTTTCTTGATAAAAATAGCTGTCCTGTTTGTAATCTGAATATGCCTTTCTCTTGCTTCAGATATGTCATTTGTTACTCTGACCTTCTGGTGACTTCTGAGAGCTTTGTTTCTAAAGACTGTAATAAACCTGGCTTGTTTGTGGGGGGGAAAAAAGCACCTTGTAACCATTGCTATGGTTAGAATATAGTAGAAAAATATGAGCAAATGTTTTCATAATATCTATTTGGTTTTTTACCTAGATTTTTGAGAACTTTTTTTTTAAATCAACTTGTTAGTTTTGTAGTATCTCCCATCCCCTACCACTGTGACTCAGTATTATCTATATCCTGTAAACAATAATTAAGACCAAACCTTTAAATATGTCTTCTGTATATTTTATAGAATGTATTCTTACTGAATTTCTCATAGAAGCCACTCTCTCAGGACTTTGTGGAAGAACGTCAAACCCTTTTTTTCTCTCTCACAGGCAAGGTCAGGAAGAGACTTCCTCACTTCGAGTCGGTTTCATCACGTACAACAAAGTCCTCCATTTCTTTAATGTAAAGAGCACTTTGGCACGGCCCCAGATGATGGTGGTGACCGATGTCAGCGAGGTCTTTGTTCCTCTGTTGGATGGTTTCCTTGTCAGCTATCAAGAATCCCAATCTGTGATTCACAAGTAAATATCGAGTGCTTTATAATTTAGATCCTAATCAGTTGTCTGTTTTTTTAAAATTAATCTTTATTGGAGTAGAGTTGGTTTACAATGGTGTGTTAGTTTCTGCCGTACAGCAGAGGGAATCAGTTATACATATACCTGTATCCACTCTTTTTTAGATTCTGTTCCCATGTAGGTCATTACGGAGCACTGAGTAGAGGTCCCTGTGCTATGCAGTAGGTCCTTATTAGCTATCTGTTTTATGCATAGTAGTGTGTATATGTCCATCCTAATCTCCCAGTTACCCCTCCCCACCTCTTTCCCCCCTTGGTAACCATAAGTTTGTTTTCTACATCTGTGACTATTTTTGTTTCGTTAATAGGTTCATTTGTACCATTATTTTAGATTCCACATGCAAGTGATATCATATGATAATTTGTCTTTCTCTTTTTTAATGTTTTGATTCAATCACACATATTTTGTTTTGTCATTAGCAAGGGGGTTTTAACACATGGATTATAAAACTCTATTATTTATGTTAGTTCTGTCTCTTTTCATTGCGGACTAGTATCTAAAAGGAGGAAATTTTTTTAGTACACATACTCAACCCTACCAGTCCCTTCTCTTTGCTGGAAGGCAATGCAAGGGAGTTATTTCCTGAGTGTGCATGAGAGTATTTGGTGATGATATAGCCACTGTTCCATAATTTATAGTCTAAGAGATCAGAAATGTAGTAAATAGAAAAAAAAAATCTATAAAGAGTGTGATTTTGTAAATGTTCCAACCAAATCATAAATTTTGGTGCCAAATCATGCCAGGATATCATTCCTTGAGGAATGACCTCTGAAATTCACCCACAGGTGTTCAGTGTAAAAAAAACACCATATATATTTAGGCCTGAAGTGTTCGTGATTTATTTCCTGATGTTTATTACAAATATGCTAAATATTTAAAACCTTTCGCTCATTCATTTCTTGCAGTTTATTGGACCAGATTCCAGAGATGTTTGCAGACTCTAATGAAAATGAGACCGTCTTTGCTCCTGTCATCCGGGCTGGCATGGAAGCACTAAAGGTGAGAAGAAGGCCCTTTTAGTTGCTAGTAAATAAATTCTAAACACACACACACATACACACACACACACACACACAGAGGAAGTTTCATCCATGAAAGAAGATACAGCCTTCATTAAAACATGCAGGTTGCTGGAGGCTGTTCATACTTCCCTACAAATCTCAGGAGGAAACGGCCCAAACCACGGCTTGCTCCCAGCGTTTACATTCCAGCACTGTTAGCATCTGAGCAACTGATTTTGTCGGAGTTTCCAGTTTAGCTCCTCCTTTTGTCTTTTATGTGAACTTTATATGATCTATTTTTAAATTATTTCAACAATATCTGAACTACCAGATATGAAAAGAAAAATCTCCATCTCTTTCCTTCCTTGGGGTTTTCAAACATGCAAGTGCAAGCTCGTCACAGTCAGTGACAGAAGTGAATGCTGCCTGGGGCCTTGCTGAATGCCAGAAGCAGAGTGGGGTTGGCCAACTCTCTGGTTGGGAAGCTGAGCCCGAGGGACTCTGGTCGTTTTCATAGTAATAAAGACATTAATCTGAGGAAGGCAGGATGGTTGGAAAGTGCTTACTCTTAATCATTATTACCTTAGCACAAGAGTCAAACCACTTTGGCCCAGACAGCTAGTTCCTAAAATTGATTTTTAAATTTTATTATTAAAGTTACATTTGAATTATTATTTTCTTTTTTTTGCGGTACACGGGCCTCTCACTGCTGTGGCCTCTTCCGCTGCGGAGCAACAGGCTCCGGACGCACAGGCTCAGCGGCCATGGCTCACGGGCCCAGCCACTCTGCGGCATGTGGGATCTTCCCGAACTGGGGCATGAACCCGTGTCCCCTGCATCAGCAGGCAGAATCTCAACCACTGTGCCACCAGGGAAGCCCTGAATTATTTTTTAAGATAAAATGGCTAGCAGTAATAACAAACAGCAACAACAACCCTACAGAGTTTAGTTAATGAAATACTTCCACATAAATTTTATGACCAAACATTATAGTCTGGTTCCAGTATAGTGATTCTTGCCTGGGTTCTTTGGTCTTCAGAGTATTTACTCATGGGAACAAAGACTTGTAGATATCCCTCAAAAAGCCTCAATACAAGTTAATTTAACATAAAATTAAAGATAAATTTTACATCAGAAAGCAATTTGGAGATGTTAAGTTTCATCCCGTGGAAGCCAGCAGTGATCATTGTTTGGGCTACAGAAAGACTTGGGAATTTCTATTTTATTCCACATTGCTAAGGACAAATATCTTCTGTTTCAGTTTGAAAGAGTTTTGCAATTGTTGTTGTTCTCTTCTCCAATAAAGTGTCTAGAAATTCCTATGTAAATTTCCTGATACGTGATAAGTTATATATGACGCTACAAGTCTTTCTACTCTGAGAAGTTAGTACTGGGAGTAACATTGTATTCACGTGTTCATTCCTGAAAGATGAGTGGATATTCATAAGCCAATAAATCATTAGTTAAGACAGTAAAGTGGAAAGAAGAGCGCAGCATGGCTCTTCTTTAGTTGCTAGTAAATAAATTTTAAAGAAGACAGATAGGCACATGTGTGCACACACACACACACACACACAGGAAGTTTCATCCATGAAAGAATATACAGGCTTCATTAAAACACGCATCCAGGGCTTCCCTGGTGGCGCAGTGGTTGAGAGTCCGCCTGCCGATGCAGGGGACACGGGTTCGTGCCCCGGTCTGGGAAGATCCCACATGCCGCAGAGCGGCTGGGCCCGTGAGCCATGGCTGCTGAGCCTGCGCGTCCGGAGCCTGTGCTCTGCAGGGGGAGAGGCCACAACAGTGAGAGGCCCGCCTACCGCAAAAAAAAAAAAAAAAAAAAAAAAAAAAAAAAAAAAACACGCATCCAGAATCCCAGCTCAAACCAATATATCGTTTCTAAAAGGGAGCAATAATGTCTTGTCACAATGGGTTCCACACTGGCAGTCCACAAGAGGTCTAGAGGCTGCTTAGCAGCCTTGAAAGAAAAAATATATAAAGCAACTTGTGTACATGCATTCCATATATCTAAAATGTGATATTATGATACATGACTGAAAACCACTGTGTTCTTATTAAGGATGATGTTCTTCGAGGTTGCTCAGTACCATAACTGCGCTGTCAGTGTTCTCAGCTGCCTGTCATTTGCCAGAGGCCAGTGCATTTCAGTCAATCTACTTTCATGTCTTTTGCATGTTATTTTTTGTTATACTTGCAATTTTTAATGTTAGAGTAGCATGTACTTTTACACTGAAGTTTAAAGATGAGAAGAAGCTAATATCTAAATATAACTAATCAGAATAACTTTACAAATATCAAAGTAAATAAGTAGCATTATTCTTACAAAGTAGAATGAACTCCCTTTAGAGAAGGTAAAGAACTTTTTTTATAGCTTTTTTCTTTTATAAATTTATTTTATTTATTTATTTTTGGCTGCGTTGGGTCCTTGTTGCCGCGCGCGGGCTTTCTCTAGTTGCGGCGAGCGGGGGCTACTCTTCATTGCGGTGTGCAGGCTTCTCATTGTGGTGGCTTCTCTTGTTGTAGAGCACGGGCTCTAGGCGCGTGGGCTTCAGTAGTTGTGTTACATGTGTTCAGTAGTTGTGGCTCGCGGACTCTAGAGCACAGGCTCAGTAGTTGTGGTGCATGGGCTTAGTTGCTCCACAGCATGTGGGATCTTCCCGGACCAGGGCTCAAACCCGTGACCCCTGCATTGGCAGGTGGATTCTTAACCATGGCGCCACCAGGGAAGCCCCAAGAACCGTCTTTATATGAAGTTAAGGAGCTACCTTTATAAAATGACACTGTTGGACATAATGTTAGTGTTGCTTACTGCCCTGTGCCTGCTGGCAGATTGCTCTCCCAGCCCGTCTTCACACAGGACTCCACGGCTGCGGAAGACCGGGAAGGCAGGCATGCCCCAAGTCATGGAGTCACGTATTAATGGGCGGGTACTTTTTTAAAATGCAGATCTCTGGCCCCACTTCCAGAGATCCTGATTCATTAGCTCCCCAGTTTGCTCTGCTGATTATCCATATTTGGGAACCACCAGCATAAAGAATTGTTATTCATTCTGCCATCTCTTGGAATATCCTTACGTTAAGTTAACTCATGAGAAAATTGCATACCTGACCTGTACAACTTCACATTACACTTGCACTAAGAACGCTTTTGTTTAACTATGATTTAATGTCTTGCCCTAAGCTGTTAATTAATGGTTAAATTAAGAAAGAACACTATGAAGAAAGTTCTTTCTTGTGTAGAACATTAACTGGAGACATTATTGCATGATTCAGTCTCTTACATGTAGAAAGATTCACTAGCTGGTTTCCTAGAGTCGGTTGCTATAAGCAGTCTAACGCATAATGTTTCTTTTAGCTTTAACTACTAAGATACTACTTAGGGTAGATATTCTAATATAACCATTTATTTTCCCTGACCTTCTTAGTGATTTCCAGTTCTTTACATTTGCCTTAGCATTTCTATTGTATATGTGCCTTTAATCATGTTTCCTCAAAACTTTTTTTTATAAATAGACCGTTGCCATAAATAACCTTAATGAAAAAGGTTTCTTCTGCATCTTCCAAGAAGATTGTGTAATTCGTTGTATAAGAGTAGAAACTGCTGTAGTACAATTTGATACTTTCTCCCTCATAGCAACTTTATCAGGTTTGGATGAAGGAAAAAAAAATTCCAAATAAGATAAAAGTGTGTGTGTGTGTGTGTGTGTGTGTGTGTGTGTGTGTAAATGTCTGATGTGTGTATGATAGCTTAGCTGCCTCTGACCGTCACATCATCTCATCATCTTTTCAGGTCCCGTGTGGCTAAAAATCAGTAAGACTTAAATTTGTATAACATATACAGGGTACTAAAACTCTTGCCTGAAGTCATTATTAGGCTAAGAGCTAACATTTTTGAGAATTTGCAGGGTAATATCTAAATATTGAAGAGACCACATCATTCATTCACTTATTTTTTCAATCAACAAAGATTGGTTAAATGCCTGTGTTTTGTTAAGACAATGTGAGGACTACTGTCCCTGCTTCTAAGTTGCTCATAGTGTGTAGAAGAGATGTAACTCCGTAATACCATGTGTGATGTTCATTGCTTGTGTTCCCAAAAATAAAGGGAGTAGGAGAGGAGAGCAAAGAGTAACTTTGGGAAGTCCGGTACCGCAGCAGGTCAGCCGAGTAGCTCAAGGTGTTCTGCACGAGAGGCCAGAGCTGAGAGTCTCATTCTCTGTGGAGGGGAGGAGAAACTGAAAGAGCATCAGAGTGCAATGTTTCTTATTTGTGTCCAAGTGGAGACATTTTAGAACTGGACTCCCCCATTTGAATTATAGCTCTACTTTCTATCAGCTAGATGCCAAGTAAAGTCTATATATAATTAGTTGTAATAAACTTTTTGAAGCAAAGAAAGAGAGTAGACAAAAACTAACATAAAACATGTGCTAATTTGTCACAAAGATAAAGAGGGACTGTTTGGTAACTTCTGATGCATACTTTCTCAAAAGCCCTTGAACTATCCAACTAAAGGTTTCCATTCCCTATTTTCTGTTGTACATGCTTCCGTGTCCACAGCCTCTTGTACTCTTTGTGTCTTTTTTTCCATATAGTCTTCCAAAATCTGCATCTCTTTCAAAATCTGACACTCATAACTCAACTATATGTGAATTTCTGGCATTGTCTTTTAAGTTGGCCTCAGAACAGTTTTCTGAGTTAGCTCTTACTTCCCCCATAAAACTAGATAAATAGAGTCTGGCAAAATGTTGGAGGGAAATGGCCTTTAGCGGTTATGCTTCAAATATATCATTAGGTGGGGGGGATTTATCTTTCATTTGTCTTAATATATGCTTAAATTTGGTTTCAAGATGATGCATCACAACATTCCTTCCACAGAAATTTATGGAGCATCTATAGAGTGAAAGGCACCAGACCCTGGGCAGGGGGCTTGGAGAAACACATTGTAGAAAAATCAAGGTCCTTCCTTTTTCAAGGAGCCTGTGATCCATGGAAGACAGTAGAATACCTAAAGTTGTAACAGTGTCATTAATTCTAGAAAAGTCTTATTTACAAAGCAGAGTAGGGACATAGAGGTAGAGGCAACCAGCTCTGCTGAGGGGGATAATAACACATTTCTCAGAGGAAAGGACATCGGAGCTGAATTTCGAAAAATGGGTTCTCCAGGCCAGCCTTTCTCAACCTGTTTCCACCATAATAAGAATGACATGTCATTCATCTAATCCTACATGATGCACTTATGTGGGCACAATCAGATTTTGGTAAAAACATAAATTTTGTAGGGATTATAAAGCATATAATGCCATAGGAGCTCTTTCTTTTATTGCTACCAATAAAAGATTTTATAAGGATGTGATTAATGAAATAATAAATCTGAAATTAAGAGCCATTATATAAGGAAAAAATAAATATGCTTTATTTTTTTCAATATTGTACTTTTTTTTTTTCCTTCAGAGTTTTACTCCATAGGTAATATTAACTAGGCAGTCATGTATGGGTAATTATGATTAACACCATGTCCTGGGTCATTGAATTCTCTCAACAATATTTTGTAGTTACTGTTTTTCCTATGTCATATAATTACGTAGCTGAGGCTTAGGGAAGTTAAATATTTTGCCCAGTGTCACTTAGCTGATAAAATGGCTGGGATTCTAACCCATGCAGTTAGGAGCCAGGACCCATGCTTTTAACTACTGTGGTATAAAGTTAACAGTGCGTCTGTGAGTACAGAAGATCTAGATGATAGAAGAATTTTTTTTTTTTTTTTTTTTTTTTTTTTTGTGGTACGCGGGCCTCTCACTGTTGTGGCCTCTCCCGTTGTGGAGCACAGGCTCCGGACGTGCAGGCTCAGTGGCCATGGCTCACGGGCCCAGCCGCTCCGCGGCATGTGGGATCCTCCTGAACCAGGGCATGAACCCGCGTCCCCTGCATCGGCAGGAGGACTCTCAACCACTGCACCACCAGGGAAGCCCGATAGAAGAATTTTTGACAATGAATTCTTTAGGGGAATTGGGCAGGCGAGGCACGAAAAGTCAGGGAAAAGATAGACTTTTAAGAAAAGCTTTATACCTTTTCTGCTCCTTGGATTAAAATAAAAAGTACTTTTATAAAAGTGATAGAAATGAAAAAAATTTAGTCATAGAAATGCAAAAAATTTAATGTGTTATTATCAATATTACTGGAAATTTTACTTGGATTTGGTCATTGGAACTACTGTCTTTGTTGGCCAAAGTGTTGAAAACATCTTTCTCCTATGTGGTGTGTATACACATGGAGGGTCAGTCACTGCCCGTGCTCTTCATTCAGCCTTGCCTTCCTTCTTATTAATGCTGTTACGTATCAGTAATTTTTGGTAAAAGACTTGGACAACAATAAAGTCACTGCTCACTACTGGCCACACAGCAAAGACAAGATGAGGCATGGGTTACACACCCTCCCCAGGGTGTCAGCTGGGACCCACTCCACAAAGCATATCACAGTGTCACTCGGTGAGACAAATTAAGACAGGGCTAGCCTTGAATTCTCTTCATTTGTTTTTTAAGGAACTTATTCACAAACCCAAGTACCTTATTATTAGTAGCAAATGACTTCACATCTTGCAGCTGACCCAGGCACACAAGTGTGTGCCGCTAAACCGCATCTTTGTGAACAACAGCTCCGGGCCAAGGAAAAGGAAAGATGGATTCCAGGCAGAGGGAACAAATACAGAGGTGTGTAAAGCACGTGGTGTATTCCAGGAAAGCAAGAAGGTTGTGTGGCTGCAACTTCCAGTGCAGGGGATGGTCAGGGGCGAGATTACACTGGAAAGACAGATTCAGACTAAACTCCAAAGGGCCTCAGAACTGTTGTTCACATGCTGTGTGACCTCGCCAAATTGGATGAGCCTCAGTTTTCCTATCCTTAACATGCAGACAATACTACCTTCGTCACCAGGTTGTGAGTATTACATAAGAAATGTTCGCGAAGGGTCTGGTGCAGAGCTGCACACAGCGAACGTTGGTAGCAACACATCTTACTGTTTCCCGGCCTTCCTGCTCCCACCCAAATAAAGGAATGTGGACTTTGTCCTGTAATGGAAAGCCTTCAGGAGTCTTGAGGAGAAAAGCCACCTATGTGATCCGAACAGTTGCCTTGAAATTATTTCAAGGCAACAGTGTGCCTGGGTGGTTTGGAGAGAGGCAAGATGGGAGAGGGGCAATATACTGAATCATACACTTTCAGTAAATTTTGCTTGTAGGTTACTTCTTAGCTCCCTAAATAAGATTTTAAATATTTTTAATGCTGATTTAACTTTCATGGAGCCTCCCTCGGCTTTTTGTTGCTTCTCAGGGACTACAGATAGTGTGATGTTGATCCCACATTTTTTCCTTTTGTCATCTTGCCTGATAGCTGGTTCCTTGTGTCTGCTGTTGCCACACCACCGCTGCATTCTTGTGCATCCTTCCTTGAAGTACCCCTTCAGGTTTAATCTGTGTTTACTAATGATTTCAAAGAAAAGCTTGTATTGCATCATGATCCTGGGAATCCTATCATCAGGGGATTTACCTGGTCCTGAAAGACTACTGTTGGCTAAATGAGAAAGTATTTTTACGTGGACACATCATTTTAATAGGTGTTTAAAGCATCATAGTATAGAGACCTACATTTATATATTGGCTCTTTGAGGAATTCCCTGGTGGTCCAGTGGTTAGGACCTGGTGCTTTCACTGCTGTGGGCCCGGGTGCGATCCCTGGTCAGGGAACTAAGATCCTGCAAGCCGCACAGTGTGGCCAAAAAAAAAAAAAAAATTGGTCCCTTCATTTACAACTTGTGTGACTTGAGGCAAATCACTTAGCCTCCCTGAGCCTCAGTTTCCCAATCTATAGAAGGCACAAGGTTACTGTGAGGATTAATGAGATGTATACAGTGCTTGGCTCATAGAAAGTACTTATATTTTACTTTCCTGAGTCCCTTAAAATAAAACTTCCCACCCAAGACTCTTTTTTTTCCCCCAGGCAGCTGACTGTCCCGGGAAGCTGTTCATCTTCCATTCCTCCTTGCCAACTGCGGAAGCACCAGGGAAGCTCAGAAACAGAGATGACAAAAAACTGATTAATACTGACAAAGAGAAGGTATTTGTAAACAGTTGCCCTTTGAAGTCCATATGTCAGTTCTTAAAATGGAATAAAGGGAAAGGGAGTGTGTGCTTTGTATAGGAAAGGGGGAGAAGCTACATGTAATGTATAAATCCAGGACATTGTATTTTGTAGGAAAATTTTGAATTGTAAATAATTTAGGAAATTGTATATTCCTAGAAAAACTGATGTCTGAAATAAGATAAGGTCTCAAACTTTTTTCATGTATAATCTGTGTAAGAGACTGAGTGATAAGACTATTAGGGGAATGGAAGAAATGGGGGGAAATGCAGAAAGAAGATCAAGGTAGAGGGCGAATGTAGTGGATGGTCCCGTATGACAGCACTCCCGAGGCACGAAGCAGACGTGCCTGGGGCTCAAAATATGCTTTGCTCAGACCCTCTCTGGCAGTGTAGCCGTGGGGACAAGTCGGGGGAAAGGCTAAACCGTGAGGTAAGCATCCAGCCGCTGCCACGTGACACCAACCAAGTTGCCTCATCTCGGTCTGTGAAAGGGAGGACTAAACGTCAGATTCCTTAGAGCTGTCAGAGGATCAGATAACATTGAACACATACATGTATTAAACACGGCACATGCCTGGAGCACGGGGTGCTCGACACGTGGCCTCTGCGCTGATGATTATCATGGCTCACTTCTGCACTTAACTGGGAAAAAAATTCATTTAAAAAACTTCAGTGAGAATTCAATAGAAATTAAAAACAGAAACCAGAAACATTACATGGTTTTCCTTTTTCCCTTTGTGTATCTTTTTCTTCAGATCCTTTTCCAGCCCCAGACAAATGTCTACGACCCTCTAGCCAAGGACTGCGTGGCTCACGGCTGCTGCGTGACGCTCTTCCTCTTCCCCAGTCAGTACGTGGATGTGGCCTCCTTGGGTCTCGTGCCTCAGCTCACGGGAGGAACCCTCTACAAGTACAACAATTTCCAGGTAAAGGCCAGCAATTTGTTTGCCTCGGTTTTCCACTGCTGGTTTACTTTTGGTGCCTAGATCTCAGGGTGAGAAATCTGTGCCCCCTTGTGGGCAGCCAACAAATGTAAATTCTAGGTCCGATGGAAAAGGACGGACAGATGGTTAGGAATTGCTTGCCTGCTCCCTAAGGTATGGCCACAGATTGACTCATTCAGCCTCAGAGTTGAATGTTAATGTTAAGCTTCCATGTTGGGGGGAAATATATTTAATATAAAATCTTGATATTTTATATTAACTATATTTAAGGTATTGTTTTTAAAAGTGACTATATATTTGTTTTAAAGTGTTATGATATGGGGCGGGTCAGTTCATGATGCTCCCCCCGCCCCCTCCAAGCCTGAACTGAGAGAGTCAAGAGACGATCAGAATGCGAGCCCTGGAACGGACCTAGGTCTGTGGGCAAGTGGGCTTGCTAACGCTTTCCCCTCAGTGAGACAAACTTTACACCGAGGCACGAGGCGGCACAGACAAAAGCGTCTCCTGTGGACTCCTGCCCCCTGCTACTGTATTGAGGGCCAGGAAGCATGTGCTTCCTGCAGGCAGGCTGCTTCCCCAGAAAGAAGATGTGGAAGAGGCCGAGCTACACCTGCCCAGTTCCTTTTCCCAAGCTTAGAAATTGCATAAGTCACCTGCCCTCCCCTGAGGAGAAGAGGGTGGGGGGGGGGCGCCTCGAAGTTATGTACCTCCAGAGGGAAACACGGAGTGGGAACGAGTGTTCCCCCAACATAAATGACAGTGTTCATCAGCTAGTTGTATTTTGATGAAAGCACTTAGTTTTCCTTGCCTAGCTACATATTTATATTAGGAACTAGATGAGGGATTTGATAAGACGGAAGATTATAAATGACACTGAAAAAGCTTTCAGAACCCTTTCTGAGATTTCTGGATAAAGTAGGTTCTAATCAAGATTTGTTTCAAAAAGAATTGTTATTTTTAAGTATTTTGCCGCCACCTGGTGGGCATGATCATACTTTATTTTTTAGGTGCACTTGGACAGCCAACAATTTTTGAATGACCTCAGAAATGATATTGAGAAGAAAATAGGATTTGATGCTATTATGAGGGTTCGTACCAGCACAGGTACTTTTCGTTTTTATTATTTTTCAGGTCTCTGTTGTATAATTGTTTCCTCTTCAAACTCATTAACAGGCCAACAAAGAAAATAACAGTAAAATAAGGAGAAGCAAAATTATCCTTTTCCCTCATCCTTAGGTTTCAGAGCCACTGACTTCTTTGGTGGCATCTATATGAACAACACCACTGATGTAGAGATGGCAGCCATTGACTGTGACAAGGCAGTGACTGTGGAGTTCAAGCATGATGACAAACTCAGTGAAGACAGTGGAGCCTTAATCCAGGTGATCTAAAATGTATTCCCATCTTTTGCTTTGTAGTTTGTTACTGACAGTGATCAGTGGGGGAGACTCCAGGGCCATCAACTGTGTTAGTCTCTCCATAAAGAAATTCATCTCCATTTCTCCAAAGGCAAAAGTCACTAGATTAGAACACTCTGTGGTATATTCTCCATACTGATTTATATATGCTATTTATGTGAAGTAACGATTATGTATGTCTGCATGAGAGCCCCGCAGACTTGAGGTCAGAAGGACAGGCATCAGTACCCACTCACTCACTGGTTTGCTGCATTCCTGACTGCCATGTGCCAGACACCATTGCTGAGACGTGTTATCATATCAGAAGCAAGTAACCATAGGATTTGGCTTTGTAGCAAATAAGATTAACTAGAAGCCATGGAGACTTTGAATTGAAACAGGAGAAATTCTAATGATCATAGCTTTCAGACATGAGCATCACCTTCAAAGAAAGGAGAGAGACTGGCACCAAGTTGAGGAAAAACTGTTTATTTTAAACTCACACCTATTTAGGGAAATGGTTATTTGTTTGCATTTTTGAAATATATGCATATATTATTAGTATAAAACCTAAGTACATCACCAAAGCTAGTTGTCCATTTTTAATCGAAGTGAGCCTTGAGGAGGACTATGAGAACATGAAGGTATTATTTCTGGACCTGAATCCCTGGTAATAAAATCTGAGCTAGGAAATGTAGGCTAGTTGTGGAAATGCACAGATATGTGCATGTGAATAGCCCCATCAAAGCTTAAGTTTAAACCAGTGAAATGCTACATGAGAACCCAGTGTATGACTGGTCATTATTCCTCCCTTATGTGTTGTTGTTCAGTCTTTAGCAATAATAGAAAAAATCCTGTAGGGAAGTTTAGAGGTCTTTTGGCTGTACACACTGTTTTGCAAATGTAAATAAGATTAGGCTAGCTTGGGTGAATATGTTAACCAGAAAAACATGTGCCCTCGATGTTGCCTCTGCAGTGTGCTGTGCTTTACACGACTGTCAGCGGACAGAGAAGACTTCGGATTCACAATCTGGGCTTGAACTGCAGCTCCCAGCTGGCTGATCTCTATAAGAGCTGCGAGACTGATGCCCTTATCAACTTCTTTGCCAAGTCAGGTAACACTTTGCTAATTCTGGGGTGCAGTATACCTTGCCTAGTAATGCAGGCAGGCCTCGTTGGTTAATCAAGTTAGTAGCTGACAGGTCCTGTGGTGGTGCAGCCTTTCAGTGGGTAAATTCAGAACTTGTAAAAGCAAAGGGTGAAGGAGAATAATCAGCATTTCTAACTCTAGACTAGTAAGGAGAGCAGTAAGTCGGGCCCGTGCTATCCAGTTTTGTTTAAAGTTTCTTTCCCCGGGGGACTGAGTTGAAATTGAGGAAGGTGATACTTAGACTCATTATGGTATATGAGTGTGCCCTCTGGGACACGAGGATAATAGAAGATGGTCCCTCACGTGAGACTGAATTTGCTTATCCATACCAAGATAATTAGGAAATGGTCGGGGCCTGAGGTGGAGTTTTCTGGCTTCTTCTCCCCTCCCTGCTCCAAACCCCAATTGAAATGCTACACTAAGATTTAGAAGAAAGAGTAATCCATCCCATAAGAATTCAGAACACCAGAAGATAGTAAAGTGGTCTTTTCTGTGTGTGTGCAGAGATCTGTTTCTAATATTCTGAGGAAAATTCTGGACCAATTACCTGCCTATTGTTATAGTTAGGCTATTGTTCTTCATTTGCTAAATTATAATTAGTCAAGAGGAGAACATTAACACATGGCGTGAACATTTTTAAATGCTGTTATCCCTTGCTGAGTGGTCTGAAGAGCAATTTTTTTTTTATTATTTGAAGGGATCAATTTCTGAGCTAAACCTTTGATGCCCTTTTCATTGTTTTGTGCAAGTAGCTTTTAAAGCAGTTCTACACCAGCCCTTGAAGGTCATCAGGGAAATTCTGGTTAATCAGACCGCCCACATGTTGGCCTGTTACCGGAAGAATTGTGCTAGTCCATCTGCAGCCAGCCAGGTAAGTTACCTGCTGTCCTCAGGTGCTGAAGTGTTACAGACACCTACTTGTTCATTCAGCATTCTGCTAGTAAAGGCTTATGATATTCCAGGCACTTAGATGCTGTATAGTAAACCATACAACCAAGATTGACAATGCCATTTTGGGGAGACTGTGGTATATTTATAGCCAACATTAAAATGCTTAGTGGCTTTACAAGATGCATGAACCCAAAAATGTGTGTGTATATTGGGTTGAGGGTCACTACATTATGTATAAATAAAAGAATGTTTTATGTAAGAAATGTCAATATAAATGGGGTTATCTTTTGCATGGATGAAGATGGATATAGAGTTATGAAATGTGGGTGCTTAAATACTTTTTGGACATTTATTAACAATCAAAGTTGACATGAACTAATGGCAGTAATGATTCTTTTATATTTTATAAACAAATATAATTTATAAATTTTGGAGTTCTTTATATTTAAAAGTTAATAATAGGTATGAAGAGTTTTGAAAAAATTCTCTCATCTAGTAATTTGAAATTTTAGAAGATCCTTTAAATAAACCTCTCTCTTGTAAAAACAAAACACAAAAAAAAGCAAAAAAAAAAAAAGGTAGAACCTCATGTCCACATTTATTTTTGCATCTGTTTTCTTTTTCATATTCTTCCCCATCAAAGCTAGATGCCATTTTTCATAGTTATGTATTGAATATCTGAGTATAGAATTTGGATTAAAGAGAAGACAGTAAGCAACAGATGGGAAAACTTTCTGGTTAATTCCTTGTCGACAGTGACATCTGAAATCCCACCCAAAGCAACCCTTCAGCAGCAGCGATAGTGCAGATACATCTGGGGGCCAAATTCATAATCTGGGTAAAGAAGGAAATTAAAACAAACATAGTTATTAGCTTGGACTTTTCACAAAAATTCCTTTCTGTGCTGTCCAGAGAGATTATAGTAGCCATCCATTCTTTCATCTCCTGTTGATAATCACAAAAGCAACTCTTAAATCTGTGTAAGTCAGTTCTCTTTATTATTCAGAGGATTTGCCACTCCAGTAAATTCCAGTATCAGTCCTGTTTCAGAGCACATGTGTTTACTTTATACAAAGCCCCCCAGGTGCACCTGGATATAGTCCAACCGAGACCACTTTACTCCCCAGTTTTACTACTTGTTTTGGAGCTCTGGAAACATGGAGTGTTTCCATACTCTGTCTCTGGAGTGTCTCATACTTCGGAAGGATTGTTGAAGAAGAACAGGTACGGTTAGTGTCCTCTCAGGAAGTTTATTTGCTAATGTTAAAACAACTGGATTCAGAGACCTTAAGTCAAAGATCCGTTGCCTATTAAGGGAAGAAATGAAACTGGTCGGTTGCTGCTGGTTTAAAGTTAAGAGATTTGAGTCTACTACTAGATAATCTGTTTGCAGTTGAATTGTTTCTGGAGTAACAACATTATGATGACAATTTTTTTCTGAAAAAATTGATGAAGATTGTTCCTGTTCTTTTGGAGATTTTTCTTTCTCCATTAGCACATTTCAAGTGTACCTTTAACCTAGGATTATCCATCATGGAGTGGGGAAAATGTAGAGATTATAAAACTGTTAATAACGATAATATATTAAAATATACCATTATTTAAAAACAGAATGGCTGGACTTGAGGTTCTCCTCAGTGAATGCAACTTCAAATTTGGTGGCTTTCCATAGTTCACTTGCAAGAAATAATTTCCATGGAGAAATTCGTAAAGGAATTCCACTGTTTTACTATAGAGCCCAGTTTCCTTGATCAAAGCAAGACTGTTAAGGACCTATATACTTGGATTATATGATACTGGACCTCAGGAGATATGCTTTTACTGAATTGCCAGGGCCAGGACTAGGTTGATGCAGAAGAGGTGCTTAAGGTGTAAAATTTAAGGAGACACCCACTTTGGGGGGGGTGGTCACAGGATAGATGCTGGGTTAAGACATATAATTAAAAACAACATTAAAACAAATTTTTAAGTTTACATGAGCAATGTAGATTCTTTTTCATTAAATCTAACAACTCACTGTTCTAAACTTAAATATATTACATCATATGGGAGTACACTGACTTTAAAAGGCAAGTCACATGACCTTAACTGCAAAGTAATAGTTTTTTTCATTACCACATCTGTTTCTTCAAAACCCAAAGCAGAGAATTCTCCAAATTCAATTAAACTGTGGATTCATGAATTTCCACTCCCTCCTCACTCACACTTTTTCTCTCTGAGAATAATTTCATCATTTATGGAGAGGATCAAGGAGGTAGGGAAAGGTTTTAATGCCCGATCTGTTGCCACATTTTCTTCCCCACCTCAAAAACACTAAGTCTCTCTGTTTTCTTTCACTCTAACTGCATTTTTCTTCTTTATAATAAAATTTCCTTCTTACCTCCTCTGTTCTCCTCCCCCTGCCCTCTATAATCCAGTCTCCTCTAATCAGATTTTTTAGTCCTGATAGTGTCATCATGGGCCAAGCTCACCTCTTTGTGGTTTTCAGGACAACAAATTTCTAAACTGTCTTAATATGACCTGATTAATGAGCAGCAACCAGTGAATTGCAAGACAATATTAAAAAACTGTACATATATGCTTCTCTATGGGAATCTAAGAACATTCTTAATCCATAACATCTAAGATGCCTAACTGGTAATTAGCCCAGAAATAGTATTGGAGACACATGGCTCTGGAATATGACCATGATCTGTGTCCTATACCTTTGGATAATAATTTTTTTCTTTTTTTTTTAATCCTAATTTTCCTTGGCTGAAAACATATTCCAGTACCATATGTTGTCAAATAAAAATACTTTACGCTAAATAAGTGAAAGAAGCCAGACAAAGAAAGACAAATACCATATGATCTCATTTGTATGTAGAATCTAAAAAACAAACAGAAACCAAGCTCATAGATACTGGGATCAGACTGGTGATTGCCAGAGGCCAGGGGTGGGGTTGGGGGGGCCAAAATGGGTGAAGGGACTCAAAAGGTACAGATTTCCAGTCATAAATAAGTCCTGGGGAAGTAATGTACAGCATGGGGACTGTAGTTAATAACACTGTACTGCATATTTGATAGTTGCTAAGAGAGTAGGTGTTAACAGTTCTCATTACAAGAAAAGAAGATTCTGTAACTTTGTACGGTGATGATATTAACTAGATATATTGTGGTCACCATTTCACAGTATATACAAACATGAATTATCATGGTATATACCTGAAACGAATATAATGTTGAACACTGATTATTCCTCAACCTAAAAAAACAAAAATATTTTATGCTAGAGAGCAAATTACAAGAAGAAAAGAGTTTTTCCTCATATGAGGAAACATGCATTTATTTGTCTTTGGTTCTTTGAAAGGAGATAAAAGTTGAGAGGGAAAACTAACTACAAAGTAGGATTGTTCTGAAATATGTTTTCCTGAACCAGTGAAGTAAGTTCTGTTTAAACATTCCTTACTTAATAGATCATGAGAAGAGACCTGTGATAAAGGGATTTAAGTTGAGGAATAAATCCTTACAGAGCCCTGAGGGAAATTTCCTTTTTGGTGTGGATTCTGAAAAGTCTATATTCTTTTTCATCATTAAGATAGAAGGCTAAAAAGAAATCATTAATTTATAGACCAGATATTTCTATTTGCAGATTATCATTATCACCTATATATACTTTTTTTTTTTTTTTTGGATATTTCGTTGTCCATTGACCTACTGTTAAAATGGAAGGAAGTGACATTCAGATCAGTCGATCTTGATTCTTAGCCATATTTATAAAATTGAGTTGGGAAGAAGAAGGTTAAACACACAGGCAAATTACTTGTAATTTTACAAATTACAAATTATTTGTAGTTTTTTTACCCATCAAGTTGTGTTTCTAGAACTGTTTAATTGTATTATTATTTGGAGCGTCACTTTATGGTATGTACTTTGAGGCAGTTAGAATGAAGTCAGAATGAGGTCACATGAGCCAAAGAGAGGATGGAGAGGAAGGTACAGGTGGATTATAAATGTAGAATAGAAAGAATTCATGTACTAATTGAAGGTAAAGAAAAAATGAAATTAGGGTTCATCTGGTAGTTCTAGTATCTAAAATAGGAAACATAACAGGAAGAACATGTTTGTGGAATTGTAGGAGTTTGAGTTTTCGTTAGCATTCAGTAGTGACACAGCTAATAAATTCATGAAGTACTTCCTGTTTTATTTTCTACATTTAGTATTGCAATTTCCTTATTATGGTTTATCTGTTATATGTATATCATCCCCAGTAGACATTAGACATCTTGCATGTGGACTATGCCTCATTCCTCTGTAGATCCTTGATACTTTGATAGAACCTGTGACATGGTGGCACTCATTCAATGTCTGATGAGTCTATGACTAACAGATGCATGAAGAGCACAGAGGAAGAGATATCTCGTGGACAGCTGGAAATGCTGTTCTTGAACTCAAGAGGTAGAAGCTGGTAATACAGATTAGGAAATAACTTATTTCATTTTATTTAATAAACATGTATATGATACTATCTGTTCGGCACTATTGTTAAGTGCTTCACAAATTAGAAATAATTTAATGCTCGTAACAACCCCATGATCATGAAGTAGAGGGCCTATTATTCCTTTTTTAGAAGAGAAAACCGAGGGAAAGAGAGGGTAAGGAATTTGCTCAGTGTCACACAGCGGGTGAGAGGCAGCGCCGGGATGGCACCCCCGGCCGTGAATTGTGCTGAGAAGCCCTACACCGAGCTGCTAGAGCACGAGAGAAAATAAAACCACCTGCCGCGCTCTCCGTACCTACTCTGTGCCAGTTTCTGTGCTCTAGGTGCTTTACGTGGGTTACCATTTAATCCTCTCCACAGTCTCAACAGCAAACCTTTCTATTTTACAGGTTAAGTGCTGCAGGTCTTGATTTTCGGTAAAGACCAAGCATCTGAAACCAATGTCTCTCTCTTCCAGCTTATTTTACCAGATTCCATGAAAGTACTGCCAGTGTACGTGAACTGTTTGTTAAAAAACTGTGTGCTGCTTAGCAGACCAGAGATCTCAACGGATGAGCGGGCCTACCAGAGGCAGCTGGTCATGACCATGGGTGTGGCCGACTCTCAGCTCTTCTTCTATCCACAGCTTCGGCCAATAGTAAGCACACTGCGCTGGCGCATTTCCTAGAGGAGTCCGGAAGGGAATCATGTTTTGACTTTTCCCATGTTTTGTCTGAAACATTTCGTTCTTAACAAGAAACTTACGAGTCACGCATGGCTTCACAACGCGTAGTGTGGGCCTGAGAGCCGGGGCTCTGGGCGAGCTGCGCATGCGCTTCAACCTGAGCGTATGGGTGGTGGGCGGATCTGAGGAGTTCTTCATGGAATCCTTCAGATGACTGCTTTTCCTTCCTCATTCCCAAATTGGTAATCTTCAATTGAATAGGCAGACTGAAAAGTGAGTCGACAAGTTGTTGAAGAAATCCAGCCTTACGGCATGAAAGGCAGCTGATACGTGTCTATACGGGATTTCACGTGCACGTTATGTTTTTAGACAGTATATGAATGTCTAAGAGTCACCACATTTAATCAGAATGGCTATGATTAGTCTTGAGCAAATGCTATCAGGGGTTTACAAATCAGCATATATTTGAGGCTACCTACACTGTATATGGAAGGAACTGTCCTTGTCCTCAGAGAATTTACTTGGCAATGTATTCTACTTATTTAAAGGTAATCCTTGATGTCGTGAATGCCCCTGTACTCTCTGACTAGACTCCTTCCCCTAAGACCTAACAAGTTATAATTGAGGGATAAGAGGGGGGAAGGCTGATGGCTTATTTCTAACTCCTGTATCCAAACTCATACCCAGGCTCTCAGTGCAATTAGAGACTTAAATTAGGTTGGAAACAAAAAGCTATTGATGCTTTCAATCAATATGAATGTTAGATGTAAATTGTTAACAATTGATTTTCAGATAAAATTGGATTATCAACTCTGTGCCAGAGAAACTAGAACTCTTAGGGACATGAACATCACCACTCCACTAAAATCGCCTTGCTAAATCCAGTGGGCAGTCCTTCTCTTTTCTGACCTGTCCACAGCATCTGACAGTTTTCTCCCTCTGGAAACACCCTCTTTACTTGGTTTGTCCCAGTTTCTCTCCTGCTTCCTTTGCTAGTTTACCCTGTTCAGGTACCCCGGAGCTCAGTCCAGGGAAGCTTCTCCTGTCTATCTACACTTAATCCCTTGGGGGTCTTACCTATGCTCTCAGCAACAGTTCCATACTGATGATTCCCAAGTTCCTATCTCCAGCAGTACTGCTGCCCTGAACTGTGGACGTGTCTGTGTCTGTAGCCTCCCGAGCATCTCTCCGTGAGCGTGTTAACGGGCATCTTAAACTGAGTCCTGATTGGCCTCCCACGCCTGCTTCTCCTGCAGTCTTCCCCATCTCCATTTATCACCCCTCCCTCCTTCCAGTTCTTCAGGACCAGCGTCCTGCAGTCACCCATGGCTGCTTTCTTCCTCATCCACCCCATCTCATCCATCAGCAAACATGTCAGCTCTCCTTTCCAAGATTATCCAGAGGCTGACCACTTTTCACCCCCATATGTCACCACCCAGACTCAAGCATAATCACCTCTCCTGTGGACCACCGCAGTCCCTCCTAACAAGTCTCCTTGCTTGCCCCTCCAGTCTGTTTTTGGCACAGAAATTAGAGTGATCCTGTTAAAAAATTGTCAGTTCACGTCCCTCCGCTACTCAGAACACTCCAGGATTTCGCATTTCAGTAAAAGCCAAAGTTCTTACTGCCCTGGCCCAGTGCTGCCTATGCTACCCTGCCCTCCTTTCTGTCTGACTCACCTTATGACTCTCCCCTTTCTCACTCCACTCCAGCCACACAGGCCTCCTTGCTGATCCTTGAACACCCCAGATAAGCTCTTGCCTCAGGACATCTGCACCAGTTGTTCAACAAGCATTCCTGGGCTCCCCTATTTAAAACTGTAACAGTACCACCACTGCCACCATGGACATGCCCTATCCCACCTTCCTGCTTCTTTTCTTCATAACTCTTTTAACACCATCTACATTTCTATATATTTAACTTAGATTATTTGTTGTCTCTTCTTCCCTTCAGAAAATGGTTAGCTGTACAAGGCAGGGATTATTGTCTAATGACTAGTAGGATAGTAGTAGATAGGACTAGTAGATAGTAGGAACTCATTAAATATGTACTGGAAGGAAGGGAAGAAAGGAGGGAGGGAGGGGGAAAAGAAGAGAGGAAGGAAGGAAGGGAAGAAAGAGGGAGTTTCTAACTCTCTTGCCTTTGTCTGCATAGCACACATTAGATGTCAAGAGTACAACATTACCTGCTGCTATTCGTTGCTCTGAGACCCGTCTTTCAGAAGAAGGAATATTCCTATTGGCTAATGGTCTGAACATGTTCTTATGGTTGGGAGTAAGTAGCCCACCAGAACTCATCCAAGGAATATTTAACGTGCCATCTTTTGCACATATCAACACAGATATGGTAAGTATATTTTTTCTTTGTTTTGTAGTAATATACAAATTCTTAAATGTTGCTTTCTTTTTAGAGGCAGTTGGCACTTTGAGACATACATATGAAGTATACTTATTTTATGTGTTTTTTTTGTAAATAAAAAGATCTTAAGTCTTAATGTCAAAGAATACACAGAGGGAGTGGAATGTGAATATAAGTAATGAATTTCCTTTTTTTTTTTTTAACAACTCCTATGAAAAATATTGGCCATGATCTTTTCCTGAGACTTGTGACTTTGTGGTAAAATGTTCTAATTCACTTTTTCAATGGCTAACTCAAAGATGATGTATTAGCTCTTGGTGTCTTCTTGCTTAGAAGTGAGCATTAGCATTACTGTCTTAATGGAGGAAATCTAAGTCCAGATCTTTCACATCCCCCAGGGGCCACATGCAGCTGGGTAGTTATCTTTTGTTCACCATGAACCAGATTTCAGGGAAATCTAAGAGACCACATTCCCTTTGAGAAATCACATTTGGTGGTTTATTTTAATGTTGGAACAGTGGTATTTGGATAGCATTTTCCAAATGGGGTAATGCCTCAGGGTCCTGCAACTGATCTGCTGAAGGAATAAAGTGTGTCCTTTTCTCACACAACATAGCCTTGAAATATCCATCTTGCAAAGGGATTAAAGACATCCTTTGTAAAAAACATAACACCCTTTGTGTCACTTCAGTGATATACATGTGTCAAGTTCCAGGGAAGGATTTTTATTTTCAAAAGAGAGTTCATTGGTGGAAATGCATGCTGGTAAGTATGAATAAATGCATGCTGATAAGTATGAATAATTTTTAGTACATTTTTTCATATTTTTGGTTTTTAGGTAAATGAACTAAGCCAAGAGTTCAGTATATGGTTTAGAAGGATGTTTTTTAACTTTAACATTCTAGTAATCTCATTCTGCTTCTATCTAAATGTCAGAAATTGTACTGAAACTTAAACTTGAATTTCTTAAATTTAGACATTATTGCCTGAGCTGGGAAACCCGTACTCACAAACGCTCAGAATGATAATGGGTATTATCCAACAAAAGCGGCCATATTCAATGAAGGTAAGAATGAGATTTTATTTATTTTTTTCTTTTTTCAAGTCTTTTTAAAAAAATTTTCTTACAAACTTTTAAAATGCATGTCCTATATTTTTATAACATGATTTTTTGATAGAAAACTCACATTAACTTCTAAGTATATCTACCTACTTCTCAATCACAAACATATAAAAATAAACAGCTATCACCATGGGTTAACCATGGGTCACCTTACTAAGTATTAACTTAGAAACAATTCATAACATTAACAGGCTTTGAAATGATTTTTCCGTCAGTGCTTAAAATTACTTAGAACATTTGTTATCTTTGGATTTTACAATTTTTGATTTATTATCTCTGAAAAATGTTGCTATTCTAGTCCTTCTAAGGACTCCTTTTTGAGTTTGAGGAAGAGTTTAAAATGTCTGTATCTCAGGAAAATTATGCCTTGTCGCTAAATCCCACGTAGTCACCTCTGTCTTCCTTCTGAAGCTCAATATTAGAATCTCCTGGAATTTGGAATGTACAGATGACAGTGGTCTATTACTGTACTACTTCCTGCAGAGGTACAGGACACTCACCTGAAGGCAGGCCTCTACAGGAGCCAGGGTATTATGGGGCTATTTTTTCCCCTGAAACATAAATGTGATATCAGTTTACATCAACATTCTTTACCATTGATACTCCCGCATGCAAACATCAACTTTAGGTAGAATTTAGGAAATTTGAACTAATAAAGAGCTTTATAACTTTTAGGACATCCGGGTGAACATAAAACCTTTCCAGAACTGTTTTTACATCACTACTTGGGTTCAGTTTTAGGATAGGACCTAGAGATGGCAGAGAAGGTTCAAAATAAACATGTTCTTCACTCTCTGAACACCCTGGAGACATGTAATGAAATCTTAGGGTCTTATGAAACACAAATTGAAGACCGCTGGTACTCAGAATGCACAGCAAGGATGATCCACCTTTGTCCCAGCAGCAGCAACCGTATCTCCACAATTGACCCCATTTGCAGAGAAGAGGCCAAACTAAAACATGGGGATCATCCTTGTGCTCAGTAGCCCCTCCTTCCAGGGGGGAAAAAAAAAACGCTTTCCCCTCCTCTGCTTTCTCCCACCTGCTCCAATAACCCCTTATCAAGGTCATGTCAGCTTTGGTTATTAAAATATCTCGGGTAAGCTCCAAATATGATATGTAAATAAAATATAAGCAATTGTGTAATAAAATAATTTTAGCTTGAATACTTAATCAGATTTTTTTATGTACCGGTGGCAAATTTATCTGTTGTTGGTAAAATCCTTGACATTTTCAGGGTATCATCTGTATAAAGAATTTGAAAATCTAAAATCCAGAGATGTGAGAGCTAAGGGAATCTAGGGAGATACCTGGTCCACCCCTAGCCTTTCAGCTCCCCCCATCGCCATTTAGCAGTTATGAAAGTGAGGCTCAAAGGAGTTCACTCACTTGGTCAGGGCTGCACAGCTAGGTCACGACAGACACAGGCCTGACCCTGGCTGTTTAGTCCGATGCACTTGGTTTTGCATGCTTTTCTCCAACATTTGAAAATGGACCACACAAAGGAAATGAAAACACATTTAAGGAGTCTTTAAATCTCTTTGAAAGAGTCAAGATTGACTAAGATTGAGAAAGCGGAAATGGAAGGGTCAAAGATAGCAAAATCAAACCCAGAAGGCACTGCTACTTTCTAGATCATGCTAATTAGTTTTTCAGAAAATCAGCCCTCTTAGACCTCACTGTCTGCACAGTCTCACATCTATGGGGGAAGAAAAAAAAAGATTCCTATCACAGTGTGTTCCCAGATTACCTAAATCAAACGCCTTACTGATAAATTCTACCCCTGCCCTGCTCGTGGTCCTCCAGGCTCCAAATTATCTCTTCTTCCTCTTGTGTTTTCCGGATTACTCCCTCCCCATCGGCTCCTTTCCAGTTTACAAGCTGTTCAAATCTACCTTCTTTGAAGCTGCTGCTTCTCCAAGATTCTGCTTCCTTTTCCTTTCATTTTATCCCACAAATTTGTATTGAATACCAGCAACACAGCAGGCATTTTACTCCCATGCTTCCTGAAAAGTCATCTATGTAAACTGCTTATAGTTCCTCATTCCCATCTCTCCAGTTTTCTATGAACTGCCAAATTGCTAAAGACATTTTATTCTCAATCCCTTTACAGAATTTACAAGATCAAATACTACTTCTTTCCTCAATTTTTCTCTTCTGTTAGCTTTCAAAACATCATACTCTCCTGATTCTTCTCCTTTCTCACTGACCTTTTCCCTTTGGCTTCTCTTCAGTCATCTGCCCCTTAAAAAGAGTTGCTGTTTTCTTAAGTTATATCCATGGCTCTCTTCTTCCATTCAACATACTCCTTCTGGGCCATCCTAATCACTGCTACCTTTTATCTGTTCCCTGTGAAATAGGCAATGAGAGACGAAAATGGCTTAAGTACAATAATTCTGTAAGGCCACTGGTAACATGGCCCAGAGAATATCAGATTTAGACCTCTTGAATTAGCCAGTCATTCCTTGGAGAAGACACACAGGAAGCTGGGATGGAGACTAACAGTGACCATTTTGCTGTTCTTCCCCCACTCCACAGAGCTATGTCCCTCCCTATAGAAATGTTAAGGAGGATAATAAAATATGGATTCCCAATCCATCCCAGTGTTTTCTCCTCTGATTTGTGTGGTGTACCCCTTGAAGAGAAGACCACTAGCGTGTCAAGACAGCATATCCCCCACTTCTATAAATGCAATTCCCTGAGACCTTCCACCAAGTGCTGGGTGGTCCAACTTTGTAGAGACTCAAATGGTAGAGCAGGATATTAATTACTTTACCTTATAGTTGAGTTTCCCCCAAGGCCGAAATTCATTCCCTGTTCTATTTCCCACTTCACATCATGGCCAGATGCATTCATCAGAGGTTTTACAGTGAGTACCACATGAAAACCAAAAAAATAAATAACCTAAATGAATGGCAGCATTAGAAAATACCCCACAGATGAGCAACATGAACTTCCATTAATTTCCATAGAGAAATTAAATTCTAAGGAAATCAAGGTCTCAAATCCTTCCCTCCACAATGTTTTTATTCTGCCCAGTCTCAGCCTGAGTTGTGTCACTGAGGCTGGACCCACGTTGCTGTTGCCAATAATGGTCAATGGCAGAGGTCCTAGTGGCACCTGGGGAAAGGTGGAGAAAACACAAGTAAAGAGAAAATCGCCTTCGTTTCAGGCTCACCAGGATGCACATCTTAAACTCCTTTGGAGATGTTTCCATGAAGGGGTTAGTTTCTTTCCCCATGTCAGAGTGGAATATGACTATCCACACAGCTGTTCCAGTGTCAGCTCCCAGGGCTTGGCACTGACAAGCCAAGACGTCACACATGTCCATATCCACATGGAAGTAGCTGGCTTGTAATGGTAGCAGCAGTTGTTATAATATTATTATTAGTTCAGGGTTGGTTCAGAGTTTATCAGCCTAAGGCCCTGGCCAAAATAACATAAAGGAAAAAAAGCAAGCCATGTTGACAACATTATTCTACTTGATTAAAAAAAAAAAAAAGCGCCTATATAAAGCAGCAGTAGGGAGGGCTGGGCCCTTCCAGCCAATATGTAACAAACCTTCCTCACTGCAGCTGGCGTGAAGCTAGTAGCTGCAGGCCCTTTGGGTGATTCCGCACGTGAAAGGAAGTAAGATGATGCCCTGGCTCTTCTGAATTATACAGGAGGCAGGTGGAGACAATGATTTGCATGTGCAGCTCCATTAACCACGCTCATGGCTCAACAGATATCAAATTCATTCTGATCATCTGCTCTGAATTCCTGAAACAGGAGTGAGTAAGGGGGCGGTCAGTAAGTATAAGGGCTCAGAGTATTCATGACGGACTACCCTCTTCTGGGTTTCTTCTTCATGTGCCTCTTCCTCTAGAGCAGCACTGTCCAATAATGCAAGCTGCACATGCAATTCTATACTTGCTGCTAGCCACAATTCAAATGTAAAAAATCCATTTTGATAATGGATTTTTTTTTTTTGCGGTACGCGGGCCTCTCACTGTTGTGGCCTCTCCCGTTGCGGAGCACAGGCTTCAGACGCGCAGGCTCAGCGGCCATGGCTCACGGGCCCAGCCGCTCCGCGGCATGTGGGATCTTCCCACACCGGGGCACGAACCCGTGTTCCCTGCATCGGCAGGTGGACTCTCAACCACTGCGCCACCAGGGAAGCCCGATAATGGATTTTATTAACCTAGTATATCCGAAATATTATCATTTCCACATGTAATCAGTGTAAAGATAGTTTTGAATATTTGAAGAATTTATTAATTTTAGTGGTTTAAGAACTTTACATTTTCTTTTTCATCCACTTCCTTTGCACCTACACTACCTAATTCAGATCCTGATCATCTCCCGCCTAGATGCTTCCAACTGCTTCCTGTCTGGTTTCCCTCATCCCCCCAGTGCATTCTAGGCACCATAACCAGTTGTTCTTAAACACCTTCACTGGATCACATTCCCTACAAAAACCCAAAGGCATTACCTTCCATTGCCTTTCAGAAGTGTGGGCTAGTTTACATACCAGGCAGGACTATGTCTTTTGTATGTGGTGCCTGCATGGAATGCTAGCTCAGCCCCCACCTCCTTAAGGAAATCCCACCCTGTCCTTTAAGGTTCAGTACAGTCACTACATTGTGAAGCCTCTCCCGTAGCACTCGGCTTATGTTTCATTATTGCCACTTATAATTAATTGCATGTCTTGGTTTTTGTGGTTTGGGGGTCATTGCCTCTCTCCACTGTGGATAATGGGCACTTTCCTATCATCCTCCAAGGCCTCACAGACAGTGGATGTTATGTAATTTTGGTGAAATTGAAGGATACAAAATTTAGCCACATTCAGAATATGTTTATAACCAGCTACCTTGTTTTTTTTCCTAGCTCACGATAGTAAAGCAGCGAGAACAGCCGGAAATGGTTTTCCGACAGTTCCTGGTAGAAGACAAAGGACTTTATGGAGGATCATCCTATGTGGATTTCCTTTGCTGTGTTTACAAGGAGATCTGTCAGCTGCTTAATTAATTGAACCCTCTCTATTGTTAATACTGCATTTCTAAGGAGATAATCTCCTTCTTGGTGCCTAATTCTCCAGATAATAACAGGCTAGTTTTGGTTTCTTGCTCATTTTCAGAATAGCTTTCCAAGACGGCATTTAGAACTACAGCTTTGGTGCTCAGGTATAAAGCCAATGAAGGTACAATTGTACCTTAAAGGGAACAGTCTATTTCTGATTGCACAATTTTTAACTGTTAAAACTGATGCAGTTTGCATTTCATGAAAGGCATAGTTTACAGAACTGTAAACATTCTCAATTTTCTTTCTTTGTGCTAGACATATAAATTATTTTTCAAAATGTATAGATTTGGAGTAAAAAGTTTTGGTTCCTCTCCCATTTGCAGTGAGGAAAAAAACAACTTAATTTTTACATTATACTTAATTTTTTTAAAACCATGTAACCCCACTGAACACATTTTTCAACTTAGTTTGCATAGCAGACTTTTAAATAACCTTGGAATCTATTTGGTAGAACAATTTGTGTTCTATATTTTTTTCATAATTATATGTTGTGTATGTTAAAACTATTTTCCAGTTGTCGTTTGTCTGTAAAACTGTCTTTATCAATATTCTTAATGGTTCCCTGTACAATTTTGATGGTTTCTACCTGTATATAATGGATCTTAACCAGTTCAATAAATCACTTCATATGCTCTTACTCAGCAGACAGAATTCATTATTTAGGTGTTTTGAGATTTTAAAAAGAAATAAGGGTAGTAGTTAAAGCGTCTTGGAAAACGTTGTTTGGATGGATCACTAAAAACTAAATATTTGGGGGGGTTGTTGAGGAGAATTAGATAAATAAATAAATACAAGCAATGTCAGAGACAGTGTACTTGAGAAAGGCAATTTAAAAGTTCTCCAATATGTGGGGCTTCCCTGGTGGCCCAGTGGTTAAGAATCCATCTGCCAATGCAGGGGACACGGGTTCAAGCCTTGGTCTGGGAAGATCCCACATGCCACGGGGCAACTACGCCCGTGTGCCACAACTACTGAGCCTGCACTCTACAGACCACGTGCCACAACTACTGAGCCTGCGAGCCACAACTACTGAAGCCCGTACGCCTAGAGCCCGTGCTCCGCAACAAGAGAAGCCACCGCAATGAGAAGCCCACGCACCGCACTGAAGAGTAGCCCCCACTCGCCACAACTAGAGAAAAACCCACGCACAGCAACGAAGACCCAATGCAGCCAAAAATAAAAATAAATTTATAAAAAAAAAGAAATGTAGGTTTGTCAATATGAACGTGCAGTGGGATGAGAGCATATATGATCCCAAGCTACTTTTTTACAAGGACTGCCTATCAAGTAAGTATGGCAATGATCCCACTCCACTCTGAGGTGAGTGTTCAGTTCTAGGCACCATACACTGTGTGAAACAGAAGCCCAGACCACATTCCTTAATTCACTTGAAGATAGTCTAATGAATCAGATCAGCCAAGATGGCAGAGTAGAAAGATCCTGAACTCATCACCTCTCACATGCACAACAAAATCACTATTTGCAGAACAACCATTGATGCAAAAAAACAGAACCTACCAGAAAAGATATACAACTAAAGATAAAAAGGAACCACAGGGAGATGGGTAGGAGGGGCGGAGTCATGATACAAGTCTCATAACTCCCAGTGGGCGACCCACAAATGCGAGAATAATTACAACTGCAGAGTTTCTCCCAAAGGAGTAAGAGGTCTGAGCCCCATGTTGGGCTCCCCAGCCCAGGAGTCCTGCACTGGGAAGATGAGCCCCCAGAGCATTTGACTCTGAAGGCCAGTGGGGCTTACTTTCAGGAGTCCCAGAGGGCTGAGGGAAATAGTAACTCCACTCTCTAAGAGTGCACACAAAACCTCACCTGCTCCGGGACCCAGGGCAGAAGCAGTAATTTGATAGGAGCCTGGGTTAGGCCTACTTGCTGATCTTGAAAAGTCTCCCAGAGAGGCAGGAGGCATCTGCAGCTCCCCTGGGGACACAGACACCGGTGGCAATCATTTTGGGGAGCTTGTTCTACCAGGTGGACACTGGTGCTGGCAAGTGCCATTTTGGAACCATCCCTCTAGCTTATCAGCCTCAGGACCCAACCCTGCCCCACTCAACAGCCTGTGGGTGCCACTGCTGGGATGCCTCAGGTCAAGTAACTAACTGCATGGGAACACAGGCCCACCCACAGGGAGACAGGCTGATTTAAGACCCTCTGTGCAAAGCCCTGCCACCACAGGGCTCAGGGCCCAGCCCTACACAGCAGACCACAGGCAATAGCCATGGGACACCCCAGGGCTCTCCAGCCAGAGACCCCAGGACCCAGCCCTATCCACCAGAGGGCAGACACCAGCCAAAAGTAAACCACAGCTCTACATACCTGGCCCACCCACTACCAAGCTAAAAGAAGCTTCAGGATCCCCCAGACCCCACACCCAACTGTGTCAGGAACCAGCCCCAACCACCAGCCATCTGACACCAGCTCTGGGGCACCTGGGCCCTGCATCCAGACTCCAGGACCTGTTTCTGCCCGCCAGTAGGCCAGCACTAGCCCCAGGACCTGGCTTTACCCACCAGTGGGTGGGCAAATGCACGGGGTCTCCTGGACCCTGACTCCACCCACCAGTGAGCCAGCATTAGCCACGGGGCCCCCGGGGTTCTGCAGTCAGTCACCTTGTGACACAGACCTGAGCTAGGAAAAGGTAAAAAAATTGAAATATCTTTCTGAGACTCATCAAGAAAAAAGAGGGCCCAAATCAGTAAAATCAGAAACAAAAAATTAGTTACAACCAACACCACAGAAATACATAGGATCATAAGAGATTACTAAGGACAACTATATGCCAATACAATGGACAACTTAGAAGAAATGGACAAATTCAATTCCTAAAAAAAATGGACAGTCCCCCAAGGCTGAACTAGGAAGAAACAGAAAACATGAACAGACCAATTACCAGTAATGAAACTGAATCAGTAATATTAAAAAAAAAAAAAAAAAAAACTAACAAAGAAAAGTCCAGGACCAAATGACTTCTCAGGTGAATTCTACCAAACGTTCAGATAAGAGTTAACACCTATCCTTCTAAAACTATTCCAAAAAGTTGCAGAGGAAGGAACACTTCCAAACTCACTCTATGAGGCCAGCATCACCCTGATACCAAAACCAGATGAAAATATCAAAAAAAGAAAATTACAGGCCAATGTCACTGATGAACATCGATGCAAAAATCCTCAACAAAATACTGGCGAACCAAATCCAACAATAAATTAAAAGGACAATATACCATGATCGAGTGGGATTTATTCCAAGGACACAAAGATTTTTCAATATCCACAAATCGATCAGTGTGATACTCTACATTAACAAACTGAAGAATAAAAACCACGTGATCATCTCAACAGATGCAGAAAAAGCTTTAGACGAAATTCAACATCCATTTATGATAAAAACTCTCCAGAAAGTGGGCAAAGAGGGAACATACCTCAACAAAATAAAGGCCATATATGACAAGCTCGCAGCTAACATCATACTGAACAATGAAAAGCTGAAAGCATTTCCTCTAAGATCAGGAACTCTTGTACGCCCACTCTAACCACTTTCATTCAACAGTGTTGGAAGTCATAGCCACATCAATCAGACAAGAAAAAATAAAAAATCCAACTTGGAAAGGAAGCAGTAAAATTGTCACTGTTTGCAGATATCACACTATACGAAGAAAATCCTAAAGATGTCACCAAAAAACTACTAGAGCTCATCAATGAATTCAGTAAAGTTGGAGGGTACAAAATTAATACAGAGAGATCTGTTGCATTTCTATATACTAACAACAAACAGAAAGAGAAATTAAGGAAATAATACCATTTACAATCACATCAAAAAGAATAAAATACCTAGGAATAAACCTACCTAAGACATGTACTTGGAAATCTATAAGACACTGATGAAAGAAGTTAAGGACAACACAAACAGATGGAAAGATATACTGTGTTCATGGGTTGGAAGAATTAATATTGTTAAAATGACTATACTACCTGGGGCAATCTACAGGTTCAGTGCAACCCCTATCAAAATACCAAGGGCATTTTTCACAGAAGTAGAGCAAATAATTTTAAAATTTGTATGGAAACACAAAAGACTGCAAAGAGCGCAAACAATCTTGAGAAAGAAGAAAAGAGCTGGAGGAATTAAGGTCCCTGACTTCAGACTATACTACAAAGCTACAGTAGTCAAAACAGTACAGTACTGGCACAAAAACAGACACATAGCAATGGAACAAAGTAGCCCAGAAATAAACCCACACACTTATGCAATTAATCTATGACAAAGTAGGCAAAAACATACAATGGGGAAAAGACGATCTCTTCAATAAATGGTGCTGGGAAAACAGGACAGCTACATGTAAAAGAATGAAATGAGAACACTCTCTAACACCATATACAAAAATAAACTCAAAATGTATTAAACAGCTAAATGTAAGACCAGAAACCATAAATCTCCTAGAAGAAAACATAGGCAGAATGCTTTTTTTTTTTTTTGGCGGTACGCGGGCCTCTCACTGCCGTGGCCTCTCCCGTTGCGGAGCACAGGCTCCGGACACACAGGCTCAGCGGCCATGGCTCACGGGCCCAGCCACTCCACGGCATGTGGGATCTTCCCGGACCGGGGCACAAACCCATGTCCCCTGCATCGGCAGGTGGACTCCCAACCACTGCACCACTAGGGAAGCCACAGAATGCTTTCTGACATAAATTGTAGCAATACATTTTTGTATCTGTCTCCTGAAGTAAAGGAAATAAAAGCAAAAAAACAAATGGGACCTAATTAAATTTAAAAGCTTTTGCACAGCAAAGGAAACCATAAACAAAACGAAAAGACAACTACTGAATGGCAGAAAATATTTGCAAATGATATAACCGATAAGGGATTAACATACAAAATGTATAAACAGCTCATACAACATCAAAAAAACAAACAACCCAGGACTTCCCTGGTGGCACAGTGGTTACGAATCTGCCTGCCAATGCAGGAGACACAGGTTCAACCCCTGGTCTGGGAAGATCCCACATGCCGCGGAGCAACTAAGCCCATGCACCACAACTACTGAGCCTGCACTCTACAGCCCGTGAGCCACAACTACTGAGCCCGAAGGTCACAACTACTGAAGCCCACGTGCCTAGAGCCTGTGTTCCACAACAAGAGAAGCCACCATGATGAGAAGCCTGCACACCACAACAAAGAGTAGCCCCCACTCACCACAACTAGAGAAAGCCTGTGTGCAGCAACAAAGACCCAACGCAACCATAAATAAATAAATAAATTTAAAAAAATAAATTAAAAAAAAAACAACTAAAACAATGGGCAGAAGACCTGAATAGACATTTTTCCAAGACATACAGGTGGCCAACAGGCACATGAAAAGATGCTCAACATCATTAATCATCAGAGAAATGCAAATCAAAACCACAATGAGATATCACACCTGTTAGAATGGCTAGCCTCATAAACAAGACAAAAAGACAACCCTCAGAATGGGAGAAAATATTTGCAAATGAAACAGCAGACAAAGCATTAATCTCCAAAATATACAAACAGCTCATGCAGCTCAATATCAATAAAACAAACAATCCAGTTAAAAAATGGGTGGAAGACCTAAATAGACATTTCACCAAGGAAGACATACAGATAGCCAAAGGCACACAAAAAGGTGCTCAACATCACTATTAGAGAAATGCAAATGAAAACTACAATGAGGTATCACCTCACACCAGTCAGAATGGCCATTACCAAAAAATCTACAAATAGTAAATGCTGGAGAGAGGGTGTGGAGAAAAGGGAACCCTCTTGCACTGTTGGTGGGAATGTAAACTGATACAGCCACTATGGAGAACAGTATGGAGGTTCCTTAAAAAAATAAAAAGAGAGCTACCATACGGCCCAGCAATCCCACTACTGGGCGTATACCCTGAGAAAACCATAATTCAAAAAGACTCATGTACCACAATGTTCATTGCAGCACTATTTACAATAGCCAGGACATGGAAGCAATCTAAGTGTCCATCAACAGATGAATGGATAAAGAAGATGTGGCACATATATACAGTGGGATATTAGCCATAAAAAGGAACTAAATTGAGTTATTTGTAGTGAGGTAGATGGACCTAGAGTCTGTCATACAGAGTGAAGTAAGTCAGAAAGAGAAAAACAAATACCATGTGCTAACACATATATATGGAATCTAAAAAAAAACAAAACAAAACACAATGGTACTGATGAGCCTAGTTGCCAGGCAGGAATAAAGAGGCAGACATAGAGAATGGACTTGAGGACATGGGGTGGGAGGGGGAAGTTTGGGCGAAGTGAGAGTAGCATCGACATATACACACGACCGAATGTAAAACAGTTAGGTGGTGGGAAGCAGCAGCATAGCATAGGGAGATCGGCTCGGTGCTTTGCAATGACCTAGAGGGGTGGGATAGGGACGATGGGAGGGAGGCTCAAAAGGGAGAGGATATGGGGACATATGTATGCATATAGCTGATTTGCTTTGTTGTGCAACAGAAAATAGCACAGTATTGTGAAGCAATTATACTCCAATAAAGATTTAAAAAAACAAAAAGAATGGCTAGCATCGAAAAGAGCACAACAAATATTGGCGAGGATGTGAAGAAAAGGGAACCCTTGTACACTGCTGGTGGGAATGTAAATTGGTGCAGCCAATGTGGAAAACTAAAACTAAAAATAGAACTACCATATGACCCAGCAATTCCACTCCTGGGTACGTATCTGGAAAAAACAAAAACACTAAGTTGAAAAGATACATGCACCCCAATGTACACAGCAGCATTATTTACAACAGCCAAGATAAGGAAGCAACCTAAGTGTCCATCAACAGATGAATAGATAAAGATGTGGAATACATATACGATGAAATACTACTCAGCAATAAAAAGAAAATGAAATTTTGCCGTTTGCAACAACATAGATGGACTTGGAAGGTATTATGCTTAGTGAAATAAGTCAGAGAAGATAAACACTGTATGTTATCACTTACATGTAGAATCTAAAAATTAAAACAAACTAGTGAATATAACAAAAAAGAAACAGACTCACAGATATAGAGAACAAACTAGTGGTTACCAGTGGGTAAAGGGAATGGGGGGAGAGCAAGGTAGGGGTAGGGCATTAACAGGTACAAACTACTACATATAAAATAAACTACAAGGATATACTGTACAACACAGGGAATATAGCCAATATTTCATAATAACTATAAGTGGGGTACAACTTTTAAAAAAATAAAAAGATAGTCTAATGATTGCCCTGTGTGTTCCCAAGGGTACAGAAATAGAACCAATAAATAGAAGTAACAAGGTGCTGCTCAACTGAAAGAAGAACCTCCTAAGTAATTAGGTGCTCAAAGAATGTGCTGTTCAAAGAGGCAGTATGTTCTCACTTAACAAATATTTATTTCACAGCTGCTATGTGCCAGGCACTATGCCCTCTACTGGGGAGACAGACAACAGTAAGCAGCACAAACCAAATCCCTGCCATCTCTACAATTAAAGTTTCATAAATGCCATGACATGCTATATATATATATATTGTATGTATATGTATTCCTGATATGTAAATATATATATAGCATATATACTAGGGATATCTGACCTAGTCTAGCTAGGGGGCAGGGTGTAGTCAGTAAAGATTTCACAGTAGTTACATTGAAGCTGGGACCTGGAAAATTTAGTAGACATTAGCCAGGTCATCGGGAGTATTGGTAAATATTCCAGAAGAGGGAAAAATACGCATGAAGGCCCAGAGTGAGAGAGGGCATATATTACCCTTTCAATAAACTTAAAGGATTTTAAGTTTAAAGTTGACTGGAACTTACTAAGAAGAAAAAAAGTGGCAAAAGATAAAACTGAGTGAGTCCTAGTCAAGGGGGAGTTTGGACTTAAGCCTAAAGGCAAACTGTAGACATTCAGTGACTTCAGCAAGAGTGAAAAGGTCATGCTCTAGGAAGATCACTTTGGGGGTGTAAGGTGGCAGAACTAGAAGCAGAGAGCCTTTTTTTTTTTTTTTCCGGTATGCAGGCCTCTCACTGTTGCGGCCTCTTCCGTTGCGGAGCACAGGCTCCGGACACGCAGGCTCAGTGGCCATGGCTCACGGGCCCAGCCGCTCTGCAGCACGTGGGATCCTCCCGGACCGGGGCACGAACCCGTGTCCCCTGCATCGGCAGGCGGACTCTCAACCACTGCGCCACCAGGGAAGCCCCAGAGAGCCCATTTAGGTGGCTCTCAGAGTAGTCCATTGAGGATACATGTGGTGGCCTGAACTAAAATAAGGGTACTTGACAGAGGGGGACAGGGAGGAATTGGAGTTAATGAGGGAAAAGGAAGTGTCTAAACATGATTTCTGCTTTGGGCAGCTGGGTAGACAGTGAGACCATTCCCTAAGAAAGGAAACAGAGGAGTTGAAGCAGATTGTGCATATGTGTGTGTGTCTCTCTGTGTGTAAGGGGTAAGGGGCAGTAGTTCACATATGCATGCTGAGGTCCCTTGTAAGCTATGCAAGTGAGATCAACTGTAGCACCTAAATATATGGGGTCTGAGGCTCAGGAGAGAACTCTGGGCTGGAAATTTGCAAGCCACCTACATATAAAGGGGGAAAAAAAGCTACATAAATGGATGAAAAAAAACAGGGCAATTCTGTAGTGAGAGCACAGCAAATCCTTGACAGAGTAAAATAGAAACCTGAAGAGACGGGGAGGAAGGGCCAGAGAAGTAAGAAGGAAAACCTGGCGAGAGGATGTCACAAAGCCAAGGGAAAAGAGGGGTAAAGGGAGAGTGGGAAGCCAAGTTGCAGGCTTCCCAAAGGCAAGCTAAGAAGACTAAAACATGTTGAAATTAGTAAAAGGGTCATGGGGAACTGGTGAGAACAGTTTTACTGGGTCAACAAGCTTAAATGCTAGATTGGAATAGCTTGAGAAATGGGGGGCAGAATGGAGGCAACTCAGGAAGGGGATGAGAGGGTCACAGACAGAAGGGAGGATTTTGTTGTTTAGGACAGGCAGGGATGATTTGACATTTAAATGCTGGTGGAGAGTCCAGTATTATGCTAGAAAAAAAAATAGTGGCAGTACTATTTCATTCTTCAACTCTAAAGAATGTTGAAGATTGAAAACAGAAAAAAACAAAAAAACCAAAATCAATCAAACAAACAAAACCCTTAGAAGAGCAAGACTTGGAGGACAGAAGGAATACAGAGTACAAATGGATTCAATTCGATTTCAATGGTAGAAGAACCCAATATATAATGGAACTGCTCCAGTGAATCCTGAATGACCACTTGCCAAAAATGGTGTGAGTGCTGACCCATGGTGTTTTGAAATAGTCACCCCTTCCCTCAAACCTTGAGAGGCAGTAGAACATAATGGCTAAGAGCATGGGCTCCAGAACCAACCACATAGATTTCTATACCAGCTCTACCACACAGCTGTGTGATACAGGTGAATTAGAAACCTTTCTGTGCCTCGGTTTCCTACTCGGTTGTTCAAGGATTAGGTTAATAAGTGTAAAAGGTTTAGAACAGTCCCTGGCACAGTGTGGCACCCAGGCATCACAGTTCATTGCCATTATTATTTTATTAGGTTTTTAAATTAAACTTGCTAAGGATCATGAAAAGCAGGACTAATCGGACTCCTACATGCCATGAGAATCTTCATTTATATCCTTAAAACCAAGCATCTTTAAATGCTATAGAAGGGTCCAGTTAAAAGATGGTTTCAGAGATTTCACTTCCTAGAAATCTAACCTAATGACAGTAGGTTGAGAATTAGGAACAGTATATTAGTCTTTTTTGTAATGTTGTCAGATGGAAACATGGTTCTCTAGTAATATAATAATGAAGAGTAAGGATCAAAATTTAGATCATGTTCAAGGATAATCTGAAATTGAACTTCATCTCCTCTAGGAGGCATTACACACTATAGTGTCTGAAAGCTACAGTGTCAAAAAGGTTAGTCAGTAATCTTCCAGAGAAGACAATTCTTTGGGGAGGATTAAATATGTGATTTATAATTGCTGAAAACATAAGATGTAATACTGAATAACCTGGATAAAAAGGAAAAAAAATCTTAATTGAAAAGGCAAAAGAAATCCCCTAGTCATCATCTCTAACAGATGTTTTCCGGCCTCTGCTTAAAAAAAAAGTGATGAGAAGCTTACTCCTTCCCAAGCAGCCATTTATGAACAGTTCTGTTAGAAAATCATATTTAGCAGACTGTTTTACTGAAATTTCCCCTTTTTGTGCAAACTGTCTTTTGAGGGCACAGGTGAATTCTTCTTCCACTTGATGGCAGTTTTCAGATAGTTCAAAGGCTATCACGTATCCCTATCATGTCCCTTGTCCAGGCCAAACTCTCCCAATTCCCAAAGTATATCCTCATTAACATAATTTCCAGAGCCATTGTCATCCCAACTTAATACAAGAAAATCCAGTTTTAAATCACATAAAGAACAAAGTCAATTTGGGAAGCAAAATGACTAGTGTCTAGTTTAGGAAACTATCATTATAATAGTGACTGCAGATCCAATCCCACTAGTATGAGTTGTGCAAGAATTTCTAGGGTGTACTTTTTATTTTCCTGACATTTAAAAAAACTGTTACCAGTTATAAACACACAGCTCTTTTACGATAAGAATTTTCAATTTTAAGACCTTTTACAGAATAAGACTTTGAAGTCAGTATTTTTCAAACTGAGGTATCCTTTGGGTCCATGAAAAACTGTTTCTTTGAAAACATATTAATGTTTGAAAAATAGTTTTAGGATACCCCTTGGGATTTAGAGTAATGTTACCCAATCAGTGTTTTAAGGACTTAATATGCCTATTTGGCAAAAAGGTTATTACATTTATAAATCCTGGGAAATCAGATTCAGCATACTGATATAAATTTGCAACAGTGAACTTTAGTGTACAAAAAAAAGTCATGTTTTAAAAATCAACCTAATTGGGGCTTCCCTGGTGGTGTAGTAGATAAGGATCTGCCTGCCAATGCAGGGGACACAGGTTTGATCCCTGGTCAGGGAAGATCCCACATGCCGTGGAGCAACTAAGCCCATGCACCACAACTACCGAGCCTGTGCTCTAGAGCCCGCGAGCCACAACTACTAAAGCCTGTGTGCCTAGAGCCCATGCTCTACAACAAGAGAAGCCACCGCAATGAGAAGCCCACGCACTGCAACGAAGAGTAGCCCCCGCTCTCCGCAACTACAGAAAGCCCACGCGCAGCAACGAAAACCCAACGCAGCCAAAAATAAATAAATAAATAAATAAAATCAACCTAACTGAATCAGAATCTTGAAACAGAATCTCTATTTCATAGGACTGGCAGGTAAGATTTCCTATCTTTGGTCCATACTGATGACTAGTGTCAAAGCCCCACAGTCTCCTGAAGTCCAGGGCTCCTCTGCTTCCACGCTGTTTTGGGGAAATGAATGTGTAGCCTGCGGACAACACTTTCCTACGTGCACAACTCAGCTACCTCCCGGTGAGGTCATCTCTCCCTGAGGCAATATTACCGACCAGCAGCAGTTTCCCAAGACTCCTGGGAGCCACCCTGTGCCTGTCCTCAACCATCCTGTCCTCTCCTCACTCTCAGGCAATCTACTCTCCCTTGGGTCCACTATTACAAATAGGAGGCATGCAGTCCAACTTTTTACTTAAGCTATTATTAACAAGGTGATACAGATGTGGTTAAATAATTTGTCTTACTTTTTTAATAGGTTGCATCTGGCACAAGTATTTTAAAAATTTGTGTCCTGGGGAAAGAGTCAGATGCCTTTAAAGTCAGACCAAAGTAAATTGATTCTGTAAGTTCACTGATAAGTAGTAAGTCAGTGGAAATTACTTTGTTTCCTCAGCCTCAAAGATGATATTCTGTTATTTGAGAGAAAAAAAAATCCTTACTAGAGAAACACATTCCTCTTTTGCAGCAAGAAAGTAACAACAGAAGGGAAAAGAAGTGAAAAGAGAAGGTTATTAAAAAATCCTCTGGGAATTACTTCCAATTATTAGTCAAGCAAAGAGTAAAGGATTATTTATTTATTGAGCACTTACTATGTGTCACACAGTAGACGCTGAGAAAGCATCCCGCTGCCTTTATAAAGTCAATGACAAAGACCAATTGCTAAGAGCATGAGCAGCAGGGTTATTAACTCAGAACTAAATGAGCAGGCAAAGACAGGTATCAGATGGAATGGGAATCTTTCACTTAAGAAGCAATCACTTGAAAGCAATCAGAATTGGGAATGTTCCCCAAAGAGGTTCTAATGCCATTCTGACCCAATCTCCTGTTAGTATCATCTCAAGGACGTGGGTGGAATTTAAAATTTAGGGAGTCAGTTGGCTGACAAGCTTACATGTGCTTATATTTTCTTAAATTTTGCTTTGGAATTATTTTTATAAATACAATATTCTTAATCATGCTTATATGCTTTAACATTTTTATTTCAATAAGACATAGCAGTAGAAAAGTAAGCTATAATCTTGAGCTCCTATTTACCATGCATATCTGCCTTGCTTTTTGGACAAGGCCAAATAATCCCTCCACCTATGCAGTTTATCTGAATCATAGTCAACATGATTACATCAAAAACCAATCCTTGGGGCTTCCCTGGTGGCGCAGTGGTTGAGAGTCCGCCTGCCGATGCAGGGGACACGGGTTTGTGCCCCGGTCTGGGAGGATCCCACATGCCGCGGAGAGGCTGGGCCTGTGAGCCATGGCCGCTGAGCCTGCGCGTCCGGAGCCTGTGCTCCGCAACGGGAGAGGCCACAACAGTGAGAGGCCCGCGTACCGCAAAAAAAAAAACACACAAAAAAAACCAATCCTTTACTTAATATGAAAGTATGTACCTACCCAGCTGTCTTGAAAAGCATAAACTTATAAAATGATAGCAAATTCTGTAAGACATTTAAGCAATTACCTTGGAAATTTAACCAGCATAAACTACTAAACTGGGCATCTCTGAACAAAACTGCGTGTGACGTTTTGTCCTCTGCTTTAAAAAGACAAAGAAAACAAAAAGAACATGCAAAAAAGGTAGAATAATGATGTATTCTTTTATGACATTAACAACTGTAATTATAAACTAAAAACTTGTGCAGATGTGGAATTCTATAAAAGGTGTGACAACACAGGCCTATACCTCCACATTTTCTCCACTGGACAGATGCATGAATGGCTGCGGTAACATCACTGTGTTCAACTTTAAAGTATTAGTCCATGTCTGCACTTATTTGTGTGTTCCAAAGTGTACCAACTACATAACTTGTTTTCAAAGGTGATGGTTTCTGTCCTAATCAAGTAAATGTTTTTCTTCAAGTAAATGTTTTTCTTCAAGTAAATTTGGTCACACAGTATTTTAGAAGCCTGAATTTAAAATATGCATGCAGTATTTAGCTAGCCAAATTAATTTTTAAAAATTTTAGTTCTATGAAAGGAAAATATAAGCAAAGGACACCAAACTATTTTAATTGCCAACATCTAGGGAGATTTCACATGAACATTTCAGACTTACCGTCTTCCTTCTGTGGTGACAATTAGTTGGAGCTGAGTAGTGATGTCCGCCTTACCTAGGGAATGAGGTCTCTCCCCATCTCTCTCTCAGGTCTCCATGGCCCTGAGATCAAGTCAGTGGCTATTTAGTAAGGGGCTCTGTGCTGCTCCGCTTTTCTTAGAGAGGAGCTGAGAAAACCCACCAATGTGGGAAAACAGCACAGACAAAAGGGAGAAAGTAAATGAGTGTAAGTAAATATTCCCACATTAAGTATGCAAATATGTCTAAAAAAGAATTATTCCACTATAAAACAAACTCATGGCTTGCTTCACTGATTTATATTACATGCTTAGTTCCTATATGTGTTTTACATCATTGACTTTGATTTCAATTTTTTAGAAGTATTTTTGGAAAAAACCTACCTTATCTGATTCCACTGTTTATTAGCACCTCCAGTTAGAGGCAAGAACTGTAGCACATACTTAAACTGATCATCTTGACATTTTGCCCAATTCTAGGAAAAGGGCTTACTGTAAATGAACATCTAGATTAAATGACGTAGTATTTTCTCTGTGCATTGTAGCCAGTAATGTTTATATTTGAGTAATTGACTGGGGACTCTGAGAGCAGAAGCAATGTAACTTTTTCAGAAATGGAGTCTTCGATGGGCTCAATTTGCTGGATTAATGTTCTAACACTCTGGTGAGTCCCAGATTTATAGCTTCAAAAGTGATGGCATATACTTGAGACCCAAGCTGGACAATTCAGTCCCTATCAGTAAACATCAAAGACAGGATAATGCTAAAAGTCCTACATGGACTCCAAGATTCAGGATTGTTCTAAGAATGGCCTTTCTTATAAGCAAAGTCTTATGTTTTTAATAGCTCACAAAAATATGAAACACTTTCAGATCAAGGACTACTATTCAGAATGAATCCCAACTGGGCCATCATTTTGTCAAGTTAATAAAAATTATATTAAATCGGTAAATCTGTAACTATACTTCAAAGACCAAATCTTATGTTCTCAAATTCAGGATGAAAATAGTACACGTTTTAAAATAAGCTGCTGTAACTAATCAGAACATCGTAATTTAGCAATGGGTAGAAAGTATTTTAAGAGACATGAAAAAGAATCATTCCTACTAAGTCATGACACACGACTCTCAGCTATCAACAGCACACTCAAACTCACAAGCATCCTACCATTACGACTCCGTCAACTTAAAATGGAACTATGGCATAATGCTTACTCAGTTTTCGAATAAGAGAGACATGTACTGACAGTTTAAGTTTCCACATTTATGAGCTAAGCACTCATAGGTGGCTCTTCTACTTACCAAAGTATCAGCAGTATACTGCTGGTACAGTACTGATCCACTCCAACTCTGGATATGTGACCTGCCTGCCAAGTCAGACTTGATCCCGTTCCCCAGCTTGACACCTCTTGCACTGTGCTGTCTCAATCCACACTTAGACTGACATCTCTACAATTCCTTGGTCTAAACTGCTGCAGCAGTATTTGGGTATGATATTCCCCACCACGAACTCTATCCTAACTGACATCATCAACCTGCTCCCCTTTTCTATTCTACACAGTGAGGAAAAGTCAAAAAGTACTTTGGGCCTCCTAATCTCCATCCTCTGAAAGGAGACAGGTAACAGGGAAAACTGTTGCCAATGAAAATAAACATCAACATTTGGCTTAGAATACCTAGAACTGTAATTATGTATAATACTAGGAATGCTGATCTTAAAATTTTTAAACTAAAAAAGTTTAGGATTATTACAGAGTTACTGGTTTCAATCCTCCATAAGGAATTAGTAAATAAAGCAACTAAAAATCATTTTTGGTGATCCCTAGATGATTCTGTGACATATAAAAATGATCAATATAAATAGATGACCAAAAGTCAGAAGAGGTCAGAGTAACTGAGTTTTCATTGGAAACCTTTCCTCAATGAATGAAGATTTATTGTAAAACTGATACCCCAACCTTTACTGAAAGTGAAGCATAGCAAAACTAGTAGGTCAATTCCATCCCGTTATAAAAATGCCCATTACATTGTCAAAGGGAAATTCTTGGCCTTGCTTTTTTTCCCTAACACCTACTCTTTTCTTATTTACTCTATTCTAAATATGGTGGGCTGTGGCTCCTTTTAACTTTCAATCTACAAAAAAGCCATTCATAACTCTCTGTAAGATGACATTATGATACAGATCTCACAGATGACTAGACTAGCTAAGCACCAGAAATGCTGCGTCCCTTGGCTAGGCCCAGGGCATGGTCCAGACTACAGTCCTGTTTAAAGAAGAGAGTCACTCCCTAGCTGATATTTCTAAGGACCTACACTGGGCAACTGGAGCATCTTTTTTTTTTTTTTTTTTTTAATACAGCAGGTTCTTACTAGTCATCAATTTTATACACATCACTATATACATGTCAATCCCAATCTCCCAATTCATCACACCACCACCACCACCTGCACCACCACCCCCGCTTACCCCCCCTTGGTGTCCACACGTTTGCTCTCTACATCTGTCTCTCAATTTCTGCCCTGAAAACCGGTTCATCTGTACCATTTTTCTAGGTTCCACATATGTGCGTTAATATATGTTTTTCTCTTTCTGACTTAATTCACTCTGTATGACAGTCTCTAGATACATCCATGTCTCAAATGACCCAACTTCGTTCCTTTTTACGGCTGAGTAATATTCTATCCCATATATGAACCACATTTTCTTTATCCATTTCTCTGTCGATGGGCATTTAGGTTGCTTCCATGACCTGGCTATTGTAAATAGTGCTGCAATGAACATTGGGGTGCATGTGTCTGTTTGAATTGTGGTTTTCTCTGGGTATATGCCCAGTAGTGGGATTCCTGGAGTGTATGGGAATTCTATTTTTAGTTTTTTAAGGAACATCCATACTGTTCTCCATAGTGGCTGTATCAGTTTACATTCCCACCAACAGTGCAAGAGGGTTCCCTTTGCTCCACACCCTCTCCAGCATTTGTTGTTTGTAGATTTTCTGATGATGAGCATTCTAACTCGTGTGAGGTGATCTCATTGTAGTTTCTGTTTGCATTTCTTTAATAATTAGTGATGTTGTGCAGCTTGTCATGTGCTTTTTGGCCATCTGTATGACTTCTTTGGAGAAATGTCTATTTAGGTCTTCTGCCCATTTTTGTTTTTTATTTTTGTGGTAGGCGGGCCTCTCACTGTTGTGGCCTCTCCCCTTGCGGAGCACAGGCTCCGGACGCACAGGCTCAGCGGCCATGGCTCACAGGCCCAGCCGCTCCGCGGCATGTGGGATCCTCCCAGACCGGGGCACGAACCCGTGTCCCCTGCATCGGCAGGCGGACTCTCAACCACTGTGCCACCAGGGAAGCCCCTTCTGCCCATTTTTGGTTTGGGTTGTTTTTTTAATATCAAGCTGCATGAGCTGTTTATATATTTTGGAGATTAATCCTTTGTCCATTGATTCATTTGTAAATATTTTCTCCCATTTTGAGGGTTGTCTTTTTGTCTTGTTTAGGGTTTCCTTTGCTGTGCAAAAGCTTTTAAGTTTCATTAGGTCCCATTTGTTTACTGTTGTTTCTATTTCCATTTCTCTCAGAGGTGGGTCAAAAAAGATCTTGCTGTGATTTATGTCAAAGAGTGTTCTTCCTATGTTTTCCTCTAAGAGTTTTATAGTGTCCAGTCTTACATTTAGGTCTCAAATCCATTTGGAGTTTATTTTTGTGTATGGTGTTAGGGAGTGTTCTAATTTCATTCTTTTACATGTAGCTGTCCAGTTTTCCCAGCACCACTTATTGAAGAGACTGCCTTTTCACCATTGTATATCCTTGCCTCCTTTGTCATACATTAGTTGACCATAGGTGCATGGGTTTACCTCTGGGCTTTCTATCTTGTACCATTGATCTATATTTCTGTTTTTGTGCTAGTACCATATTGTCTTGATTACTGTAGCTTTGTAATATAGTCTGAAGTAAGGGAGTCTGATTCCTCCAGCTCCGTTGTTTGCCCTCAAGACTGCTTTGGCTATTCGGGGTCTTTTGTGTCTCCATACAAATTTTAAGATTTTTTGTTCTAGTTCTGTCAAAAATGCCATTGGTAATTTGATAGGGATTGCATTGAATCTGTAGATTGCTTTGGGTAGTACATTTTCACAATATTGATTCTTCCAATCCAAGAACATGGTATATCTGTTGGTATCATCTTTAATTTCTTTCATCAGTGTCTTACAGTTTTCTGCATATAGGTCTTTTGTCTCCCTAGGTAGGTTTATTCCTAGGTATTTTATTCTTTTTGTTGCAGTGATAAATGGGAGTGTTTCCTTAATCTCTCAGATATTTCATCATTAGTGTATAAGAATGCAAGAGGCTTCTGTGCATTAATTTTGTATCCTGCAACTTTACGAAATTCCTTGATTAGGTCTAGTAGTTTTCTGGTAGCATCTTTAGGATTCTCTATGTATAGTATGTCATCTGCAAACAGTGACAGTTTCACTTCTTCTTTTCCAATTTGGGTTCCTTTTATTTATTTTTCTTCTCTGATTGCCATGGCTAGGACTTCCAAAACTATGTTGAATAATAGCGGTGAGAGTGGACATCCTTGTCTTGTTCCTGATCTTACAGGAAATGCTTTCAGTTTTTCACCATTGAGAATGATGTTTGCTGTGGGTTTGTCATATATGGCCTTTATTATGTTGAGGTACGTTACCTCTATGCCCACTTTCTGGAGACTTTTTATCGTAAGTGGGTGTTGAATTTTGTCAAAAGCTTTTTCGGCATCTATTGAGATGATCATATGGTTTTGATTCCTCAATTTGTTAATATGGTGTATCATATTCATTTGCACATATTGAATGATCCTTGCATCCCTGGGATAAATCCCACTTGATCATGGTGTATGATCCTTTTAATGTGTTGTTGGATTCTGTTTCCTAGTATTTTGTTGAGGATTTTTGCATCTATATTCATCAGAGATATTGGTCTGTAATTTTCTTTTTGTAGTATCTTTGTCTGGTTTTGGTATCAGGGTGATGGTGGCCTCGTAGAATGAGTTTGGGAGTGTTCCTTCCTCTGCAATTTTTTGGAAGAGTTTAAGAAGCATGGGTGTTAGCTCTTCTCTAAATGTTTGATAGAATTCACCTGTGAAGCCATCTGGTCCTGGACTTTTGTTTGTTGGAAGATTTTTAATCACATTTTCAATTTCATTACTTGTGATTGGTCTGTTCATATTTTCTATTTCTTCCTGGGTCAGTCTTGGAAGGTTATACCTTTCTAAGAATTTGTCCATTTCTTCCAGGTTGTCCATTTTATTGGCATAGAGTTGCCTGTAGTAGTCTCTTAGGATGCTTTGTATTTCTGTGGCGTCTGTGGTAACTTCTCCTTTTTCACTTCTAATTTTATTGATTTGAGTCCTCTCCCTCTTTTTCTTAATGCATCTGGCTAATGGTTTATCAATTTTATCTTCTCGAAGAACCAGCTTTTAGTTTTACTGATCTTTGCTATTGTTTTCATTGTTTCTATTTCATTTATTTCTGCTCTGATCTTTGTGATTTCTTTCCTTCTGATAACTTTGGGTTTTGTTTGTTCTTGTTTCTCTAGTTCCTTTAGGTGTAAGGTTAGATTATTTGAGATTTTTCTTGTTTCTTGAGGTAGGCTTGTATAGTTATAAACTTCCCTTAGAACTGCTTTTGCTGCATCCCATAGGTTTTGGATTGTCGTGTTTTCATTGTCGTTTGTCTCTAGGTATTTTTTGATTTCCTCTTTGATTTCTTCAGTGATCTCTTGGTTATTTAGTAACGTAGTGTTTAGCCTCCATGTGTTTGTGTTTTTTATGTTCTTTCCCCTGTAATTCATTTCTAATCTCATAGTGGTGTGGTCAGAAAAGATGCTTGGTATGATTTCAGTTTTCTTAAATTTACTGAGGCTTGATTTTTGACCCACGATGTGATCTCTCCTGGAGAATATTCCATGCGCACTTGAGAAGAAAGTGTAATCTGCTGTTTTTGGATGGAATGTCCTCTAAATATCAATTAAATCTATCTGGTCTATTGTGTCATTTAAAGCTTGTGTTTTCTTATTTATTTTCATTTTGGATGATCTATCCATTGGTGTAAGTGAGGTATTAAAGTCCCCCACTATTATTGTGTTACTGTAGATTTCCTCTTTTACAGCTGTTGGCAGTTGCTGTATGTATTGAGGTGCTCCTATGTTGGGTGCATATATAATTGTTACATCTTCTTCTTGGATTGATCCCTTGATCATTATGTAGTGTCTTTCCTTGTCTCTTGTAACCTTCTTTATTTTAAAGTCTATTTTATCTGATATGAGTACTGCTACCCCAGCTTTCTTTTGATTTCCATTTGCATGGAATATCTTTTTCCATCCCCTCACTTTCAGTCTGTATGTGTCCCTAGGTCTGAAGTGGGTCTCTTGTCGACAGCATATGGGTCTTGTTTTTGTATCCATTCAGCAAGCCTGTGTCGTTTGGTTGGAGCATTTAATCCATTCACCTTCAAGGTAATTATCGATATGTATGCTCCTATGACCATTTTCTTGTTTTGGGTTTTTTCAGGTCCTCTTCTTCTCGTGTTTCCCACTTAGAGAAGTTCCTTTAGCATTTGTTGTAGAGCTGGTTTGGTGGTGCTGAATTCTCTTACCTTTTGCTTGTCTGTAAAGCTTTTGATTTCTCCATCGAATCTGAATGTGATCCTTGACAGGTAAACATGGTTGTAGGTTCTTCCATCACTTCAAGTATATCATACCACTCCCTTCTGGCTTGTAGAGTTTCTGCTGAGAAATCAGCTGTTAACCTTATGGGAGTTCCCTTGTATGTTATTTGTTGTTTTTCCCTTGCTGCTTTCAATAATTTTTCTTTGTCTTTAATTGTTGCCAATTTGATTACTATGTGTCTCAGCGTGTTTCTCCTGTATGGGACTTGCTCCCCTTCCTGGACTTGGGTGGCTATTTCCTTTCCCATGTTAGGGAAGTTTTTGACTATAGGCTCTTCAAATATTTTCTCGGGTCCTTTCTCTCTTCTCCTTCTGGGACCCCAATAATGCAAACGTTGTTGCGTTTAATGTTGTCCCAGAGGTCTCTGAGGCTGTCTTCATTTCTTTTCATTCTTTTTTCTTTATTCTGTTCTGCAGCAGTGAATTCCACCATTCTGTCTTCCACGTCACTTATCCGTTCTTCTGCCTCAGTTATTCTGCTATCGATTCCTTCTAGTGTAGTTTTCATTTCAGTTACTGTGTTGTTCACCTGTTCTTTAATTCTTCTAGGTCTTTGTTAAACAGTTCTTGCATCTTCTCCATCTTTGCCTCCATTGTTTTTCCGAGGTCCTAGATCATCTTCACTGTCACTATTCTGAATTCTTTTTCTGGAAGGTTGCCTATCTCTACTTCATTTAGTTGTTTTTCTGAGGTTTTATCTTGTTCCTTCATCTGGTAGATAGACCTCTGCCTTTTCATCTTGTCTGTGAATGTGTTTTTTGTTCCACAGGCTGCAGGATTGCAGTTCTTGCTTCTGCTGTCTGTCCTCTAGTGGATGAGGCTATCTAGAGGCCTGTGCAGTTTCCTGATGGGAGGGACTGGTGGTGGGTAGAGCTGGGTGTTGCTCTGGTGGGCAGAGCTCAGTAAAACTTTAGTCCGCTTGTCTGCTGACAGGTGGGGCTGGGTTCCCTCCCTGTTGGTTGTTTGGCCTGAGGTGACCCAACACTGGATCCTTCCCAGCTCTTTGGTGGGGCTAATGGCGGACTCTGGGAGGGCTCACACCAAGGAGTACTTCCCAGAACTTCTGCTGCTAGTGTCCTTGTCCCCACAGTGAAAGAGAGTCACCCCCTGCCTCTGCAGGAGACCCTCCAACACTAGCAGGTAGGTCTGGTTCATTCTCCCCTGGGTTCACTGCTCCTTCCCCTGGGTCCCGATGCACACACTACTTTGTGTGTGCCCTCCAAGAGTGGAGCCTCTGTTTCCCCCAGTCCTGTCGAAGTCCTGCAATCAAATCCCACTAGCCTTCAAAGTCTGATTCTCTACGAATTCCTCCTCCTGTTGCCAGACCCCCAGGTTGGGAAGCCTGATGTGGGGCTCAGAACCTTCACTCCAGTGGGTGGACTTTTGTGGTATAAGTGTTCTCCAGTCTGTGAGTCACCCACCCAGCAGTTACAGGATTTGATTTTGCTGTGATTGCACCCCTCCTATCATCTCACTGTGGCTTCTCTGTTGTCTTTGGATGTGCGATATCTTTTTTGGTGAGTTCCAGAGTCTTTCTGTCGATAATTGTCCAGCAGCTAGTTGTGATTCTGGTGTTCTCACAAGAGGGAGTGAAAGCACATCCTTCTCCGCCATCTTGGTTCAGCCTCAAGACCAGTATCTCTGTCTTCTTCGTTCCCAGGTCAACTCTGACAAATACAGTTCTATCTCTAGGTAAGTTTTAATCACTAAAGTTGAAAATGTACCATCATTTGAGTAAAAATTCTAACCAACAGTTCCACATCATATCTACATCAAGAAAAGCGTTAGTCAAATGCTATCTGTATTAGAAAGCACTAACATGTTGAACATGTTAAATTCATCAGGCTTTTAAGGATCTCAAGCCTATTTCTGTAATTCAGTCCCTATCTTCAAACTGAGTCTTTAGTAAATACAACAAAACCTCATTTTATGAGCCAATGAAAAGCACAGAACGGCTACTCACAGACCAAGAGAATAATCTCATCTTAGGTCAGTCCTTTTTCATTTAGTAACAATGACAATTTCACTCACAGAAAAGAGACTCCCAAATTTCAAAGGTTTAAAGTTTCATTAGAAAAATCATACACAAAATAAAAAATAGATTTATCAAGAACAATAATGGCATTATTTCATTCAGCAAATTCATTTAAAACATGGGTTACAGTACAGAAAGAGAAATGACAACATAAAGTCTCACACAACTAACTGATCTGGGAAACCAGTCCCTTAAAAGGCAACTGCAGTTCCATTTTCCAAGCTCTCTTCTTAAGTTGAGGGTCTTCTGTAATTTGGTTTTACATTAAGTTTTCTCCATAACAAGTTTAAACATGCATGTCATTTCCTCAACACCAAGTACTTTATTTCCCAAAATGTTTAAACCAAGTACCTGATAACCAGATGTCTCTGTTGTGTCCAATTCTTTTATTTTGTTAAGGAATATGAAACTGCTTTGAAAGTCAATCCAAGATCAAGTCCATACCAAAGTTCTAGCACTTGGATGTTTGTCCTTGTTTGTTTTTTAGGAAGTATTGTTAACAGTCATCAGTAGCTGCACAACTGAGATTATAATGAGTATTTTATTTTCTCTTTGTAAAGTCTGCCTACTAGGTTCTACCTCTTACCTTCCCACCCCTGGGAGCTCCACCTCCCCAATCAGATTTAGATTTGGGAGGATGTGATTTTGTTCCAAGTCTCTCAATTTCTTCTGTGGTCAAATTATATGAGTTTAAGATTTTTCATAAAGAAAAAAAATAAGTCTCTTTTCATTGTTTCAACAAGAAAATATTAAAAGCCTAAGAGAAGTTTACCATCTGTCCCAACTTCATTCCATCAAGGCTGTCAGACAGCTTCCCATTTACTGTGACAGCAGTGGCAGGATGCCCATTATCAACTACTGTCAGCACGAGTATGATACTCCAGATTGGGTCTTTTTTCACTGCTCACTTTATTTCTAAAAAGCAAAAGCCTTTGTAATTAGTTGAAATCTATCAGAATAAATTCCATCTCTGAAAGTGAAAGTATTTGTGTTGTTCCATTCTGTTCGGCTACATGCACATGAGAAGACAGGATGACTCATTTATTCTGGACAAAACCAGAGTGACAACTGCAAGGGAGGTTGGCTAAAATATTCCTGCAGCTTGGAGAAACTAAAGCAAAGTGCAAGTTGGAACAGAGTTCTAAACAACGTCTCCCAGTTGAAATTCAAACTATCAGAAAGAAGGTGAAGGGGCATTAATAGGATCACTGTCCTAAAAACTATCGAGGTGGAAAGCCACCTCTGTGTGCTCCTCCACGGCCCCCCCTGAAACCACCTCTTTCTCCTCGGAAGTTAGATCGATTTCTTTCTCGCCCGCGGCCAGCAGAAGTTCCACCTCTTCCTCCTCCTCTGGGAGCTCCACCTCCCCGATCAGATTTAGATTTGGGAGGAGGTGATTTTGGTCGAAGTCTCTCAATTTCTTCTGTACATCCAGTCAAATAGGAATTCGGGGTACTGAAGTAGGATGCATACGTTTCTGCATTGTAGTTGCTATTTGTAAGAGTTGGTCCAACTGTAAGCCAGCCTGAAATGGAGGGAAAAGAGATTATCCTTTCTTTTTCTTTTTTTCAGTTCTCTCTTATTGATCCTTTAGGAGCTATTTCAAATCTCCAATGCATTCTTTTTCTCACTGTTGTGGCCTCACCTGTTGCGGAGCACAGGCTCCGGACGCGCAGGCTCTGCGGCATGGCTCACAGGCCCAGCCGCTCCACGGCACGTGGGATCTTCCCGGACCAGGGCACGAACCCGTGTCCCCTGCATCAGCAGGCGGACTCTCAACCACTGCGCCACCAGGGAAGCCCCTCCAATGCATTCTTAAGGGTGTCCCAATCACTCACCCAATATTGATATTTTTTACAGAACACATGGCATTTAATCATGGTCATAAAGATTTCATATGTATATATCCTGTTTCTCCTCCTAGACTGTAACTTTTATAATATAACTTCTTACATTGTCTCCACCCATATTTCACATTCTGTGAGAACAGCACTTAGAAAAAAAAATATTACACACTATACTGAGTTAGGGCTTACTGAAAATTTAATAAATTTTATATCACCTTCCTACTTGTAGAAATGATACAACAGTTTTCTGATTAACATCCTGAAACTAACTTTTACCTCTACTCTTCCCAACCACAACATTAACCCAGCTGATAGGTCTCAGGAATTCAACCACGACCATGCTGCTCCTATTCATTCCCATCTTTCCATTTCTATTGCCACCCTTAAATTTTAGTCTTTATTTTTCTATATTAGGGGCTATTCCCCTAACAAATGTAACAGACATACATATAAACTGTAATGATCTCCCAACCTCTCCTCCCTTTAAAAGTGGAAAGCCTAAAGCAAAGCTTAAACTATGTTCCTTCCCTACACAACCTTCTGGGCTTTCCACAAAGCCCAAACTTATAAACATGGAATCTGAAGTCTTATACAATGAGGTGTGAACTAGCTTTCCAATCACATTGCTCATTAATGCTTTTCGTGACACCTTCACTTGAGTAAAAACAATGAACTGCTATAGTTAACTGTTTGTGTACTGATCTCCACCTCTGTGCCTGTTACTTTTCCTATCCTGTCAACCTGCTGAAAATTCCTCCTTCCACATCCACTTCAAATATATATCTTATATGAAATTAATTTTTTCTCAGAATTTCCATTGCACTTTACATTTCTATGGGTAAAAAGGTATTTTGGTCAACTACATTGCTAGACAACTCTGCTTATAATAGGGATTTTTTTTTTTTTTTTTTTGCGGTACGCGGGCCTCTCACTGTTCTGGCCTCTCCCGTTGCGGAGCACAGGCTCCGGACGCACAGGCTCAGCGGCCATGGCTCACGGGCCCAGCTGCTCTGCGGCATGTGGGATCCACCTGGACCGTGGCATGAACCCATTTCCCCTGCATCGGCAGGGGAACTCTCAACCACTCTGCCACCAGGGAAGCCCAGGGATGGTTTCTTTTTTATTACATTGTATCTGGAATGGGAGGAACTACAAATTAACTGTAAATGCCTGAGAGAGACACCATGCTTCAAGGTTTCCTGGGTGTGGTTATTCTTGCTCATTAGGACAGGTTGAGGAATCTCTAAGAATCAGGTTCTTCGGGCTTCCCCGGTGGCACAGTGGTTGAGAATCCGCCTGCCAATGCAGGGGACACAGGTTCGATCCCTGGTCCAGGAAGATCTCACATGCCACGGAGCAACTAAGCTCATGTGCCACAACTACTGAGCCTGTGCTCTAGAGCCCGTGAGCCACAAGTACTGAGCCCACGTGCCGCAACTACTGAAGCCTGCGCGCCTAGAGCCCTTGCTCCACAATGAGAGAAGCCACTGCAATGAGAAGCCCCCGCTCGCCACAACTAGAGAAAGCCTGAACACGGCAACAAAGACCCAACACAGCCATAAATAAATAAATAAATAAATAAAATTTTAAAAAAGAATCAGGTTCTTCATAGGCTCACACTATTTCTGCCCTATCATTGTGAAGATTATTTCTTAGAATATTAGGTCCATTATAAAATGCTATAAAATGAAAATATTTTACTAGGATCATATTCTAAAATATAGTAGCCATTTTTGTACAAAATTTTGTTCAGCATTTAAAAAAATCATCAGTATCTAACAGTGCACAGATAACTAAGATCTGTAATATATGAAGAAAAAATGACAGATAAATCAGATTGTGCCTTTTATGTCTCATCTAGTAGATACCACCCTGATAAGTAGAGAAGTACCTAATCAGATGAAAGAGTACACTGCACACCTATATGGTCTCACTGACAACTGAATCTATGAGACTTTTACTTGCTCCCTTCCGGTTTGTTTTTTGGCACGTATGTTGTGTTGTGAAACACAACACACAAGCAAGAGAAAAGAAAGGAGAAAATTTAAAGATTTAATAAAAATAGTTAATATTGCCTCTTTCATGCTATATTGCCTCTTACATAATAAATAAGACATGTAAATCTTTACAGAGTAAACTGCAAGGGACTCCACCTCCCACCCACAAATTCTTCATTGCAATAGCATTTTATTACAACTTCTAAAGGAATTACTAAGACCCAAGTAAGTTTAAATTAGCCTGGCTTCAGCATATGCGACACATATAGCAATTTTTAAACCTTTTAAAGCAATAGTGAAGAGTACTCCTATGGTATATGTGATAAATAGCTTTGACTACCTCCTTGAGGAAGAAGTGCACTTGAGGATTCAACCCAAATAAATTAAGGCCCCTTGAACAGACTTACCTCAATTGCTCCTACTATTATTTACATGGTTAACCTCCAACTACCTACAATTTCCCCAAGCAGATATTCCTTCTTAATTTTGTTTTACTAAAGCCAATACTAAAATCATTTTTGCAGGACTTCCCTGGTGGCGCAGTGGTTAAGATTCTGCACTCCCAATGCAGGGGGCCTAGTCTAGTCAGGGAACTAGATCCCACATGCACGCCACAACTAAGAGTTCACATGCCACAACTAAGAAGCCTGCCTGCCACAACTAAGGAGCTGGCGAGCCACAACAAAGGAACCCACCTGCCACAACTAAGACCCAGCACAACCAAATAAAGAAACAAATAGAATAAAATAAAATAATTTTCGCAAGAATGGGCAAAGATAAAGAATTGGATAGTAGTTCGAAGCAAAAAATAAAACTTGTACCTCTAAGACTTTGTTCAACTGGTAGAGATACAGATAGAAGTATATCGTATATGAAAGATATAATGTACAATCTAAAGTGGATAAAGTGGCCACAGCTAAATGGATGGAGAAAACCCTCATTATGTTATAGTTTTGGAATATTATAGTTACAAATAAAAATTGGCATCAAGCAAAATTTCTATTTTAGTTGTTGTTTATGCTTATACCTATAATATACGTAACAATTATTCTCTCTACTCCTTAGGTTCTTCTACTCATGTTAAAAAAAAACACTAATTAAAATAATGCTGTAAGGCCATTAAAAGCATTATAATTATTTAAAATGTAGAAATATATCTGACATAATATTGAGAAAAATACAAAATGATGACTACAGTTATATAAAACTTTGTATGCACAAGAGGAGTGGAAAGTATTATGTAAAAAAAATGAAAATAATTCTTAGAAGTAGTGAGATTGAATGTCTTTCCCTCTTCAAAATTTTCTTTAATGTTTCTTTAACACTGATTTTCAATTATTAAAAGATATCCATCTGTTTGATGTTGCTTTTACTCTTCAAATAGTTTTGCTTTTTCTTTAAAGTTTTCTACTTCCTTTAAACAGCAGTTGCCACTGGAGATTGTTCCCAGATTCAGGAGCTGTTTTTGGGTAGAACAGGTTAATGATGGAAGAGAAAAATCTGTTCCTTATTTCCTCAAACACTAGAGCCATAATCTTGATATTCAATATACACGGACATCTACACTTTCTGAAAAACACACCACTCGAGTTGAGTATCTAGTGATGTTACTTTCTTTTAAGCCAGTGAAGAGGAAACATTTGCTTGCCACAAGCTCTGCTGCCAAAATATTTTACTTTGATAAGAGAGTAAAATCATCCACAAAATTTCCAAACAAGATTTCATGTATATGTTCAATGGAAGTCTAAACAACTCAAAGCTCATTCTATAGCTGTATATATACTACGTATGTAGTGACTTATGCATGAACTGTATGTGTATTGCAAAAAACTGGTTTAAAAAGATTAAATTTAAACCATAGCACTCCCACCCTTTAGAAATCAATATACTATTTTAATTTAGAATAATTCAAGGATGCATGCTGCAATTTCCGAGATAAACACTGAAGGAACAATAAAAGAATATCTAACTAACAAGCTAATTAAAAAAAGAAAAATTGAATAATACAAGAATACGTAATCCAAAAGAAACAAGAGAAAAGGGAACACAGAACAGGTGGTACCGATGTAAAGCAAACAGTCAGATGGTAATTTATGCCCAAATATATCAGGAATTACATTAAATATAAACTGACTAAGCAATTCAATTAAAAGATAAAGATAAAATGGATGAAAACTATGTGTTTGCTCACAAGAGATACACCTTAAATGTAAGGATATGGAAGATCGAGAGTAGAAGGCTGGAAATAATATGCCAAGCAAACACAAACCAAAAGGAAGCTGAAATAGCTATAATAATGTCAGATGAAGTAGAATTTAAAGTTGAGAAACACTGGATAAAGAAGGACATTTCATAATACTAAGAGGGTCAATCTACTAGGAAGGCATAAAAATTTTTACCTTTTAGATACACCTAACAACAGAATCTCAGATATAAACTAACAACTAAACAAAACCACAAACCCATAATCCTAATAGATTTTAACATACCTTTCTCATAGAGTAAGTAGTTTAAAAAAAAAAATCAGTAAAGACATGGCTGATATAAACAGCAACAATAAATACAACCAATCAAAAAAACAATATATTGTTACATTGTTTTCAATCAGACTTCAATTATTTATCTAAATTGGGTCAAAAGCAAATCTTAACAAATTACAAACAAGTGAAATCTTATAGTATATGTTATTTGACAATATTAATCCAAAAAGCAATGACAAAATGATAATTTAAGCAACATAATACTGAATAACAACCTGCCAGGAGCAAAAATTTACTTTTAAATATAGGAAACATTTTCTCTAAAGCCAAGCCCCAGAGTAAACATTTCACGTGCAAAATATTTCTTTGTAAAGAGAATGTAGTTTTTTACTTTTCTCTTTATCATTTTACACAATTTTATGAAATTTAAGGCCATCAGTTTCTACAACTGAAATTTTTTTTTTTTTTTTTTTTTTTTTTGTGGTACGCAGGCCTCTCACTGTTGTGGCCTCTCCCGTTGCGGAGCACAGGCTCCGGACGCGCAGGCTCAGCGGCCATGGCTCATGGGCCTAGCTGCTCCGCGGCATGTGGGATCCTCCCGGACCGGGGCACAAACCCGTCTCCCCTGCATCAGCAGGCGGACCCTCAACCACTGCGCCACCAGGGAAGCCCTACAACTGAAATATTTTTAAGATACCGTGTTCGCCAGCGCACACTCACAAAGAAATAGCTGACGGGGCTGAGGAGGGGGTAGAGGAGTGATGGATTACGTCATACATACATAAGGCAACTTTAAGGATTACTTTTTTTTTAGAATGAACATCAAAGTTTCTTCTAAATTCTTAGGTACTTTTAAGGCCAATTATTCCACTGTTAACTTCTTCAATTTTTACTTTTTATAAAATGTAGACTGTTTAAGAAATAAGATCCTGGCTCATTTCAGTTTTTTTCCTTTCAGCTTTAAACAGCATTTCTAGCATGGTAAGGCCAAACAGGTTGATTTTATACATTGTGACTGAAGTGATGCAATGTTCTTAAAAGTTACCTGTATATTTTCTGAGAAGTAAAAGAAACAGAATGCACTATTATTTCAACAATACTCTGTAAACAAAAGCTGTGCCCTCTATAAAAGAAAATCCTGGTCCATAAGATTATTATTTTCTACTCATTTTTTTTTCAAAATAGTAAATTCACATTATATCGATTTAGTAAAGTGTTAAAATTTTGATGAAACAACATCATGATACATTTAAGGAAAGAAGCCAGGTACTTTCATTTCTAATAAAGCCAAGATCTGTATTTCAAAAAGGTATGGTTATTTTCTGCAGGATCATTTTATTAGCAGACATTTAGTCCTGTCCAAAAAGTCAGTAAGACATTTGGTTCATGCCAAAAGATACTTGAAATTTAGTCCTATCCAAGACATCCATGAGCACATTTGGTCCATGCCAAATGGTTTTGGACAGGGCCATATATCAAGGACATTTTGGTGTGGACCAAATATCTTACAGACGTTTTGGACAGGACCACATGTCCTTTATGCATTTCTTCACTCAACACAATATTTACTCAATAACCTGAATGCTGGGTAGAGAGAAGAGAATAAGACAATCTCCGCTTTCTATGAGACTGCACACTAAAGAGACTGACTATAAACATAGGCCCAAATGTATCTATAATTCAGATAACGATAAGTGCTATGAAGAAAAAGAAAATAGATTGAAGAAAAAGAAAATAGATTGAAGGGAAGGAGAGCAGTGGGAGGAAGGGAGTGGAGTGGCAAGTTGGCTAATTTAGACAGGGTTGTGAGAAAAGGTCCATCAGGTATTAATGATAGGAGAGAGGTCCATGGAAGAGTACTGAGACAAGACTGAGCTTAGCATATTTGAAGTATAGCAAGAAGAGGGATCAAACATATAAGAATTTTATTTTACATAACACTGTGTGATCTTTCTTAACATCTATATCCCAAGGAACTATCAAAGTTTTTTTTTCCTCCTGAGGTCTTACCTGGTCGAATTGTACTATCTCTTCCAAATAAATGAAGGCGTCTTCTACCAAGACAAAAATGTTCAATTATATGAAAGATTTCTACAGGCTTTTCTATATTGCCAATTTCAGGTTCTTCTGTGATAATCAAGTCAATGTCAACATTAGCATGAATGAAGTCCCCGTCTGTGCTACGCTTAACAGTTCCTTTGATCCCCATAAGGCAGTGTTCCTAAATAACAATAAGAGCAGAACAATTAATCTCTTTTCATCAACAGTCATATTTCACAACATTTTACATTTCTGACGTTCCTCAGTTCCAAAACAATCCTCATTTCTCTCTTTGGGATACAGGTCTATGGGCAAAAACACAAAAGGAAAAACCTGGATCTCTGGATCTGAGAAGACTGCCAGGGAAACTAGACATTAGAGTATTAAACTTGGGGCCATGACATTTTAGAATTGAGTCAACAACTGTAGAATCTTTTCTTCTGCAACCCTTGATAATAACTTGTCTTCAGCTGTTATGGGCATGGCACTTGACCTTGGAATCTTAAAATGATGTTATACTGGGCCTCACATGATCCAAGATCAAAACTATATATAAGGTATAAGGCTTTTCATATGGAGAGGACTTCAAGCATGGAAACAGACTTATAAATACTCAACATAAGTAAATGTGAAAATCAAACGATTTCCTTTTTTGTTGTTTTTTGACCTCTATTTAATCTGGATGACAGAGTATGGTTTAAATAAATTTAATCTCACTTGACTCCATGAACCAATAATAGCAAGGATGGCTTAGATTCCCTTCAAACAGAATTCCTAGTCCAAGAAAGACTTAAAAAGGACCCTCCACCAGAGGGTCCCTGCAGAGTGAAAGACTGGAGGACAAACTGTTAAACCCTTATAACTAGCTGGGCAGTCCTCTGAAGCAGAGGTTCTCAGTGGTTCTTGTTCAGGTTCTTATGTAAAAAAAGAAAGGAAGGGGAAAGAAATATTCATCTAAGCTGGCCAGCTATGAGTCTTGCTGCCATTTCTTTTTTCTGAGCATAGAGAAAGGAAAAAAAGCTCGGGGTCAGAAGTACTAAAAGCCCATATCTGACTTAGAATTACAGCAGTTTAGGATATACAGGAATATCTTCTCCAGCTCAGTATAGGTTGATCTGAGTGAATAAAATATTTTTTAATTAACTTGGATGTATTACTTTAATGCTCAATGCCATCTGTACAAGTCAAAGAGAAAGACCTTTCCACCAAAATTAATTAAACAGTATACAGTCATCTGGAAAAGCTTGAAAGAAAATAATGAAAATAAAGAAAACAAAACAGTAAAGGCAATACCTTTGTTCTCTGGAAGACAGCCTTTGGATCTAAAGTCTTAGTCTTCCCAGGATTGTTTTTATTGGTTTTAATCCAACAAATATCTTCACATCTTCTGTAACCCCACTTGCGTAAACACTAGAAATGAAAGAATTTTTTAAAAAATCCTTAGCTAAAAGAAATAAACAATACTTAAAATAACCAACCAGCATTAAAAACTTCCTAGAGGTTTGAGACATTAAATTCCAAGGTGTCACAGTAATTTTGTCTTTGTGCAGAAATAAATACTAGTCTTTAAATATACAGCCATTATACAGAATACACATATACCTTCTGAATATTAATACACAGTTGATATCAAAACATAGAAAGGATTACATAATACTGATTCTTTAATACTATCTTCTACTGTCATCAGTAGAAAGTTTTAAATCATAAGAAAACTCAGTCTCTCTTTAATCAGAAAATAATTCAAAAGATAATTTTGAATAAATGGGCCACACTCTTCAAAATGTTAAGGTCATGAAAGATAAGAAAAACTAAGAAAGTCTTCCAGATTAAAGAAGATTGAAGAGACATGAAAACTGATGACACTGAGTGATCCTAAGACCAGAAAAAAAAATATTTATACTATATAGATGTTGTAAGGGGGACAACTGCAAAAATTGTCTTATTGAGAATAGTATCAAAACAGTGTTAATTTTATGATGCTAATAATTGTACTATTATTATATAAGAAAATGACCTTATCTTTCAGAAATATAACTGAAGCACTTAGAGGGAAAGGGACATTATGTCTAGAATAACTCTGAAATGGGGGAGGGAAAAAGGGAAAGAATGAAAAAGAGTAAAAGAGAGAGTGAGGGGGAGAGGAGAATAAAAAATTAAATGTGAACATTTGAGCTTCTGGGTGAATGGTAAATGCGGATTGTTGCATAATTTTTAGAACTTTTCTGTAAGACTGAAGTTATTTTGAAATAAAATGTCTTAAAATCAGAAAAAAAAAAGATAATTTTGTTCCTTCCACCTCAACTTCCTATCCTCTGACAAAGCTAAAAACTGTTGAAAATGTTCTAACTGATAACTTCTTTCCAAGTGAGAGTCTTATGTTATTTTTATGATTTAATACTAAACCTCAAAAATTCAAAGACTTGGGCTTCCCTGGTGGCGCAGTGGTTGAGAGTCCGCCTGCCGATGCAGGGGACACGGGTTCATGCCCTGGTCCAGGAAGATCCCACATGCCGCGGAGCGGCTGGGCCCGTGAGCCATGCTGCTGAGCTTGTGCGTCCAGAGCCTGTGCTCCGCAACGGGAGAGGCCACAACAGTGAGAGGCCCACATACCGCAAAAAAAAATTTAAAGACTTAAAATGGTTCTTATATTTCTTTATTGAGTAAAACTTTACTTTCATCTTTATGTAATCTAGACAATAGAGAGATTTGAACCTTAGTGTCCTAGAATCTGTTATATATGAACATATAACAAATACTAGCTAAGTGAGTACTCAGAGTGGCATTTTGAGGCCCACCGTATGTAGGTGTTGACTAGCTGCTGGGAAAAAAAACATGAATAAGATATAGTCCTTACCCCTAGTTGATTAAGAGCAAAGTAGGGGGAAATAAGTAAATTGTGCAGTACAATATTGTTGGTACTATGATCAAGTCCAAATAGAGGTGTAGTGGAACAATATACACACTTTTCAGGAATGCTCTTATTGTATAAACTGAGATACACCACAAAATGAAACTTAGATTTTTAATTTAAAATCTCAAAAATCAAGATCAGTATCTGTTCCTGTTGCCAAGTATTTGTTTCGCACTGCATTAAATATCACAAGGGCCTAAATCCAACATGCCCTAATCAACTTAGCACAAGCTCATGAGTATTTATCATGCTGAATTATTTTTGTAATCATTTGAAGCCAAAATCTGCTTTCACCAATATGATAAATTGCTGCATAAATAAGATAAAACCTCCTTATCAATTTCAACCTAATTTGGGGGGTGGGAGAAAAGCCCAAAGCCAGACATCAGAGCTAAAAAAGGTAAATACCAATACACCTATAAAAACATACAGTATGTCTCTATTTTCTTAGATTTTCTATAGCATCTTAGGGAGGTGCCAGCAATAAAATAGATACCCTATATACAGTTATAGTCTTACCATGGATTTAACAAATGACAGAAGCAATGATGTTATCCAAGTCTCAAACTTGCTATTTATACAAAGAATACAAAAGCAATTGCAGAATTTCAGGATTTGAGAACCAATTTATCTCAATATAATCCTACTTAAATTCTTCACCTGTCAAATGGACACATCCTAAAATTACCAGGATTTAAATGAGATCATAGGCAGTAGATCAAGTAATATTTCCTAAAAATGGAAAGTATTATCCAATAACAAGTGAGGTAACTGAAACACACAAGAGTAAATATCTCTTTACCCAAAGTTTCACTGTTGGACATCAGAACTGAGACCAGAACTAGCCGCAATGATTCCATTATAAAAAAGCTTTATTATTTTGTTTCCATTTAGAAATCCAAAATACTCCAATCAAAAAACCAAAAAAAGTTCTGAAATACAATAAATATAAGGTACTTAAATTAAGATGTTATAACTTCTCACTCTCATGAATTTATTCAAACTATATGCTCCAGATGCTGTGTTATTTTTCCAATTTGATTTGGTGTTCACTTAGAATTCAGGAGTTAATGCTATTCAGAAGAATACTTTTTAACTACTAATAATGAACAGTAAATGACACTAAGCAGCTTGCTTTTGAGCTGCAATTCAGTTTCAAATCTCTGAACTGTTCTCTTCCTGCAGTTGTAATAAATCGTATTTTGATTTATTCACCCCTAATGTTAGTTAACTAAGGGATACTGCCTTTTGCACATTCTTTTTTTTTTTTGCGGTACGCGGGCCTCTCACTGCTGTGGCCTCTCCCGTTGCGGAGCACAGGCTCCTGACACGCAGGCTCAGCGGCCATGGCTCACGGGCCCAGCCGCTCCGCGGCATGTGGGATCTTCCCGGACCGGGGCACAAACCCACGTCCCCTGCATCGGCAGGCAGACTCTCAACCACTGCGCCACCAGGGAAGCCCTGCACATTCTTTTTTAAACATTTTTTCTTCTGAATATTTTAGTACTGTTCAAGAAACAGAGGAAAAAATAACATTAATCTTCAAACTTCTTATGCAACATACTATGTTATTTTTTTCTTACGAATTTAAAAAACCACTTTAAAAAACACCATCTTACCACTCTTCCAAGGTCCAATCCCTCCCCAGAACCACACCAGAGAAAAATAAATGATCGAGGTGCTGCAATCTCATCAATTTCTAACTTCATGATCTGTAAGAAACCAAACCAATATTGCATAGAAGCATTTTATTTCCCATTCATCCTAAATCCAAAACAACAACCATTGAGATTTATCAGGACTTACAGTAAATGTGTTCTTTAAATGTACTAATTTTCATTAGAAAATACAATGGAAAATAAATTTTATCCTTAAAACTTGTTCTTCTGGTTTTTTATTCCCTATTAAGACAACAACACGCAGATGCACACATGCACATACATACACTTGATTTTATATGGAAAGAGTTTACAGGAAACCATATTTATAGAATTACAGAATTTTATAAGTTATGGCTTGAGAGCAACCTGTTACCATTAACAGAAAAAGAAACTGAAAAGGGATTAAATTACCCCAAAGATAGGGGCAAAATTAAAACATAACCACAAATGTTTGGGGGAGGACTTTGTTTCCAGTAGAACAGTTCTAAACAAAATAAATCAATATACACATTTCAGTATAATGACTAAGTCTGAAATGTCACAAACAATAGACTATAATTGCTTTGTATTTGTTAAGTGTGTCAATTTAAAAAAAAGTTCTGCAATAATTAAATCTCTAAATTGGGGAAATACCTTATACTTGTATAAATGACTACAAAAGCAACCATTTTATATGGTATTCCTTTTCTTTTAGCTTCCTGTCACAGTTAAGAAGTTCCAGAGACAACGGTTCAAGCAAATATTTTTTAGTTTCATGTATTAAGAAAATCTTAACTTCTACATGAGTGGATCATAACCACATCATCTGTAATTTATCTAGGTAAAAATACATTATTTGACAGTAGTAATGGAAAAAAAATCACAATAGGCATAAACCTATTCAGTTTTATACTTCCGATTTTAAGTCTTGATATATCTCATCTAATATTCTCAAAGGAATATGAATTAAATATGTAATACACACACACATATATTCCTACAAACGTCTATACATGGTATAGCTAAAGATAAGTGATGGCACACATCAGTGAAGAATATTAAGCAAATTACTCTCTTGACATTACAATTATAAATGCTAAATGCTGGTATTTTAAGAAAGTGCTTATATTCTTTTTGTTTTGCTTTTGCGGTACGCGGGCCTCTCACTGTTGTGGCCTCTCCCATTGCGGAGCACAGGCTCTGGACGCTCAGGCTCAGCGGCCATAGCTCACGGGTCCAGCCACTCCGCAGCATGTGGGATCCTCCCGGACCGGGGCACGAACCCGTGTCCTCTGCATCGGCAGGCAGACTCTCAACCACTGCGCCACCAGGGAAGCCCGAAAATGCTTTAATTCTTAAACAAAACACACTGGCCTCTACTGACTCTCTAATGTGAAAAAGAATACCTGTGAAACCTGAATGCTTTTCTTATTTATACTTTATTTATATTAGCTACTGGCACTTTCTTTAAGGTATTATCACATAAACGTTAAGAGCTTAGGGCTCTGGGGCCAGACAAAACTTTTCAATATGCATATAAAATGGAATTCCTTTATTTCAAAAACTCTGTTAGTTTATCAGATGTAATTGAAGCTCCTGTACCTTCACTGACCAAACCTTAGAGACTGGCTAGAGAAAATAAAGTTCAACCTAACTACTAATCAGACATAATAAGATTAATTTTTCAATTTTCTTTTGACTAAATTGATGAAGTTTGTTTTATATTATTAATCAATTTTGATGAGGATATAGTGAGATAGACATTTCTTAAACACTACTAGAAGGAATGTAAATTTGTGCAACCTATCTGGAGAACTTCTCAGCAATATCAAGAGCATTACATCTTTAACCTTAAGTTTTGGGGGTACTATATACTGTATACTTTTCTGTTTCAACAACAAACACAGATTACACTTATCAGAGGAGAGGAAAAACTTTTGTAAAGTAAAATAAAATAAATAAAATTGCCAGAGGTACTGAAGCTGAAAGGAAAAGCTTCAAGGAAGAAAAACTGAAGTTATTACATCTTGAAAAGTAAGTAATATTAACAATAGTTAATAATTATTAAGTCAGAAGATGTGCAAGTATTCAAAGCAGTTTTCTATGAAACACCAGTCTAGAATTTCAGTCCTTTCCCTTCCCTACCTCTCTTCTGTGTTCAGTGCTCCTGATCATACTCTCCTCCTCCAAATTCCCTATTCCGTTGGTTTCCGTGACATTCATACTCTCTTGGTTCACCTCATTCATCTTTGACCCATTCTTTTCACACCTCTTTTATAATGTGCCTCTTAAATGTAAGTTTCCTGAGGATTTACAGTAAATCCACACTGTATCTTAACTGAGACACTATCTCGAGACAAATTCATTTATTCTCATAGGTTTAATGTGCTAACCCTTTAAAATCTGTATTTTGAGATATCAGATCTGTCTTTTAAGTTTCATACTCTTATTACAACCTCTACGTGAATGTCTCACATACACCTCTAAATCAACACATTCAGTAAAATCTAATCGCTCTAATCCTGCTACTCTTCTTAAATTGACTCTCTCAGCTGGTGATAACTCAACCCATTTATCCCAAGACTCAAACTCCTGAGTCATCCTTTAACTCTTCCCCTCTTCCCAATCACTAGATCTCACCAGAAGTATCTACAAAACATTACTGAATTTATCATCTCCTTTCTATTCTTATTACCATCACCCTAAATCAGGGTCCCTTCATCTCCTAACTAGACTACTGCAATGGTCTTCTATCTGCTCTCCCCTCTCCAGACTTCAATTTCTCTAGTCCATCCTCCTCTACACACTAATCTGACCATTTTACTAAACTGGTTAAAGCCCTTCAAAGATTCCTTAATGCCTTTAGGCATTAAGCTAAGTTTCTAAGAAGACAGCATCTCAAGACAGTCCCAATCTGTGTTCCAACATCAACCCACATACAGACCTCCCTCACCCGTCTCTTTGCCTCCATCCCTTCTGCTCTTGCTGTTCTTTCTGCTTGGAATCCCTAATCCACCCTTTTCTTCAGCTGGTCAATTCCAGCTAATCTATCACTGTTCATGTGTCATCTCCTCTGTTTATGTCCCCCCAGCTTCCTCAGCTTGGTCAGTTTTTCTCAGATCACCTTATGCAGTCCTCTATTATTGAACTAACAATATGATAATGCAATTATCTGTTTAGGTCATTGTTTATTTTATCCCATTAAACTGTGTGCCCCTTAAGGCCAAATACTAAGTCTTATTCATCTTCCAATCTCCAGTACCTAGTTGCCTAGTACAAAGTGGTGCTCAATAAATATTTGTTATTTTTGTTTGATCAGTAAAAACAGGTTACTTTATGTAACTAACTGAAGCTATCAGCTTGTTCAATTTTATTCAGGAAAATATAACATTATCACAATTATATAATACTAAATTATATCACAATTATATAATACATATGTCCCTTAAATCTATTATACTGTAAGTTCTTTAAAAAGTAGAAATTATGTTCGTGTGTGTGTGTGTGTGTGTACGTATACTCTGTTTACTAAAACTAACCAAATATGGAATGTTATCAACCATTCAATCTGTTTTTAGACTTACTTCTAGCTATATATCCAAGGACTCTAAGACTGGAATTGTGAGTCTTCCATAGACGATTTACTCACTACCTGTTCAACTTCTGCCTCAAAAAGACAAATCAGACTAAAGATATTATAATATTTGTTAATGTACCTTAGACCTTCAGCCATAATATATACTATAAATCTATATTTACAATTCCTAAAAAAGTAGGAATATTTATAATATTACTTTCTGATCAGACATATATTTGAAAAATAAATAATTCGTTACAATGTAAAAGTTTGATCATACATCATCCCAAGTCCAGCATTTTTCATTAGCAGTGATGCCAGTCTCTCTGTAATATTCTTCTAAAGGGGGTTCAAGAAGAATCACATCAAATTTGGGTGTTAGTTCTCTGATGTCAAAGGCTTCTATATCTGCTTGTAAGTACCTATTTGATTAAAGCATAAAAATGTAAGAGATTTTCAAATACTTTATAGATGGTAATGAAAGAAATTTCTTAAATGTTTCCTAAACACTATTTACAAAGTCACCATGAGCTAATTGCTGAATACCTTTTTATGGAGGAGTATCCTTCCTCAGTACAGACAGTAAACCATCTACCAGTGCTCTTCCCAAGGACATGGATACACTCACACTACAAAGTAAAATCACAGTCCCACACGAACATCCAAAATACAAACTTCTCTCATTTCTTATATTGAAAATCCATACTCAGATGAGTGTCTGAGCCCCTTTCCATTATCATCTTAATATTCCAAAGAATACCATATTACTTTCTCCCCAATTGTTAAGTTAGAAAAACTATTTGTTAGTAAGTTTTAAATTTCTCCCTCTAAAAAAGTTTCTAAAAATGGACATAATTTTCTTTCTTTAGTTTGTGCCTTAGTAATATTGTTTAACAGTCTTTTCTAGATACTTAGTATAAATTACTACTAGCCTTTACTTAATGGTTATTTCCACATAGTATGAAAGTATTTTAAATATAAATATAAAATACTTTAAATGTAAGAGTATTTTTAAATAGGATGAATATTAGTCTGCTAAAATTTTTGCCACAAACTCAGACTTCTTCGTGGTTCTTCTAATCATTAACAGTATACATTTTAGCAAACTGTTAAATGTACAAAATGTTCAAAGTAAGCTAAATGTGGAATAAAGAGAGTCTCCAATTTCAAAGACCTTAAACACATTTTTTTAGGGAAACATTAGTCTGTTTAGCAAAGGTTAAAATGAATTTTTGTATTCCAAAATGTTAATAGCATCTCTGGTTGCTGAGTTATAATTAACTTTCATTTCTTACTTTCCCTCTCTAAGTTTTCTAACTTTCTTCAATAAATAATTTTTGAGAAAAAAAGTCATTTAAAAACATTTTAAGATAATCAGGAATACAACAAATATGATTTTCTAAGAAAAAAATTTAAATTAGTAATTTAAAGTAAATTATCTAGAAAACTGAAAATAAATTAAATGAGAACCTACTGTGTACTCAGCACTGGAGTTTCCAACTAATATATTTTACTATACAGAAGAAAGAGAGTATGTTAACCTTACAAAGATGGTGAATTTTTTTCAAACAGAAAAGGGGTTACATGATAAAAAGACTAATATTTTAAGCCTGAGTTGGGAACAAAAAACCCCACTTACATAGGAGGAGTGTTAGATTTAGCTATTAACTCATCCTTCAGCCTGATGAGCTCCCTCAGTTTAGGATATTCTTCAAATCTGTCAGCCAAACCTGAAGAGGAAACATAGTAAATTCCAAATTTCAATACAAATGAGTATCAGTGCATTCAAACGTGATGAGCCTGCTCAGAACAAAACAATACACAACCACCTCTTCATCCTCACATCCTTTTAAAAAAGTCTGAGGACTTTTAAACAATTCATATATACATTTTATATACCTAATGACCTTAATCCCACATGCAGGCAAACTCCCAGATGTTCTAAAGCCCAGATCAAGTCAATTAACCATTTAATTTCTCAAATTTATTAGATTAACTAACCTGCTTATAGCATCAAATTTAGCCATTCTGTTCTCAGGAAAAGAAAATTTTTTCTTTCAATCATGCTTTTTTCATTTTCTTTTTACTAAAAAAATCTTCCTCCCAAAGAATCTAGTGATTGTTAAAATTTTTACTTAGTTTCTTAGACAGTTATCCAAAGCACAGAAAATGAGGATTTCTTTTCTTTACTACTGATAGTCTTAAATTAAGTGGCTACACTTTATGGACACAATCCCAGAACAAATCTAGTTAAAAAGATAATGAGTCCCTAACAGTCATTAGCTCACACCTCATTCACTCTGATTACTTATCAAAATTGTACTACCAATTCCAAGATAAGTCACTTTCTCTAAGAATATTTCCTATATCAATATTTATAGTTTTAAAGATCTCACTCCACATTATTATAAACCAAATCCTCAGATACATTTTCAAGCTTAGGACGTTGAAAAACATCTCCAAGTTCCATAAAGGTTAAAAACAGGAGACTTGTTCCCATGTCCTCAAAAATATTTAAATCTCTGAGCCTCAGAAGAGATTTTAGATAAAACAACATAATAACTGTTTAAACAACTGTAGGAGTAAGTAGGGCTTTGAATATCAAAGATTCCTAAAAGTTTTTATTTTGTTTCTTTCTTTCTCCCCTACAAGAAGCATATTCATAACAATATAAATTATATAAACATCTTAAGTTGAAAACCAGAAGTACATTTTAATAACTTTAATATCAAAGAGTAAAAAAGTGAAAGATTTTGTAAAGCCTCCTCAATCAGTGGTTACATATCAAATTTCAAATGAAACAAGTTTGAAGATTTTAGTACAGTCAGGTTTCAATCACAATAGAGTCAGCTCTCAATCATCTACAGAAGAGGTACACCTTTTTCTCAATCCGTAATAGTTTCCTAAGTACATTTTCTTTGCCTTGGAGAAATAAGTATCTTAAAAGCAGAAAGTCTGATAATGAAATTTGGTTATATCAATATAACTTATCACAACTTTGAGGAGAAAAACAGCTTTTTGAAGTATAATTGATAAATGAAAACCTTATATATTAAACCTGTATTTAATGTATGCAATTCGATGAGTTTGAACATATGCATACACCTGTGAAACCATCACCACAATCAAGGTAAGACATATCAATAATCTCCAAAAGTTTCTTTGTGTTCCTCTGGTTTTAGTGTGTGTGCGTGTGTGTGTATGTGTGTGTGGTAAGAACACTTAAGTAAGATGAAATCTACCCTCTTAAATTTTTTTTAAGTATTGCTGACTATAGTCAACAGTATTGCTGACTACAATTTGCTATACAGCAAATCTACAGAAAAAATTTATCTTGCATAACTGAAATTTTATACCAATTGAACAACAACTCCCCATTTTCCTGTCTCTCTAGCCCGACAATCACTCCTGCATTCTCTGCTTCTATGAGATTGACTACTCCAGGTACCTCATAAAAGTTATGTGTTTATATACACATACTATTTTAGATACCTCTGTAAGTGCATGCATATTTGTCATCCTGTGACTGGCCTATTTCACTTACCATTATCATAACTTTTTGTGCTACATCTAAATTTTGCCTGTGAAAACATTAAAATCAGTTTCTACATGTTGCTTACAAACAAGAAAGGAGAAAATAAATTGGATTACATCAAAATTAAAATTTTTGTGTTGTAAATGGTACCAACAAGAAAGTGAAAAGACAGGAATTCCCTGGCGGTCCGGTGGTTAGAACTCTGCGCTCTCACTGCCAAGGGCATGGGTTCAATCCCTGGTCGGGGAACTAAGATCCTGCAAGCCACAGTGTGGCCAAAAGAAAGACAACCCACAGAATGGGAGACAATATTTGCAAATCATACACCTGATAAGGGACTTATACTGAGAATATATAAAGAACTCTTACAATGTAATAATAAAAAGACAAATTACCAATTAAAAAATAAGCAGAGTTTAGACATCTCTCTAAAGTAGGTATTTAAGTAAGTGCAAAAATAAGCATAGAAAAAGATTCTTAATATCATTAGTCACTAGGGAAATGTAGATCAAAACCACAATGAAATACTACTTCATACCACTAGGAGGACTATAATTAAAAAGACAGATAATAAAATGTCAAGGGTGGTAAGAAACTGGAAATCTCACATATTGTTGGTAGGAATGTAAATGGTACAGCTGCTCTGAAAAACATTTGGGCAGTTCCTCAAAAAGTTAAACATAGTTACCACATGACACAGCAATTCCACTCCCAGGTATATACCGAAGAGAAATGAAAGCATACTTTCACACAAAAACTTTACATGAATGTTCACAGCAGCAGAGTTTATAACAATCAAAAAGTGGAAACAACACAAATGAATAGATAAACGAAATGTGGTATGTACATACAATGGAATATTTGGCAATAAAAAGAAATGAAGTACTGATAATATGCTGCAACATCAATGGCCCCTGAAAACATTATGTTAAGTGAAAAAACGCCAATCACAAAATATCACATATTGTATGAGTCCAATTATATGCAATGTCTAGAATAGGCAAATTGATAGACAACAGTCAGTTAATGATTACTTAAGGCTGGGGGGCAACTGTGGGAGAAGGAATGGGAACTGACCGCTAATGAGGACTAAATTTCTTTAGGGGAGATGAAAATGTTCTAAGGATGTGGAGAAAGGGGACTTGTACACTGTTGGTAGGCATATAAATCGGTAGTCACTGTGGAAAACAGTATAGAGGTTTCTTAAAAAAACTAAAAATAGAACTACCACATGATCCAGCAACTCCATTTCCGGGTATATATCTGAAGAAAATGAAAACACTAATTCAAAAAGATACACACACCCCAGTGTTCTTAGCAGCATTATTTACAATAGCCAAGAAATGGAAGCAACCTAAGCGTCCAACAAAGGTAAATGGATAAAGACAATGTGCCATTTATATATATATATATATATATATATATATACACACACACACACACACACAATGTGGTGTATGTACTCACACACACACACACAAACATTTATTACTCAGCCATAAAAAAAAAAGTGAAATTCTGCCTTTTGCAACAACATGGATGGATTGGAGGGTATTATGCTTAGTGAAATAAGTCAGACAGAGAAAGACAAATACTGTATATTACCACTTATACGTTGAATCTAAAAAATAAAACTAGTGAATATAACAAAAAAGAAACAGACTCACAGATAGAGAGAACAAACTAGTGGTTACCAGGGGGGAGAGGGAAGTGGGGAGAGCAAAATAGGGGGAGGGGATTAAGAAGTACAAACTTCTATGCATATAATAAATAAGCTACAAGGATATATTGTACAGCAGAGAAAATACAGCCAATATTTTATAATAACTATAAATGAAATATAATCTTTAAAAATTGTAAACCACTATTGGTACACCTAAAACTTATATAATATTGTAAATCGACGATACCTCAATTTTTTAAAAAAGTTCTAAAATTAGATTGTGGCAATGGTTGCACAAATCTATAGATATTCTTAAAAAACTGAATTATATTCTTTAACTGGGTGCACTGTATGGTACATGAATTATCTCCGTCAAGCTGTTTTTAAAAATGTAGGGATAATGCCTTTGGTAAGCTTATCGGTAGACTGGACACAGCTGAGAAAAGCTTCTGAGCTTGACGATATCTCAATAGAAACCTAAAAAACTGAAAAGTAAATAGAATAAAAATTGGAAAAAAAAAAGCCAGACTATCTAAGGAATGTGGGACAACTACAAAAGGTAAAATGTGTAATGGAAATATAAGGAGAAAAAACAGAAAGAGGAACAGAAGAAATATTTGAAATAATAATGACTGAGAATTTTCCCAAAATCATGTCAGACATCAAACCCCAGACCCAGGAAGCTCAGAGAGTACCAAAGAGGATAAATGCAAAAAAACCCCAAAGCAAACAAAACCCAGCTAAACCTACACATATGATTTTCAAACTACAGAAAATCAAAGCTAACGAAAAAATTCTGAAAGAAACCAGAAAAAAAAAAAACCATACCTATTGAGGAACAAAGTTAAGAATTATATCCAACTTCTCAGAAACAAGCAAGAACAGGGTGAAGTAAAATACTTAGCGTTGAAAGAAAGAAAACACCAATCTAGAATTCTGTACTTTGCAAAATTAATCTTTCAAAAGTAAAAGAAAAATAAAGACTTTCTCAGGCAAACAAAAATTGAGGGAATTTGTTGCCAATAGGCCTGCCTTGCAAGAAATGTTAAAAGAAATTCTTTAGAAATTTTGTTAGAAATAAACCACAAAATGGGTAAATTACATGCATGTAATCAACAGCTAGCAATAGCATATTCCCAACAAATCTGACATACCTACATCTCTGATGAAATTTTGAGGTCTATGTCCGGTGTCTACAAAATGTTGGCAGTAATCATTATGGGGATTTAAACTCTGTGTTCCCTAAAGAAAACGTCAAAATTAAATTAATAGCATTCGCTCTGAGGGCAGATACACTAACTCTGAACTTTATTTTTTATTATGAGGCCATACAAAATATAAGTTAACTGACATTAAAAAAAACAGAAAACATCACTATTAAAATAATAGTATTACAATTCAGTATCTACAGACATTAATAAAGCATTATCTCATCCTAAATGGGCAAGCATCAGAAGAATATTTCATGAATAATTTTAAATGACCTTTATTTTATAATGATGATCCCTCAATAACTGAAAAAATCTTGAAAACAAATAAGTATTTAAAATCTTTTCAGGCATAGAGCTGAAATGTGAAGTTATGACCTGAAAATTATTTATTTACCTTAAGAAAAGTACTAGAATCTTTGTAAATCTCTTCTTCATATGGCAAATTCTCATCCTCCTGTTGCATTTCTAATTCATCCTTGGAAAAGGAAGTATACATTTTAAGAGGAATATCTTACATATTATGATATCTCAAGTATTAAGACTCATATAAATATTTTCTTTCCCTAAGACACAATAAAGTTTTCAAATTACTGTTAAAGTCAAATATTGAAGTCAGGACTTCCCTGGTGGTCCAGTGGTTAAGAATCTGCCTTCCAATACAGGGGACGCGGGTTGGATCCCTGGTCCAGGAACTAAGATCCCACATGCCGTGGGGGAACTAAGATCCCACGTGCCGTGGGCAAGTAAGCCCGCGCACATATCCGACAGCTAGAGAGAAGCCCACGGGCGGCAATGAAGAGCCCACATGCCACAACTAAGGCCCGATGCAGCCAAATAAATAAATACATACATAAGTAAATAAATAAAAATTAAAATTAAAAAAATTTTTGAATCTAAAAACAAATTGAAGTTTTTGCTTTCTCATCATTAGCTGTAACTAGTTATGCTTATAATATATAAAATAAATATTTCTTTTTCATTCTCATCAGTAATAACTGTCTATAACTACTAATTTTGTTGACTAAGTTATCTAGGATTATTTATCTCTGATATAATACCTTAAATATTAGAATTTAGCTCAAATCGTGAAAGATATGACCACCAATAGGGCAATTTTATTTCTACTAGATCAAACCATATGAAACTATTTTATAAGTCAAAAATGTTAAAATATCAGAAACTGTATGTATATGGTTTGACCTAATATAATCACAAATAGTTAAGTTATATAAGAGGATATATCAAATGCAACCAATACACAAGAGAATATCTATGAAATTAGATAATTATATCTAAAGATTTACTGAAACTATTTATTCTCTTCTCTATTGAATATAGTTGTATGACAATTAATTTGAAAAAGTGGAGGTAGCTTTTTGTCCTTAACTTTCTTTCTTTTCAACTACATATTATAATTACAAGTTGAGAACCTGGGTTTTTGCCTTGGGCCTCTGTCAGAAATGGTTCTACACTGCTGTCTAGCCCATGAGTTCTCAAAATATTTTAATTGTACTACCCTATATGGTTAACATGGAATAATGAAAGTCAAAGAAGACAGTATTGTAGCCTCTCAAAATATGATCAAATTACCCGAAGTTTCTGATACATCTACCTCCTTACTCTTATTTAAGAATGCTATCGCCTAGTGCTTACTAGGCATTAAGCTAAGTGCTTTATATACATCACCTAATTTAATCCACATACCTCTTGTGTTAAACTGATATAAATGTCTTAAATTTACCTAATTACATACACACTACCAACAATTATTCAGTATTCTGTCAAAATTCAGCTTGTGTCAAATTTTGTTTTCCTGGGTAAGACTCTACAGATTGTAAGGACTTATTTTCTTCTTGACCATAAAATTGTCCCATTCTCTACTTGCCTTATATTCTTCCATTTTGTCTTCATCTGTCTCTCCTTCATCCTGATACTTACGTTTTGCATTTGGAGCAGAGGTATCATAGGAAGCCCTGAAATTTAAAACTGAAATATCACTCACAAATATATACAAGATGTATAAATGTACCCATTAATAATATTAAAGAACCGGTTATAAAAACAGAACAAGGCAAATTTTTCCTGACTAAACAGTATCTATTCACCCAGTTTATAAATCTTAAAAGTAATACAACCTGATGAATAATCTGTATTTTTTTGAGAAAGCAAACAAATAAGAAACTAAGCTTTTATAAGGTATGAATGGCAAAAAGAAAGTTCTACATTATGTATCATTCTAATGTGTCTTGAGCAAAACTGATGTTCTATAAAGGATCATGAGAGACTACTACAAGCAACCATATGCCAATAAAATGGACAACCTGGAAGAAATGGACAAATTTTTAGAAATGTAAAAAATTCCCAGACTGAACCAGGAAGAAACAGAAAATATAAACAGACCAATCACAAGTAATAAAATTAAAACTGTAATTAACAATCTTCCATCAGGGGCTTCCCTGGTGGCGCAGTGGTTGAGAGTCCGCCTGCCAATGCAGGGGACACGGGTTCGTGCCCCGGTCCGGAAAGATCCCACATGCCACGGAGCGGCTAGGCCCGTGAGCCATGGCCGCTAAGCCTGCGCGTCCAGAGCCTGTGCTCCACAACGGGAGAGGCCACAACAGTGAGAGGCCCGCGCACCGCAAAAAAAAAAAAAAAACTTCCATCAAACAAGTCCAGGAACAGATGGCTTCACAGGTGAATTCTATCAAACATTTAGAGAAGAGCTAACAACTATCCTTCTCAGACTCTTGCAAAAAACTGCAGAGGGAGGAACACTCCCAAACTCTATTAAACTCTATTAAAAGGATCATACACCATGATCAAGTGGGATTTATCCCAGGAATGCAAGGATTCTTCAATATATGCAAATCAATCAATGTGATACACCATATCAACAAATTAAAGAATAAAAACCATATGATCATCTCAATAGGTGCAGAAAAAGCTTTTGACAAAACTCAACACCCATTTATGATAAAAACTCTCCAGAAAGTGGGCATAGAGGGAACCTACCTCAACATAATAAAGGCCATATATGACAAACCCACAGCAAACATCATTCTCAATGGTGAAAAACTGAAAGCATTTCCTCTAAGATCAGGAACAAGACAAGGATGTCCACTCTCACCACTATTATTCAACATAGTTTTGGAAGTCCTAGCCACGGCAATCACAAAAGGAAAAGAAATAAAAGGAATACAAATTGGAGGGACTTCCCTGGTGGCACAGTGGTTAAGAATCCACTTGTCAATGCAGGGGACACGGGTTCGAGCCCTGGGCCGGGAAGATCCCACATGCCGCAGAGCAACTAAGCCCGTGCGCCACGACTACTGAGCCTGCACTCTAGAGCCCACGAGCCACAACTAATGAAGCCCACATGCCTAGAGCCCATGCTCCGCAACAAGAGAAGCCACCGCAATGAGAAGCCCACACACCAAAATGAAGAGTAGCCCCTGCTCACTGCAACTAGAGAAAGCCTGTGCACAGCAACGAAGACCCAACACAGTGAAAGATAAATAAATAAATAAATAAATTTTTTTTAAAAAAAGGAATACAAATTCGAAAAGAAGTAAAACCATTGCTGCTTGCAGATGACATAATATACACAGAAAAATCCTACAGATGCCACCAGAAAACTACTAATCAATGAATTTGGTACCGGATACAAAATTAATGCACAGAAATCTCTTGCATTCCCATACACTACAGAAGATAAGAAAAATAAATTAAGGAAACAATCCCATTTACCAATGCAACAAAAAGAATAAAATACCTAGGAATAAACCTACCTAATGAGGCAAAAGACCTGTACTCAGAAAACTATAAAACACTGATGAAAGAAATCAAATATGACACAAACAGATGGAGAGATATACCATGTTCTTGGATCTGAAGAATCAATATTGTGAAAATGACTATATTGCCCAAAGCAATCTACAAATTCAATGCAATCCCTATCAAATCACTAAAGCCATTTTTCAGAACAAAGAATTTTACAATTTACATGGAAACAGAAAAGATGCCATATAGCCAAAGCAACCTTGAGAAAGAAAAACGGAGCTGGAGGAACCAGGCTCCCAACTTCAGACTATACTACAAAGCTACAGTAATCAATACAGTATGGTACTGGCACAAAAAAAGAAATATACATCAGTGGAACAGGATATAAAGCCCAGAGATAAACCCACACACCTATGGTCACCTTATCTTTGATAAAGGAGGCAAGAATATACAATGGAGAAAAGTCAGCCTCTTCACTAAGTGGTGCTGGGAAAACTGGACAGCTACATGTAAAAGAATGAAATCAGAACACTACCTAACACCATACACAAAAATAAATTCTAAATGGATTAAAGACCTAAATGTAAGACTGGACACCATAAAACTCTTAGAGGAAAATGTGGGAAAAACACTCTTTGACATAAATCACAGCAAGATCTTTTTTGACCCATCTCCTAGAGTACTAAAAATAAAAACAAACAAATGGGACTTAATGAAACTTAAAAGCTTTTGCACAGCAAAGGCAACCATAAACAAGATGAAAAGACAACCCTCAGAATGGGAGAAAATATTTGCAAACGAAGCAACTGACAAAGGATTAATCTCCAAAATATACAAACAGCTCATGCAGCTCAATATCAAAAAAACAGATAACCCAATCGAAAAATGCGTGGAAGACCTAAATAGACATTTCACCAAAGAAGACATACAGGTGGCCAAGAGGCACATGAAAAGATGCTCAACATCACTAATTATTAGAGAAATGCAAATCAAAATGACAATTAGGTATCACCTCACACCAGTCAGAAAGGTCACCATCAAGAAAACCTATGAACAGTAAATGCTGGAGAGGGTGTGGAGAAAAGGGAACCCTCTGGCACTGTTGGTAGGAATGTAATTTGATACAGCCACTATGGAGAACAGTATGGACATTCATTGAAAAACTAAAAATAGAACTACCATATGACCCAGCAATCTCACTAGTGGGCATATACCCTGAGAAAACCATAATTCAAAAAGACACATGTACCCCAATGTTCATTACAGCACTATTTACAATAACCAGGACACGGAAGGAACCTAAATGTCCAACGACAGAGAAATGGATAAAGAAGATGTGGTACATATATACAATGGAATATTACTCAGCCATTAAAAGGAACGAAATTGGGTCACTTGCAGAGATGTGGATCAACTTAGAGTCTGTCATACAGAGTGAAGTAAGTCAGAAAGAGAGAAACAAATATCATACATTAACACATATATGTGACATCTAGAAAATGGTACAGATGAACCTATTTGCAGGGCAGGAATAGAGACAAAGATGTAGAGAACAGATGGTTGGACACAGGGGGCAGAGGGAAGGGGAGGGTGGGATGAACTGGGAGATTAGGACTGACATATATTCACTACCATGTGTAAAATAGCTAGTGGGAACCTGCTGTATAGCACAGGGAGCTCAGCTTGGTGCTCTGTGATGACCTAGATGGGTGGGATAGGAGGGGGTAGGAGGGAGGTCCAAGAGGAAGGGGATATATGTATACATATAGCTGATTCACTTCACTGCACAGCAGAAACTAACACAACATTGTAAAGTAATTATACTCGAATTTAAAAAAATTGATAACTACAATACTGAAAATTCTAAATGCTTTATGAACTATCAAATCAATACCACTTTTAGGGCAAAGTGTGTTTTTTTTAATAAGGATTTTTTAAATAAAATCTTATATGGTATATAAGCTAATTCCTAGCCTAACATTCCATTTTCTAACTACTTTATAAATGAAAACTTACTGTATTCAGATAATAAGTATTTCGTAATTCATGAACTAACAATAAAAACCAATGTTTCCTAAATCTGTATGCTGATGCTTATAACAACACACTTCATACCTAGGATTATTGTTTATTAAAACAGTGATCCTTTCACAAATATTAACATGTCACTAAAAAAATATTCAACTGACCTGCAAGTTTCTCTTGTTTCAGCAATTTCTCTCTGCTCATCTTTGCTATTTAACACAGCACCAATACTGTCAGCACTTTCAGCTCCCAACTGAGAAAAGGCAAAAACCAAAAATTAGATGACAGTGTACTGAATAGCCTTCCCAGTCATTTGTAGCAGCATTTAATACATCAAGTATTTAAAAAAACTAAAACAAAAAAATCTGTAACTACTGCAGCAGGCAAATGGATGAATTACCTTGCAGGAAAAACAGAAAACACCTTGGAGCAAAACCATGTTAATTAAGAATGATTTTGCCAGCTGAAAAGTATTTTATGCTTTCAGTTATTCTGAAATTAAAACAATTAACTTGAGCCAATCCTCTACTTTTAAAGCAAATAATAAAACACAATTTAGCAGCAGTAGCAATAACAAAACAAAAAAAGCAGCTAACATACAGTGTTTATAGTGTGATATGCACTACGTTAAACACTCTGCATCCATCAGCTCACGTATTGTACCTTATTTATTCCATGCCGTAATAAATACCTTTTCAGTTTTATTCAAGCCAAGTCTTTATAATGATTATAGGCACAATACTAAACTTTACAAAAACCTGAAAAATAGTCATGCATATTCGGGTTGGCAGTTTGGGAAATTTTGCAAAATACAACAAATGTAAACAAATCACTAGTTGAAATAGGCCTGGCTACATAGTGTGGGATCAATTCATGGAAAACTTAAAAGCCAAACCAAGAAGTATAGAATGCAATTTACAGGCCATGAGGAACCACTTAATATTTTTAAGCACACGAAGGGCATGAGGAAATCTGCATTAAATAATCCCTTAGCTCAAGAAAGGTGAGAAGGCACACTACAATGTTAGAGCTGCAAGTCCCCAGCCTTGATCTTAAACAATTACCACTGCCTCTTTAGACTACCCACTTCATGACTCCCCTAACGTTTCCCCAATGATAAATCTCTTCCAATGTATCAACTGTTCCTGATATTTTAACTCTCCCATAAAATCTTCCTGACCCCTATTCTCTTTAGTCAGAAAACACATTTACTCCCATAGGTGGAATGCTTTCTAACCTTCTTCCCAAGACTGACTCGACTCCCTTCAAATCTCAGATGAGTACATTTCCTCTGAGGGTCCTTCCATGAACACTATATACAGAATAGGTAGCCTCCTTTCCATTATTTTTACCTCCTCCTTTCCTCATTCAGATCATAGCACTTAATACACTCTTTTTGTTTTACTTTTGTTTGTTTCACAGTCGCTATCACAACTTCCAGTTTTTTATTTGTACAATTCAATTACTTTATCAGTTTACTTTTGTTTACTTCTCCCCCACTGAAATGTTAGCTCACTGAGGGGAACAACTCTGTCCTGTTGATATCTGTATGTTCAGCAGCTACTATAACATCTGACTTATAGTACACGCTTATAAATATGTGAATGAACCAATGAGATTTTTTACCAAGGTGTAAATTAGAATACAATGTTTTACAAGAGGAATGCTTTACATCAAATTGTGCTTACATATATAATTGTCTTCTCATGCTCCAACATTTTAAAAAAATTGTGGAATGACTGGAGTAATAGACTTTCCATTGTGGTAGCACTAAATATATTATTTGAATAATTATGACAATTTGGTATCATTTGAAAGCATGTATAACTCTTTGAAACAAAGCTACAAGTTAAATAAAAACAGGTGTAAATCGTTGGTGATAGCATCAATTGCCACAATCATGGTCTGGGCCTATATACTGCATCCGATATCTTCATCCAGCAGCCAAAATAAGTCAAGCAAATTATATACACTTGAGTTGTGCTCTACTCTGACAGATCATCAATCAACAAAAATTTATTAAAAACTCACTTTGGGCAAGAAACAAAGTTAGGATAGAAGATTAAGCCAACAGAAATTAAATGCAAAGACGCTACAAGCAAACTGTTTATATTCTGTATGATGGTTAATAATATACAGTAGTGGACTCAACAGTAAGGAAAATGGATGCTCAGAGGGAGAAGAGCCTAAGCCAGGGAGATCACAATAGGTTTCATCACAAAATTCTGACCTGGGCTGTCACAGAGGATAGACAGAAATCAGAAAGAAAGGACAACTTTTAAAAATCATAAAGTATGTACTGCAAAAATCACGTTCTGGAGAGTAATAAACCAGTCTGTCTTGTTCATACAGAGAAAAGTAAGTGAAAGAAAGGCTGAAATTAGTTGGAAAAGTGGAAGTCTGTCATTGATTATATTGTACATCCTTACTTAGGTGGAAAGATTCCTATCCAACTGTACTAGGAGGCAGCCAGGTGTATTGCAAAGGCCTAAAACTGCAGCTTGCAAATGTAAAAGGTTTGTGGCCTTCAGCATGTAACCAATTTCCTGAGCTTTATTTTCTTCATCTATAAGACACAGATAGCATCTGACTGGTATGATCAAATATAATGTATGTACAAGCTTGGCAGAGTCTTGACACACAGAAAGGACTTAATAAATGGCAGCCATTATTAAATTCTGTGCAGTACGTAAGCTCTCTGAGGGTAGGACCACCTATTATTATTCATAGCTGAATTGCCAATGTCTACAAAAGCTCCTGGCACATAGTTAGACACTCAACCAATCATTGTTTACGACTATTTTGAGTCAAACAGACGTATGAATTCAAAACTAAAGAGTAAGAATCTTGGTGGTAACAAAGAACTGCTGAACATTTTTGAAGATAACATAATAGAAACTGGGAAAAGGAAGGCTTGGAAAAGATACCTGATTTGTCCAAAATCATTATGCCAGGAACAGATCTGATTCCGAACGCCCCCTTTTTTTTTTGGCCGCGCGTTTGTGGGATCTTAGTTCCCAACCACGGATTGAACCCGGGCCACAGCAGTGAAAGCGCTGAGTCCTAACCACTGGACCACCAGGGAACTCCCTAAACGCCCACACTTTTAACACTGTACCATAAATCTTTTCATCAGATCATAAAAGACGATAGGTCTCAGATTTCCATGTACTAAAACGAAAATTTATTACTGAAAAAAATAACAGTAAGATGCCTCATCAAAGCCTGTGAGCATTTCCCCCATCCCTTTTACCGGTCTGAGTGGTAGAAAGTAAAACACAACCTATAACTTTAATTAAGCAGAGGTGTGCATCTGCATTTTCTGCATGTGTACTCTACTAATCAAGTGGCAACTTACTCATACACAAGAAGGAGTGACAAACCTGGGTTCAACTTTCTGGCCCAGAGGTGAAGGAGCCGGGGCAAAAATTAACCTCTGGAGCCTCTGTTTCATTATCCGATATGTGAAGACAATATTACCTATTTCAGAGATTTGTTGTGATCGATACAGATTAAGAATTCAAACATTAGCTGCGGGTGAGGACGAGGATACCGTACACGGCAGAGTCGACAGCAATACGCATCATGCAGAATCTAAAATTTACACTCAGGCTACTACCAATGCAGTCGTTAGACACTAACCCAGAGAAAATACTGTAAACCTGACCCACAATGAAGCCCCAATCTCAAGAATCGGGAGCTGATTACGAAGAAAGACAAGACACAAACGACAATTTAAAAAGTGAACAGAGGGGCTTTCCATGGGACGCAGTGGTTGAGAGTCCGCCTGCCGATGCAGAGGACATGGGTTCGTGCCCCGGTCCGGGAAGATCCCACATGCCGCGGAGCGGCTGGGCCCGTGAGCCATGGCCGCTGAGCCTGCGCGTCCGGAGCCTGTGCTCCGCAACGGGAGAGACCACAGCGGTCAGAGGCCCGCGTACCGCAAAAAAAAAAAAAAAAAAAAAGTGAACAGAAATTCTGGAGGATAACAAGGCACTTTTCTTTGCCTGAACTGCGGTAACTTACACACAAAGACCACTGTATTCTCATCATTGAGCACCACTCGGCGGCCATAACGGTTGCTAAAGACCAAGCGTGGCGTTCGGTTCAGCACCACCACAATGACCGCGAGGTAAAACAGGAAAAGATTCGGGGTACCCCGGGAGTTGAGAACAAGAGGGTAGGTGGGCGCAGGGATTAAGGTCGCGGGACCAGAAAGGACCGCACCGCGACCGGTAAGGAGACAGAAAAGGGGGGAGAAGGTAAGAAGCCGGCCGCGCACGCGCATTCGCGATCCCTCCCTGGGCCCCGGACCTGCTGCGCGAGAAGCTGTCGCCGTAACTTCTGCCGTTCCCGGATCTCCTGCAAGCGGCTGTCCATGTCCCAACTCTTGTTTTCCACTGCCTCGAAAACTTGGCAATGAGCGGACGAATAGCCGCCCAATTTTTCTTCAGAGACTGTGGAACACAAAATTCTCCAGGAGCTTCTAGCGCGTGTACCCACTGTTTTTTCCTCAATAGCTGTTTCCGGCGCGGCCGGAATTTGGCTCCACCGCTCCCGGAAGTCCCGCCTCCTTCTGGACGCCCGCGACTTGCCGCTGCCTAAAAGGGGCCCAATGAGGGTCCTGCGACGCCGGCGCCAGAGGCGTCTCTGGAGGCTTCGGCCGTCCAGAGCCGGTGCTGTTGGAGCTGTGCTGGCGAATCGCGTGACCCCTCGCTTGCCCCTTCCTGGGACTTGAGGCTCCCTTGGTCTTTCAGCACTGTTGCCAAGTGGTGGGCCGTTTTGTTGATTCCCTTTTCCATTAGTTCCCCAGTTGCCAGTTCTGACGTTTTGAACATTGCCAGATACCCGTTTTTTCGTGAAAGCACTAACGCGAGTCAGATTGCGGGGTTTGAACCCTGGACTGTCGTTTACTAGCTGAGTGGCCTTGTCTAGATAATCAACCTCTGTGAGCCTCTAGTTTTCCCATTTGTAAAATGTGAGTGATAAGAGTGCCTACCTCACAGCGTTGTGAAGACTGAAAGAATAAATAGAGCCAAACACATCCCGCCATGCAAGTGTTCATTAAGCTTTTTATTATTACTTTCCACTTGAGGCAGGGAACAGCAACTGCATCTGCCCGTGCTCTTCTCCACAACTCACTAGCCCTTGAGAAGTTTCCTATTTTACCATAATGCATTTTATGGATTCTTTAGAGAGGTGGGAGGGTGATAGTAAAGTATGTCTTGGTTTATGTCCTAGAGGTCAGAGGCTACGGGGGCCCTTTTTGTGCTTGTGCATTTGTCTTAGCTGGAAATAACCCTGAGATATGAAAACAAATAGCCTACTGATGTTTGTGGCAGAGGTGCTCAGTGATGATTCTCCTCTCTTCATAGGAAGGCAACAAGGACCAAAGTCTTAAAGTTATTACCATTATGCACCATATTTGTCATCTTATTCCAAATTCAAAGTAGCAGAAGTAGACTAAGACGTCATGTTGCCCCAAGTTTAATTGGAAATTGTGGCACATACTTACCAACATTAATAACAGGTCTGTTCTTTGAGAGAGGATTTAATTTTTGAAAATAGTATTAAATCCTCCAGATCAAAAGCAGGTGGGTCAGGCTAGGCCAAAAGTGGGCAGACTAGGCTCTTACTAATTGTCATGTCTTTCTCAAGAACTAGCTCTGAAAGGCAATTTCAAAAGAGGAATCCTAAAAATCCCTTGAGTAATGGCAGCACTGTTTGAAAAAGTATGTTAACTTCCAAGGGGCCTATACTGTAAAAGACAATACTAATTTGTACATATGAATTAAAGTGTGTTTCTTTCACACTCAGCTGCATCACCTGCCAGTCAGGTAAGCTGAGTACTGATTTGAACGATTTTTCAGTGATGTGAATAGGCATTTTGTTCACTCAAAAATTTATTATAGGGCTTCCCTGGTGGCGCAGTGGTTGAGAGTCCACTTGCCGATGCAGGAGATACGGGTTCGTGCCCCGGTCTGGGAAGATCCCACACGCCGCGGAGCAGCTAGGCCCGTGAGCCATGGCTGCTGAGCCTGTGCGTCCGTAGCCCGTGCTCTGCAGCAGGAGAGGCCACAACAGTGAGAGGCCCGTGTACCGCAAAAAAATATATATATATTATATTTATTGAGCATTTTATATGGCAGACACTGTGATGGACCCTTGAGTCTATCAAAGACCAAAAACCGAATCAGTCAGTTTTTCTTTAGGGAGTTTACTACCTAAAGGAGGAAAAAAATTTTTCCTGGTAAAGTGTAGTGCAGGTGCTGGTGGTATTTAAGCCCCATACTCACCTGAACTCTGCTCTGTGATGATGGTTGGGCTGGGAGTTTGCAAACTGTAGTTCCCAGCTTTCCTTGTCAGACAGTTTCCTGTAAGATTCTGCTAAGAATTCTTCACAGGCAGAAAATCAGAAGGTGGAACATGGGAAAGCTATTGTTCCTTAGTTCTCTTCCTCTCTGCTTCTGGTATCCAGGGCAGTGGCTGTGTCCTTTACAAAGTCCAGCACTAGCTGCAGCAACCCCTCCTTGGTGGTCCTGTTTTCCCTTTCCCTACACTCACGTGGCATCCCCAAAAGAGCATTTGCTCTTGGGCTCTGATAATGCCACCTCCACCTTCTGTTCTACCAGCTCTAGGACTAGTAGCCACTTCCTGCAGTTAGGAATTTCTGATGTAATCTCACCTTCCCCTTTATGCTCTTTTAGCCGTCAACATTTCTCCATAGCAAATGCTGTCTGTTTAGAATTCCTTATTTGATTTCTGTTTTCTTGCCTAGGACCTGTACTGATGAAGATGCAAATGTGAACTACCTTTAGTATTTACAAAGCCTTTGGAATGCAGCAGAGGGTTGTCCCGGTTTCCACAAAGAAAGGGATATAACTCTGAAATCTGTATCCCAACCAATGAATTTTAAAATACCAGACCACACCTGTGGAGTACTGTACATGCCTATCAGTAACATTTGTTCATCACAGCAACATAAGGACCACTAGGGAATGTGTGTGCTGGGGAGAAGGGGGAGAAGAAATTTAGAAAGTCCCCACATATAATTCATATTCTTTGAAAAAGCAATTTAACTTCTAGGTACTTATTTTAAGGAAGTAATGAGAGATCCACGTAACAATGAATGCATCTCCCTTGTTGGGCTGCATCCCATAGGCCTACAAGTCTCGTGCTTGCCCAGCTTCAAGACTAAAGAAAGAGCCCAGAGTCAGCAACAGAGACATCAATGCATGGGGGAGACTACACGTCTGAAGCAAAGTCCTGGAGCAAAACCCCACCGGGTGCCATGGAGGGCAGGCAGAACAAGGTGGCCGTCTTCGCTGTGGGGAAGGGAGGGAGATCACCAGTTACAGGGGAAATAGATGTCAGGTGGGCTCATTAGTTACCAAGGAAACCAGTAGAGGTGAATGCCCCTCCCCGCCTTTGATAAGAAGGCTAGCTGGGGCCTGGAGCAAGTACAAAGGAAGGTCAGTCATGTGAGTAGGCTGTAGGTGCAGCAGGCGCTGGTCGAGCAGGGGACACACAGAGAGCAAGAGAACAACCATCTTGAGTGGCCTGACCATACATTCCCCCTAAGTTCCTTGAGAATGACTCTTCCAAATCTATGTATCCAACTGCCTATTGTCCATCTTACTAAAATGTCCCTCACAATCTCGAAGTTAACATGGATATAACATGAATTTGTCAGTCACCCCCATCTTCTCAAAAATAATTTTTTAATTCTACTCCTAAGGTGTTTCCTATTTCAGTGAATGAGATCAATATCCACCCATTTTCCTAAATAAAAAGCACTCTACCTCTCCTTCAGCCTCCTTATCTACTCTGTGCCTGTAGTTCCACCCTTGACCTCAACCCTCACACACACACACACACACACACACACCATTCTTCATTTCTGCAAACACAACTTCTGATGATACATATCCTGATTCATATCCTAATTTCCCTACCAGTTTCCAGCCTATCAGATTCTTCCTAGAGATTTGTGGAAAATTATAATTTTATTACTTCCAACTCTGCTCAAAATTTTTTCATGTCTCCTCAATGTTTGGGGCAGTGCTGTCCAAGAGAACTTCTGTGTGAATATATCTTCGTTTCTTTGGGATAAATGTCTGGAGTGCAATTACTGTGTCATGTGGTAGTCGCATGTTTACTTTTTTGTTTTTGTTTTTTTAACTGCCAGACTTTTCCAGAGCATATGTATCATTTTATATTCCCACAAGCAATGTGTAAGTGATCCAGTTTCTCCACATCCTTGTGTGCATTTATTATTTTACCTATTCTGATATTTTATATACATACACACACACACACAGTGTGGCTTACATAGCAATTTGATGAAGCATAGAACATTGCAGACACATTCCTTGTTTTGAAATGAAAAAATTTCTGATGTTACTAAAAGCATCTCGTGGTTTTAATTTGCACTTCCCTAATGAATAATGATGTTGAACATCATTTTATTTCTTTATTTGCCATTACATACCTTTTTTGGTGAAATATCTCTTCATGTCTCTTACCCATTTATTAACTGGATTGTTTGCTTTTTACTGTTGAGTTTTAAGAGTTCTTTGTATGTTCCAGATATTAGTCCTTTGTTGCATACACAGTTTTCAAATTTTTTCTCCCAATCTGTAGCTTGTCTTTTTGTCCTCTTAACAGAGTCTTTCACAAAATGAAAGTTTTAATTTTGATGAAGTCTAAATTTTATTTTTATGGATCGTACTTGTGGTATAAAGTAATAGGTAACATTTTTTTTTGTGTGGAAATAAGCATCCTCTCTTTCCCTCACTTCCCTTGTCCAAACCATTGGCAGATCCTGTAAGAAACAATTCTAAAATATAACCTAAATATGTCTACTTTTTCTCCACTTTTACAACTATCTCCCAGGTTCAAATTACCATCATCAACTCACTTAATTTATTTTCCTTCTTCCCTTCCTTTTCTATTTTAAAACTGTAAATTAGATCATGTGATTCCTTAACTTAAAATTCTCCAAAAGTTTCCCATTAGGCTTAGAGTGAAATCCAAATTCTGCTACAGCCTATGAGAACTTACCTCATCTGGCCTGCCTATCTCTGACCTCACTTCAGTATACTAACCTCTGATCTTCCTGCACCTCACCCTAGTGCCCTAAACTACAGCCAAATTCTTTTCTGTTTGTCTCTCAAATACAACAAGCTTCATCCTGCTTTTGGCCCCAGCATTTACAGGTCCCTCTTCCAATGTTTGTATGACTAGCTTTTCCTCATTAGGTCTCTCCACAGTCAACTGCTCCAAGGTGCCTTCACTGATGGCCTTATTGAATGAAGCCTGTGTTTCTTTTATCACTTTGTGTTATTACTCTGTTTCACTATTATTATCTTTTTGCACTTGACCAGGTGAAGTTATTTGTTTACTTCATCTACCCCCACTTAAAGGTGGGCAGTGGCCCACCTTTATCAAAGCAGTGGCCTTGCCTTTCATATTCACCCATCTCAAACACCAAGCACATAGGGGTCATTCAAATACTATTTATTAAATGTTTAATATTTCCATTTTCTTTTTGAGTATTCAACTACTGGTAGATTCAGTATGTCCTCAAAAGGGACTATTTATAATATAATGTTTCTAATTAATTACAGAAACAAAGAAGGTGAGTTCTGGTTTCTGATAATTTCAGCTCATGCTATCTTACCACTAAGTCATGTCCTTTATTCATGTCTCATGAAGTAAATTAAAAATGTAGAACAATATATAACTCAAACATATCTTGATTCTAACTGCAAGACAGGATACTGTTATTGTGTTTCACAAGTTTCAGAAACCATGGAAATTTTTATCCTTTGACTTCACCAGTAATTCTATGATTTAACCTAGGCAAGTCTGAACAGGTCTTTACGGCTTAGTGTCTTGCTGTGTTAAAAGGATATAACACAAGCTTACCTCATCAAGATGCTATGTAAAACAGTTTCTATTTATTCCAAGTACTGTATGATTTTGTGTCTATATTTGTGTGGAATAGCACATTTATTACACAATGGCATCAAAAGAGTTATGCCACAAAGGATGCTACATTCTTAGAGATACCTCATCAAGATGCTATGTAAAACAGTTTCTATTTATTCCAAGTACTGTATGATTTTGTGTCTATATTTGTGTGGAATAGCACATTTATTACATAATGGCATCAAAAGAGTTATGCCACAAAGGATGCCACATTCTTAGAGATACTAGTGGGATTATATTACACCTGTTAAATTAATTTTGGGGATTGTGTTGCAATTAAATCTAACGATAAATTTGGAATTTAACTAGGCTGAAAAATTGTCTCGGATCATTTTAAATTGTGTTTTTAGAATAAGCCTCTTAGATATCTCAGGATAGCCTCAAAACTTTTGTAGAAAATCAGTGAAATATATCTTATAAACTTATAATTTTATAAAGTTTATGTGTGTGTTTATTATATAATTAGAACATTGAAAACACATTCCTTATTTTGAAATGAAAAAACTTTCTGATATTATTAGTATTCATTTACTTGAAACCCTGTGGAACTCAACACAATAATAGAACACAGGGATAGAAAAAAAAAAACTGTCATCTTATCCAAGATGTAAGTCTGATTCTGAAAGGATTTTCAAAGAAGCTGAAACTTGAAATATACTCTACAGTTTCATAAAATGCATTGTGTAGAGTTTTTAAAAGAATTTTAAAATGTCAAGAGTCTTTTAGTCACCTTAATATAACTAGCAGTAATATTGTAATAGAATTCAGCAAAATAACAAATGTAATTTAGTTTATAAAATTACAATTTTTATTTATAAATGTAAAGTAGGCTTTTAAAATTCTGGAGCCATGAAGATGAATTAGCTTTATGACTTGGATCAAGTGATCTAACCATTTTGTATCCCAGGTTCCTCAACTGTAATTCAAAGGGAATGAAATAATTCAGTGGTTCTCAAAGATTTTGGTCAAGGACCCCTTTACTCTCTTAAAACTGAGGACCTTAACGAGCTCAATTTGTGTTTGTGAGGATTTATCAATCATTATTTACAATATTAGAAATTAAGACTGAGAAACACTTAAGAATTTTTAAATAACTATTTCACTATATGTTAGCATGAACAATATATTTTATGAAAAATAACTATATTTTCCAAAACAAAAGATTTTTTTTGAGAAGAGTGGCATTGTTTTACATTATAAAAACTTGTTTAATGTCTGACTGGATTCTTATATTTTTTCCTGCATTAATTTTGCTGTCATATGTTGTTTTGGTTAAAGTATATGAAGAAAATCTGGCCTCATGCAGATATTTGGAAAGGGTTTAAGCCTTTAAAACTTTAATATTCTTTTAAGATAACTATGGATATTTTTCATCATACTGCATGGAAACTTGACATGTGATCATTTTTAAAGCCTAGTTGCTATGTGAAATCTGAAACCGTAGCAATGAATTTTTCATATCAAAGAGTAATAATAACTTTTTGGAGAATGGCTTGAAAAATGAATAGAAATTATGCCACCCTTTAGCATACCACTGAAGAGTGATGTGATGAGAGCTTTTTATTCCTTTATCTTTATTTGACTACTTTTCATTATTGAATATTCTTTCATTGTTTTAAAAAATATTTTTTTGGTGAATTTTCTTAAGGCTAGATAATAGTTAAATAATCTCTCTATATAGATGGGTAGTTAAATAGGTAGCACAGTAAAATGACAAATGCTGAATATCATTAATTTAATCAGAAGTTCTGTGAGTCTCTCTCAACTGAAAGATAGAAGTAGATTGGTGGGAGAGGAGAGAATGTAGAACAGTGTTAGTGACTAAGTACAGTCACAGTAATAGTAATAATAGAATAATTCTCTGATTCAGTTCTACCAGCAGAATCATGGGAACCTAACTCCTAAATCTTTTGTTCAGGATCGAGAAGTGCCCAAAATGTCTCTTAGATCTATTTACAATCTGAGTCTTCTTAGTCCTCTCTTAGCAGCCTCCCTTTCTGCTGCTGATAATGGCCTCCTGGGTCCTATATCACCAGATCTCTGATCATCTGTTCTTCCCTGAATTGAAGACACACCCTGCTCCTCATCTGTCTGTGCCATTAGGACAGACATAATGTAACTCTCCTCAAAATGACTTTATTCCATTCTTCATTTTATTTTGAGAGTTTCTTTCCATCCGACACTCTGGCTAAGAGGTTAAAGATTAGATCCTGTTCTCTAATGATTTAGGGATCTTATACCTGAGCCAGGGAACAGCTACCCAAAGTAGCTAAGCCAGCCATTGCCCTTCTCATGAATTTTACAGTTCTTCAAGGAAATAGACCCAGCAAGTCCACCTGCTTTCACCATAAAAGTAGCTGGTGGATACAAAAGTGGTACATGCTTTGGACCTCATTCTGGGAAACTACGTACCCAGAATTTTGGTCTACCTTGCTCTCTCTCTTGATTTTATTTTCTCTCAGTCTCAGATACTCCTGTGCCTGCATTCTCTCACTCTCTCTAGCCCAATTATTACTTGCTTAATCATAAGCAAGTAAATTTGATCCATGCTCCAAAGGTTTAAATACATCTCTGTGTCTTAGAATCATCTGAGGATATTTACAAAAGTTTTATTCTAAGGCTGTGTCTACCTCTTTCGAGATACAAAGTCTGTGTGTATGTGCCTGGAAGAGGAAGGAGGAGATGACAGGGAATGGTGACCTACAGATGAAGAGAGCTAGGCATTTGGAATGGAAGTTTGGTTGGAAGAAAAGTTGCCCTTTTCTCTCTCCTACATTGTTCTGGCCAATTATTCCCCATCCCATTGCCTCTTCAGGGCCTAAAAACAGTGGCATCAGCTCAGTGCCAGCCCAGGATAATAACGTGGTAGCATATAACAGTTAATGCAGGCAAGCTGGCTATGCCCTGAGCATTCATTTTACCCCTTCATCCCCTTCACCCCAACTCTTCAGCCAGATAATTACAGCTGAAGGAAATAGTTTCTGGAAGGAGCAGTGCCCAGGTTGGTAAAGGTGTTAGAAGGTCTCCTAAGGGATAGGATTGCCTGGTAGATCATGGAAAGGGTGGGGATGGGGAGTGGTCAATCCACATTGCAACATCAAAGACAAAGAAAACATTTTAGAAGATTTCTGAGAGACAATTCATATCGCCTATAAAGAAATAAAAATCAGATTGACATCAGCCTTTCATGATCAACTCTAGATGCAGGAAGAAAAAGTAGTAATATTTTCTTTCAAAGGATTTTACCAAAACAACTTTTAGCCTAGATTTTCACTTCTAGGTAAACTACAGTTTGTTTGGTTTTTTTTTCCCGAGTTTTTTTTTTTAACATCTTTATTGGGGTATAATTGCTTTACAATGTTGTGTTAGTTTCTGCTGTACAATGTAGGTAAACTACATTTGTGTGTAAGGGCTTGATAATACAAGCAGGCAAAAGTTTATTCCTCAGAATTCTTCTTTGAGAGCACTCTTGGAAGAAATACTCCATCAAGAGAGAAATAAATCCTAGAGAAAACAACTATATATTTATATTTATATTTAAAGGTGAACAATAAGTTAATTAAGCATTGACTCAAGGAAAAGAACACAAAAGAAACACTTAAAATATATTCATACCAATTCGGAACAAAAGTGCTAGATGGCACCAATATGGCCTGGTGAAGGGCTGGGCCAGAACAGAAAGAAATGGGCTGATGCTAAGGTCCTTATCTTGTTTGAGGCAAGACATATTTATTGATAAGCTTAACCAATTTATAGGAAAAATTGATTCTAACCCTTTGGGTTTTAGGAAGAGATAACAAAGAACACAAATAACACAATACATAACTTTTAAATTAGCAAAAGATAATATGCATTATCCTAAAGGAAGTAGGAAAGGAAGAAAAGGATATGGCAATTGAAAAACTCTAAATAAGGGATCAGAAAAGATTCCAAATATTACAATAATTTAAATCAATGTCAGTGGGTTAAATTAAAGATTACAAGGCAGAGATGTTCATATTGGATTAAAAATATAACAATTTCTGAAAAAAAATATATTTCCTAAAAGAGACTCTTTTTATTTTCAGAGAGATACATGGGTGAGCGTTGTATCCTCATTGGCATCTGCAGCACTGTCCTCCCTCATTACTGGACATCAAGAACCTACAGCCAGATCTTCACCATATCTGTTTTCAAGATCATTGCCAAAGCTTCCTAGAAAGCTTGGTGTTGAGGTTAAGCTTTACATCAGAAAATTTCTCTTCAGAGCTCTCCTAATAGCATGTCAATCAGTGTATATAAGGCCCTCAAGCTCTGGGAAACAATGAGGAAAAGTGCCACAAAAGCTGTCAAACACATCAATGAAACTATTGGGACTGCCTAGTAAACAAGGGACTGAGTGTTATGAATAGGAGATTGACAAACTGATGACAAATTGGCACTGAGAAGGAATTTAAATAGAAAAATTGTCAAACTAGGCATTCCCCTTGCTGTCAAGGCTGAAACTGCTGAAAAAGGGGCTCCCTCTCCTATCTTATTACCAACTAATCTGGCCATTCAGATGTCATCTAGTCAGTTCCAGTTTTCAGTGTGCTCAAGAAGGGATCTTACACCAGCAACAAGCTCACAATGCAGCATTTCATAATCCTTCCCTATCGGTGCTGCAAACTTCAGATAATCCACATGCACCAGAGCTGAGGTCTAACAAAACAGAAGAATGTCATCAAGGAGGAATAAGGAAAGATGCTGCCAATTCGGGGCATGGGTTTTTTTCTCTAAATGTCCTAGAGAATAGTGAAGCCCTGGGCTGCTAAAAAATATCATTGGAAAGGCTGCATACATGGATAAAGTTGTTGACATAGATGAAAATACCTCTGGTTCTTCCAGGGTTGGAAATAGCACCTGGATTTCAAGTCCTCTGTTAACTCTAGCTGGCATATCATATCTGACTAGTTATCAAACATGTACACGTTTTTCATCAAGGATGATTTGGTGGTGTAGTGCTGTTATGTATTTAACATCCTTTTGACAAGGATGACTGGGAAACTTGAAAGAAGTTCCCCAGCATACAGTTTTCCAGGTGGTAGGAGTTGATCTCATAGTGACCAACCCAAAGCAAACTTCCAAGGTTATGATGGGAAGTCATGCCATTGCATTCCTTTTTTTAAAAAATAAATTTATTTATTTATTTTTGGCTGCATTAGGTCTTCATTGCTGTGCGTGGGCTTTTCTCTAGCTGCGGTGAGAAGGGCCTACTCTTGGTTGTGGTACACGGGCTTCTCACTGCGGTGGCTTCTCTTGTTGTGGAGCATGGGCTCTAGGCGCGTGGGCTTCAGTAGTTGTGGCACATGGGCTCAGTAGTTGTGGCTCGCAGGCTCTAGAGCACAGGCTCAGTAGTTGTGGCACATGGGCCCTAGAGCGCAGGCTCAGTAGTTGTGGCCCACGGGCCCTAGAGTGGAGGCTCAGTAGTTGTGGCTCATGGGCTCTAGAGCGCAGGCTCAGTAGTTGTGGCGCATGGGCTTAGTTGCTCCACGGCATGTGGAATCTTCCCAGACCAGGGCTCAAACCCATGTCCCTGCATTGGCAGGAGGATTCTTAACCACTGCACCACCAGGGAAGTCCCATGCCGTTGCCTTCTGCTCACAGTGAACCAGATCAGCTCTGCAACTGAGTCTTTTCAGGTGTGGTATTTGGCTCAGTCCAAAAGGTAAATTCTCACTGTTTCCCATAATTCTATAGATATTGAGATATTATTATTGTCAACATGGACAAAACAAGACCATCCCTGTTCCAATCTAAGTGCTTGGCCAAGTACAATCAGGCAACAAAGAAACCAAAAATTCCTTAGACAAGCATTACTGAGCTGAGGAGGACCTCTGCTGCTATTCTAAAAGCAGGCAGCCCAAGATAGTATAAATACCTCTTTTGCCCATTTACATTTTGATATGCCCACTGCTAAACTGGAAACTAAGCTTGCATCTGGAACATGTTGGAAGAATATAGATTTTGTGTCTGGCTCAGAATTATCATGTAATCTCATCTTTCTCTATGAAGCTATATACTTACAATGTAGACCTTAAGGTCTTTGCAAGCAAGACCTCCTGTGGCTTTATGTGGTGGGAAAAAATTCAGTAACATACCTGAAATATTTTATAAAGGTCATATGTTAAGGGATAGAAAAAGAGATATCAGGTAAATATGAACAAATCTCTTTAAAAGAAACCATGATAGGGCTTCCCTGGTGGCGCAGTGGTTGAGAGTCCGCCTGCCGATGCAGGGGACACGGGTTCGTGCCCCGGTCCGGGAAGATCCCACATGCCGCGGAGAAGCTGGGCCCATGAGCCACGGCCGCTGAGCCTGAGCGTCCATATCTTGCACGTCTGGAGCCTGTACTCTGCAACGGGAGAGGCCACAACAGTGAGAGGCCCGCGTACCGCAAAAAAAAAAAAAAAGAAAAGAAGCCATGATAGCAAAATAGAATTTAAGGCTAAAGTTAATCTTTAAATAATCATATACCAGTGAACTGTAATGATATGAATATATTAGCAACAAGCAATATGGCTTTGAATTATATAAGGAAGCAGAAAGCACTACTGAGAGAAATTCATAAGTCAATTTAAGCTGGAGATTTTGTCATCCCTCTAAAAAAACTGATTGAAGAAGCTTTCAAAAAAATCAAAATTAAACAAAATTATAACATGATTTATAAACTGAAATGAAGAAATAAAGATGTAGAATCTTACACTCAACAGAGTATACATATTATTTTCAAATACATATGGAACACCCACAAAAATTAACCAGGTATTAAGTCATAAAGATAGCTTTATATATTTAAAAGAATCCATGAAATATAGATTATTTTCTTTCATCATTTAACAATTTAATTAAGAATAAATACTAAAAAGATGTCTGGAAAAAAATCCTATAAGTCTAGGAACTAAAAACGATTAATAGCCCCTGGATTAAAAAGAAGAGGAAAAAATTTAAGGGAAATTTTAAAATTCTTTTAGGTGAATGAATAACTTTAAATACATTTATCAGAAAACAAGAAAGATTGAGAAAAATAAAGAAAGAATTAAGCTCAAAGAACTGGAAAAGGAAACAATAGAAAACATACAGAAATAAGAAGGGAGGAGATAATACAAATGAGGAAAAATCAATAGGAAATAAAGAAATCAATAGAGATGATAAATAAAACCTATTTCTTTGAAAAGATAAAGTACAAATATCTGACAAAGCTGATCAACCAAATAAAAGAGAGTATAAATTAAATTTAACCCCCAAAAGAGAATTAACTACAGAAATAATAGAGATTTTAAAAACAACAAAAACTATGAACTATACAACAATATCAAAAATCTAAATAAAAAAATAATTTTCAGGGAAAAAAGTTGCCTGAGAAGAAATAGAAAACTTGGATAATGCGCTAACCATGAAAGAGATTTCTAATCATTCACCAGGACTCCAGTCTAAGTAAAATTTATGGTCAAGCTTCCTAATTTTAGTTAAGCAAATACACTGTAGCTAGTATACTCTGTAAAGGGTTTATTAAAGCATGTATAAATCACAGAATTGTTGGAAAGACTGAAATAACAGACTATGGCTGAGCTTTCAAGAATGATCTCCAAAACCCAGCAGAACTGAGCCACCAAAAGAACTCTGGCCACTATTATGATTGGGAATTTGTTGCCAGCACTGCTGGTTTTAGTCTAATACCACCACTGCCAAAATTTATACCATAAAAATGAAGGTACAAAATTACAGCTATAAGATAAAATAAGTACTAGGGATGTAATGTACAACATGATAAACATAATTAACACTGCTATATGTTATATATGAAAATTGTTAAGAGAATAAATCCTGACTTATCACAAGGAAAGAGAATTTTTTCTATTTCTTTAATTTTGTATATATAAGAGATGTTCACTAAACTTATTGTGGTAATCATTTCATGATGTATTTAAGTTGAATCATTATGCTGTATACCTTAAACTTACAGTGCTGTATGTCAATTATATCCCAGCAAAACTGGAAGAAAAAGAAATGAATGCACTGTACCCTGTTTCCACGTGACTCAATCTTGAATCAAAATCTCCCACAAGTGAATCTTATTGCCAAACCTTAAATCACATTCAGAATTCTAACTGTCAGGGAATCTGAAACATGTAGATTTTACTTTCAGTTTCTGCATGTTATAAAAGGGTTAGAATGAGATTGAAAAATTAATCCATAGAATCATACAATTTTTTGAGTTCTTCAAAACTTTCAAAGTAAAGATAATTCCAACCGATATAAAGTGTTCCAGAAAAAAGAAAATGAGGGAAAGCTGTGCAACTCATTTTAGTTCTCAATTCAAATTAACTTATTAATTATAATCTTCAGACCAATACTAGATTAGATCAGTAGAAGAAAATAATCTATTAGCCCATTTCACTTATGAACAAAATGTGAAATCCTAAATCAGTATTAGTTGAGTTCAACAGTGTTTTAATAAATAAAACATGGTGATGTAAATTTCATTTTAGAAATGTAAGGAGGTTCATCACCAGAAAAGATAGCAATACAATTTAGCACATTAATGACCTAAAGGGGAAAAAATTACTTCAGCATATGCAGAAAGAATATCTGGTAAAGTTTAAAACTTATTTATATTTTTAAGTGTTAAAAAATTAGGAATGAAGGATACTTTCTTTAACTTGATAAAAGCTTTTAACAAAAACCTATGAGAAGATTATGACACATTATGAACAGGGAAGAGAGGCTTGTTATCACAGCTCCCATAGTGAGGAGTTCTTAGCAAATACAATAAGATGAGAAAAAAGTAGTAGATGTATAAGGATAGGATAGAATGGATACGTCTGTCACTGCAGATTATGGGGTGATCTTCTATTGGAAGACTTAACTGAATCAATAGACAAACTAATAGAACTAATAGGAGAGGGACTTCCCTGGTGGCACAGTGGTTGGGAATCCACCTGCCAATGCAGTGGACACAGGTTTGAGTCCTGGTCTGGAAGGATCCCACAAGCCACAGAGCAACTAAGCCCATGAGCCACAAATACTGAGCCTGTGCTCTACAGCCCGTGGACCACAACTACTGAGCCCGTGTGCCACAACTACTGAAGCCCACTCTCCTAGAGCCCATGCTCTGCAACAAGAGAAGCCACCTCAATGAGAAGCCCGTGCACTGCAACGAAGAGTAGCCCCCGCTCGATGAGAAAGCCCGCGTGCAGCAGCGAAGACCCAATGCAACCAAAAATAAATAAATAAATTAATTAATTAAAATTTATTTTAAAAAAAAGAACTAATAGAGTTCAGAAAGATTGTGCAGATTCAGGATCAATAATAGGCAACAACAATAATAATAGCAAATACTAAGTAACACGTAAGCACTTACGAAGTACTATATAAGAAACTTTATAAATATTTTACTTATACTAATTTATTCAAGTTTCAAGTAAATATCAAAACAGTCTTCTGTATCAGCAGCACACAACTAGAAATAAGTATGGAGAATATGCCTTCACTCACATTAGCAACAAAAACTACAAAGTACATAAGATATAAACTAGTGAAGAAGTACTAATCCTTTACAAAGTACTTTTCAAATTGTATTAACTGACATAAAATAAGATTTAGGTAAAAAGAGAAAAGTAACATGTTCATGGACGGGTAAAACTACACTGTAAAAATATCATTCTCCGTAAATGAACTTATAAATTCAATGCAGTTTTGATGAAAATTTTAGCAGGGTTCTTTGTGAGGAACTAGAAAAATAGTTTCTGTGCATGGAAGAATAATGGACTAAAGAAAGGGAACTTGTCTTATTGGATATATTAAGACGTCTTATAAAACCATAGCAATAAAAACAGTATGGTACTGGTATAGGAACAGATAAAAAAATAGATGCAACAGAATACAAAAGCAATGAACAGCGTCTGTTATATATGAGGATGTGGAATGTAGCAGAAATTAGCATCACAAATCAGAGGGGGAAAAGAGAGATTATTTAGTATATGGCTCAATATATAGGGAAAAGTAAATTTAGATTCTTACCTCACTCCAAATACAGAACTAAATTCCAAATAGATTAAAAACCTAATTATAAAAGGCAGTATATAAAGTAATAAAATATATGAGGCTATCTTTGTGAACTAAGGATGGGAAAGGATGTTTAAACAAGACTAAAAAAGTATAAACTTTAAGGGTGGGTGGTAGAAATTGATGGATGTGTTCATATTAAAATTAAGTATTTCTATACGAAGAGGACATGATAGACAAACTTAACAGGCTGGTGGCAGATTAAAAGATGTTTTAAAAATTTAAATCTGAAAACTGATTATTAACAAATAGAGTACATAAGGAACTACTAAAATCTACAGGGAAACAAAAATTGGACAGGAGTAAAAATAGATAATTCATGGAAGAGGAATTCTAAATAGCCAAAATGTGTATGAAGAGATGCTCAACTTCACATGAAGTCAGAGAAATTCAAATTAAGTCAACATAATATTGGGAAAAATTTTAAAGTCAGCTAGTACCAAATGTTGGCTAGAATGAGGAGGCATGAGAAACTTTATGCACTATTGGTGGGAGAGCAAACTCATAACACTGAGTGAAATTAATTAGCCATATATTCAGTATACATCATTCCTTCAACTGGGTTTATACTGTGTACAAGTTTTTAAGGGGACATTTATGAGGTTAATATCATTGCATGATTTGTGTTATCAAGAAGTTACAAGAAGCCTTGATATCTGTCCCTAGAGAAATGAATAACCAGAATGTGTGGTGTATACATGGAATGGAATACAGTACAGCAATAAGAAGTAGTTAATCATTTTAAGGTATAGCAATATAGATAAACCTTAGAAATATAGAATGAATTCTATAGGGCAAAACAATTTATGTACATTCAAAACATACATGCATAGAAAATAATATATTATTTCTCAGGGTTATATTTTCAGATGCCTAAGGACATATATTGAATATACTATTGTAAACATCTCTGATGGGAAGGACAATGTAAATGAGAATGGGTAGGACAAAGGGGAAAGAATAATGAAATAAAATGAGAAGGGTGTTGCATGGACTTATAATAGCAGAAAATGAAATCTGTGTATTTGAGAGCCATATGACTCATGGATAATTAGCATGTTTGTCCTAATTTGGGAGAGGAATAAGTAATGTTCCCAGCAAAAGGATGCACATGTTTAAAAACAGATTCTTGGAAGATTTGAATGGTCTTATGTAGAAGACAGATGGATATCTGATTAGTATAAATTCTTGCTTTAAATATATTCCTCCATCAAAAGTGTTAGAAATTAATCTGAAATTTGCCTCCAGCAATCAGTCTGGGAAAGGAGTGGAAATTTGAAAATGTGATTTTTTAGTATTCAAAGAGAATTGCTCTGTAAACTGGAAAATGCAAAATACTCTGTAAGAAGTTTGCCTTTTGTTGAGTTTCATGTAATTTGTCAGGTAGTAGTTTAAAAAGCATCAGTTTGTTTTCTTCTGATGGTATTATCTCATTCCGTATACTCATTGACTAAACCTTTTATTCATCAATAAAATTTTCCCTATCATTTATTCTTGTGTGAACCATATACTACAAATTATAGCTTGTAGATGCTGCTCTGTCATGCTTAGCATATTGCATTATTCAATTGCTTTGGTATTCTTGGTATTAATCTTAGACTCTTTAATGTCTTCTGGGTATAGTGTCACCTCTGTCCACATTGTACTTAATAAATCATAGCCATGTCCTCTATATAATGAAATGAAGGTTAAATTCTATGGACTGTAATATTCAAAGAGCACTACTTTTTGATAGTCCAACCTCATTTAGAAGTTTTCATGGTTGTTTTTCTTGGTTAAATAGAAAGTGTTCAATATAACCATCTTTTCCTACTACTCTTTCACATTTTAGAAAAAATGTGATTTTCATTATTAATATTTTAAACAATATTCTTTAATCATAGTTAAATATTTCTACTAAAATATCTTGGAGCTTGTCAAAAATATTCCTAATAATGTTATATATATATATATTTCTTATTGTTTCAATATTTTGTGATTCTTATTCAATATTTCATGTTCTTTTCTAACTCACTGAAAAGTGGGTCAGTGTACAAATGTTCTGAGCATATTAATGTTCTTCTTTCTAATGTTTTTCATGCCATGGCAACATAAAATATGATAATATTTATAAAACACCCATAGAAAGCTCTGTGAAGCTGCTTGTAGCCAGAGGTAACTGCCCTGCCCTGTAGGTCTTGCCCAACCAACCTGAAGCTGAAGGGAGAGCTATTTCCTACACACTTAACACCTATTTGTGCTCCAGCAACTCAACTGGAAAGCTCTGAATTAATGCTTTGAAATTTTTCAAAAGAAAGAACTTCTTTCCCAGCCTCCAGAGGTAAGATTAGTTCTACAACATAGTGAGACCTCCTCTCTTATACAGAAAGAAGGAATAAAAGATGATAAGTTGTATGGCCCTTCAAAGAGTAGGGAAGACTCAGGGAAAATATCTGGAGACTACTTACTAGTAGTAGTAGTAGTAGTAGTAATGATTTATATTTGGAATCATGACATCAATGTCTGTCTAGATTTATTAGTATTTAACAGACGCTAGCAATGGGGCAGGCATAGAAAGGTGACAGGCAAGCAGGAGAGGACACTTGGAGTAACAATGGGGTGGACAAAAGGAGACTACGTTGCAGGTGAGACAAGGTTATTTGAGAACAATGATCCACAAACTGCTCAATCTTTTAATGTCCAAGATAATTGGGTGAAACCCTGAGTAGGTAATGATTGGACTGTCTTCATTTCCCAAACTGGATGCTGCAGGATATCTTTGTGAGATATTCAGAAGTGTTTGGAGGTGGAAAAAGATGAATCTCTTTATCAAATAAGTGTGAGAAGTTCTGAAATAACAAAGTTACACTTGATGCCTGATTTCTGAGTCTTTAATATGCTGCCATTATTTGTACGTTTCTAGGAGGAAACAGTAATAAATACCCTTTCTCAGATGAGCAAACTATAATATACAGCCTTTCTCAAATGTGTTTGGCCATGTGCACTTTATTTTTTCTCAGACATATTATTAACCCCTTCAGGACACTAGGGTTTTTTCTAAGATAAGAGTAGACCTATCTTACTGCCTTAAAGTGTGTCATTAGGAACAGTATGTACCAATTTTGAAGACTAAACTAGTGGTAGTAACTTGTACTTCAGTTGAATCAATAGAAGTGTTCTTCTTTTTTTACCTTTAATTTGTCTTCTATATCTAGTCAATATCTTTTAATAAACACTTGTAATATAAATCGATCTGTGACACATTTCTCAATTTATATAGCTGATTTCATCCAATCAATCTTTCAAGAGGTTGCAATTTTTCCCTATTCTGGAAAAATTTGGGGGAAAGTTATACATAGCTTTTATAGCATTTTAGTATTAATTTTACGTGCAATATTAATTTTTTTCTAATATGGTTAACAAAATTAGAAAATTAGACATTAATAAAACTGATTAAGTTAATTTTCATTTATAGTAAATTTTATTTCATTCATTAACCCAATTCTTTTGGGGTTTTTTTTGAATTTTTGAATTTTATTTTGTTTATTTTTTTATACAGCAGGTTCTTATTAGTTATCCATTTGATACATATCAGTGTATATATGTCAATCTCAGTCTCCCAATTCATCACACCACCCTCCACTCCCCCACTGCTTTCCCCCCATGGTGTCCATACGTTTGTTCTCTACATCTGTGTCTCAACTTCTGCCCTGCACACCGGTTCATCTGTACCATTTTTCTAGGTTCCAGATATATGCGTTAATATATGATATTTGTTTTTCTCTTTCTGACTTACTTCACACTGTATGACAGTCTCTAGATTCATCCAGGTCTCTACAAATGACCCGATTTTGTTCCTTTTTATGGCTGAGTAATATTCCATTGTATATATGTACCACATCTTCTTTATCCATTCATCTGTCGATGGGCATTTAGGTTGCTTCCATGACCTGGCTATTGTAAATAGTGCTGAAATGAACATTGGGGTGCATGTGTTTTTTTGAATTGTGGTTTTCTCTGGGTATATGCCCAGTAGTGGGATTGCTGGGTCATATGGTAGTTCTATTTTTAGTTTTTAAAGGAACCTCTATACTGTTCTCCATAGTGGTTGTATCAATTGACATTCCCACCAACAGTGCAAGAGGGTTCCCTTTTCTCCACACCCTCTCCAGCATTTGTTGTTTGTAGATTTTCTGATGATGCCCATTCTAACTGGTGTGAGGTGATACCTCATTGTAGTTTTGATTCACATTAATTTAATCCATTTACATTTAAGGTAGTTATCAATATGTATGTTCCTATTACCATTATCTTAATTGTTTTGAGTTTGTTATTGTAAGTCTTTTCCTTCTCTTGTGTTTCCTGCCTAGAGAAGTTCTTTTAGCATTTGTTGTAAAGCTGGTTTGGTGGTGCTGAATTCTCTTAGCTTTTGCTTGCCTGTAAAGTTTTCATTTCTCTCTAGAATCTGAATCTCTACCCTTGCTGGGTAGAGTAATCTTGGTTGTAGGTTTTTCCCTTTCATCACTTTAAATATGTCCTACCACTCCCTTCTGGCTTGCAGAGTTTCTGCTGAAAGATCAGCTGTTAACCTTATGGGGATTCCCTTTTATGTTAATTGTTGCTTTTCCCTTGCTGCTTTTAATATTTTTTCTTTGTATTTAATTTTTGATAGTTTGATTAATATGTGTTTTGGCATGTTTCTCCTTAGATTTATCCTGTATGGGACTCTCTGCGCTTCCTGGACTTGATTGACTATTTCTTTTCCCTTATTAGGGCAGTTTTCAACTATAATCTCTTCAAATATTTTCTCAGTCCCTTTTTTTTTCTCTCTTCTTCTTCTGGGACCCCTATAATTCAAATGTTGGTGTGCTTAATGTTTTCCCAGAGATCTCTGAAGCTGTCCTCAATTCTCTTCATTCTTTTTTCTTTATTCTGCTCTTTGGTAGTTGTTTCCACTATTTTATCTTCCAGGTCATTTATCCTTTCTTCTGCCTCAATTATTCTGCTATTGATTCCTTCTAGAGAGTTTCTAATTGCATTTATTGTGTTGTTCATCATTGTTTGTTTGCTCTTTAGTTCCTCTAGGTCCTTGTTAAATGTTTCTTGTATTTTCTCCATTCTATTTCCAAGATTTTGGATAATCTTTCACTATCAATACTCTGAATTCTTTTTCAGGTAAACTGCCTACTTCCTCTTCATTTGTTTGGTCTGGTGGGTTTTTTACCTTGCTCGTTCATCTGCTGTGTATTTCTCTGTCTTCTCATTTTGCTTAACTTACTGTGTTTGGGGTCTCCTTTTCGCAGGCTTCAGGTTCGTAGTTCCCATTGTTTTTGGTGTCTGCTCCCAGTGGGTAAGGTTGGTTCAGTGGGTTGTGTAGGCTTCCTGGTAGAGGGGACTGGTGCCTGTGTTCTGGTGGATGAGGCTGGATCTTGCCTTTCTGGTGGGCAAGACAACGTCCGGTGGTGTGTTTTGGGGTGTCTGTGAATTTATTATGATTTTAAGCAGTCTCTCTGCTAATGGGTGGGGTTGTATTCCTGTCTTGCTAGTTGTTTGGCATAGGGTGTCCAGCGTTGTAGCTTGCTGGTCATTGAGTGGAGCTGGGTCTTAGCATTGAGGTGGAGATCTCTGGGAGAGCTTTTGCTGTCAGATATGATGTGGGGCCAGGAGGCCTCTGGTGGACCAATGTCCTGAACTCGGCTCTCCCACCTCAGAGGGGCTCAGGCCTGACACCTGGCCGGAGCACCAAGACCCTGTCAGCCACACGGCTCAGAAGAAAAGGGAGGGGGAAAAAAGAAGGAAATAAATAAATAAAATAAAATAAATAAAGTTATTAAAATAAAAAATTTTTAATTATTAAAAATAAAAAAATGAAAGAAAGAAGAGAGCCACCAAACCAAAAAACAAATCCACAAATGATAACAAGCGCTAAAAACTATACAAAACAAAACAAAACGGACAGACAGAAACCCCTGACAAATGGCCAAACAAATCTATACAGACAAAATCACACAAAGAAGCATACACATACACACTCACAAAAAGAGAAAACAGAAAACAATTTATATATATTAAAAAAGAAAAGGAAGAGAGCCACCAAATCAGTAAACAAATCTACCAATGATAGTAAGCTCTAAATACTAAACTAAGATAAACATAGAACCAGAAGCAAACTAGAGGCAGAAAGCAAACTCCAAGTCTACAGTTGCTCCCAAAGTCCACCATTTCAATTTTGGGATGATTCATTGTCTCTTCAGGTATTCCAGAGATTCAGGGTACACCAGTTTGATTGTGGAGATTTAATCCACTGCTTCTGAGGCTGCTGAGAGAGATTTCCCTTTTTCTTCTTTGTTTGCACAGATCCTGGGGTTCAGCTTTGGATTTGGCCCCGTCTCTGCATGTAGGTCACCTGAGGGCGTCTGTTTTCACTCAGACAGGATGGGGTTAAAGGAGCAGCTGATTCGGGGGCTCTGGCTCACTCAGGCCAGGGGGAGGGAGGGGTACGGATGCAGGGCGAGCCTGCGGTGGCAGAGCCCAGTGTGACGTTGTACCAGCCTGAGGGGCACCATGCGTTCTCCCAGGGAAATTATCCCTGGATCATGGGACCCTGGCAGTGACGGGCTGAACAGGCTCCCCGGAAGGGAGGTGTGGATGGTGACCTGTGCCTGCACACAGGCTTCTTGGTAGCAGCAGCAGCAGCCTTAGCGTCTCATGCCCATCTCTGGGGTCCGTGCTGATAGCCGCGGCTGACACCCATCTCTGGAGCTCATTTAGGTGGTGCTCTGAATCCCCTTTCCTCGCACACCACAAAACAATGGTCTCTTGCCTCTTAGGCAGGTCCAGACTTTTTCCCAGACTGCCTCCTGGCTAGCTGTGGCACACTAGCCCCTTCAGGCTGTGTTCACGCAGCCAACCCCAGTCCTCTCCCTGGGATCCGACCTCCGAAGCCCGAGCCTCAGCTCCCAGCCCCCGTCCGCCCCGGCGGGTGAGCAGACAAGCCTCTCGGGCTGGTGAGTGCCTCTCGGCACGGATCCTCTGTGCGGGAATCTCTCCGCTTTGCCCTCCACACCCTTGTGGCTGAGCTCTCCTCCGCAGCTCCAAAGCTCCCCACTCCGCCACACACAGTCTCCGCCCATGAAGGGGCTTCCTAGTGTGTGGAAACCTTTCCTCCTTCACAGCTGCCTCCCACTGGTGCAGGTCCCGTCCCTATTCTTTGTCTCTGTTTTTCCTTTGCCCTACCCAGGTACATGGGGAGTTTCTTGCCTTTTGGGAAGTCTGAGGTCTTCTGCCAGCGTTCAGTAGGTGTTCTGTAGGAGTTGTTCCACAAGTTGATATGTTTTTGATGTATTTGTGGGTGGGAAGGTGATCTCCACATCTTACTCCTCCACCATCTTGAAGGTCTAGGGTATTGTTTTTAATCATGAAAGGGTGTTGAATTTTGTCAAATGCTTTCTTTTGCATGTATTGAGATGATCATGTGGTTTTTTTTCTTCACTCTGTTAATGTGGTATATTACATTGATTGATTTGTTGAACTAGCCTTACATTCTAGGAATAAATCCCACTTGGTCATGGTGTAAAATCTTTTTCATATGCTGCTGAATTCTGTTTGCTTGTATTTTGTTGAGGATTTTTGCATTAGTGCTCACAAGGGATATTGGTCTGTAGTTTTCTTTTCTTGCTGGGTCTTTGGCTTTGGTAGTGCTGGCCTGATATTATTGGCCAACCAAAATAGCTTACAGCTATTTTCTATTACAGCATCATTTATTCTTCACAGCCCTTATTACTCTATGATATTTTCTTCTTTGTGTTTTTATTTGCCCTACCACCACACATGCATGCACATGCACATATGCGTATGTACATACAGATGCATGCACACTCCTTAGAGTATAAGCTCTCTAAAAGGAGACATGGGCTTCCCTTGTGGCACAGTGGTTGAGAGTCCGCCTGCCAATGCAGGGGACACGGGTTCGTGCCCCGGTCCAGGAAGATCCCACATGCCGCAGAGCGGCTGGGCCCGCGAGCCATGGCTGCTAAGCCTGCACGTCTAGAGCCTCTGCTCCACAACGGGAGAGGCCACAACAGTGAGAGGCCCGCGTACCGCAAAATAAATAAATAAATAAATAAAGTGCTGTTCAACAGAAATATAATGTAAGTCAGAGATGTAATTTTGAATTTCCCAGTAGCCACAGTAAAATGGCTTTATTAAAGGATTAATTAATTTTAATTACATATTTTATTTCATCTAATATATCCAAGATATTGTCATTCTTACATGTAAATGTAAAACGGTTATTAATGATATATTTTACACTTTCTATATTGTCTTCAAAATCCATTGTGTATTTTATACTTAGCACATCTCAGTTAGAACAAGCCACATCTTAAGTTTACAATAGTCACATGTAGCTAGGGGCATCCATTGGACATCTAGGGTCTAGAATAATATACAAAAAACTGGGTGGGAGATGGGAGAGGGAAAGAGATTTATCTTTTACTGTATATACTTTTGTAATTTTGATTCTTGTGTTCTGTGTACTTATTGCCTACACAAAGAAAATTGAAAAAATGAATTAATAAATTAAAAGCATCATGTTTTTGTCTGTGCATGTGTGTGCATTCTTCCATGTCAGTGGTTTTCAACTGGGGGTGATTCCCCCCTCCCCAGGGGACATTTGACAATGTCTAGAGATATTTTGGGTAGGTGGGTGGGGACTACTGGCATCTAGTGAGTAGATGTCAGGAGTGCTATTATTATATATCCTACTATGTATGGCAGGGGTCCCCAACCCCCAGACGGCAGATCAGGCCACAGAGCAGGAGGTGAGTGGCAGGCGAGTGAGTGAAGCTTCATCTGCCGCTCCCCATCGCTCGCATTACCGCCTGAACCATCCTCCCCCGGCACCCCCACCACCCCATTCGCGGAAAAATTGTCTTCCACGAAACCGGCCCCTGGTGCCAAAATGGTTGGGGACCACTGATGTATGGTATAGTCCACATCCCCCAATTAAGGATTATATGACCCAAAATGTCGATAGTGTCGAGGCTGAGAAACTCTATTCTATGTATGTGCTTTAAAAAGTAAAAATTTTGTTACTAGGCATGATAATGTTACTAGGCTTTGATAAAGGCCCTGGGTATGCAAAGACGGTTCACACACAGCATCTGCACCTCAACGTCTCACAGTCTAGTGAGGGAGAGAGAGTAGGCAAATAATTGCAGGAATGTGATCAATTCTAGAATAGAGTAGAAACAAGGCATTAAGCAAGAGTTAAAGTATCTGTAAACATATTCACTAACTAGAAAGCCACTTGTTTGAAACATCAATTTGGATTGAATAGTTGAAGTTGAAACATCAATTCCAGAAGTCATTTTCCACCAAATCCTCTAGGTTGACAGTGTAGTACTTTATTCAAAGGCCTTAATGTGCCTCTATACTAATCTACAATCCATAAAAATGTCTGAGAAGAGCCCTTAATTGGGTTATAACATCTGTTATTATATTTCTGTGCTGAGTACCACATTTTGGAACTTTAAATGGACTCTAATATATTTTAAAAAGAATGTGTAAGTCATGACTAATTTTGTTGCTGTCTGAAGGAGATGGCTATATTTATAAGAACAACAGTTCAAGGGATTATCATGTTTTGCATATCTTCTCCCACGAACATCTCCATTTTTCTGAGAGGCTCACAAGTTCAACCATATTTCATCACCAATCAAAGAAACCAGACAAAGCTCAGACTCTGAAATCCATGGGCTTTGTTTCTTAAACCTTAGGGCTGTCATATTTTTGCTTTGGTTTAGTTTTTCACTAGTGAGCTCACAAAGTAGTGTACATATCTGTTTGAAAGTCAGAAGAAATCTTGTGTCCTTCTCACTCCCTGCAAGCTACCAACACAAGAGGCTGCACAGGGCAGTGGTGAAGGGCAAGTGCTTTGACATCTGGTAAGACCTGGGTCACCTCTTAAGGTGCAGCACATTACTTAACCTCACCAAACCTCGGTATCCTCATGTAAAATGTCTATCATGCAAGGGTTGCCAGATTGATTAAACTGAGATAGCATATTAAATTTATTTATCATTGCTAAGAATTAATCAAGTTATAGGAACTGTTACTACCCAAATGGCACAAAACAAAAAGCAGACAAAAAGCCACAAGTCAGAATAGAGTGCATGTGACTTCTCCACTAGAATTTATGTATTCATAGTCATTATTTTCCTAAAAAATAAGTGATTCCCTATCTTTTTAGTTGACACCTTAATTAAACGGAGAAATTTGAGTACTGTTTCGGCACTCTGGGTTGAATTGGTTCACATTTGTGTTCATTATTCGTTTCTTGCTACCTTTCACCACTGTGCTATTAGAACACAGTACTAGCTCCTGTTTTTTGATGTCTGCCTCTTCCCAGCTAATTTCACATTGTCTATTTAAAACCCAACTTTTTTTGAAAATCTCCCTTGTGCCCTCATTATCACACTAACTAAACCTCACTAAATAGTAACCTAAGTCTCTTTAGCAACAAGCCCATCCTCAATAGCTTGAAGAAATACACTGCAGCTCTACAGAGTTCATTTATAGACAGAGACAAAAGGCTTCTTCCTGATTGTAATTTCAACAGACCTAGTGATTGTAATGTTACTGTGGTAAAAAATGCAGCTGCATTTTTTCATGCTTTCTAGAAAAGTCGAGATAAAATCTTATAGTCACACCACTCATATTTTATAATTTAAATCTCAAAGAGGTTTTGTTTCATTCAAAAAGTTGAAATTGTAAATTTCATTTTGTTTGTGTGAAAAGTTATACTGTAATTAATTAATTTTATAGAAAATCTTATATTTCTCTTCTATTATGTTAAAATATCCACTGGATGCTTAATTGAAAGATGCAATAGTTTTCTTAATCTTTTAATATGTTGATATTTTACACTACCCTATTTTAATGATAGCAAAAAATTAATGACCAAATTAGATATTAGAGGAGGTTAAATAACAAAGAATATAGGTAATTTCATTGTTTTTCTTATGATCAATATTAATAATGATAATATTAACTGAGTAGAACATAAATAAAAGGCAAAATAATTATTTAGTAGCCTAATGACTTGAGACAGATAATTAAGGTTTCAATCCATCAAGGGAGATGAAGAAACCTCCAAGGTTAGTAGGTTTTTTGTAGAGAGGGAGGGCCTGGTTTCTGTCTTTCCCTTTGCCCCACAGAGGAAGATGAGAAACTGATCCAGGCTTCTTTCATCTTTCTTCTTTCTGTTTTTCCCTTTATTCCATTCCTGAGGGGAAAATTTCAGAGCTGGTATGTCCATTATACATGTAACAGAGCCCAAAAGAGGGTTTTGTTTTTTTTTTTTAATGATAGAGCTTATATAGGAATGAGGAAAATACAAACGGGGCAGGGAGAGAAAAATTTCAGGCTGAGTCAACTATGGAGAAAAAAAATAACACAGAAATGGACATGGGAAGAGACAAAGAGAACATTCAGGGGGAGAATGGCTGAAAAAATGAGGGGAGAACAATTGGGAATGTAGATGTTTAGAAATTACCATAGAAAATCTAAAGCATCAAGTGGATCATTTTATTTTTTCCCCAAAGAATGTGCTCAAGTTGATTCTTTATCCAGTCTGGATGGCTGTGAGAGAAAGTCGTTGGCCACATACCCAGCAGAATTTGAGCTGTTCAACAAGCTACTCATCAGAAGCATGTGTCTCAACCTGTTACTTGCCTTTGCCTCTTACCTGGTCTAGAATTTTAACCTATTCTCTCATTCCTTTAGGTGACACACCAAAGTGGATGGTTATCTTAAAAAGCTACAATTAAGACTGCTGGAGGTGAAGAGGCCCTGAGGGTTCTTTTAGTCTAGCACAAAGGAATGTATCGAATCAACAGCAGGCAAACACTGAGGGCCTGATGTTGTCCATAAGACAGTGTTTGTGATAAGGGACTTGCAGAAAGAGGAGAGTTTGCAGCTTGTACACCTCTGGGTACGAATAGCTGGAAAGTGCCAGACCTGGGAAAGCAGGCCCGGGGATCCCGTTCAGGAGGCATATTCCTACAGAGGGCAGAGAGTGCCCAAAGTGAAGAATATGGAAAAACAAGAAGTACAGGGTGTAGTTATTTATTTTTTACTTATCTATTTTATATAGTGCTTAACTTGGTTTGCTGTCAGTTAACAACCAAGATTGGAATGGGCCTCAGTGGGGTCCTTACTGTCTTGAGCAGGCTGGTACGAAAAAGTAGGGATTATACTGCTCTTCTTCCTAAAATTTACTGTCTGGAATGGGAATAGTGTCTGGGGGCAGTCTTGAGAATCCTGAGCTAAGAATCCTGGGCTAATGCTTTCAGGGGTTACAGACTCACCAAACAGTCTCCCAGAACTGATTGGGATGAAAACTGATCGATTCCTACCTAAATCAAGGGCAATCATTCGGGTGAGTTGATTAGCCATTGAAACTTAGGGCAGAGTCGTGAGGAATTCTAACAGGTAGTCTAGTACTTTTAAAATGAAGGCCATTGTTTTAATCAACATTGTGGACTAGAGTCCTCTGAAAGGATATTTATAGGGAAAAAAATGGACCTTGATTTTGTTTGTGTTTTTTTTGCGGTATGCGGCCCTCTCACTGCTGTGGCCTCTCCTGTTGCGGAGCACAGGCTCCGGACGCGCAGGCTCAGCGGCCATGGCTCACGGGCCCAGCCGCTCCACGGCATGTGGGATCTTCCTGGACCGGGGCACGAACCCATGTCCCCTGCATCGGCAGGCGGACTCTCAACCACTGTGCCACCAAGGAAGCCCTTTGATTTTTTTTTTTAATAGATTGATTTATTTTTTTAATTTATTGTTGGCTGCATTGGGTCTTCGTTGCTGTGCATGGGCTTTCTCTAGTTGCCACGAGCAGGGGCTACTCTTCATTGTGGTGCAAGTGTTCTCATTGGGCTGGCTTCTCTTGTTGCAGAGCATGCGCTCTAGGTGCACGGGCTTCATTCGTTGTGGCACACAGGCTCAGTACTTGTGGCGCACTGGATTAGCTGCTCCTCAGCATGTGGGATCTTCCTGGACCAGGAATCAAACCCATGTCCCGTGCATTGGCAGGCGGATTCTTAACCACTGTGCCACCAGGGAAGTCCCTGGACCTTGATTAATTGGCAACATTAAATAGGTGGAGAAGAGGATGAAGACAGTCATAGATTCGTTCATCTATTCCTTCAAGAAATGATTCATGAAGCCTCTATGGGAACTGTGCGAAGCACCAGGGATTTTGTGGAGAGCAAAAGCGACAAGGTTCCTGCCTCATATGGAGTTTACCTTCCAGCGTGTGGAGTCAGACAACAAACATAGTAAAAGACAAAGATCACTTCAGATAGTAGTAGGTGCTATGGAGGAAGGAGAACAGTTTAATGCGATGAAAAGTGACCTGGGGGGAGGTTGAAGGCGAGTGTTTTAGGTACGAAGGGCAGAGACTACCTGGGCAGGTAGATTTGATTGAGATCTAAGAGTTGAAGAGTGGCCCTGCGAAGACCCAGAGGAGGGGCATTCTTTGAAGAGGGAGTAGCAAGTACAAGAGGCCTGAAATAGCAATGAACTTGATACACTGGAGGACAAAATCAGCAACACCAACAATAAAAACAAAAACAAAACAAAAAACATTATGGCCAAAGAAAGTAAACAAAGGACAAAAAGTCCAAGACAAAGTTAGTAGGATAGACCACAAGGAAACAGTTCCTTTTAATCACAAAGAGAATTTAAAAGGAAGATTAAAGTAGAGGACAATTTTGATCCTGAGAAGACTCAGGAAAAATAAGAATCCATTAAAACAGCATTTTTGAGGATATAGAGAAAAGAGGGTAACCCTAGGTGTAACGCCCCTATACTAGTAAAGACAAGATCTAAAACCTGGTTGACACTCAATATCAGAAAGCTTTGGTTTACAAATGTGTGCTCCAGAAGGAAAGGTAAAACCCTCACTGCTGCTGTTGGCAGTAGGTAAGGATCAGTGATCAACCCAAACTACAATGTTGTAGCTGCCACAGTTGGTATTTGAAATCCAGAGGGAAATGGAGATGATTACCACTGATATCTTCATTAAACAACAACAAACTACATAGGTAAAACTTAATGGCCTAAGTGTTTTAGATTTTTAATAAAGTAAAAATGTTAAAACTCCTGTGTGAGAACCCAAAAAATTATCAGCGCATAATTTAGTCCTTAGAGGTAATATTTCATTTGTTTTATGTTTCAAAGGCTTAACAGCACTTTAATTTGGTCTGAATTCCTTTGTCTACCAATTTGAAAGGCAAAGAAAGTTCACTTCTTTCCCAAAGAAGCTGAGATTTTAATTAACTACACATTATTTATTGGACTTTGGGGCCCCAAATACAGACTGGATGAAATTTTTTTTTTTTTTTTTTTTTTTTTGCGGTACGCGGGCCTCTCACTGCTGTGGCCTCTCCTGTTGCTGAGCACAGGCTCCGGACGCGCAGGCTCAGTGGCCATGGCTCACGGGCCCAGCCGCTCCACGGCATGTGGGATCCTCCCGGACCGGGGCACGAACCCGTGTCCCCTGCATTGGCAGGCGGACTCTCAACCACTGCGCCACCAGGGAAGCCCTGGATGAAATTTTTTAAAGGTTAGCATGTTCTCGAGGATCTGTAGCAACTTTTCCTAACCAGTTCTACTTCAGCCTGGATTGTGAAACTGCATCTTGATTCAACATGCTTTGGTAGGAAAAAACTCTTAGCCTTTCAATAATATGGAACAAACACTGAGCTTAGACAAAGTGGAAAAAAATGGAACAGAAAACGTACCATCTGTTGAGTGGCCATGAAGTAGCGAACACAGCACTTTTCATATCCCCGCACAACAGCACTCTGGGGTGGCACTGTCACCCCCAGATGCAACTTGGAGAGAAACTAGCAAAAGTCTGAGCTATTAAATGGCTGAGGAGAATTTGCTATAACATCCTTTGGTTGACAGTCTATGTGCTGTCCACCAGACAATACAGTATCCCCTATTTAGATGTAACAGAGACGATAAGAAGAATTTGTTTACTAATGTTAAGAAAAAATGAATAAATCCAGCTTATGAATGGTCATCTTAATTGTAACACACCCCTTTTCTGATGGAAAAGTTACCTATTAGAAATTTGCCCAACAAAGTGGTAAGAATCCGCCTGCCAATGCAGGGGACACAGGTTCAAGCTCTGGTCTGGGAAGATCCCACATGCCGTGGAGCACTAAGCCCATGAGCCACAACTACTAAGCCTGCTCTCTAGAGCCCATGAGCCACAACTACTGAAGCCCGTGTGCCTAGAGCCTGTGCTCCGCAACAAGAGAAGTCACTGCAGTAAGAGAAGTCACCGCAATGAGAAGCCCGTGCACCGCAAAGAAGAGTAGCTCCCACTCTCTGCAACTAGAGAAAGCCCGAGCATGACGATGAAGATGCAACGCAGCCAAAAATAAATAAATAAAATTTATAAAGAAAAAAAAACAAACACCAGGCTTAATTTCGGTATGCTATTTGGTAGTCAAAAAATTGATTGTGTATTTTTAAAAAATAAGACACATGAGAATGTCGTAGGTTGGCTATATATATAGTCTCAGGGAAGAGATTAATAGAGAACTTTTATAAAATATACATTAAGGTTGGCAAAGTGTATCTAGGAGAGATGGGTAGGAGGAAGGTGGCTTTACTTCTTTTGCATCAAGTCTGTTCATGTTTATATGAATACGTAATAAATATCAGACAAAACGTATACTTGATATTCTCCCATGAGGTTTATAGTAAAAATTGGACTGAAATTTTTAACCTAAGACTTGAACTTGAGGTGGTATCATTAAGCCTTTCAAAACAAATAGAAGTCATCCAACCTGGAAGAAATGGACAAATTCTTAGGAAAGCACAACCTTCCAAGACTGAACCAGGAAGAAATAGAACATATAAACAGACCAATCACAAGCACTGAAATTGAAACTGTGATTTAAAATCTTCCAACAAATAAAAGCCCAGGACCAGATGGCTTCACAGGTGACTTCTATCAAACATTTAGAGAACAGCTAACACCTATCCTTCTCAAACTCTTCCAAAATATAGCAGAGGGAGGAACACTCCCAAACTCATTCTACGAGGCCACCATCACCCTGATACCAAAACCAGACAAGGATGTCACAAAGAAAGAAAACAACAGGCCAATATCACTGATGAACATAGATGCAAAAATCCTCAACAAAATACTAGCAAACAGAATCCAACAGCACATTAAGAGGATCATACACCATGATCAAGTGGGGTTTATTCCAGGAATGCAAGGATTCTTCAATATAAGCAAATCAATCAATGTGATATACCATATTAACAAATTGAAGGAGAAAAACCATATGGTCATCTCAATAGATGCAGAGAAAGCTTTCGACAAAATTCAACACCCATTTATGATAAAAACCCTCCAGAAAGCAGGCATAGAGGGAATTTTCCTCAACATAATAAAGGCCATATATGACAAACCCAGTCAACATCATCCTCAATGGTGAAAAACTGAAACCATTTCCACTAAGATCAGGAACAAGACAAGGTTGCCCACTCTCACCACTATTATTCAACATAGTTGTGGAAGTTTTAGCCACAGCAATCAGAGAAGAAAAGGAAATAAAAGGAATCCAAATCAGAAAAGAAGAAGTAAAGCTGTCACTGTTTTCAGATGACATGATACTATACATAGAGAATCCTAAAGACACTACCAGAAAACTACTAGAGCTAATCAATGAATCTGGTAAAGTAGCAGGATACAGAATTAATGCACAGAAATCTCTACATTAATGATGAAAAATCTGAAACAGAAATTAAGGAAACATTCCCATTTACCACTGCAACAAAAAGAATAAAATACCTATGAATAAACCTACCTAAGGAGACAAAAGACCTGTAGGCAGAAAACTATAAGACACTGATGAAGGAAATTAAAGATGATACAAACAGATGGAGAGATATACCATGTACTTGGATTGGAAGAATCAACATTGTGAAAATGACTCTACTACCCAAAGCAATCTACAGATTCAATGTAATCCCTATCAACCTACCAATGGCATTTTTTCACAGAACTAGAACAAAAAATTTCACAATTTGTATGGAAACACAAAAGACCCCAAAGAGCCAAAGCAATCTTGAGAAATAAAAACGGAGCTAGAGGAATCAGGCTCCCTGACTTCAGACTATACTACAAAGCTACAGTAATCAAGACAGTATGGTACTGGCACAAAAACAGAAATATAGATCAATGGAACAGGATAGAAAGGCCAGAGATAAATCCATGCACCTATGGTCACCTTATCTTTGATAACATACGATGGAGAAAAGACATCCTCTTCAATAAGTGGTGCTGGGAAAACTGGATAGCTACATGTAAAAGAATGAAATTAAAACACTCCCTAACACCATACACAAAAATAAACTCAAAATAGATTAAAGACCTAAATGTAAGGCCAGACACTATCAAACTGTTAGAGGAAAACATAGACAGAACACTCTATGACATTAATCACATCAAGATCCTTTTTGACTCACCTCTTAGAGAAATGGAAATAAAAACAAAAATAAACAAATGGGACCTAATGAAACTTAAAACCTTTTGCATAGCAAAGGAAACCATAAACAAGATGAAAAGACAACCCTCAGAATGGGAGAAAATATTTGCAACCGAAGCAACTGACAGAGGATTATCTCCAAGATATACAAGCAGCTCATGCAGCTCAATATCAAAAAAACAAACAACCCAATCCAAAAATGGGCAGAAGACCTAAATAGACATTTCTCCAAAGAAGATATACAGATTGCCAACAAACACATGAAAGGATGCTCAACATCACTAATCATTAGAGAAATGCAAGTCAAAACTACAATGAGGTATCACCTCACACCAATCAGAATGGCCATCATCAAAAAATCTACAAACAATAAATGCTGGAGAGGGTGTGGAGAAAAGGGAACCCTCTTGCACTGTTGGTGGGAATGTAAATTGATACAGCCACTATGGAGAACAGTATGGAGGTTCCTTAAAAAACTAAAAATAGAACTACCATATGACCCAGCAATCCCACTACTGGGCATATACCCTGAGAAAATCATAATTCAAAAAGAGTCATGTACCACAATGTTCATGGCAGTACCATTTACTATAGCCAGGACATGGAAGCAACCTAAGTGTCCATCAACAGATGAATGGATAAAGAAGATGTGGCATACATATACAATGGAATATTACTTAGCCATAAAAGGAAACGAAACTGAGTCATTTGTAGTGAGGTGAATGGACCTAGAGACTGTCATACAGAGTGAGGTAAGTCAGAAAGAGAAAAACAAATACCGTATGCTAACACATATATATGGAATCTAAACAAAATGGTGCTGAAGAACCTAGGGGCAGAACAGGAATAAAGACACAGACATAGAGACTGGACTTGAGGACACGGGGAGGGGGAAGGGTAAGCTGGGACGAAGTAAGAGAGTGGCATTGACAATATATACACTACCAAATGTAAAATAGATAGCTAGGGCTTCCCTGGTGGCGCAGTGGTTGAGAGTCTGCCTGCCGATGACAGGGACACGGGTTCGTGCCCCGGTCCGGGAGGATCCCACATGCCGCGGAATGGGTGGGCCCGTGAGCCATGGCCGCTGAGCCTGCGCATCCAGAGCCTGTGCTCCGCAACAGGAGAGGCCACAGCAGTGAGAGGCCCGCGTACAGCACACACACACAAAAAAAGATAGCTGGTAGGAAGCAGCTGCATAACACAGGGAGATCAGCTCGGTTCTTTGTGACCACCTATAGGGGTGGGATAGGGAGAGTGGGAGGGAGACGCAAGTGGGGATGTGGGGATATGGGGATATATGTATACATATAGCTGACTCACTTTGTTATACAGCAGAAACTAACACAACATTGTAAAGCAATTATACTCCAATAAAGATGTTTAAAAAAAAAAAGAGAGAGACTTGCCCAGGGTACTGGTACCTTTCAAAGAGTGTCTGTGTTGGAAGAGGCCTGGGGAAAGGGGGAAGAAGGTAGGTACAGCCTGCATGGGAGCCTTGGAAGCTTTATCCGTTGGAGTTTGAGGAAAGGGAATTTCTTCCAATTCCTTTGGCCTGTTACTATTCAGGAATTCAGGCAGAAGCCTAGGGTGAGCACTTTAAAATTTCCAGAAACTAGCAATCTATTTTTCCTTTCTTAACAGAAAATTAAGTGCAAAAGTGTAGGAGTTCTTTCAGGTAACATTTAGGTTTATGGATCAGTATTTTCACTTGGCCGAAGATTGCTATACTTGCTCTTAAGCATCAACCACTCTAGACCAGGGAGCCTAATGTTTACCCGGCTCCTGGGCAGGCTGAGTCTAACTGTTATTGAACCTGTGACTTCTCTAAACCACGTCCAAAGTTCTCTCCTACCCCTTTCTCAGAAGACAGTCTAGTGGCCTAGTCTGGGGCCAAATCCAATTGAAAGTAGTACAGAAAAGCCAATGTTCTTTTCATCTCCCCTCACCTGAGCTTTAGATGTCTTATTTTGTACTTGTTTTTTAAGAATAATAATTTTAGCAATAATGTTAATAGCCATCATTTATCCAGAACTTACTGTATACCAGGTATTATGCTGTTATTGCATTATTTTATTTAATCATCAAAGAATGATTGCCCCTAGTGTACGTATTAGAGTTATCTTAATTTTACAGATGAGTAAACTGAGCTAAAAGAAGCAACTTGCCTTATATGATAATAAGTATATAATTTCTTCAGAAATGTTTTTGTTAATGAATAGCAGCTTTCAAATACCTATGATTATTATTATTATTACTATTTTTGGCTGCATCATGCAGCTTGCGGGATCTCAGTTCCCTGATCAGGGATTGAACCTGGGCCATGGCAGAAAGCTCCAAATCCTAATCACTAGACCACCAGGGAACTGCCTCACATGCCTATTTTAATTATTTTTAATAAGAGCAGTTTATAAATTAAATACTTCTCACTTTCTCTTTGATTAATACTCTTTTAATCCCTCCCTCTCTCTCAGAGCCAGACCCAAATAAGTGCTTTACAAAAATTATCCCACTTAATTCTCATAACAATTTTAGAACGCTTACAGAAGTTATGTAACTTGCCCAGTTGATCAAATTGACAGTAATCTACTGAACCAGATTTGAACCCAAGCTGTCTGAGTCAAGAGCATGCATTGACAACAGCCAAATTATGTCATTAAAACTCACCTATGTGATAAAATCCTAATGAGGTCAGGCCTCAGTTCTGTGACAAGCGGTGTTCTCTCATCAGCTGTAATCTTCTCATTTGATTTTTCAGCTTTTCAACAGGTCGGATCTAAATATGCAGCTGGTGCTAAAGTGTGAAGATCTACCTGATAACTTCAGTCACTGAACTCAAATAAGTCAAGGCCCTGAAATCTACTTTTCTATGGCTGCACAGCTGCAGTTAACTGAAGCCTGATTCAAGCCTTCAGTTTAATATAGCTTTGTAGGTTAATGAAGTCTACTGGATTTTTGCTTTGCCTTTGAGAAATGGTGAATTGAATGCCTGTACTGAAATTTTTAGTTGAAGATAACAATTGGGATAATTCATTTGAAAATAAAACTTTTCTATGATGTAGTCATTAAAGGCCTGCTTAGGGATTTTATCTTAGTTGCTTACAACCTGTGTAGATTTAGACAAGTTAATTAAACTTGCTAAGCTTCAGTTTTCTCCTCTCTTCTCTTTTCAATGGGGTAATAATGCCTATATTATGGAATTTAGGAAATATTAATAAATTTGTATTAAATGAATGGTTGATAATGTGGTTAGTGCAGGAACTTGAGCATAATGTGTTCAATTAATGTCAACTCATTATTTAACCTAAAATGTCAAGACAGTTACTTTGGCTTTGCTCCTGCCTATAAATTGTATGCTGCTGACATAAACTTTGAATATGACGGTTCAATAGGCAGACAATTCTGAAGGAATAAGTATGTACTTTTTAATCTAGTATTTATTAGGTTTATTATTTATAATTCTTCTTCATACTTTGCTCCTTAATTGTTCATTTAGGGACTTCCCTCGTGGCGCAGTGGTTTAAGAATCCGCCTGCCGATGCAGGGGACATGGGTTCCATCCCTGGTCCAGGAAGATCCCACATGCCTCAGAGCAACTAAGCCTATGAGCCACAGCTACTGAAGCTTGCGCACCTAGAGCCCGTGCTCAGCAACAAGAGAAGCCACTGCAATGAGAAGCCCGAGCACTGCAACCGAGTACCCCCTGCTCACTGCAACTAGAGAAAGCCCGCAGGCAGCAACGAAAACCCGACGCGGCCAAAAAATAAATAAACAAATAAATAAATTTTTTAAAAAGTTCCTTTAAAGATTGAGTTGGCATTGATAACACAGTTCAGTTTGGAACAAATTATGGTAGATACTTAGTGAGTTATACAAAAAGAGAAAATCTTGGCTCTATTATTTGCAAATAAAAAGTACGCAATCATAAAAATTCTCAACACCTACAGAGTTACTTAGGTTTAGGAATAGTCAGGTGTACAGAATGAGAGTTTCCCTTTGAAACACAGATCTTCCTTGACTTACCTTGGGGTTATATCCTGATAAACGTTAAGTTGAAAATACCGTATGTCGGGGCTTCCCTGGTGGCGCAGTGGTTGAGAGTCCGCCTGCCGATGCAGGGGACACGGGTTCGTGCCCCGGTCCAGGAAGATCCCACATGCCGCGGAGCGGCTGGGCCCGTGAGCCATAGCCGCTGAGCCTGCGCGTTCAGAGTCTGTGCTCCGCAATGGGAGAGGCCACAGCAGTGAGAGACCCCTGTACCGCAAAAAAAAAAAAAAAAGAAAGAAAATACCGTACGTCGAAAATGCATTGAATACATCAAACCTAGTGAACACCATAGTTTAGCCTCAGCTACCTTAAACGTGCTCAGAACACTTACATTAGCCCACAGCTCTATACAGAGCCTATTTTATAATAAAGTGTTGGATAGAGCATGTATATGAATACCGTACTGAAAGTCAAAAACAGAATGGTTGTGTGGAGACAGAATGGTTAAGTGTGTTTCTTGTTTACTGCTGTGATCGTGCGGCTGATTGGGAGCTGTGGCAGCTGCTGTTACCCACTATCATGAGGTCATACCATATAATGCTAGCCCAGAAAAAGGTCAGAGTTCAAAATTTGAAGTATGGTTTCTACTGAACGCATATTGCACCGCCATAAGGTCGAAAAATCAAGTTGAACCATTATTAAGTCAGCGACCATCTACAGCAGCATTGTTAATACCATCTCTTTCTTTAAATACAGCAGTGTTGTTAATAACATTTTTTTCAACTTTATAACTTCCCAAAATATCAGATCCATTTATTTGTTTTTCCTGAACATAGTATATGTTCATTTTTGCTGATTTAAATAGGACAACTTATTTTTCATTCAGAATTGTTTATAAGATTAATATCTTGCAACTTCATGAGCTCTGTGGGCTAGAGTGAAGCTGTATACAAAAACAGTGAAATCTCAGCATTCTCCAGTATTTGCAAAAGAGAAATACAGTGTGGTTGTGTGAGTTCCCTGATTGATTTTGCAGTTGTATGATTTACTGTGACCACCAAAAGCACTATAAAAAATTTTTTTTTGTTGCTCCCAATTCATCCCCAGACACAAATTGTGTAGGTTACAATCCCTCTAGAATTGCTAATCCAATCCATTTTCTGAGGGAGTCAAAAAGAAAATGTAATGGGAAAAATACATATTTGTAGCAAAATAAAATATTCTAAATAAAGTCAGTTTTCTTTGTTTTATTTTTTACACATTTTCCATAAAACCCATTTAATTTGCAGAGAAAAAACTCTGCATTCCACTGCCTTCAATGCATCTAACTCCAGCCAACCATCTCACAAAGGTAAGCCACTGACCATCAAGAGAACGAGATAAGGGCTTCCCTGGTGGCGCAGTGGTTAAGAATCCTCCTGCCAATGTAGGGGACACAGGTTTGAGCCCTGATCCAGAAAGATCCCACATGCCGCAGAGCAACTAAGCCCGTGCACCACAAGTACTGAGCCTGTGCTCTGGAACCCATGATCCACAACTACTGAAGCCCGTGTGCTACAACTACTGAAGCCCGCATGCCTAGAGTCCGTGCTTCACAACAAGAGAAGCCACCGCAATGAGAAGCCCGTGCACCGCAACGAAGAGTAGCCCCTGCTCACTGCAACTAGAGAAAAGCCTGCATGCAGCAACGAAGACCCAACGCAGCCAAAAATAAAGAAAATTTAAAAATTAATTATTAATTTAAAAAAAGAGAGAACTAGATTAAGAGACTGGATATAGAGTCAGTGAAAAATATTTATTGAGAAACTTGTAGTAAGTAATGAGGATCTGGAAATGAATAAGATCCAAAGGCTTACTCAAGAGCTTTCTTAAGGAGAGCACAAATCCATCCAACCGCTTGAGTAAAAGTCCTCATTATGAAAAAGTCAGTATATTTTTAAGTGATCATTTGGATGCCACTAAACGGGTGTACATTAAAGATCCTTGTATTACCTTTTGTGCTCTTTCTTTCTAAATATTTATCAAACATTTTGAAAATGAAAAAATATAGAAAATTATAAAGTATAACATCATAGCTTCAAATTATAGTTACACATACTATTATGTATCACAATCAAAAATAAAAATCATGGCATTATCTATATTCTTAAAACTGATGTTATTGTTCAGGTTTTTGTGTTGATGTTCAGGGTTTTAAACATTTTAACCTCTTCAAGAGATCTATGTCTTAACACGTTTCTTCCTTCTGCCTTTATTATATTATATGTCCTGTTGAGCTAGTTAAGTTCCAAAGGTTAAAATTATTCAAAGTTATTGTTGAGTCTCTGAGATAATTTACTTAAAACATTTCTGAAGACAAGCATTCCACAAGACACATGCCATTACATTAACAGCCATTCTGTCACAGAATGAAACCTTACTAATTAACGTCTTATTTCAGGCTCCCAGATGGAACCCAGCATCTTCCATAAAATTGCCTTTGCTTAGACTCAGCTGTGAGCTGCAACAGAACTGATACTGTGTGCCAAGTATTGCTCTTCTTGTTGACTGGCTGACCATATTTCATTTTTCTGATGACCATTTGATAGCAAGGAACATTTAGTCATATGTAGAGCCTTTGTACACTGGGTAGAGGTTTTCTAAGCCTTCTAAAAATAAAGACTAGTCTAGAGTAGCATCATATATTTATTTATTATTATTATTAAATTTATTTATTTTTGGCTGCGTTGGGTCTTCGTTGCTGCACACGGGCTTCCTCTAGTTACAGTGAGCGGGAGCTACTCTTCGTTGCGGTGCACGTGCTTCTCACTGTGGTGGCTTCTCTTGTTGGGGAGCACAGGCTCTAGGCATGCGGGCTCAGTAGTTGTGGCTTGCAGGCTCTAGAACGCAGGCTCAGTAGTTGTGGCACACGGGCTTAGTTGCTCCGCGGCATGGGATCTTCCTGGACCAGGGCTCAAACCCGTGTCCTGCCATTGACAGGCAGATTCTTAACCACTGTGCCACCAGGGAAGCCCACAGAGTAGCATCATATTTTTAATGCCCTGAGTTTGTTTTACTACACAACTCAGCTATAATTACTGCCAATGAGTCTCTGTTTCAAAACTGTATCTATCTTTCAGTCCCCAAATGAGGGCAAAATGTCCTTTACAATGTAACTGTTTCATGGAAGGGTGGGAGCAAATGAAATTCTTTCTGATTTCAGCTCCACTAGCAAATTTTGTTTCCAGTTGTTATACATAAATAAGCCTTTTGATGCTTTAGGGTTTTTTTTTTTTTGAATGAGGGTGTGTAGGAAAGCAACAGTAATATACATAGCTTAATTTCTTAGACAAGAAACTCTGTTGCATTACAAAATGCCGGGAGTTGCTTTACAGATGGTGAATATAATTTAGCTGAAAAGGTTTGTAATATTCTCATCAAATTAAACCATGGCTATTTTTGTTTTGTCTTATCTTTCTTTTTCTTTAGCAATATTCTAATATGGACAGCCTTACACGTGATACAATTGCAGGAGGCATCTTCCTTATCCAAATTCCTGCTCTCCTGGGACTCAGTTCAGGGGATGCCTGAAAGCCCATACTTCCTTTGACCATGCATTCTTTTGTCTCAGTTAAAATGTTAATAACTCCAGCCTGGCTGACACATTAAGTCTTATCAGGCAGCTTGTACACTTGGGAGTCTTTTACTAGGAGTCTAGATACCTGATTCATTGATACAACCTTTCTTTTTTCTTGCAGACAGATAAAAAACAAGACTGAATCTGCTTATAATGTAGCATGGGAGATGCAATTCTGGGGAAATTAAGACACCTTTGCTTACAGCTGACCCTATGTTTCATGTAAAGTGATTGTTTAATTGACAATGCACTCCCAAAATATTTAGCATTTGGAAAATTCATGTAGTCACACTATAAATAAGTATCTGTTTAAATTCCCTGTCAACAGATCAATTTTGCAGAATGTAAATATGGTAGCCAGCCTCAAAGACGGCCCCCAGCGATCTCCACTTCCTGGAACTCACACCCAGCCTGCACTGTACCAGGGTTAGTTTACTTTGTGAGCAATAGAATATGGCAGAAGTGATGGTATGTCAGTTCTAAGATTAGGTTATGAGTCTTTGTGATTTCTGTTTTGGTCACTCTTGCTCTCTTGGATCACTGGCCCCAGGGGAAGCCAATACCATGCTGTGAGTGGCCTTATAGAGAATTCCATGTGGTGATGAACTGAGGCCTCCAGCCAACAACCTATGAGTGAGCTTGGAAGCAGATCCTTTAGCCCACCCAGGTCTTCAGATGACTGCAGCCCCATCACCACTTGGACTGCAACTTCATAAGACACCTCGAGTCAGAACCACCCAGCTTAGCCACTCACAGATTCCTGACTCCCAGAAACTCTGAGATAATAAGTGCTTGTTGTTTTAAGCCACTAAGTTGTGGGACAAAAACTTATGTTGCTATAGATACTAACATAATTACCCATTCATCATTAGTCTCCAGAATCCATAGGCTGAAATACCTATGAAATGTTATAATTTAGCATAAAACTCCTGCCAGATAAAAAAGTATAAACTAGGTGTAGTAAACTCAAATGCTCAAAAAGTCCAGGCAGGACTTCCCTGGTGGCACAGTGGTTAAAGAATCCGCCTGCCAATGCAGGGGACATGGGTTCAATCCCTGGTCTGGGAAGATCCCACATGTCGCGGAGCAACTAAGCCCATGAGCCACAACTACTGAGCCTGCGCTCTAGAGCCCGAGAGCCACAACTACTGCGCCCGTGTGCCACAACTACTGAAGCTGCGCACCTAGAGCCCGTGCTCCACAACAAGAGAAGCCACCGCAATGAGAAGCCCGCGCACCGCAACGAAGAGGAGCCCTCGCTCGCCACAACTAGAGAAAGCCCACGCACAGCAACGAAGACCCAATGCAGCCAAAAATAAATAAATAAAATAAATTTATTAAAAAAAAAAAAGTCCAGGCAAGTAGTGATCATGGTGAACTGAGGACTGTTCCCTAAGTCTAAGGATGGAAACAGCAATAGACATTTGTTGCCATGTGGGAATTAGGGTTGCAATGTTGCCAGATCTTTTGATTTTTCAAGCTATACATAGGTTGATCTCTTCCCAAGTTCCCAGATAATTAGTTCAAGCTAATCACAGTAAGTCTATCTTCCAGTCAGTGAATGTTTCAGGAACAGGCATGTGACCCAATAATGGCCTATAAGGTGTGAGGGGAAATCTCCTCAGAAGCTTCTGGGAAAAATTACTTCACTCCTGAAAAAGAGGCACAGAAAGAACAAGTCTCTTTTCTTCTTCTGAACATGGACTCTATCTAGATGTAATGTTCTGTTCTTTGCTGGCAGTCTGAAGATGAAGCCAACCCTAAGATGACCAAGCAGAGAGATACAGAGCCTGGCACCTCAAAGACATGGTTAGGCGCTGAAGCAATCAACCTGGATTGGTTGGTACTTCCTATTGTATGAGATCATATAATCCTTTAAAATACCTGCTTTTAAGCCAGTTTGATTTGAAGTGTCTTTTACTTGCAGCCAAAAGCTTTCTAACAGATACACAAGGGAGGCGGGTAGTCCATAATTTTATGGATGAGCTACTGATTTTAAATAATGTGTAAAGTTCAATTATTAAAATGATTCTCTACCAAACAAAATATTGATATATCTGAATGGCATGTCAATCTTGCTGGCTGCTAGTTTATGACATCTCTTGTAGACACTACACTACCATATTATAAAAAAATTTTAAAAGCTTGTTTGCATTTTATTTGAGGTTCTCACTTGTTCACTGTTTATTGGCTGACATTTTTAAAAAATTAACTTAAATTTTTTACAGCAGTTTTAGGTTTGCAGCAAAATTGAGGGGAACGTACACAGATTTCCCATGTATCCTCTGCGCCACTCATGCATAGCCTCCTCCATTATCAACATACCCCACCAGAGTGATTATATTAGCTACAATTGATGAACCTACATTGACACATCATCATCACCAAAAGTCCATAGTTTGCATTACAGTTTGCTCTTGGTGTCGTACATTCTATGTGTTTGGACAAATGTATAAGGACATGTATCCATCATTATAGTATCATACAAAGTATTTTTACTGTCCTAAAAATTCTCTGAGTTCTGCCTGTTCCTTCCTGTCCCCACACCTCAACCACTGGCAACCACTGATCTTTTTACTGTCTCAATAGTTTTGCCTTTTCCAGAATGTCATACAGTTGAAATCATATAGTATACAGTCTTTTCAGATAGGCTTCTTTTACTTAGGTGATATGCATTTAAGAGCCCTCCATGTCTTTTCATGCTAAGTAATTCTTTTTAGTGATGAATAATTCTCCACTACCTATTGGCTGCCATTTAAGGGCCAATCACTGTGGAATGCATAATTCTTTCCACTGGGGATTTTTTAATGTAGACAAATCTGGAACAATGTGATTGTGATTGTAGAAATTCTGTGTGTACAGCATGCCAGGCTAACACATATTGCAAGAGCAGAATTTGGTTAGGGAAGATTTCATAGTTTGAACAGGGCTTTAAAGGATATGTGGGATTTTGTCAGACTGACAAGAGTCTAGGTAACTTTGTTGTATAGGAGCCAGAAATTATGTGGCTGTGGAAAAGTTAATGCAATCATAGTGCGGTATTTGAAACAAGGGCGACATTTTTTTTTTTTCCACTGAAATCTGCAATGGGCAAATAATATCTGAGGTACTGTTTTTTTTTTTGTTGTTGTTGTTGTTTTTTGCGGTACGCGGGCCTCTCACTGTTGTGGCCTCTCCCATTGCGGAGCACAGGCTCCGGACGCGCAGGCTCAGCGGGCATGGCTCACGGGCCCAGCGGCTCCGCGGCATATGGGATCTTCCCGAGCCGGGGCATGAACCCGTGTCCCCTGTATCGGCAGGCGGACTCTCAACCACTGCGCCACCGGGGAAGCCCTGAGGTACTGTTTTTAATTCTATGAGCTGCAGTTTACTGCCACACTTGTCCTGATAACTGTCTTCACATATTTAAATGATAGTCAGTTGCTCATTGTCCAGCACTTAACATACTGCTTCTAATTCTTACAACTTTGTAAAATAGAATTATCTCCATATTACAGACGGCAAACTATATTTTAAAAGAGGTTAGCAGCCACTGATGGATGACGGGAAGCCAGGATCCCTGAATCCCATCTCCACTCCCCTCTCTCCCCACCACAGGCCCCACCCCCCATCCTCAGGCAATGAGTTCCCCAGAGGGCGTTTATGCATAGGATGCAAGCCCAGGCAAATGTGGACTTTTACAATTAGCGAAGGCTTTGATCCCAAACCCTAAAGCAGTTTCCTAGTAGTAGGCCAATGGCCACACAGCTAAACAGCTTCTCTCCCTCCCTTTCTTCCTCAACCTATGCCCATATCTCAACTTTATGGTCCTTAAGATTCCAGTGATGAAGTAGAAAAAACACTAAGCAAAAGGAGGGAAAATAGGGCATTGATCGTCTATGCTTATACAGACTTATGTTTATATCCCCCACGATAATACTGTTAAGGGAGTCTAGCAGTGTGAATCAATTGCTGTTCTTGGATCTGCACACTCCCAATCAGGACGTCTCTTTCTTTTCTTTTCTTTTTAATGTTTATTTATTTATTTGGTTGCACTTGGTCGTGTTGCGGCTTACCGGGCTCCTTAGTTGTGGTATGCCAACTCTTGGTTGTGGAACGCATAGTGGAATCTGGTTCCCTGACCAGGGATTGAACCCAGGCCCCCTGTACTGGGAGTGTGGAGTCTTAATTGCTGAGCCTCCAGGGAAGTCTCAGGATGTCTCTTTCTTGAAGGTGAAAAGAAGGGGCAGAGAAAGGAGTCTTTAGTGCCCCCTGGAGGTCAAGAAGCTAATGAATAATTTAACAGGGATTTGAACCCAGATCTGCTGGACTCTAAATTGACATCAAATCAATAGGAGAGTAGAACCAGAATCATAGCTGGATAAAGTAAGTTTCCACCTGGAGGCAACTTCTGGCTTAGTAGATGGGGAGATTTTCCTAACAATTTGGAGTTTCTAGAGGTGGAGCATGCTGGCTTCCAAGTAGAAAGTTCCTCCACCCATAGTTTTCAAGAAATACTTGGAAGTACACTTGTCAAGATGTTCTGAAAAGGACTCCTGCATTTGACAGAAAGTTGGAGCTCTAAGTCCTTTTCAGCATGAAGATTCTGTGCTTCCCAGATCACAGGCAAGCAGTTCTAGCCAGGCTTTTCTTTCAATCTGTTTACGTTTTTCATCTGTGGCCACAGCCCATCTGCAACTGAGGGATTTGAAACCACTCATTATCCTTAGGCAGACTCCTCATGAAAAGTGTTTTAACTCAAAATAGCTAGTAGTTCATTGGCTTTCAGGGACCAAACCTGTTGTGAGGAGGAGAGAGAAAACCCATCAGCGAGAACTAGTACTCAAGTGAGCGGAGCTGGGGCAGCCGCATGTTTGTCATCCTTCTTAAATGGGGTGCGGCAAGAGGCAGAAGCATGATAGGGAGGGGATTTCCTGCTTCACTGAGGCAGGCTTTCACAGGGTGACTTAGTTTGCGGGGTTAAGAATTCAAAGGCAGGGCTACCCTGGTGGCGCAGTGGTTGAGAATCTGCCTGCCAATGCTGGGGACATGGGTTCAAGTCCTGGTCCGGAAAGATCCCACATGCCACGGAGCAACTAAGCCCGTGTGCCACAACTACTGAGCGTGTGCTCTAGAGCCCGTGAGCCACAATGACTGAGTCTGCGTGCTGCAACTACCGAAGCCCGCGTGCCTAGAGCCTGTGCTCCACAACAAGAGAATCTACCTCATTGAGAAGCCCGTGCACCGCAACGAAGAGTAGCCCCTGCTCGCCACAATTAGAGAAAGCCCGTGCACAGCAATGAAGACCCAACATAGCCAAAGCTAAATAAATTAATTAAAGAAAAGAATTCAAAGGCAGTTACTGAGGCTAATCTACCATGTTGCAGTTGGCACTTTCTGAGTACTCTGTTCAACAGTTCACATGTATTATCTCAATTACCCCTCCCAGAGATCTATCCTGCAAACAGGATTGCCGTCCCTTTGTCACAGATGTTGAGCCTTTGGCTTAGAGCACTAAGGGAACTCGCCTAAGATCCCATAGTGAATAGGAGCTAGAGCCAGTGTGAGCACCAGTTTGATTTCAAGGCCAAGTTAACCTTTTTTCTTTTGTTTTTGGGAGCCACTGCAATGAGAAGAGAAGCCACTGCAATGAGAAGCCTACGCACTGCAACTAAGGGTAGCCCCCGCTCACCGCAACTAGAGAAAAGCCCATGCGCAGCAACGAAGACCCCATGCAGCAAAAATAAATAAATTAATTTTTAAAAACGGAAACAAAAAAGTGTGCAGTTTTATAAAATTTCATTTTGAAAAATGAGAAAAATAGAGATAAAATGCCTCTTAGAAGCATTATGAATACAATGAGTCAAGCAGAACTTTTCTTTTGCTCTTGGACACTGTATGTAAGGTCAACAGCCCTTACACATGGTTATATATGGTTAAATATAGAACAGCTGTTGCAATTGTGGGTCCTCAGACATCTTCATGGTGGAGGGCTGGCAAAGAAGAGTGTGGCTGATACAAGGCAGTGGTATAAACTTTACCTCTGCTGCCAGAGACGTCCTGCCAACAGAGGCCCTCGGCCCAAATCACTGTACCATTCATTTAGCAATTCATTTCTTATTTTCTGGATCTTTCTTTTATTTTCTTGTACTTTTAACCAAATACTATATGTTCTTTTATTGTATTCCCTGCCACCAAGACCTGATAATGTCTTATAATTTTAAATTTCCCACAGTCCCTAGACAGGGACTTATATTATTGGTATTATTTAATATATTTTTTCTTTTATGTGATACAGCAATGCTCAGTGTTCTTTCAACAACTTTTTTTTGCACTTGGAATTGTCCAAGTAAATACTGCTTCTTTGCCATATGTTTGAACGCTCTTAGCTTTTCCAAATACTGGCAGTACCCAAATAGTACATAGAACTTTTCCAAAAGTTATTTGATGTATTGGTTTTGGAACTCTGTAAAAATAAAATGTACAATATATTGGTTGTATTTCTAAATCGAACTACACTATTCAGCCCATCATGTATGTAAAGTAAAAGGATCCCCCCAAACCACCCTCAAATCAAATGTTTTTACTGTAACATAGTCACCACAGGAAAGTACAGATAGGCATATGTATTCGTGCCCCACCTCCATCCCCCAAGGCTGCACCTCCTTCCTGCTGTGATATGGGCTGGGAGCCTCTCCTCTTCACTTCCATTTTTAGGTTTTAGGCTGACAGGCTGGGGAGAGTTGAACTCTTGGGCCCCATATCACCAAGGTTGCTTGATGGAATTGGAGGTTGCAGAGCTGAAAAGAGAGACTGGGGGGCCTCGTGGGGCTTTCTAAGTGTTGTGATGGGAAATGCCTGCAAGATGTCGCTTGTTTCTTTCTTTTCCCTCTCCTTGCTCCTTTGTTGCTGCTGAAGGGATTGGAAAGCAGAGAAAGAATTGGCAGTGGGGTTCTTGCAGTTGTAACACAATGGAGTTGAGTTGCCTCCCCTTCTCCTTTGGCTTTGATGTGTGTGACAGAGGGTCAGGAGCGTCTGAGGAGGGAGTTGTGGCTAGGTGGAACCTAATCGAGATGGAAAGGAGGGGACTCCTCCCCATTCCCCCAACACAAATGATGTGATGGAGGAGGGAGGGAGAAATGCATTTCAGGGATTGGATGGAGAATTGGAAATCCTAAACATCTGCATGTCGGTAGCAGCGAGGAGAAATGAAAGAAGAGATTAGCAGAGGAGGGGAGTAATATGTAAAGAGCAGGTCTGTTTAAGTCATACTCTGCCTGTAAAGTAGAGGACAAAACCCAAACTGAGGGCCCTGACTTCACAGTCCAATTACAGACGTGCCATCTTATATTCTCAGAAAGATATGCTCTAAAATTGAAGCGATTAAATCCAGATGTGGAATTTTCTGTGGGTAACTCCACTTTGTATGGGTCAGCTTTATAATCTGTTAAATGTTAAGTAGACCTTGGAAAATCTTCAGCTCCTCTTAGGTGTATAGGAAGCTGGAGGAGAGGCCACCAGTGTCCCTCCTCTTTGGAGCTCAGTTCCAACCATCTTCTCTTCTACTTCTTTCTCATTTTCCTCTCTCCAAGGTATACAGGTGTGTCAGAATTGGGTCTGCCTCCAGACCCCCAGGAAGTGTGAAAGCCATGGGTGTAGGAGCCGTGCAGGGAAGGGAGGGCAGCAGGGTCTAAGCAAGCCAGCCAGAATCCCAAGATGAGCCTTCCCTGGGCCATGATGTGAGTGGCAGAAGGTGGAGAGCCAGTTTTGAAGGAAAAGGGTGACTTCTTTTAGAATTGTCACCTATTATATCAAGAATCTGTGATTGGTGAACTCTGTCGACCCTACTAAAATAAGTAAATCAACCTCCCCCAGAGAAGGATTTTACCTTCACTCTCTTCCCCAAGTACAGTTTTAACTATGCTTTTGGAGTCAGAAAACTATTAGTTAAAAAAAAAAAAATGAAGTAGTGGGTAAAAACATCTTGAATAAAGATTTGATAAATACATTCCTGGATTCCTAATATCATTCACTTGCCCACTTCTCTCTGTAGTCAAATCAAATGTTTCATTAATAGGAGTGAACAAAATTAAAAAAAAACAGATGATTCGAAAAGGTTAAACTAAGATAGATTATTATTTGAACTGGGGGAAGGAAATTAATTCAGTTTCTAACTGAAATCTAGGCTTTAACAATAATCGTTTAAGTCATGCTCAAGTTTTCTTCAGAGGGCAGTATATACTATGGGACAGTAGTTCTACCCCGCACTGAAACACGATTATGCCAGAAAGTAAAATATTGCCTTCTTTACGGCCTTCCTTTTTCTTGTTTAACTTCAGTGGCATAGTCAGGAACAACTGAAAGGGGAAATCCTAAAACATCCAGCTCCAGTGATTTTTTAAAAAATTCTAAACCAACTTTTTTTTTTTTTTTGGCGGCGGGAAGCTGTTGAAAGGGCTTTGCTAAGGTCGAGCTAACAGTTACAAAATTGCCGGCAGGCAGAGTCCACTTTGGAGAGGCGAAAGAGTAGGCTTAACTCAAGTCCCTTGCCGGGCAAAAACGAGGCAGGTGTTAGAGGGATGGCCTTTTTGGATAGGACGGAGACCCGGACGGATGAAGTCTTCTCTGGTTAGAAAGGAAATTTGGTCTTAAGAGGGCCTCACGGAATCCCAATAATAACCAAACAACTGGTGTTGTTCAGGGCACCGGTGGAAAGTGGGTGGCAGGAAGTAGAAAGGCTCAAGTTGTTTTCCCTGCGTTGGTTCAGGAATTTAATTTCAGCAAATGTTTACTGGAGCCTAATAAGTGTTGGCCACGCTGTTAAGCACTGGGATATAAAGCGGAACGGAACGTGGTCTTGTCCTTGAGGAGCTCACAGCTCAGGAAAACGGCTTCTGCATTCCAAGTCGGCTTTGATAACTTTCACCCCGGGACTTATCAAGGGAGAGTTGCAACTAAACCCATCCACACTTTTAACGATTTCAGAATAGAGGAAACGAGGCGCGGGGTGGAGGAGAGATGGCTGCAGGGGCTGGTGGCAGGCTTGGCAGCCGCCAGACGCGGGGCTCTGGTGGTGTCGCCTGCTGGCAAGGAGCGGCCAAGACCGTCCCCCTCGTTGGCACCCTCGGGCTTGGCTCGGGCACACTGAGGCCGCAGCGGTGCCATCAGGTGGTCCGGCCCAGGCAGCGGCCGCGCGGAAGTCCGGCTCCGGGGCGAGACTGCGTGCCCCGTGCCGGCAGCCAGGGGGCAGAGTTCCCGGGCCCGTGTCACTGCAGGCTACCTGGGGCTCCGGCCCCGCCACTGTCCGCCGGGTCCGCGTCTTCTCTTGGCGGGTTCTCTCCACCAGCCGGGACTCCGCGGAGCACAGGATTTCCCCACCCGCGATCGCTCCCGAGGCGCAGGAGCAGAGGCACGGCCGGGGATCCGCGGCGGGAGGCGAGGTGGGGAGGGGAAGGCGGACCGCGCGCGGGGGACGGGAGGGGGCTCGAGTACGGGATTCCAGGGACGCGCAGCCCCGCCCTCGCCCCCTCCTCTCCTACCCTTCAGAACCCGCGGAGCAGGGGGAGTATGGAGCAAACGCCGCTGCTCTGGCACCATGACGCTCGCCCGCTTCGCGGTGGCTCTGATTTTCGGGGCGCTCCCCGGAGTGGTCAGCTTTGATCCGGTCCTCAGTTATCCCCTCCACCACCGCCATCGCCATTCGCCCCCTCCGGGTACCCAGTACCCTTATTACCTTCCTACCCAGCAGCGTCCACAGAGGACACCTCTGCCGCGCGTCCCGCGCCCCACGGCGGCGCTCCGGGCCCCGCGCCTGCAGGCCCTCCACGCCCGGCACACGCCCGGGCCGCGCGCCGGGGACTGCCCCGCCGGCGAGCCCTGGGTCAACGTGACGGACTTCGGCGCCTCTTGTCTGCGCTGGGCAGAGGTGCCACCGTTCCTTGAGCGGTCGCCCCCGGCGGGCTGGGCTCAACTGCGAGGGCAAAGCCACAACTTTTGCCGGAGCCCCGACGGCGCGGGCAGACCCTGGTGCTTCTATGGGAACGCCCACGGCAAGGTGGACTGGGGCTACTGCGACTGCCGACACGGTGAGTGGCCTCGGGGCAGCGGCGGCGACTTGGACTGGCGGGGAGCCACCCTAGCTAGGAGAGGGCATTAGGTGTTCCTTGAAGAGAGAGAGTGAGAGGGGGTGCGATTGCGGGTTTGCCTCGCTCAGTGTGATGGTGGGCTGCCACTGAGTTACCATCCAGGTACCTTGGTACCTTGACTTTGAATTAGCAAGGCGGGCTTCGTGTGTGAAGGTTATTTGGGGCAATAGTTTCTCTGGAAGATGCTGCGCTCTGGGTTCCTGGATAAGGTCTTGTCTCTGCCGTGTGTGTGTGTGTGTGTGTGTGTGTGTGTGTGTGTGTGTGGCCGCGCGCATGTGTTGGGAGGATGTGTGTTTTCTGGATCATCTTGCCTTCAGAATGTTACCATATTTACGTAGACGAGGCAAAGCAAAGGAGGCGATAGTTTCTAATTACTTGTTTTGGAAAGGGAAATATTAAATCTAATATGACAATCAATAACCTTCCCCCCCCCGCACCGACCCGATTTGGGAAAACGTGGTAAAATTTCTGCCTTACTCCCACCACTGACATATATTTGAAAAAGTTTGGCAAAATTTCCCAGCCAAAATACAACTTATCAAAATGATGTTCATGTTCTGGGGCACAGTGTGATAAATATCATCAATGAGTGAAGAAAAAAGAAAGGGAAAAGAGATCGGAATAGTAACTATCTTAGAGAAGAAGCAACCTGACATAGTCAAGTGCGGTTTTCAAGAGTGCCAGTATTCAGCTGTGTATGTTGTTTGTGGAAAATCGGGATCAATTGGTAAAAAGATAAAGTTGGTAAGATGTTTTGGTTTTGTGGTAATAAAAGCATCACATTAACAGATTTAATGTAAGTGAATAATCGGCCTTTGAACAGTGCTTTGTTTTGAGTTGGTGTTTTGTTTAACATTAGGGCTTTTTTTTTTTTTCTTTAATAGTTGTGGAATAAAAACCTTACATGTCCTTCAAAGTTTGGATTTTCTTTAAAAATTCTTTTTTTGGCAGCTCTCCATCCAAGCTGTGGGGCAGCGGTTTCACTAATTGTGATTCTGAGATATGTTGTACTTTGTACCTTTTGGAGGTAATTTGGAGGTTAACTTTCACAGGGCCATTCTTTCCCTTCAGAAATTGTTATTTATCTGTGCTTTCAATTGCATTAGTGCTTTGAGTTAAAGGAGAGTGATAGGAAGGTTAAGATCAATTATCCTTTATGCTAGAGAATGAAGTCATCACTATACTTGTGTTTCACAGACAGAATGCCAATGTGGCTGTAAAAAATTTGAGGTAATATCAAGCAGAGAGCCCTAGCATTGTTTCACTATTTACTGTAAGAGATTATTTGTAGTAAAATCTCATGTTTAGCCAACACTGACAGTTTTTTCATCTTTCTATTATTATATTTCATATTTCCTACTGTATATACATAGACATAAATAAATGTATTTCAGAGTTAAAACACTAGATCTATTGTTCTCTTTCTGACACATAATTCTTTTCATTTTATATTCCAAATGAGGAGAGTAGCTTGTTCATTGATTCTCCCCACCCTCTTGTGTTGAAAAGAGATTTAAACCTAACAGCAACGCACTCTTTGTGATTCCTTTATGTTCATAGTCAATTCTCACTAGACAGAACTCTGAACACTGCGTAATAGTGTGTGTACTTCCTGGAGTACAGTGGTTGAACACGAGAAACAAAAGAAAACACCCAAGATGGGAGATAAATTCTCCCCCCGCCCACCCCCCAAAAAAAGAAAAAGAAAAAGAAAAAAAAACCAGGACAGCAATCTGCTGGCTATGTAATAATTTAATTACTCTCACAGGCTTAGTCTTGCTAACCCATTCTGTCATTTATTCCTCACATTCTGATTGGATGTAACTCATACCTTCAAAATGACTGGCATATTCTGAACCTATGACTTTTTTCGTTCCACATTTCAGTTAAGAGTGTGAACAAAGCTGTCATGGAGTGGTGAAAAGAGTTTGGAATTGTGCTTTAGAAAACACTGGTGTCCGCTTTGGCTCTGCCAGTAGCTATGCAGTATTGAGTAAGACTCAACCCCCAGAGCTTTAGTTTCCTTATCCGGAGGAAGGCAGCTTTGAAACAGGTTTATTCAAAGGACTTTCCCAGCACTGAGCATGTACCAAAACACCCCGGCCTGATAATAACAGGTAAGATTTATTGAGCATTCACTCTTTTTTTTTTTTTTTTTTTTTTGCGGTACGCGGGCCTCTCACTGTTGTGGCCTCTCCCGTTGCGGAGCGCAGGCTCAGCGGCCATGGCTCACGGGCCCAGCCGCTCCGCGGCATGTGGGATCCTCCCGGACTGGGGCACGAACCCGCGTCCCCGGCATCGGCAGGCGGACTCCCAACCACTGCACCACCAGGGAAGCCCGAGCTAAGTATTTCATATATTAGTTTTCTCATTTAATCCTTTTATTATTTTTTTAAACTATTTATTTATTTGGCTGCGCCGGGTCTTGGTTGTGGCACATGGGATCTTCGTTGTGGCATGCAGGATCTTTTTTTTTTTTTAGTTGCGGCATGTGGGCTTCTTAGTTGTAGCACGCACGTGGTTTCTAGTTACCCGACCAGGGATCGAACCCGGGCCCCCTGCATTGGGAGCGCAGAGTCTTACCCACTGGACCACCAGGGAAGTCCCTCATTTAATTCTTATAGCAACATTATAAGATAGTGCACATTTCACTCCACAGCTCATTTTATTCTTTAATTATATAAACATGTAGAAATACCTGTACTGTCTAATGATCCTATTCTTGTAGTTTAAAGACTAGTTTAAAAAGAAAGAGAGGGCTTCCCTGGTGGCGCAGTGGTTGAGAGTCCGCCTGCCGATGCAGAGCACACGGGTTCGTGCCCCGGTTCGGGAAGATCCCACATGCTGTGGAGCGGCTGGGCCCGTGAGCCATGGCCGCTGAGCCTGCGCGTCCGGAGCCTGTGCTCCACAAGGGGAGAGGCCACAACAGTGAGAGGCCCACATACAGCCAAAAAAAAAGCTATTAAAAAAAAAAAAAAAAGAAAGAGAAAGGAAATTATGTTTGGTCCAAGGTACATGATTTCCAGTCTCTTCTGACTTGAGAATATCCAGGGTTTTCTTTTTCTTTTCTTTCTTTCTTTTTTTTAACAAAACAAACAAAAAAAAAGGACAAAAGGAAAGAAAATTAGTTGTAATGAAATCCCTCCTTTAAAAAATAAACTGGAGGGCTTCCCTGGTGGCGCAGTGGTTGAGAGTCCGCCTGCCGATGCAGGGGACACGGGTTCGTGCCCCTATCCCGGAAGATCCCACATGCCGCGGAGCGGCTGGGCCCGCGAGCCATGGCCGCGGAGCCTGTGTGTCCGGAGCCTCTGCTCCGCAACGGGAGAGGCCACAGCAGTGAGAGGCCCGCGTACCGCAAAAAAAAAAAAATAAATAAAAAAATAAAATAAAATAAAATAAACTGGAGGCTAGAGTCATGTACTTGTTTGCATCGAGAGTAATGAGGAAGTTGGTGCCCCTGAGGTGGAGAGTTGGTTGAAACCAAGTTGAAGGGGTGGCAGGGGGATATCAGGTGAGCCAGGGCAGGGCATGGACACTCCAGTGGCTCAGATATCTGAGAACAAGAAAGACGATGCCTGGGCCCTGGTTGTGTGAAACTTGGAAATTAGTAATGAAGAATCATTTGGGGGATTCACCCTGAATCAGCCCTGGGAGTTAGTTCTTACAATGAGCATTAGAATCATGTGGGGGCTTATTCCAATGCAGATACCTGGGCTCTAGCCTTCAGAGACCCTGATTAAGTAAGCTAAGGAATTCCGCTCAGGAATGTGCATTTCTAATGAGCAGTCAAGGTGATTTTGGAGGCTGAAGACCCTTTGTCACTGTCAGGGAAAACCATGGGAGGGCATCAGAACCCACCTAAGCTGTGTAGCGGTGCGTGATCATGTCAGCTGAGTCTACCATTCTGTGACTTCATCCCGCTAGATTTAGGATCAAGCATAAGGCAGGCCTATGGTAACTTTTTGTGTGGTTTTAGAAAATGGTTTTGTTTGACCAGTGTGGGATAATAACAACTTAGTTCACCAGAATATGATTATTAACTGAATCTGAGCCCGATTATTTTCACATTTCTATAGGAAGAATTAACAGGCAACTGATTCCCCCCAACAATACCTTGCAATAATTTGGAGCTTCCTGACTAGAAAGAGGGATCCTTTTTCCAGTCTCCAGTTGGTGTGGCAGGTGGGGCAACTTGCTTACACTGTGCTAGGAGCTTCTCTTTGTTACAGGCAGACAAGTGGAACTCAACCATAGGTGACCAATGACTGATGGGTAAAATAGGTATAATAAACGATAATGCTCTAATGACTGAGATTTTGAAACAGGAGGGAAGGGGCAGGGCACAACCTTTAAAAGAATGACGTAGCCATAGGACATGACAAAAACTGGGTAGACCAACTAGGTCCAAGATGGCGGAAGATTTGACTTCCAGTGGACCTTGAGCCTCATTATATGCTCACTGTAATAAATGACACACCCACCTGTGCCTTGGCAGTTCTGAGGCTGATCAAAGATCAAAAAGTGGTCAGTGGCCCAATTCCTGGAAATCACATCTTCCCACTCATTAGCCTATGAAATTACCCAGCCCATAAAAACTAACCACACCATATTTCAGGGCCTCTCACCCTCTGAGATGGCCCACACTCTATCTGTGGAATGTGTTTCTCTCTAAATAAATCCACCTCTTATCTATTACTTTGTCTCTCACTGAATTCTTTCTGCAACTAGACGTCAAGAACCTGAGCTGTGTGATCTCAATTAAAAGACCATGGGTTCAAGTCCCAATCTGGGTTTTGGCCGGGTTTGAGTCCCAGCATGTGGGTTCAAGTCCCAATCTGGGTTGAATGGATTCAATTTTACCAGAAAGAGTGATTCATAGATCTGACTTTTTGTCATGTCATGCAGATTAGTTCACCCAAATCTCCTGATTCAGATAGAGATAGCGGACTTGTGGGATGATACAGGCTGTACTCTTTGAAGTCCATCTGGTGTTTGAAGTGAAGGTTAATTTAAAAAGTTGGTAGAAAGCAGTCCCTTTTTAAACTTTTTTAACGCTGCATCTTGATTCTATGTAGCAGGTGCTGAAAAACATTTATTAGCAATAACAGATTTGATACATTTCCTGGCTGGATTTTAAATATTGAGCTCACTCTGCTTTTCAGGCTAAAGCAGATATAAAATACTTTGATTTGGGGCATTATCTGACTTTTTACTAGTGTGAATTTTTTTTTTAAGAAGAAAATTAGATATCCACTTACTACTGCCTTTTATGAGTGATTATCCTGGACTCAAAAATACTCTCTCTCTCTGCATATATATGCAGTCCTTGGTGTGTGTGTGTGTGTGTGTGAAGGTAACCTTTGCAAAAGTAATTTGGTTCATAACTGTGAAGGCAAACCTAAATATCAAACAATAAGATATTACTCAGAGATCTCTTTATTCGATGGATACTCTGCAGCTCCTAAAGTGATAATAACAAAGATTGTCTATAAAAAATGGAAAAATGCTCACAATAATGTTAAGGGGAAAATATGGATACAAAATTTAGATACATTATGACTAACTGAAAACAAGGATGGCTGTGAAAAGTTTGGAAGAGGAAAGAGATGATAATTATGAACTTGGGTATGAGTGTGGCTTGGATCAGTTAAGGTGGTTTTGGTGGCAAAGAATAGAAAACCCAATTCAAAATGACTGAAGAAATAAGATTTGTTGTTCATATGACAAGAAGTCAGGCTCCAACATGGTACAGCTCTATTTCTCTGCTACTCTTGATTCCTTTATTTTCAAAGTGTGGCTTTTATCCTTAGGCTAATGGTTATTCCAGATTTCATATCGAGATAGAACAACTTGAGGAAGAAAGATAGAGCCCCCTCTTCATGTATGTCCCATTGAAAATGCAAGGAGACCTTCCCAGAATTCCACCCCCACCCCCAGACTTCCTCCCGTATTTCATTGGCCATACCTTCCTGGCACTATCTGGGAAGGAAAATGCAATTACCATGCTTGCCTAGATTAGTCAGGATTGACCTCTGAACACATGGGGACAATACTGGCAGGGAGAAGCAGGTAGTTATTGAGGAGGACCAACAGAGTCTGCCAAGAAGTGTGGTTGAGGTTTGTCCTTGTTGGCCTGCACCCCTCAGGCCTGCAAGCCCTGTACTTGCCCAGCCTCCTGACCGAAGAAAGAGCCCAGAGTCAGCGACAGAGACATCAGTGGTTTAATGGATGGGGGATCTTACATCTCTGAAGTAAGGTCCTGGAGCAACATCCCACCATGTGCAGCAGAGGGTGGGCAGGACATGGCAGCAGTCTTTGCTACAGGTGAGTGTGTGTGTGTATGTGTGTGGTGTGTGTGTGTGTGTGTGTATAGAGGCCTGGGGGTGGGAGGAGTAGGGGTGAGGGTGGGGGATGAGGGGGTAGAGAGGGAGGTTACCAGTTACAGAGGGAATTGACATCAGGTTGGCTCATTGGTTACCAGGGAAACCAGCAGGGGAGCACGCCCCTCACCACCCCTTTGATAAGCTATCATAGTGGAGATGTTCTGATCTAAAAATTAAAACAGTCTCTAGCTGGAGCTGAGGCAAGAGTGTAGGTGTTTACTGTTAGGCTCTATGATTAAGAGGGAAGGTCAGTCACGTGAGTAGGGTGTAGGTGAAGCAGGGACTGGTTGAGCAGGGGATGAACAGAGAGCAGGAGAGCTGCCATCTTGGGTGGCCTGACCATACAGTCCTTATACAGGTATCCCCACTTTGTGAAAGTTTGCTTTACGCCACTTCACTTTTACAGAAGACCTACATTGGTACCTGTTTCTGCTAGAAAAGAAATCCAAAGAGAACTTTTGCTCTTATGAAAGAGCAAAAGGTGAAAGGTGAAAATTGAAAAGAGCGTTCAGTGTTTGTTTTGCAGTGAGCCATTATAGAGGCAGCACACACCCAGAGCAGTGAGAGTGGCGCCCCTAAGCTCCTTCTCCAGGAACTATGCTCAGTATCTCAGCATCAGGCTGCTGTCAGGCTTTGAGCTGTGTCTGTGAGCATCTGTGCTTTTTCTCAATTTATTTTGTGCATCTCTTAGCAAGATATGTCCTAAGGTTAGTTGCTTCTTGGCTTTATGCCATTTTGGCTTACAAAAGGTTTCATAGGAAAATTCTACTTTTGGATAGCGGGGAAAACCTGCATTGGGGAAACTTAATGCAATTAGAAAATAGTTATAAGTAACGTAAAAAATTACACCGTGAAATGCTTCACACATTTTTTTGCCATATGTAGATGAATAACATTTAGACAGTGATTTAACTGGTAGAGCATATTTACTTGTTTTAAGATGCTATTTGCAGCTCTAGCAATTTATGTATGAAATGAATAATTCCATTGTTAAGAATATGGAAGTTGGTTCAGTTGTTAGGTAAACAGTGTTTAATTCTAATTTTTAAACTTTTTCCCCCTTGAATTAACCTGTAAAGAAGGAAGTCCTCTGAAGCCTGTCCCTTTAGTCTGCATAGCAGACGAGAGTTTAGTTGTGCGCTATATGAACAATTGTTGTAGACTGCCTTCTACATGGTTGACACGCTGTTGTTAGAAAATCAGGAAATGTTGATTTTTGCCTCCTTTGTATCTAACTTTTCCAGAGCAGTCACCTCCTCTCACCTCTTCTTCCTCTTCCTGAAAATTAGCACAACAATATTAATAAAAATTTTATTGTTTGCAAAACACTAAAGTAATGAGATTTGCCTGCAAGAAGCCATGTATGCGCATTCAGCTTCATGCTTTTTATAAGGGTCACCAGAGAGACGCAAAGACTGAGAAATGCTGATTCTTGTAGAAAGGCAAGAGTAGATTTCATTAAACATTTACTGAGTTCACACTAAGGGTAGAATTTACAAAGATGAATAAGAAATCACCTGTGTCCTCTAGTTGAGGATGGCCACTCTCTGGTTGAGATGTCAGGAGAGTACTAAGCATTTTTATTACCTTTCCTATGATATGTACTTTGGGAGACAGCTACGATTACTATTAAGTGTAGTTTAATTTCATCATTCAGAGTTGTACAATAAAATGGTAATACCCATACCATGTGTTTATGTGTGGATAGTTCAGAGACAAACAATTTGTGGAATTTTCTGCTCCAGTTATTTAAATGCATGTATTGTTAGTGTACCATAACTTAACCTTGCATAGAGTCTTCTTTTATATAACATTATATAACATTTTAAACCCACGAATAATCGATAAGATTTATAAATTTCTAATAAGCCCACTGTAAATGGGTAGAATTGCTTACAGAGGATATGCTCTCGTTGTGAACCAGACCAGTTCCTATTTTTTTTCTCAGTACTAAAGGTATCTACATGAATAATAAATGAACAATTAATATGAATTATAGATGTGAACTAATGGAGGCAAATATAGTTCAGTTGGGTAATAGTTCAGGGGAATGCTTCGTACGTTAAAAGATGATTTGATTTCATTTTGACATGGCATGATTTGAATAAAATCTATTTCGCAATGCTAAACTGGTTTCAGTTATGGGTAAATGTAATCATAGACAAAACAGAATACCTCAGTACCATCAAATAAGGTATAGGAAAAAAACCCATCAAAATTAACGTAACCCCCCCTACTGTTCTTGAAAAATTCAGCTAACTGCTGCCCAATTCATTTGTTTTTAGGGAGCGTGATTTTTTGTCTGTATTTTATAATTAAGATAGGAAATGATCATTTAGTATATTTTTTCCAGTGTTACCTTTGGTATAAGACAAAAGATTATGTTTCATTCTCAAATATGTGTACTAAATTGTCCAACATGTAATGGGCTTTTTTCTATTCTTTTAAATAGTTCATAAACTGAAATTTCTGCATTTTCAGCTTCAAGTATACTTTTTGTCAAGGATCTGAGCAATAGCTTGATGTCACCAGCATGGATTCTTTCTGATTCCACCAGAACAATAGAAATGACTAAAAGTAATTACTTCGTGCCTCTCTGAAGTTCAGTAATAGATGAGAAAGGATCTGTGTGATAACATTAATTTTCTTTTACTCATTTATCAAACTGTGATTTTAAAAGATTTTTAAAATATTTATAATTAATTCTATTCAGAAAACACTACTGGGATGGATCTTTGTTTTTTGCTGTTTTTCTTTGTCTTCAAGTGAGTGCTATTCTATAAATATATTTTAAGGAGTTAACTAAATAGGCATGTCTTTTCATTTGGTTTATTTTGGAATGAGCTGGATTTAGAGAACAAAGATAGCTGACCTATTTGGTTCCTTTCCTAATATTTCTTTTAGGCCTCCTTGAAGTATGGAGTATGAGAAGGGAGGTTTTGCCAGCTGTCCAAGGAGGGGTAATACCATAATGGCTCTATTAGTTTGCTAGGGCTGTCGTAATGAGTACCACAAACTGAGTGGCTTAAACAAAGAAACTTATTATTTCACAGTTCTGGAGACTAGAAGTCCAAGGTCAGTGTCAGCTGAGCCATGCTTCCTCTCAAGGCACTAGGGAAGGATCTGTTCCAGGGCTGTCTCCTAGCTTCTGATAGTTCCTTGGCTTGTGGAAGTTAGCTGCAACCTTCAGGTGGCCTTCTCCCTATATGTGTCTCTGTCCAGATTTCTACTTTTTATGAGAATATAGTCATGTTGGATTAGAGCCCTCCCTAATGATCTCATCTTATCTTGATCATCTACAAAGACCCTATTTCCAAGTAAAGTCGCGGGTATTCATAGGCACTGGAAGTCGGTACATCCACATCTTTTGGGGGAATGGTATTCAGCCCATCACAATAGCCTTAAAAACTATAAAACCAATGAGACTTGTGAAGACAATTTTAATCTAGTTAGCTGTCCTTCTCTAGATTACCTTGTGTCGAGAGAGGCTGATAACATGGTTAAAGAGAACCCCTCGGGAATGTCTCTTTGTTTTAGGAATTCCTGTTTTTTAGCAAAGTTGTCCACAAAGCAAATTTCTGTAACAAAAAACTTTTATGTTCCTTTTCCTTTATAAAACTGGAGCTACATTTACATAGAAGAAAAATAATAGTAAACTAAAATGACAGTAAGCTCAACATTTTTGGCAGGGAATTAAGGTAGTAGAATTCTTACCATTGTTGTGCACTGGCACATTTTGCCTTTAGGTAGCTGTAATAGCAGCACACTGGTACAGCTGACTGGTTTTTGTTGTTGCTGTTTTTTGCAACAATTCATTTCATGAACTCTGGGGCTCCTCTCCATGGCGTGCCATCATGCATAGCTTCCTAGTTCCAGACTTTCTTCTGTTACTGGTTTAGCCTATAAATTTGCAGTGCTTATTATAGTTGACCAAAAACCTCTGTTTGAGACTTCAACTTTTAAATTATTGTTATTACCACATTTTAAAAATAGGAATATTTAGAATAGAATATTTTCCATCAAATTGGCACATGAGAGACTTTAAGACTGCAGCCCTGGATTCACTGGGGTGTGGCCCAGAGGCATTAGCAGAGACTATGAGGGACATCGCAAAGTCCTGGGCTGGAGTAGGAGAGTGTGAGCGAAGGAGGACGGACCGATCAATTTTTGATAATAAGAGTCTGTGACAATGGAGCAGTATCGCCAAAGAATTGGTCTAGAATTTATCTGAAGGACTTTAGTATTAGTAAGGTAGCAATAGAAATAGAGTTTACCAGGCTATGAGCTTTGTGGATTGCTTTATTGTTTCATCCTCTCTCTCTCTCTCTGGTTTTTTTTTTTTCCATTGAGCTAAGGGTATTCCCTCTTGTAATTGTGCACCTATAAATTTGTGCAAATATATAGTTCTCCTACAAATTTGTACAGCCGATGGGACAAATCAGCCTCCACTGGAGGATCAGCCTCAAGTGTAGATCACCAGAAAGCCACTTCTCTCCTGTTGTGCAGTGTAGAGAAACTCTTCAGGCTGTCTTATGCTTCTGCCTGGCTAGTTTATCCCCATGTAATGTTTGGTAGATTAGTTGTAATAGTTCAAATAGAATGGTGAAAACCAACATGTCAGAATGCATAAACTGGTAGCTGAAGTATTGAAAGGTGCTTATTACATCACAGGGTCTTTGCTCAGATTGAGAGACAAGGGGACCATAGCAAGGGTGGGAATCTAGGAGGTCATGGCTCTGCAACTGCTCAGTTGATTGGGTCCATAGCTTACACATCCATAAATGAAGGGAAATGAATTACAGTTCAACCATCTCAACCATTCTAAGAGAGTCAATGAAGCAAGAACAGAGTAAAACCAAACCAAACAAAAACTACTGCCTGTCTTAAATGTGCATAGTGTGAATTGTGTGTTCATGCTTTTATTATTTTAGGCATATTATTAAGTTGATTTTTTTTTAAAAAAGCTCTCAAAAAATTATTAGAAGAATTGTGAACTTCACAGAATTACATACCAGTAAGAAATACTCACTTTGAGTTCAAGGTAGATGATTACTCAGAATATTTTGGAAATTTTTATGGCCTTAAGGAAAGGATAAACTATGTGGAGGGGCACTGCTAGGAAGGTGTGTGCCTTGGGGATGTTGGTGTTGGGAATGGATTCTGATAGAGAATTAATTAGTCATTGACATGCAAATTGCCTTTCCAGAATTGCAAATATTTGTCTTCATTTGTTAAAGGAAAATTGGATGAGCACTCCACCTTTCCTGCCATATAGCAGATGCAGCTAAATGAATCCAGGCTTTCACAGCATGTTGGGAGCATCTGAGAAATGATGGTGGAACTGATAGTTGACCTGGAAATTATTTCCAGTGTTATCATTTTCATTATAATGATGTTATGGTAACAATTATACTTTATGCAGAGTCTTTGCCTTCTCATTTGTAGATGCCTTAATCATTTAGATGATATGCATGCATCATTTCTTCTTGATAGTTTTTTAGTGATTTAGGCAATATTTTACATTTTATTATGATTACTTAACATGCATAAGTAGAGTTCCAGTTTGTTTTCATTACTAGAAATTTCTTTCACTGCTTTCACGTGAATAATTTGGTGGTGGTGGTGGCGAATTAATAAACAGATAATAGATTAAATATCATTTCAAATAAACATTTGTTTCAGGTGAACAAATGAATTCTTTGAAATAAACTGCTGGCATTTGTACTGTGCATAATATTATGTGGGTCTCTATAGAAGACATTTTGTGGTTAAAAAAAAATCATTAAAGGGCTTCCCTGGTGGCGCAGTGGTTGAGAGTCCGCCTGCCAATGCAGGGGACACGGGTTCGTGCCCCAGTCCCGGAAGATCCCACATGCCGCGGAGCGGCTGGGCCCGTGAGCCATGGCCGCTGAGCCTGTGCGTCTGGAGCCTGTGCTCCACAACGGGAGAGGCCACAACAGTTAGAGGCCCGCGTACCGAAAAAAAAAAAAATCATTAAAGTTCGTTAAACTCTTCAGACATATTTCTTTAAAAATATTCTGCAGTTCACAGTTTTCACCGAGCTAGACAGGGCTTCCTCTTGCTTGGTCGAATTAAAGAAGTTTAGAATATATGAATGATTTTTAGAATATCTGCCATATGAACGACCCACACCCATGTTCTCTCCTGAATAATCAGGATTTGGTAGTGCTGTGTTTGCCTCCATTTATGATTGCCTTTTGTTTGACAATTTTGATACAAAATTGACACTTTGTCATGTGAAATAGGATATGTTTCTCTTAAATAGTTACTTATTATTTTTTTTGGGGGGGATTCTAGCTTTTTTATTTTTCCCCTTTTACACACAACAAAGTAGAAGAAATAATACAGGATTAAAACTGCAAAAGTAGTTAATTGGTAGAACACACATACACACAAAAATCTAGGAAGACAAGCTTATTTACAATGAGGAAACACATGTAAATTATGGTAGTTTGTATATGAAACATTAAAAAAGAAAAGTCAAACATATGCTACATGGTGCCACTGTTTACAGCAATATTGAAGGGGAGAAAACAACACTTATTTAGGAACAGATATACCACAAGGTCCAGGTTTTACAGCATCAGTGCAATAAATTCACAAAACTATATTACAGGGCTTCCCTGGTGGCGCAGTGGTCGAGAATCTGCCTGCCAATGCAGGGGACACGGGTTCGAGCCCTGGTCTGGGAAGATCCCACATGCCGCGGAGCAACTAAGCCCGCGAGCCACAACTACTGAGCCTGTGCGTCTGGAGCCTGTGCTCCACAACAAGAGAGGTCGCAACAGTAAGAGGCCCACGCACCGCGATGAAGAGTGGCCCCCGCTTGCCACAACTAGAGAAAGCCCTCGCACAGAAACGAAGACCCAACACAGCCAAAAATAAATAAATAAATAAATTTATTAAAAAAAAAAAAAAAAAAAAAAAAAAAAAAAAACTATATTACAGCTAGTTAATCAGTTTAAGAATTGTTCCCAAATATGTCACATTTCCAGCCCTCGGACGTTCATTCCTACAGATTTCAACTATTCCATCTATGGGGACCAAAAGCAGCCAGTGTTACCATAAAATGAGAATCTTGAGGCTTACCTTTAAAGGCTTATTCTGGTCTTGAAAAACTGGTAGGATTTTCTACTGAAATGAATCTTGACTAAACACAGGATGAGTTTTGTTCTTTATTGGCTGGTCTTGGAGTGAAGGTCACAGACATGACTCTTAACCTATTATGTACTTTAGTTTCATTTAGCTGAAAATCTGAAATTACAAGTATGCTAAAAATCCTAAATACCGTCTTGCTTAAGCCTGCTACTAAGAAGCCCTTAAGGATGTACTAACTTCAAGTTTAAGTGCACGGGAACAAGAGTTCTAAGCCTGTCAGATTACCCATTTGGGAGGAAGGATCAATGCTTCCAACAAATTGCTAAATTCTGCACAAGGGAGAAGCCAACACAGACTATGGAATTACTTTCATTTTATTCCATGAGGATTCTTCTCCCGCAGTATGGAAACAGAATGAGGAATGAATCTTAACTGGTCTCTTCATCAGAAGTGGTAAACTTGGTTTCTATATTCACGAAGCCATACAGTTGTTTAAGCAGAGTGTGGAAGTAGACAGTAGAACCAGCTTCCTGTAGTCACAGACCACTATCTTGTATCCAGCTAAAGCAAAGATCAACTTGAACAGTTATCCCAGGCCACTGTTAACTGTACTAAAGGATGAAGTTCACCACTATATTATTTTAAAAGTAAGAGTTCAATTAACCCTGGGTGAGAAAAACCAAGACAAGTGGTAATGACGAATGAGTTGTCCATATAAGGCCAGCTGATGAGAACACACCCATGAAGACACTGGGCATAAAGCCTTACTTGGCAAGTCAGAATTTCTTCTAAGGGCAGAATGAGGGACAGCAAAGAGCTACATCTGTAACATTTGAGTATCCAGACAGCATAACAGACACTGTCCCCAAGGACACCATTAATCGCACTGAATAAAGCAGATATATTATTCATTTTTCTTTTCTTTTTGTTTGAGAAGCTTGTTTATCTCTCTTTTGGCCATTCCAATGTACTTCGAAATGATTCCATGTTGGTTTAGTCCAGGAAGCAAGAGTAAGAAAGTCACTATCAGGTAGGTGAGAAGGAGATTGTGGACTTGCTGTCCCACCCAAGCAACTGCAGCAAGAGAAATGATCATGGTCATGAAGTACATTTTAGGCTTTTCTTCCTTTAGCGTAAAGAGGCGTTTCCACCAGCCCACAACTCTGCATCGAGTTTTTACTAGATTGCTGCAAATTTCATGGAATCTCTGCTGTTGCTCAGTGATCCATTTATTGGAGCCAAAAATTCTAGGCACTAGAATGGGAATAAGGTAGTCAGCCAAGCACAAAAACATAACAAAACAGGAAACACCTGACAGAACGGATGGATCTAGATAGTAGGTAGTCAGAAACACCAAAAAAACCACATCCATGATGGCAGGTGGAAACCAGGCTCTTTCCCATCGGAGGACTTTATCTGCCATCAGCATCACTTCTCCCCATCCTTGCAGCTGCTCTTCCAGATTTGCAGTCTCTGCAGCCAGCAGGTTGGTGCTGCTATTATCTCCTTCCGCCATTGTTCCCGAGGTGCCCCCTCAGAGAGTGCAAGACGCCCCCCAAACCCGGCCTTCCTCAGAGGCACTCACGACAACCCTCAATAGTTACATTTTTTAAGGATGATTATGTGGAAAGTAATAATGGTAGGTGACTAGGCTAGTGCAAATGAAATGTATGGATGATTTGTGAATCTAATGTTTTCGGAAAATCATTATAAAGCCATACATAATGACTTTGAAGTATGCAAAACATGCCAGAAAATTTTGGTAGAATTTAATTTCTTAATTTCTTTACCTATGAAAAAAAGGCCATCCTAAGCAACTTTTCACAGAATTTTATGAAATTTTTAAGTTGTCTGAGTTTGATTCTATCTCTGCAAGTGTCCCAATTGCTGCCCGTCAGTCAGTACCCACTCTGAAAACCAATGACCATGAGAAGAGAAATGTAGGCCTTTGATCCACACTTCTTTAAAAAAACTGAAATATATTTGATGTATGATATTATGTTAGTTTCAGATGTACTGATAGTGATTGGATATTTGCATATGTTATGAAATGATCACCACAATAGGTCTAGTAACCACTTTGATCCACACTTAAGGGATAAGACATAAAATATTATTTTCCCCAGGGGTGCTTGAATTTAAATTTTGACTTTTAAGACTGAAAAGAATGACTCAAATTGTGGACTGTGAAGCAGCTGAGTGGGATGGTATTGTAAGGGGAAGTGAAGTTCCAGGGCCATTCAGTTACATCAAACTACTCTACTTAGCGGCGGTTTCCCTAAGACTAACTTTAGGCAATGTTTTCAACACTTAACACTTTTCTGAACTTATAGACATAAGCTTTAGACTTGTCACGAGTAGTGCTGGAGGCTAAAAGGGGAAAAGCATTTTATTCTTCTTTAGTGGAAGAACAAATCAGATAGAAGGAAGATAGAACAGCCAATAACAGGTAATTTATAAACAGAACATTAAATTTAGTTTCTCTGTTTTTTTTAATCTGTGACCTCATGTGAAGATGGAAAGTGATCCATAAATGATAAGAACTTAACATGTGATGTGATCTAATACTTGGGATGTAATTATCAGCCATTAGTCATAGTCTTTCCATTTTTCCCTTTGAAAATCATAATTGGACTTTGTTTGCCTAGATAAAAGAAAGTATCATTAGCATTGACATCAGGATGTTAATTACCAAAAACAAAAAAAGAGCCTGCTAGGGCTTCCCAGGTGGCTCAGTGGTTGAGAGTCCGCCTGCCGATGCAGGGAACGCGGGTTTGTGCCCCGGTCCGGTAAGATCCCACATGCCGCGGAGCGGCTGGGCCCGTGAGTCATGGCCGCTAAGCCTGCGCGTCCGGAGCCTGTGCTCCACAACGGGAAAGGCCACAACAGTGAGAGGCCCGCGTACCGCAAAAAAAAAAAAAAAAAGAGCCTGCTAAATCCTCATTTAAAGAAAGAAGCACATGCTGTGAACAGTGAGAAACTGGATCTCTCACCACTTCAGTGGAAAAATCATGTTATCAGTATGTTCAGTATGTTCAAATGATTATTTGCTATTAAAGGATTTTGGGATTCTTTTCCACTTTAGGGTCAGTCCGACTTCATGGTGGCAAAAACGAGTTTGAAGGCACAGTAGAAGTATACGCAAACGGAGTTTGGGGCACAGTCTGTAGCAACCACTGGGATGACTCTGATGCATCGGTTGTTTGTCACCAGCTGCAGCTGGGGTGAGTTCGCCCATCCTTGACCAAATCTGTCTGATGATATCTGAGAGGAATGCTGGGCACCCATCGTTACTGTTACATCTTCCTTCCTCATTCTCATTTTTCTCAGAAGAGATGTAAAGAAAGGGCCCCAAATGGAAGGAGTAGTTCTTTTACATACAAATGCACTTCACTTGTTACTAGCCCTACTGAGTAGGAAATGCGCAAATGCTAAGTGGTCCAAAGTTCAAAGCAGCTTTTGGCCTTTGAGTTTAACAAAATAATTGTTCAGTGCTAGGAAGCAAGGAATTTGGCCCTAAGAGTTTTACTTTCTCAGCAGCCTGTGCAGCCTGAAGTTGCTGTCATTTGCTTTTAACTTTCTACCTTGAGCCACCCACAAATTCCTTTTTTGTGTATGTGAAGGAGGTGAGGTTCACTCGTGCTTTCATCCCATGCTGGGTAAGGGGTGATATCCTGGGACATAGATGTCTGTGCCAAGGAGGACCTGTAATAGATGGCAGCTTCGCTCAGCCCCGGCAGCATCCACTGTCCTCTGAGAAGCTGCCCGCCCTTCCAGGACTGTAGGCGCACTTAAAATAGATTGGTGTATGCTGACGCCCACCAGGCCCTGCACCTTTATGCCTTGTTTCAAGGGATTTCCCAGGGGCAGAAGGTTACATTTTGGAACAAACGTTTTTGGTTTTTGTTGTTATTCTTATTGTTCTGTTTTTGTCTCATTTATTTTTTCGAAGTATACATGCCCTATATTTTTCTTGGTCTTTATCACCAGAGATCTTTAGAAAGCATGGAAAAGATCTTGTTATGAAGGTTAAAAGAACTGAAAGAAAAGTTTTCCATTTGCAAATATTTTGGATTAATAATCAGAGAGTAGTAATATCTAATGTGATGACACAAATGAAAATGTTAGTCAACTCCAGTCAAATCAGTAAGAATTAAATAAAATAAATTAATTATTTATTTTCGGGCTTCCCTGGTGGCGCAGTGGTTGAGAGTCCGCCTGCCGATGCAGGGGACGTGGGTTCGTGCCCCGGTCCGGGAAGATCCCACGTGCTGCGAAGTGGCTGGGCCCGTGAGCCATGGCCGCTGAGCCTGCGCGTCCGGAGCCTGTGCTCTGCAACGGGAGAGGCCACAGCAGTGAGGGGCCCACGTACAGCAAAAAAAAAAAAAAAAAAAAGGGTTGGAATAAATCAGGATAAAAGAAGGAAGAATGGGAGAGACTACAAAGTGTTAATGGTGTTTAGGATGTTAATTACTGATTTTATCAATGAGTATTTTGTCTGGCAAACAGTCACTGGCAGGTGGGCAAGTCACAAAAAATGTTGACTTGCTGCTTTTTCTTTTGAGGGCCTGGAGATGTAACAAATTTGTAGGCTGGTGTCAGTATCTTCCTTTATGTACATTTCTACCTGTGCTTTTATTACCCTGAAAATCAGGGAAGAATAAAATTTTCTGAGATTCTGACATAAAACAAAAAAAGGTACAAATAAACTTATTTACAATACAAAACAAATAGAGTTACAGATGTAGAAAACAATCTTATGGTTACCAGGGGGTAAAGGGGGGAGGGATAAATTGAGAGATTGGGATGGACATATACACACTACTATATATAAAATAGGCATAAAGGTGCAGGGCCTGGTGGGCGTCAGCATACACCAATCTATTTTAAGTGCGCCTACAGTCCTGGAAGGGCAGGCAGCTTCTCAGAGGACAGTGGATGCTGCCGGGGCTGAGCGAAGCTGCCATCTATTACAGGTCCTCCTTGGCACAGACATCTATGTCCCAGGATATCACCCCTTACCCAGCATGGGACCTTGTATAGCACAGGGAACTCTACTCAATACTCTGTAATGACCTATATGGGAAAAGAATCTAAAAAAGAGTGGATATATTTATTTATATAACTGATTCACTCTGCTGTACAGCAGAAACTAACACAGCATTGTAAATCAACTACACTCCATTAAAATTTTAAAAAAATAAAGAAAAAAGAAAACAAGAACATTGCAATGGAGACATGAATTACAGTGGTAGGTTACTAGTCTCTTGATTGATGAAAGAATGTAAACTATCTTTCTGCAAACATAAACTTCAGATAAGCTGATCTGATTCCTTCTATCATCTCTTAGTAGTCCATTAATAAAAAAGGATTGCACAATAAGAGCAGGGCAACCCAGCTTTATTGCTGTTAAGACACATTCATATTTTGGATAAACCCCAAATATTTACTGTTTGGTTAATGGAAGCTGTTGCATGAAGACAGTTCTAGAGATTATCATGTTATTCGGATAAGCATTTAATCTTTTAAAGGTGTAATACCAGTTTTGTACACATCAGAGTTAAAAATATGTAGATTATATGAGTTATTATCTTATTAATTGGTTTCAAAGTCTTGCTAGCAAATACTATATATAAAGTTAAAAAAATATGAATGGATTTCCTCTCTTGATACTATCTTGCTTAGACGTGGTAATAATAATTGTTTTGAAAACAAAAGCCTGAAATACTGGAGTAGGAAAGACTCTTCAACCATCCAGACTTCTTTTACATATCAGAAGGTGGAGCTTAGAGAGACTTTAGAGTGATTTGCAGCTGAGTTCAGACTAGAATCCAAGTCCCACTGGGCCACATGACACACTTCTTCCACAAAGCCACCCAGACTCCCTTTTTATTTATATCTGTAGTGTTTGCCCATTTTCTTCTAAAATCAGCCATAGATAGTAAAGACACATGCCTACCATTAGTTATTCAAGATTAACTTAGAAGATTACCATAGGTAATCAATCCAAGTTCTGATCTGATGTTTTGATTTGCTTGAAATTTACATAATGCATTATGTTTTTCTTTTTCTTCCATATCTGTCTTTATTGATTTCTTCCATTTTTAAAAGTCCTAGTGCTTTGATAAAAATTAGCCTACATTTGATAAACCTAACCTTATCATTGTACTTACAGAGGTAAAGGAGTAGCAAGACAAACCCCATTTTCTGGACTAGGCCTTATTCCCATTTATTGGAGCAATGTCCATTGCCGAGGAGATGAAGAAAATATACTGCTTTGTGAAAAAGACATCTGGCAGGGTGGGGCGTGTCCTCAGAAGATGGCAGCTGCTGTCACATGTAGCTTTTCCCATGGTAAAACAAAATATTTATTCTCTTGCTTTACTGTTATTGTGGTTTCAGCCTGATTCCAGATGATAAAAGTGTCTCAGTTAAATCATTTCCTAAAAGAGTTTAAATACAGACCTAAGTGGAATCATCATAGTCTGTCTCCAGTCTAATTAGATAGTCTTCAATAGGATTTCATCTAACAATTGGATTTCCATTTGACCTCACTTTTTATGTATTTTCTGTTTTATCTAATTTGCTTATAGAAATATTATATACTGTATATGAAAAGACTTATTTTAGTAATGGGAAATTGTGATGTAATCAAGTTAAAAGTCATGTTGAAACCAAACTTAAAATACAGCAATTACAACAAAATATTCTCACTTGATAGAATGGAATAGAATCATGGTACCAGTGTTCTTTTTTGAGTTGTAGACGGCACATTTCATAAACAAATTGCTTCCTTGGATAAGGGCTCCTTCTAAGCACCATATACTAGGCATGAGGTGATTAGAGTATGGTTTCAGTATGCAAGTATGCATATGTTCATGAGAAAGGAAGCAGAGGAGGGAATAGCTGCTTTCCACAATGGCAGATGGGTTTTCTGGGGTCCATGGTTGTTTTAATGTGTGACCACAACCTGAGGCTACCACACTGTCACAGTATCCCTTTTGCATTTTCCTTGGAGACAGCAGCCTGACCAGATGTCCCAGGTCTTAGAATGCCAGCAGCCAGCGCAAGGCAGTGGTTTCTGTTTGAGTGCAAGTATCAGGGGAGGAATTGAAAAGTTTCCACCGCAAAACATACAGAGACCCAATTTAGGGTCATTCCTGTGAATTGGCTGGAAGAACCAGTGGAAATGGTACAGGTGTGTGCTCGGAGAGCTACAATCCTTTTGTGGGTAGGCAAGGTGCATGTTACATCTTTGGTTTTTTTTTTTTTTTTGCATGTTACATCTTGATGTCTTGTAAGTTTTTCCTTTTCTTCTTTTGCCTCTCCACCTTTGGGTAATGCTACTTTTGGCAAATACGTGTTTACACATTGCTACATCAGGGATGCTGTGAATTGGGCTAAACAGTGCACTGCGTTTCGTAGATATTGCTTGCATTCTATGTTCAACCCAATTGATAAAATATGTTTAACATTTTTCAAGTAGTGAAGTAAAATCTTGAAAAAAATCTCTTTTTTCCAGGATCTCTATCTACTTTTAAAAAAAACCTAATTCTACTCTCTGTGATCTGTCCACTTGTTTATTCTCTGGTTGCAAAGATAAATTTAAGGTCCGTTGTAAGCATATATAAAACATAGAAGGTTGAGATAAATTAGAAGTGAGAGTGAAAAAAGATGCTTTTATGGTAAATTAAATGAGAATGTGAAAGCAAATAGCTCAGCAAACATGGAGTCTATCTTAAGGCATAGCAGTAGACTTTTAATACATTCTTTTAGTTTGGAATTTACATTTGGCGTCTAGTACTTTTCCAATGCTTACAAAGTAGAAGATCGTGTGTGAGTACTGGACACAGGAAATAGCAATCTAAATGAAACATCTGGGAGTTTTATTTATCCATATGTTAAATATGAGTCAATTACTTCACTGAAATCTTTTTCAAATGCTTTTTTTGCTTTTTTTTTGTGTGTGTATTTGTTGGGAGGATGTGAGATGTTGACTATATTTTGTCTTTGAGCTTCTCTATATTTTCACAATTACTTATAGAACCAGTGGAAAAACTATATGTTTTAAAGTAAAACATGACCTTAAAAAAATGTAAGGTAATATGCGATAATGTTTCTAGGTTGTAGGTGATTTTAAATTTCCTCTTAAAAAATTTTGTTTTTCTGTTTTCTCCAAGCTTACCATGGAGATGCGGGGAGGGGAGGTAGAGGAGAATATAATAATTTAAGAAATTTATACATTTTTTCCATCATTTTTTCTATATTTTCCAAGCTTCTTAAAGGAAAAATAAACATAATAACATGCAAATTTAAGTTTATTAGCATAATTCAGTGATCAGTCATTATAAGAAGCTAATATACAATATTGAGACCAGTTATGTTTATTAAACCTGTCTTTTATCCTTTTACAAATTACAAGTGCTAGTTGACATGTAAGAAAACTATATTACAAGTATTAATATATGAGTAGATGCAAATGTTCACTTTTCTAAATCCCTCCTCAAGTGTGATATTTGAATATAAATATGAAAGTCCAAATACCATTTATTGACGCCACTAACACTGTGAAAGAATTAGGAGCATATTTCATGTGGATAAATGATGAACATTTGGCAAAAGTTGCAACTAAATTTCCTGATAGGGACCCAGGCTGTTCTGAATCTTTTACCATCTCACATCCTTTATTCCAGAAAAAGTAGACTGCCACACTGTTTCCCCAATACATACAGCTTTGTGCTTCTATGTTTCTGTTCATACTGTTCGTTTTGCCTGAACTGCACTTCCCCCGTGTCTGACTTCTGAAATCCTATCCATCATCTTGGTCCTCTTCAGCTACCAACTTCTTCAGAAGAGATTCTCTAATTACCCCCACTGGTGAGCAAGCAGCCCTTGCACCTGAACCCCTGCAGGGTCTTCTCGATGTTGTCTCGTCTGTACTCATGTTGTCCATGTCCTGAGGCAGTATACTTCTTGAGGGTAGTGTTTGTGCAGTGCCTTTCTGCCTAATACCCGTTTAGTAAACTGATTTGAATGAACAGATATTGCTAATTATTTTTCCTTGTTTGGGATATCCTTTCTAGGCTTTTAGTTATCACTTGCCAGTCCACTCAGTCAACAAATATTTTTTACATGCCTCTGTATAGCTGGGTATCTGAGGTACACAGGCAAAAGGGAAGGGCATTCCCTGTGTCCTCAATTCTAGACCAGGATAAACAGGGAGAAATTCAGGGACTTCCCTGGTTGTCCAGTGGTTAAGGCTCCATGCTCCCAATGCAGGGGCCCAGGGTTCGATCCCTAGTCAGGGAACTAGATCCCGTATGCCACAACTAAAAGATCCCGCACGCCACAACAGAGACCTGGTGCAGCGAAATAAATAAATAAATATTAAAAAAAAAAAAAAGAGGGAGAGAGAAATTCAGAAACTGATGAAGCTAGATAAGGGCACTGTAGACTACAATACGGAATTTGCAGTGGGAATCCTCTGGTGGTTCTTCACCGAGTATGAACTGATTCATACGTAAATGAATTTTCAATATTGTTTTTTGAAGGTGCTGGTTGTGATGTCCACCAACTTGTTATAATGTGTTAGATGTTAACTTTGTCTTGATTTCTACGTAAATGTAAAAGTATTTCTATGCTGAAAACAAGTATCTTATAGACATAAGTGACATTCTTAATAATTACATATTGGTAATGCTCGAGTTACTGTAAATAAAAAACCAATGCCACCACCACAATGGTGGCAGCAACCCCGTAAAAATCAAATGGGTTTCCAATAACTGCAGTTTTGAGTGTGTCTTTTCTGGTTTCTGAGGTCCTTGGGGGAAAGTGAATTTAGACTATTTCCTCTTGAGAGCTATTTGTGTGAGCGTAATTCAAGTTGGAGTATTTTAATTGGTAGAGAGTACCATAAAATATATTAGACATGTGTGGGTATGTCCATATCACTTAATAAATATAACTTAATTATAGAGAATGGCAAAGAAATAAACTATACCTGATCTTCTCACCCGGTGTGAATCCGTAGGTTTACTTTGTTGTTAATTTCACGTTGTGCAGGCCCTGTGTTCCCCATCCTACGCCTTGCTGGGGGGAGTAGTGCGCGTGAGGGCCGAGTGGAGCTCTACCATGCGGGTCAGTGGGGGACCGTCTGTGACGACCAGTGGGATGATGCAGATGCAGAAGTGGTCTGCAGGCAGCTGGGCCTGAGGTTGGTCTTTCTTGTTCTTGTTTTGTTTTGCTTGAATTTTTGAGTTTATTATTTCCATACCCAAAGGTAGATGTGTTTAAATTGCAGATTTCTTTGAACAAATGGAAAAAGCCACCTTCTGATCTTTGTATTAGGCTGTAGGCTCCCTGAAGAGAATGGTATGTACTCTTAGGTCTAACCTATTTGTATCTGAATTCAGCTGATTTTATATCCCTAAGAATCTAAGCCTTTTACCACTTTTCATCAGGAGCCTTTACATTACTCCCAGGTAATGACTAGCATTGTCAGCTGCAGCGACTTACCAGAGTCATATGATAAAACTAGTTGTTAGGCTTTAACTGAAGTTCAATTCCTTTCCCCCAGACACTGTCTAAACTTTTGACCTTTGCCTCCTTATTTGTGAGGTATGTGCTTAGAACAAAGGATGTTTATTAGTGTACAAAGGAAATAATTCCTATGCAGGATATGGCAATGAAGCATGTGCGATTAAAAACAACAATATGAAAACCAACATTAAATGTTGCTTTAGTTGTGATTATTTTGGAATAGTATGTTATAATTTTGGATCCTCTAACCCCTGTCTTTATAGTGATTTTGAACATTGATATAGCAAGCCTAAAAGTTTCTCTAAAATTATATTAGGGAATCTTTTGAAAGTTGATATTTTACTTTAAATTAGAAAAAAAATTATTTAGCATGTCGTGGCAGGTAGGGGTGGGTGGATGTGGAGGCTTTTAAAGCTTCTCTATGTATCATTTTGTCGATTTAAGCATAATCTTTGACACTAGAGCATGAATTTTGTACCTTGAACCATCTACTGTAATTTTTTTGCAATTGTTTTGCAGCTGACCCCCCTATTTTTCAAAACTGTATGTTAATATTGAAGTATTTTAAATTAAAATAAAGACGTTTCAACATTTTACCTCTAAATACTTCAGTATGCATCTCTTAAAAATAAGAACATTGTCCTACATAGCCAAATTATCATTATCACAACTAGTATAAATGGTAATCATTCTTAAATTGTCTAATACCCTGTCATACTCAAATTCCCATAGTTGTTCCCACCATGTCCTTGACAGATCGTTTGTCCACAGCAGAATTTAGTCCAGGACCTTGCAGTGCATCTGGATGTTAAGTCCCTGAAATCTCTTTTAATCTAGAACGGCCTCTTGTTTTTCATGACACTGTCTTGTTGAAGAGACCAAAAACCAAGCCAGTTGTTTTGGAGACTATCCTACCTTCTGGATTTGTCTCATTTCTTCCTCCTGGTATCATTTAGCCTACTCCTCTGGTTCTTGTAACTCTTGAAATGGGAGGCTAGGTCCAACAGCTTGGTTAGATCCAATCAATCAAGTATTTTGGCTAGAAACCATCACAGGTGATATGTTCTCATCTTGCACCTCATCAGGAGTCACAGAACAGCTCTGGTTTTCCCCACTGATAAGGATAAAGTTAAGCACTGAATTAAAGTGGCATCAGCCTAATCCTTCACTGTAGGTTACATTTTCCCCCTGTAACTGATTCTGCAACCTAAATGCTCTTTCACAGTTTATGCATGGGAAAGGAATAAGCATGCAAAATCCTGTGTCCATAGGGCTTATAATTACTGGTGGTGTATTATCTGACTGGTATGATCATTTTCTTTGGATGGGTCAGGAATAGGGCCAACTAGCTATTTTTGAGAAAAACTGTTATTAATCATTAAATTTTTTTTTTTTTTTTTGCGGTACGCGGGCCTCTCACTGTTGTGGCCTCTCCCGTTGCGGAGCACAGGCTCCGGACGCGCAGGCTCAGCGGCCATGGCTCACGGGCCCAGCCGCTCCGCGGCATGTGGGATCCTCCCGGACCGGGGCACGAACCTGTGTCCCCTGCATCGGCAGGCGGACTCCCGACCACTGCGCCACCAGGGAAGCCCAATCATTAAATTTTGAGACTAGATCTTCAATACATTCTGACGGGGTATCAATTTCAAAACCAATTTTTCTCAAAATTTTAGATGGTTGTCAGAGTCAGCATAGCATAAGATTATGAGCATGTGCCCTGTACTCAGAATGACCTGAATTTGAGTTGTATTTCTGGAGATAAGAAAAATTGCAGAATATCTCTTAGCTGCAGTTTCCTCATCTATAACACATTTCCTGATGTAGAGAGTTTAGTGGTTATAAAGCAGTTAGCACACATAGTAGGTATACAGTATACATTGACTATAATTGGGGACTTATAGCTGAAAGATGTTATTAAACATTCAAAGAAGAATGTTATTAAACATTTCAAAGTAAGCTGGACATTTGGTAGGAGATCATCAAACACCATTCCTCTATCTAGAACTTCTATTTAGTTAGGTGTATCTATGAATTTCATATTTTTAAAAGACTCTAATGTGGGTATATGTGTATTTACTGTGTTACCAATTATAGTATCAGTGTTATGCTAATTGATTTTCATGTTAGTTACTAAGAAATCAATGTCTTTGCCAAAAATACAAGAATTTTAAGGGTATAGTAATCATATTTAACATTACAAGTTGCAGTATAGATTACTCTAAATTTAAGGTATAAGGCATTTATTATTATTTATATATTTCTGTGGGAAAGACAAGCTTTTGTTGCTTAGAAAAATGTGTAGAAAATTTAAATGACACTAAATTTTAGTTACATTTATAGTTATTCTAAAAATTCATGTTTTAACGTAGAGTTCTTTCTTGAGAGCCAAATTTTCTTTTTTCACTCATATAAACTGTTGTTAAACAAAGACCGTGTTGCAAACAGTAGTCTACTACATGGAAAGAATGTAGAGATAGAATCACAAGGAAGACTATATTAATGTTGAACACATGCGTGGGTTGAGTAAAGTGTTTACATCTTTCTCAAGCATTGGCTCACTGCTATCTTTTGTATGAGAAGATTTGTGTTCAGAAAAATGATTAAAAGGAAAAATATCTTCAAATATTCAAGGCAGCAAAGATCCTCCACAAGCCTATGTAATCACCAACAATCCAGCTTGGTGATTTGTTTTTATTATAAGTACTTTAGGTTTTGAGCTGACATTGTTCATTTGCTTTTCTTTCCCTTGATTTTATACTTCTCTCATAAGCTTGCAACAAAGCAATATTCTGCAACTGCTCTTCCCCTAGAATTTGTTTTGCTCACTTAATGGCACAGTACTTTCAGATGAAGTAATTTTTAATGTTACAAGGTTGATAGCAGACAGCATAATCATAGCTTATCTCAATTTATGATTTGTTCTTAAGCAAATTTCATCTCAGTCATACTAGCCTTGTCAAATTCCCAAAGGGAAACTACACCATGCCTCTCTGGAGTGCTGGTTACAATTTCTTTGTGAGATGCTGTCTTTGATGACCCCCATCTTTTAATGATGTCTGTAGATTTTGGTAGCTGGCAAGCTTCCTAAAATGCAAAAGGAATTACTGTACTTAAGATACTGAAATTTGATTAGCCTAGAACTCAGAGAAAGATGAGGAGCAGGAAAGGAGGCAGCCCGATGTTAGAAAATTGAACTTGAGAATGCATATGTACATAATGAAGTTTCAGGTAGAGACATTTTAATTGGAGTTCCTTTGGTGCACTTAACATTGAAGCATTTCCTATGTCTTTTAGAACTCTTAAAAGCGTAGTGTAGAACTGTGACATCATATTTTATGTGTGGATATGCCATAATTTACATAAGGATTTAAAATTTTGGAACACTTTTTCTTCTTAGGTTTTTTTTTTTGCTATAAAATTATCATGTAGAACCATACTACTGAGTGGTCAGAATAAAAATTCTTCTGGTACAATTAAAAATGTTTCTTTGGGGGGGCTTCCCTGGTGGCGCAGTGGTTGAGAGTCCGCCTGCCGATGCAGGGGACATGGGTTCGTGCCCCAGTCCGGGAAGATCCTACATGCTGCGGAGCAGCTAGGCCCATGAGCTGTGGCTGCTGAGCCTGCGTGTCCGGAGCCTGTGCTCTGCAACGGGAGAGGCCACAACAGTGAGAGGCACACGTACTGCAAAAAAAAAAAAAAAAAAGTTTCTTTGTTCTCTTATTTCACTGTTTATTAATTTCTAAAATACTTTATAAACATTACTGGTATGTGGAATTATTGAGCAGGAAAGAGGCCTTATATAACAAGATAAGAAAGTTAGGCCCTCTGAGATTACTCAAAGCCCCTAAATCATACTGTGAGTGAGGGCCAGAATCTTGAGACTTATGGCTTCCAGTGTAGGATTTTTTTTTCTTTCATGTTACACTGTTTGCAAAATAGACAGATGTTAATAAGAATACTTATGAATATAAGTCTGAAAGAAATAGGTAAATCAAGAAAGAAAAGTTAATTGTAGGAAGAAACAATGATGAACATGTTTTAGACAGACTGTATTTGCGATGCTGTAGCCACCTCACTGAAAATGCCCCAGGAGACTGCAAGAAAGCCAAGTGTTTCAGGGTCTGCTGTGTAGCCAGACAGGCCTTACCAACTCATGGTGGTGTGATGCTGGGCTAATTGTTAACTTCTGGACCTCAGTTTCCTCATTTGTAAATTAGGGATAATAACATCATGGGGTTGTAGGGAGGATTAAAAGAGTTAATACATATAAAGCTGTTAGACCAGTGTCTGGCATGCAGTAATCATTCAGTGTACTTCAAATATCATAATTGGAGATGGAGGGGGTTGTTTTCCAGGGAGAAATATAGGCTATTGATCATTAAAAATGAGCTTTTTTCATCCATATGTTACAAGTGCCACAAACTGATATTTGCAGTCAAAGGACCAATCTTTTATAACATATCAAGTAATTATCTTGCATGATAGAATTGCCTGACTCTATTCTCTGTCTATTCAAAGTAGTGGCTAAGCCTGGGGATTGAGTTAGTCAGATGGTACTATTTATTTGCTTTTTTTTTTCTATGGAAAACAAACAAACTTTATATGAATACAGTCAGATTAGCTAAGTAGGTTTAGGAATGTTTTGGGTAGAGATCAGACATAGAATCAATTCAGTGTTTATTGGGGATTGCTGCTATGTAGGTCAAACAGCTTTACAGAAAATAACCTAATAAATCAGTGTATTATATCAGAGAACCCCACAAATTTATTCTGTGGTCAGAGGGTAAGAGAGTAGGTAACACTGGGACTATTACTACAAATGAACTGCCAGGTCTGGTGTGGACATAATTTCCATAAAGGAAGGACAGAGAATACACAACTTTATCGAATTCACATAGCACTTATTTGCCTTTAACAACCCATGAGGTTTTTTTGTTTTTTAAAAATTTTTATTTATTTATTTATTTTTGACTGTGTTGGGTCTTCGTTTCTGTGCGAGGGCTTTCTCTAGTTGCAGCGAGCGGGAGCCACTCTTCATTGCAGTGCACGGGCCTCTCACTGTTGTGGCTTCTCTTGTTGCGGAGCACAGGCTCCAGACGCACAGGCTCAGTAGTTGTGGCTCATGGGCCTAGTTGTCCCGCGGCATGTGGGATCTTCCCATACCAGGGCTCGAACCTCTGTCCGCTGCATTGGCAGGCAGATTCTCAACCACTGTGCCACCAGGGAAGCCCGAACCCATGAGTTTTATGTTGCTTTCCCTAGTATTGCACAGTCTCTTGAAGGGCAGAGTCATCAATTTCTTTGGTATTCCCCTGAGAGCCAGCACAGTCCAGGGCACCAGGAAATACTAGTGACTGGCTGAAGGAATGTGTGTATTTATAAATATTATAATCTTAATTTTAATAGACTCAAAAATTAGCTAGGAAACCTACTTTGTTTTACATCATAGTTTCCTAGTTAGTTTTTTTTTGGTTCTTGAATTTATTATATTAGTTTTTCTGATTAGTTTATTTATTTAATTTTTTTATTTTTTTATTTTTTTGCGGTACACAGGCCTCTCACTGTTGTGGTCTCTCCCGTTGCGGAGCACAGGCTCCGGACGCGCAAGCTCAGCGGCCATGGCTCACGGGCCCAGCCGCTCCGCGGCACGTGGGATCCTCCCGGACCAGGGCACGAACCCGTGTCCCCTGCGTCGGCAGGCAGACTCTCAACCACTGCACCACCAGGGAAGCCCTGATTAGTTTATTTTAATTAAACATTTTTGTGATTATTAAAATAATGTTTGTAAATAATAGAAAATATGGAAATATATAAGGAAGAAAATAAAACACCCAAATGGTGTTTTAAGACTGCATTATAGGACTTCCCTGGTGACACAGTGGTTAAGAATCTGCCTACCAATGCAGGGGACACGGGTTCGAGCCCTGGTCCGGGAAGAACCCACATGCTGTGGAGCAACTAAGCCCATGTGCCACAACTACTGAGCCTGCACTCTAGAGCCCGCAAGCCAGAACTATGGAGCCCGCGTGCCACAACTACTGAAGCCTGCACGCCTAGAATCCATGCTCCGCAACAAGAGAAGCCACCGCAATGAGAAGCCTGCACACCATAACAGAGTAGCCCCCGCTCGCTGCAACTAGAGAAAAGCCCATGTGCAGCAAGGAAGACCCAATGCAGCCAAATATTAAAAAAAAAAAAAAAAAAAAAAAAAGACTGCATTATAACATAGATGACTTTCCCCAGAGTCACTGTTTGGGGCTTCTGCTCTCCCATCCTGTGTCCTCCCTTAAGGAAGGGACACAGTTCAGAGGCAGTTAATCAGGCCTTCTGTTTTTTCCTAGGACCTCTATCACTTAACCTTTAACATATTTGAAATACAATATATTTCAGTTACTCTGTCCAGCCCATCTCAAGTCACTCCCAACTAACGAATATTTTAGGCTTGGTTTGTTATTTTTTTCATGAGAATAAAAAGGCTTTAGTTTGTAAACCTTTAGCCTAAATATTTAATGAAAATGATATTAAGGATATGTATGAATGCATTCTTACTGTTTTAATTTGACCATTGTAAGGTTGAGCATCTTACCATATGGTCAGTGGCCATGGGTATTTCTTCTTCTTCTTCTTCTTATTTTTTATGTTTGATTTGATTTATTTATTTTTGGCTGCATTGTGTCTTCATTGCTGCGCACGGGTTTTCTCTAGTTGTGGCGAGCGGGGGCTACTGTTCGTTGTGGTGTGCGGGTCTCTCACTGTGGTGGCTTTGCGGAGCACAGGCTCTAGGCACATGGGCTCAGCAGTTGTGGCACATGGGCTCTAGAGCGCAGGGTCAGTAGTTATGGCGCACAGGCTTGGCTGCTCCGCGGCATGTGGGATCTTCCCGGGCCAGGGCTCGAACCCGTGTCCCCTGCATTGGCAGGCGGATTTTTAACTACTGCGCCACCAGGGAAGCCCTATTTCTTCTTCTGTAAATAACCTGTTCCTCTCCTTCACCCTGTTTTTTTATGTTGGTCATTTTGTCTTTCCTTATGATAATAATAAGTTATTATTTATTTCTAGGAGTGTTTTTTTCTTTGATTGTGGTTACATTTTACAAATATATCCTCCAGCTTGTTTGCCTTTTGACTGATTATGGTGTATTTTGCTATACAGTAGTTCAAATTTATATGTGATTAAATTTAACTTTTTTAGTCTTTGTTTTCTGACTTCTGGGTTTTTTATTTTTTATCTTGCTCAGGAAATTATCTTATTACCAAGGTTATAAGAACTATGTTCTTCTTATTTCATTATATTAACTTTTTAGCCATCTTCCTTCCTTCCTCCTTCCCTCCCCTTCCCTTCCCTTCCCTTCCCTTCCCTTCCCTTCCCTTTAGGTCTTTTTTTTTTTTTTTTTTTGCTGTACGCGGGCCTCTCACTGCTGTGGCCTCTCCCGTTGCGGAGCACAGGCTCCGGACACACAGGCTCCGCGGCCATGGCTCACGGGCCCAGCCGCTCCGCGGCATGTGGGATCTTCCGGGATAGGGGCACGAACCCGTGTCCCCTGCATCGGCAGGCGGACTCTCAACCACTGCGCCACCAGGGAAGCCCCCCTTTAGGTCTTTAAACCATCTGGAGTTTATTTTTTGTTTCTGTTATGAGTTTGGGATAAAATTTTATATTCTCTCCTACTGGTCCCTGGTTTTCTTATAGCACCTAATCTTGGCTCAGTGAATTATACCCATTGAAATTCTCTTTAACAGATCTTTTTCTTTCCTAGCATTTATCCCAGGGCAAAGATCCAAGGAGGCTGTTAATCTGCCATTCTCCAAAGCTTTCCTATCTGGCTTCCCCATGACCTGCATTAGTCATTCTGTCTCCTTCTCCTCTGTTCTCCAACTTTCAGTGTTCTCTAAATCAGTTTCCATATTTGCTTTCATTAATCTCTTTCCTCTAGAGCAAGGGTCAACAAACTTTTTCTGTAAAGGGCCTAGACTTTCCAACTACTCAACTGAGCTTTTGTGTAGTGCAAAAGCAGTCACAGACAATAAGTTGGGAATCAGTGTGCCTTTGTTCAATAGAACCTTATTTCTGGACAGTAAAATTTGAATTTTATATATATAAAAATTATATTCTTGTTTTGGTTGTAAATTCTTAAGATAGTTATAATGTTATAAGAAAAGGACAACTTAAATAATGGGGAATAGATGCAGAATCATTGAAAAACAAACTGCAAGTATAAATGCTCTAGTCTAAAAATTAAAAGGCTAAAAGGGGCTGAAGATGCAATTTCTGAAGTCATTAACCATTTTGACAGGCAATCGTGATCTTCTTCATTTAAATCTGGGGTTCTAGAAGATGGTGTCACGTTGAATTGTGGGAGAAGTAAATTTAGTCAAATAAATTTGAGTGAAGAGATATTTGGCCATGAGTAACAGAGAACTGAAGATAACAGTGGCTTCAACAAGACAAGAGTTTACTCTTCTCTCTCAAGAGACCAGAGATAGCTCAAGGCTGATATGGTGGTTCCACAGTCATCAGGGCTGCAGGCTCTTTCTTCATTGCAGTTCTTTCATTCTTAGTGTGGCACCTTATGGACCAAGATAGCTTCTCAAGCTCCAGCCATCACCTCTGCCTGACAGTCAGCAGGAAGGAGGAAGTGGGGCAAGGATACTTCCTGGAAGTGATACATGACACTTTTACCTAAAGGTTATTGGTCAAAACTTAGTCATATAAAATGAATACAGAGCTTCAACTTGGGATGACTAAAAAGTTCTGGAGGGCTTCCCTGGTGGCGCAGTGGTTGAGAGTCCGCCTGCCGATGAAGGGGACACGGGTTCGTGCCGCGGTCCGGGAAGATCCCACATGCCGTGGAGCCTCTGGGCCCGTGAGCCATGGCCGCTGAGCCTGCGCGTCCGGAGCCTGTGCTCCGCAATGGGAGAGGCCACAACAGTGAGAGGCCCGCGTACCAAAAAAAAAAAAAAAAAAGTTCTGGAGATGGATGCTAGTGATAGTTGCACAACAAGGTGAATGTACTTAGTGCCACTGAATTGTACACTTAAAAATGGTTAAAGTGGTAAATTTTATGCCATGCATATTTTAAAACAAACAAACAAACTTCACTGTAAGGAAGGGAGGGTGGGAAATGTGGTCTTTATTCTGGATAGCCATTGTCCTCCTAAAACTCTGAGGTTCCTTTACTAATGAAGAAAAGGGGAGTAAATATTGGAGAATAACTAGCAGTCTTGGAAAGATTTGTGAGAGCTGAAAATATAAAGATCAACAAACAAGCAAACAAAAAAGAAATAGAGCAAGTCATGTGTGACCTATGGAGTGAATTGATAAGGGAAATTATGAATTAATCATAATTTTACCTTTGCCAGGGGCAAAAGAAAAAAGTCAGACCAACCTTTGATCTGACTTATGTTCTTATGTTTGTTCAGCGGCATTGCCAGAGCATGGAATCAGGCATATTTTGGGGAAGGATCTGGCCCAGTAATGTTGGATGAAGTACGCTGCACTGGGAATGAGCTTTCTATTGAGCAGTGTCCAAAGAGTTCCTGGGGAGAGCATAATTGTGGCCATAAAGAAGATGCTGGAGTGTCCTGTACCCCTCTAACAGGTAAGAGCTTCACCCCATTAATCTTAACCAACACTTGCCCCCAGCACCATTTGGGCTTACCTTCCCTTCTCCTCAATTTAGCTGATATTACTAAATGAGCTTACAAATAAAGCCCCCAAATAAAACTTTAAAAAAAAGTAATACAAATGATATATTAAAATGCTATCTCCTTATTCATAGATATTTCTGAATTTTTCAGTTGCAAGCTATACAGTCCTATAAAGCTAGGTCAGAAAATATGATCTTGTTGCAATATATAGTACCCAATAGTCAAAATCCGTGTGCAATGATAAATTTCGTGTGTTAGGTATTATACTTCTATGTTTAGTCCATTCATACATTAACCTATCTTGATTCTAGGAATGTGATCGTAGCTGGTAAAACCATATTGATGGGATTGTTGATTAAAGCACACTATTAAAGAACAAAGTTACCTTTGCTGTGCTCAATATTCAGACTATTCCAAATCACAGCATGCTTGTCAAGTATGTCTTGCATTGCAAGAGGACATTTCTGAGTGTAAATGAGTGTATGTGTATGTACTTATATGTTTGGGGGGAAGAAGAGGGAAATGGAGAGGCAAGAGAAGTGGGGTCATCACAAATCTGTTGTTTCTACAGTAAAAAGAGCTTGAAGAAAAAAATTGGGGGCTTTAATCTTTTTTTAAAAAAAATCAAATGAAACACTTCTTAGGGACTGTGAAATGCTGAAGTTCTACTTTTTTATTTACATAGTTCTATACACACTGTTGTTTTTATTAGAATAATACATTTATACACAATAGAAATATAAAATTTACACCAGATTGTAAGCCAGAGCACTTCATTCTCTTGACCCTCCATTTTTTCCTCTTTCAAGTGAGGATAGTCTTATAATGTTTCTGAGATGGTCAAATGAGATAATAGGTGTGACAGTGCTTTGCAGATGGTGAAGTTTTACATTTGTAAGTGATTCTGTTGCTAGGAGACCTTCATTTACTTTAAAAGATCCCAGAAAGTCATGAGAAGTATGACTTTTACCCAAGATTATTTATGTTTCATTTGTTGGGGGTTGTTTGGATTATTTTGGATGGAAATAGCTTTTTAATATACTTTTTTGGGAATAAATTTATTGTATTGTGTATCTGCTTAGAAGCTTTTTATGGAATTCTCTGGGAATTAATTATTCATCGAATTCACAAGATTCAAATTCAGATTTGTATTATTGATAAAAGAACAAAGGGAAAACATGAACCCCAGTTTTGTAACTTATGAATGCCTAAGGAATAATAAATGCCTTGACATGATAGATCACTCTGTAACCAGAATAGCTTTTTCTGTCTCCATATTGCAATATTTTTTCATTCACAGTTAAATTTTTGAGCTATTTCCAAGTTACTATTTTTTTAACTTTTAAATTTAAATGACTAATACTGCTCATACTTAAGGAAATTGAAGCCATAGGAAATTTCCCAAATATTATGTAATCTGGAAAAATCTAAATAACTACTTTGGAGTTCTATCAGAATATGTTTTTCTATTTAGAAATAGGAGTACAAATAAAAAGGAAAGACTATTTTGTTAGGACAGATATGTGTTATGACTTTTACTCCAGAAACAATCCAGTGACCTCAGGTCATTGAGCACAGTTCTAATGGAAGTTTAACGAAAGGCCTAGAGAGAGATCTGAGTAGGGTGATATTTCTCGTGCAATTAAAATGTTGTTCTACCATTTTTGATAATTATTTGATTAGTATCTATGTCTCCTTCTTGTCACAGATGGGGTCATCAGACTTGCAGGTGGTAAAGGCAACCATGAGGGTCGCCTGGAGGTGTATTACAGGGGACAGTGGGGCACTGTCTGTGATGACGGCTGGACTGAGCTGAATACATATGTGGTTTGCCGACAGCTGGGATTTAAGTAAGATCCATTGACAGGAGGCAGCTAAATGCCAAGTTATATTTTTAAGAGTCTCATTTTGTAATCCTTACTTGTAATTTCTATAATACTAAAAATATATGTTCACAATCATTATCTACCTATCTATTCTACCTACCTTCCTACCTTCCTTATCTACCTTCTCTATATGGAAATCCAACAACAAAAAAACCAATAACATTTTCTTTGATGATAAATAAACATATCTTGCTGTTTATCTCATTTGCCTTTCCTGCCACCACCCCTATTCTTTTTTTTTATAAATTTATTTATTTATTTGGCTGCATTGGGTCTTCCTTGCTGTACGTGGGCTTTTCTCTAGTTGCAGCGAGCAGGGGCTACTCTTTGTTGCGGGGCGCGGGCTTCTCACTGCTGTGGCTTCTCTTGTTGCAGAGCACAGGCTCTAGGCACACGAGCTTCAGTAGTTGTGGCACGTGGGCTTAGTTGCTCCGTGGCATGTGGGATCTTCCTGGACCAGGACTCAAACCCGTGTCCCCTGTACTGGCAGGTGGATTCTTAACCACTGCGCAACCAGGGAAGTCCCACCCCTCTTCTTGAATAATGGAGCCATGGATGACTTTTAGGTCTCATTGTGTCTGTTCAAGTAAGACTGTATGCTTTGAATGCTCAGTTTTATTCTGATGCTTCACTACTATTGGATGTTTTTAGTACTGACGTCACTGTATCTAAAATTGCAGAGAAGTCCAGTGTCAAATGCTTTGCTATTACATTATTTCCTTTCTCAGAATGTGATGATAATTATCACTTTTATTTGAGAAAAACAGCTTTCTTGTCATGAGATGACCTTTAGAACTCACCCTTGACCTCACTCTCTTAGAAACTGAGTATCACACTTTGGGCGATATGTTTCATGTCACACACATAATGCATTCCAGAGTAAAGACTTAAGTTGGTTGAAGTAGCTGCAAATGATGCCTTTGAGCTAATATCTGAATGAAACCCATGAATGCCCATTCTTTCTTGTTTTCCTTATTTCTGTGTCATGCTTGAAGTAATTGTCTCATGCTTGAAAAAATGAGTAAAATTATTTCATTTCAGCTTGAGATAGAGCTAACTGCAAATATTTGTTAAACCTTAAAAATATGCTGTCATTCAAGCTAGGTATGACCATGTTTAAACATATATTTTTAAGTTTGTAAAAGTAATATAAAATTTCAGAGAAAGTTTGGAAAATAAAGAAAATAAAAAACTACCCCTTAAAAAAAAAAAACTACCCCTAATTTTTCCATTCTTATACCATCATTATTATAACTTGTGTGTATAACTTTATAACAGCTCTAGTAGTAGATATGTAATTTTTCTATTCATTTTTTTACTTTTATATTATTACACAGTCATAATTTTTAATAACATAATAACTATTGAATGTTCATACTATAATTTACTTAATATTTAGATTAGTTGAATTTTTCCTGTTATAAATAATGACATCATGAAGATATAGATGCATGTTATTGACTAATATTTTGAATTTTCATGGGCAGTGCAGTTATTATTATATAATTGTCAGGTCAAGGGGTATGACATGCCAGCCAAATAAATATTGTTGTTTAATTAATAAGAATTACTTAAAAATATCATTTCATCTGAGTAAATCTCTGTTAGTTTGAGAACTGTATCCTGTTGTCACAGACTTAGAAAGATTCAAAAATACTATTATTTACTATTTTTATATTTTTCCTTATTAATTAAAACAATTGAGTGACTAATTTTTTTCCATATTTTATTTATTTTGTTTCACAAATACATTCAGTTTTTCTTGCATATACAGAGTATCAGAACTTAATGGTTTTAAAAATGTTCTCAATATTTGTTAAAAGTTCTAAATGACTGTTAGAAGGTAGAATAGGCATGTGCTACATTTACATTTTAGTTTATGAAGGAGTTTCTGAAAGAGAATACTCTTTTGGAATGAGAAAGAGGGTAAACTCTGGGTTTCTTCATACAAATGAAATCCTAAAGTAAAATGACCTCCTGCTGTCTGTTATATAGTTGATATGGACAGATGGTAATCACATTGATGCATTTTGTGGAAACATGGTATAAGTTGAAAGTGATAGCAATGTGGGATTTGGGATAATTACTTTGCTATCTAAGACTTGATTAGTCAGCACAATAGAAGTCTTAGAATGACTCATTCAAAGTTACATTGTTTTAATTTATTGAAATGTTTACCTTGTTAAATAAATTTAATAAATAAGTGCATGGTAAAACAATTAGGAAAATTCATGGGGAAACAATTAGGAAAATTCATCTTTCAAACAGAAAGATCTCTTCATATTCTTAGTACAGAAATAATAAAAACATTCAGTGGTGGAAGTGACTGACATAAAATTTATGAGTAAGAGTTTAATTATATAGACCGAGAACTGAAAGACACTTCAGATAACTTTTAGCCCAGGAATTTCTGGAGGTTTGTTTGTATTCTACAGAACAAAAGAAAACAAAATTGAGGGGAGGTTGAATGAAGGTAGAGACTGACTTAGTTACCAATTTTTAATTTTGCAGGTCTTTCCTATTTCTATTAATACATTTAGGATTTTTTGTAGTGCAGTGTTACAAATAAAGTCAATTGAAACACAAATATATTTATAAAAATCTTAAAAATCAGATTTATGTAACCTTATGAAAAGCTAAGAACATTGTCATTAATCTGATTTTGATGGGCTGAAATCCATGTTTCATCATGGTTTGGAAATGGTGCTTGAGAAATCACTGAACTAATACACACTTTTTATTTTGGAAGAGAGGATACCAAAGAGGCCTAGAGAAGCTAATGAAATCAAATGAGCTTTGATGGCTCTTCAGAGGCTGATTTAAGACACACGTTCTTACTTTCTGGTCCACTGTGTTATTTCCATGGTCAGGAATTTGAGGTTTATCTCTGTCTGCATTCTCTGTGGTTGGTGGGTTAAATTGTAGACAAAACACAAGAATGGTTGGGAAAAAAGGATTAATTATCCACTAGTTAACCAAACATTGTTGGTTAACTAGTGGATTAGTTAACCAACATTGTTAAGATGATCAAAATATGTGATGGAGCAGAACACTGCTCTGAGAACTGAGTTCTCAAGATAGGAGAAAGAACAAATACTTACCCTCTGAAGTCATGCTGCTTAATTAGGTTGTTTGTTTTATGTTTTATGGTTCCTTGAAACAAGAGACAAAAGTTCTATGCACAGTGTTTATTTTATTGCCACAGATATGGCAAACAAGCCTCTGCAAACCACTTTGAAGAAAGCACAGGGCCCATATGGTTGGATGATGTCAGCTGCTCAGGAAAGGAAACCAGTTTCCTTCAGTGTTCTCGGAGACCCTGGGGAAGGCATGACTGCAGCCATCGGGAAGATGTTGCTATCTCCTGCTACCCTGGCAGGGATGGACACAGACTGTCTCTGGGTGAGGTCCTGCCACAGCTCTTGAGTATCCGTATTTCAGTAGCCACTACACCTCTATCCACTGGTCTTGAATGTGAAGCATTTCTCATCTTTAGCTTTTTTTTTTTTTTTTTTTTGTCTGTTTCCCCAAATGCTCTAATTTTTACTAATTTGCATTCAGAGAAAAATAGTCTTTTGAGTCTTTCCGCCAATGTTATAAATTTCTACTCCTAATTTTTCTTTACCTGTAAGCCTACATTTCTCATGTATCTGAAAGATGGATTAAAGAAGCCACGATGTCCATTCCCCAAATGATTAGTCACCTATTCTGCTTCTCATTTACCTTGAATTCTAATGAACTATTTGAGAAAGGATTAAAAATAAATCAGAACAAAACAATAGCTCTCTTTCCCACCCTCCATGATTCATTTCTTCTTTAGTCCCGAGGCCTTGTCAATCATTGGTTACCAACCAGCCTTTGCTCTGTCCTAACCTAGATTTTTCAAGTTTCTCACTGGGCTCCTAGGTGGATTCATTGGAGTAAGTAGCCCACCTATCTTTCTAAGATACCCTGTTACTAAAAATCCATTAGTGTCCTTTATTACTCCCTAGTTCCAAATTTCTTCAGACTTATGGTCGGATAAAAGGTACCTAGCTCATCTAACAGTTTTAAATATTTGTAGATGAAGGTCCTTTTGTGAGCAGAGAGCAAATAACTATATATCCTTGACAGACTTAATATCCAACAAGGAGGGCAGAATAAATATGAATGAAAAATATAGAGGGACATATTCAAAAGACATGCCAGGACTCTACCATAGCTCTATTTGTATCTATACATGTTATTTTTTGGTGCATAGATGTTAAAATAACCACAGGTGGTTCTTAAGTTTCACCTCAGGCTTGAATCAGCCCTTTTTGTATCCTCCTGTTTTGAGACTGTGAAGCTGGAATCTTCACATTATAAAATAATGGAACGTGTTGAATCCCACAGTATTAACTGTTTTGTATACTTAAGTTTGTCAAAGTACGTGGTTGATTCCTCATTGTACTCTATCTTGTGAGATCATAGTGACTCACTGCACTAATCTAGCATTACACCAGGTAGAAATACAGCCTTTTACCCCATACCTTATGGGTCATATTTTCAATTTTGTTTCTTTTTTTTTTTTTTTTTTTTTCGGTACGCGGGCCTCTCACTGTTGTGGCCTCTCCCGTTGCGGAGCACAGTCTCCGGACGCGCAGGCTCAGCGGCCATGGCTCACGGGGCTCAGCCGCTCCGTGACATGTAAGATCCTCCCGGACCAGGGCACGAACCCACGTCCCCTGCATCGGCAGGCAGACTCTCAACCACTGCACCACCAGGGAAGCCCAATTTTGTTTCTTTTTGTTTGTTCTCTTCCCTTGCTCCTTTCTTCTTATAAAGGATTTATGATCCTCCCAGGATTATGTGATGATTCCATGTGGTTGGGGGAGTTAGAGCCTATTTGCTAGAACTGGATCCTCTTAGCCCCAGAGAGCGGGTATTTGGACCATGGAGTGATATGTTCAGGCACATTCCATCAGTGTTCCAGGTAATGAAATATTAGAAATACAAAATACTATAATCTGAGTTCTCTGAAGACCTGTGTGGTTAAATATACACATAGAGTTAGGACATCTAATCCTTTCAGTTCCCCTAAAAATCTTTAATCCGAGGGTGATAATTATTAATAAAATATGGGATCATTATTATGAATTCTTTGGTCCTAATTTTGGTAATATATCTACTAACCACTCATTTGTCCAAAGGATATTATATCTGAGCCAAATTATCCTTTTGGAATAGAATCAGATTACCATTCATTCATCCAAAGAGATCATTACTTTCCCAGTTATCAAAAAGGACTGCATAATGAAAAGAGAAGGAGATCATAGAATAGTGGTATAAACAACAGCATTTTAAAAACAATTGAGATTTTTTACTTCCTTGGCACTGTGATAAGAGCTGTTAGACTATTACAGTTTTCAACTATTTGAAGGGTAACTTGTGGATCTTAACTTTAAATGTGAATGAAAACTTTCCTCAAAATTAGTAGTAGTTCAATAGACACTTTCTAATTTTGGGTGTGTGGTAGATGGAATGCTCAAAAGCAATATTCTAGGTCGGTAAAAGTAATTTTAGTAAGAATGCAGTTAATGCCTATGTGAATTGGGAGAAATTTGTGGGATGGTCAATATGTAGATTTCTCATTTAATACTGCTTTAATTCTAAAGTTTAGAGTATTAAATCTTAGCAGAGATTTCTTTCACAGTGAGAGTGTCTCTTACTCAAAGTTTGACTTTTAATTTACATTTCTGCTAGATTTTATCTTTTTTCCTAGGAAAAATATTATTTTCTTAAGATAATGTATTAAATCAGTGTGACAGGAAAATTGAAATAAAGAAAACTCTACTGTAATCAGAGTTTGAGGTATATAATTAAAGATGCTGTATACCCACAGGACTGTTTAGTTTTCCCAAGCATTTTATATTTATTTAAGATTTTAGAAATAAAACATGTATATTATTATTGCCATAACAGATAGAACTTAAGCGGTAGGGTGGTATTGATAGAATGGCTTTGTCATTCAGTTTCCCTTCAGGCATTGAAAATCCAATAATTTTATAAAATGGATGGCTAAAATTAGGTTCATAATACTGTATTATTATTTTTACAAAGTACACAACTTAGGCTTTAAAAACACTTTATCATTTTTATTTTTATGGTATGTGAAAAGCTGCCCATAAAACAACTAGGGTGGAATGTGGAGTTCTAACTCCATGTACATATGATTTCTTAATTTTGCACCAAAGATCTAAAAAATGTAAAAATTGAAAAATTTAAGAATTTCATCTGTTTAAATTATTTTATTGAGGATCACATTTTTGCCTTGCTCCTCTTGCAGAGAATCCCCAAATTTCAGATACAATAATAAGAAATGTTAAGTTTCAAATACACTGTGTTTTGTGACACACCTAAAACACCAAGATTTTCAGCTAATGTAAGCAGTGCATAGAGTAGGCACTCCACAAACATTTGTTGATTTTGACTTTGCTATGTTGATTCTACTGTGATGCCTGTTCCACGAAGTATGATCACGGACGGAAATTAGAGAGCCAGCAACTCTGGGGGCAACAGAGAAGAATCAGAGGAATCAAAGTAGGATGTGTCCATCTTGCCAACAGTATTTTCCTTCAGTTAACAAATGTTGTCTAGTGATTCCATATGTTGGTTTAAACACATATAGAATGATACTCTGTTCATTAGCTGCTTACTTCACCTCCTTGGTTCTGCTAATTTCACTGTGTTTGATGGTATTCCCTAACTCCTTATCAGTCAATCTTAAGGGCTCCGAAGCTGGAGACACTTCTAGTAACTAGGTAATCTAAAGTATATATATTACTGTAATCAAGTATCACATACTGGGTGGCTTAAACAACAGATATTTATTGTCTCACACTTCTGGAATCTAGAAGTCCAAAACTGAGGTTGTCCACAGAGGTTGGTTCCTTCTGAGGGCCGGGAGGGAAAGATCTGTTCGAGACCTCTCTCCTTGGCTTACAGGTGGCCATTTTCTCCTATGTCTCTTCACTCTGTCTTCCTTCTGTATATTTCTGTGCACAAATTGGATTAGAGCCCCCTCTAATGACTTCACAATTCAACCCCTGGCAGTATGCAAGCCATAGTGAGGGCTTTTGATAAAACAAAACCGTATTTATTGGTGTTGATAGAGATGTGGGAAAGACTCTATAAACCACTTTATTTGCATAATTTAGATAAATCCCAATTTGCTAGAGGTCAGTTTCTCAACTTTTACATCTTAATAATTTTTATGATTTTAGCCCTTCCTTTGGAATCCATAGTAAATAGGAGGGCTGAGATAGAAATTGTCCTTGTGCTTGCCTTTTTATTTTTCTTCCATCATTCAAGTTACTCATGCATTTAAGGGTATATCTAAAAATCCTTCCTAAAAATCCTAGCTTTGGAGTATAAATTTCTAGGTTCATGGATAGGTGAGTAGATGTAGAACAAAAACAACTCCAAGTTAATGTCTTTTACTAACTAGAAGTTAGTGGTAATAAAACAATCCACGATTTTACGGTGATATATATTCATTTATTCAAGAAACAGCTATTACGTGTACTCTATACACTATAATGCCAGGCACCGCTCCAAGTGCTGGGAATACAAAGTTAGACAGGATCAGCACTCTGACTTCAAGGCTACAGAAGATATTGCAAAAGTAGATACAGTTTTTTTTTTTTAATTGGTATCTCTCCTCTCTCTCTCTCTCTCTCTCTCTCTCTCTCTCTCTCTCTCTCTCATTGCTCAGCTGATTTTTAGCTCCTTTTACAAACAAATAGTACTTTATAAAGTCTCTCATGCTTTAGTATCAGTTTGCTTGTTTTGGCTTTTCTAATACTTTTGAATCATGACTTAGGTTTTCCAATCAGACTGATGGATGGAGAAAATAAGAAAGAAGGACGAGTGGAGGTTTTTATCAATGGCCAGTGGGGAACAATTTGTGATGATGGGTGGACTGATAAGGATGCAACTGTGATCTGTCGACAGCTTGGCTACAAGTAAGGAAAACCTAACTCTATTTGGGATGTTCATCTGATGAAAATTTCTGATTTTTTATCCTTGTTCTTGCCTAAAATTAACTTCTGTGATTCAATTGAAAATACTGGCAGCATGCTTATTTGATTCAGAATTATAAAGAAATACGAAGTAGAGTCTCTTTAAATTTTTCTATTTTCTCACAAGAAATATACATTATGTTACTTAAGAAATGTAGCTTTTATCTAGTAACAAATAGTCTAATAACTCTTGGCTATTCATTCTACTGCTTTTGTCAGCCAAAGGTGTTAACCTTTTCTCTGTGATTTATGTCGTAACACAGTAGCCTTATAAGGGATTCTACTGTTACTGAAATTACAGTTGGTTCTTGTTGTTTGAAGTAGTTACATTCTGTAAAGTCACTGTGAACATCGAGTTAGAAAATACTGAGCCATTGCTTCTAGACCTGAGGTTGAACCAAGCCATGTTCTGCCTTGTTTTAGCTCTCGTGCTTGCAAACAATTGCCCTTTTTGCAGTCTCCTAGTGCTTTTTTTTTTTTTTTCCATTTCTGTACCTTTTTGTTGATGATTTCCCTGTTTAAAATGTTCCCCAAGAATTTTGCTGAAGTGCTGTCTAACATTCTTAAATGAAGGAATGCTGTGATATGCCTTACAGAGAAAGTAAGTGTGTTAAATGGGCTTCATTCAGGCATGAGTTATAGCATGAAAAATGTGGCACTAAATGAGGTGAGAAAAGACACTTATTTCCAGTTTGAGAGCTGAACTAGAAAGGCAGTTTATCTCCTTGTGAGACCTCAGCTGGGCAACTCAAATTTTTTGAGACTTTACGCATGTCTGCAAATGACTGTGAAAGGGCTGATTGATTTTGGAGTTGCAAATATATGGAACATGTTACAGTTTAGAGGGTCATGAAATTTAAGCTAATATACATAATTTGCCTCATTTATATTGGATTACTAACAGTGGTTTGGATTTTAAAATATATCCTTAATTACATATCTATGTGTATCTTAAATATTGATCAATTTAACTGGTTATTCCTGTGCAGAATACATTTTTCTTTTTAAAATTATTTCTATTTTGATAAAAGTTCAAATGCATTTTTTTCCCCTAAAGTTTTAAGTCAGAATTTGTTTTTGGTTACTCAGATACTACTTCAATTTACGGTTCAGTTTTGGACCTAGTTGCAATTCCAGTTGTCCTATGATCAGTGGGTCCATTATTTGTAATATAGATTTTCAGTATTCAAAATTGGTGGTATGTGACATATTTTCAGCTTTCAAAATATGGAGTAGTAGAGGAAGGGAGGAAGCATCTACATTAGATGCCTAGATGAATTCAGTCAACAATTTAAGTTTCCTTTGCTCACTACACTTCTAACATTTCGTTCTCCATTTGAAAAAAAAATGTATATATATACACACATATATACATTATTGTTCTTACATTACATGCCCAGTGAGTTTCCTTACCTAAAGTCAGCCATTAATGTATATACTGCTTGAGACTGGTATTTTGGCTTACTTTTATTTTTTTGGTAGAGGTGATCCAAGAACCTAGTGTTACCTTTGGAAATATGAAGCAAAATATGAAAGAAAAGGTCAAATTTGATCCTTGAATTGTGTGTCTAAGTCATGTTTAAGGAGAAAAAAATTTGTAAGAATATTCATCAATGCATTTTCACTTTGATTTCTTTCTAAATTTTTCATTGCTTTTTATTTATCATTAAGTCCATTTTACGTTCAATTCAAATGGTGAATTTAGGTAAGAACAATCTAGATTAAGTGAACAAAGTTTGTAGCAATTTTCAATACTATTTCTGTAACAATTATCAAGAAAAGCATTAAAGGAAGATCATACTTCATAATTGTTTTTAAAATAAAGCCTCTTAACACATAATTCAGTAATTTAATGTAACTATGACAAATTGGATAGACATCTTCTAGTGCACAAGCTACAATTTGCCATCAAATAGTATATAAAAGAAAATCATTTCGATATTTGATCAATCTAAATATACTTGAACGATTTATAATTTTCCACCAAGGGGAGATGGAATTTTATATAAGAACATATATATAATTGTAAATAGGTATGTGATTAGAACAGGGTTTTTTTCCCCATGTTACTTCGAATTAATAAAAGTCTTTAATAAAGCAATTTATTTGTAGAAATCAATCCAGAAAACTTTGAAATTGTCAAAAGGCTTGAGTTTTATTAATAAGAATTCCAGAGAACTGTCCCCCAGCCAGCTATATCACACTTGAGGATTAGTCCTTGGAAACACTGAGAATCAAAATAGCATTAGAAAGCTTCTTCATAATGGGAGAAACAGAAATGAAGTAATAAAAACCAGGAACATGAATGGTAACTAACATAGATATGCTTAGAGTGAACAGAAAGTAAAAGGCACTCTTTAATGATGTATTACCTAATGTCTGACAAAGTCTAGCATATGAGCACGTTGTTTTTAGAGGGTTGAGAGAGAATGTATTGCTATCAGTTAGCCTCGTTAAGAAAGACTAAATAGCCATGATGGAAATTCCATTCTATCTGAACTTTGTGTGAATCCATTAGCATATATTTCAATATGACATTGTTTTTTTTGTTTGTTTGTTTGTTTTTTTGCGGTACGCGGGCCTCTCACTGTTGTGGCCTCTCCTGTTGCGGAGCACAGGCTCCAGACGCGCAGGCTCAGCAGCCATGGCTCACGGCCCCAGCCGCTCTGTGGCATGTGGGATCTTCCCGGACCGGGGCACGAACCCGTGTCCTCTGCATCGGCAGGCGGACTCTCAACCACTGCGCCACCAGGGAAGCCCCTGACATTGTTTTTGAACTGTGTATTTATTAGAGTAGTATCCCTTAAAAGAATTTAAAAAATGATGTACCCCTATTGTCTTAGTAGAGACCTAAAGTTAAGTATATCTAATTTTTATCTTACATTTAAATAGCTGCAAAGGATTTAATTTCTGGCATATTTGTATATGACATTTAAAAATAGAACAGTTACTTCACTCTTAATTATATCCAATAAAATATAAATATAGTGCTTTGATACTCTGTCATTCATTTAAAAAATACATGAGCAAGCTCTTTTTTGACCTTCACAAATTTTACATAGTTCCTTTTTCTCCTGAAATTGTGGTTTAAATTTTCTTTCCCCACAGAATCCTAATGTCCTATGTCTTTAAAAATGTGTGTGTGTGTGTGTACACACACATGGAGAGAGCGAGAAAGAGAGAAATTAAATTCTTCTAACAAGTTCCTCTCAGGATTTTATGATTTCTAGTATACAACTAATTAAAAACAACAACAACAAAAAGTAAAATTTGATAAATAAGTATTAAACATAGGAAAGAAAAGTTGACCAAAGCTTCCATTTCCTAGACTGATGGGCTGGGTTTTTGGTCCTTGGATAAAATTTATTTTGAATTGTTCTTTTGGCCACTTTAGAGTCTTTTAAATCTTGGAGCAATGCACTGTGATTGGATTTGGGATGAGTGAAAGATATGCCTTTGTTTTGTGCAGTGGGAAAAGGGAAATTTTAAAAGAGAAGTTGACCTTGACTTTAGTAAGACCAGTTTTAGGAGAGAATACACGTGGGTTTTGATGATCTGCATATCAGTTCCCATAAAGTCCTTATGTCCCTTGGAAAGTCATCACCTACTCCCAGGAGCACTTGATACTCAGTTTAAAGACTAATGTATTAGAGCCTATCGTCTCATTGGAATTCTTAGCTATGAATTACTGCATGCTTATAGTCCAGTGAGAAGTCTCTATAGGTAACACAGTCCTTAATTATTTTTTTAAAAGTCAAAAAAAATTTCTTAGATTTCACTATATCATTGAAAATGTCTTTAATTATGTACTTTCATTAGTTAAAATGTTCTCTAATTCTACTTGTTGATATATCTAAAATGGTGCATTCTCTTTAGTTTGTGCATCGATTGGTAAATTGCTAAGGAATCATCCTTTTGTTTTATTTAATGAGTCTAATTTTATTTTCTACATGTTTACTTCCACCTGTCATCTACTTTTTTTTTTTTTTTTTTTTTTTTTTGCGTTACGCGGGCCTCTCACTGTTGTGGCCTCTCCCGTTGTAGAGCTCAGGCTCCAGATGCGCAGGCTCAGCGGCCATGGCTCATGGGCCCAACCACTCCGCAGCATGTGGGATCCTCCCAGACCGGGGCACGAACCCGCGTCCCCTGCATCGGCAGGCGGACTCTCAACCACTGCGCCACCAGGGAGGCCCTGTCATCTACTTTTATGCTATTTATCATGCTTACTGTCTGTTCTTTGTGTAATCTTCGGTTTTTTTATTTGCAAGCAATCCAATTTTCTTTCTCTCCTTTCTCTAGTTGTCTGGAATTTCAGCATTCTTGTTGTTTTACTAGAAATTTGAAAAAATTTTTAGCAAACATACTGGCATATTTTCTTACCAATTTCAAAAATTATTTGTAACTTCCCCTTCCTGAAAAACATCAAGAGATTTAGCATACTGTTATTTACCTTCTACCTCTACTCATCTTCACACCCAAAACTGATGGGAATCATCTGGGATATTAGTTTCAGGATGCTATTAGTTTTTAATTTTCTTCAAAGTATACCTATTTGAATTTTAAGTTGCTCTACATTACGCATGCACTTATTAGCAATTATTTCCATTTTTTAAAAAGATTAATAAAATAATTCCTGACAATTCTGATTAAGAAGAAGGAGAGAATACAAGTAAACATCAGAGAAAAGAAAAGGAATATAAGCACAGATACACAGAGGGTTAAAAATTGTAGAATACTATGAACTACTTTTAGCTAATGAATTTGCAAATCTAGATGAAATGAACCATTATCTAGGAAACTGTACATTTTCAACAAAAATATAATTATCAAAATTGATACAAAAGATAGAAAGCCCAATTTTTTTTTAAATTGAAGTGTAGTTGATTTACAATGTTGTGTAAATCTCTGCTGTGCAGTGACTCAGTGATACACAGAGACATTCTTTTCTTTTACATTCTTTTCCATTATGGTTTTTCCCAGGAGATTGTATATAGTTCCCTGTGCTATACAGTAGGACCTTGTTGTTTATCCATCATATGTATAATAGCTTACATATGCTAAGCATAAACTCCCAGTCCCTTCCTCCCTCCCCCCCACCTTGAGAAACACAAGTCTGTTCCCTTTGCCTGTGACTCTGTTTCTGTTTTGTAGATAGGTTCATTTGTGCCATATTTTAGATTCCACATAGAACTGATATCATATGATATTTGTCTTTCTCTTTCTGACATACTTCACTTAGTATGATAACCTCTAGTTGCATCCATGTTGCTGCAAATGGCATTATTTCATTCTTTTTATGGCTGAGTAGTATTCCACTGTATATATGTACCAATCTTCTTTATCCATTCATATGTTGATGGACATTTAGGTTGTTTCCATGTTTTGGCTATTGTGAACAGTGCTGCTATGAATATAGGGGTGCATGTATCTCTCTGAATTATCATTTTGTCTGGGTATATGCCCAGGAGGGGGATTGCTGGATCATGTGGTAATTCTATTTTTAGTTTTCTGAGGAACCTCCATACTGTTTTCCACAGCGGCTGTACCAACTTACATTCCCACCAACAGTGTAGGAGGGTTCCCTTTTCTCCACACCCTCTCCAGCATTTGTTATTTGTAGACTTTTTAATGATGGTCATTCTGACCAGTGTGAGGTGGTACCTCATTGTAGTTTTGATTTGCATTTCTCTAATAATTAGTGATGTTGAGCATCTAGAAAACCCAAATAAATTAATGATGACAGAAGAAGTGACTCTGACTTTTTGACCAAGAGTTTTAACCAATCTTTAAGACACAGATGACTCCTGAGTTATATGTTATTGTAGAGCAAAAAAAAAAAAAAAAGATGAAAATCTTTCCACTCATTTTATGAGGCTAATATAACTTGATTTCAAGACTAAACAAGATAAATACACATACACAAAAGAAAACTCATGAATCTACATTAAATATTCTAAACAAAACATTAGCAAATTTAATTCGGTAGTGTATTAAAAGAACAATATCCCACAAAGAGAGTCTATTGTAAGAATATGAGAGTGGTTCAACTGAGGCATTCAATCAGTGTATTTTAGTTTGTTGTCTATAAGTGAAAACAACTATGATCATCTTAATAATGTTGAGAAGTTACATGATAAAAATCAACACTCCTTCCTCATGTATCTTAGGAAGCTGAGGATGAAATAAAACTACCTTAACTTTATATCACAAACAAGCATGAAATAGGAACAAATAAGGGTGCCTGCTATTTCTGCAATGACTAAATATTGTCTGGAGTTTCCACTCATCATTAAGAATTGTATTGGTATTGAAAAAAAAGTCAGAATTGTTATATGAATAATATGATGTCCACCTGTGAAATCCAAGAGAATCAACTGGAAAGACACTAGAACTAGTGTTTATTAATGTAACAGTATGAAGTATAAATATTTTTTAGAAAGCAATAGTGTTCCTATATGCTAGATGGAAAATTTTTAAAAATCTCATTTATAGAAAGTACAAAACTGAAAAAAAAATCAAGGAATAAACTTCATAAGAATTGAGGTCTGTGTGAAAAAAAATAAACCTCTACAAAAGCTAGAAGACTTCATAAATGATACTCTACAACCCTGAATGGGAAGACAAAATAGAAATTAATCTATACATTAAATCCTCATAAAAATCTTTTGTTTTCCTTGGTGTGTGTGTTGGTTGAGGAGGGGGACTTCCAAATTTATCTGAAATAAAATCCATGGGATATTGGCACAGGAATAGGCAAAGAGGTCAGTGATACCAACTACGGCAGTGGTTAACAGCCTTGGTTGTGCATTGAAATCACTTTGGGACTTAAAAAATATTACCCCTGCCTCACCCCACTCCCATTTTACTTGATGTCTTAATTCTACTTTAATTGACATCAGGTGGGGTTCAGGTGGTGCTATATTTTAAAAGCACCCAAAGGTAATTCTAATGTGTAGCCAATTATTGAACTATAAAGACCAAGAAATGGCTTGTGTACTTATAAGCATGATAAATAAGTAAATAAAAAAGCCCTTTAAATCAGCAGGAAGAGTTGTTGGGACAGTTACTTTAGCGACAGAACTAAAACTAGATCCCTTACTAATACTAAACAGAAATAAATTCCAGACACATCAGAACTGTGATATACAAAGTAAAACAGAAAAATACCTTTTCTTTAAATGGTTATATACATATTTTAAATGCATAACTTGCTTCCCAAAGATTTGTTCTGTATTCAGCAACATATATCCAGAATCTTAAAAAAAGTTTATACCTGTTGAATAAAAATTTCACTTCTGGGAAGAAATCTAAGCTGCCCACAAAGATTTATGTATAAGGATGTATATAATTATAAAAAAGTCTAAAATTCTTAAAATAAATGTGCAACAATAGGGAAATGAATTCTGTTTTTTTCTACACTAAAGTCTGATGCAGAACCACCTGTATAAGACTCACCCACTTAGTTTGAGATTCACTAATCTGTACAATGAATTTTTTTTAACCATTAAAAATTGTAGTTAGGGGCTTCCCTGGTGGCGCAGTGGTTGAGAATCTTCCTGCCAATGCAGGGGACATGGGTTCGAGCCCTGGTCTGGGAAGATCCCACATGCTGCGGAGCAACTAGGCCCGTGAGCCACAACTACTGAGCCTGCGCGTTTGGAGCCTGTGCTCCGCAACAAGAGAGGCTGCAATAGTGAGAGCCCTGCGCACCGCGATGAAGAGTGGCCCCCGCTTGCCACAACTGGAGGAAGCCCTCGCACAGAAACGAAGACCCAACACAGCCAAAATAAATAAATATTAAAAAAAAAATTGTAGTTAGTATGCAATATTTTCCCCATAAATGTGTACCAAATGCTAGCAGAGTGTTGTTGGGATTTTTTATACTTTTATTTTGCAAACTTGATACAATGAGCATTTATTACTTATACAACTATTAAAAGTTTTGTATGTTAAAAAAGAGTAACTTTTTTTCACCAACACTCTTTATTGTCCATCTCTTTGACAATGGCCATCCTAGTAGGTGTGAGTTGTGTCTCACTGTGGTTTTGATTTGCATTTCCCTGATAATCAGTAACACTGAGCATCTTTTCATGTGCTTGTTGGACATGAGCATATCTTCTTTGAAGAAATGTCGATTCAGATTCAAAAAAGAGTAACTTTAGAGTTACCTGTTTGATCTTCCATGACTGTAAGCATTTCTAATGGGTTAAATCTTATTTTTATTTGCAATTTATGTCAGAGTAGCAGTTACCAATACAGAAGAAATGACGGGGTATATTTTTGAAATGAGTGTACTGCCAACTACAAGCATGTGAGGCCAGGTCTCATTGCTGAAAGAGGATTATTCAAGCAAATTCCTCAGATAATTCATATCAGTAAACTACTTTGCCTGAGTTCCTTGCATAACTATAAGGAAAGTATAATAACCTTATCTTAACTAAGTAGAATATTTTAGTGTTAGAAATCTGGTCCAAATTGTCATTTTTAATAAGACAGTTTCTTTTGATTTAAAACCTGTCTTTTGCCTGTTTTTCTATTAGGTTGTTGGTTTTTTATTCTGTAAATGAAATTTGAGAGTTATTTGTATATTGTATGCTACGTCCCTCTATCAGAGAATGCATCCACCAACATATATATATATATATATATATATATATATGTATTGCAAATATATTTGTCAACTTTAAAACTTATCTTTTCACTTTCCTGTGGGTGGTTTTTAGTAAAGTGGCATTCTTAATTTAATTTTTGTTGAATTTATCAATCTTTTAATTTAAGGTATACATCTGTGTCTTGTTTAATAAGTCTTTCCCTAACTTGAGGTTATAAGGATAATTTTCCTATAATTCAAACTTTAAAACTTTTCCGTTCTTATGTCACTAATTTAGCAGGAACTGAGTTTTGAATATGGTGTTAGTTTGAAATATTTCACCAAAAATATTTTGTATTTGGATATTTAAAAAGAAGTAATATATTATTAAAAAAAACAGAAACCAAAGAAAAGTGATATACCAAAATAAGTCTGCCTTCTATTCATGATTCCTGGTGTTCTCTTTCTCAGTTAAAAATTGTGCTTTTGTACTTCTAAAGTAGGCTTTAAAAATTCTTAGCTCCCTAGGTAATTATTTAATTCTCGTAATTTTCTTGGAAATACTGTACCAATTTCTTTTTTATTAATTTTTATTTAGTTTTGGCTGCGTGCAGGCTTTCTCTAGTTGTGGTGAGCGAGAGCTACTCTTTGTTGCGGTGCGCAGGCTTCTCATTGCGGTGGCTTCTCTTGTGGAGCATAGGCTGTAGGTGCGCAGGCTTCAGTAGCTGTGGCGCAGGCTTCAGTAGTTGTGGCACGCAGGCTCAGGAGTTGTGGCTTGCAGGCTCTAGAGCACAGGCTCAGTAACTGTGGCACACAGGCTTAGTTGCTCCGCGGCATGTGGGATCTTCCCAGACCAGGGCTCAAACCCATGTCGCCTGCATTGGCAGGCAGATTCTTAAGCACTGCACCACCAGGGAAGTCTTACTATACCAATTTTAAGAGAGTATTATGCTCTGGAAGGGAGTAGAAAATTTTGAGGTGATTTTTTTTCCTGATTAAGCTAGAGTTTAAGACTACCATAAATTTTTGACATGCCATTAAATGTGACTTTCTTAGTAGGAGCTAAGATGTAATCAAGAAGTTCGGAGATATGAAAATAAAGAATGTATAGTTATTACCTCTCAAGCTTTTTTTTTTTTGACAGTCATGAAATAAGTGTTTTAATGTATGAGTTAAGAAATATAATTGAATGAGGGTATATGTTGTGATTTATTCAATTGTATGTTTGACTGATTCTCCACATCCTCAAGAATGCTCTGTTTCCAGGGGTCCTGCCAGAGCAAGAACCATGGCTTATTTTGGGGAAGGAAAAGGACCCATCCACGTGGATAATGTGAAGTGCACAGGAAATGAGAGGTCCCTGGCTGACTGTATCAAACAAGATATCGGAAGACACAACTGCCGCCACGGTGAAGATGCAGGAGTTATTTGTGATTATTTTGGCAAGAAAGCATCAGGTAACAGTAATAAAGGTAAGTCACCTTCTGGGGCTTATACAAGTCAAAGAATACAAAGCCACACTTCATTATTCTAAGCAGTACTTTGATAATGAAACTCCCCTCCATAAGAATATACTCAATCCCTTGTTCCTTCTGCTAGTATTTAGAGGCAGTGGTTCTTGACAAACTTTACTGGATGGGACTCACAAGGGAGAGCAGGGTTCAGGGGCAGGAGTGGATTTACAGGATTTTGTAATCTCTGAGATTGTCCCCTTTTGACATTCTTAGCCATTTCTAACCGTTCCTTCTCTGGATGTAATAAAACTATCAAACTTGCTGGTATTCTTGAAGATTCAGAATTTATATTTGCTTCATAAAAAGAAGAAATGAAAATTTAAAGATGAATCAGAGAAGGGCACTTCTTCCACTCTTATTAATATCTTAAACAGCAAGGATAATTTTTAAAATTAATTGCAAAAAGAAAATTATCTTTTGTAGATTCTACTCTCTGAAATTTAAAAATGTAACTGGGGACTTCCCTCGTGGTGCTGTGGATGGGACTCCGTGCTCCCAATGTGGGGGCCGGGGTTCGATCCCTGGTCAGTGAACTAGATCCCACATACATGCTACAACTAAGGAGCCCGTGAGCTACAGCTGAGGAGCCTGCCTGCTGCAATTAGGGAGCCCATGAGCTGCAACTAAGGAGACCGCCTGCCGCAGCTAAGACACAGTGCAACCAAATAAATAAATAAATAAAATTTAAATAAAAATAAAAATGTAAGGAAAATACAAGTAATCTTCTAGTATAATACAGTAATGGATGTGTCATACATATATAAATAGAAGAGTTCCTAAAAGCTCTGAGTTTAATTTTTATGAAACAAATACAGCTTTAAATGAATAAGGGGGAAAACTAGCTCTTTTGGAGAAAACTATGGTTATGTTTTATGAAAAGAACAGTCATTTATTTATGTGGATTAAGAATCCATGGTTTTGGGCTTCCCTGGTGGCGCAGTGGTTGAGAGTCCGCCTGCCAATGCAGGGGACACGGGTTCGTGCCCCGGTCCGGGAAGATCCCACATGCCACAGAGCGGCTAGGCCCGTGATACATGGCCACTGAGCCTGCGCGTCCGGAGCCTGTGCTCTACAACGGGAGAGACCACAACAGTGAAAGGCCCGTGTACTGCAAAAAAAAAAAAAAAAAAAAAAGAATCCATGGTTTTGATACTTAAGATTTTCTTAAAATCAAGTGCATCTAGGGCTTCCCTGGTGGCGCAGTGGTTGAGAATCTGCCTGCCAATGCAGGGGACATGGGTTCGAGCCCTGGTCTGGGAAGATCCCACATGCCGCGGAGTAACTGGGCCTGTGAGCCACAATTACTGAGCCTGCGCCTCTGGAGCCTGTGCTCTGCAACAAGAGAGGCCGCGAGGTGCATCTATATCTGAGCATTCTCTTTTTCTAACATCTTTTAATAACCATTAAAGACAATGCAATAAATAAATTGGACGTTGTTAATATGATTCTTCACTATCTGAGGGTCTTTTGAGTGTGGAGAAGAATACTTATAACCCTTTGTGCTTTGTTTCATATATATATATATTATATATATATACACACATATATATTACATGAAATAAATATGATTTGGTAAGCCAATTTTTCCTAAGTATTGACTATAATTTAATGTATTAAATTCCCTCCAATAATTTAAACCACAGTTACAAAGTGAACATAATTAATTCTTTGGATTGTGGAAAATTTCTTAAGCAGCAGAAAAGCATAAAAATTCAGTAATTGTAAAATGTTCTACCATATTTCTATGTAAACCTATTTTAAAATATGAAATACCATATTTATTTCTTCATTATTAATACATTTGTTTTAATGCCTTCCAAAGGTGTAGCACTGCTTATTTTGATACCCTTCCATGGTCTTAATTCTACCATATCTGAAATAAAAAAATTTCATCTTAGACTAGCTGGATTACTGAATCTGGTTTATTATTAACCTGTTGACTTTGTGTGGAGGCTCAAGACCTAATAACTTCTATAAGGTGATTCAAACCCAAGCCATTGGTTATTGGTCATCTGATGGGATCCTTTTATAAATGAATTTCATTTTACTTTATAATTTTTTTATAATAGTGGGTTTTATGGCTTTAAATAGATTTTACTTTCTTGCAATCTGCTTCCTTACTCCAGAATGATGTAAACTTCCAGTTTTGCTTGCTTTGTATTACATCATTCCTTGTCATGGCATTATATACATTGACCTGACTTGGAACATTACTGGAAACTTCTGTTTTTCTGGTATCTTATAATTTGCAGTGTCATGTAGAGGACTCATATCCTAAGAGACGAGGATTAAGGTTTGACAGCATGTCTCTGAGATCCTTTGACAAATTAATGATCTTGGTACACATTGTTGAACCTCTCTCTTCATGAACCTCTCTCTCCGTGCTGATTCCATATTGGGCTCCCTTCTACCTGGTTATTATGGGAGAACATTAGTGCAGACTAGACTTTCATGGTCTTGGCACAATTCCTACCCTTCTCTTCTTACACAGGTAGAAAAACAGTATATATCTATACTTTATACACGTGTACTTAACCAAAGAAACAGCGTATCCCCATACAGATTCTCCTACTTTCTAAAATTATTTTTAAAGCTAGTCATAGTTTATTTACTCTTCTTTTATACACCACCTTTTCATATATTTTTAGTTTAACTCTTCTTTTTTTATGCTCTTGACAGAAATCTGTTATCTTGAGAAGTTTGACTATATATATCCTTAAATACAATTTGCCACTTAAATTGGCTTAATAAATCCTTTCCATATATTAACATGCTATATGAGTAAATGTAAATTTATGTCAGAATTTCATCCTGGGAATGTGCTTTGCTCCTATGAATTACATTTGTGTATGTGGCTTGGAAGAGTGTTGTCTGTGAAAATCAAATAATTCAGAGCATTGTTGCCTTTTGTAGTTCTCGTTTAATATTTCTGAACTCCCGAACAATCTCTATAATCAGCAGAGGAGGAGATGTGGGTACCACAAGGATGATGTACTAGACAGGGCCAAATCATTCAGCAGCCTGTGAAACCTCTTCAGAACTGATTGTAGGAAACCTCATAAAGTTCCTTGTCTACTTGTGAATTATTGTTGCCTTGGTTAAATGAGAAAACAACTTTTAATTTTTATTATAAGATAGGACTTCCCTGGTGGCACAGTGGTTAAGAATCCGCCTGCCAATGCAGGCACACAAGTTCGATCCCTGGTCTGGGAAGATCCCACATGCTGCAGAGCAACAAAGCCCATGTGCCACAACTACTGAGCCCATGAGCCACAACTACTGAAGCCCATGTGCCTAGAGCCCATGCTCCGCAGGAAGAGAAGCCACCGCAATGAGAAGCCTGCACACTGCAACGATAGCTCTTGCTCGCCGCAACTACAGAAAGCCCATGTGCAGCAGTGAAGACCCAATGCAGCCAAAAATAAATAATATATATAAATAAAATAAATAAAATTTTAAAAAAGTTTAATTTTTATTATAAGAAAAATAGCCTATAATTTGAAGAGAAAAAGCACTTTAAAATAGAGGAAGCATCAGGGGAATGTGTCACTAAGCATCAGGGGAATATGTCACTTGTGTCTTTATCCCACTATCAGCAATATGATAGTTTAATTAAAAACCTCTTTCTGCTTCAGAGTCTCTCTTATCTGTTTGTGGTTTGAGATTACTGCACCGTCGGCAGAAGCGGATCATTGGTGGGAAAAATTCTTTAAGGTAAAAGGTTCCTTAAATACAGATTACACTGATAATTTCACTGTCCTTTGACCTATATTTACTTTATATAGACCATGTTCTTCAAATCACTGTCCCCTGATTTATGAGATAGATGGCTTGCTGAAAGGTTATGTGGCAGAAACAAACTAATTTAACAGGAAATCTGAAAAAAATGTATAACTACAAATTCATTTAATTTAGAATATATTTGTTTTGGACTTGACTCACTTTAATATAATTTTTTTATTTGTTGAATTTACTAGTGGAAAACCAGTGCTTTGCTTATTAAATACTTCTTCCGGGGAATTCCCTGGCGGTCCAGTGGTTAGGACTCGGCGCTTTCTCTGCCGTGGCCTGGGTTCAATCTCTGGTCGGAGAACTAAGATCCCACAAGCCAAAACAAAAAACAACTTCTTCAGGCTGCTTAGGTGAGGGAGAAAATATGCTTCAAATCATGAAATATAAAGAAGACACATTGTTTCCAAGAACATCAGAATTTGGTGGGATGCATACACATCCTATAGGCAAGTCTTCAGGGTGGTCTGCTCAAAGTTGTAGGACTATTCATTCTCAAAGTAGGAAGGGAGTCTACATCCTAGAGTCCCCTTTTTCCTCCCACCTCCCCTTTTTACTTCTTTCCTCCCACCTCCCAGCCTTCTAAGTCCTTGTTTTGCTGGATGACTGTCCTTGCTTTTCAGCCTTTTATGGATATTGATGAGTGGCTTACTTTCTTCTTAGGGGTGGTTGGCCTTGGCAAGTGTCCCTCCGGCTCAAGTCATCCCATGGAGATGGCAGACTCCTTTGTGGGGCCACACTCCTGAGTAGCTGCTGGGTCCTTACAGCAGCACACTGCTTCAAGAGGTATGTGTTCACCTTTCCAAACAACTCGGTTTGGCTCTTATTGGCCAGCTCTTCCAATCCCTTCCTGCTCTACAGCATGCAAGAAACTTGGGGTTTCAGAGCCAGGGTATAGGCCTTCCTTGTCTCTACCAGCGGCACTGTGGAAGTGAGGGGGTAACATCAGGAGCAAACAGCTCTCAGGAAGCTACTTGCTACCTGGTGTTAAAGCAAACTCTAGAGTTAAGGAGAAGACAAGATCGGTTTTTGAAGGGGAGGCGGCTGTGTTAGTGCTTCCCCCAAGAACATATCTGAGGATGAAATTATATCCCATATTGCTAGAAGAGACCTCAGATTATTTGATTATGAATGGTAAGGAATAGGGAGTCCAAGTTTAGTGTTTTGATTTGGTGTTTTGATTTGAATTTTAGAACCTTTGGGTCTTCTTGGTGTTCTGTGTCTTTTAGATTTCTCTATTTGTACCTGTCAGGTTGCATCCTGATTATTTCCGTTTGTCCCAGGAATTTTATCAGCCCAATCTGAAGTTTTCCCAGTTCAGAGGGGAAGCCATGCAGAGAGATTCAGTGTGCCAGAGTCACACTGCTTATGGTGACAGCACCTGCACTAGAACCTAGTGGTCCTTTCTCCTTGTCCTGTGCTCTTTTGTGGGCCCTGGCTAATGGCCATTTCCTCAGCATAAGTTTTAGTATTTAAAAATGTATACCATTGCTTGCAAATATTGATAGTTATTGAATCAAGGTGATGAGTACAAGGGGTTTCACTATTCTGTGTACTTAAAAATACTCATAAAATGTTTTAAGTAAAACATGTACCATAGTGTTGAAAAATTGTTACAACCAAAAATTTGTTTTGTATTTTTTCATATGTGAAAATATATGGCCTCTGTGTATTTACAATCCATCCATGTAGATTTTAACTGCCATATGAGTGTTAACTTCTATTGTAAGATGAAACCAACCTCAGTTTACTTATTCTCCTACTGGTGGAAGGTTAGGTGCTTTCCATTCTTTCATTATTAACACAATGTTGCATTAGATATCCATTACGTGTCTCATTGGTACAGACATGTGGGAGCATTGTGCTGGGTCCTGGAGTATGGGTGCCATTCAATTTTACTAAACACTACCAACTTATGTTCTAAAGCAACTGTATCAGTTTATATCAGAGCAATGTGTAAGTTCCTGTTTCCTCACATCCCTACCCCAACTTGATACCATCAACATTTTCAATTTTTGCCAGTCTTAGAGTTTTTGGATTTCTTTTTAATTCTGTTTTCCTGATTAGTGTCTTCCTCTTTCATGAATTATTTGTTCACGTCCTTTGCTTATTTTTCTATTCGATTGTCTTTTGTAATTGATTTAAACATTTTTTTGGATATATTCTTTGTACAGAATCTTTGTTATTATGTGTTACAAATAACTTTTCTCAATCTGGGGCATGTCCTTTCACTAGTTTAAGGTCTTTTTCTTATGAAGATGTTTTAATTTTAATATATTTAAATGTGTCAATTTTTAAAGTCTTATAAAAGCTTTGTATATCTTATTTTAAAAATTCTTCTTTAGCCCCATATGAAGATAGTAGTTTTTTACAAAAAAAATGTACAATTTTGTTTTTCCTATTTAGATTTTTAATCTGTTTACAGTTTTTGTGTGTGTGTGTGTGTGTATGGTATACGGTATAAGGAAGGGACCTAATTTTATATTTTTCTTTATGGATAGTTAGTTTTCCCAGTACTTTTTAAAACTAAACATTCCATTCTTTACCAGCTGATTTATGTCAACTGTGTTGTTTGCCAAGTTCTCATGTATCTTTGTTTCTAGAATCTCTATTCACTTCCTCTTATCTATTTTGATAAATATTATGGAGTAATGTTCCATGTTCAAGGTGCTGCAGAAGACACAAATCTGTATTTTACATAGCCTTTGTCATTTCTGCGGTAATAATTGAGTTTGAGAGTTCACCTATATACCAGTGGGTTTAATATAGTCCTGTGTTACATGAATGGCACAGACAATAAAGATTCATTTATTAACTTAACAAAAAGTTATTGAGCCTGTCATGTTCGCAGGAATGTGCCATGCGCTAGAAATATCTTGGAGAATAAGACGGATAGGACCCTTGGTACCATAAGGTTTTTTTGTTTGTTTGTTTTGTTTTTGTTTTTGTTTTTTGCGGTATGCGGGCCTCTCACTGTTGTGGCCTCTCCCGCCGCGGAGCACAGGCTCCGTATGCGCAGGCTCAGCGGCCATGGCTTACGGGCCCAGCCGCTCCGCGGCATGTGGGATCTTCGCGGACCGGGGCACGAACCCGTGTCCCCTGCATCGGCAGGCAGACTCTCAACCACTGTGATACCAGGGAAGCCCATCATTTTTCACATTTTTCCTAGTGTTAATACAGACTTTGGAATGCAGTATCCTATTGGCTGTTTGAAGCAGAAACTTGGATAAATTTTTTCTGCAGTTGCCCTATGAATTTTACACAATATAAATTGCTTGCTTTTGCTATTTTCTACTTTTTTTTTTTTTTTTGCCACGCTATGTGGCTTGCAGGATCTTAGTTACCCGACCAGGGATCGAACCCCTGACCCCTGCAGTGGAAGCATGCAGTCCTAACCATTGGACTGTCAGTGAACTCCCACTATTTTCTACTTTAAATCATTACTACAAGTACTGTAAAATGACCCTCTCTCTATGGTGGTATGGCAATATAATTGAGAGAAAAATTCCTGAATGTTAAACTAATTTCTTTTAATTGCTTTTTCTGATAACAAACACCACTTTGGAGGAAAGAATGTACCCAAAACAAGGATTCTTTCATTTCTGTAATTCTTCTGCAAATTTGATTTGATCAAGAATATAGCTTTACCTGATTTTATCTATTTGACTTTTTTGCCTAGAATCACCAAAGAAGCTGGAAATTGTCAGAGATTGCTGCTCTGAAAATCAGAAATATCTAAATTATTAGACATTATAATTAGAAAGATGAGCCAGAGTAATGGGACTTTTTTTTTTTAAGTTTTACCTTTTTTAAAAAAAATTTGTTTATTTATTTATAGCTGTGTTGGGTCTGTGTTTCTGTGCGAGGGCTTTCTCTAGTTGTGGCAAGCGGGGGCCACTCTTCATTGCGGTGTGCGGGCCTCTCACTATTGTGGCCTCTCTTGTTGCGGAGCACAGGCTCCAGACGCACAGGCTCAGTAGTTGTGGCTCACGGGCCTAGTTGCTCCGCGGCATGTGGGATCTTCCCAGACCAGGGCTCGAACCCATGTCCCCTGCATTGGCAGGCAGATTCTCAACACTGTGCCACCAGGGAAGCCTGGGACTTCTTTTTAAGAACAAAATGTGTGCAGTACTTAACATATGTTCCACCATGACCTAGTATATGGTAGAGTTCTTAAGGACATGGTCTTTGGTGATATATACAATACCATCAACTATGCTAAAACCATTTCCTGAACACACACTATATGTATGTAAGGGAGAGTGCGAGGTTCTACAGGGAACGTCTCTTCTCCATAAGCAACTGGAACCATTTACACAAGCAATTTCAGTCAACTACTTTTTGAGTTTCATCCAGACAACAGAGAAAAAAAAGATTCTAGAAGTAGCAGATGTGTACCGGCTGATGTAAAATACTGTCTTTTTGAAGAGATGAATCTATAAGGAAAGAAAATGACCGTCATAAAGAAAATGACCATCACCTGAATTAACTCTTCTAATTCTAGAAAATTTTAATTGTAGTTTAATTCCAGAATCTCAGAGAAATTAGAATAGTGGATTTTACTAACTGCCCTGTCTCAGATCCTCTCTTGCTCAAACTTGTCCAGGAATTTCATCCAATTTTTATTTGAGGGGGAGTTGAAAGCATTTCAGCAAAGCAAACAACTGAATGGCTGTGTCAGCCAAAACCTGAAATGTTTGTTTTAGAAACGTTTTTGAATAAAGTGTATCAAAATAACAAAAAGCTCAACTAGAAAGCCCTTAAAATGCATTGAAAAAGAATTCCTTGATATATTTTTCTTGAGAAGCCTAGAACCATGGAAAATGATTTCAAAGTGCAAAATCATACTGGTAACCTCAGCCAAAGTGTTATCCCTGAAGTATATAATTGCACTCACTAGGAGAGGTGACACTGGAAGACAAATATTTGGTTAGAAAAGTAATCCAGCCTTGTGTCAGATGCTCTTCAAATTCCAAGCATAAATCTATTCTAAGAATAACTGGAGTGAAAGGAGTGTGGGAATCACTGCTTGGATTTAGCTGGTCCATTTCTTAAATCAGGATGACTTTAAAAGTATAGATTCTAATAAGGAACTTCATCTTAACAAGAATGATGCATTTTTCCTTCTTGTCAGGTAAATATTTTATTTTTATTCTCAGGTTAATATCAACTCCTGCTTGGTGAGCATATTAATTTGGGAGTATACTCAAAAATACCCGCTGAAATCTACCTGATCTGAGAACACAGTATAAGTATGGAATGTGTACATGTTTGTGTTATGGCAGTCTGTTAGTCATCTCTTAGGATGCTCACTTCACCCAGTGAAATTCCAGGCATGAAGAGGCAGGCGTTATGCCCGTGCCTTTAAGTCTCTGGTTCAGTGGTTCTCCAGACTGACTGTGAATTTGGATTACCCATGGTCCTACATCAGCCCTATTAATTTAATGTTCTCAGAGTTTGTATGGCCTGGACATTTGTATTCTTTTTTTTTTTTTGAGGTACGCGGGCCTCTCACTGTTGCGGCCCCTCCCGCCGCGGAGCACAGGCTCTGGACGCGTAGGCCCAGCGGCCACGGCCCATGGGCCCAGCCGCTCCGCAGCATGTGGGATCCTCCCGGACCGCGGCACGAACCCGTGTCCTCTGCATAGGCAGGTGGACTCTCAACCACTGCGCCACCAGGGAAGCCCCTGGACATTTGTATTCTTAAAAGTGGTACAGGTGATTCTGATGAACAGCTAGTATTAATGAGAACATGAGCTCTTTGTGGAGACTTTTTTTAAAAAGTAACTTTTGTGAGGGTGTTGTTATAACATAGGAATTGGTGAGAGGAGGTCTCATTTCAGTAAGTACGGGATCAGACTGTATGTATGTGAACAGAACGTGTCTTCCAAAGGAAGTCATTTAACATATATTTATTAAGAGCTTTCTCTGTGCAAACCACTTTGCTTGGTGCTGAGGATACAAAAGTGAGCACGACATGGACTTTACACTTAAGGAGCCTTTAACTGGGGAGACCTGACATCTTAACAAGTGGTAGAAGCTGTTATAAACGCTCTGACAGTGCTATTGCGAGTGTTCAAAAGAAGGATTGGCTAGCTTTCAGGGAGGGCAGGAAGAGCTTACTAGGAGATCTTGAGACTTGAAAGATAAAATCAGTTTTTGCCATATTAGGATGAGGGGTGGAGGGAATGATATTGCAAATAGTCTGAATAAAGACAGGTTTGTCAGATACCTCTTCAAGCGGCCAGAATGACAGGGACACAGACACGAGGACGAGGGTGGTGTCAGAGAGGTGGACAAGGGCCATTCTTCGATGGGTTTGTATATCATTTAAGGAATTTGAACTTTACTATGTAGACAGTGAAGGGTATCTATCTGGAAGGGTATCCAGAAGGGTAGTTATATTGTTAGACAGAAACATTGCTCTGGCTGCAATGTGAAGGATGGCTTGAAAAAGTTGAAACTTGAAGCAGCAAGGCCATTTAGCAGACTGCTGTAGTAATCCAGGCATGAAGTGACGCATTAAGGCAAGACTTCCCAAGACTTTAAAACTGGGATATTTAAAAAATAAATTTCCTTGCTGTAGAAATGTCCTGTTTCTTTGTTCACTGGCTGAAGACTCAATTTTTAGATAATGTAGGATGTATTCATATAGCCAGTTTAGATGCAAGGATTATTTTAGCTAAGTGTCACAGCTTTTTTTCAAAGAATGGAAAATATTGTTGCAATAAAACTTTTCTTTTTGGCTGAACAGTAATGTAATTATCTTAAATATAAAAAGTTGACATATGAAGGGAATGTCTCATAACTCGAGCTTAAAAGTTATAAGCAACACAAGAAACTGCATTAAAGAAAAATTAAAAAATAGGATGCCTACTTTATGCCATAGTATTTCTCTAGACCAGTGTTATCTACTAGAAATATAACGTAAGCCACAAATACAAATCTTGTATATAAGTTTAAATTTTCTAGCAGCCACATTAAAAGATTAAAAAACCAAATGGGTGAAATTAACTTCACCCATATGATATATTGATATATATATATATATCATTGTATATAATGATATATTTCATTTAACTCAGTATATCCAAAATATCATTGCAAAATAGGATATAAAATTGAGATATTTGATAGTCTTACTATCTAGAGAAACAATATATTTTATATTCTTTTTTCATAGCAAATATTTGAAATCTTGTGCATATTTTTGTACTTTTAGCACATCTCATTTTGGACCAACTGCATTTCAAGCACTTCATTAGCCACATGTGGCTACTGTACTGGACAGTGAAGCTTGAGATAATTTCTTAAATTCCACTCCAAAGATATATGAAACATTTAAGCAGCACTTTCAAGGATGCATTGACAGTTATTCTTGTTAGAAACATAAATCACTTGGGATTTTGCTTTAAAACCTGAATATATTAATGAGTCATATTGAATTTTTAAAATACATTAGTATCAATACACAGAAAGTAGAAGTGAGAGTTATTTAAATATCTGATTATTCTTCATGACTATTACTTTTTGAGTTTCAGGATATGAAATAATCCTAAACTTAAAGTTTTAAGTGGAATCCATAAGAAGATAGTCTCTAGGTACAATATATGAAAAGCCTTCTGAACTTTAAAGATATGTGATAATTTAAGGTTGAAAATGGAGAATTTCAAGCAACCACAGGAAATTATTAGTTTCACAGATCACTGGTAGGTGGTTGTGTAAGCTAAATCATCTTTGTTGCATTGTTCAGTTTTTTGAGCTGACACAGTTAAGAAAATCACTTTATATATTGCAATGTTGTTAGAGCCCTACTTAGGGCTATAAGAATCTTTGAGCAACTTATAACTTCCAGAAATTTTATAGGAATAAATGAAAGGTTATTTCAAATAGACAGTCACTAGAAACTTCCAGTTTTTGAATACCACTTCTCTAAATTCACATTCAAGTACAGGACCCATTTCCAGTGGAAGATATTGAAGTTTTGATTAAAAAAAAAAATTAAGGTGAGAGCTGTTAAATGTTCCTTTTGAACAGTCAGATGCTAGCGGAAAGTAGGTGGTGAGTTGATGAAACCAGAGTTGGAGTTTTGGCAGATCAGGGAAAGAAGGATTGAGAGCTTTTGCAAAAGAGTGATGATGGAATCCAAGCCTTGTAAGAAGTCATAAGCAGAGTGAGAATGACATGAAAAAACTAGTGGGGCCGACGGATTGAAGTCCAGTGGGGGTGAAGAGCTGTGGATGGAGCTGTAAAACTGTAAAGATAGGAGGTACTTAAGTATGAGTAGAGCTGTAAAACTGTCAAAACGAGATGCTTGAAATCAAGACTTCAAAAATGTCTAATATTTGGTGAGTATGAGCTGTAGGTGTGGGGCTGAGATCAAGCAGAGAAAACACTCTCTGCAGGTGAGGTTAGGGAACTAAAAGGGAAAGGTGTTGGGAATTAAGTCATTGAGAATGTTTTAAGTAGCTATAGAGGGGAAGCGAGCAAGGTGCTATACTCTTCAGTGAGAAAGAGGAAGTGATCAGGAGGTGGGTTGGATGATGTATTTTAGGTTGGCGGTTCTCAAGTGGGGACAATTTGCACCCTAGGGAATATTTGGAATGTCTGGAGACATTTTTGGTTGTCAAACTGGGGTGTGTGTATAGGAGTGTGCATGCTACTGGCATCTAGTGAATAGAGGCCAGGGATGCTTCTAAACATCCTACAATGCACAGCACAGCTCCTTACAACAAATGATAATCTGGTCCCAAATGTCAGTAGTGCTGAGGTTGAGAAACTGCTTTAGGCAGATGTATCAGAATCAAGGTATGTTGGCTGAAAAACAGGCTGAGAACTGTCAGTCAAGTAAATATTGTATTTCTATTTTAATTGAATAGTTCCTATGGAAAAAAGACACATTCATTAAAAATAAACATTCATTCATTCACTAAATCAACAAACATATGCTGCATTCCTACTTAACTGGCATCACTATTCTCAATGTGTAAGATTCATCAGTGAACACAAAGATCCCTGCCCTTGAGTACCTTTTGTTCAAGGTGGGGGCGGGGGAGACAGAGAACAATAAATACAATAAACAGTAAATTAGATAATTTGTTAGAAAGTGTTTAATAAAAAAGGAAAAGTAAAGCAGATTAAGGATATTGGGAGTACTGGGGGATGGGAGCACAAGCAAGGGTGGGTTGCAATTTTAGATGTCAAGGTAGGTCTTACTGAGGTGATGTCTGAACAAAGATTTAAGAGATGAGAGCATATAATGAATGTATGTTGCCCTGAAGATAGTTTTGGTTTGCATTCAGTTCACAGAAAAGGGGAGTGAAGTGGATTGTGCTAAGTGCTTGGGGGGATACAGAGTTAAATCAGTTTCCACCCTCATGGAATTTCATGATGAACTAACAATCTTGGAAATGATAGAAAAATGACGACAGCAAACACAGGATGGTAATTTTGCCCTATACTGTTTGTTCCTGTTTTGATCCTTTTTCATGGTGGGGAAATGACAGGTTAGTGATTAGCCCTTATTTTCCACATTTGCTCCTTCTCAGAAAACAGAGTTAGATGGTAACCTGGGTTAAATAGTGAAATGAATGAAGAAAAAAAGTGATGACAGTGGGTTTACAGTGTGACCCCAAGAGCAGTGGGATCAGAGAAAAGGAAAGGAAGGTTAAACTTATAAAAGGGATTAATGATTTGGAAGAAAGGCTTACAAGCATCTCTATTAACCTTCCTGGCTGACAGTTATCAATTTACAACATTTGAAACAAGCTTCCCATTAGCTCTCTCTGCCTCCCAGGTATGGTAACAGCACTAGGAACTATGCTGTTCGGGTTGGGGATTATCATACTCTGGTGCCGGAGGAGTTTGAAGAAGAAATTGGAGTTCAGCAGATTGTGATTCACTGGGAGTATCGACCAGACAGCAGTGACTACGACATCGCCCTGGTTAGATTACAAGGACCAGAAGAACAATGTGCCAGATTCAGCAGCCACGTTTTGCCAGCCTGTTTGCCACTCCGGAGAGAGAGGCCACAGAAAACAGCCTCCAATTGTTACATAACAGGATGGGGAGACACAGGTAACAAATAACCCAAAGAAACAATTAAAAGCTGGGCACCTGCTTGTGTCTGGGATTATCCATACATTTGGGTGTACAGTGGGTAGCAAAATCTTAAAGGGGGTTCAGGCTTAGTTGTCTGGAAATTTCGCCAAGTGTGAGATGCATGCATGTAATCTGGATTCATACCCTGAGGGTACTGTGGTTCCCATTAGAACTTAGACCCTACTCAGGACTTGGGCCTAGCTGTCTCTATTTTAAAGTTTTCCTTGGGCTTCCCTGGTGGCGCAGTGGTTGAGAGTCCGCCTGCTGATGCAGGGGACACGGGTTCGTGCCCCGGTCCGGGAAGATCCCACATGCCGCAGAGTGGCTAGGCCCGTGAGCCATGGCCGCTGAGCCTGCATATCCGGAGCCTGTGCTCCGCAACGGGAGAGGCCACAACGGTGAGGGGCCTGCGTACCAGGGTGGGGGAGTTTTCCTAATGACTTTGATGTAGCTCCCCCAGCAAAGAGCTTTGGTGTTTGATGGTTTCTTTGTAATGGAGCCCTTTATCAAAGTGAATCTTATGCAGAATTCCTAAATGAAGAACAGACAAAAATCAGAGCTGCTGAGGTTCAAGTGGAAGGATCCAGCTCACTTGGGTTTCTCCTTCCACAACCCCCTTCTCACTCTTACCACCTCCCCATCCCCAAGCAGGATAGTGTTCAGCTTTCTGTATTGTCTTGCTAGAGTTAACATGAGCTAGTGCCTGCTCAGGATGGTCTTCGAAACATCTAGGTCTCACCTGGATTAGGTGCTTGACTCACACATGACTACCGAGTAAGGAGAAATGATTGGGTTGACTGCTTTCCATGAGAAGTAATTAACACTGAAAAGAACATCAAATAAGTATTTCTACAGGTGATAATTTCAATAAGGTTATATTTAGTAAATGTAAGTATTTGTTTTCATTTTATCGCATGCTACATTAAATCTGGGCTTTAAACTTACGTTATTTCATAGCAGCAAAATGTAGAACATCTGTAGCAGATATACAATACTGAGAGTTCTGCGACCAATCCTGAAATAAACCTTAAAAAGTGGAAACATTTCCTGGATGATATAATAGAACCAGGTCAGAGTAAATGCCTTCTCACAACGCTATGCTGATCTGTGAGGCAAACTGAAGGCTGGAGTATAGCTGCTGAAATTATTACTTCATCAGGAAAATGAATCAATCACCTCCCTTTAGACACTACATCTGAATAGAGATGACAAAGAAAGTAAATTTTACAGAATGTTTTATTATGGATGAATCACTCCAGTTAAGTAAATTGGATTGGACAATAATGTGGAGTTTAGATCCAAGAAAAGGCTATCATGGAGAACCTATCAATTATACATTTTAGCCACTAAATAGAGAATAAGTGGCTTACTAGTAAATAGAATACATTAACAAGTGGTTAAACTTCAGCCTGTTTCTATGTAAGAATGTTGTTTCTGAATCATCTTTATGGAATACCATGTTTCTCTTGAGGATAGTAACTGCCACCTTATGTGCTTATATAGAATTATTTTTAATTAATCCTCAAGTCAGTAAAGTAGATGAGTCCTACAGCAGTGGATTTGCTAATACAGAACCAGCATGAATGCACCCTCAGTGTTTTAATATACAGAATTCAAATTCTAAAGCCTGCACAAATGTGCTTTCTGTAGGTTACCTTTTTCTACTGGGCAAGTCCGTAAGCATTACTAAAGTATTCTTCAAAAAATGCAGTACTGAGAAACAGAATGGTGAAGGGTTAGAGTATGGTTAAGTGCAAATAAAGAAAATACCATTTATAGTTACCACTCAAACTACACTAATGCCACAGTAGGGCTTTTTATTTTAATAGGGCTATTAAATGTTCATTAAACTGTTAAATGTAGCTCTTTTTGCTCCCATCTTTACCTGGAATCTAATTCAATTATTTGGTCTGCATAGGACGAGCCTACTCAAGAACTCTACAACAAGCAGCCATCCCCTTACTTCCCAAGAGGTTTTGTGAAGACCGTTATAAGGGTCGATTTACAGGAAGGATGCTCTGTGCTGGAAACCTCCATGAACACAAACGTGTGGACAGCTGCCAGGGAGACAGCGGAGGACCACTCATGTGTGAACGGCCAGGAGAGAGCTGGGTTGTATATGGGGTGACCTCCTGGGGATATGGCTGTGGGGTCAAGGATTCCCCTGGTGTGTATACCAAAGTCTCAGCCTTTGTACCTTGGGTAAAAAGTGTCACCAAACTGTAATCCTTCATGGAAACCTCAAGAAAATAATATTTAGAGAATCTGTTGGAAACTTTCCAACATTGGCATTTAGCCGAGATGCCAACTAATGGGAACGAAGATCCCTGTTTCTGTGTTTTGTGTTGTGATAAGAACTGCGCATCCCTTTGCTGCTTGAGAATTTGTGATGTGAACATTTTGGCTACAGATACCTCAGTGTAGTAATGATTATCCTTATTTAGCATTGTTGCCTACCCAAATTAGTTTAATGGACACTAAATTCATTATTCTCATCAGTCTCGTCTCTGCCTGTTCTCAGCATTCTCCAGAGATTATTGTATATTGATTGTGCAGTCAGGCTGTTTTTACATTTATTTGGATTGAGAACTCCTTTATAACTGAATCAATATGGTATATATTCATAAAGAGCCTACATTTGACATAAAAAAATACTCTTTACTCAAAATAAGAGTGGCATCGTTTTCTGTTCATGTAAGTTTTTAAGCTCAGATTTTTTTCATTAGGCTGATAAAAAAAAATCAGACCACATCTTTCTGGCCTTTCGTGAGAAAATTGAAGGCCAAAAAAGATAAAGGAATTCTGTTATAAACAGACTGGAAAAGAATATCATTGTCACAGTACATTCCTGAATGAAGCCTTTGTACCAAGCACTATGGCAACTAAAGAGAAAAACATTCTAGCTACCTTGTATGTTGTTAGCACAATTCAGCATTCCTGATAACATAATAAAGAATGCCTTCAAATTGTTCAATGCACAACCTAATTCAATCTGCTTGATTATTTTTAATCACTTCAAATTTACAGCTTGGTAAAACAAAAATGTTTTTTCCTTAGCATCATGCTCTTTTCCAGACAATGATTTAAGAGTGCCACCTATTGCAACCTTCTGGTAACTAACTTAAACCTGCAGACTATCCTGATACAGTCCCATCTAATAAAAATAGACTATTAAAAATGCTTTCCCTGTCTACAGTTTGAAAAAGTCTAAAATAACTTATATTTAATCCATATACCACTTATGTGCTAGGTGGCTATGCACCTCATTGACAATTTATAAAAGGTAAGATTTTATATTTCTAGTTTTCAAATGGGTTAACAGGCAGAGGCCAAGATGAGACAGCTGTTGAAAGGCTTTGAATCCAAACTCCAGGACAGGAAGAGTCCCAGTGCAGACAAGAGCATCTCCTCCCACCCCTCTAACCCATGGTTCTCCTGTCTAAAGGTAAGGAGAACCATAGGTTCTCCCTCTGGCTATTTCCCAAAGGAGTAAGGGATAGCTGCTTATGTAACCTACAGGGCATTCTTGGTAGCAGCACAAAATCTTTGCCCAAATATAAAAGCTAAGCCCTCAGGATACTTGAGTAATCCTTATCAGAGGTGACATGACTGCTATCATGAGTCCTTCCCAAAATCCCAGGTAGTGAAAAAAGGTGAAGCGTTGTGAGTGCAAACTATAGGATTAAGAATGCTTAAGTAATCCTCTTAAATGGCTAAATCACCACGGAGGGACTTCACCCCCATTCCTTTCCCTTCTGTATCATATTGCATCCCTTTTGTAAATTCTGAGTTATGTAAAAAAACTGGTGCTAACCTGAAAGTGCTTTATAGTTTACTACTTGGCAGAACTGCAATGCAGTTCAAGTAGAATAGCATTAGTTTTCTAAACACTCATGACTTTGGTAAAGGAAAAACTTTGCATTTACATCTAGAGATGACGGAGCTATAGACGGTGCACACATGCACAGGGGCTTGGGAAAAACCTGCATGCAGGTGCGAAAATTTATCTTCCTGAAAGTTTCTCATGGGCCATCCTTGTAATTGAACTACAGCGCTGATGCAAACATTTATATTGGCTTTTTAACTAGACCAGAGGCTGGCAAACTTAAAGAACAGATAGTTAACAGATGGCCTGCAGTTTGCTCAGCCTTGAGGTAGAATGTTTAGTTCATAAAATATGCATTTATCATAGCTTATTTTTTTGTTAAATGTTAAGTGTGAGTTTTAAAGATGCACGTGTTCAGTGCACATCTGTGTAAGTAAAGTGCATAGCTTTTCACCGTGCAGTTTCCTTAATCTTCTGTGTGGTATTAAATAACCCTGCTCTCTTCCTCAGGGGTAAACTGGTTTTTATGTATAAGAGTTTTCCCCAAATACCTTACACAACAATACTAATTCATGTTACTTCCACTCGAGCTCCCAACAGTGGAACAGGAGGTAGCCTGTTCACTACTTGTAGTTACCTTTGCACTTATTAGTCATTCAGTCAGGGAACACTGACATCTGTACAAATCGAGCATTTTATTGATACAGCAAGGAAGCACTTATTTATTCTCCATTTAAATACCATACTTGAGATTTAAAATCACATTTGGCAGTGTACTTCAGGATGCTAAGTAAGACTTCACCCATATCGCTTTGGATTTCTTGACTTCTGCAAGAGAAGAAAACCAGCTTTATAAAACTAATTTGTGTACTTACCTCATGGTGTCGAGTCTTAGCAGCTACTTCAGTTACTTTCTATTCAGTTGGCTATTAACTCTTTTAACAAAATGCCAGCAAACTATGCCAATTTTGGCCTTCCAAATCCTTAGCACTAAGGGTTTTTCAGAAATAAATATATATATATAAAACAGGAACGTACCTTGTTGTTTTCCATCATCCATTGGAACAATGAGCTCAGCTTCCTAAAAACATTTGAACAGTAGTTAGATGTCTGCCCAATAACGCAGTACCCTCCTGATTTTTAAAGTGAAGAATGTTACTTGTGCAAGTCAGAATCTGATACCAATTAAATGGTGACAGCTTTGCCAATAAACAAGAATATGCTCTTCCATGGCTAGGAAGGGAGACTGCCACAGCTGACAGGTCCCAAAGATACATGGAGATTCATAATCCCAGAAAAGACCAGCAAGGACAACTACAGATACTACTCACCACCTGGATCAAACTGGCGGGTTATCAGGGTGCGGCGTTACTATTTAATAGTGGTGGAGTAGATTCAAGATGGCCACATGACACCAACAGCGAAACTAATGACCTTAACCGGAGTCATCAGCTGCATTTAACCTTTGCCGGAAGGCCCACGGCCCACGGGCGCTAGTTTTCCGACTCAGCGCCCCCGGCTGAACGTGGCTGCCCCGCGAATCAATGAACATTTAAGTCCACTCAGGCGTTTGAACCTAGAGGTTTTCCAAGCTGACGTTGATCTACTTCTACAAGACTGTTGCATCTCCTGCATTTTAAAGTTGGTCGAAAGTTCTGTCTCAAGTATTTTAGCGCACGAAACACAAAGCGGAACTCCCACATAAACTCGACGCTTCCCGGATGTAAAAGGCCGAGTCCTTCGCCACACGCTCTTTTATAGAGCGGGTGACGCTATTCCGGGGAAGCGCCGCGAGGGGCGGGGCCTACGCGCTTTCTCCCTCCGCCCCGCCCTCCCAGCTCCGCTGAGGTTCCACCCCATCCGTTGGTCACCGCCTTCCTGATGGCCCTCCCCTTCCTCAGCTTCTCCACCCCGCCTCGCCCCCCGGCTAGATCTGGGCTGCTCACGTGGCCTCCGATTCTGACGCGTGCGCATTCAGAGTTGCCAAAAGTTCTCGCGAAATCAGGAAATCTTGCCGGACTCGCGCGTCCGCTGAGTGAAGAAGGCGGAAGGGTTGTTTTGATAGGAGAGTTATTTTAGAAGTCACCCTTGTTACCAAAGCACCAGGTTCGATAGTTCTCTGCTTCTTAACCTTTTTGTTGGTTGGTTTTCATGGAACTAGCTGATTTTTTTTTTTTTTTTTGGTCTCTGCTAAAAAACTCCGTATCTTCCCGTGTTCCGCCGACATTGCTGTTCCTGAAGCGCAGGTGTCAGTGGTCTGCAATCAGTTTTTGTTTTGTTTTGGAGGAGTCTAATCTCTTAGGAGTATTTGCACTCTACTGAAAGCCTTGCCAAACGATTTTGTAAACACAAGATTAGGAAAAGGAAAGGGTATTAGACCGGACGAGCGTGCGGGAGACCCTTTTACATGCGTGTGTGAACGTTTCCCGTGTTTCCTTCGGACCCATGGTTTGTGGTCCACAATCTAGCCGCTCCAGAGCTTCTGTTGACTCTTGCAAGTAGACACCTGGGTCTTAACTTCCCTGCTGTACGTTTCTTTGGGGGTGCAGCTAAAAATATCGTAGGTCTATTTCTTGAAAAAGGGAATTACAGACGTTTAGGAATACTTTCAGTCCTAGATATGTGCTTGTTAAGTGCCATTTAAATTTATTTTCTATTTTCCCTTTTAATTTTCCTCCTGTATGAGACAAAAGGGTGGATCGAGGTGAAGCTTTTACTTACTAGTGGACCATTTGGGGCACTATGTTGCAGCAGTTGCTGTCAGGGATAATGTTATCAAGCGATCTGGTGAATAAAGTGCTACAAGAGAGATCTGTGAAGCTTCATGAAATCACTACATACTTTTCTAGGGGAAACAATTTAGGGCAAAAATTTCTGTTAGGGTTGGAATGGACAAGTTTATAGGGCATAAAATTAGAAAGAACTAAAGTTGTTTTTAAGGCTCACTTTTTCCTTTCTTCACCTTAACTTTACTCTCTTCATGATACTAGTGAATGGAAAGAACTACACAATAATAAGGTTTAAATAACATCACAGTGGGGAATTTTGCCAAATTAGATTTGATTTAGAATCTCTAACTGAGCATGTGTTGTTTTGCTAGGCCTGGTCTAGCAAAATACCACAGACAGGATGCCTTAAACAACAGTAATTTATTTTCTCATAATTTTGGAGACTAGAAGTCTGAGATCAAGGTGTCCACAGGTGTGTTTCTTCAGAGACCTCTTCTTGACCTGTAGATGGGCCTGTTTCTTCACATCGTCTTCTCTCTGTGCCTGTCTATAACTTAATATCTTCTTATAAGGACATCAGTCATATTGGATTAGGGCCTGTCCTAATGACCTCTTTTAACCTCAATTATTTTTTTAAAGACCTTACCTCCAAATATAGTCATATTCTGAGGTACTGGGGGGTTAGGACTTAAGCATAATGAATTTCGGGGGGACTTAATATAGCCCCTAACACCATTCACTTATGCTAACCTAGTAAGACTTAGTGAAGATCTTAAAATGAATGTTTGTGTTGGGTTAAAGTGCTAAAACACTGGATGAATGAGAGAGAGAGGGAGAGAGAGAGAACCCTCATATTTTGTTTATGCTCTTTTCTCCATCTTGAATGTCTTTCCATCTATTTCCCATCTTTTCTTTTTTTCTTCCTGTAGTTGACATAACGTTAGATTAGTTTCAGGTGTACAACATAATGATCTGATATTTGTATATATTGTGAAATGATCACCACAGTAAGTCTAGTTAACCTCCATCCTCATACATAGTTAAAACATTTTTTTTTTCTTGCGGTGAGAACTTTTAAGATTTACTCTCTTAGTAACTTTCAAATGTGCAATACACTTATAACTATGGTCACTATGTTGTATATTACATCTCCAGGAGTTACTTATTTTATAACTTGCAGTTTATATTATGAGTCTATGAGTGGTGGTGGTGGTGATTGTTTTTTTGATTCCACATATAAGTGAGATCATACAGTGTTTGTCTTTCTCTGTCCAGTGTATTGCATTTAGCATAATACCCTCAAGATCCATCCATATTGTCACAAATGACAAGATTTCATTCTTTTTTATGGCTTAATAGTATTCCTTTGTGTGTGTGTGTGTGTGTACCACATCTTTTTTCATTCATCCACCAGTGGACACTTAGGTTGTTTCCATATCTTGGCTGTTAAAAATAACCCTTCAGTGAACATGGGGGTGCATATATCTTTTTGAGTTAGTGTTTTGTTTTCTTTGAGTAAATACCAAGGAGTGGAATTGCTGGATCACCCTCTAGTTCTACTTTTAAATTTTTGAAGAACCCTCATAATGTTCTCCATAGTGGCTGCACACAAATTACATTCCCACCAACAGTGCATGAGCGTTCCCTTTTCTCCACATTCTTACCAACACTTGTTATTCCTTGTCTTTTTGATAATAGCCATACTAACATGTGTGAGGTGATATCTCATTATATTTTTGATGTACATTTCCTGATCACTAGTGACACTGAGCATCCTTTCAAGTGCCTCTTGGCTGTTTTCATGTCTTTGGAAAAATGTCTATTTAGATCTTCTGCCCATTTTTTTTTTAATTGGATTGTTTGTTTTTGCTATTGAGTTGTATGAGTTTTTATATATTTTGGATATTAGCTCCTTAGCAGGATATATGATTTGCAAATATTTTCTCCCATTCAGTAGGCTGCCTTTTCGTTTTGTTGATGGTTTCCTTTGCTGTGCCAAAACCTGTTAGTTTGTTGTAGCCCCACTTGTTTATTTTTGCTTTTGTTACCTGTACTTTTGGGGTCAGTTTCAAAAAATCATCTCCAAGGGACTTCCTTGGTGGTCTAGTGGTTAAAACTATGTGTTTCCAATGCAGGGGGCATGTGTTCAACCCCTGGTCAGGGAACTAAGTTCCCACATGCTGTATGGCACTGAAAAAAAAAAAAAATCATCACCAAGACTGATGTCAAGGAGCTTACCACCTATGTTTTCTCCTAGGAGTTTTATGGTTTCAGGTCTTACATTCAAGTCTTTAATCCATTTTGAGTTCATTTTTGTGTATGGTGTAAGATAGTGGCCTATTTTTAATCTTTTGCATGTGGTTTTCCAGTTTTATTGAAGAGACTATCCTTTCCCTATTGTATATTCTTGGCTCCTGTGTCATAAATTAACTCATTGTATATGTGTGGGTTTATTTCTGGGATGTCTATTCTGTTCTATTGATCTATGTGTCTCTTTCTGTGCCAACACCATGCTGTTTTGATCACTAGAGCTTTGTAGTATAGTTTGAAATCAGGGAGCGTGATGCTTTCAGCTTTGTTCGTCTTTCTCAAGATTGCTCTGGCTATTTGGGGTCTTTTGTGATTTCATACAAATTTTATGTTTGTTGTTCCATTTCTGTGAAAAATGCCATTGGAATTTTGGTAAGGATTGCATTGAATCTGTAGATTGCTTTGCATAGTATGGATGTTATAACAATATTCTTCCAATCCATGAGCATGGATAATCTTTCCATTTGTTTGTGTCTTCAGTTTCTTTCATCAGTGTATTATAGTTTTCAGTGTACAAGTCTTTCACCTCCTTGTTGAATTTATTCCTAGGTATTTTATTCTTTTTGATGCAATTGTAAATGGGATTGTTTTCTTAATTTCTTTTTCCAATAGTTTGTTATTAACGTATAGAAATGTAACAGATTTTTGTATATTGATTTTGTATTCTGCAACTTTACTGAATTCGTTTGTTAGTTCTAACAGTTTTTTGGAGGAATCTTTGGGTTTTCTATATATTAAATCATGTTGTCTAAAATAGTGACAGTTTTACCTCTCTCCAATTTGGATACCTTTTATTTCTTTTTCTTGCCTAATTGCTCTGACTAGGACTTCAAATACTATGTTAAACAAAAGTGGTGAGAGTGGGCATCCTTGTCTTGTTCCTGATATTAGATGAAAAGTTTTTAGTTTTTCACTGTATGATATTAGGTATGGGATTGATATATATGGCTTTTATTATATTGAAGTACATTCCCTCTATACCCACTTTTTTGAGATTTTTAAAATCATAAATGGTTGTTGAATTGCCATCTGTCAAAATTATACTCAGCTTTAAATACCTTGCTTAAATATCTCTTGTTCTATGAAACTTTTCATAACTCCAACTGAATTTGATTTTTCCCTTTTTGTGACTTAACTAGCATTATAGTACTTAACTAGCATTTTTATTGTGGTATATTTTCTCCACTATATTATTAACTCCTCATGATGCAGGTCTGTTTCTAACCATTATTTGAAGTGCCTAGCAGAGTTATTCACATTAAATGGGCACTAAATTGCATTAGCAAATGCTTTGAGGTACTCAGTATGTATTTCAGGAATTGAGTAAATTTTATATTTATTTTAAAAAGTCGCTTCTCTCCAGGAGATAAAGTTTAATCCCCCTTTCCTACCCCAGCACCATCTTGAGTATGGGCTGTGCTTAGTGACTTGCTTTCAAAGGATAGGGTAAGGCAAGAGGGGGAAAACATAACTTTACAGTAGAGAAATCTAGCAAATACTACCTAAACCAGGTAATCAATATCAACATCAGTGGTAAGTCATATTGATAGTGTGTACCCTGATAAGATGTGATGAGAAGAACACTTCACCTCCTTCTGTGTTATTCTTATGCAAAGCTCTAACCCCAGTCTACTCAGGAGAAAAACATCAGACAAAATCAAATTGGTGGACGTTCTACTAATTCCCTAAACTGTACTCAAACTGTTGTGGTCATGAAAATCAAAGTTTGTGAAACTGTCACACCAGAGGAGATGAGACATAATGACTGAACGTAATGTTGTATCCTGGCTGGGATCCTCAAGCAGAAAAAGGACATTAATGGAAAACTGGTGAAATTTGAATAAAGTGTGGAATTTAGTTAATACTAATGTGCCAGTGTTGGTTTCTTAGTTGTGACAGATGTACACGGTATTATAAGATATTAACAGTAGGGGAAGTTGGACGACAGGTGTCTGGGAACTCCCTGTACCATTTTTGCAACTTTTCTGTAAATCTGAAACTATTTTAAAATAAAGCTTAATAAAAGTCATCACTTTCTAGTCTGTTTTCATTTTAACAAGTGGTGCTTTAGTGATGGTTTTTGTCTACTGTTAGTGTGAAATTTGTGGCTAAGATGGCAATATTTCTAAATTCGGTGGGATTCCGAGATCATACCTAATGGATTTAGCCACTGTTCAAGCCAAATCTTTGAGGCTTAGAGTGAGTTCTCAGGAGAGATAATGTGGTAATAGATAGAAGGATTAAAAATTGATTGTAAATAAAGGTTAGTTTAAGGATTTTAAAGGTAGACTGTGAGGTGAAGCTGTTAGACTGATAAAACGATGGCTGGAAAATATTTCAATTCTGCATTTGATACATGAACTGAAACCGTTCATTATAGAATACTCATTCTTCAACTATACTACTTCTCCCTTTTTCCTTTTAGCGTTTTAGTTTAGAAACTATGGTAATCATCAGGGAAACAAAAGTAGCATAACTGCACATCTCTCATATGATTGTTGAGATAAGTGGGAGGAAATATAGTCAGGAAATCGCCTGTGGGCTTACTTTCGTCTTAAAATACTTTGGGAACTTAAACTTGCAGTTGGTGTGTACTAACAATGTGGTACTACTGGGAACAAAATTGTAATAGAAGTATAGTGTCTAGACGAGAGGAGATGAGAGTTCTCCTCTATCTGTAGTGGAATATTTTTTTCAGTTCTGAACACTTTTTTCAGTTGTTAAACATTTACAAGACTCCAGCAAATGTTTGTTGAGCAGACATGGCCCTTGCCTCAAAACTACAATGGAATTGAGTAACTTACAGTCAGTGATATCACAATTTTTCCAAATTTTTCAAAGCTCAAAGCCTAGGAGCTATCTTTGATTTCATTCTGTCCTCAATGTTCAATTTTTAGTGTGTTTCTGTATCATTCAATGTATTTGTTATCTATTGCTGTGTATCAAATTAGCCTAAAGCATGGTGGATTAAGACAGTAAGCATTTATCATCTTGTACAATTTCTGCGGATCAGGAATCCAAGAGCAGCTAAGCTGTCTTAGTGTATCTCTTGAGGTTGCATTCAGGATGTTGCCTGGGGCTGTAGGATCCTCTTCCAAGGTGGTTCACTCCTGAGCTTGGCAAGCTAATGCTAATAGTTGGCAGGAGGCCTCAACTCCTCAGCATGTGGATCTCCATAGGTCTGCTCGAGTGTCCTCAAGTTACAGCAGTTTGGTTTTCCCCAAAGTGAGTGATCCAAGAGACAGTCCTAATGTTTTTCTCAGACCTAGTCTGAGAAGTTACATGCCATCACTTGTTAGAAATTAGCTATTAACTTCAGCTCACACAAAAAGGGAGGGAAATTAAGCTCCATCTCTTAAAGAGGGGAATGTAAATATTTGTCGACACCAGTTAAAACTGCCACAATCAGAATGGGTGAGGTTGAGTTGCAGTTACGAACAATCCAAAGTCTTTGTGGCTTAAAACCACAAAGGTTTGTTTCTTGTAATGCTCTTGGCCATTTAGAGACTCAGACTAATGAAACCTTCACCATTTGTAATATTTCTAGGCAACATGAAGGGAGAAGGGAAGGTAGAGAATCACACTTGTTATTAAAGTCTGCCATTTTGAAGTGGCACTTGTCATGTTGCTTCATATTTCTGGGACTAAAGCAAGTTTCATGGCCATGCATAGCTTCAAAAAGGTGAGGAAATGGAACCCTACTATGTGTTTAGGAGGAGAATCAGAAATCAATAAATAACACTAATGATTTCTACAGGTGCCATGTTATAACGTTTTAACAATTATTTTTATATTTACCTTTTCCTTTTCTCTATTGTCATACTAGTAATCTAAGACAACATGTGTGATTTGTATCCCTACTTTTCTGATTCTCCCTTTCCAATCAACTGAGTGTACTCCTGGAAGATAAATTTCCTGAAATAGCATTTTCTCCAGGTTAGTCATTTGCTACAGAAATGATAATGGCTTCCCCAGGTCAAATTCCTAATCCCTGGACAACATACAGTGTATGTTACACTTAGCATGCTCATCGTGATTTTTTTCATACTATTTCATAGTGTAGACTGTATTTCCTTCCTATCCATCCATTAAGACACATTCCAGTTTTTAATTTTTACAGGAACCTTTCTTCTAGAACATCTATTAATCTTTTCCTTTTCTTACCACCCTTAATATTTATTCTTAGTGCCTTATGTTTTAAAAAGTTGTACTATGTACTAGGCCCTGTTCTAGGTGCTGGGGCAAGAGCAGTAAACAAAACAGACAATATTTTTTACTCACAGAGCTTATGTTTTAATGGCAGAAAACACACATAAATGAATATTAGAGTTCTATCAGAGGAGCAGAACTACTAGCAAAAGGTCAAATCACAATTGTTGTCAAGTGGAGGAAGCAAGGAAAACTGGTAAGGATGAACTGGAACCCGTGAGAATGGATTGGAATCTGCACTGATTTCTCCCTGGTTCCCAGGGTTCAACTTTGATGATGGAGGTGATCTGCAGGAGGGGCTAGTCCTTTGTCACAGACTCAAGAGTTGCTGAAATTGGAAGAGAAGATCTGGCAGGCGTTGAAGGTTTGGACCTGACTGCTACCCAATACCTACAGCATGTGTTGGCAGAAGACGTGACAATGTGCACGATCTGCAACATTGCCTCATGCCCTGCACTGGCCTTCCTCGTGTAAAAGTATAGGACTTCTGCTTCACTTCCACCTACCAAATCTCAGGCAGAATGAGTCTGTGGTCCGTGCTATCTTGGAACTTTTCAGGGAAGGAAGTGGAAATGCAGTACTAGCTTAGCTAATTTGACAAAATAGAAATCAACCACAGTAAATAAATTATATAGTATGTTAAAGTCAGTTAGTGCTGTGAAGAAAAATAAAGAAGGGGATGAGGAGTGTTTGGGGGGTAGGAATTGTAATTTTAAAAAGATATCACTGATTGCTTCCCTGGTGGCGCAATGGTTGAGAGTCTGCCTGCCGATGCAGGGGACACGGGTTCGTGCCCCGGTCCGGGAGGATCCCACATGCCGCGGAGCGGCTGGGCCCGTGAGCCATGGCCACTGAGCCTGCGCGTCCGGAGCCTGTGCTCCGCCACGGGAGAGGCTACAACAGTGAGAAGCCCACGTACCGCAAAAAAACAAAAAAAGATATCACTGAGAAGGTGACATTAGGTCAAAGACTTGAAGGTGAGGGAGTGAAACATGCTGATATGTGGAAGAATGTTCTATGCAACCAGTGTTTCCTGAGTGGCACCAAACCTGTGTGGTAGACAGCATTTTACAAGGCTCTTAATGATGCCCACCTCATGTCACTCCCTCCGTTATGCAATCCCCTTCCCTGGAGTGGCAAAGGGATGAGATGTCACTTCTGGGGTTAGGTTATAAAAGACTCTGATCTGTGTCTTGCTCCCATTCTTTCTCTTGCCTTTTTGGATTGCTTGCTTTGATGAAGCAAGCTCCTATGCTGGAGAGGCCTGTGTGGCAAAGAACAGAGAGTGGCCTCTGGCCAACGTCCATTAAGGAACTGGGGCTATCAGACCAGTAGGCCACTGAATCCTGTCAACAGCCAGGTAAGTGAGCTTGGAAGTGAATCTTTAACAAGCCGAGCCTTGAGATGATTACAGCCCCAGCTGTTGATTGCAGTCTGTCAGAGACGCTGAAGCAGAGAATCCAGCTAAGCTATACCTGGATTCATGACCTACAGAAAGTGTGTGAGATACGTTTGTTTTAAGTCAGTAAATTTGGGGATAATTTGTTATTCAGCAATCAATAGCTCATATACTTGATGTAGTCAAGGAACAGAAATGAAACCAGTTTGGCTGGAGTTGGGTAAGCAAATAGGAAGTGAAGTTAGAAAGGTAATAGGCTACCTAGGGCCTTGTAAGTCATCGTATGGTTTTTAGGTTTTATTTTGTTTGAGTAACCTCGGTAACCGCTGGAGAGTTTTGAGTAGAGGAATGACATGATATGACTTTGGACTTACATGTTCTTTCTCGAAGCTCTACTGAGAAGAGAGAACAGTGGTGGGGAATAGGGTCGGAGCAGGTACACCAGTTAAGCTAGTGCAATAATACAATGAGAGAACAGTGTTGGCTTAGTGGTACCAGTGGAGTAAATAAACGATTCAACTCAACAGATTTTTACAGTAGAACTGATAGTATTTGAGGACAGATTGGATATAGGCTATAAGAGAAAGGGAAAAGGGGTATGAGAAAAATGGCTTCAAGCTTTTTTGATTATTTGCTGAGATGGAGATGACTAAGGAGTAGCAGGTTGGTTGGAGGAGTATTCAGGAAGATAGTTTTGTCTGTGTTAAGTTTGAGATGCCTTTTAGACATCCAAGTAGAATTGTTGAGTGGGGAGTTCACTATATGCGTATGTTCTGGGGAAAGGTCTGGGCTGGAGGAACAAATGTGGGAGCTGTCATGGTGGTGCTTAAAGCCATGAGATTGGATGCTGAATACCAAGGGACAAAGTATAGATAGAAAATAGGATCAAAGACTGAGCCCTTGGGCAGGTCCACAGGAAAAATACCGGGAACCAGCCAAGGGGACTGAGAAGTGAGGTAACGAGAAGTGTGGTATCCTGAAAGGCAAGAAGAAAGCTTTTCAAATAAGAGGGAATGATCAACTGTTCATGGTACAGGTAAGATGGGAGTTGAGAAATGACTATTGGATTTGCTGTGTGGAGGTCATTTGGGACCTTGTTAAGAATAATTTCAGACAGAAACAGACTCACAGACACACAGAACAGACTTATGATTGCCAAGGGGGAGTGGGGCAGTGGAGGGATGGATTGGGAATTGGGATTAGAAGATACAGACTGCAAACTATTATAAATAGAATGGATAGACAACAAGGTCCTACTGTATAGCACAGGGAGCTATATTCAATACCCTGTGATAAACCATAATGGAAAAGAATGTGAAAAAGAAAAAAAAATATGTAACTGACCACTTTGCTGTACACCAGAAACTAACACAGCATTGTAGATCAACTATACTTCAATAAAATAAATTAAAAAAAAAAAAGAATAGTTTCAGAGAGAATGGGAGGGGCAGAGTTGGTGACAATGGATTTGGATGACTCATCTAAGGAGTTTTACTATAAAGGGGATGAGAAATGGGGCAGTACCTCAGAGCGATGTAGGATCAAGGGTGGGTTATTTTTTAGGCATGGGAGAATGTAAAGTGTTTTCATATTGATGGGAAATATCCAGTAGAAATGAAAAAATTGATTATACAGGAGAGAGTTAGTAAATTTCTTGGTTGATGACGTGGGATCTTGTGCACAAAGTAGGAGTTAGTCTAAATGGTAGTTCAAGCAATTTTTCATCCACTGAAGCAGGACTAGCAGGGTACAGATACTGCTAAGTGAATGATGTGCTGATGTGAACTTTTGAATAGTCTCTTCTATTAATTTGTTCCTGTTTTTCAGAGTAATAGAAAGCAAAGTCATCAACTGAGAGTGAGGATGAGGGAGGGAGTGTTGGATAGTTGAGGAGAGAGGAGGAGATATAATTAGGAGAGAGTGTGAATAGACTAGGAAATGTAGTAGGATTCCCGGGCCACTTTAGGGGTCCACTTCAGTTCTTGTAATGAATCTAAATTGATTTAAATTAAAAAAAGTCACGATTGTATATTTTCTCCACACCAAGCTCAGCTGCATAGGTGTAGGTGTAAAGCTGACAAAGAGTTGGAAATAACTAAGGTTGGGGTTTGCCAAGGAAGTAAACAAAGTGACAAAAGGGAGAGGGAACATATGAATGAGAGCGATTATGTTGATTTGCCATGGAATTTAAGCTAGATGAAGAGGGATGATAACACATGAGCAGAGTGAGGGACACTGAAAATGTAAGGAGGACTAATGAGCTTTGAGGTGATGGTGAGTCAAATTTTGGAGCTGGGGTACTATAGTAAATGACTTCATGAAATGTCTATAACACATATTGGGAGATTTAGCAAGCAACCTGCTGAGCCTTTTATGGTTTAGCATGACAAACTGGAGTCGCCAGGTGTTCAGTGATCTTAAATTGGCCTCCATTACCTCAAGAGTGATTGCTTGCCTTTGTTGTAGAAATGTGCTTGTTGGTGAGATGTTGCATTCATGTTTCACTAAATATTTAACATCTCAAAACTTGACTTTCTTTTTTCCCTTCTCAGACGACTTGCGATCCTTGGTCTTTGGTTTAATCTGTTTTCTAATAAGGCCTTAAAAAATTTTTTTTGGCTTGCATGCCTTTATGCAAGAGATTATTTAATATATAATATAGAAATATAGTACATTAAAATGAAAGATCTTATTACTGTTTTATAGTATTTATAAACTAATATTTGTAAAATACCTAATGCTTTTATACTGGACGTATTAACATAAGTTGAAAATGATCACTTGCTAAAATTCTCTTTACTTGTTTTTCTTTATTTCCCCCTATAATATACTTTATAGATGTTCCATGATGTCAGACATTTACTCTAGTACACTAAATATTATTAATACCTGTATCACTGAAAAGATAAGCTTATGTGTATGCAAAACTTAATGGAATGAAAATGACAAGCATCCAATTTTTATGAGTCCACGAGGTGGCGCTGTTACCCTATTATTTAAGCCTGTGTTTAACCCTAGATTTTATTTTACATTTCAAAATTTTTATTTATTTTATATTGGAGTATAGTTGATTTACAATGTTGTGTTATTTTCAGGTGTACATCAAAGTGATTCAGTTATACATATACATACATCTATTGACATATACACGCGACTATATTTAAAATAGGTAACCAACAAGGACCCACTGTATATATAGCATTGGGAACTCTACTCAATATTCTTTAGTAACCTAGATGGGAAAGAATTTGAAACCCTAGGTTTAAAATAAAATACATTCATTTATTATTGTATGTGAGTGTATAAATGAATGTGTGAATAATAATATGAAAAAGTCAGGATATATAATGGCTCTACCAACCTACCCTCAGGCTCTGGTTTTATATAATAAATATCTATACTGAATATTGAAAACCTTATATTCTGAAAAGGAACAACTTTCCCCAGATGCATAAGAATATAATTGAAATACCACACACCTTTTTATATGCAAATTTGATGTATAGGTTTTTAAAATACTAAATTAATCAAGTAGGGATTTGATTCATTTCCTACTGTCTGAAGTATTTAAGTTGATACATTTTTAATTTGGAGTGTATCGAAGTAGACAGTGATTCTGTTGGAGAAGAGAAGTATTTTTGCCCAGTCTACCAGAGGGTAAGGATGTAATCATATTCATCTTACCTATAGTAGTACTTGGTCCATGAATGTGAATGTTTGTTGAATGAGGAAGCTTGGATGGTAAAGGTGAAAAAAAAATTTGTGGGAAATTATACACAATCTTCGAAAGGAAAAATAAGTTGCCAGTTAGTATATTTAAAGCAAAAATGTTTTTTGATTTGGGACATATCTTACCTCTGTCTTTGCCAAAAGTTTTCAATTGAGGGTTTTTTTTTTCCCTTCTCTGGGAATATATTTCAAATGTTATAATGGAAATCATTTTACAGAGAACATTTTATAACAAACTCTGGAACTGATCCCTATTAGTCAATGTTTATAACTGAAATAGATCTTCACTGTCTTAATTCTCAGTATTAGAGGTCCACATTCTTCATGAGACTGTAAGGACTATATTGATTAATTTCTATTTGATCCTCAAAGAACTGATGGGACTCATACAATGCTCCCTCAAAAATTTTAGTTTGAGCTGAATCTAGAAAAATCTTAACACTCTTTTTTTTTTTTAATGAAGAGACTTCAGATGGCATGTGGAAATACTCCAATTTACTATATAAGATGTTTTAGTAGTTATTTAATAATTCTATCCAAGTAAATTTATAGAAAATCAAGTAGAATTAGAACCAGAGCAATGACTTTTATATTTCTTTAATATAAAACCCTTTTTACTTGTATGATAATTTGTACAAATGGGTATTATGTCTTAGAAATCAGAAGAGTCCTGAAAGAAATCTCTGGAATTCAGTACATTTGATAAAAGCAATACGAATTTTGGAATACTCATCATTCTTTAAGGCACCAAACAGTAATGACTGAGAAGGTGTAAGGAAGGAAATATAAAATGAACAGACACTAAAGGGGTTCTAAAAAGAACAATTATTTGCTATTATTACCTCCTTGAGGTAATTATAATAATAATGATAATGATGGTAACAGCTAATGTTTGTTGAGTCTATATGTGTTCATTAAGTCATTTCTTTGTCTCAACAATTGTATGAGAATGTACTGTTATCTCCATTTAACAGATGAGTAAATTGAGGCACAGAGAAATAATATGATTAACCTAAGGTTAGCTCTGGGATTTGAGTGGAATCTGGCTCAGGTCCCCATTCTTAACTGGTGTGTGTTGTAAAGAATGAAGAATGATGTTAGGTATAAGGTAAATTTAAATCTGGGTTCAAATCTCACATTTTTGACTTTGCTTCTTGTGTGACTTTGGGAAAGTTATCTGACCTTTCCATACCCATTTCTTCATCTGTAAAGGAAGCTAGAAGATTAGTATTGTTGTTTGGGTAATTTATATGAATAGTCTGGTAAATAGAAAGCACTACTTAAAGGCTAGAGGTTTTTTTGGTCTTACATTTAAAATTTATTTTGCTAATTTTAGTTCTTTATTAGGAATTCATTATTATTTAAAGTCTGAACTTGTTTCTTGTTATTTAGAAGAGAGACATAGCACTGTAAGCCTTTGCATGATGGGGGAAATATATATCTTTGTTTATCAAATTTATTTATTTATTTTAAAATATTTTCATTATTTATTTGGTTGCACTGGGTCTTAGTTGTGGCAGGCGGGCTCCTTAGGTGTGGCATGTGAACTCTTAGTTGCAGCACGCATGTGGGATCTAGTTCCTTGGCCAGGGATTGAACCCAGGCCCCCTGCATTGAGAGCACGGAGACTTATGCATTTCACCACAAGGGAAGTCCCTACCGAATTTATTGATTTGTAAAAAGTTATGCTTTTTTCTAACACTTAAATGTAAGAAAATATGCCATGTTAAAACTATCATCCGGGGCTTCCCTGGTGGTGCAGTGGTTAAGAATCCGCCTGCCAATGCAGAGGACACGGGTTCGAGCCCTGGTCCTGGAAGATCCCACATGCCGCGGAGCAACTAAGCCTGTGTGCCACAACTACTGAGCCTGCACTCTAGAGCCCACGAGCCATAACTACTGAAGCCCGTGTGCCACAACTACTGAAGCCCGCACGCCTAGAGCCTGTGCTCTGCAAGAAGAGAAGCCACCACAATGAGAAGCCTGTGCCCCGCAACAAAGAGTATCCCCCGCTCACTGCAACTAGAGAAAGCCCGCGTGCAGCAGCGAAGACCCAATGCAGCCAAAAATTAAATATATGAATAAATAAATAAATGTATTTAAAAAAAAAACAAAAAACTATCATCCTTTGCCTTTTTTTCTTCCCCAGTTATTGATTCCTAATAATTAATTAATGCAACAAGTATTGAGCACCTATTATGTGCCAGAGATTAGACACGTAAATGTGGGGATACACTGATGAAAGAAAACAAATACACTTGGCTTCATGAAGCTTATTTAAGTAGTAGAAGACAACAGATGTAGTAAAATCAGTAAATTATATAGTTAGTTTTAAGATAATAGGTGCTATGGCAAAGCAAAAATTAGACCAGGGTGATGAGAATCAGGAGGGCTGGGAAGGGTAAACTTTCTATAAGGTTGTTGGTGTTGGCCTTTTAAAAAAGATGATATTTGAGCAGGGACCCAGATAAATTGCAGGAGTCAGCCATGTGGACATCTGAGGGAACATTAGCACAGAGGCTCTAAGATAGCAAGGAAGTCAGTGCAGCTGTTGCATTGGGGGACAGGGGAACTGAGGTCTCAAAGGCAATGAACATCAGGTCACATAGGATTGCGAACTCTGACTGAAAAGAAGAGCTACTGCAGGACTTGTAACAGAAGTGTTCTGACTTAATGTGTAAAAAGGTTATTTTGGGTGTTGAGCTGACAGCAGATTATAGAGGACAGGCCGGGGGGAAGCAGGGAAGATATGGCAGATAAAGATTATGCTATCTCAAGCAGGGTGGCAGCCGTGGAATTGGCGAGAAGTGGTTGGTTTTAGGTAGAATTGAAGATAGAGCCAACAGGATTCTTGACAGATTGAATGTGGGGTGTGCTAATCAAGAGAACAAATATCCTAACATATCTACAGGTTCAGCCCACACTCAAGGCAATATCATACAAGGGCATACCTCTTAGGGTGTGTCCACCATAGGATGGAACAGATTATTTTGTGGGAGGATGAAAATCTGCAGATGTGCTCTTTCTGCAGACTCATGCCTAGTAAATCACCATGCCTACCCACAGTTCTTTTTTTTTTTTTTTTTAACATCTTTATTGGAGTATAATTGCTTTACAATGTTGTGTTAGTTTCTGCTGTATAACAAAGTGAATCAGCTATACATATACATATATCCCCATATTTCCCCCCTCTTGCGTCTCCCTCCCACCCTCCCTATCCCACCCCTCTAGGTGGTCACAAAGCACCGAGCTGATCTCCCTGTGCTATGCGGCTGCTTCCCACTAGCTATCTATTTTACATTTGGTAGTGTATATATGTCAATGCCACTCTCTCACTTCCTCTCAGCTTACCCTTCCCCCTCCCTGTATCCTCAAGTCCATTCTCTTCATCTGTGTCTTTATTTCCGTCCTGCCCCTAGGTTCATTAGAACCATTTTCTTTTTTAGACTCCATATATATGTATTAGTGTATGGTATTTGTTTTTCTCTTTCTGACTTACTTCACTCTGTATGACAGACTCTAGATGCATCCACCTCACTACAAATAACTCAATTTTGTTTCTTTTTATGGCTGAGTAATATTCCATTGTGTATATGAACCACATCTTCTTTATGCACTCATCTGTTGATGGACACCTAAGTTGCTTCCATGTCCTGGCTATTGTAAATAGAGCTGCAATGAACATTGTGGTACATGACTCTTTTTGAATTATGGTTTTCTCAGGGTACATGCCCAGTAGTGGGATTGCTGGGGCATATGGTAGTTCTTTTTTTTTTTTTTTAATATTTTTAAAGATCTTCATTGGAGTATAATTGCTTTACAATGGTGTGTTAGTTTCTGCTTTATAACAAAGTGAATCAGCTATACATATACATATATCCCCATATCTCTTTCCTCTTACGTCTCCCTCCATATCCCACCCCTCTAGGTGGTCACAAACCACCGAGCTGATCTCCCTGTGCTATGTGGCTGTTTTCCATTCGCTATCTATTTTACATTTGGTAGTGTATATATGTCCATGCCACTCTCTCACTTTGTCTCAGCTTACTCTTCCCCCACCTGTGTCCTCAAGTCCATTCTCTAGTAGGTCTGTGTCTTTATTTCAGTCCTGCCCCTAGGTTCTTCATGACCTTTTTTTTTTTTAGATTCCATATATATGTCTTAGCATATGGTATTTGTTTTTCTGTTTCTGACTTACTCCACTCTGTGTCACAGACTCTAGGTCCATCCACCTCAGTAGAAATAACTCAATTTCGTTTCTTTTTATGGCTAAAAAATATTCCATTGTATATATGTGCCACATCTTCTTTATCCATTCATCTGTCGATGGACACTTAGGTTGCTTCCAAGACCTGGCTATTGTAAATAGAGCTGCAGTGAACATTGTGGTACATGACTCTTTGAATTATGGTTTTCTCAGGGTATATGCCCAGTAGTGGGATTGCTGGGTCGTATGGTAGTTCTATTTTTAGTTTTTTAAGGAACCTCCGTACTGTTCTCCATAGTGGCTGTTACATTCCCACCAACAGTGCAAGAGGGTTCCCTTTTCTCCACACCCTCTCCAGCATTTATTGTTTGTAGATTTTTGGATGATGGCCATTCTGACCTGTGTGAGGTGATACCTCATTGTGGTTTTGATTTGCATTTCTTTAATGATTTGTGATGTTGAGCATCCTTTCATGTGTTTGTGGGCAATCTGTATACCTTCTTTGGAGAAATGTCTATTTAGGTCTTCCACCCATTTTGGGATTGGGTTGTTGGTTTTTTGATATTGAGCTGCATGAGCTTCTTGTATATTTTGGAGATTAATCCTTTGTCAGTTGCTTTGTTTGCAAATATTTTCTCCCATTCTGAGGGTTGTCTTTTCATCTTGTTTACGGTTTCCTTTGCTCTGCAAAAACTTTTAAGTTTCCTTCGGTCCCATTTGTTTATTTTTGTTTTTATTTCCATTTCTAGAGGAGGTGGGTCCAAAAGGATCTTGCTGTGATTTATGTCATAAAGTGTTCTGCCTATGTTTTCCTCTAAGAGTTTTATAGTGTCTGGCCATACATTTAGATCTTTAATTCATTTTGAGCTTATTTTTGTGTATGGTGTTAGTGAGTGTCTAATTTCATTCTTTTACATGTAGCTATCCCATTTTCCCCAGCACCATTTATTGAAGAGGTTGTCTTTTCTCCACTGTATATTCTTGCCTCCATTGTCAAAGATACAGTGACCATAGGTGCGTGGGTTAACCTCTGGGATTTCTATTCTGTTCCATTGATGTATATTTCTGTTTTTGTGCCAGTGCCATACTGTCTTGATAACTGTAGCTTTGTAGTATAGTCTGAAGTCAGGGAGCCTGATTCCTCTAGCTCCATTTTTATTTCTCAAGATTGCTTTGGCTATTTGGGGTCTTTTGTGTTTCCATACAAATTGTGAAATTTTTGTTCCAATTCTGTGAAAAATGCCATTGGTAGTTTGATAGGGATTGCACTGAATCTGTAGATTGCTTTGGGTAGTATAGTCATTTTCACAATGCTGATACTTCCAATCCAAGAACATGGTGTATCTTTCCATCTGTTTGTATTGTCTTTAATTTCTTTCATCAGTGTCTTATAATTTTCTGCATACAGGTCTTTTGTCTCCTTAGGTAGGTTTATTCCTAGATATTTTTTTCTTTTTGTTGCAGTGGTAAATGGGAGTGTTTCCTTAATTCCTCTTTCAGATTTTTCGTCGTTAGTATATAGGAATGCAAGAGATTTCTGTGCATTAATTTTGTATCCTGCTACTTTACCAATTCATTGATTAGCTCTAGTAGTTTTCTGGTAGCATCTTTAGGATTCTCTATGTATAGTATCATGTCATCTGCAAACAGTGACAGTTTTACTTCTTCTTTTCTAATTTGTATTCCTTTTATTTCTTTTCCTTCTCTGACTGCTGTGGCTAAAACTTCCAAAGCTGTGTAGAATAATAGTGGTGAGACTGGGCAACCTTGTCTTGTTCCTGATTTAGAGGAAATGGTTTCAGTTTTTCACCATTGAGAATGATGTTGGCTGTGGGTTTGTCATATATGGCCTTTATTATGTTGAGGTAGGTTCTTTCTTTGCCCACTTTCTAGAGAGTTTTTATCATAAATGGGTGTTGAATTTTGTTGAAAGCTTTTTCTGCATCTATTGAAATGATCATATGGTTTTTATCCTTCAGTTTGTTAATATGGTGTAGCACATTGATTGATTTGCATACATTGAAGAATCCCTGCATTCCTGGGATAAACCCCACTTGATCATGGTGTATGATCCTTTTAATGTGCTGTTGGATTCTGTTTGCTAGTATTTTGTTGAGGATTTTTGCATCTATTGGCTTCTAGTTTTCCTTATTGTGACATCTTAGTCTGGTTTTGGTATCAGGGTGATGGTGGCCTCATAGAATGAGTTTGTGAGTGTTCCTCCTCTGCTATATTTTGGAAGAGTTTGAGAAGAATTGGTGTTAGCTCTTTTCTAAATGTTTGATAGAATTCACCTGTGAAACCATCTGGTCCTGGGCTTTTGTTTGTTGGAAGATTTTTAATCACAGCTTCAATTTCAGTGCATGTGATTGGTCTGTTCATATTTTCTGTTTCTTCCTGGTTCAGTCTTGGAAGGTTGTGCTTTTCTAAGAATTTGTCCATTTCTTTCAGGTTGTCCATTTTATTGGTGTATAGTTGCTTGTAGTAATCTTGCATGATCTTTTGTATTTCTGCAGTGTCAGTTGTTACTTCTCCTTTTACATTTCTAATTCTGTTGATTTGAGTCTTCTCCCTTTTTTTCTTGATGAATCTGGCTAATGGTTTATCAATTTTGTTTATCTTCTCAAAGAACCAGCTTTTAGTTTTATTGATCTTTGCTATTATTTCCTTCACTTCTTTTTCATTTGTTTCTGATCTGATCTTTATGATTTCTTTCCTTCTGCTAACTTTGGGGGGTTTTTTGTACTTCTTTCTCTAATGCTTTAGGTGTAAGGTTAGGTTGTTGATTTGGATTTTCCTTGTTTCTTTTTTTTTTTTAAATAAAATTATTTATTTATTTATTTATTGTTGGCTGCATTGGGTCTTCGTTGCTGCATGCAGACCCTCTCCAGCCGCGGCGAGCGGGGACCACTCCTCGTTGTGGTGCGTGGGCCTCTCATTGCCATGGCCTCTCTTGTTGCAGAGCACGGGCTCTAGGCATGCATGCTTCAGTAGTTGTGACACGCAGGTTCAGTAGTTGTGGCTCGCGGGCTCCAGACCGCAGGCTCAGTAGCTGTAGCGCACGGGCCCAGCTGCTCCACGGCATGTGGGATCCTCCCGGACCAGGGCTTGAACCCGTGTCCTCTGCCCTGGCAGACAGATTCCCAACAACTGCGCCACCAGGGAAGCCCTTTCCTTGTTTCTTGAGGTAGGATTGTATTGTTATAAACTTCCCTCTTAGAACTGCTTTTGCTGCATCCCATAGGTTTTGGTTCATTGTGTTTTCATTGTCATTTGTTTCTAGGTATTTTTTCATTTCCTGTTTGGTTTCTCCAGTGATCTCTTGGTAATTTAGTAGTGTATTGTTTAGCTTCTAGGTGTTTGTATTTTTTACAGTTTTTTTCCCTGTAGTTGATATCTAGTCTCATAGCGCTGTGGTTGGAAAAGATACTTGATATGATTTCAGTTTTCTTTAATTTACTGAGGCTTGATCTGTGACCCAAGATATCATGTATCCTGGAGAATATTCCATGAGCACTTGAGAAGAAAGTGTATTCTGTTGTTTTTGGATGGAATGTCCTATAAATATCAATTAAGTCCATCTTGTCTAATGTGTCATTTAAAGCTTGTGTTTCCTTATTTATTTTCATTTTGGATGATCTGTCCATTGGGGAAAGTGGGGTGTCAAAGTCCCCCTATTATTGTGGTACTGTCAATTTCCCCTTTTATGGCTGTTAGTATTTGCTTTATGTAGTGAGGTGCTCCTATATTGGGTGCATAAATATTTACAATTGTTATATCTTCTTCTGGATTGATTCCTTGATCATTATGTAGTGTCCTCTTTGTTTCTTGTAATAGTCTTTATTATAAAGTCTATTTTGTCTGATACAAGAATTGCTACTCCAGCTTTCTTTTGATTTCCATTTGCATGGAATATCTTTTTCCATCCCCTCACTTTCAGTCTCTATGTGTCCCTAGGTCTGAAGTGGGTTTCTTGTAGACAGCATATATACGGGTCTTGTTTTTGTATCCACTCAGCAAATCTGTGTCTTTTGGTTGGATTATTTAATCCAGTTACATTTAAGGTAATTATCAATATGTATGTGCCTATTACCATTTTATTAATTGTTTTGTGTTTGTTTTTGTAGGGCTCTTCTTTCTGTTGTGTTTCCTGGCTAGAGAAGTTCCTTTAGCATTTGTTATAAAGCTGGTTTGGTGGTGCTGAATTCTCTTAGCTTTTGCTTGTCTGTAAAGTTTTAATTTCTCCATCTAATCTGAATGAGATCCTTGCTGGGTAGAGTAATCTTGGTTGTAGGTTTTTCCCTTTCATCACCTTAAATATGTCCTGCCACTCCCTTCTGGCTTGCAGAGTTTCTGCTGAAAGATCAGATGTTAACCTTATGGGGATTCCCTTGTATGTTATTTGTTGCTTTTCCCTTGCTTCTTTAGTATTTTTCTTTGTATTTAATTTTTGATAGTTTGATTAATAAGTGTCTTGGCCTGTTTCTTCTTGGATTTATCCTGTATGGGATTCTCTGCACTTCCTGGACTTGATTATTTCCTTTCCAATGTTAGGGAAATTTTCAACTATAATCTCTTCAAATATTTTCTCAGACCCTTTGTTTTCCTTTTCTTCTTCTGGGACCCCTATAATTCCAATGTTGGTACATTTAATGTTGTCCCAAAGGTCTCTGAGACTGTCCTTAATTCTTTTCATTCTTTTTTCTTTATTCGGCTCTGCAGCAGTTATTTCCACTGTTATGTCTTCCAGGTCACTTATCTGTTCTTCTGCCTCAGTTATTCTGCTATTGATTCCTTGTAGAGAATTTTTAATTATTGTGTTGTTTGTTTACTCTTTAGTTCTTCTAGGTTCTTGTTAAATGTTTCTTGTATCTTCTCCATTGTATTCTTGAGATTTTGGATCATCTTTACTGTCATTACTCTGAATTCTTTTTCAGGTAGACTGCCTATTTCCTCTTCATTTGTTTTGTCTGCTGGGTTTTTACCTTGCTCCTTTATCTGCTGTGTATTTCTCTATCTTCTCATTTTGCTTAACTTACTGTGTTTCGGGTCTCTTTTTCACAGACTGCAGGTTCATAGTTCCCGTTGTTTTTGGTTTCTGCCCCCAGTGGGTAAAGCGTGGTTGATTGGCTTGTGTAGGCTTCCTGGTGGAGGGGACTGGTGCCTGTGTTCTGGTGGGTGGGACTTGATCTTGTCTTTCTGCTGGGCAGGGCCACGTCCGGTGGTGTGTTTTGGGGTTTCTGTGAACTTATTATGATTTTAGGCAATCTCTCTGCTAATGGGTGGGGCTGTCTTCCTGTCTTGCTAGTTGTTTGGCATGGGGCATCCAGCACTGTAGCTTGCTGGCTGTTTGGTGGAGCTGGGTCTTAGTGTTGAGACAGAGATCTCTAGGAGAGCTCTTGGTGATTGATATTATGTGGGGTCAGGAGGTTTCTGGTGGTCCGATGTCCTGAACTCGGCTCTTCCTCCTTGGAGGCTCAGGCCTGACACCCGGCCAGAGCACCAAGACCCTGCCAGCCACACGGCTTCTGCTGGCTTCTGTCAGGTGTCCTAGCATCTTTTACTGCAACAGCTTTGGGGCAAGTAGTGTACAGCTAGTAATGTTGCATCCCATTCTCATCCCAGCTGTTGGGTAGGAAGAAATTGCCCTCTACCCTTCTAGGTTCTTCTGGCTGGTCTAAGAATTAAATTGAGAAGAAACAGATTAACAGGAGAAAATCAAACAAAAGTTTAACAACATGTCTACATGGGAGAGACTCAGAAAAACTAATTCCCCACTGCTGGCTCTTCTTAACTGGGGTGGTTTATCAATACACTTGACCCTGGCTGTTTGCTCTTTTTCCATGTATCTCCATTGTTGCTAATTGAACCTGGGTTCCAATGCTTATATAGTGGGTATAAATTCTATAATCCAGAACCTGTGCAGAAATGTAGCTTTTTTTAGTTTTCAGTGACTGTCTCAGTTTAAGATATGGTTCATCACTTTAGGAATTTTTAATTCTATTAAAAAAAAATCCAGTCAAGGGGGCTTCCCTGGTGGTGCAGTGGTTGAGGGTCTGCCTGCCAATGCAGGGGACACAGGTTCGTGTCCTGGTCTGGGAAGATCCCACATGCCACGGAGCGGCTGGGCCCATGAGCCATGGCTGCTGAGCCTGTGCGTCCGGAGCCTGTGCTCTGCAACAGGATAGGCCATGGCAGTGAGAGGCCTGCGTACTGCAAAAACAAAACAAAACAAAACAAAAAAAACCCCATTCAATTTCAGAATTCTTCTCTCCTTTCTTCCCAAGGTTGTCTTGGACATGAGGTAAGAGGGTGAGACCTTGGCCTCAGCCATCATCTGTCTTCTGCTGGCACTGGTTGAATCTCATCAAGTTCAGTCTTCGGTAAGTGGCCTATGGCTTCCATGTTCTGGGCTCTTCCCATGCCCTGCAGGTGTCCTCCTGGTCCTAGCTGCCCCATCCCTTTGGATCTAAATACGCCTATTCTTAGTGGTTTTTGCAGCTTCCACGGAGAACAGGAATTTTTGTATGTTCTCCTGTGCCCCTGTGGAACTTGTACAGTCTTAGATCATATGCCTGGAACACCTGGTCCTGTTGTTACTATTTTGCTCCCATACCATTGGTGGGCAGAGCACACAGAGGAGGTTGCTGCTTGGCCAACTTTTAGATGCAAAGTAGGACACAGCTTTCTCCACTCTTGGATCCTCAGTCTTAAGGAAGAACTCTCATCCTGTCATTTTTATGACTCACTTGGGCAGCAAGAAGGAGGAGCAGGGAGAGAAGAAACTCATACCCATGTTTACCTCTCTTCTCCCTTTCCAGTATTCCTTCATCTCCAGCCAGGCAACTTACAGTCTGGGAGTGGAGTGGAAAGGCGATAGGAGGTGTAGTCTGGTTTTCCACCTGTTTTCTTTCTTGTCTGTCATTTATGGTGTAAGTTTTGGCTTTTGGTACTTAAATTACTTTCAACTCCTATGCCAGTGGTTTTCACACTTTTTGGTCTCTGGATCCCTTCTATCTTTTAAAAAATTATGAGGACCCCCATGGCTTTTGCTTGTAAGTGTTATATCCATCAATATTTACTGTACTAGATTCATTTTGCTGTGCAGTAGAAGCTAATACAACCTTGTAGAGCAACTATACTCCAATAAAAATAAATTAATAAAAAATTTACTGTACTAGAAATTCAAATCGAGGAACTAAAAAATACTAATTAATTTAAAAGCAACAAGAGCAAATCCATAATAAGATCATAGTTTTAATTAAAAAAAAACAATTTTCCAAAACAAAAAAAAAATTAGTGGAAGAGTGGCATTGTGTTACATTTTTGCAAATCTCTTTAATGCTTGGCTTAATGGAAGACAGCTGGATTCTGATATCTATTTTTGCATTTAATCTATTTTCATATGTTGTTTTTGTTGACGTGCGTGAAGAAAATCGAAGCTCACCCAAATATGTATCTAGGAAAGGGAAGTATATATTTATAGCCTTTCAAGTAACTGTGTATATTTTTCTTTGATACTATGAGAAAACTTGACAAGTGGTATTTTTTAAAGGTCATTTGTAATGTGGAATCTGAAACCAAATCAATGAGCTTTTCATACTCTGCTACATTAAAAACTATTAGTTTATCTTGCCCTAAGAATGGGTCTTTTACCATTATAATGGTTGCACTATGTACAATGATTTTGTAACCTCATACATGGATCATTTGGAAAATACTGTTTTACTGAGTTGTGCAGATATTCCAAACATTTGTACATTTCAATATATAATATTAAAAATTATATTTGTTAATATCACCATTAGTCTCATCAAAGAAAGCATTTAGATAATAGCCTGTTGTTAAGCTCTAGTAGTAGACACAAGTTCTACACAATTCTTATTTTCACTTGAAAGCTCAAATCTTATTGGCAGTAAATGCTGTCAGTTGTTTTTCTTGAAGTGACAGGCTCACTTTGTTCTTTTTCAAACAAATGTCTGCCAATTACTCAAGTCTGAATAACCATAGTTCCCTCTCAGTCATTCTTTTAAGTCAAAATGATGTTCTGTGAATGACGTATCTAGTTTTTTTCAGATTAAATAAATTGAATAAAAAAATAAAGTAGCTAGTTCAATTTGCAACTCAATTGCTCAGGTGCTTTTCCTTGAGATAGCTATCTACTTCATTAAGAAGTGGAGGTGCTCTAGGCATGCTTCACATTTTGAAACAGAGAACATTAAAAAGACAGGTACTTAGATTCCATATGTATGTGTTAGCATACGGTATTTGTTTTTCTCTTTCTAACTTACTTCACTCTGTATGACAGACTCTAGGTCCATCCACCTCACTACAAATAATTCAATTTCGCTTCTTTTTATGGCTGAGTAATATTCCATTGTATATATGTGCCACATCTTCTTTATCCATTTATCTGTTGATGGACACTTAGGTTACTTCCATGTCCTGGCTATTGTAAATAGAGCTGCAATGAACATTTTGGTACATGACTCTTTTTTTTTTTTTTTTTGCGGTACACGGGCCTCTCACTGTTTTGGCCTCTCCCATTGCGGAGCACAGGCTCCGGAAGTGCAGGCTCAGCGGCCATGGTTCACGGGCCTCGCCGCTCTGCGGCATGTGGGATCTTCCCAGACCGGGGCATGAACCCGTGTCCCCTGCATCGGCAGGTGGACTCTCAACCACTGCGCCACCAGGGAAGCCCCATGACTCTTTCTGAATTATGGTTTTCTCAGGGTATATGCCCAGTAGTGGGATTGCTGGGTCGTATGGTAATTCTGTTTTTAGTTTTTTAAGGAACCTCCATAATCTTCTCCATAGTGGCTAACACATATATATGGAATCTTAAAAAAAAAAAAAAAAGGTTATGAAGAACCGAGGGGTAAGACGGGAATAAAGACACAGACCTACTAGAGAATGGACTTGAGGATATGGGGAGGGGGAAGGGTAAGCTGGGACGAAGTGAGAGTGGCATGGACATATATACACTACCAAACGTAAAATAGATAGCTAGTGGGAAGCAGCCACATAGCACAGGGAGATCAGCTCGGTGGTTTGTGACCACCTAGAGGGGTGGGATAGGGAGGGTGGGAGGGAGGGAGACGCAAGAGGGAAGAGATATGGGAACATATGTATATGTATAACTGATTCACTTTGTTATAAAGCAGAAACTAACACACCATTGTAAAGCAATTATACTCCAATAAAGATGTTAAAAAAAAAAAGACTGGTACTGAAGGAATGAAATTGAATAGTATTAATAATTGTTCCTGCTTTGTCAAGGTTATTCTTAAGTGAAGCTGACTTTGTAAATGATTGTGTGATGGTGGAGAATATAATGACTATGAGTACAGTTTGATGTTACTGCCTTGTTTTATGTTAAAGCACCAGCACTTTTACCCATTATTACTCTTGCAAAATCAGTGAAAATATCAACACAGTGACAAAGGAATATGATAAATTGGTATATTATAAAAATAGTTTTGACCTTGCAGACTCCCCGAAGAGGACTTGGGTCTGCCAGGGGTCCACATGCTCTACTTTTAGAGCCATTGCTCTACAGCACTAAGTAAGGCTCTGCATCACCACCGAGGTCTTACTTACTAGTTAATCTCCAGGGTAACATCCAACATCTGACACCAAAGTCAGCTGCTGCTTAGCTCTCTTGCCTCTGTGATCTTCCCACCAGATTGGATACTGTTGGGCCTAAATATTTAGACTTTTTTTTTTTTAAATGATAGTTGTTGCTGTTGTTGTCATAAAAGTAGTGCATGCACTTGGAAATAAAACTTCAAATATTTCTGCCTGGTCCTGCACCCTAGCCCCATTTGTCAAAGGTAATTAACTCCCTTTTACCATTTCTATCCAAGTTGCATTGATTAACTCCATAATTCCAGCTATCGTTTACCTTAAATTCTTGGTTTGTGAACTTTAAGCAGCGTCTGTTGGTTCCCACATGAAGGATGAGACGTTTGGCTCATTTAGACCCTTGTTCCTCATTTACACTCTTGCTCATCTTTCTAATTTTTTAGTGCATATTTTTATTTCTGTTTATAGTTCTTTTGGTTATGTTTGTAGCTTTAAATAATGTATTTAAACATAGATTTCTCCTGAACTTACCACAGGTCAAAAGCAGACCAGGGTGTTCTCCAAAGAGAAGTGAGGGAGAAGGGGTTGAACTACTCAGGCCACCTTTCTGCTTCCAGCTTTACCACCAAGATAATTCACAGGTCCTGCCCTGTGGCAGAATGTGTGAGAGACAGGGAGAGTCACATGTTATAATAACTGATGATAAAATAAAGCAAGGGGAAGAGCTGGGATGATCACATTTGACTTCTTCCATTGATGGATGAGGAAATTGAGGCCCCCAAAGGAAAAGTGACTTACCCAGTGTCATTTTGGTTAAGAACAGAGATTGGACCAATATCTACATTGGTCTAATCTATCCTGTTTACTATTCCAGTTGTATTTAGGACATCCTTGTAATTAGCTGGACATAGAAACAATATGGTTTTATCAAGTTGATCATAGGTGGGAATGAGGATTTGTCAGTATTACATTAAAAAAATAAATTTATTTATTTATGTATTTTTGGCTGTGTTGGGTCTTTGTTGCTGTGTGCGGGCTTTCTCTAGTTGTGGCGAGCCGGGGCTACTCTTCATTGCAGTGCGTGGGCTTCTCATTGCAGTGGCTTCTCTTGTTGCGGAGCACGGGCTCTAGGTGCACGGGCTGCAGTAGTTGTGGCTCACGGGCTCCAGAGTGCAGGCTCAGTAGTTGTGGCACACTAGGGCTTAGTTGCTGTGTGGCATGTGGGATCTTCCCAGACCAGGGATTGAACCCGTTTCCCCTGCATTGGCAGGTGGATTCTTAACCACTGTGCCACCAGGGAAGTCCCAGTATTACATTTTCATAGCTTTTTATTGTTTTTAAAATTAGAATCTTTAACTTCTTATAAGTTTGTCAATTTGTTCATCTGTATGTGAAGCAAACCCTATTTTTTGATGGCATATGTTTTGTGGGCTTTTAAAAGCTTTGTTTGCTTTGAAAGATGTAAATTAGGTTCTGAAAAGATACAGCACAGCCCTAAGAGTATATAGCATTTTGAGCTTGCATTTCTGTTTAAAGTGGTTGAAACTGAAAAAATTCAGATTCAGAATAGTATTTACCAAATAGAGAAAAGAAGACCAATCTTCTCTGGTCCAACTGTATAAATTATGCGTAATATTTAAGAGCAAGATCTGCTTTCCATTTCAGTTATTGATTTGAAATAGAGCATTTTGGCATCAGAAATGCAGACAGCAGGCATTTCCTGCACTTAATTTATTCCCTCATAACCAAGAAACAGCTTGATATAGATAGTTTTATGTAAGATTTGTCATAGATCCTGTGTGCTTTGGAAATGTTTCACATTTCATTCAGTTTCAGTTTTTTGTATGATAAAATGTGGGTAAATACATTCTTCCTAACAATATCTTGGAGACTTTATGCTGTGAGTATTTAATTTGTGAAATTTGCCTTGACTTCCGTGAAAGGGAATGCTAGGCAAGTAAAGTATCTGACCTGAATCTGGCAAGTGAATGTCTTTCTTAAACACATATTGACACTATTCATGATTCTTCTTTCTCTAAAAAGAGAGATGGCGAAAATCTAGCAGGTTCCAATTTCAGTGATTTATTAATCTTTGTGTATATAACTTTTGGGAATAGACTGAAAAATGATAGAAACTCAAAGATTAAGATAGTTACAGGATTAATGGAAGAAGGTGGAAAGGCAGAGTAAGAAATAAATTTCACATACTAATAAATAAGTGAATAAATGTTTGTGACTTTTGTTAAGAGCACTGGATATATCAAGAACCATATAGACAACAAATTGAGGACAAAAACAGCAAGAACTAGTAGTAGCAATGGATGGGGAAAAGTGGTCCTCAAATTCTCTTAGGTACCCTTGGCCACAGGTGAGAGGCTTCCTCAAAGTAGATTCTAGATTTTCTTGGGAATGGAATCAATGTCACACTGTGTCTTTAGCTTTTATACTCAAAGCTAAAATTCACGGCTTGACCTTATAATATTTAGTTTGCTTTTGGGTAAAGTAAGTGAAGAGAAGGTAAACATTTCCAGCCAACACAAATAATTTCTTAAGGATTATCCACCACAAGTAATCATTGCTGTTGCCATGACTGCCATCTCTTTGGGGATGGGTGTGTGTGTATGGGGTAGGGTGGGCAGGAAGAAGGCAGCAGCTATGTTGTAGGTGGTAACCAAGCAGAGTCAGCTTTGGCAGAACAGAACTCAGCCATAGAGTATGATTCCAAAAGAGAGAAATCCCTTCATTTTAAAGTATTTGAACTGTTCAGTGCCTCCCCGTTAGTGAGCCTTTAGCCTAAAACATATCTCCTGGAAATGCAGTGCTGATATCTCTGGAAAGTAAAATATTGTTAAGTCATTATAAGCCCCTAACATCAATGGGGTTGGTTTATTAGCCACTCACCAGTTGGTCCTGGAGTAGATAGAACATAGGATGGCATACTTAGAAAATTGGGAGTCAGATGTACTCTGGATTGGGGAACTGTGTGTCTGGGAGATAATCCTATGAGGAATCAACTGGTGTATGTTGACAGGGTGGGTTGCAATATGAGAAAACCTGATGTTTAAAAAAGAAAGGGACTGGGTTAGAGAAAAAGAAAGTTTTGTGGAAAATGTAGATAAATGTCTAACTCTCCCGACCCCCTTTTTTGCAGATAGTTTGTTTTTGCTAGATTTTTAATAAAAGAGAGCCTAGCTAACGCCTTTTAAAGCTCTAAAGAAAGGCGCCGATTTGTCGGGAGCAGAGCTGAGCACTGGGAGTAAGAAATGCTATAATTATTCAAGTTCTCAAGTCTGTTAAGTAACAGCTGTGTGCTTCTCTTATTCTCTGGTTTCATGAGTGACGCTAGGAACTTTTATATCTATTAGAACTAAAAAAAAAAAAGACTAACATTGATTAGAAGATCTGTTAAAGGTTATATTGTTAAAAATAAACTTATTTCCTCCTGGGAAGTTTTCCATGTGTCTCTCCATTTAGAACTGTATTAGTGGTACCTATGTTCTGTGACCACCTCCCGCTCTGTCACAGGCAAACACAAACAATCAAAGAAATGCCTACTTATTACCTAAAATTACCAGGCCCAAACTCTTCATTTTCTTATCACAGTTTATTGTTGAACATATGAGGTACCATGCTACTATCAGAATTATATCCAGGTTTTTTATTTTAAAAAACTCAGAGAAAAAAACGTTTCCATTAATTTTCATTCAATGTGAATGACAAGAATATTATAGCTATAAACATTGAAATAACCATTTCATTTCTTCCTGAGGAAGTTTCATATTTTAAGCAATGAAAAAGGAATTCTATACAAAGCTAGTTTAAAATCACATTATCTCTCAATCTTTTCCCATATGTATTTATGTTCCTTCCAGAAGAGCGTAACAACCAGCTGGAGTGTACAATGCAGAAATTATGTGTCCTCTAGAATTTGAGTTGCCTCCCAGATATACTGAGTGGTCAAAATTCCTTGCAAAGGTTTGCTGCTCTAGGTAGCATAATATCTGTACTATGAATGAGTAAATTTTGATATGATCTCTTCTTTTTTCTCCTTTCGTTACACAAGCATCCAGTGTGTTTTTAACATTTATTAAAGGGTGAGCTGTTTAGTTGATTCAGTGTACCCAGGCAAAATTATGCCAATAGCAGCTTTGTTTAGAAGTCTAAATGCACACCTCATCCTTGAAACATAAATGCGTTCTTTTTCTTTTTTTTTTAAATCAGTAGAACTGTTGCTGTTGAAATGAAAACATAATACCATATGTAATTACTGGGACGTATTCTCACTATGTATGACCCTCTTAAGCTAGTTTTCTGAAATTAGTGGAGATTAAAGGCTGTATTTATTTTCCTGGGATGCTGGGCATGTGCTGCTTCAAAAATGGTAGCAGTAAGCATGAAGACTGACTTTACCATGTTTGTCCAAATGACTTTGATTTTGCTTTTACTGTCAGGAATCTTAAAACCTGGTTCTTTGTCTAATTCTTTCTGCTAATAGCTTGTTTGTTTTAAAATTAATATATCATTTGGGTATATAAAACAAAATTAAATTAATAGTTATAATGCAATTAAAAAATTTATAGTTAGTGGAAGTGTCTCAAAATTTGTTTTCTAATTAATGCATAATTGATAGAGTTTAGTTTCACACATTATAATGGCAATGAAAATATTTGGGCATATCTTTTTTTCCCTAATCATACTTTTTTTTTTTTTTTTTTGGTACGCGGGCCTCTCACTGTTGTGGCCTCTCCCCTTGCGGAGCACAGGCTCCGGATGCGCAGGCTCAGCGGCCATGGCTCACGGGCCCAGCCACTCCGCGGCATATGGGATCCTCCCGGACCGGGGCACGAACCCGTATCCCCTGCATCGGCAGGCGGACTCTCAACCACTGCGCCACCAGGGAGGCCCCCTAATCATACTTTTGATAACATTTCATAAAGGCTTATGTAATCATAGCAGGGAATTTATTTACTACTTAAATTTTTTATGTGCAGAGTACATTTAAAAACTAAGTAAATATAAGCACAGGAAAATAAGTATGACATTCTTTTCTTTTTTTGAATACTTCATTAATCATATAATCATTAAAAATTTAAGCGTAAATATATTTTAAAACCATGCCTGGCTCATCTTTGTACTTCTTCCATTTAATTTAGTAGATAACTCAAAAATTTAACTGTGTTCTATTGTCTTCCATGAGAGTGATGTATGAAATGTTCTTAAAAAATGGGACTGGGCTTTGCTTATCTTTTTCTGCCTTGTATCATTGCAAAAATCATATGTTAGTTTGTTTTCTGTAATAAATCTCTACATTACACAATTTCATTTTGAATTATCTGAAACGATGTAGTTTTTCTATAATTTAAATGTAAATAACCTAACATATCATCTAAAGAAATGTCCTTAGTTTTCATTTAATAGGTTTTGTTCTTGGGAACGTTAAAAAAAAATATTTACATTGAAAAGTCAGTCTGTTTCTGGAGATGACATATACGTCAGATTCTATGCAAGCGTTTCTGTAGAACCAGTGAGGACTACCGGAGTTGATCTGCAGCTCACAGAAAAGGGACATAGGTTGTCAATCAGATATCTTACGACCCCTACAGTTTCTCCCTTTTAGAGGATTTAGTCAGTACACTTTCCATTACTTCTTACTGTTTTGGTATACTTAGTGTGTTTCTATTTCCAATCCAATGGCTTTACAATGCATCTTTCAGAATAACAATTATGATAGAGAAGTTAGTAACTTTTACATAAATGTACTAGACTATGTGGATGAAAACCCACATTTTTTTCTGCTATAGCACTTTTTTTTTTTTGGATGCAGATAAAGCTCATATATAACTTTCCCGCTCTTTGATCTAGCACAAGCTGTAATTTATAATTCTAAATACTTCAGTGGATTTACATTTTGGCAAGCATTTTTCATTTTTCATGGATGTTAGGCCTTTAGCGTCTTATGCTACATTGTGATGTTTGCTTCTTGTTTTGTAGGACACTTTATAGAATCGAAGAATAAGAAAACATTGTACAGGCAAACAGCAGCCTAAAAATCTACAGAGACCCAATCTTGGTTGATATATAAAAGTGTAAATATTACTACAAAATGGGACAGTTCTGCATTTGTGTTTGATATCTATATTGGTTGCTATTGATTTCCACATGAGTGCACAGTAGTCTCCAATGACCCCACAGACTCCAATGTTAAAGGCCATAGGCCTCAAGGCTTGTAACAGATACTTCTTTTGTTTGTTTGTTTTGTTTCTACTCATCCACATGCCAGCACATGGAAGGACCTTTGTTCTTTTTTTCTCATTTGAAGAGGTATGTTTATAAACCACCTTTTGGTAGCCCCTGGAAGCTCTGGGAGAGGTGAGCATTCCACGGAGATGCATTCTCGAGATGTCTCTCAGTGCTATCTCACTTTCTGCAGCTCCTGTCTCAGCCAGGACGGCAGGGGCTGCCCCAGTCTGTGCAGCAGCTTGGAGAGTTCCACGTTGTGGTCCCGATAGTAGCTGGATAAAAACACTCTGCTCTGAGATGGGAGGGGAGATGAAAGGACATTTAATTTTGTTTTTTAAAGTATACTTCAAATACTTTGACGATGTTTACATCTGTGTCAAGTAAACCATGCTGGTTTAAAACTGGTATTATGCATGTGGACTATTTGTTTAGCACAATATAAACACAGTGACTCTGTTCTTCAAAATACACACTCCAAACACATATGCTGTTTTCACTAGGGAAAGGGTTTTCATATTAAACATGGGATTTATTTGTGCAGAATTAAATGTTCAAATAACTAGATTGAATTGCTAGAAATATAGCTGTAATAACTGATTGGGTCTAATATTATGCTCTATTAAAACTATCCTGGCTTTGGAATAAGAGTTGGGTTGGTAAATCTATAAAATAAAATACTCCTTTGTCATCATTAATTTACATTTAGATTTTAAAGGTAATATTTTCTTAAGAGCTCTTTTAAGGCATACACAAAATATTCACTGCTAAAACAGTACTATGGTAAACCTTAAAAATATAATAGGTAAACTAGGTAAACCTATAACCTGGTATATTTGTACTATTTGACCCAAGGAAGGAAAGGAATGCCTTGTAAACTATCCTGACTTATAGGGAAGTAGATTTCCCTTCAATAAAGAAAAATAGTTTAATAATTGAAATTGTCAGAAATGGAAAGCGCTGTATTGTAAGATGGTGTTTAGTGGGGTTTATATGTAGTTTAAATGACCATTGTTGGGAATGTTGTGAAGGACGGATTTCTAAATCTGTATTTGTACCTCCCTGCTTTACACTATTCTGAGGTTTTAATTTAATTTAATTTTTTATTTTTATTATTATTTTTGGACCACACCGTGTGGCATGTGGGATCTTAGTTTTCCCACCATGGGGTCTTAACCACTGGACCACCAGGGAAGTCCCTATTCTGAGGTTTTTAGTTGAGTTGAATCTTTAAAAAGTTTTTATTTAATTCCTTGTGCTAGTCTTTTAAAATGTCATATCTGGTACCCCATTTTAAAGGCCATAAAAAAACATCTTGTTTTATACTGATAATTGCTATGTAACATAGTGGGTTTTTTTTTTTTTTTTCCGGTACGAGGGCCTCTCACTGTTGCGGCCTCTCCCGTTGCGGAGCACAGGCTCTGGACGCGCAGGCTCAGTGGCCATAGCTCACGGGCGCAGCCGCTCTGCGGCATGTGGAACCTTCCTGGACCGGGGCATGAACCCGTGTCCCCTGCATCGGCCGGCGGACTCTCAACCACTGCGCCACCAGGGAAGCCCAGAAACATAGTGGTTTTTGTAGTCATTATGATCACTGGAACCAGACTGACATTTGTGCTATATTCTAACCATCACTGAGATCAAGGGAGGACCCAAACCTTTGTCTCACTTCTGTTTTTGGTCTTCCATGGTCATTAGCTCTAAAACCACTGACAGGCCCAGCTGGTACACCCAGGCCAGAGAGAGGTGGAGACAAATCATATTCCCAGATACTCCATCTGGGGGCCTGATCATTTTGTGCCTCCTTTGCTGCCAGGCAGACCTGGAATCCAGGGCTGAGCCCTAGGCCTTTGTGCAGAGGCTAAGTTTCCAAACTTCCCCACTGTGTTTTCTCTTAAGGTCTTACTTTGCATTGTTCCTCTTTATGAGAGAAGCCCTGGAACAACAGCAGCCCCGGGGCTGCCCAGCGCCTGCCCTCTTGCTCCCTAGTATTTTCCATATGGCAAAGGATTCTCCAACATCTTAACTAATTTTAGAATTGAACCTCCTGGGATCAATACCTACCACACACTCCTTTGCAGTTTGGATCGTACCTCCTGATACTGAGGATTATCTCAACTATACCTCAACTTTTTGGTCTTTTTGGCATTATTTTCAAACCTGGCTGCCTGTATCAGTGCTACCTCTGTAGCCAAACCCTTGTCCTGTGCCCTATTATTTGTGTATGTTGGTTCCTGTAATCATGTCCCTATAATCAAGTACCCTTTCTTCTTGTTGCTCTGCTCTCTCATATGGCAAGATAACTGATATGAGATTTGTAAAGTACAACATGTCCTATTTGAGAGTCTAATATATTCAGGCCAAAAGTTACTAGGACAGAACTCAGTGATATGCAGGATTTATTGTACATACATTGTTATCTGACCATCATTCAGAAAGGGACTATTTTATTTTATTTATTTTTTTGCGGTACGCGGGCCTCTCACCGTTGTGGCCTCTCCCGTTGCGGAGCACAGGCTCCGGACGCGCAGGCTCAGCGGCCATGGCTCACGGGCCCAGCCGCTCCGCGGCATGTGGGATCTTCCCGGACCGGGGCACGAACCCGCGTCCCCTGCATGGGCAGGCGGACTCTCAACCACTGCGCCACCAGGGAAGCCCCAGAAAGGGACTATTTTAGATGATAAATCACAGATAGGATATATGCTAAGTATGCCAACATAGTCTACTTCATGCAAACTCATGAAATTAATGTAATAAGAGGGAATAATAATATATGGTAAAAGAAGGAATCGTATAATAAATTCAATATCAGGTGGTTTATTGGCCTATTATTAAAGAATCTATTAAATGCTTTTGATTTGGAGAGGTCATAGACTTACTGGTTCATTTAAAATGTCAGTTTTTATTCCCTTTCTACTATATATATATATATATATATATATATATATTTTTTTTTTTTTTTTTTTTTTTTTTGCGGTACGCGGGCCTCTCACTGTTGTGGCCTCTCCCGTTGCGGAGCACAGGCTCTGGACGTGCAGGCTCAGCGGCCATGGCTCACGGGCCCAGCCTCTCCGCGGCATGTGGGACCTTCCCGGACTGGGGCACGAACCCGTGTCCCCTGCACCGGCAGGCGGACTCTCAACCACTGTGCCACCAGGGAAGCCCCTCTACAATATATTTTGATAAACAAAATCAAAGTGGAAGTAGGCTAACAGCATTCTTAATTTCCAGGATCAAATGCATCCTATGATGTTTTGGTGATACTTGTGAGGAAGGGTTTTGGTGTTTTTCTGTAACAGAGGGAGAAGCAAGCAGTGTGGTGACAGTACTGCCTATTCTAATCTGTGTACACATTTGTGTTTCCATTACCTCCAGGAAGGACCCTTTACTCTTGCCTCCTCTCTGGGCACTATTTGCACAAAATCAGCTATTCTACTCCCTCAAATAAGTCCAGTGTGTATATGATATTGTGATATAATAAGAAATATATATTTGGTTTTTGACTCTGGTTCCTGGCACAGAGCTCCTAAATCCTTTGTAATTTCCTGAATGACAGGGGTGTAAAGAGTGTCTTTTCTTATTTACAATAAGTTCCTTTAAACCTTAACTGAGTTTCTGAGTTTCTGCTAATGACTTGACTCTTATGGGCCCCCAGATAGCTTCAGATGGGGGCTGGTTGCTATAGAGGAACCAAACATATCATTAGAGGGTTGGAACTTTCAGCCCCTCCCTCTGACCTCCAGGGAAGGGAAGAGGGACAGGGGATTGAGTTATTCACCAATAGACAATTATTTAATCAACCATGCTTGTGCAACGAAACCTCCATAAGTTAGGGTTGGTAAATGCATCCATGTGCTGGGAGGGTGGTACACCCCAGACTCCACAGGGACAGAGAAGCTCCTGTGCTCAGGACCCTTCTGGACCTTGTCCTAAGTACCTCTTTGTTTATAATAATAGGAAGTAAAGTGTTTCCCTGGGTTGTGTGAGTCATTATAGCAAATTATAAAACCTGATGAGGGGGTCATGGGAACCCCTGATTTGTAGCCAAGTTGGACAGAAGTGTGAGTAACCTGGGAACCCACTACTTGTTACTGGAGTCTGAAGGGGGCAGTTCTGTGGGGCTGAGCCCTTAATCTGTGGGGCTACACTAACCCTGAATAGTTAGTGTCAGAATTGGATTAAACTGCAGGATACCTAGCTGGTGTCTGCAGAAAACTGGAGAATTGCTTGGTATGGAAAACTCACACATTTGGTGTCAGAGGTGTTTGAGAAAAAATATCTTAGGGATGTATTACACAGTAATCTTGTTGGGAGATATGGAGATAATGATATCCTGAAAAGTTATGTTTTTCTTATCTTTCTCTACCACAAACTTAATATTATGTCTCAGTATGTGTTTGATAGGAGTGAAATAAAATACTAAGAAAGATGTTCTACAGTGTCTTGAATGTTTTAGTTTTAATAAATATATAGAGAGATAGCTTTGACATACATGAAAATGAGATACTTTATATTACTGTCTTGAAATACAATGGGAATTGCCCTTGAATATTTATTAATATGTAAGGATTGTTTTCATAGTGCTATGAAGGTATATTTTAATATCCCACCAAAGAAAATTGGAGTTCTGAGAATGCAATTTGTTTATCAAAAGAACAAGAACCTCCACAATGCCTTTTAGATAGAATTTAATTGTGAGCTTAGTGAGCTTAGCTTGTTAGAGGCTCTGTCTCTATCAGGTTGGAAAAAAGGTCCTTAAAGTCTTCAAGTATTAAACAGTATCCAGACAAGTTCATACCATGTTAGGATTCTCAGACCACTGCAGGATTCTTAGTTACCATAATATATTAAACATTGTGGGAAAACGATGCCAAATAATGTCTTAATTTTTGAGTTAAAAAAATTTTTTTACAAAATCAATCTACTTGCATTCTTATGTCCAAACTATATGTTAACTGGACTGATTATGAAATCAAAATAATATTAATAAATTTTAATATATGTGAAATAAGCTTTAAAGTAAATATATAGCATCTACAAAGTGGGAAAACTGTAGCTTTAAGTGATCACTATGTCACCATTTGGAACAGAATAAACACGAAACGCTACATACCTACTGCTAAGTTTGGGTGTCTCCATTCTCCACAGCCTAAATTATCTGCTAGTATGTTATACATTTGGGAAATATATTCATTCTTTCATCTTATTAATGTATTAACAGTTCAAAACTTAGTATACCAATAATTAATGTTATTATGCAGGCCACACTTACTACTAGAGAGTGACTTAGACAGTGAAAATAAAATCTTTTGGGCCTATTTTCAATTTCCAGTTGATATATTTCCTGCCTTGGTTTCAGTTAACATTTTTAGTGCTAAAATTTCTGTGAATGTATCACTCTTTTTGGAATGAGATGTTGCCTTCTTCGTTCTGATTCAAAATGGCAAATTCTATTGTTTTCTTTTATTCTTGCATGACAGGTAAGATAATTACTGGAAAAAGCAAAACAAGCAACCTGAATGCATTCTAATCCAAATGTCACTTTTAATTTTTATAAAGGGTGAATTTTTATTTTAATCACTTTTCTAAGAAAATAGATATATTTTTATGTATCATTTTGCTTATTTAGTTTGTATTTTTAAGCTCTATACTTACCTCAGGATCCATTGGAGGGTATTTTCTTCCTTTGCTCTTTCCAAGGCATTTTGTTTTACCTTCTTCCAGTAATTGACACCAGAAACCTTTATGAGAATCAAACCTAAAAAAATAAAAAATACAAAGAACAAAAAAGTATTTTTCAAGCAAGTATTTTAATTATTTGGATATTAATCTATAACCAAGGAAACTGGCATATTTTTTGACTGCATCACTTTACATAAAGTCTTTTGGCATACTTCTGAATTCTCAGTCCATCTGTCATATTTGTGAGTTTGCCAGATTTCTAATAGAAAAATGGTCAGCAGAAGGTCTCCTATTAATAGAAATTAATAAGCCTACCTCCTTCATCTGGAAGGAAAAAGTTTTATAAATTTCAAGCCCATTCTTTCCCTTTGCAGGTTTTAAAAATGACAAGTCAGTCTTCATATCTACGGATTTACACAGTACTTGTACCATTCAGTTACAGGTTAATAGAAGAAGAGGTTTTGGTGTGTCATGGAGTGATGAATTTCAGGAGTCTCTAGCGCTAATCCATTAAATTTTTTTCCAGAGACACTTCCTTATTTTGGTATGAGCTCTGTATTAAAGTAATAACACCTATAAAAAAGATTTTCATGACATAATTGTAATAAACATAATAGCACATTAAACTTATATTTTAGTTTACCAAAATATTTCATATAACCCTTTCTCATTTGAGCTTTTCTTATAACCCCTTAATGATATGGAGTATAGCATTTGTCCCATTTAATGGCACTTAGCACAGCGTCTGGCTCTTTGTGAACACTCACCAACTGTTAGTTGAATAAAAAAATGAGAAAGAAGGAAGTGCTTGTCAAGGTTTATTTATCTTGGACTATATACTTTTTCAGTATGCAGGTGACAACTCAAGTCTAAGCCTCCTGACCCTAGGTAGAGGGCGTTTTTTCTTCACTGGTCTCTGGGTATGTTCTGTATTATCATTCATTATGAATAAATAGTAATTTCCATGCTTGAATATAAAAGTGAAAGTAACAGCAATGATGATTCTTTCACATGGCTTTTGTTATTCAACAATTCTATTGCTATAATTTTTTCTTCATTAGAAAGAATTATCATTTAGGGCCACCTTTTCCTTTTGTCTTTAATTCATACTACTTCCCAGAATGCTGCTTCTAACTTTTTCTTAAAACTATAGTGTAAACAATGAACAACTGGAAATTGAAATTAAAACATTTAAATTAGCGTAAAAACATGAAATACCTAGGGATAAATTTAGCACAAAATGTATGCAAGATCTGTACAATGAAAACTACAGTTGTTAAGTGAAATTACAGAAGACATAAACAAAAAAGAGCTATACCATGTTCACAGATCAGAAGACTAAATATTTTAAAAATATCAGTCTCATCTCCAGATTTATCTAGATATTCAATGTGAGTCCAAAACTCCAATGGACTTTTTTTTGGTAGAAATTGAAAAAATGATTATAAAATGTATATGGAGATACAAGCTAATAATTTGTTTTAGACAAGCTAAAACAATTTGAAAGAGAAGATCAAAGTTGGAGATCTTATACTATTTAGTTTCAAGATTTACTATAATGCCACAGTAATCAAGGCTGCATAGTATTGGCACCAATGGGTCAATGAACAAAATAGAATCTAGAAACAGACCAACACATCTACTGTCAACTGATTTTCAAAAGTAGGTGCCACAGTAGTTCAATGGGAAAGGACAGTCTTTTAAATAAATTGAACTGGAAAAATTGGATATCTATATGGAAAATATGAACACTGACCTCACACTGTATATGAAAATTAACTTGAAATGAAATCTCATTTCATGAATGAGCTAAGAGCTAAACTGTAAGAATTCTGGAAGTAAACATAGGAAAAAACATATGGAAAATTTTTGGGTTAGGCAAAGACTTCTTAGGATGAATGATAAAAGAATAATGATAATTTTGAATACATCAAAATTTAAACTCGCTTTTCTAAAACACTTAAGAAAATGAAAAGAGAAACCACATGTTGGGCAAAAATATTTGTAAAATGTTAATCTAATAAAGGACTTATATTCAGAATATACAACTGAACTCAATAAAAAAAGATGACATTACCAATAAAAATTGAGTAAAAGATTGGAATAGACACTTTATCAAAAACATAGATGAATGACCAATAAACAAATGCAAATTTGCTCAGTATCATTAGTCATTAAGAAAATGCAAATTAAAATCATAAATGAAATACCACTAGATACTAGAATGACTTAACTTAAAAAGACCAATACCAAGTGTTGGCAAAGATGTGGAACAGCTAGAACTGTTACACCTTTTGGTAGAAATTTAAGATATTACAGACACTTTGGAAAGTTTCTTATAAAGTTAAATACGTAAGTACTATATGACCCACTAATTCCATTTCTAGGTCTTTATCCAAAAGAAATGAAAATATATGTCCACACAAAGATCTGTACACAAATGTTCGTGGTAGCTTCATTCATAGTAGCCCCCAAGTGGAAGCAACCCTATGTCCATCAACTGGTGAAAGGATAAACAAATTGTGGTATATCCATAAAATGGAGTACTACTAAACAATAAAAAAACCCCAATTACTGATAGATGTAACAACAAGGAGGAATGTCAAAAGCATTATGCTAAGTGAAAGAAAGTAGAAGAGTGGTTGCTAGGGCTCAGGGGTGAGGGGAAAGGACTGACTGCAACAGAGCATGTGGAAACTTTGGATTAATGGAAATGTTCTATATCTTGATTGTGATGGTGTATACAACAGTACACGTTTGTCAAAATTCATCAAACTGTACAATTAAAATGGGTGGATTTTATTATATGTAAATTACACATCAGTAAAGCTGATTTAAAATTATATTGTGATTGAATGTGTGATTGGAGAGTAGTCTTTCTGTAGCTAATGTTGTAGACTTTATAACTATAGCCCTATGAAAAGAAGGCAAACCTATATCTCTGTCTCTGCCCTGCTTTGGATATTAGAGACACTAAAGGATTACTCGCATCCTACTTGTGCAAAGCCCATTTCTGATCATTATTAAAGCAATTGTGTGGGATCAAGACACAATATGATATATCTCCATGTTGTTTATATTCTTGTTTGCATCTGTAAGGCAACTGAATAAATGTTTCATAGAGGTTTAAGAAAGGAGAGCATTAATAAATCAACTAATGTCAATAAAATAAATAAATTTAAAAAATAGAGACGATGATTGAAATAATCTATACACGAAAGCTGGGAAGCTCTAACACATCAACATTTCTGGAAGTCTGCTATTGATAAAACATTTTTCATTAACATTTTGATATTGGTAATTTCCATAACTGAATTATGACTCATTTTAAGTATTTAAATGATCAAAATCCAGAATCCAGACTAGCTATTATTATGGTTTTTTTTGCTAATATACCTAACTATAGATACATGTCTGCAACATACACATGCCTTATGTTAAAATGAGCAGCTTTCTGACAGAATGTTTCTTTAAGAAACACTAACTTCACACATATTAAAATTAAAAATCAAAAGAAAAATAGGTTTTTCTTTCACCTCTGCTAATTGATTACATCTCATGCAGTGGGCTGTCATGCTGGGCTTTATTGATAAAAATGTGTATCTGTGGAGCTGACACCTAGCCCAGACATCTGTAAGTTCTGTAAGCATAAGTTCACAAGCAGTGGTGTAACTGTATCATAGTGGAAACAAAAAGGAGAGGAAGGTAGAAGAGAGATCATATTATTTTTCAGGTTGCCTGAGAAGGTGAGGGATTGATGTTGATGAAGGACCTTGTGAGCAATTCAGAGCCCAAGTGGAGAAGCTTGACATGAGATGGAGAAAGATCTTCTCCCACATCTTTTCAGAATATCAGCAGTGTCCCTCTGAAAATTAGCCTCAGGACTACTAGTATCTGGTAGAACAGCAAGGAAACAACCTTTTTGTGTAGGCACTGGCAGCTAGTCATTTCATGTGGTAACTAGTAATGGCTAGGATCCTCTTTAAAGGCTTTCAGGAAGATAACATTTTGGAGAAAATTTTATGTGTTGTTTAGTGTCTCTCCATGGTTATCCCTTCCTAGAGGTAGGGATACTTTATCATTGTGTACCCAGAGTCATGCCATAATAGTCATTCAATAAATCTTTGTTGAATTAAAGAAAAAGCGAGAATGCACTGGTTCTTAAGTTTGTGTGGAGTATTACCTGGGGATGTTTAGAAATAACTGGAAGAGACTTGTGGGCATGAACAATCAAGATTCTCCAGTGATTCAGCCTCCAACTAGTAACATCTCTATATTAATGAAAATGTGACCTTCATTTTATCCTTGGGCAGGTGAATCCCAGGGAACATTCAGATTACACTTAGAAGGTGCAAGAATGTTTGAAATGTCTTTAAATTGAAATAACATTTCTGTGAACGAATACTGAATTGTGTGGATATGCCAAATTTTCTTAAATCCATTTATCAGATTGATTCCAGCTTTTGGCTATTATGAATAATGCTGTGGTGAGCAATTCTTTGTGGACCTAGGTTTTCATTTCTTTTGGGGTAGATTCCTAGGAGTGGAATTGGATTATTTGTAAACTTCTGTTTAATTTTTTAAGAAACTGAAAAACTGCTTTTCTAAAGTGGCCATATATTATACATTACCATCAGCAATATATGAGGTTTCCAGTTTCTCCACATTCTTACCAACATTTGGTATTGTCTTTTGGATTATAGCCATTCTAATAGTATCTCAATGTAGCTTTAATTTGCATATCACTGTGATTACACATTTATTATGCAAAGTGACAATGTGTCTGGAGATGGATTATTTTTATTTATTTTTTAGCATGTTTCAAAATTTATTCTTTTTTATTGCTGAATAGTATTCCATTGGATGTACTGATATATATCACATTTTTATTTGTTTTTTTAAATTGAGGTATAGTTAATTTACAATGTTGTGTTAATTTCTGCTGTACAGCAAAGTGACTCACTTATACCTACATATACATTCTTTTTTATATTCTTTTCCATTATGGTTTATCTCAGGACATTGACTATAATTCTCTGTGCTATACAGTAGGACCTTCTTGTCCATCCATTCTATATGTGATAGTTTGCATCTACTAACCCCAAACTCCTAGTCCATCCTCTGCCCTCCCCCCTTCCCCTTGGCAACCACCAGTCTATTCTCTATGTCCGTGATTCTGTTTCTGTTTCATTGATAGGTTCATTCCACATATAAGTGGTATCATATGGTATTTGTCTTTTTCTTTTTGACTTACTTCACTTAGTATAATAATCTCTGGTTACATCCATGTTTCTGCAAATGGCATTATGTCATTTTCTATGGCTGAGCAATATTCCATTATATGTATACACCATATCTTCTTTATCCATTCATCTGTCAATGGACATTTAGGTTGTTTCCATGTCTTGGCTATCATGAATAGTGCTGCTATGAACGGCTGCCTGTATCTTTTTGAATGATAGTTTTCTCTGGATATATGCTCAGGAATGGGATTGCTGTATCATATGGTAATTCTACTTTTAGTTTTCTGAGGAACCTCCATAATGTTTTCCATAGCAGCTGTACCAACTTGCATTCCCACCAACAGTGTAGGAGGGTTCCCTTTTCTCCACAACCTCTCCAGCATTTGTTATTTGTAGACTTTTTTTTAAATAAATTCATTTATTTTATTTATTTTTGGCTGCATTGGGTCTTTGTTGCTGTGCGTGGGCTTTCTCTAGCTATGGTGAGCGGGGGCTACTCTTCATCGCGGTGCACAGGCCTCTCACTGTGGTGGCCTCTCCCGTTGCAGAGCACGGGCTCTAGGCGCATGGGCCTCAGTAGTTGTGGCTCGTGGGCTCTAGAGCACATGCTCAGTAGTTGTGGCTCACGGGCTTAGTTGCTCTGCAGTGTGTGGGATCCTCCCAGACCAGGGCTTGAACCCGTGTCCCCTGCATTGGCAGGCGGAGTCTCAACCACCGCGCCACCAGGGAAGCCCTATTTGTAGACTTTTTGATGATGGCTGTTCTGACTGGTGTGAGATGGTACCTCATTGCAGTTTTGATTTGCATTTCTGTAGAAATGGATTCTTTTTATAATGTCTGAGACAACTTAAAAAGCTCATTTTAAGGTTTCAGTTTTTTAAAGGAAGTATTGATACCTCCTCTTGTTATATTATTCATTAGTAAAAATTTACAATATTGTTTTTCTCTGGTTCTTGTGCCAATTTTTAAAAAATATTTTACTTATTTATTATATTTTTATGGCGGGCATGGGGGATCTTTGTTGAGGCATGACGGATCTTTCATTGTGGTGCGCAGGTTTCTCTCTAGTTGTGGCGTGCAGTCTCCAGAGCACGTGGGCTCTGTAGTTTGCGGCATGTGGCCCCTCTAGTTGAGGAGCGCGAGCTCAGTAGTTGTGGTGCGTGGGATTAGTTGCCCTGTGCACGGCATGTGGGATCTTAGTTCCCCGACCAGGGATTGAACCCATGTCCCCTGCATTGGAAGGTGGATTCTTTACCACTGGACCGCCAGGGAAGTCCCTCTTGTGCCAATTTGAAGAGCTTAATAAATTGACAGTGTAGGCTCCAGAGGAATGATTGTGTTTCAATCCTGCCTCCTCAACTTACTTGCTGAGTGACTTTTGGCTAAGCTTTTCTGTGCCCCAGTTTTTGTAGCTGAAAAGTGGAGCTAATAGTGTCTATCACATAGTATTGTTATAAAGCAATATATATAAAATATTTAGAACATATAAACATATACTGATTTTGAAATGTTATAAGCACTTTTAAAAACAAATTTATATGAAATTGGAGTAGATTATTTTTTTCTTTTTCACTTCCTAGCATTTCTAGCTGTTTCATAGGTAATCTAGAGAACCAGCAGATTTTAGCTACTATGGCTACTGTTTTTTGCTACTAAAAAAAGTTTTAATTTGGCACAATTTTACTCAAACTCATCTAAAAAGGGAAAGAATTCCTAGACAATATAAATTTGGTTGCCAGGGGAAGTAATATTAGAAACAGCTGAAGCAGCTTCAGTTCTTTATGACTTAGTTAAGCCCCATCCACAGAATAAAACAAAACAAACACAAAATCTTCATTCAACTCCTGGCCTTCAAATCCTTATTGTCCATTTATTGAAATTTTCATTGTAAATTATTATTAAAAATTCATATAACTCAGTCTGGTTTCATTCATGTTAATAAACAGGTTAATTGACTGAGAAATAAAGATGTCAGGTTCAGTATTCACTAGTATTTAACTAGTACTTGTAAGTGGGAAGACTCCTGTCACAGTCATTGATGTCTGGTATAATTCTGAATGGATATATTCATGGGAAAATTAAAAGTTTACATTTTTCCTTTTAGTTTATACAAATTAGCACAATTCCATGCTGAGCATTACTTTTCCTGCTTTTTCTTAAATGATTAGACAGCTTTTAAACACTAAAAACATAATATGCAAGCTAAAATAATGTTAGTATTATCAATGTTATTTATAATTTAGGGATTAGGGTTATGTTGAACAAGAATTGTAAAATGTGAATTTACTTAATTGAATGAGAGAGTTCCCATTTATATTTTTTAAAGCTTAAACTGCTTATTTCAGATCACAACCACACTCACTAAGAAAATCAGATTTTTACGGATTCAATATATCATTTAAAATCCATGATGACAGTACTAAGTGATTTTAAGATATCATAGACCATCCATGACTGTGTGAAATTTGGAAGTCTTGAACACTTCTGTAGTGATTGTGGAAAAGAAAAAATAACACTCAACAATAGAAATTTATTGCCATTTTTCTTGAAAATAGTTTTGAAGTTGGAGCTTTTTAAATATTGAAGACAATCAATTTATAGATCTCTTAAACTGGAGTACTCTTTCATGCCAAGACTGTATGGTAAAACCTTTGCATAGACCTAGTTTCATTCATTTATTCTACTGTGTGCAAAGAACTGGATTTATGTGGTTAGTTGAGAATTCATATCTGTTTGCAGTGCAGTACGTTCTTCGAAGGCTTTAAATAATTTTTTTTAAACTACTGAAGAGGTAGTCTTCACTATCATTAGCAGGAAAAATATGAAGCAATAAATGACATTCCTGTGAACATACATTTTCTACACCCAGTCATCTCCAACATCTCCAAGTAAGAAACAACTTACCAGTACAATTAGTTTAATAAGAATAACTAAATTTTGAGGGCAGGATTCAGAACAATTGCAAAGGGCATGGATGAAGGAGGATTTAGACCTAAGTCAATGACATGAAGTTCCAAATATTCTACAACAGGTACAACTGCTGGTTTTTACAAGGTGTGTCAGGCTAATTGATTGACAAGAAAATATAAAAAGAAACGGAATGGCAGTACATTATCTATCAGCAGGGTGAGTAGGCAGCCCTGCTGGACCAGAAACTGTGGTTTCAGAGACTACACACATCTTATCTTGCTACTTCACCCACTGAGCCCCCAATAAGGTTACAGAATCATATAAGGGGTAATTTTAGCCAGATACATCCCAGGTGCAAAGTGACCCATAGTCCTTTGTATACAGTACGTTGCTTTGATATTACTTCTCTTAAGTTTACACTCCCTTTACCCTTGGAGGTGAATAAAAAGCTTGCTGCTGAGCTGGATGCTCAGGGGACAGATACACAGCATGCAGGTCAAGGACCATTCCATAAGAAAAAGAGATTATGTTTTTTTTTCTTTTTTTTTTTTTTTTTGCGGTACGCGGGCCTCTCACTGTTGTGGCCTCTCCCATTGCGGAGCACAGGCTCCGGATGCGCAGGCTCAACAGCCATGGCTCACGGGCCCAGCCGCCCCACGGCATGTGGGATCTTCCGGGACCAGGGCACGAACCTGTGTCCCCTGCATTGGCAGGCGGACACTCGACCACTGCGCCACCAGGGAAGCCCCGAGATTATGTTTTTTTTTTTTTTTTTTTTTTTTTTTTTTTGCGGTACGTGGGCCTCTCACTGTTGTGGCCTCTCCCGTTGCGGAGCACAGGCTCCAGACACGCAGGCTCAGCGGCCATGGCTCCCGGGCCCAGCCGCTCCGTACCATGTGGGATCTTCCCGGACTAGGGCACGAACCCGTGTCCCCTGCATCGGCAAGCGGACTCTCAACCACTGCGCCACCAGGGAAGCCCCCGAGATTATGTTTTTATATGAGTACTCCACTTCTTTCTGAAATACAGTACTTTGCTATATACTCTATAAAAAAGACCCAAAGATAAGCCAACTTGAAATAGAAAACTGTTTAGAAAATAAAAACTTTCTTTTCTAAGAGATACTTAAAAGGATATAAAGCAGAAAGTGGACTCTAATTTCTAACTAAAGCTGAATTCACTCAGCTTTCTTTAAGGTCAAGCTGAAAGTTAAATACCTAAGGCTTGTGTCTGTGTTGGCACTTTAACTAAGCTCTCCAAATCTCTGATAGGATTCACACTATAGAAAACAGAGAGGTTAGAAGGTTAATAGTAACAACAAAGTAAATGACTCTCAGGAAGGAAGCGCAAAACTCTCGAGTTCCACCTACTCCTTTGTCCTCTAGATCAACATATCTCTCTTACACGTGTCTCTACATATGATTTATGCAAGATGTACGCAGTATTTGATGGTTTTCTGCAAACCTTTTTCTGTAAGGGACAGTGAAAGGTAAAGGAATCTTGTCTCTCACTTTCTAAACTGCTATAGCATAAGGAGTACAATGAAAAGAGAAAATCAGCTGATCTACAGAACTGAGTTTTATACTGAGAGATACAATGGAAGAATTCCACACTGCAGTCTTAATCGGTTTTTTTAAGGCTCAGTCTATGACCCTAAAATTAAATATATATATTACAGTGAGAGCCAAGTCCACAGTTCATCCAGCTCAGGATCTCCCAGTTGCTTGTTCCAGTTGCACGTGAAATAGGAACAAACACAACCTTGAGACATAGGATTGCCAACCATTATAAATGGACAAAGTCAGATGGAGGTCTTATTTAAAATGCTAAATGAACCCCAGAGTCAGGATTAAGGTGAGGCAAGAGAGGCACCTTGGCTGAAAAATTTTAGGAGCCACTCACTCTCAGGTATTTGTGGGGTCCTGAGTGTGAGTCCCTCCTTAAATTCTAGTGCTTCTCTTGCCTCACCCTGGCCCCCACCCTGATGGAGTTGACTATCTAAGAAAATCAGTGGGAACCAGCAAAAGAAAACCAAACCAGAGCTGTAACTGCTGAGGCCTCTGAAGAAGAGGTGGCAGGGTCAGTCATACAGTGGGTAAAGACCAGCAAAAAATGGAATTAATTGTAGAAGTAATAATAGCACCTTTCTCTCTGCCTGTTCAGTCGCCTATTGGGCTATTTCTTGCTGTATGACATTGGTTTTTGAAAATTACACAGAAGAGAGAGGAGTTCATAAATCACCTAGTTCAAGAATTCTTTTTAATACTTCCGAGAGGTCTCACTACTGTCTGTTAAATAGGCTCAGTGCTTACCAACTTAAAGTAGCCTCTTTTAAGGTTAGTTGTTGCTATTAAGATTTGCAACTGTTTTGTTCCTCTCTTTTCCTTCCAGGGGAAATCTTTCCTAGTTAGAAATCAATAGAGGATTTTGGACATTTCTTTCCAAACTGTTGAAATGTTCTTTCTCAAGTGGTTAATATCAACTGGAAAATAATCAGTGTGTAAGGAACAGCTAACTTGACAGCTGTGTCACCAAACTCAATTTCTTTAAAATCAGTTCTCTGCTGAAACTTCAATAAACTAATTAGAATATAAACTTACGTTAAAGCTTCTGAGTAATTATAATGAGGAGAGACTCCTAGAAACTTCTGTACTTCATCCATCACTGTAGCAGGATCAGTTCTTAGCTGTTGCCCATCAATAATTAGCAACTAAATTAACAAGGAAATAAAAAAAAACAATGCACATTGAAAAAAGACATGTAACTGCATAATTTAAAAATTCTGCACTCTGAATTTATTCAATGAGAGACTGAGGGGACTTGTGTGCATTGTTGTTAAGACTTAACCAGGCCATCCTCATTAATGACCTGGAACAAAAAATAAATCACACTAATTAAATGTGCTCACGTTTTGTAGTCCGAGAAGTCCTGCAAACACTATGAAAACAAAAAAGCCATTTGAGGGTAACAAGAGAGCTTAAGAAATGTGACTACAAAATCACAAATGGAAACCAAGTTTAAAAACAGATAAAACAATGATTCCATGATTCAAGGTGGGAAGGAGCATTGCAGGAAGAAGAAAAGTGACCAGATCAGGTACAGTGAGACAGAGGACATGGCCATTCTCCATGATTCCAGTCAAAGGAGTAGCACTGTAAAGTTTTAAGAAATATTTTGATAATCCATTTGGAGAAAAAGATAAGACTGCCAGAAAGCCTGAAAGGAAACAGAAGTTCCTCAACAGACTAAAGGCAAGAATTTGCTTGTTACTCTGGTGAGGGAAGGGGGTGGTCCCAGCAAGATAAAATGACAGGAGGCCATGATGAAGGGCCATAAAGCCTGGAAAGCAGCTCTTGCTCACACCTCTTCTCCAATATTTCTATTTAGTCTCTACCAGCATCGTTCATTAGAACTTTCTCTGTTGATGGACACGTTCAATGGCTGTAGTATCTAACTGGTGGCTATTGAACATTTGAAATGTGGCTAATGTGATTGAGAAACTTAATTTTTAATTTTATATAATTTTAATAAAAATTTAAATAGCCATATATGGTTGCATATATGGTATCATTATGGCTAGCATGTTTCTAGACACACAGGCATATACTGTGTCTGATGTGACAAGACTGCTTTATGCAATCCAGTAGGGGCTGATTTTGTAATCTAGGCTAATGCTAGGCAAAAGAGAGAAGCAAGGAAGCCAAGGAAAACATAGGACTTGTGAAAAATGCAGCAAGGTGGTTCAAAGGGAAATAACGGCACTTAATTAAGCAAAACAATATTTGCCTTGTTTGGCTAAGAGGTTCTCAAGCTTTATTCTCAGAATAAGAATCAGGAGTATCAAGCTTCTGATGCTCTTTACAATCAGGAAGGGTATGCACTAGAAAATAGGGCAGGGAGAATTATCCTGAAATACTTCTAGAAAGAAGAGTAGATAGTTTTTCTACCTCTGCCTATTACTGTTTGCCAGAGTCTCATTTACAACTAAAGACTAAAGGCTAGTAATGTTTTTTTTTTTTTTTTTTTTTTTTAGTAATGTTTTAATGAGTAAAAATTTCCTCTAGCCTAGAGGCAAAGTCACTAGCCTAGAGGAACCAGCAAAAGAAAACCAAACCAGAGCTGTAATCTTAACGAGATTGTAACATGATGTAGATTCTTACTACTCAGTACCTGAAAGGGAGGGAAATAAATGAGCCATCTCTCGATGTGGCTGGCATACCAGCCTGGGACCAAACATCTCTTCTGCAAGGCTCTAAGTTCAGAGGATGCACGGGGCCCGGCTGAGATCACTTCGTAGAAGCTAAACTTCAGAGCTGCGGGGTCTTCATGTGATCGCTGATGCTATGATGAAAAGGTGGATAATTAAACCGACTTGAATCATAGGCATAAATAATTAAAAATCAATCTCTGTGACAAGTCTCAAAGCTAAAGGAAGGAGTGCCTCACTGCTGGAGAGTTATTTGTTTTGCAATTAATAAAGGATGAAAATGTTTGCTTGGAGCATCAGGATTAAAAGTTATGACATTGATGAGAGTATATATTTGAGAATTAATTGGTAGAGGTAGAATTCTTCTTGATAGGATTCCTTAACCAGTTTTTCTGAGTCGTTTCCTTAGTGTATACATATTATTCTGAAAGTAAACTTTTGAAAGTTGCCTTAATGCCCCCTTTTCAGCCCATAAGAAACCATTTATCATGTCCAGTGAATATCCATAATGCACAAAGCGCTCTACTAGTTCTGCCACGTAGTTTTGCTCCATCTAGTAATGCAGTTTTAGATTAGAAAAGCCCTATCGGCTATTTAAATGGAGAAATTACTGAAAATGCTGACGTGCATTATCTGAAACCCACAGCTTTTATAATATACTACCTAGCATCTCAGAGCCAAGATTATTTTACCTAATGGTAACCTTTGTGATGAATCAGAATCGCTTATTGTACGGAAAATGCAGAAAGCAGCAATCCAAATAGGAAAGCGTTTCATAATGGCTCAGGCTCACGCCCAGGGGTTTGAGGAAATCACCTTTCCCCTAAATTGACCAAAAAATATTCAGGCTTAGTGGTGGGTTTGTGGATGTTTACCACATCTAGTTGAATAGCAAATTTGCTGCAATTGAGATTCAAATTACTATACTACAAACTCCACTAGACTTTGTTAAGCCCTGCATTTTGCCACTGTGGTAATTTGTAATATTTAGGACGTTTTGTTAGCTTGCAGCCTTGAAACTTCCTTTTTCAGCAAATTCTCAATTTTTCAGGGGCTAAGTGGTTGCCAAGCTCCAATTTTCTTGTTTCTTGTTGAGTCAATTAAGGCTTATTTCTTTTTTCTCTAGATACCTAGTGGAAAAGGTAAAAGGCGCAATATCAAATCAGTCAGTTTGCAATTTGCTGTATTTTTGATTTAAAAGATGGCTGTAGGAGTTGGGCATGACTGATTCGTGTGGAGTTGTGGATTCCAGCTTTCCAGGATGTCTCATTCCCTATCACGCAGATCATTATCAATATGCCTGTCTAAGATCCCATGACCATCCTCCAGTCTGTCCCAGCCACGAAACCTTTCCTGACAATCCGTGCTTCCTTTTGTGAACATGGAAAAACTGCTTTTGTTAAAAAAGACCCCATGCTGAGAAATTTTATTCTCTAATATCATAGATTGTCAGGAATTTAGATGTTTGAAGTCAGTGAGAATGAAACATCCCAGTCTTGCCTGGAGGATCTGAGCTATGTGGGTCACTTTAATACAAAGAAGCCTTATTTCCAACCTAGGTGCAGAGTTTCAGGTAAGTGATTTTTGGATGTAACATTCCACATTTATCCTAACTTTATAGTTTCCAAGGAAATTGGACCGTTAGTCTGCTTTTCAGCCCTGACCTACTGATAACCAGCTTACACACAGCCCTGCCTGCATCTATCAAACACTTCATGTTAATTTTACCTAAATTTCTCCCCTTACAAATCCTTCCCTTCTTTAGGGAAGTGCCCAAATAGTTCTTCCAGTGTTCAGGCTCCTCTGCTGCAGCCAATTAATATACCTAACTTGTTGTTCCTGGTTGTCTTTATCAGATGGGCTTTATCACTCTGTAGGAGTCTACCTGTCACTTAACACTTTCTGATTTATACACTGGTTATTTACACATATTTCTCCAATTAGACTGAAAGTGGTCTCAAGTGTAGCATCCACATTTGTTAAATTTACCTGTAGAACATACTTAGAACAGTACTTTGTACTGGTAGTCATTAAAATAATTTAATGAATGGATGAACGCATGAACATTAGAAAAGTGGTGTTTAAATTACAAAACCGAGGAATGATAACTAAGGATACTAGAGACTAAACACACTGACTCTATTAATTTTGTTATGCTCTTATATTTAATTTTGACTGCTTTTTATTGAACTTTTTCCACTTGATGATTAATAAAATATCACTGGGGCAGTTTTTTCCTATTATTTTTAGTATTTATTAAAGTAAACATGTATTTGATGTGTAAGTTTTATTATTAGAGTCTGTTAAATTATTTCAAAGTGATCGTTTCTGTGCTAGGTTCTAACCAACAGCAGAAGCATAATGGCAACCCTGGAGTGTATGAGAAAGAGGCTTAGAACAGCGAACACTGGCTGGGCTTTCAAGGATGAAGAATTCATTCTTATATTTAGTTTTGCTACTAAGTTATTTCTTCAGTACAGCAGTTATTTAAGCTCTTTTAGAGTCAGGGTCATCAATCTATGGCTAAAGTTTGCTGTTGCTTGTTTTTGTAAATAAAGTTTTATTGGAACACAGCTAGGCTCATTAAATTCCATATTGTCTATGGCTGCTTTTGCAATACAATGGCAGAGTTGTAACCATATGGCCTGCAAAGCCTGAAATATTTACTCTCTGGCCCTTTACAGAAAAAAAAAAAAAAAAGACCTGTGACTTTTGCTTTGGGGAATCAGTTATATTCCTTATCTGTAAAATTGAGATAATAATAGCAGCATTATACACATATTAGATGAAAAATAATGGTTTTAAGTTGTAACACTTTACTTTTAAAATGCAGATATATAGAAGCAGAAAACATACAAGTATATACTATTTTATTTGCTCTATTTTAATTCCTTCATTGTATTAATACATTTTATTATATACATGAATTAAATGAATGCAAAATTAAGAAAAACTTAAGGGGAATGTTTCTCCATGGAAACAAAGAAAAATTTATTTACCTTCCTGAAATATAAAGCTAGCAAGTCTCTTCTGTTAAAACCCGAGGTGGTGGCTATTGCTGAAAACCACCCTCCCTTCTCCATACTCCTCTTCTGCTTGCTGGATTCTGTCTGTATTTTCCTTACCTGGTACCAGGAATATGCTCGGTCTGATGGGTCAATGAGAATGGTGATGATCTTGGCTTTGGGGACCAGAGAAGCTGCTCTTTTAGGCGCTTCCTCTGAGTGGAAGTAATTGGCGCTCTTCTCAAACAGAAAGTCAGTGGTAACATTAGATGGGACTGGGAAGAAATCCATGTACCTAGAAAAGAAATATTTCTCAAAATAAGACTGGTTTATACTCATACCCTGGTGACTGAAGATGTTAAAAATGTCCCACAAACAAAATTCATTTGTTTCCTAAACAAAAGCCTTTTTCTTTAAGGCATTTGTTCCACAAGCCTGTTGGCAAGGAAAAAATATATAGAACACTAATAATGTATTTAGAAAATGCTTTTCTAAATACATTTTCTTTTTGTTCTACTTAATATCAAGAAAAAAAGGTATGGGAGATAAAAATGTATACACAGAGTGATCAAATGGCAATAATAATCAACCTAACTGTATAAAATATATCTAAATGCAGAAATGTTTTACAGAGAAAAATGTGAGTGCTCAACCAAGAAGAAAATTTGATCGAAACAAATGATGTGTTCAGTTCAAAGGCATTTTGAAAAATCTTAGACAAAACAGTTTTTACTTTGTCACAAGAAAAAATAATTTCATTCCCACTAATGTATTGTGCTGCTATTATATTCAACTATAAAGTATCAAAGGGCAGAACAGATCTGATATAAACACTGCCCATTTCCTTAATTTTTTCCCATATAGAGCCATTTATATTCTTTAGAAAAATTATAGAAGTTTAAAAAGTATGTGTATATTTTCAGATATAAAATACTATCAAATTTTCCAAGGTCAGGTCCTGTATCCTTAAGTGTGGTGAGAATTCAAATCACCAGCAGAGTGAGCACAGGAATACCTGTAGCCTCAAGCACAGAAAAGTAGGACATAATGGGTTTTGTATAACATTCCATTTGTACAAAATGTCAAATATAAATGAATTCAGCGTATGATAGTAGGTATTTCTAAAGCACCAAGGAACATCTTTAAAGGAAAAGGGGCCTTTTTAGAAAGAACATGCAAATTTAACTTCTAGGGTTTCTTACATTTTATGATAATAGCCACACACTCCACCCACACCTTCTTCAATTCATAAGCCACTATGACTTTGGGTTACCAAGACAAGGTAGTTCAGTAATTACTGAACAAGAGAATCATTAACATTTATGTGACGACTTTTTGCAGTGTGTTGTTTTCAGTCACACAATAAAGCTTCTAGTAGGATTCCAGTTGTTACCATATTACACAGTTTGGCTGATGCAACAAAGTGATGTTTTGAAACTCAGGGCAGTAAAGAAATCCTTTTATGTTTTCTGGAAATTGCCTTGTTGGTGATATATCATTTTGGCATCCCTTTCTTTTAGGGGTAAAGACATATAAACATTTCTGGAAAGTTTGATCTGTTAACTGTTCTGGTGTACACTCTATTTATAGAAAGTGCCATATTTCAGGATACTTTTTAATTTAGATGCCCACACTTGTTCCAGGGGTGCTAAGGTTATATCAGATGTCTAGTGGTATCTTATTTGGTCCAAGCTTGTCTCAAGCTTGCTTATTCTCAGCAAGGGTCCAAGAATCACAAAAGAAGGGCAGGATAACTTTTAATTTCTAAAAACTGTACCACCTTCCCAGTAGTCCTCCATACCTATAACACTTTGGGCCTTGAAAACTTCCTCCAGCAGTTCTGGATCTTGGACCCACAAGGCTCCAGAGGCTCACAGAGAAATCAGGGGCCAGTTCCTGTTTGCCTATATGCCCATGTTTTTTCTAATATAGTGGCTGGTAGTAATAAACACTTGAAAAATGTTTGATGAATTCATAAGAAAATAAAGAATTCAGCTTCATATTTCCAGGGTGGAAATACGTCCACGTTTGGAATATGAATTCAGGTTATTCAAAGAATTGGTGAGCAAACTAGAGTGGTTTAACAATATGTAGGTTAAAAGCGAATGCCGGCCTCATTTAAGCTTTGCTACTCCCATAACAGCTCAGCGATTTTTTTTAACTGAAAGACATGATTTTTTGCAGCACTCCACATTTATTTGTTTCTTGGGCTGACCCTGTATTTTTACGTGATTTTACTCAAAGCCAAATTAAGATGTTTAGAGGTTCCAAGTGTTAACAGGATTTTATGGCTCTCCATGTGCCACTTCAACCATCCACTGCCTCCCCAGGTAATTATAAAAAATAACACCAAACCATGAAACATAAAACTTAACTGTATGCATAAATCAAACATTTTTCTTAGAGATTCTGATCACAAATCTTGGCTATTTAATCAAAGATGGAGTTTCCTCATTTTCATTTGCCCTGCTTTGCTTGTGCCCTAAGCCTGTGTTTAGGCTGCCTGTTAGTTAGGGCAGTCCTGGTTTTGCCCAGTTCTCCAAGAAGAGCAGATCCATGTATCCAGATTAACTAACTGTGCCTGAGCTTCTGTAAGTGACCTTGGCATGCTGAGACACATAATCTTCAACCTTGTGACTCTGTGGTCCTAAAGGGACTGCTGAGGTGCTGATGCTTCAGGGAGGGGTAAGGCCAGACCGAAGACTGAATACACTGATGTCTTTGAGAGCAAAGCTCTAGTTATTGCTAATAGATTGACATTTGCAGTTACCATTATTTGCTCTTTGTGTTAACTGCCTTTTATAAACACACAATTGTCAATCAAAAGTGTTTACAATTGGGGTATTTTAGTGAGTTATAATTAAAATCTTTAATTGTCTTTAGTTTTCTACTTATTTATGCCATCTCTTTGTAGACTACTAAGGGACTTTTCATTTCTGTTATAGTGCCTGTACACATTACTGTCTAAGAACACCTTTTTTTTTTTTTTCGGTACGTGGGCCTCTCCCTGTTGTGGCCTCTCCCATTGCGGAGCACAGGCTCTGGACGTGCAGGCTCAGTGGCCATGGCTCATGGGCCCAGCCGCTCCGCGGCATGTGGGATCTTCCTGGACCGGGGCATGAACCCATGTCCCCTGCATCGGCAGGCGGACTCTCAACCACTGCGCCACCAGGGAAGCCCAGCTTTTTTTTTTTTTAATTGAATATTCTCACAGATATTCTTAAGTCCCAGGGAATCCAAGTATTATTATTATTTTTAAATTTATTTATTTATTTTTGGCTGTGTTGGGTCTTCGTTTCTGTGTGAGGGCTTTCTCTAGTTATGGCGAGTGGGGGCCACTCTTCATCGCAGTGTGCGGGCCTCTCACTGTCGCGGCCTCTCTTGTTGCGGAGCACAGGCTCCAGACGTGCAGGCTCAGTAGCTGTGGCGCACGGGCTTAGTTGCTCAGTGGCATGTGGGATCTTCCCAGACCAGGGCTCGAACCCTGCATTGGCAGGCAGATTCTCAACCACTGCACCACCAGGGAAGCCCTCCAAGTATTATTGAATTCCTCTCCACTTCCAAAGCAGTTTTTAATCACCCCCTTTAGTCTTGATGTGAACTGTATACAAGCATGTATATTGATATTTGAGTCAGTGGGAAAATAGTGGCTGAAGTAGTTGATGGGTTTCTTGATTCTCACAGTTGTTATTTAACACTACTGCAATTAATCAATATCAAGCACTGTACTGAAGAATTCGCAGGGAAATATATAACAATTAGAATATATGTAAATCCTAGTAGGTGCTCAACTTATACTCAATCCATTTCTTCAGCTTTCCATTTGGATGGCTCACAGGCAAAACTTGAGGGGGTTGATACATATAAAACAGAGATTATGTGATTTGACAACAGAAGTTAATATACACCTTTTTGCTAAACTACAGGCAGAATGTTTATGTTCATGCTCTAGAGTTATTGTAAGAATTTACTCTTTTATACCACTTTCTGCCCAGAATTTATATCTTAAAAGAAAGACTTCTAGATACATTTTATGATTAACATGTCTGTTTGCAACATTTATTCCTGCTCCATCACATATTTTGTGTATATTGACATTTTAACTTTTAATTTTAATTTAACTCTTTTACTTAAATGGTTGATATGGTTCTAATTTCAAAGGCCAAAAATTAAATTTTGTATACTGTTGATAGCTTTTTTATAGCTTTCACTACTCATAAAATGCATACACATTTCTAGTTCTATTTATTTACCTTTTGTACCAAAGTAAAAATTGAAAATTATATATGTGAACTGTAGCATCACTTAAATGCAAAGTGCATAAGAACAGAAAGTTATGAAAGTGTTTTTTTAAGCATAGAGAGAAATGAAATTCCTGTGTATTAGGTATTTCTCTGACTTTTTATCTGTAATTACCATCAAAGATAATTAATGCAAATTAAAATTACCTGTAAGTCTCTTGAGGCGACAAGTCCCTCCATAACCTGAGAAAAAGTTTGTTACGAATAATTTACGTGCTCCTTCTATTCAATCAGTTTCTAAGGCATGGAGGATGACTTCTATTTGTGGCTACAAACTTAAATGTTTATAATTATAAGCGCTAATTTTATACTGTGCACAGTACATATACTTTTAGATTTATACTAATAACCCATCTTACCAATCAATCCCCCTGTGGTAGTTATTTCTATTAAAGAACTGTACCTCCTCAAAGGTTTTTGGGCTGGGGGAGTTACTAAGGATGGAAGGATGCATAACCAGGAACAAATACAAAGCAGTGGTTCCTGAAAAGATAATAGAGGTTCAGAGATTAATTAAACAAAAACACAGTTTCCTATTATTAGCATTTCAAAGTCATTAATAAACTAAGTGTTTCAATGATCCAAACAGATACATATAAATACTCCTTGAAATAAATTGAATAGATAACCAGCATCTTAAAAGAAGCAAATTCTAAAAAATGAGGACAGTGTGATGTGAGAAAAGGCCTGTGCAGGAACTGGGAGAACTGGCTTTTGACCTCAGTTCAGTCACTGACTTGGTCTGTGTCTTCGGCTTTTAGCTTCTTTGTCTTGACTTATTAGTGGAAAATCCCCTGCCTTGATTATTTCCTAGGCCTTCTCTGAGGACAAAAAGACATATTGTATCTGAAGATATTTTGATATTAATAAAGTACCATATAAATGAAAGCTATCATTACTTAATATGAGATGTTACGTTATCAAATTAATACTTGGGTTTCCCTATAAAGTTCTTCCTGAGGCCTATGAAAGCTTATTAATTTGAGACAGAATTTAAACTTTTAACCAGTTTAAGTTTGAATGCATTTACATACCTCTAAAAAGTAGTGCCAAAATTGTTTAAATTGCTAAATTTGAAAAAAAATTGGTGCCCTTTGTTAGTGACATGACAAAATTTGCATTTTTGGGAAGAGAATGGCACATCACAGGTACTCATATAGATTTGTTAAAATAACTGTCAACAGCAATATTCTCTAAAACAATGAATTGGAAGAGGCAGTGTTCCTAGATTATATCTGAGCCAAACAATGAATATTTTATCTACAATCACAGATAACCTATGATATACAAGGTAAAAATGTTCTTCACAAACTTGACTTAAAACAGTGCTTCTCAAACTTTAGCGTGCATCATATTCACCTGGAGGCTATTTAAAACAGAGAGCTGGGCTCTATCCCAGTTTCTGATTTAGTACACTTTGAGAATCACTGACTTAGAAGAAATATGGGACAAAATCTAAAACTTATTGGGAAAAAAAATGTTCCATTACTTGGAATCCATAGTAAAGCTTTCTAGAGCATGATCTTTATTTATTTATTTATTTAATAAATTTATTTATTTTTAAATTTTTGTATGCGTTGGGTCTTCGTTGCTGTGCTCAGGCGTTCTTTAGTTGCTGCGAGCAGGGGCTACTCTTTGTTGTGGTGCGTGGGCTTCTCATCACGGTGGCTTCTCTCGTTGCAGAGCACGGGCTCTAGGCACGTGGGCTTCAGTAGTTGTGGCACATGGGCTCTAGAGCGCAGGCTCAGTAGTTGTGGCGCACAGGCTTAGTTGCTCTGCGGCATGTGGGATCTTCCCAGACCAGGGATTGAACCCGTGTCCCCTGCATTGGCAGGCGGATTCTTAACCACTGGGCCACCAGGGAAGTCCTAGAGCATGATCTTTAGAGTCCGATAACTTCTAGGATCAAGAGTTTTATTTCCAGCACTTACCAGCTGTGTGAACTTGAACAAAAATATCTAACCTGAGTCTTAGTTTTCTTATCTGTGTAGTGGGGAAGAAGATACTTAGCTATCAGGGCTCTCTGAGGGTCAAGTGAGATAATCTACGTGAAAGTTACCTAAATAGCTCCATATCTAAATATTAGTAAGGTATTTTTAAAAATAATTTTATTGAGATAGAGTTCAGTAATGCATTTTTTAAAAATTAAAAAGAATATAGTATTTGTAAAGACAGAAAGAATAGCTATTACAATGTGAAAAAAGAAAATAGATTAATTCCATTATCAGATCAACTGATAACATTCTTTTCTGAATTTTATTTTTAAGAATTGTATTAAATCATGTTATTTGCTTTTAATAGCATGATGAGCATTAATAAGACAAAAAATGAATAAGATCTAATCATTTGTATAGTCGGTAAAAGGCATACTATAATTTATCAGTGGTCAAAAAATTGTTAAGTTGTGGTGTTTGAATTCTGTCTTTATCTACTCATATTCTTGGGTCTGAATAAACTGTTCTGTGTGTTTGTGTGTGTGTGTGTGTGTGTGTATCTCAACTGCATAATCATAGACACACATGTTCAAAAAAAGCTTCAGTTTTTATATTTGTTAGTTTCAACACTAAAATATTTGAATATCCAGATGACTATACATCCATGCAAAATTATTCAGAAAAATACTTTTGGCAAAACTAAAGATAAAAATGAAGCTCATTAATTTTTATGGAACTGATATAAGAAGATATGTTTGCCCATTTAAAAAATAATCTCATAAAATATCGATATAGGGCTTCCCTGGTGGCGCAGTGGTTGAGAGTCCGCTTGCCGATGCAGGGGACACGGGTTTGTGCCACAGCAGTGAGAGGCCCGCATACCGCAATAAAAAAAAAAAATCAATATATACAACAATATGGATGAATCTCAAAAGCAATATGCTAAGTGAAAGAAGTCCAACACAAAAGGTTACATATTTTATGATTCCATTTATGTGAAATTCTTGAAAAGGCAAAACTATAGTGGCGGAAAGGGGCTGTGGTTGAGGATGGGGGAGAAAAAGACATGGAGATCACGGAAAAGACTCTGACAAGTACAGGTTTCTGGTAACTGACTATACTGCTGAACTGAATGAATAAGCATTTTCAGAACTCTAATAGAAAACTGATGAATTCATAAAAGTGCTAACAAAAGATCAAGATGAAAAAAAATTAATTACATGGGACTGAGTGAACTGATGAGGATGATTATAATTTTTGTGACTTTCTGTTTGAATTAAAAAAAAAAATCCCACAAGGACTCAGAAGAAAAAGACATGGAGAAACTTTTTAGGGAGACAGAAATGTTCTAAATCTTTAATGTTGTAGTGGTTATGCCACTGTGTGCAATTTCTAAAATTCATCAAACTGTGCATTTAAAATGGGTGAATTTTACTGTGTGTAAATTATACCTCTATAAAACTGGGAAAAAATTCAATTTCTATAAAAAGGAGATAAAAATCCCCTTCCAAAGGTAAATGTCATCTACAAATTGTAACATAAACATTTGGAAACCCAGATGAGTTGAAGATGACAAGTAATTATGTCATCTAACTATGATATTAAAATGTCTGCATATCTAGCACAACACAAGAGGAAGCATATCCTGCAGGGCTTTCTGAGGCAAACTTGATCTGCCAAGCTTCAGAGAGATGTGATTTGTTAATGACAAAGCTATGTGATGACAGTGGGAGTTCGCTAAAGAGACTTTAAATGTCTTTCTAGTTGCTTCTTGACTTTAAATAGATAAGGACAAGCGAAATAAATAAGGATAAGAGAACTATTTGTCATATTTATTATTGTTTTCAGATTGATATTTGTAAATGGGACTAAGAGAAAACGAATAGGCTAAACTTACTGTGTGCATTACGTAGAATTCTCCCCAGTTATTTCTAGAGAAATGAGGAAAGGGAATGTATTCCCCTTAGGAAGGGTTGAAATGGCTGTTTTCGGTGAAGCTAGAAATGAAAAGCCCCAAATAATTTATCATGCAGGATACAGCTTGAATGTCTGGCATTTTAAAGCTTCCACTGGGCTTCATTTTAATAACGATTCTTACAGAGACAAGAAGTTTAAGGGAAAAAATTGCACACCAATTTAAGAAAAGGTGCCAAAGATTTCTCCTGGGTATGAATGAATATCTTTCTTAGCACAAAGTTTTGTTTACGTCTAGGAATTCTGCTTGTCAAACATCTTTTATAGACTTTTAGAAAATAGTCATTTCTGCAAGAAATAGTCTAGAAATAAACTGTATCAGGAAGATGGCAGGAAGAGGCTAAATTTCCAGAAGAGTTATAGGTACTTACATGTGTCCATTTTGACTTTTGATGAAATCCTGTCAGTCACTCTCCAAACACATGATTAGTTTTGATTTTAGAAATGTTAATAACACCACTTTTCAATTAAGGTCTTTGGAAAAAACATAACTTTTGCCACCACATTGACTGCTGGATATTCAAACTGTGTGACATCTATTTTCATCCTTTTTACTTTAAAAAACACATTATTGAGCTAAACAAAGATTACGTCGGAGAATAAAATGTTATTCATTCATCAATATTTATAGGCAGTTTGAGAAGTCATTGTGACATGAATTCACTGTCTTCTCATCAGGATTTTTACAGTTTGGTTAATTATAACAAAAATTTCTCACCAGTTTTCTGGGGTCCTATTACCAAGAATTTTGGTAAGCGATCACAGGTTTTTTCTTTAGACCAAATGTCTCTGTGGCGTTTGTCATCACAAGGATTCTAAACAGGAGAAGAAAATAGAGATGTATTTTTGTGGGTGCCCATTGTGTGCTAGAGTTTTTCAACTTTTGTCCTTGAAAAGATATCCCAGGAAACAAGGCTATGTGTCTCCTTCTTTTAGTGAAAGTCTTGAAGTGGCATCATGGAAGATTTCAAAGAACTCCTTTCCATACTGAAGTTGAGTGCCTACTGAGGAGGTGAGGGAGGGGAGACATTTCCATTATGGGAAAACAGCTTCATAGCACTGCAGGTTTAATATTTTTTCTGCTGTTGGCAGTTCTATGTCTTAATTGTGGGTGTGTGGTTTAAGTTTTAAAATAATGAGCTTGTTGGGCAGAGACTGTGCTTGCGCTAACCTAAAAGAAGATACACTCTCAGCATTCAATAAGTAACTGAAATTTAAGGTGTCAGACTTTTATTCTAAGTAACTTTGAGCTTTTGTGCTATGCTTTTAAAGGGAGATGGATCTGGCTGTAATAATATTTAAAGAGACAGCAGATTCCTTTCAGCTGCCTTCAAAGGTCAGTAAATGTATGTCTAAAACTATAACTTTACAGACTGTGATACTAAAAAGCACTAAATTTCAGTGAACGGGTAAAATGAGGGTGAATTACTACCTTAGGGAATCTGCTTTTGGTCTATAGTAGTTAAACCAAACCCACTGTGCAAGATGTATCTAGAACATCCTTAATTTTAACCTCTAAGTGCATATTATGTAAAGAATTAACAGCACCTTTTAATATTATTCAGGAATAGGCAAACAGGACAACACTCTATTTCTATTCAACTAACACTATAGATACGTGCAGTTAAATAAACCTGCTTATTTAGCATAAGCAACAGATTTTAAGATTAAAGTAAGGGTATTCTTTTTGGCTGTTGGTTTAGAAAAAAAGTGGTTTGACCTGAAATAATAATGATTTCAGTTTAAAAATAAGGTGTTAAATTAGCAGGAAAGTTTCATGTCTTTCCAGTGGCTAACACCAGGTGATGTTCTGTAGTGGTTAACATAAAAAGATGGGTGTTTTAAAATCTTAACTGCAAAATAATATGCAGTGATAATTTTATAACCACCAACTTTAACCTACTAAAATGTGTAGTTACGTTTCTTCTTGGGGTTATCTGTTTGTGCCCAGGAGGTAATTAGCTCAAGTTCAGAGCTAAATGAATAGAATATAAGTGCAGAGCTTACTGTAACTTCAATCTGTGAAATTTACTGAATTCTGCTTCTGAAGATCATTATTATTATACCATCAGCTCTGTCAGTAACTCTCATTTAGAACATTGATTCAGAGCGCAGTGGCCTGGAATTCTTTCCCACTCTGTCACATAGCAGCTGTATGACCTTGCTTAAGTGTCTCAGCCTTTCTGTGCCCCAGTTTCTTCATCTCTAAAATGGCGATAATAACTATACCTACCTCAAAGGGTAGTTGTGAGGATTAAATGAATGAACATATGTAAAGAACCCAGTCAGACATGTAATAAGCACTATGTAGTTATTTGCTAAAGATTATTACTTTCTCCAGATCATGGTGTGGGGAATCTAAGCTCAAAGTATGTTTTTGCAATTCTAGACACATGAGAGTGTAAGCTTTGAAATCTGGCTCATGCCTGGAACAGTTTGAATATGCCATGTTTATGTGACATTTTCTCTTAAGAAGCTCAGTGATTTTGCCACTAAACACTTTCCTCATGTCCAAAGTTAATTCCCGATAATACTTTTGAAAGCTGACTATATTCTGCAGCTGCTGGTGTACCTCATGGTTCAGAAGCAGATGTCAGTTCTGAACTCTTCTCACCTACCCCTGTAATGTCATTTAGTCATGAGAGGTGATGTGCTCAAGGCTGACCAGCTGGCTACCTGTCTAACACACGCCTAAACCATCTTCTGCTCTTTCAGCCTATTGCAATCTTCAAATTGATCCCTCAATCCTGATTCAAAACATTATATCCACTGAACATCTCACTGAGCTTTCAGAATTCCATAGTTTCTAATGGGCACAGGAACAGAGAATATGGCCCACTATGAAGTTTCTCAAATCTACTAACGTACAAAACGTACGTTATTTTTTCCCCAGGATGTCTTCACTTTTCAGATTTGGATTACCTCATGAAACTCCAAGATATGTTTGTGGGATTCATTAATAATACCAATCATTGACCCAATCTTACCTGCCAGAGAGGGTCTTTTTGATCAGGAAAGAGCTCAAAATATTTATGAGCCAGCTGCACTGGAGGCAGAGTCTGAAGTCGTAAGTTGGTCCAGCTCTGCACGAAGTTGGCTAGATTGACAAATGTATATAATCCTAGTCGGTCATTCCCATAGTTAGACAAATGGGTCATGAAAATGCTGATCTGGAAAAGGCAAATGAACTTCAATGTAAACACAAGTTATTTTAACCCTAGGGGGCAGTGCAATCACAGCAATGCTAGTTTTTCTTAAGAAGTCTTTGCACAGGGTTTCAGTTCATGAAATGTTTTTGAATTTTGGACATATCTCAAATACTCTCACTATATTAATGCACTCTGGAGGATGTGTTATTAAAAAAATGAGCATTTTTTCCCTAAGGTTTTAATGTATTTCATAACAAAAAATGAGTCTAACTGCCACAGACCCACGTTGGTGCAATTCAACTGATGCTGAATAACACATCCTAGATGTTCACACATAGTGGCTTCATGATATGTGAACTATTCCAAATTTGAGGCAGCAGGAGGTTGGGATTTTGTAATTTCAATCACCTTAATCTGATTTGTAACATAGTATGTAGAATTAATGGATATAAATAATCAATGAATTGTGATTATTAGCATTAACTGAATATCCTCTGATTTGTATTTATTAGAGGCCATAATGACAAAAAACTAGTGAATGAATTTTTACTAAAAGAACTATCAACTATTTTCCATCAATGACACTCTGAAACCCTTTTCAATATTTATTGAGTCTACTATTTCCAATATCAAATACCTCCTTTAAGAAAAGTTTTCAGTGCTCAGCTAGATAAACTATTCCTATGGAAGCAGGTGTCCTAGATTGAATCCACCCATTGAAAAAAAATTATAGCAAACATGGGGATCTTTTTATAATAAAATAAATTTGAATTCTTTAGGTTTAGTTAAATTGGTCAGGAATGTAGAATGGGCTTTTTTTTTTTTTAATTTATTTTATTTTATTTATTTTTGGCTGTGTTGGGTCTTCATTGCGGTGCATGGGCTTCTCATTGCGGTGGCTTCTCCCGTTGCAGAGCGCGGGCTCTAGGTGTGTGGGCTTCAGTAGTTGTGGCGTGCAGGCTCAGTAGTTGTGGCTCGTGGGCTCTAGAGCGCAGGCTCAGTTGTTGTGGTGCACAGACTTAGTTGCTCTGTGGCATGTGGGATCTTCCCGGACCAGGGCTCGAACCCGTGTTCCCTGCATCGGCAGGCAGATTCCCAACCACTGTGCCACCAGGAAAGCCCTAGAATGGGCTTTTGTTTGTTTGTTTTTTTGCGGTCCGCGGGCCTCTCACTGTTGTGGCCTCTCCCATTGCGGAGCACAGGCTCCGGACGCGCAAGCTCAGCGGCCATGGCTCACGGGCCCAGCCGCTCCGCGGCATGTGGGATCTTCCCGGACCGGGTCACGAACCCGCGTCCCCTGCATCGGCAAGCGGACTCTCAACCACTGCGCCACCAGGGAAGCCCAGAATGGGCATTTTTAAAGCTACTGCTTAAAGTGAATGCAAATAGCTTTTGTTGGTTAGTGTTGACAAATGGAAATAATTCTGCATGAGATTTTCAATGGCAATGAAAACCACTGTGGCATTTATGCTGCTATAAAGAGATCATAAACGTAATTCATGGGATAATAGTATGCTCCTAAAATATATAATGTCATATGAATGAATAGTAATAATGGTTATTATAATCATCATAATAACGAATATAATAGGTTCATTCATTAAGAGACTGGCTGAGAGAAATATTTAAGAAAATTTATTGAGGTTAAGTGGCAGAGATGAGAGAAAGTTCTGATATAAAAAATCAGAAAAAATATAATTACTTACAACTATGAATAAAAGGAAGCAGTAATATCCTATATTATATAGAACAAATCACAGACTTTAACATGAAAAGCTTCAAGTGTGATCAAGAATATTTAATCATGTGTCTATTCACTCTGCCTGAATATATTTTAAATCTTAGAACTTTCACAGACAAAATACTTTAAGGGTGATTTTAAATAGCTACCAGCAGACTGATGCAGTCATGGAATTGATAAGTAAGACTTTTACCATTTGGGGTATTTGTGAAAAATGAGACTTTTAAAACCTAACCTTCTGGTTATTTTTTATAGTAGGTTCAATTGTTTGACCTTTCTCACCCCCTCCTTTGTTTCCTCCAAAATTTATCAAAACAGTAGTGTATTGAGAGATTTAAGAAAATCATACTTAAATTTGGAAGTTCTTTCCTGATAACCATTCGAAGCAGTCTTTCATCATTTGTTTTATATGCTACATTTTTCAGTGTGGCCCAATTACAATGGCAAAATGATACTTCAAGTGTCTTTCTATTAAATTTTTTTCATACAATGTAAAAATAATATGTTAACCTAGTTAGCCACTAATTCAAATTTATCGCTTTATTTTTCTGAAAGAGTTATCAAAAAATCTGTGTCTATATTTCACCTTAATATCTGCATTGGACAGAAAATGAAAAACTTAGAGATACTGTTTGACTTTCTGATACTAATACATTTGACATCCCTTTGAATTTACTTTTCAACCTTGGAAAGCATTTTATGCTGTGACATTTAAAGCAGAGTGCCACTTTTTTACTTGTATGAGTGTAGAAAGTAAAACATGCTTCTCTCTCTGGTAAAAACAGAAGTGGCCCAAAGTGAGTATGAGATGGTTGATGACATTGCTTTTGCTGAAACTGAACCTGACTGGCAAGAATTAAGGTAATACTTATAAGATGTTGAACTTAATCCTGTAAAAGAAAAGCTACTTAACCTCCAACCAGGGAAACTTTCCTAGGTTTTCAATTCTATTTTTGTATATCAACTTTAACATAATACAAAGTGTACCCTAAGCAAAAGTACTGCTTCAAAGTGATGGTTTTGTAATGCATGTCACCTCATTACACTTTTAGGCTTTGGACTCAAGCCTGGGATTTGTTTTGTGCTCCTAAAGAAATACAAGGCCATAAAAGGAATATATAATTGTTCAGGACATAAAACACTTCAATTTCTTTTTAAACTTTTATTGGGGGGGTGAATCACAATATTCGCTCTACACATGGAACATTGTACATATCTTTTGCTGAACATGTCACCTCTCCAAGTTTTCTTATTATTTTTGTTAGGAAGGTATGCACAGCAAGCATCAGCACAGGTGGGAACAGATATATAAAGAGAAGGTTTTGGTCAAAAATTAGCTTGCTTTCCAAATAGTATTTCTTCTTCTGTTCTAATCTGTGACAACTATAGTGTCACCTTACTTCTTGGCACTTCCTCATCTGACAACAATGTCTGCATGGAATAGAAAGAAACAAAGAAGCAGCTTGAAAAGGTTGCTATTTCAGGGAAAGTAGATATTAGTCGTTTCCTAAAGAAGATGCCTTTATAATTTTAAGAGTGTTTCAGAACTAAGGGGTTTTGTTTTGTTTTTTAAAAAAGGATTGAATGTGTCAAAATAAGTTATCTTTACATGCAGAATCCAGTGAGAAGGAAAATGTCAAAAGAAGTTACAATTGCATTTCTATAACAGTTTTTTGCTGTAAGCAAACTGCAAGCAATTCTCCTTGTTACCCAAAAGACTAATCAGCTGCTTAAAACTCAAATCATTGGAAACTGCCAAAGACATAAAGTTTATCTGATTAACAGCTGAAAAAAATTCTAGCCCGATAAACATAGTATTGTATAACGAGATACTTATCTATGATTTTTTTCTATAAGAGGCAAATGGTAAATGCCAAATATCTTATATACTGGCATTTATGAGAAAGGAAACAGATACCAGTTGTAAAAGTATGGCTAAGAGAAAGATGTGGGAAGCTTTATCTATACTTTCCAGCCTCTGATAAGTTCCAGGTATTGGAGATGGATGAATCACTACCAAGAAGAATAAGGAGCGAAACATGGGTCCTGGTGCAAAAGCAGTTGACAATGCAGTAATTATACTGTTTGTTTTGAGAAGGTCAGGGGGGAGGGGAGAGGAAGTTAGGGTATAAAAAAGTATGTTATAATATTTGCTATAAACTATGCCATTTATGACCATGCTGCTTAGTTAAAATCCACAAACATTTTTCTTATCCTATTTGCCAGATGCTCCGATTGGTTCTGGAGGGGTGCAAATATAAATATGATGCTCATTCTTTTTAAGTCTTTTTTGTGAAAAAATTTAGAATTCAAAAGACACAAAAGAGTTTACAGTGAAAAAACTTTTTCCTCCTACCTCCATCCTTTAGCCAACCAATTTTGTTTTGTTTGGTATCCTTCCAGGTGACCAAAGGTTCAAAAGCCTTAGCATATATACAGATCACCTAGGAAGTTTATAAAAGTTCAGATCACCAGGTCTTACACTCAGAGATTCTGATTTTCTAGATCTGGAGGGTGGCCTTGTACCTGCATTTTAGAGGATCATCCCTAGTTGTCCAGATGCAGGTGCCACTGGAATATGATTTGAGGAAAACTGGCCAGACCCATTGTTTATTCCCATAGAAAAGATTTTTTTTTGTTCACCAAAAGCCATCAGCTTTTCTGTAGTTATCCTTTTGAATACATTTTAAAAAAAGAACATGTAAAGTTTATGAATATTTTGATGTTCTAGGCTTAGAGCTAACCATGGCACAAAGAACAATTTGGTAAGTGCCCTTGGCTTTGCCTTTGGAGGGCTTCTGCACTGCTGACGTATGTGTGGAGACACAAAAGAGAACTGGTCCGTATAGACATGCGCAATTGGTTCCTAAATCCCCTTCAATCCTGTGTTGTTGTTTTTTTACCAAAGCAAAATTCTTCTCTGTTTCCTCATGTACCTCTCAGATACATATTGTCTTATAACTTCTCTATTTAATAGGCTGCTTTTCATGTTCATTTTTACTTTATTTCATAGCATTTAAAATATTGTCTGGAAGAGGACAAGCATACTGTTATTAACTTCTTTAGGGGAAAAATAAGGAAAACAGTTTATTTTTTATGGGGTAGTGATCAAACTGTGGAAGTTTTATTACCATGAAAAATATATGAGTTTCACCACTGTCAAGAATGGTACTTCATTGCATGAGTTTGTCTCTTTCTGGAAAATAAGCTAAAAATTCTGAGGAGAAGACTCTTCTAATGAGGCATTGGGCCTGAACCTCCAATTCTATAATTTCCCAGTTCAAACCATCTAATAGTTCCTCACTGCTTTCTGAACTAAGTAAAATTCAGGATGTCATCCTAAATTACACCATGATCTCAGGTTACCTTTCCAATCTTATCTGTGCTCGGGGTACCAGTCAGTTGCTTTGCTTACTGCTCCCCAGTGTTCCCTAGACTCACCTACCTCAATGCTTTGTTTATGCAGTTTCTTCTCTCTAGAATACACTGCCTCACTTTTCTACTTCTGTCTGTCCTAGGTATCCACAGGGTCACATCTACCTTTTCAGATCTTTCTAGGCAAATGAAATCTTTAATAAATTTGAGCCTCAGAGCATTACAGTTTAGTCTTTCTGACATTTTCTTACTCTGATTTGTATTATGCTTTTAAAAAGTGCTTGTTTTATTTGTGTCTAGATTGTAAGTTCCTTGGGGGCAGGCATGGGGCTTTCTCAACTTTATTCTCTGAGCTGCCTATGATATATAGTATGTGCCTTGAGTTGGCACCAATAATCTTGCTTAAAAAGTTGGGAAATCTAGGGTCAATTGTTTTTACAGTGCCATTCATTCTGGTAATCCTTTAGCACCATTCAAATTGTGAGACTCCTCAAGGATTTATTCTTGTCTCTTCCAACTTTGTCCCCGTTCGCTCTGTACTCTTTCCACGGAACTCTGGCCTCCCAGTCTCCGTTTATTTATTTTTTTTACCACCCATTTCCTTCTGTTTCCTGTGAAACTTCCTTCCTTTGTAAATAAACGATATCTTAAGGACTTTAACTTTGACCTTCATGGTGGTTAAGAAAGTGGGCTCTGCCACATACTGATTTAACAAGTTATTTAAACTCTCAGTACTTTAATTTACTTAATTAAAAGGAAAAAAAGGGGTAGAATAATAGTAACTACTTCACACGGTTGTTCTGATGATTAAATGTAATAAAACATTTAAAGCACTGCTTGACACAGTAATTGCTTAATAAATATTGCTTTTGCTGTTATATTACTATGGTTTTGCAGGAACATCATTTCTCATTTATAGCTTCCTTCCAGCAGCTCATCAACCTTATCTATAGCTCTAGTCTCTTAATCCCTTCATTTTTTTCTGCATCTGTCAATGTTCATCTGATCACTTCCTCCACCAGGCAAGATTCTAGGGTCAATAATTTGAACTTCTCTCCCACTATCACCCTCAGATTCCCAACCTTCTTTCTGCTTTCAATACTCTGCAGGTCTGAGACTTTGGATTAATTTTCCATTCAATTTCTTCACACCCACATATGAACTTTTCAGCACAGCTAAAGAAAAAAATATACAACAGGAGCTATTCAGGTCACGTAAGCTCACGGTCCCCAATTTCAATGGAATCCTCCATACTATTGGCTATTCTTTTTATTCATTCTTTATCTCCTTGCTCTTCAGTTTCCTTCAGCAGCTATTTCAAAATCTCATTCTTCCCTGAGGCCTTTTGCTCAGTCTTCACTCTCCCTAATCTCCCTAGTTTGTCCCCATGATTAATGGGGAGTAACGGTCATGAGGCAGGAACTCTTTCAACTTCCTACCCCTCTCCATAGATATTTGTCTTCTAAAAATTCCTCCTGACACCTTCAGTGTCAGGCAGCGGTGTTCCATTTTGTTTTCAAGACTAATATATCTCCAAGTGCTTTTTATCCCATCTACTTTCAACTCCCAAGAGATCTCATTCTATCACTTATTCCTGTGTTTTCCTCTATTTTTAATCCTCTCTACTAGTCCTTCCCTAATGCCTGAAAACACTCTTGAGTCTCTCTCATCTTAGGCTCTGAGTTTTTTTCTTTTCTAGACACTGTCCTTCCCAGCCAAGGTCTTCAAAGGAGCAGCGTATACGTGGTGTCTTTACTCCTCATTTCCATTCACTTTTTAGTCCTTTGTAATCTGTCTTTTGTTCCCACCATTCCATTGAAAATGCCTTGTCAAAGGGGAGCAACTCCAAGTATAACATCTGCAATCTTAAAAATCATTGTGTAATTCATACATTAAACACTTTAGATTCATGGAATATAATCATTAAACTAACCCATCGCTTTTTTGCACTGTCCCTTTAACGTTTATTCAGTGTGGGCGGTTTTCCCCTTATCCCTGGATGAAGGCTAGGGAAGGCAGCATGGCCTCCCTAGTTTCTTCAGTGAACAGAGAGCTCTCATGCAGCTTTAGGTTGCTAACACAATCTTGATTTAGTAGTTTAAATCTCCTGGTCCAGAAAATAAAACTCCAAACTTGTTGCAATATTAAATCTTCTCCTGTCTCTAAGCTGCGACCTGGTATAGGAGAGAATCTGCAAGAGAGGCTGGGAAGAGAGCCTGATTGATTCTTCTCCAGTGGGTGATTTTATTCTTCATCTTGCTAGCTGAGGCTTCTGATCCCTTAGTGTTTGGGACATGGAGATGAAGGAGGGAGAGGGAGACAGGGATTATTACGTGATGGATAATGTGTCAAAAGATGGCATATGTGTAAAGCCATTTGAGATCTTTGGAGATATTCCTCCTAGCCCCCAGCAATGCAATTTCCTTTACAAGGCTAGTGCCTCCCTCAGTTCCTTGTCAGGAGCCCTTTTAAAAAGATTCCCAGTTAACATTCCTACTAAGAATTCTACAGCTGGGCCCTGAGATTTAGGGACCTTTGATCTGAGTTTGGAAAAGAGGGCACATACTCTTAGATGTGGCTCCCTCCTCTTTTGACAAAGACCATTTTAGCCAATCTCTCTCTCATGCTTTAGTTTTATGAGTCATGAGGCAGACAGCAGCCCAATATGTCCCTCTTCTGGGAACACATACCAAGAGCTCTCTGACTATTCTGGTGACCCTCGTGCCAGAGCTGAGATAAGCAGCAGGGCAGCCCTTCACCCTCTGCTCCCCAGTGGGTAGAAAGTGGTGGGGATCACGCTCACTGCACAGCACAGCTGTCTCCAAAAGTCTTCCTCACAAATTCTCCTTATTTCCAGAAACTTGATCATTTTATCTGGGACGTGGGTGAGACATTTGAAATTTTTTTCACGGTGGTCTCACTCACAGCTCACTTTGTTGCTTATATCTTCCATATTTTTGTGCTGTTACAACTGTTTTACGCTAAAAATCATTTTCATTAATTTTGTCACCTTGCCCAATGGAAGTAAAAAAAATGTCACTTTCATTTTTAAGACTTAAATTCATTGAGTGCCATTTTTCTACCTGGCTTGTGCCTTAGTCATCATTTAAGAATCTCAAAGGAAAGCTCAACTGCAGAATAATTTGGCAAGGGACCCTTAACATTTTGAATCTGGGATCTGATGGGCTTTACAGGGGAGCTGGAAGGGTAAATCAATTGCTCTCAATTAGGGACAGGTTTCAAAGGTACAGTGATGAGGTCAATGTAATTTAAAGCAATTTAGCTTGGAACATTTGTCTTTTTTATAACATTTATGTCTCTCACTTAATTCTTCTGGCTATACATTCAGAACTGCAAATTCAGCCCTTTTATTACAAGCTAATGATTTAACATTTCTTTCGGGTACCAGAGGAAGTAATTCTATTGGTTTAATGCACTGCCATTACTTCAGCTGCTGAACAAATGTTTACACGCACAAGAGTGCTTACAGCTCTCAGACCACCAATTTTCAGTGAATTTTGCGTTGTGTACCTTGGGTGTGCTGTTCCGATATTGTCTCTGCATTACTCTGAAAGACTCTGTTGCAGTTATTTAGAGACTAGACAACAGCTGTTCTTGTTCTATTAGACTTACAAAGTGACAGGATAATGAATAGTTACAGCTTATAGATTTAAAAATGATTAATTAAGAGAAATCCTTATTTAAGCAGCAATGTAATACAAAGGTTATATTTAATTTTTCAATGAAAACCTTTTTTTTTTTTTCCTAGTGGAAAACACTTTGTTTCTTAGTTTTAAAGCACTGCCTCCACACCATAATGAAGATGTAGAGAGGAGATGAAATTAAACCTCCCTTGAGGTGTTTAATTTAACGGAAAAAAACCTGACAGAATTTAAAAAAAGAATCCTTCAAGTAAATGGACCCACATGAAAATCTGATTTTGGCTATGTGAATGAATTACATTTAGGTAATCACAAAGATCAGCTTCTGATCATCAGGAGGTTTCAACTAGCTGTGTTTGCTCATAAAGCTGAATTCACCCTGGGGGCAAAAATAACCATGCCAAAGAAGTATGTTTATTTTGTAGAGAAAAGCTAGGTTTTTAAAAGCTAGGAACTAATTGTTGTCGTTTCTGAATATTCAAAAACATTAGAAATTTTCTTTTTAATTATTTATTTTAAGGCAGGTCCTCTAATAAAGTGATTTGTAAAATGCAGACAGATTTTGGGAGCATCTATTTTGTACAGAAATTTATGAAGACAGTGAGAACTCAGAGGACAAGAAAGAACAATACTAAAGAATAAACACTCAACCAGGTATTAACTGAGTCACTGAGGTCTCTATACCTTCAATGAGAGGAAAAATACCAGGGCTTGCTTGACAGGCCACAGCTTACTATTTTGACTAAAAAAAGACATTTTAAGAATAAAATGTTTGGCACAAGATAGCAGAAGTGAAGTAGTTCTTTCAGGGCTTTGAAGGAGACCAACCCAGATATGAGTCAGCTAAGGTGCCTAATGAAACTTAATTAAAAGCAAGATAACTAGAAGGGCATTTCTGAAGAGATGGGTAAAGAGAAGAAATAGAAAGGATTCCAAACCCTTATGAGTCAGCACAGCTAGAGGCCACCTACTGCCAAAGCTGCTGGCAGGTGGAGGGCCTCTTTCAACTGTAATGAGAACAATACCATGACAGAGGTTTCTAAAAGGTGATGAGGTCATAAAAGATTGTAACTAAACCAAGTATCTATTTAAAAAAAAATTGTAGTAGGAACCCCACATTTGGTCTATAGTTTCTTATTATAGCTTTAAGCTGTGAGTCCTTTAAAATAACTTATTTATAGATACAAATCTATAAGTAAGACTGTTATGTAATGAGGAGTTACATTTTCTAAAAGTGAATTATCTGAGGAATTAAGTAAATCAGCTTAAGAAGAACTGGAGTTTTAAAATGTTTCCTGTCAACCCTTCGCACAGCAGCAACTACCCAGAGCTACACATAACAGGTACAAGGAGATTTAATGAGGTTATGAAATTTGAAGTGTAGGTTCCATCTTCTACTAAGGTCAACATTTTCATAGTGACTTAAAGGAAAATTCTAAAAATATTTGCCTGGATATCATCGTCATCATCACCATCACCATCACCATTACAATCAGGCAAGCCTCAGACAGAACTCTGAAAGAATTGCAGGGGTTTTTAGAAATGGTTTCATTAAACACCAATGTCTAGGGAATAGTGCCTGCTGAATAAGAAAATTTGCCTTATTTGGTGGATTACTAGGCAGAGGGGAGGAGGGCAGGTTTCTCCTGTCCCTTCCAACTATGAAGGGAATTTTCTATACTTTTCTAAATATTGCTCCCATTTAAAGCTTTACATAGACCTCTACTATGACACTCACTTGTTACTTTGGGTGAAGCAGTAAACTTCCACATGTTCAGATGCTTCATCTGTAAAGATGGGATGATAATTATATTCCCCAAAGGCTCAGGCTGCAATGCATGATTTCTTAACTTCTCTCTCTGCTTAAAGCGCACAAACTAGTACTAGACTTTCCACATATTTCTGTTCTTGGACGTCTACATTCTTCCTTTATAAAAGTTTATCCCTCACTACCAACTTCTGATACGTTCTCTCTCTAACCGTATAGCTACCACTCTGACTTTAGGCCTCACTGCTTTTAAAACTTATTTTGGTTAGGTAATATTGTGTCGTATAAAATTCTAAAGGCACAACAAGGTGTACAGTAAAAAATCTTCTTCTTCCTCCTGTCTTTCAGTCACTCAGTTCTTTTACCAAGAAGCCACCAATATCATTGGTGTGTGTGTTCTTCCAGAAATATTCTATGTATACAAAACCAAGTATGTATATGTATTCCTCCTCTTTTTTTATTTTTAAAACACAAATGGAAGCAAACTGTACACACAGTTTTATGTCTTGATTTTTTTTTTTTTTTTTTTTTTTTTGCGGTACGCCGGCCTCTCACTGTTGTGGCCTCTCCCGTTGCGGAGCCCAGGCTCCAGACGCGCAGGCTCAGCGGCCATGGCTCACGGGCCCAGCTGCTCCACAGCATGTGGGGTCTTCCTGGACCAGGGCACGAACCCGTGTCCCCTGCATCGGCAGGCGGACTCTCAACCACTGCGCCACCAGGGAAGCCCATGCCCTGATTTTTTAAAACTTAAATCTTGGAAATTGTTCAATGAGTGCATAAGGGACTTCCTCATTCATATTGTATAGATGTACTATAATTCTGTTGTATGGATTGCTCTAATTATCCAGTGAGTCCTTGTGATTTTTATGCTACTATGAATAACCTTGTGGGTGCATCAGTTCACTCTTTTGCAAGTATATCTGAGCATAAATTCTTGCAGGTAGAATTGCTGAGGAACATATGTGCATCTGTAATACTGATAGATGTTGCTAAGTTGCCTTTCATAGAGATTGTACAAATTTACACTCCTACTAGCAATGTGTAAGGGTTAGGCCCTGTTACTTTTTGCCTGAACCACTCTAATAACTTCCTGAATGATCTGTTCACTTTTATTTCTCCCAACTCTGTTATATCCCTTATGCTAACACCAGAAAAATCCTCCTAAAGCAAAACTCCTTTGCTTAGAAAATAGTAACAACTCCTTATTTTCCACTAAGTTAAACTCCTTTACCTGGCACTCAGAATCCTTGATGAAACAGGCCCATATTCCTTCTTGAGTTTTATCTTCCCCCACATACACTCTCTAAGGAACAAATGGAACTACTCCTTATTCTCCAAATGCTCATGCTTTAGGCCAGGTATCCATTTCCTCTGTAAAGGATGCTTCTTGGGACTTCCCTGGTGGAGCAGTGGTTAAGAATCCACCTGCCAATGCAGGGGGCATGGCTTTGATCCCTGGTCCGGGAAGATCCCATATGCCACAGAGCAACTAAGCCCATGTGTCACAACTGCTGAGCCTGTGCTCTAGAGCCCACGTGCCTAGAGCCTGTGCTCCACAACAAGAGAAGCCACCACAATGAGAAGCCCATGCACCGCAATGAAGAGTAGCCCCCCACTCGCTGCAACTAGAGAAAGCCCACACGCAGCAATGAAGACCCAACGCAGCCAAAACAAAAACAAAAACAAACTTAAAAAAAAAAGAATGTTTCTCTACCTATGTGTCTTTCAGGCTAAATTCTATCCACCTTTCAAGGACTATCTCAAATATTACCTACTTAAAGGTCAAAATTGATCAGCCCTTAGACTTTATTCTGCTAATAGTCAGTGTACACTTAGAATTGTTTATTCTAATAAACATTTCTATTATAATCATTGACTTTTGGTTCAGACATAATTCAAACCTTCCTGGTTGTATAGATGCCTAGATCACAGATGACAGGAAGGAAGAGGTCAGAAGCAGGATGGTGCAAGGTTTCTAGTGTGAATGTTGTAGAGGGTGGTGACAGGGAACACATATATATTGAATGCTCAATATGTGGTGGCTATTATATATTTTTAATCTCATCACGCATAAGGAGGTGGATATTACAATCCCTCTTTTATAGTCAGACAAGCCAGATACCTAGAAGACAGCCGAGCTAGTATCTAAACCCAAGCCTATCTGGATGCAAAGCCTAGACTCTCTCACACTGCACTACACTGACATATCTGACAGAGAACAGCAGCCAGAAATGGCTAATATCTTGAGCTTTATCTCTGAAGATAAAGAAAGAAAAACCTACAAAAAGCTGATATATGAACATTAGCATCACTGACTGGAACCATCTAATGTAAAGTGCCCTATACTCTGTGGATGTCAGTTTATTAGAGCACAAGGAGATAAGCAAATTATGTGCAGAACAGTCCGAGTTAGAAGGCAGGGAAAGGTTTACTGTATCTAGCAAGACTTCCATTCTATTTTTTAAAATGACATGTGAATGAGTTAACTGTATCTGGAAAATGAACTCACTTGTCTGTCATTTTGTAAGCAGAGGATCAAATGGGTAGGGGTGTGTGTGTGTGTGTGTGTGTGTGTGTGTATGCTCTTGAGTTTTTCTCTTTCTCTTTGAGTGTCTGTTTGTATGTCTTGAGGCCCATCTGCATAAGTGAAAATCTTCCCTATTTACATGTAAACTGTTATCACTATAAATTGGGAGGTAAGGCTGCTCAACTTCAGAGAAATGTTAGATACATAGAAAATAGAAGCAACGATAATATTAACGTTATTGGGCTTCCCTGGTGGCGCAGTGGTTGAGAGTCCGCCTGCCGATGCAGGGGAGACGGGTGCGTGCCCTGGTCCAGGAAGATCCCACATGCCGCGGAGCAGCTGGGCCCGTGAGCCATGGCTGCTGAGCCTGCGTGTCCGGAGCCTGTGGTCCGCAACGGGAGAGGCCACAGCAGTGAGAGGCCCGCGTACCGCAAAAAAAAAAAAACAACAAAAAACGTTATTATTATTAAATTAAAAAGAAACTGAACAAAATTAAATAAATATTTCTAGAATTGACAGTTTTTTTGGAGTTAACAGAAAGTGAAGTTAAAAGCCACTTTAATATGAGGCCAAGCAATTGTATACAGGTATAGAGTGAGTGAATGCTCAAAACCGTTAGGTTTGTTGACTCTAATTTCAGATTAAACTTGTTATAAACAACTGCACTCATGTAAGAGTTAGTTCAGCTAACTCTCCTTGCCTTCCAAACTTATCAAATCCATTGCTTTTAAGTTCTAAATGGTATTAAAAAACCAGTTAATAAGAAGTAACAATATCTTAGAGCGTTTTTTTGTATTTATAGATCTATATATCTAAATACACATGCACATATATGCACATTTATATATGTTATAAAATTATATTTTATAATAAATATAATAAAATTATTTACCATTTTGATTTAATCTTGTACTTATTGACTTTGACAGATTTATCATTTCAAATCTTACATATTATGCTAATTTTTGGTAGTTGATTTCTTTTCCTTTTTTTTTTTTTTTTTTGGCGGTACTTGGGCCTCTCACTGCTGTGGCCTCTCCCGTTGCAGAGCACAGGCTCCGGACATGCAGGCTCAGCGGCCATGGCTCACGGGCCCAGCCGCTCCACGGCATGTGGGATCTTCCTGGACGGGGGCACGAACCCGTTTCCCCTGCATGGGCAGGGACTCTCAACCACTGCGCCACCAGGGAAGCCCTCTTTTCCTTTTAAAGTGAACTAAATTTGGTAAGCTTTTCTTATTTATAAAATAATTAAAATGAATAGAGACTATTAAAAATGTTTTAGTTTGCACATATACATAAAGTAAAATGCTTTCTAGAATATTCAATGAATATGATAAAACACTTGAAGTATTCCTTGAAATTCAATAGGCATTTAAAAATACACTTTAGCATATGTATCCATTATGTTTCAATTACATTTTAATGAGCTTTGGAGATGTAACTGAGTGGCTATTTCCCATTACATGTTTCTTTAGCATTGTTACTTCTTAAGAAACATAAGAAACCAATAGGATATTTTGTATAGAAATTTGGTGATTCATACTTACTGTCCTTGAAGTAAAGTATAGAAGTCTTACTTCTTTGTGCCTCATTTCATTTGCCAGTTGAGTAAGAATGCAGGAAAAAAAAATTGATAGAGAACAAGGCACTTCATGGGAAATGTAAAGGCCTAGAGATGGTTTGTAACCATTCTGCTTTCATGGTCAGAGGGCTCAGGTGAGAATGCAGACCATAAATACGGACATGCTCATTATTAGAACAGGTAAGTATAATTTATTTCTTTAGTATGTAGAATAAAAGCACATTTATAGTAATCAATTATGGACACTTGATATTGTGTTATTACACAATATTGAGTGTATTAGTTAGCTTTCTCCAGAGAAATAGAACCAAAGGACGTGTTCATGCGCGTATATGTGTGTGTGTGTGTGTGTGTGTGTGTGTGTGTGTGTATGGTAGATGGATATATTGGAGACATACCAGTATACAAGGGAAGAGTTGCAGTTTGAGTTCAAAGACAGTCTCCTGGCAGAATTTACTCTTTTTCTGGCCTTTCCTCTTCCATTCAGGCCTTTAATGATCAGATGAGGCTAACACACATTATGAAGGGTAATCTGATTTAGTCAATCTACTAACTTAAATGTTATCTCATCAAAAAGTATCTTCCCAGAAACATCTACAATAACGTTTATCCAGCGTTAAATGTTATCCTGGCCTACCATGGAATTTGTAAAATTAGCCATCACAGAGAAGATGATACTTTTTTTAAAAAGGGTTCATCTTCTCTTTCAATACCAAGTGTAACAAAACAATTCATTAAACTATTTTGTGTCATGTGCTTTCTCCTTAGAACTAGTTTTATGAGAGAGTTTTGCTAGGAAAGAAGAGGGAGAGAGATGTGCAAAACTCTGCAAAACTCAAACTAGGACAGAGGCTCTGTGAGTGAGGAGGTGCCTTAGCCACACTTTTACTACCCTGGGTAACTGGCAGGACCTCCCATTTGAGCGAAAGCCTCTGTGGTACATCTATGCAGACTGGGGCCTAGGCTTCTGAGTTTTCAAACTCAGTCCAGATTCCCCTATCCCAGCCTGACAAACATAGAAGCCACAGCCTGACAAACATAGAAGCCACAGATCTGCTGGATTTTGCATAATCATGCAGCTTAGCCAATGAACAATTAAGAGGATGTGAAAATGCAATTATTTTAGTTTCAGTTTCATCTGAGGTCCAAAGATAAAAGCTGTTAAATCCTAAATTTCAGAGTGAGAGCCTGGACCATTTGTCTTGCAAGGGAAGTGGTAAAAAAATCTTTGGCTATTCACCATCTTGAGGATTGTTACTAAAGAATTTGACAGATCTTTGTCTCTGGTTCCTGGGAGGAAAACTCTAATCCCTTAGAATTTCCCTAGTGATGGAAGTTCTTTGTTATTCATGGTGGGTCCTAATAGTTTATGCTTTGGACCCTACATAGATTATGCTAATGAGATGACTCCAAATAGGGATAGGCTAAGCCAGAAAGACCAGTCATGTACTTAGAGGGTTTGAAGCTTTAACCATGTGATATCAAACTGAGCTCCTCTGAAGGAGAGGGCTGGAAATTGAGATCGATCATGTGGCCAATGATTTAATGAAACATGCCAATGTAATGAAATCCCAATGAAAACCCTGGGTACTGAAGGTCAGTGGAGCTTCTTGGTTGGTGAACACACTGATGTGCCCGGAGAGTGATATGCCCTGATTTCCCCATGAGCGGGCAAAGAAGCTCTGTGTTCTTTCCCAAACCTTGCCCTCTGTGTATCCTTGATAGTAAAACTGTAATCATAATTGTAGTGCTTTCCTGAGTCTCTGTGGGTCATTCCAGCTAATTATTGAACTTGAAGAGATAGTGGGGACACCTGAATTGGTAGCCATTTGGTCAGAAGTATGGGTGGCTGGGGGATGGGGGCATGTTCCCCGGCCACTTGGGGCTGGCATCTGAAGTAAAGGCAGTTTTCTTGAGAACCAGGCCCTTAAACCTGTGGAGTCTGATGCTAATGCCAGGTGGTTAGCATCAGAACTGAATTGAATTACAGTACACTCTGTTCAGGTGGACGAAGAATAGGGTATAAAAGAGACAAATATTGAAGTAATTGAGGGAGTTTGAAAATTAGAAATTTTCTTTAATGAAAATGATCAGTGTACCATGAGTGCCCTCCTTCTGACTCCTGTGGAGGAAGTGGTGCTATTTCTTTGTCTTAAGACTAGAGCATCAAGACCACACGGAGAAATTAATATATATTTTCAAAATTAGGGAACTGCAAGTGAAAGCTTAATAGAAGAGACAGCAACTTTTAAACCAGTGAAAATGGTAAAAGTGGGCAATACTTGGTGATGGATGAGTAATAGTTACTAATATATGATATTGGAAGAAAGAAGGGAATTACATGGAACTGAGAGCAAGAGAAGCCTTAAGTTAGTAAAAGAATGAACACTGAGTGAAAACTAGGCAAGATAAAGGTGTGAAAAAGAAGAAATCAGAAGAAAAACTATCATTTCATGGTTAAAGGGAGTTTAGTTGGTAGTACCGGCATGGATAGGCTATTAGATAAAAAAGGCAGACAGATTCAGGTGGAAGTCTTTAAGTACTCTCTGTGAGGCAAGAAAACAATCAGTGAGATCAAGGCTAAATGCTGGAGCACTGAATTGATGAAGTGAGCCGAAGGGTGTATAGCCAAATCTGAGAGAGGGCTGAGGGTAAATATATGGTATATTATAAAGGCAGCATGAAGTCCTCCGTAGACTGTGAGGAATGACCAGGGTTCTGGGTATGGGTTTCAGCTGTTAATCTTATGAGGGCCATGGAATGGTGGTTCAGAGCAAAAGAAATGTCAAAATTAGAGGTGACAGTGGGGAGGCAGGTAGAAAGGAAGTCACAGAAAGGGATTCTTAAAAAGGCTACTGAAGGTGAACTCAAGGATATTTGCATCTGGATGAGTTCCTATGCTGAGTCTCAGAGAGTCAAGAAGTAAAAAATCAGAATGAAAACTGTGCCAAACATTTTGTGAATGCTCATGAGTCTTCCTTAATTGGAAAGAGTGGTGGGAGCAGTTAAACACAAAAATGACATCCGACAGAAATGTTTAAGTTAGCAGCATGCTATCAAAATATTCCATCTCCTTTCACTTGGAAGCATAAATGCTTAGGAGCATACTGGGCAGCGCTGTTGAGAGCTGTGTTCAATGATGGTTAGTTCACAGTCCAGGCAGCCATTCAGAGTTATGAATATATATTAAAAAATTCTGAACAAAATGGTGCGCTACTTCCTATATATCACTACTTCATCAGATCTGATTTCTCTTGTAAATATAAGCAGGGATCATTTGCAAAATAACACAGTAGAATTTCCTGTGCAGACAGATGCTTTTTATATTTATAAAGCTTGAGCTCCTTTTTTTTTCTTCTTAATGCTCTGGGAAACTGGAAACTGATATGATATTTTTCATATCAAGTTTAGTTTAACATATGGCAAAGAGCTCTGTGAGACTATCTCCAAACTTCGCAGTTAACAGTTTCCAGCCTACACAGGAAGCGAAGCTGTGCTTCTGACGCATTCCCATTATATGGGAAGACCGCAGAGAACAGCCTAAAGTTAAACCACAAAAATTGTGTTTATACAAAGCGCAGCATTCAATTGAAACCACAGTAGCACAGAAAGCTTCACTTGATGTTTCAATTCCATTTCTACATTGTTCTAGCAAAATATTTCAAGGTATATCAATAACTAAGTAGCTGTTAAGTCTATTCTTGGCTTTTACTTAAACAAAAAACAAGTTCTATATTTGGATACTGTCTATTCTGAGGTGCCTCAGTTTAGTAATCACCTTGTGTTTGTGAGTCTTCTACTAGATTCTTATGTATAACAAAAACAACAAAAGCAAACACCTCATCCATTCAGAACCCTTGGAGAAGAGAATTAGGATGACCTTTGTGCAAAATAACTTGTAGGTACTACATTCCTCCTGTATTACAGAGTATATGGAAAATAAAGTATTGAATATAACAATTACCTCAGCATTGCATAGAGTTGTATGTCTTGTCATAAAGCTGTTCTATACTACCACATAACTACGGTTTTTGAGTTTTTGGGTGCTTTGTAATAGGTGGGTTTTTTTGGGGGGGGATGTCCTACTCCTTTGTCAGCTTTCATTTTCCACTGCCATTGCTCTAGTGTTCTTTCTCTCATGTTCAAATGTTTGTGTGTAATATGTCCCTTAGGATGAGAAACCAGACTAAGAAGTGTGGCTTAATTCTGTTTAAAAATGAGGCTATTCAAGGCTCTGAGTGTGAGTCAGGGGTATTCTATCAATGAAGCACAATGACAGTAGAATGGAGGACCTTTCTCTTACTATATGTTTATCTTTGGTCAGATTAGGGAATCTCTTTGAACCCCAGTTTCCTCATCCATGACATGCCTCATAGGATTGCTGTTAAGGTCAAATAAGATGATATACACAAAGCCTCATGGAATTGTTGCTAGAATGAAATAAGGTCCCTTCTAAAAAGCATGGCCTAGTACAGAGCAGGTTCCCTTTGTCTCCTTCCCTCTTGCTCAAGGGCCCTTCTTGCTTATTGCCTTGTTCTTGCTTCAGTCCATACACTTGTTAAAGGGAAAAAGCAGAATTACAGAAATATAATTATTAGTGTTTCACCTCTTATCCTATGGAATTTTACAAGGTGTTAATATTTTTAAATTTGAAGAAAAAGATACTCAAAAAGTACTGCTGAACCGAATCCCCTAATATGATACCCTTGTCTTAAAATAATTTGTTTAAATGGTAATTCATAATTAAACTGGCTTGATCATTCTCTGCTAATAGGAACTCTTGTGTTAGTACTTTAAAAATCAGTGCTTTACACTTCTTATTAAAAAAGATGTTGGAAACTCATTAAAGAAAAATTATAGGACGAAGTGAGAGAGTAGCCATGACATATGTACGCTACCAAATGTAAAATGGATGGCTAATGGGAAGCTGCTGCATAGCACAGGGAGATCAGCTCCATGCTTTGTGACTACCTATAGGGATGGGATAGAGAGGGTGGGAGGGAGCTGAAGAGGAAGGGGATATGGGGATATATGTATACATATAGCTGATTCTTTTTGTGGTACAGCAGAAACTAACACAACATTGTAAAGCAATTTTACTCCAATAAAGATATTTTAAAAAAGAAAAATATAAAATACAGAAAAGCAGAAAGAAAAATACCAAAATTTCAACATCCAAAGATACATTTCTTTTCAGTATGTATAGTTTATGTATAGTTTTTTAAAACAAAATTTTGATACTTTTGTACCCTATTTATACATAATATATCTTTTACTTCTTATGTTATTGCCTAATTATTCATACACATAAATTTTAAAATCTGCATAATAACCTAAGTGGACATAACTTATTTCTACATTTCCGTTCAGTTGGACATCATTTATTTCCATTTTCTTTCCTCATTACAATTAACACTTTTTTCTAAATCTAAGATAGATTCCTAGAAGTGGAATTACAGTGTTAAAGGATATGAAGATTTTTTTTTTTAAGGCTTGCCAAGTTGGAAAATGGCAATCTCAGAATTATAATTTTAGTACAGAGGACACCTAGCCAAGCCTACCTGGCATTTAACTGTCCCGTTTCCTCCAAATGATTGTCTTAGCCTGTTTCACTACGGATAGCAATCTCACCTGGGGTTTGCTCACTTTACTGATGCCAGTACAGTGAACATTCAGATAGCCTGGTTATATATATATATATATATATATATATTTTCCTGTACACGGGCCTCTCACTGCTGTGGCCTCTCCCGTTGCGGAGCACAGGCTCCTGACGTGCAGGCTCAGCGGCCATGGCTCATGGGCCCAGCCACTCTGCGGCATGTGGGACCTTCCCAGACCAGGGCACGAACCCGTGTCCCCTGCGTCAGCAGGCGGACTCTCAACCACTGCGCCACCAGGGAAGCCTGGTAATACTTTTTGAACTTTAATTTCTAATGTCTATTAAATATCTGGCTTCTAATAAGAGGTACCTGGGTTGTTGTTATTATTAGCTCATTGGCCCCTCATCTGGCTGTGAGTTCCTGACACACTGAATTTACCAACAAGCCCTACTTAATACAGTGTTCACTGGTTTGGAAGGAAAGATGTGGCCAACCTACTCATCTTGGAAATCAAAAGGCCCAATTATCTGTGGGACTAATACCTCCCCTGAAAACAGTATCATATGACCTTCAGAAAGAACCACAATTCTGCTGAGACCTAAGACCAAAACATCAGGAACAAATATATGCAATGAAAATATGGCTTCTGTGAGGGCCTCCAGCCAAGACAGGAAATTACTAATGCCTGTGATAGGCAGCACCATGGTGTAGGGCCACAGGCAAGGGAGGTCCAACCAAACACTGAGCTTTAGCCAAAGGCAGCCAAGCAAGAAAGCCAGTGGGTTAAATCCTGCAAAGTAAAATCTTGTTAAGAACCTACTAGTTACTACAGGGCATGCTTAGACAATCTAAACCTCAAAACCAATACAATACAATATGCCTTGGAGGTAAGATTGAAACGATCCCAGGCATCCTGAGGGGAATATCAAATAGGTGAAATTCCAATATGAATGTAACTGGGAACCTTCTTAAATTTTCCTGGCTGGATCTTTTCCCTTTCCTAAACAGAATTCTCAGGTATTTTGGGGGGTAGTGAGAAATGATCTGGCTTTGACTGAGTTCTTCTAGGGCTGAAGTTCCTACAAACAAGAAAGAAGTGAGTAGGCAGGGAACTGAGGTTTCACATCAAACCAGAAAGAATGCGTACACAAAGATTTATGAAGAAGATGTTTAAGAGGCATCAATTAAAATAGGACATTGTAAACTACCTGCTGTTTCTAAAACATGCCAAGCACACTCCCGGGGCTTTTGTACTTGCTGTTCCCTCTGTCTGGAGATAATATCAGGGAGGTAAGGGTTCGGGTCACACAGGTCCTGTAGGTCATGGTAAGGAGTCTGGCATCTACTCTGAAGAGAGAGGTTTGGAGGATGTGAGCAGAGAAATAATGTAATAGGACTTACATTATTTCCCACTCAATTATTTGAGAAACATGTTATAAATCTATAGAAAAGCAAAAAATTAGGACAGTGGACATCTGTATATCCTTCACTTATTCTCCAGTTGCTTACATTTCACTACATTTGCTTTGCATTTTCTGTGTTTCTTTCACTCTTAAATATACCTGTTATTTTGCTAAATTGCTTGAAAATAAGTTGCAGACAGCAGGACACTGCCACTAAATCCCTTAGCATGCATCATCTAAGAACACATACATTTTACTGTAAAATCAAATATCATCACGCCTAGGAAGACATATTTCAGTATCATCTATTGTGCAGTCCATATTTAAATTTCCCTAATTGTTCCATAATTGTCTGTGGTAAATTATATTTTCCAAAGATGGCCTCCCACAATTTCTCTGTCTTCTAGAACTTTGTTACTTCCCGTAAAGAGATGGAATCTAATTCTCCCTTTGAATGTGGTCAGGCTTTCGTGAAGCAGAAATGCTGCTGTGACTTCTGAATCCCAGGCAGTTTTGCTTCTGCCTTGGTTGCTCTGATGCTTGATGAGCCCTAAAGCCGCATGACTGCCTGAGGCCCTCCTGCTGTGAGGAAGCCCCCTAGAAGCCCTTGGGGAGAGATCACATGAAAAAGCCCTGAGACACTGTGAAGAGATGTCCTGCCAGCTCGCTGCCTGGTTTTCCAGGTCCAGTCACCGTCTGGCTGCAACCTCATGAGACACTGAAGGCCAGAATCACCACCCAGTCCAGCCCTCCCTGAATTCTGACCTACAGAAATCATGAGTGATAATAAAGTAATTACTGTTTTCTTTTTAAGCCATTGTGTTTTGGGGTATTTTGTTACCCAGCAGTAATAACTAGAAAAGTGATTTTTATAGATATATTTAAAAAAAAATTGAGGATCCAAAGAAGGCTTAAGATTTATAAATTGTATTAGATTATTATGTCTTTCAGTTTCTTTTAAACTAAAATAATCCTCCTACTTTCTTTGTTTATTTTTTTGTAAATTTATTTATTTTATTTTTGGGTGCGTTGTGTCTTCGTTGTTGCACACGGGCTTTCTCTAGGTGAGGCAAGCACGGGCTACTCTTTGTTGTGGTGTGAAGGCTTCTCATTGCAGTGGCTTCTCTTATTATGGAGCACAGGCTCTAGGTGCACAGGCTTCAGTAGTTGTGGCCTGCGGGCTCTAGAGTGCAGGCTCAGTAGTTGTGGCACACGGGCTTAGTTGCTCTGAGGCATGTGGGATCTTCCCAGACCAGGGCTCGAACCCATGTCTGGCAGGCAGATTCTTAACCACTGCGCCAACAGGGAATCTCTTCTCTATTTTGTTAAACATGATATTTTTTTTGAAAATTCTAGAACATTTGTTTTATAGAATATACCAATTTTGGGACTTGTGAGGTTGTTTCTTCATGATTAGATTCATGTTTAAAATGTACTGTCAAAAATACAAAAAGGTATTTTTTAAAGTTCTTTCACTTTTTCAGAAAAAAAGACCTGTACTCAGAAAACTATAAGATACTGATGAAAGAAATCAAAGACGACACACACAGATGGAGAGATATACCATGCTCTTGGCTTGGAAGAATCAATATTGTGAAAATGACTACACTACCCAAAGCAATCTACAGATTCAATGCAGTCCATATCAAATTACCAATGGCAGTTTTCATAGAATAAGAACAAAAAATTTTACAACTTGTATGGAAATACAAAAGACCCTGAATAGCCAAAGCAATCTTGAGAAAGAAAAACGGAGCTGGAGAAATCAGGCTCCCTGACTTCAGATACACTACAAACCTCGCAAGACAGTTATCAAGACGGTATCGTACTGGCACAAAAACAGAAATATAGATCAATGGAGCAGGATACAAAGCCCAGAGATAAACCCACGCACCTATGGTCACCTAATCTATGACAAAGGAGGCAAGAATATACAATGGAGAAAAGACAGTCTCTTCAATCAGTGGTGCTGGGAAAACTGGACAGCTACATGTAAAAGAATGACATTAGAACACTCCTTAACACCATACACAAAAATAAACTCAAAATGGATTAAAGACCTAAATGTAAGGCCGGACACTATAAAATTCTTAGAGGAAAACATAGGCAGAACACTCTTTGACATAAATCACAACAATATCTTTTTTGACCCATGTCCTAGAGTAATGAAAATAAAAACAAAAATAAACAAGTGGGACCTAATGAAACTTAAAAGCTTTTGCACAGCAAAGGAAACCATAAAAAAGATGAAAAGACAGCTCTCAGAGTGGGAGAAAATATTTGCAAATGAAGCAACTGACAAGGGATTAATCTCCAAAATATACAAACAGCTCATGCAGCTCAGTATCAAAAAAAACAACCCAATCAAAAAATGGGTGGAAGACCTAAATAGACATTTCTCCAAGGAGAAATGTCTCTTCTTTGGAGAGACAATGTCTCTCCAAAGAGAAATGTCTATATGTGGACTCATACAGATGGCCAACAGGCACATGAAAAGATGCTCAACATGACTAATTATTAGAGAAATGCAAATCAAAACTACAATGAGGTATCACCTCACACTGGTCAGAATGGCCATCATCCAAAAATCTACAAACAATAAATGCTGGAGAGGGTATGGAGAAAAGGGAACCCTCTTACACTGTTGGTGGGAATGTAAATTGATACAGCTACTATGGAGAACAGTATGGAGGTTCCTTAAAAAACTAAAAATAGAACTACCATATGACCCAGCAATCCCACTCCTGGGCATATACCTGGAGAAAACCATAATTCCAAAAGACCCATGCACCCCAATGTTCATGGCAGCATTATTTACAGCAGCCAGGAGAATGAAGCGACCTAAATGTCCATCGTCAGAGGAATGGGTAAAGAAGATGTGGTACATGTATACAATGGAATGTTACTCAGCCATAAAAAGGAATGAAACTGTGTCATTTGCAGAGACATGGGTGGACTTAGAGACTGTCATACAGAGTGAAGTAAGTCAGAAAGAGAAAAACAAATATCATATATTAATACATATATGTGGAATCTAGAAAAATGGTACAGATGAACCTATTTGCAAAGCAGAAATAGAGACACAGACGTAGAGAACAAACGTACGGACACCAAGCGGGGGAATGGGGGGGTGGGATGAATTGGGTGGGAGATTGGGATTGACATATATACACTATTAATACTATGTATAAAATAGATAACTAATGAGAACCTACTGTATAGAACAGGGAACTCTACTCAGTGCTCTGTGGTGACCTAAATAGGAAGGAAATCTGAAAAAGAGGGGATATATGTATACATAAAGCTGATTAACTTTGCTGTACAGCAGAAACTAACACAACATTGTAAAGTAACTATATTCCAATAGAAATTTTAAAAACATTTGTGGCAAAAATTAACATGAAATCTACCCTTAGCAAATTTTTAAATGTACAGTACAGTATGTGCACATCATTGTACTGCACATGTCTAGAGCTTTCTCATCTTGCATGGCTGGAACTCTATACCCACTGCATAGCACCTCCCCATTTTCCCCTCCCTCCAGGCCCTGGCAACCACCATTTTACTTTGTTTCTATGAGTCTGACCACTTTAGACACCTCAAACAAGTGGGATCATATAGTATTGTTCTTTTGTGACTGGCTTATTTCACTTAGCATATAATGTCCTCAAGTTTCATTCATGTTGTAGCATATGACAAGATTTCCTTCCTTTTTAAGGCTGAATAATATTCTACTGTACATATGTACCATATTTTCTTTATTCATTTATCTGTGAATGGACAGCTAAGTTGTTTCTACCTCTTGGCCATTGAGAATAATGCTGCAACAAACGTAGGAGGGCAAATAACTCTTTGAGATCCTGTTTTCAATTCTTTTGGACAGATGTCCAGAAGTACGATTGCTGGATCATATGGTAGCCTTATTTTTAATTTTTGAGGAAACTCCATACTGTTTTCCATAGCGGCTGTACCATTTTGCATTCCCTCAGTAGGGGTTGCACCACTTTGCACCTCCACTAGGACGTATGAGCATATCTGTTTTCCCATAGCCTTGTTAACAGAATATTTTACCAATCTTTTGAATTTTTGGCAACATGATGGATAAGAAATGGTATCTCAATATGTTTAACCTTGATTTTTCTTCCTATGAGTGAAACTGACCATCTTTTCATAAATTTAATGACTTTCAAAAGGATCTCCCTGGATGCCATGTTGGGAGAAATGAAAGCACAATAATGCAAACTCTTGAGTCAAGTGAATTCTGTGAATAAGTATTTCCAAGGCAACTAGATTTTCCTTCAAAGGATAGTACATATACATGCATGGCAAGTTAATGCACTGTCATTTATTGAGAGCCTACTATGTGCTAAAATTTTGCATATATCTTGATTACAAAATAAATAAGACATGATGCTTTCTATCAAGGAATGCACAAACTACTGGATGAGAAAGATAACTGATTATAGTACTGGGGACAAGTTATGTTAGGGTTATGCCTGGGTGCTATGAGAACACAGGAGAAACTGAAGAGTTGGGGGAGGTCTTCTGTAAAAAGATGACGTACGAGCTCGGATTTGCTGGAAGGCATTCCAACCTGAGGCAGTAGCACTCTAAGGCACAGAACAAGATAACAGGTCCTGTTTAGGGAACTACAAATTCTTCGGTATGGGTGGATTGAAAGGTGCATATATGAGATTATTGAAAAAAGAGACCATAAAGGTGGGTAGGAGCCAGACTTAATTTTTTTTCCAAGTGAAGGATTTTTTGTTTGTTTGTTTATCCTATAAGTTATCTGAAACTATGAAAGGATTAAACAAAAATAACATAATATTTGTTTCTTTAACTTAATATCTATTTTCTTAAATTTCTTAAAAATATCCATCTCAATGGCTTGAGAGTTTATCATACTCCTATTTTTCTTAACTGTAGAATCAAGACAATCATGCTTTCTTATAATATTCTTAATCTCACAGTGGCAAGTAATTATATAAAACCATAGTTAATCATGAGGAACACTGATAGAAAAATAGGGCTGATATGGAAAGTAGGAAATAAATGAAATAAAGTGTTTTGGCTTTACAAGTTTAAAAGTCTAATAAAAGATAAATTTAAAAAAAATTTTAAAAAGTCTTATCAATATATAAGTAACATCAATAAGATTTATTGTTTTAAGATAAAAAATATATAGCTTATTATTCATAGTTCTTTAAAAGTACATTTGACATTTTCCCTTAGCTATAACTGCTTATTATAGCTTTTTTTCAAAAGCACTTATTTTTTGTTTTTTACTCCATATGGAGATGGGTTGCTTTTTCTAAATAATAGCCAGAAATTTTAAACCATTTGCACATTTTCCTGGTACCAGGTAACTGAGTCACATTAACAGGTAATGTGCGTCACATTAAGGCCAATTTACCCAGGAGTGCAGAAGCAGCATGTTGTAGTGGTAGAAGCACCAAACTCAGAGTCAGGAAGGCTGGGTTCTCAACAGAAAAATACAGAAGTGACCTTGAGCCTAAAATTAGGTGACTGAGTAGATGAATTCTGTGGTTCCTTCCAGCTTTAATTGTCCATTGTTCCATGTCAGGCTAATTCATCATCACTTGTAAAAACCTGCCAAATGTTTAGAGCCACTTGAAAATTTCCTGGATCCTGAATTTCACTCTCTTGAAAGCAGAGAATCTGCCAGAATGTAGTTTTGTTAAAACCAGGCTTGTTATTATTCACATTTGGATAGGCCATAAGTCAAGTGATGCCCCTAAAACATAACTTCTTACATTTAGTCAATCATTTAAAAAACATTTAGTGACCATTTATTAGATTTAAAACATTGATCTAGACACCATGGGAAGCACAAAAATGAAACAAACACAGATAATTCTGCAAGAATGCCCCCTCATATAGGAGAAATGATGTATATGTACACAAATAACCATGCAGTGAGGTAGGTGTTAGGTGATATACGAGACAGGGAACAACTGGAACTGAGTAAATACTAATTCTACCCCTGATATATCACTAAATAAATAATTGCATTTTACGTCCTTCACTGTTAGTGTTAGATAATTTTTTATTATTGTTTTTAATGTAGCATTTTGCGCGCGCGCGTGTGTGTGTGTGTGTCTGTGTGCTGGTTTTAAGAGTAATAGACATTCAATGTAGACATATTATAAAAATCAAACAAACATGACAAAGAAAATCATCTTTAATCCTGTTATCTAGGGCAACCATTGCTAACATTCGGCTGAATTCCTTCTAGTTTATTTCCATGCTTGCATCTAATTTTCTAATAACATACTTTTTCACTGAATATATCATGACTATTTCCATGTCATCAAAAATTATTATACAATGTGTTTTTTTGTTTTTTTTTTGCGGTACACGGGCCTCTCACTGTTGTGGCCTCTCCCGTTGCGGAGCACAGGCTCCAGACGCTCAGGCTCAGAGGCCATGGCTCACGGGCCCAGCTGCTCTGCGGCATGTGGGATCTTCCCGGACCGGGGCACGAACCCATGTTCCCTGCATCGGCAGGCGGACTCTCAACCACTGCGCCACCAGGGAAGCCCACAATGTGTTTTTTAATGGCTGAATGTATTCCGCTATGGGGGGGAACATAATTTGCTCTTTTAATATCCCCATCCCTGTTGTTGGACATTTAACTTCATTCATCCACTTATGAAATATTTTGTTAGCACCTGTGACATGCCAGGAACTCTTCTTAGTTTGAAGATATAGAGTAAATAAAACACAGGACGTACATGCTGTCTTGGAACTTGCATTCTAGAAGCAAGATAGACAGTAAAATGATGAATGAGATTAATTGGTCCTATATCTAACAGAACTACTCACTTAAACTTTACAAGCTTCAAAATTAGTCTTTAGGCCTTCTCCAAAAAGGTTTAGCTTCCTCCCAAATCTCTGGAATTGGCTGAGACCATACTGACTATTCCCACAGGATTCAGATTCAGGCTAGACAGCAGTCATAGTACCTGCCTCTTCCAAGCTTTTGCTGAAAGGATAGCCCTTAGGCAGCCCATTGCCCAGTCATAGTGTAGAATGGAGATTGGAGGTAGTTGTGGGGTGCCCATAGCCAGGAGCAGTCAGTTCACAGCAGGCCAGGACTGATATTGGCTGACTCAAAAAAGTAAGCTGGGACAAATAGATTCCCTTGCTTGGGAATTTGATCTGCGACACCACAAGAGGATGAGATAATTAGCAAGTTAGAATTGAAGCTGAATGTTATATGGAAAACATTTGATGCAGTCACATTGGGTCATGTGTAAAATTAATTAATGAGGGCACAGAAGCCATTAAACAAGCAGCACTTTTGAGGCAGACATATAATATATAGTCAGTAGTAGAAAAATGAGACACTCAGACACGTGAAAAGCACCTGTTGTGTTGTATTAAAGCACTAAGGCAAGATCAAGATCAGTAATTCTCATTTTTATGGGCCCTGAAACTGCCTTGGACTCAGAAGAACCCTCCAGGTCCAATGGACTTTGATTGTTCAGCCTTCTGGAGTCCCACACTTCCATTATTTGAGGTAACTTGAGTGGGTCTCTAGTTCTTACAGCCAGAGGAACTCAATGAAAACAAATCTTTATACAGAAGAGACAACTACATATGTGAAGAGTACATACAACAGTACATAATTCAGCCCCATCAAACTCATGATACAGGTTTTACTTATGCTTTTGATTCAAGAATTATCTTACCAGGACCCAGATGTCCTTTCCTTTCAGATTTATTGTGTTTGTTTTTGGTATCAGGCCATTAGAAAAGTCAGTTTCTCTTCCTTAATATGTGTTAAATAAAAACTAGGTATAAGGCATCATGTTTAGGCACTGGGATGATTTTGGAGATGAAAGACACATTTTCTGCCGCAAGAAGCAAAGAGCCTAACAGCAAACCCACCGTCACAATGCAAGATAGTAGGTACTTAGGAAGAGTCGGCAGAGGATGCTATGGGAACACAAGAAGGTACTTCTAAACCTGAGCAGAGAGTGTTTCCTGAGGAAAGTGACCCTTAAGCCATCCTTAAAGGATAAACAGGAGTTACCTCTATTTTAAACTCCAGTTCAAGCTAGAGTTCTCTGGTCATTAAGAAAAAACATTCATTCTCATTGGTTTTTAAAAAAATCTTACTGCAGATTTGGACTCATTTTCAATTCTGATACCTTGACCATAGGTCCACAATTTCTATAGCAGTTTTTGGTAATCTTCGATTACCAAAATTATTTCTCCATTTTCTTTCTCTTCAGTATTTCCCAAATTTGCCTGATCATAAGAATCACCTAAAGCTCATGATAAGTATGCAGGTCCCCAAACTGTCCCCTGCAGGTTCTGATGCATTAAGTCTGGACTTTTTTTAATCAATTGTCCCAGGTAATACTCATTATTAGACATGTTCAGGAATTGTTTTTCTACTATCCAAAGTTGTTGTTATTATTAGCATTTATTTTTCAATAAAGAGTTTTCTGTTATCACAATGTTTTCCAGGATTAGTAAATAAGAAAAGAAAGAAACATAAAATTTCCCATTAGGAAAAAAAGCTGTTTTCTTTTAGATGAATTCTATAGATAAGCACACATAAGCCATATACATGTAAATTATAGTTTTAAAAAAAATTTCAGTGTGGGTTAATTTCTATTTATACAAAGTATCTTGTATGAATTCTGTTGTTTTACTTTCATTGTAATTCACTCATGTGTTACCCAGTTTGAAATAGTCATTCTACTCACCACGTGTAATTGTAATTAGAGAAATACAATTTAGATTTAGCTTTCAGGGATTTGGGTAGGAGGGTATGGAGAGTATGGTGGATAGATGCTATATCAAATTGAGAAACATAGAGACAAAAAGCATTTAATGAAACATGGGCATAAGGGGATTAGCTACTGTTTGTATGGGATGTTTAACAGTTTGATGAAGGAAGTATAATATTGCTATGCTGTCAGGGATTTGCTCCACTTGAATTCCAAACAAGTGTGGTAAGAGCATGAATCTTGTAGCAATCCACAACTGTTCTGGATTAATAAGTAAAGTAAGCACTGACTTTCTTATCAAGCATGTTGGAGGGAGGCACAGATATCGGTTGTTAAGGACTCAATACCTAGAGTCTGTTTATTGAACAAGAGTGTAAGCAAAGACTCAGACATTTTGTAATTAGAAATAAGAATACTGGAGAAGGAAGGGGACATCCTTTTTCAGAGCAATAGAATATAATATGGCTCCCAAAAGAGGAACAATCATGTCTAATTCAGAACTATTCCATTTGTCACACTACTTAAGTATTATCACATTTACCTAATATAGGCAGAACTGGAAACTCACATTAAAATGGACAGTATACTCTTAGTAGTGGTTTTTTTTTTCTATAAGTATATATGTCATAAATTTATAGGGTTCTGTTTATTGAGGGCAGGTGCAGTCACTGTGAATTAATATTTTTTGTCATCTTCATATATTTTAGTTCTTAGTACCCATCTACATATTATTTTATATAGGTATGTAAAGTAAAGTAGACTCTTTCTCACTATTTTTTAAAGTATATACAAGGGTACTTGGAGCATTATGAATTGATCAAGAATATTGTGAGTGGGTGTATTACATGTTTGTGTAGAAATTTTGTGCTTGTGTGTGTATAGCTAACAGTGACTCTGGGATAGTTCTAGTGGCTCTCTCCCCTGGTATATCCATAAGGTAATTCATTACCTTCCTGAATTAATCAACAAACACTTCAGGGCCTGTTACTTAGCCTGATGGGCTCCAACACCTGATTGAGTACACTGACAGACAGTGTCCATTTCTGGGGGGCAGAATCAAATTAGCAAAGACAATTGAAACTGATAAATAAAAACAGAATTTCATCCATTAGTTTAAAATGGAGAATTATATATTATAGAGGAACTGAAATATTAAAATATATACAATTGGAGGGTCCTCTCCTGGTTATCAGGTTAAATGGGAAGTATTCACCAACTGAAAGATTTATAAAATTGTGCTGCAAATTACTGTTCTAGTGAGTACAAGTTCTTATGATGGACATATTCTTTTCCTATAGTAGGATTTATATAGGAAAGCAAACTATATTCAGGAAGTTGCTGGTTGAGTTTAGAATCAGAAAGGGAATTAGAAGAACTGAATTCTTAGTGGTCCCAGTCTCAGATAGCCTGATGGGCCCACCTCTCAAATGCACCTGAACCTCAGCGTCTAATAAAATCTCTGCATCCAACCCACATCTGTGGTGTGTGGCCTGTGACACTGGAAATACTCATTTGGAAAAGGCCAAGGTTTTCTCTCTCTTACGCAGTGCTAACATTGTCTTTGAAACTCTTTGTGTTAAATTTCCAAGGTTGACACTTTTTTCTTTAGCAGTGAAAACTACTTTGGTAACAGTAGAACATTTCAGGCCAGAGAGTTACTCTGTTTAAGGAACATACTTATCTTTGCTGTGATTTATTCTAGTTTAACTCTGAGAGGTACTTCATTGTAACCACCTCTCACCACAATACTGGTAAAAGTTATTGGAATACCTTGATATTATGTTGACATATAGGAAGAAAATTTAGAAGCACATTAAATAAAATCCTGCTTATACTTTCATTTTCAACTCATTCAAATATATTTGAATATATTTAAAAGCCATATGTATATTTCTAATGCACATCTCCCTTTTTGAAGTAAACAGCAAACTCATTCAGCATTCTCAGAAAATGATACTTCTAATCGAGGCCTGGAGTATTACTGAAGCTCACAATGGCTATCTTTCAAATCCACTATAATTAAAATTCTTATCTTTCTTGCAGCTAATATCTACTTTGATTCCATCAAGGGTTTCTCATTCTCATTCTGGCCTAAAAAGAGTGTCATCTGCCAAATTACTAGTATGCCTAACTGCACGTGGACCTTTCTTAATTTTAACACAAACTTTATCTAAACATTTAATTTTGGGATGTAGAATTCATAGGAAACAGACCACTACTCCTCACTCTGTTCTGCAAAGCAAACATCACTAGCTAATGATAGTAATCTTTCCTTGGGTAAGACTTGGGCTGAGTCTAGAAGTGGGCTTCTTAACCACAAATCTCTAGGGAACTACAGTTGTTTCCAAAAATCGTAGTTCACATGCCAGATGAAGTTAATTTGGATTCCTTGCATGTCTTATGGTGTCTAACAAAATCTGTCATTTATTTTGAATTCCAGCATTTATCTGAAAGTAACTGTCTACTGAAAGTTTTCTGAATCAGAAAAGAACAAGTTCATGAAGTTTATTCTCCCCTTTATTCCCTGTGGATCTCCTCAGCAAGACAAACAAAATTGCCAAATATTATTGATAAAGGCCTGAAAAGTAGCAAGGTTTACTAAACTTTTAAAGAGTTTGTTCGGTTAGTTTAGTCCAAGTCAGTATCCAAGAATAACATAAGCTTTACCACAAGATCTTTTTTCAATTAAGAAAATACTTTGGGGCTTCCCTGGTGGCGCAGTGGTTGAGAGTCCGCCTGCCGATGCTGGGGACACGGGTTCGTGCCCCGGCCCGGGAGGATCCCATGTGCCGCGGCGGGGCTGGGCCTGTGAGCCATGGCCACTGAGCCTGCGTGTCCGGAGCCTGTGCTCCGCAACGGGAGAGGCCACAACAGTGAGAGGCCCACGTACCGCAGAAAAAAAAAAAAAAGAAAAGAAAAGAAAATACTTTGGTTTTTAATTAGTAAAAAATATAATATTTATTGTAAATCTACTGAACATGAATGATCTTATTTTGAATTCCTTCCATGGTAAATAAAACTAATTTGGTTTAGAAAGTTTTGAAATTACAATACCACCAGGAATTTCTTAAGTGCCAAAGCAACTATTGGTTAAAAAAATCAAATAGATGACTTACTTGTTCACAGTTGCTCTATGATGAAAGGAAATATAAAACATCAGAATTTTACAGATTATAGATTAAAGAGTCTTAAAATTATTGATGAAAATGTTACCATATTAAGAATATTATAACTGAATTTTCAGTTCATCATTAGGCATTAGTTTAATTCTTTTGCCTGTGTGTTACTGGCTGAATTGATAAAAAAAGAGAACAAAACCATATGAGATGATTCCAAAGATACTTCCATTTGTTAAGAATAGAAAAGTTAGAAGAACCAGATTATTTCTGATATATAACTCAGAATTATTTATATTTTTGGGGGGTATGAAGAAGTTTATTAACTTCAAACTATGGTGATTTTTGGATAGACATGTTGATTTTGCCCAAAGATGAGTTACTCTTACTTCTGTCTCATTTTCTAGGAGCTGAGAAATAGATAGCGATTGAATACCAGTAGATAATGAAAAATATCTGAAATTTTATTTGCAAGACCTGTAAAATTAAGGTCAAGAGAGGGGTCTTTCAAATTTTATTCTCTTTATCCCTCTCTTCTCTAACTTTTATGCTGATAGAATTTTTTTCACATTTGGAAAATTACTTTTTTTTTTCATCTTGAATATTGCTAACATCAGGGACAAATTTACTATAAATAAATACAGCTTTACTTTTTTTTTTTTTTTTTTTTTTTTTTTTTTTGCGGTACGTGGGCCTCTCACTGTTGTGGCCTCTCCCGTTGCGGAGCACAGGCTCCAGACACGCAGGCTCAGCGGCCATGGCTCACGGGCCCAGCCGCTCCGCAGCATGTGGGATCTTCCCAGACCGGGGCACGAACCCATGTCCCCTGCATCGGCAGGCAGACTCTCAACCACTGCGCCACCAGGGAAGCCCCAGCTTTACTTTTTATGTCAGTGATCTTCAGAAGGGAAATAAAAATCCCTTCTTTCCCTTATACACCTTACTTCAGTTAGTTCGTTTTCTATACAACTTTATAACACTGGCCTCAAGCAGAAATAAGTACAAATGGTTCATTTGGGAGCTGGCACCCTAGTATTAAGAAGTAAAGGAGGAAGAACAGTAGCCCAATAAAACAGGCTGCTCTGCCCTGGCCTGAGATGCAGCAAGATAAGATCTAATGTGAATGTTCCAACAGTGACCCTATTTGCTTATCTAATTCCTCTCCCATTTTGCTTCTACTTTTATTTTAAATAAGAAAAAAATAGAATAGTCATCTAAATGAAAAACTGGTCCCATTGGGAATTGGAGAGTTTTATAGGTGAAAAATCTTACTCTGCATAAAAGCAAGAATCTCTAAATTTTGATCACTTTCCAATGCAGAGGAGGGTTTGCTAGAGCACTTCCTTGGCTCTTCCATAAGTTCCTCATATCATTACTACTTGTAGAATTAGTTTGCCCCCATTACTAGATGTGGTTCCATTTAGTTTTTAACTACTGTTTTAGAACTGAAACTTCATCTTGATTGGCTGATAACTACCAAAACCCTGGCCTCTTTGTCATTTGCCCTGTCATTTTTCATTATTTATTTGGAGAATAACTCAAAGTACTTACTGGGTTGAGGACCACAGTGAAGAAAAGTTCACCTCCTTGGATACTCTTGTCCAGCTCTTTAGGACCTCCTGGATATTCTTTATAGAAAATTGTGTGAGTGAAAAGCCCACAGGTTTGTCTTGGAAGAACCTGAAGGAAGAATGAACAGGTAAAGAAAAATTTCCTTTCAACCAATTAATATGTTGAAACTTAGCTTTTTCCCTCATGGAAAATAATGTACAAGCTGGTGTCATTATTCAACTCTTAACTAACACCCCCAAAGTTCTTCACAATGTGGGAAAGTGGGGATGACATCACTACAGCAGGAATACTGAAGAGAGTGGAAGAAATATGTTAAAACTAAGATAGAATTTGAATTATTTTAGCCACTTATCTATTTTAAATCTCCAAGTCATTACTTCTGTTTTGAAGCCTAGTATGTTCCAGCATCTTAAGAAATAAAACAAACAAACAAAAAGTAAAAATTAGACTTTAAAAATACTGGACTTGGGCTTCCCTGGTGGCGCAGTGGTTGAGAATCTGCCTGCCAATGCAGGGGACACGGGTTTCGAGTCCCAGTCTGGGAAGAGCCCACATGCCGCAGAGCAACTAGTCCCGTGAGCCACAATTACTGAGCCTGCGCGTCTGGAAGCTGTGCTCCGCAACAAGAGAGGCCGCAATAGTGAGAGGCCCGTGCACCACGATGAGGAGTGGCCCCCACTTGACGCAACTAGAGAAAGCCCTCACACAGAAACAAAGAGCCAACACAGCCATAAATAAATAAAGAAAAGATTAAAAAAAAAATACTGGACTTGCCTGTGCTGCATTGTAATTCTAGTAGGCAAAATTTTTAAGGATAATACTTCTATCAAATTCTACGCATGCATTAGAAAATGAAGTCAATTATTAACTTAATGTGATTCTTAGGAAATGACATTTTAAATTAGAACAAATATTTGAGACACAAATCATAGTTCCTGTTCTACTCTGAAAGGACTACTGTAGGTTGTAGTAATTGCCCCGAATTCTAAGTCTGAAGCCTGCCAGTTCCAAAAGTAAGAAAGAGATGATGCATTTGGTTAGTAATTTTTATAAAGTGTCAGAAACAAAATGATAAAAAGGTCACTCAGTAAAAAGTCTTCTTTGCATCCTTTGTATATAAAAGCCATTATTTACTTCAGTTATACATATTTGTGATAAGGATTTTTTTTCAAATTCTTACAGCTTTCTTACAGCTTTCCTGGTAAAATATCAGTACAATTATAAAAGAAGGGCTGAACAAAAGCTGTGCAAGATGGTACAAACTTTAGCTAAATTTTATATAATGACTTCTTTATGAAGTCATTACATAATTTGTCATTTGTCACTACACCCTTGAAGTAGCAGAAAATGAATTAGTATACTTTGGAGGGATACAAGTTTTATAGAATCTTACACAGGCAGGTCTTCTGTTTATTGTCCTAAGCAAATGGATCTTCATTTTTTTTTCGTCTTGATTCTTAAAGCACAATTGATTCAGTAAGTGCTTTCAAAATATTACCTGTACAGGAATCCCCATGTTTTGCAACCTACTAGAAATATACTGAATATGTATTTAATAAATTTCAATCTAGTCCTTGGAAAGTTTTCTTAGAAAACATAATTCCCAGCTCAATCAATAAACTACATATTCAGTGTAAATCAAAACTGTATCTATCCTATTTATTTTGGTAAACTGGTGAAAGTTATATCCTTAGAAGCTATCTTATCTTGATGAAATCATTCCAAGAACTTCAGTTTAATTGCAGAGTATTAGCTCTGATGATGTTTATGTTTAAAAGCATTATGCATTCTCATAACGTTATGCACAAAATCAACAACAAAAAAGAACTAAGTGCAGAGGTATTCTAACTGAATCAAATATACCCCTAACAATTCATGAACATGTAATTTCCTGGAAATTAAATTTTACATAGCAGTTATTTATTTAACAAATACTTATTCAAAATTCTTTGCAAGTCCAGGTGGGAGAACACAAAGATACAGCCTTTATATTCTTGAAGGATTTAAGGTATATTGGGATAAAGAGAAATACCCCAAAGCTAAATAATGAAATGCCTACATGTAATTAAACGCCAGGTTAGTTTTACATTTTAACGTGCATTATTCTGAATCGCTTTTAGGATTCAGTTTGAATATCTTGCTTGAAAAACTATGGCAACATACAGAGCCAACTTTAGGATTTGATTGCCTAGCTGATTCTATGCAAAAGGGAGAGAGAAGTGAAAAGAAATTTGAATTTCATTTATTTCTCAAATTATTTGAGTTTGAACAGAGGGAAGAGGAAGTGTCAGGCTTTACCCTGCAACTCTGGGGAGGATCACACTTGCTGAGAGGATGAGTCACCATGAGCCCGAGGATGGTCAGTGGACTACCAAAGGAGGCTGAGGAGATCATCAGAGTGTAAGAGAAGAGGGTCATATCCCATTGCCTTGCTCCCTAAATCCAGTGCTACAGGACACTGAACATGTTCCTTGAAATGGCTCTCTTGTGTTAGAGAAGGAATGAGAGGTTTTAGGCATTCTGCTGTGAACTGCTCTCTAGAACTGTTTCTGGGAGTGTAATGCTATCAAATTCAAACTTTGAGATATTGATGAGCCCCTGGAAACCTTATAGCTCCTGACAATAACTAGGAGATGGTTATGAAAGTCATAGTCATAAGAATCTCGGCCAGTGGACCTAAAGCCAATATCCTGTACATAAGGCTTGAATCTAGCTTTTATGTTCCTAATGGGGTTACAAGAGGATGTGTTATAAGAATTCAGAGGAGAATAAGATCAGTGTAGGCCTGACCTAGGTATTGAGCTGCTATATATATACCAAGGTGCTTTACATTAAATTATATAAGATATGGAACTTGATACTGAGGAATAAAGGGAATAGGAATAGGTAGAGAGTGATCAGAAAGTGGTCTTTCAAGGTGGAAAGAATGACAAAGGTATAGACACAGTGATATTGCTGCAGACCTTTTTGTCTGGACTGAGTCTGTGTTAGCTACGGGACAACAGGAGATGGAAAGGTAGACAGTTTAAATTGTTTTCAGGTCCCTGAAGAGCAAGTTAAGGCGTATGGAAATAACTGGAAAGAATCAGGTTAGGAAGGCAAGATGAGGCAGCATTTTAGGGTTAAAAGGTTGGCACTTTCCATGGTATGGACTGCAGTGAGTGGTGGATAGAAGCTGTAAATAAACGAAGTAGAAACCAGCGCCATGGTTTACAAATGAAAGTCAAGGCAGTGAATTAGGCTGTGGGAAAGGAAGTGAAATTTAAAAATATTATGAAGGAATTATTGACGGAATGTAGAGACTGATTGGAAATGGGGGGGTCAGTGTGATGTTCAAATTGCAGAACTGAATTAGGGATAGCAGGACCAATAGCTAGTTCGAAGGGAAGATAATAAGTTTCATTTAAGGCCTTATAAGTTTGATTTGTGAATAGATCATCAAAACCCAGTTTCCCTCATTCATACAACAGGGTATGGGTGTGATCTAAGTAACGTTTGTTCCTCAGTTCCCTGCTCTTTTTTCTTTGCAGTCTCTCCCTAGGAGGGCATATTGGCTATTGTGGTCTCCACTTACAACTATATTAGGATGACTTCAAGCCCTGTCTTCTCTAACTACACATCGACTTGGAACATTTCCCACTAGGAAATTCTCATACAAGGGTCCACAAAGCAAACAGAGTTTCCACGGATTGCTGCATAAGTGGAACCTCAGGGACCGTTCCCTCAAAACAGGAAATCTGTTAGAGCCTTTAATACCTGCCAGATTCATGCATTTATAATACAGGTAAAATATGTTTTCAGGAGAAACAAAGATGAACATATGTCATGGGACATATCCAAGCAAGTTTTCTGGCACTACAGAGAGAAACAGAAACAAAAGAGAACACCATTGAATAAAGTCCTTGGAGACTTAAGTTTATTATTGTACTAAGACTGCATATGATTTAAACATGACAGGAGAGTACTGGCATACTTTTAAATTATAATATAACCCAATATATATTATATTATTATAATATAACCCAAAAGACTGGCAGCTTGCGGCACAGTGAGTTCATTTTCAGTAAGGAGGAATGGCAGGTGGGATAAAATGTGGCCATTATGTCCCCATATAGCATTTACAACAGTTTTTATTGAGGGAAAAGTTAAGGTGGAAGTTGATCCAAGTTCATTATCCTATCTGTAGTAATACAAATGGCATTATCCAATCTGTAATTTTTGCCGACATAGGAAAACTGTCTGAAAAGGAAGTCAGTTACACCTAATTCTAGAAGGTAGACATCTGTTCAAACACAGTTTGACAGTGTGATGGTGCCTGACCACATAGTGTTCTGTGTGGTGTTCCTTCCCAGCGTGTGTCTAAATCAGGAGGCCTACTCCTAACTTCACTAGTGCTCTTTAGATTTTCTGATTTCGGAAAAAATTAGGATTTAATTACTTACTTTGAGAGGTCTCACAAAGTATTAGGTAATAATATATCTTGACAATGTACATTTGTCACCAGTGTAAGAACACAAAACAAAATGGAGAAGCTCTGGAGAGAATTCGACAATGAATAGAAATGACTTCATTAACATCATCTCTCATTTGTACTCTATATTATGATCTGTTAATGATTATGCAGGATATGTGGCTTCTTGTTGTAAATAGTTTTTTTTTTTTTTTTTTTTTTTTTTTAGTCTGATATGATAAAGAGGATACAGCCTGGCAAGAGCGGCATGGTTTATATATAGAGAGATGGTGTTAGTTTTACATGCTAAATAACTTTTTGAAGAAATGATGGCTTCTGTAAATTATCTGCAAGTTAGGTGTAATGTTTCCTTAGTATTTTAATGTCAGTGCCTGCTTAACAGCAAGAGTGTTAGTCAAAAACATTTTAAAGTTATATTTGAAGAATTGAAAAGAAGTGACTTTGATGAAAACGTCCTTTGCTTGGGTATGAAAAAAATATGTTTCCTGCTGCGTGGAGCATTTCCTTCTGTTAAGCTTTTAATATTTAGTTCTTCTCTTTTGTTCTTTCTTCAAATGAGGAATTAAGTCTGGCAGAATGAGGTCTACCCTATGCATACCAGAGGAAGCTCACCATGATGTTTTTGTGGATGAAGCCCCTCCGGTATCTAGCTGGTTTCAGGTGTGGGTATTCTTCAGTGCTGGTGATTCTAATATTCCAAACCTTCTTCCAGGCCTCGTACAGCTGAATGTGTACAGGGTAGACGCCCGAATGGTGAGGGGCCACCGCGTAGCCCATGTCAGTAGGAATGCCATGCTCCTAAGGCCAAGCAAATGTTAGTTAGCATGTGGGAAGATTTATCTGGATCCTATTTTTATCCCAGGATTTTCAAATGTACTATAAATACATTTGTTTCACTCCATCATTATTTAATTGTATGGCAAAATTAAAGTGATAAACATTAAGACTTATAGACTTCATGAGGCCTGATAGCCACTCCACCAGTTTTGATGATGATACATGTGTGATACATGTGTGTTTAAGAGGTGATGGGACAGGACATTTAATGAATAATGTGAAAGAGCCTGCATTCAGTGCATCCTGCCACAGTCACCTGTGACTCACCTATCCTCACGATCTCAGTAAGTTGAATGACAAACACTCGCTACAGACAACACTCAGCACTCCCCACAAAATAAAACCAGCATTTCTTAGAGGGCAGAACACATTCTGCATTCACTAGACTTGCTAACAGGATTTTATTTTGTCTATAGCCCAGTTTCTACCAAGTTTGCCACGTTTCTGTTGTTCCCTCAGCAAGAGGGCCAGTAATAGACAATGTTCCCTGCCTTGTTAGAAGCACACACTTTTGATTAGAAAATGTGGTAAAATTCTATAGAGCAATTTTCTTTGAAGCCAAAGCCCTGGTTATAGTGAAAATAGGAGGTACTGAATGAGCCAAACAATCTGGAAATTTAGTTGATTTGAAATCCAGCTTTAGTATATAAAATGAGTCCAGTTTAAAAAAATCCTTTCAAAATTACTCTCTCTGTCTCTCTCTTTCTCTCTCTGTCTCTCTCTCACTACTTCCTCTATTCACTTGGTCCTGACCAAGTCTGGAAATTCTGAAAATAAATCTACGTGACAACTAGACTATTTTGGAGAGGACTTGGGGAAACCTTGTATAATTGTGATTATTCTTCTTCATTTGAGATGGTCCATTATTCCTGATAAAGTCTCTTTAGCATAAAAGATGAGATGTCTTTTATTAAAAGAACACTCATGGTGTCAGTAGTAGACATGTATTTTTTCTCCTGAATGATATTTTATTTTTCTATCTGTATTTTTCAACTGCTTTATATTCTTCAAAAGTTCTACCCAAATAGACTTCCTCTGACTTGGTCATCGCTTGTCTTCATGCCAAAGTCCAATTTCACGTACAAAGAACCATAGTATTAAGCTGCTAAATGCACTGAATTGTAGAAATATGGATATGGAAGAAGTGGAAAAGGCATGGCTAGCTTTGTTTCTCAACCTAAATAACAGGAGGTGAAGGAAGTGTATGAGCACTTGAACGCAGAAGGAACAAGGGTTGCCATTACCTAAGTATCTGTCAGACTCCTTCAATACGGCATAAAAGGCTCACAACCAACCTAACATAGCCGATCTCCTGTCAGCATTCATCCTCCCCACCCCAGTTTCTGATGATTTCTTTCATGTCTTTGCTGTACACTGTACATATTGTCCACCCAACTGGAATGCCCCTTTCCTCTTATCTTGTAAACTGTTCATCATTCAAAACTCAGCTCAGACAGTTGTAGTTGAGGATGCTGGAAAGGGAAGATGCCACACTGTTGCTATGAGGAAGAGAATGGGTGGGGTAGATTATACTTGTGTTCCTGAAGGGTGAGAGGGAAGTTTCATGTTCTTCATTTTATTTTCATCTTTGTTAGAAATTACCATAACTAGGCAATTATTATTATCATTTAGAATTTCACTACAAAGTGAATTGAAATATCTCATTGCTTTCTTTCCCCCATTTTAAAAAACTCTAAGGCAATTTTTTTCAACTAAAAATTACTTACCAACACATACTTTGTGTTAGAAAAGGTCAGTGAAGTATTCATCTGAAGTGGTTTAAGAATAGGGGTGCAGTTATAATGGAACAGTTGAAAGAAAATGAATTTCAATCACAGAAATTTAAAGAAAAATTGTGAAGAATTATGGGTTATCAGTTTTTAAAAGGGTATAGGAAGAAGCAAGAATGAAATTCACAATGACAGGAACTACATTATAAAATTCAAATATCTCCAAATTTGTGAGAAATTATGCTGACAGAAAGCTCAGGGTAGTTTTAAATACCTATAAGTGGTGAGCTATCTCTTCAGAACACTATGTAAGAAAAGGACGGTCCAGCACAGCAGAGACATTTCCCTTATTTTGGAATATTCCCAAATATTTGCAAACCATCGTATACAAAACTTGTGTTTTTCTTTTTACCTTTTAACACTAAAGAAATACTGAGGTTTTTCAGTCTCATCTTTTATTTGTGTGCTGGTGCATTGTGGCACAGTGGCAGAAAACTCCCCTCCTGGAGTCAAACACAACTGGCCATGTCACTCTTGCATTTATGAACTGTGTGGCCTTTGGAGAATGATTTATGACCGCTAAGCCTCATAAGAGGTTAAGAGGAAATTAAATAATATAATACACGGAAAGCATTTAGTGCAGTTCCTGAAACATGATACACATTCAATGAATGTTGTTTATTATTGTTGTCATTACTGGCCTGCCTCCATTTTAAAATAAGCTATCATCCTACTTAACTCTAATGTGGAAATAATAAAAATACTGGGCCAACCTTTTTTTCAGTAAACGAAAAGGGTAGATTTGGGGATTCTCCCTTGTGAGGCTTCTGTGACTTCTATCTCACTATCCCTTCTTGGGCCTGCTTTCCGCCTGATCCAAATACCCGCAACCATGTGCCTCCAACTTGTGAATCACTGAACATTAGCTAGTAGGTGGTCTCTTTTAAATGAGATGAAGGCAACATAAATTGGCCCCCAAATTTGCATTCAATACCAGGGAGAACACCTGAAATCTTATTGGGTAGAAATCTTGGGGCTAAGATTGCAGGTCTGTATGTTCTGGGATGCAGACTATTATGTTTCAGAAGATTTAGTCCCAATGCTAACTTCTTTTTAAAAATTTTTTTTATTATTTTTAAATTTATTTATTTAGTTTTGGCTGCACTGGGTCTTCATTGCTGCGCGCGGGCTTTCTCTAGCTGCGGTGAGCGGGGGCTACTCTTTGTTGCAGCATGTGGGCCTCTCATTGCGGCAGTTTCTCTTGTTGTGGAGCACAGGCTCTAGGTGCATGGGCTTCAGTAGTTGTGGCATGAGGGCTCAGTAGTTGTGGCTCGTGGGCTCTAGAGCACAGGCTCAGTAGTTGTGGCGCATGGGCTTAGTTGCTCCGCGGCATGTAGGATCTTCCTGGTCCAGGTATTGAACCTGCGTCCCCTGCATTGGCAGGCGGATTCTTAACCACTGCACCACCAGGGAAGCCCTGTAATGCTAAATTTTTGACTGATTATTCTCTTCCAGATTTTTAAATTTGAAATTAAGTACATTATTATTTTGGACTTGGGGACAAAAATTTTAAAAGAGTAGATATTTTAGCTTAAAAAGTTAATTCTCTTTATTCTTTTTATGAGTCCTTGATTGAAACTAGCATCTTAGATCTAGGAACTCTGTAACCTATGTAAAAATTTCCCTAAAAAAGGAAGTGGACCAAAAAGACTAGGGAATATGGCTATTTACTATAAAATATATGTTAAATACTTAGAACACAAGTGGGATTAATTATTCTCACAATTGAACCCTTCATCTCCACCTCTCAGCTCTACCAGAAATGCTCTTTCCCCAGGGTTCCTCCATGCCACTAAATGATGTGATTAATTGTCAACCAACTAGTTGCCATGTCAAAAAGATAGAGGCTATTCTTGACACCCGTTTCCTCATTCTCTCCTAAATCTAGTTCATTATCATGTCCTATCAGTATACCTCTAGTATAAATCTTAAATCTATCCACTTTTCTCCAGTTCTATCATCATCATCACCATCACCCTAATCCAATCTACCATTTTATCCCGTGGCCTTCAAGCACAGGTTCCTAACCATTCTACCCATTTCCTCTCTTGCCTGCTTCCAATCCATTCTCTACATAGCAGCCAGAGTAATACTTAAAAGACCCGAATGTGACCATGTCACTTTCTACTCAAAATTCTTCCATGGTTTCCCCTTGCACTTAAGATAAAATACAAAATTCTTAGGGTGGTCATGAGCCTTGCATGGTATGACCGTGCTTCTCTCTCTTGCCTCATTTTGCACTACCCTCCACCTTTCACTGTATTTTAGTCACATTAATCTTTTCCCAAAACTCACCAAGCAACTTCCTACCTGAGCATCTTCCCATATGTGGTTTTCCCAGACTGGAATTTCCCTACTCCAATTCTTCACTTAGATAAATTTGGCACCTCTTTTAGGTACTTTATTCTGTGATACCTTCAGAGAAGCCTCCATTGACAAGTCTCAATGTAAATGAAGTCCACATTAAGACTTCTCTTAGCAGCATTCATTTGTTTTTCATGGTACACAGCACAGTTTGTAAGTGAGTATTGCTTCATATAATTGTTTTTTAATGTCTCTCTTCCTCATTAAACAATAAGCTCCATGAGTTCTGGGTTCTGTCTTATTCACTGCTATATGCCCAGTGCCTTGCCAACAATAAGCAGTCAACAAATATTAGTGAACAACTGTGTGAACTGATCCTGACTACCTTCCTCTCATTCTGACTTTCACTTTCTCAATTATCTCAAACTGTCAGTTCATCTGCAGAATGGACATACGGTAACTCACAGAGAAATTTAACATCTAGATAAGTAATAATTGAAAACACTTTTGAGACTGTAGTTACAAATGATTCAAGTGAAAAACAGACACTTATTATAATGAATTTATATTTAAATTATACTGTATAGAATTAAAAATTGCAAGATTTTCCTGAATTGTTTATTCAGATGTTTCCACATGGAGAATGTGAAGATAACACAATTTTATCAAGCAAAGAGTAATATTTGATATTCAATAATGATATTCAAAATTTGTTAGAAAAACTTCCCCAAAACTAAAAAAAAAAAAAAAAAAAATTGGCATTTAGGTATTTGAGAAACACAGTAACTTCATTCCTGAAGAAATCCTTGTTTTTTTTTTTTACTATCCTTGATAATATTTCTTTATTTAAATTCTTGCTAGTTATCAAGAATGATACTTTAATATTTTTCTCTATTTCAATCTTTCTAAAGAGAACATTTTAAATTTATGCTAATGACCTGAAGATTTGTTGTCTATCTCCGTATTTCTCAGATTAGCAAGAATACAAACTAATGTAATTAAAAAAATGCACAGTGATAGGAAGTCAAACAGACATTCTATACTCTACAGTCGAAAAAATCTAAAACTTCATTACCACGTAATTTCAAAATACTTCTAAATGCTTTCCTATAGTACATTTGGGTTAGAATGTCCCATTTCCTCAGTATGTAGAAGTTCATGCTTTGGTTAACTACCTCATAGTATTGAGAATTTACATTTACAATTAAAAATGGGCTTGCAATAAAGTTTCCCGATGTTTATATTTGGTGGTATATTTTGGAGTTGTTTCTAGAAAAAATTGCTTTTTAAAAATAGATTTTTAAAGTGCCTTTCTTAAAAGCTGTGGCTGTTTGAGATATTATTTCACATAGAAAATAATACATTTTTCCAGATAATAGGAGCTCATTTGGACAGTGGAATTAGAACCTTTTCACTAAAAGACACATGCATACATATACACATATGCATGTACATACACATACACACACAGTATGTGAAGAAAACAAATTTATGAAACTATTCCCTTGAATTTGAGGAGCACTTTAAATCTTCTAAAGACTGTTTTCCTAAGGTAATACTAATGAGCCACACATGAATTTTATGAGAAACTGTGGGGCCTCTGGCACTTAAAGGAGTCCTATAGCAGTTGCTGTGACTCAGGAGAAGTAAGAAATGGCAGTGATGGTGACCCAATGTACCTAAAGTTACTATTTGAAGGAGTCTTACTTCCTTCTTCATCTGGGACAAAACCAGGCAAGTCAGGATTTATCTTTAGGTTAGGGAATTAGGTTTGGTACTGAATGCTAAGAGTGTAAATATTAGAGTATGTTCCTGTGATAAATGGAAGTACTTCTGGCGTGGTATGAAATGAAAGATCCTGAAAGAAATAATTACCTTAGTATAAGAATCTGATTTTTCATTTTTTTCAACTGTGAAATAAAGGGGCTGTACATAATCTTTGTGGTTTTAGAAGCAGTCATATTTGGATGCTAAATATAAATGCACTATTTTTAATCCATGATCTAATCTTAAACTAACATGTGTACTTTTCTTCCTACATATTTAAATAAGTGATAATGCTCTAAAATGTGATAGGCATATTTACATAAATTTGGTTAATATTTATAGAACTGGCCCCTAGATTTCTTTCTAGTTTTTTTTTTTTTAAAAGGGTGCTCTTTAATTCATAATATAAATTCTGTTTGCCAGCTGGTATGTGAAAAATCTGCAGTGATCATGTTGTTTTTAATAGATTTGGTTTAAGAGTTTAAAATCATCCTCTGTTGGCAGCTGTTGTATAATTAAAAAGCTGGCTGGTCTTTATCATCTCTGGTTGCTGGGAGGTAAGCCCTAAATCCTTTGAATTTTCTAAGTTATAAGAATGTCTTGTTATTCATGGTGGGTCCCTGAGACCAAAGATCTGAGTTTATGTTAACAGAATGACTCAGTTCAGAGTTTGGCCATGCCAGAAAGACCAACCATTCAATTAGAGAGTTGGGGCTTTGAGCTAGTTTATATCAGACCTCTAGGCAGGGGAGGAGAGTTGGAGATTGAGTTCATTCATGCAGTCAGTCAGTCATCATGTCTATGAAATGAAACTCCAATAAAAACACTGAACGTCAAAGCTGAGGTAAGCTTCCCTAGTTAGTGATATTCCTATGAGTCCAGAAGCCCCAGGAAGGTGATATTCTTTGTCTCACAGTTTGGATTTTAAAAAAACATGGCTACAGTAACAAAAGGTACAGAAGTCTTTGGATAAAGGTGTTAATAATGAGATCTTGTGAAACAGAATGTCATTACAGTAACTCATAAAACAGAAGTATGATCTCGTCACTCTGAAGTCAATCAGATCTGGAGAAGAGTCTGTAGTGTTTGATTAACTATATAGTGAGAAAAGAATCTTATTTTTTCCCATATTCAAAGAGATTCGGGGAGGGAGGGATGGATTGGGAGTTTGGGTTAGCAGATGCAGACTATTATACATAGGATGGATAAACAACAAGGTCCTATGGTATAGCACAGGGAACTATATTCAATATCCTGTGATAAACCATAATGGAAAAGAATATGAAAAAGAATATATATGTATATAACTGAATCACTTTGCTGTACAGCAGAAATTAACACATTTTAAATCAACTATACTTCAGTGAAATTTTTTAAAAATGTAAAACAAAGTCAAACTCATGACAATAAAATGATCAGTATCTATCAGGGAATCCTGGGGATAGGGAACAGTTTAGTATCGTGGAGGAAACACACATTTAGAAGTCCTGGGCTCAGTCTCAGTGCTGCCCTTCATTAGTTGTAGAATCTTGGGCAGGTTATACAACTTCACCAAACCTCAATTTCTTTATTTTCCAAGTAGGGGTAATAAAACAAATTATCTTACTGAGATGTAGAGAATGAAAGATATAAGCAACATTATAGATCAAGTGCAATTTAATTTCCTTTCATCTTATTAATATTATTCTCTTTCTTATTGAAACAACAAGTAAAACACGGGAACAGAGGTAAACTAAGAATCCTTCCACCATCACTTCCAGCCACTGCCAAAACTCAGGATTCTTATTTAAGAGAAGACATCCCTTAAAAGAAGACACACGGGACTTCCCTGGTGGCACAGTGGTTAAGAATATGCCTGCCAATGCAGGGGACATGGGTTCGAACCCCGCTCCAGGAAGATCCTACATGCCGGGGAGTAACTAAGCCCGTGTGCCACAATTACTGAGCCTGCGCTCTAGAGCCCGCGAGCCACAACTACTGAGCCCACGTGCCACAGCTACTGAAGCCCGTGTGCCTAGAGCCTGTGCTCCACAATAAGAGAAGCCACCGCAATGATAAGCCCCTCGCACCACAATGAAGAGTAGCCCTCGCCTGCAAATAAATAAAAGATACACTCTCATTATCAGCCTTATCTAAAAAAAGTTTTACCAAACAGTATACATTTCTTCTGGAAAAAGTAATTGATATTATGTATAAAGTAGGAGCTATAAATATCCTTGGTGAGTCCTTTCCCCTTCGTAGACAAGTTCATTTGTATCATTTTTTTTTTTGCAAATGAAACAACAAAGGATTAATCTCCAGAATATCATTTTTTAATAGACTCCTCATATAAGTGATATCATATAATATTTCACTTTGTCTGACTTACTTCACTCAGTATGACAATCTCTAGGTCCCCAAACTTATGGTTATGGGGTGGGGGCAGAGGGGGAGAAGGGGTGGTTAGGGAGTTTGGGATTGACATGTACACACTGCTGTATTTAAACTGGATGACTAACAGGGACCTACTGTGTATAGCACAGGGAACTCTGCTCAATATTATAGAACAACCTGAATGGGAAAAAATTTGAAAAAGAATTAAAAAATCCTCGGTGAACCATGAATTTGATAAGGCCATAACAATGACATCAGCAAAAGCCCTTTCTTGACACTACATCTTCCCCTTCAAGTACTACCCCAAGTTAATAGCTGAATTATTTGAAGAACTTTAATGAAATTTAGTAAGCCAAATGCATTAAGAAATTCCAGAAACACGTGTAAAAACATCAAATTACTATGTTGTGTAACAGGAACTAAAACGGTGTTGTAGGTCAGTTATACTTCAAAAACAAACTCATAGAAAAAGAGATCAGATTTGTAGTTACCAGATGTAGGGGATGGGGAGGAAAGTAGTTAAAAGGTACAAACTTCCAGTTACAAGATAAAGGAAGTACTAGGTATATAATACACGACATGATAAATATATAATGAAAGTTGTTGAGACAATAAATCCTAGGAGTTCTCATCCCAAGGAAAAACATATTTTTTCTGTTTCTTTAATTTTGCATCTATATGAGATGATGGATGTTAGCTCGCTGTGGTAATCATCTCATGATATATGTAAGTCAGATCATTATGCTGCACACCTTAAACTTATACAGTGCTGTGTATCAATTATATCTCAATAAAACTGGAAGAAAAAAAAAGAAATTCCAGAACTGAAAGTTAAGCTAATAATTCAGTACCAATACAGAAAAAGGTTTACAAAAGGTATGTATACTCAGCTTTAACCTTCATTTTCACTTGTAACCTCTCAGAAAGAATTATTTCGGGGAGAGTGACAGATTTTCTTCTAGTCCTCCCTAATAATTATGTAGTTTATTTCAAGTTAGTTTCATTTAACAGAGCATGCTGTTTTCCTCTCTTAGAGTTCCCTTCAAATGTTTGAATTATCATATCTTTGTTGAGTGTCTCATAACTAAACACACCTCTAAAGGGTGTGCTTTTTTAAGAATACTCAAAAGACTGATGTAAACACTTGTACTTTGCACAGGCCAGGTTGATTTTTTTGAATTGCTAAAATTTCTTCAAGTAAACACATGAAGGAGTTTGTAGAAATGTAAAAAAATGAATCTATGAAGCTTTATTTTTTTTATGCTATAGCAAATTAACTGAAAATGAAATTATCTAGAGACATAGTGGAGGAATTGAAGCATTTAGTCTAATCCAGCTTTCTCAGAGTTTGAAGCCATGAGTTTAACATGGACCTTTGGGGTACTTGAGAGGTAATAAACCTATAAATAATTCAGACACAGGCTTAAATTCCCAAAGTATTTGCAAACACATTTAATCTTTCTGAAAATATATAAAAGGTTGATTAGACTAGGAGTCTTTAAGTCTGCATGGTATTTTAACTGAAGTAATATTACTGACAGAATAGAGAAGTTGATATTGATCTTTGTTTGTTATAACTATTGCATACCCTCTGGTATTTATAATAGCCGTCAGGACAGTGATGTTGCACCATACTTGTGTGATGGTTGCACAAACACAAGAAATGACATGAATCATATAAACAGCGACTAAAAGAAAAACATTGTAAAAGTCAGATTTTAATGTTCTGAATTCGTTTAAAAAATATAACTCTTCAGGAAGTAATAACATTCTGGTTGTGAGGTTTTTGTAACAGCAATCAATAGCAGTATCAGTGGCATGTCAACTTTCAGTTACCCAAACCACGTTGGTTATGGGGGCTTTGGAACTTGACAGACCTGGGATCAAATCCTTTCTCCAGCTTTCACTGGCAATGTGATCTTAAGAAAATTACATAAGCTCTCTGAGCCTCACTTTTTGCATTTTAAATATGGGAATAACTAGGCTCACAGGTGGTTGTGAGGATTAATTGGGGATAGATGCGTGGAAAGCACTAAGCACAATGTCTGGTAGATATCTGGAGTTCTCTTCCTACATTTCCTCTGGAGAGTCAAGAATCTTTCTCACTGAAATGCAAGGTTCTGTTTCATATAGGGAAAACAGAATAATAGAATTTCAAGTTTCACAGTTTTCCCTGATCTGAGCATAAATTAAAGGAAAAGAATGCGGAATTGGGGAGACTAGTTTGGATGCTGCTGCAATGAACCAGATGTGGGATAAAAAATTTGGAAGTGGAGTGGGGATGGAAAGTTTTGAAATGGAGTAGGATATGGTACAAAAGGAAGAATTCACAGAAACTACTGAATGATTGGGAACTTGGAGTGGAAGATACAAAAAAGCCAAAGCATACACAAAGTTAGCAGTTGTGAGGATTTTACTTTCATTGATTGATTAATCATATTCAGGGGTAACATTCAAAATATTTACCAGCCAGCATGCCATCCACTGATCAATCAGACCTGTTGCCAGCTGTAGAGCTGGAGCTGGATGTTGGAGACCACAAGCCAGGTCCCTTCAGTTCCCAACTGAAGGTATTGACGCTTTTCAATATTGTAATAACTGGCATTGCCATACCAGTACTTTTAAGTTTAATATTAACCCTGATAATATATCCCTTAGTCTTCTCTTCTATTTCTTTTTTTTTTTTTTTGTGGTATGCGGGCCTCTCACTGTTGTGGCCTCTCCCATTGCAGAGCACAGGCTCCGGACACGCAGGCTCAGCGGCCATGGCTCACGGGCCCAGCCGCTCCGCGGCATGTGGGATCCTCCCGGACCGGGGCACGAACCCGTGTCCCCTGCATCAGCAGGTGGACTCCCAACCACTGTGCCACCAGGGAAGCCCTTCTCTTCTATTTCTTGCCCTCTCCAAGTTCCTTCAGACATTCTTTTTGTGAAGTAAATTACATACTTCACCATATTGGTCATCCTGCTCTGAATAATGGCTAGTGTCTTTCTTAACTGTGCAGTTTGCATTAGTCCAGAAGTGGTCTACCAGCTCAGACTAGACTTTGTGCATCCTGAGTTGAGCTCTATTTCTATTAGGACCATTAGAATTATACTTTGTTTTCAATATCAATAAAATGAAAATCTAATGTCCCTTTTTTTATAAAGTGCTTCTCTGAAGTAAAAATGATAATATTCAGTCATTCTCTAGCTGGCAAGCAAACTAATTAAAAGATTATTATATATTCCTTAAGCCAGCAAGTCTTTCAATATATTTTAAATTATATTTGATACTATAATCTTTATTTCCATTTTAGAAAAGTTAATGTGCTCACTAACCTAAAGAGTTGCATAATTGATACTAGACATTTCAGCTAATGTAAATTAGTGGGTTCTGCTGAACTTGGAAAAGAGGGGGGAAAAGGATACTGTTTGAAAGAATAATGATAATACAATCAAAAAGTACAATCTTGGGCAAGATTTTATGTTTTCAGGATCGGGAACATTGTTTCACTACTACTAATTTTAATGGTATTGTCTGTAAATAGTGCTAAGTATCATTGATATTGGCAATGAGTTCTATGATAAAATTTCTACTAATTATTTTATCTCTAAAAATTAAACTACCATAATTCACTAAAATGTAAATCCAATTCTCTGAGAGTATATATACTGATGATATTTGTTGAGGTTTAAATGCAATAAGTTATTTTATTTTTCCAATGGAATTTTAAAAACTGTATAATAGATATTTCTACTGTGTTGTAGGTCAATAATTAATGTTACAATTAATCTTTGCTTCAAAAATGGTACCTTTCCAAAAAAATCCCCTGTTGAAATTTCATTTTGATAAGTGAATTAGCCCATATTTGATAACTAAAAATATTTTTCCAATCAACCTCTAAAGCTGTATTTCCTGATGGCTGTAATCATCAAATGCAAGTTTGCTTAAAGGATTTGCTTGACCTTCCACAGTAAGCAATTAGACAGAGCTTTCAAAGTAAATTAAAACAGACATTAAATTCCCTTGAGAGATAGAAGTGTCCACATTGTGCAAAAGGATTAATAGGTCAGATATGTTTGCTAAAACTCAATGAAAATAGCAGGTGTTTGGCTGTAGATGGTGATAGAGAAGGCCCAACCAAAGAGTCTTACATCATAGTCTCAGATTCTCTGAGCTGGAAAAGTATTTAAGTGTCCTCTAACTCAATCACTCATGTGAATACTACATTTTATCCGTGGCCTCTAGTCTTGTTTGAACACCTAGTTGCTTCTTTGTATGTCTTTCAGTTCCTTCATTGGGAAACACGCATGCTCATCTTTAAATTTAGAGCTTCCAAGCTGGTGGAAAAAAGCAGAACGTGACCCAATTTAGAAATGCAATATCAGCACAATACTGCTGGTTCTTAGATCTAGTGAGACGAGAGTTGAGGCAGAATTCCTCCAAAATAGTTTCTTTGAATAAGAGTAGACTCTATATCCATACATGATAAATGATAGTCATGTGGAAAGTTCCTCAGATTCAGTTGTTTGTCTCCCTTCCCAACATTGTAGAACCTCTGCCTACTGTAGGGAACCTTTGGGAACCTAAGGGAAAAGTTGCCCTATTAGTTCCACCTCTAGCGCTCAATTCCTTTTATGTTAGCAGAATTACCAGATACCCCCTTGGATTACCAGGCAAAAGAGAAATCTAGACTTACATGTGTGAATTGGTTTGGGAGGCTAGTGAGGAAACTTGGAGATCACAATTTATGCAGTTTTAGAAAACCAGGATTTCTCGGGTTTTCTGTTTGTTTGTTTTGGCTGCGCCACGTGCCCTGTGGGATCTTAATTCCCCCAACTAGGGATTGAACCCGCGCCCCCTGCAGTGGAAGCATGGAGTCTTAACCACTGGACCGCCAGGGAAGTCCCCAGGATTTCTGGTTTTAAATTCTACGACTAGTGAGCTTTATCATCATGAGTGTGTCACTGTATTTCTCTGACTTTTCAGTTTTATTCTCTATAGTGTGAGAATAAATATACTTACAATTCAGGGTTGCTGTAAGAATTAAAGGAAATAATACAGATTATATTAAAAAAAGAAAATAAAACACTTGAACTTTTCTTATTACATCTTTAAATTTAGCAGCAAAGCAGCTTTGTAACCCTAATGCCTTAGTGGGAAGTAAAAGAGTTACCACACATTAGAAAATGTGTAGAATTCACATGAACCAAATGTCTTTCCAATACAGAATAAGCTTTTAAACTTGAGGATTTTTGTCCCTTTTACCTGTCACTCTAAACACCTCAGGAACCTAGGTAAAAACTGAAGATGGCAGTTTTATGATACTGAATATAATGATAATAAAAACAACAGCTGTTATCTACTGAATGTGTGTTATGTACTAATCACTGTTCCCAAATGCTTCTGTTCTCTTTCACATTGTTATGTCTGGGGAGGGACTGACCCTGGATTCAACCTCTTTTCATGTGTGTCCTCTTCTGACAAAAAAGCAGACCAGTTCTGTATTTGATTAAACTTTTATGAATGTTCTCTACAGCCTCAAGGACCATAATTTGGCTTGTCAACCTGAAGCTAGGAATGACATTTTTAAGAAATATCTTCTGCTTGGCACTTGAGGTTAAGAATGACTAAATTTCAATTTTGAATTATTCTTTCAATTCATGAGGCTCTGTAGTTGAGAATTCCAAAAAATGTATAACTCCTGTGCATCGGTTCTTACTGTATGTACTTTCAAGTATTTACATCTGTTAGGTGTAACCATAATATTGGCATGCATTGATTCATTCATCCAAGTCATAATAGAATACCATTATTTTAGATAATGTTCTATTTTCAGGAGAATATAACAGTGAATGTCATGTCTTTCATCAAATCTGCCTTGATAAACTTTTTTTGAAGGCTACCTAAACAACAATAACAACAAACCTAAAAATCTTCCTCCTCACTTCTTAATTTATCTTTTATTGGTACACTCTTTTACTTTATGTATTTTCTTCTTTTACAAATTCCTCTCTTTCTCCACAGATTTAAAAATAAACTACAAAGTAATTTTCTTCTCCACATCCTCTCTTGCTGATTAATGTTGCTAATATTGGCAGTCTTTTAGACTTCTGAAGATCATAGAATTAATGTTTGCTGCACTGAGGGGATTTTTAGTGCTCTGTATTACAAACTGTGGCAATGTTTACCCACTTTTACATGCTGTTTACTATTCCTGTTTATACTTTTGGTGAAAAAATACTGGCTCTCCATCTCACAGGAGTTTGCAAATACTGTCAAAATATATACGCAATATTAGCATGTAGGACACTATTCTTGCTTTCTTGACAAAATATCAATGCCTGGCAAAGGTATACTTGAAGCTGTCTATTTTGGGGAGTAGACTGAAGTTAAAAGGTAAGTATGAGCTCCTGATACTACCCATAAGTATTTGGTCTTCTATATCCTCATGGAAAAAGCAATATATTTTATAAATTCTAACCTTTTCTTGTACAAATTTGAGTAAGGTATCATGTGTTTCAACTAAAACATCTTGGGGCTTTACAAGTTTATGTAGAATACATTCCATGGTAAGTGGGCAAGTGGGCATCAGTACTTTCTTAAATTCTGATTAGCCAAAAAAACTAATAGTTAACATGGCTGGGTGGCCAGCCAAGGGAGATGTAACACGTGCTCTTGTTTCCACAGAGTACAGCCACAATCTCTCTATGCCATTTTAGAGTATAAATATGTTAAGGGCAGGTATGTATGGAAATAGTATATCTTCAGGGTTTAGGAACTATAACGTTAGGAAAGGCATGTATGTGTAGGAAATCTCAAAATTGAGCAGATTATACTTCAAATCAGTCATTTCTAGTTTTAGGGTCAGGACTTCAAATCTCTAGAAAAACATTTTCTGTCTGTCAGTGGAGTGGTTATATTTTAGAATTTTCCAACTCATATCCAAATTAACCAGTGTAGTGTATTTTAATTATTTTGCACTCTAGGTTTAGTCTACATTTAGTAGAATTTACCTAGAAACATGATTTGATGTTTTTAGATTTATTAACAACATAATCTGTGAACATTGTAATGTAAGTTTTGGAGTTTGCAAATAAGAGAAATGCTGTAATACATAAAGATATATTACACTTCACTTGCTTTTTGAGTGGTAATTTCTGCTGCCTTGATCATTTATACTACACATACTCACGGAGTACGTTTATGAGCAAGGAACTGTGATAGACAGAATATAGTTCCTGCCCCCAAAGTACTCCCTGCCCAGGGAGGGAGAATGCTGGGTAAATAAACAATTACTTGTCTGGACTCCCTCTACATGTTTGTGTGCCCATTAGAATAATTCATAGAAACAAAGATAAAACATCCTCCCCACCCCAAACATAAGCCTTATTGGCTTGTTAATCACTCTATACTGTCTCCGCTCATCACAAGCACATCTTACAATGTACTGTATGTATTGGAGCTTTTACTGTAAATTTCCCTGTCCAGAATCAGAATCCCTATAGTATAAAACAGTGTATCCTGCTCAGTCAAGTGAATGTTCCATCCTATATTATAGGTGTGATGTCTTTGAAATAGTTTTCTTCCCAATTCTATTGCCTTTCTGGATCGACTCTTCATTACCTCATACCCACAATATGGTCTCCTACCTGGTGTTTTCCCTCAGGCTCATTTAACTACAAATTCTCCCTGACGCTTAAATCTTATTCTTATTTCAGAGTGTACCTAAACTCCTATTTGCACAGCATTTCCCTGGGCACTCCCAATGACACTTACTTCTCTGAACTGTAGGTTTTATGTCTACACGGTTTGGTACTAGGTCCTGGAATATCTCATTTTATTGGAGACTTTTAAAAAAGATTGAACTATAGTTGATTTACAATGTTGTGTTAGTTTCTGGTGTACAGCAAAGTGATTCAATTATATATATATATATATATATATATATATATATATATATATATACACACACACATATTCTTTTTCATATTCTTTTCCGTTATGGTTAATTACACGATATTGAATATAGTTCCCTGTGTTATACAGTAAAACCTTTTTGTTTATCTATTTTATATATAGTAGTTTGTATCTGCTAATCCCAAACTCCTACTTCATCCCTCCCCCATCCCCTTTGGTAACCATAAGTTTGCTTTCTATGTGGAAAATTGTTTTATGTGTATATTTTTCTTTTGAAGTGCAGCAGGAAGCTCCTTCTGGATCGGAACCATCTTTTATGAGCTCTGACTATAATGTCATGTAACTGAGTCCTGTGAGTGTCTTGCGAAGTTCCTTTTAAAGTAGACCCCTCAAAGCATTAAGCATAGTGATGAGCACCCAATACAAAGTCAAAAGTCACATATTGAAAGGATGCACTACCAAACTGTTCCAATGATCACATAGAAAAGCCTGCTTAAAAAGTGCCAATATGCCAAAAATCTCTAAGACATTCTCAGTATAAAAAGCTGGTCATTTCTGTAGTCATTGCACATTAGTTCAATGTAGTGTTCAAAGTGAGTTACTTACTAAGGCAAATTTTTTGTTAAGAATCATCTGCTCCACCAAAGATGACTCATTATGGAAGAGGTGGGGCTGCATGTGGCTCCACATATGTGGAAACCACCAGAACTCATCCACAGACCCCAAAAGACGGTCATCCCCTTCATCTTCCTCTTCAGTTCCTTGGGTGGGGGTGGGGTGGAGAGGAGAAAGATTATTCAATTAATTTTAGTTATACTGATTGTCTCTTTATCTGTATATCTATCTGTCCATCCACCCATCCGTCCATGCATCTAATTATGTAATCGTATATATATATTTAGAAGGTACCATTTATACTATCTTAGATACATATAAGACTTGGAACATGAAATGTAACAAAGGAAAATCTGTTACTTGGGGAACAACCAGAGACTGTGATACAACTCTTTTTAAAGTTTTAAAACATGAGACATGGATATAAAATCACTGCAAGATGGAAGTACACAACCATTCCAAAGGACTTTAGAACTTCTAACTTTTAGGATATTTATATAATTTGCAGTTTGGAGAGAATGGGGGATAAGTCGGGAATGTAGTCAAGGGAATATGAGTGAGGAAATGTGCAGCAGAGCTCTAATGGTTGATCATTAGACATGGGTTGTGACACAACAGTTGCAACAAAACAATTCCATAATTTATTTGGGTTACTCCTTAGGTCTGAGAAGAAGGTATTTAGTATATATTTAGTGAAAAGTAAGGCATAAAAAGGAGAAAAAAGGGAAATATAGGAATTATTATTGAGAAAATGAGAGAAAACTGAAGGAAAGAGAAAGCAAAGACAGTGATAGAAAGAAGGTGAGAAGTGGTGAAGTCATTGTAAAACAATCCAAGTACCACCATGCTCCTTGGTGCTACTTATGTTCCTCATGTTTGCCCTTTCTCTCAAGTTCTTGGAAGCAAACTTTCCATCAAGAGACCTCTATTTCCTTGAGAGTCAGCTTTGTTGTTGTTCCTCTGATGATTCATATTTGAGCTTGTTTTAATGCCTCCCTTTTCCACGACCTGCAGTTTAGTTGAGTGTGAGAAATTACACAGTTCTCTAACTTATGTGAGGGGGTAGGAGTCTCTTTTTGTATTTCCCCAGGCAGAGTTTCTTTACTAAAGCATGAAATGAGAGCAGTGTAAGGTGCCTGTCCTGGCATATCATAAAATGATATTAATCATCACAAAATTATGCAGCCACACTTTAATTTCAGCCACAACACTGAATCCAGTAAGGTCCTAGAACAGGGGTTTCTTCAAATCATGTCCCTTCTTTGTGGAGAAAAAAACCTCCTCTCATATTTTCAATAGCAGTTCTGATGTGACCGGTTCTAATAGGGTGCTAGGGGCTAAAGATGGAGGGTGGACTGCTTCCCCGGCTCAGCCAACTGAGCCCGGTGCTTGTTACCACTCTTCTTTCATTTAATTTTCCAAGAGAAGGAAGGCAGAGCCTATTGATAGGAAAAGAATCAGATCCTATGATTTACTGTGCAGTGAAGGAGACCAAAGATAAAGGTGTAGTATGAGGCTGTATGGTTGCTCCACTGTATGCAGGAAGAACAGAATTAGTGATATAGACTGAGTGGAGTAAAATAATCTTTCAACAAGGAAAGTCTTCAATTTCACTTTCATATACTTAAGTATCAATACTCTGCTGATATGAAGGAACTTTTTCTCTCTCTGTAAAGGGCATCTTTAACTTGAATCTGTTTTATTTCCCTTATTTTTTCCTCTTCATCATACACTCATGTTACCACAGTGTAGTTGAACAAGTATAGCCTTTGGAGTCAGAAGTGTTTAGTTTATTTGTAGTTTCCAACACATTTGAGTTGTGTAACTGTGGGCAAGTCACATAACTCCTTTAATGTTGGTATTCATGTAGGCAAAACACACGGATAGCAATACCTATTTTATTCTATTTGGGAGGAAGTGTCTACACAGTCCCGGCACATACTGGGTAATCTAAAATGCCCACGTCTTTCCCTCCTGTATCTCTTGCTCCTGTTCTTCTACATGTCTCTGTGTTTGTTTGTTTTTTTTTTTCACTGTAATACTGCATGGGGGGGCACTGACATGAGTGTTATGTGGCAGAGGGGACACTGTATTTAAGAATGTAAGAACTGATCAAGCCATTATATTAACTGACTGGCCTGATAAACGAGTCACCCACATCGAGCATTCTTGGGGCTTCTGAGTGATTATCTTACAGCTCTGGGAAGCCATCTAGAGAGGAATGCAAAGGAATAGGAAAATGGAGGTAGGGGCTTAGAATATCTGATGACCCCAATCATCGCAAAGTCTTGCACCCTGCTACCTTTTAGGTGGTAAATAAGGCAGCCCTGGTAAAGAAACATTAGCTATGTGCGACTGGTGATGCTTAAATACATGTTGGGTTTTTTTTGTTGTTGTTTTGTTTTTACATAAGGATGATGTCATTTGGTTTCCCTGCAATTAAACATCTCTAGTTACATACTCTCCTCTTGTTTAACATTTTGTTTGTCCTCAGGACACCGTATTAGTTAAGATTACAGTTAGTTACTTGTTTCAGTTTTACTTTCCCATACTGAAAATAGGCAGATGTCTCTTGGGGTTTCCCAGTAATCAGTTCATTTCTGATTTCCACCTCCCCTGGGAAAAGTGAGCTGAGATTTCCTAGTTTATGAAAAGTCACCCTTCGTACTACTTTTAATCTTTATTCCCCGACTCCTATAACTCCTATCTTTACCTGCATCCTTCTTCTTATCTCTTTATTTATTTTTCTAGTTGGCCTTTACCCAAAGTTTATTTATGAGGACAGCAAAACAGATTTCAGAATTCTTTGGAAAGATTGCTCAGGTATTTGATGTCCTTTCCTGAATATCATGGTGAAATCTGCTATTAAAATATTCATACATTTTAATCATGCAAGAGTCAGACAAACAATGTCTGCCCTCTGACAGACATATAAAATCATAGTAGGCATAATTGTATGCCTTTCCTTTTTTCTTTATAACTCTCTCTTATCTGATTTCCTTTAATCCTACTTTGGGGATGTTTTACATCAGAATTAATTATATTGAGAACAAGTGTCTTTGCCTAACACTTTAAACATCATGATAAAAAACAGCTGAAACATAATTATTCATGGTTGGATTGTGCTGGCCTCTTGCCACTCCTTTATTCCTCCACTTTACACACTTTTGGCAGAACTGGAGAGAGAACTAGAAGTCAAATTCCTCAATTTTTTTTTTTTAAATAAATTTATTTATTTATTTTTGGCTGTGTTGAGTCTTCGTTTCTGTGCGAGGGCTTTCTCCAGTTGCGGCGAGCGGGGGCCACTCTTCATCGCGGTGCGCGGGCCTCTCACTGTCACAGCCTCTCCTGTTGCGGAGCACAGGCTCCAGACGCACAGGCTCAGTAGTTGCGGCACACGGGCTTAGTCGCTCCGCGGCATGTGGGATCTTCCCAGACCAGGGCTCAAACCTGTGTCCCCTGCATTGGCAGGCAGACTCCGAACCACTGCGCCACCAGGGAAGCCCAAATTCCTCAACTTTAAGTGTCATTTCTTAAGTTGTTACAAAACTACACTGAAATTTTATAGTTAATGCAAATTATTATTTTATTATATATCTATTTAAATAACTTATGTCTCTTCAGTATTTTATCTGTAGTATTTCCTACTCTGATATTATATTAAAAACCATTATTGATTGAGACTGTCTTAAGTGTTTTTCAAGTATAGTCTCATTTAATTCTCACTACAACCCTATGCGCTAGGGGCTACTGCTAATGCCATTTTACAGATAAGGAAATTGATATTTGGAGAGGCAAAGTAATTTGTCACAAGTCACTGGGAATACTGGGATAGAACCTGAATTCAGAACCTGAAATCTAACCCATATTACACAACTCTAAATTCAGGACCCTTAACCATCATTCACTGACCAAATGTGGAGTTTAGAAATAAGATTAGCATTTACTAATTCATGTAACATTGCTCTTCACATTGTTAATTAATTCTGTGATAGAATTTACAAATACTCTCAGTGATTTGGGAAAATATACAAACCTAAAGAACCTATAGATAAGGGGAAGGAACCTTTTGCCATTCAGCTTCCTTAATCAAGGATTGCCAATTAAATGATAAAAACCCATTTTTTTTCTAATACATAAGACTTGGGCTCTGACTGACCTTAAGTTAAGAGTATTTTTTGACACTTAAGTAGCTATATGACCTTGGGCCCCTCTAAGTTTCTATGTAATTATCTAGAAAACAAGGTAACACATTCTTTAACTCCTAGGATTCAATGAAAAGGTACATGAAAAGTGCTTAGCTAAGTACCTAGAATATGGTGCTGCTCACTAAAAGGGAACTTTAATTTTTATTCTTTCATCTCTCTATTTCTCACAAAATGCACAAGTCTTTCAAAAAGTAAAGTACATCAAACAAGATGAAACCCTCTCCTGAAATGAAGTCTTACTAGTATGACAGTGCTGTTTTTCTCCTTCCCTTAAAGACTGAATAAAATAGAATTTTTAATAGAAAAAGGAGTTACTCATTTAGAAATGAAGGCCGTGTAATTCAATTAAACTTTACAATATTTAATTTTTGAAGGATTCAGAGTATTAAATTTTATATCTGTTCCCATTGAAAACTGATTTTACTGGTTTTAGACAAGTCTAGCTAAGTTTTTGTGGAAGCTTGCAGGTCTTATACAGACAACAAAACTCTTTTTTTTTTTTTTGCGGTACGCGGGCCTCTCACTGTTGCGGCCTCTCCCGTTGCGGAGCACAGGCTCCGGATGCGCAGGCCCAGCGGCCATGGCTCACGGGCCCAGCCGCTCCGCAGCATGTGGGATCTTCCCAGACCGGGGCACGAACCCGCGTCCCCTGCATCGGCAGGCGGACTCTCAACCACTGCGCCACCAGGGAAACCCAACAAAACTCTTTTCAAGCCTTCTCCTTAGATTCCTCCTGTGTTCTACTGTCCCTGGCTTACAGAGAGGATATACCTACCTACTGTGAGCTGTGGGAAGTACCCAAGTAAGGAAAGAAGACAAATCTTTCAGAAACAAGAATGAAGGAGAGCCACTGGCTACAGTCATTCTTAGCATTCATCACTGGGCAAAAAACTGAGTTGCCAGGAGTGCTTTATTATATTTCTATTATGTTTGGGAAAAAGTTTTAATTATTCTTAATATTTAGAGTGATTTTCTTTTATAACACAACATGGTCACATTTTATTCTCTGACCTTGTTCCATATAAATACTAATAGTTAAAATAAAGGTAATTTCATTTTCATTCAATCATTTATTCATTAATTCATTTTTTTTTCAATAGGCACTGTCCTACTTGCTGGTGTTACAGCAGTAAAGCCTTTGTAGAGTTCATTTTAGTGAGGGAAGAAAGAAATAGATAATTTAAAAATAAAGTACATTCATGATGAAACATTTAGAAATCTAGGAATAGAAAGGAGCTTTCTTAAGCTAATAAAGACTTTCTATAAAACTGTCCATTGAAAGAATTCCCCTCAAGAACAGGAAGAAAACTACTGAAGAATTTCCCCTGAGGTCAGGAACAAGATATGAGTGTTACTATCACCATCTTTAATGCTTATGGGAGATCCAAGCTAGTGCAATAGGCAAGGAAAAGAAAAAAATTCATAAAGCTTAGAAAGAAAGAAATAAAATTTTTACTATTCAAAAATTATATGATTGAATAGGTAGAAAATCCAAAAGAATCTATAAACTATAAAATTAATAAGTGAATGTAGCAAGGTTGCTAAATACAAGATCGTATACAAAATCAATTATATTATTATTATTATACTAACAACAGAGAAATGGAAAACTTTAAAAAAAGACACCATTTACTATTGCATCAAAAAACCCCACCAAGGAATTAATATAAAAACAATAAAGTTGTATCAGGTGTAGTTAAAGAGGTCCTAAATGTGTTCAAGAATAGGAAGAATCAATATTTAGGATAGCAATTCTCCCCAAACTAATTAATAGATTTAATGTAATTTAAATAAAAATTTAAGGTTTTAAATTTAAATAAAATAAAAAATTTAAAATAAAAATTTGAGGTTCTTTGTGGATATTGGTAAGCTGATTTTAAACTTTACATAAAAATGCAAAGGGCCAAGAATTGCCAAGGCAATCTTGAAGAAGATGAACAAACTTAGAGGACTTACAATGGCAGATATTAAAATTAATTATAAAATTACAGTAAATAAGACAGTATGATGACACAAATGGAACCAATGGACAGGAGAGTACAGAAACAGAGTACACATATATATGGTCATCTAATTTGTGACAATGATGGTACCATGGTACAGTGAGAAAAGGATGGTCTTTTCAATACTTGGTACCAACTTGACATCTTTATGGAAAAAAAGAAGGTATCTTGGCCCTTATCTCACACATACACAAAAATCAATTCCAGATGGATCCCAGATACATACATTTTAAGCATGTAGGAATATATTTTCATGATCTTGTGGCATGCAGAGATGTCTTTAAAAAGACACAAAAAAGGAAAAAAAAAGATAAATTGGACTACATTAAAATGTTTGTTCATCAAAAAATACCAGTAGGAATGTAAAAAAGATAAACCACACATTAGGAGAAAGTATTTGCAACACAGATAACTGACAAAGGGCTCATTAAGAGTATATAACGAATTTCTACAAATCAATAAGTAAAAGCAGACAACTCAATAAAAAAAAAAACACTGAGGTATTTCAAAACAGAAGATATCCAAATGGTCAATAAATATATGAAAGAAGCTCCATTTCACAACTTAGTGAAATGTGCATTTAAATCATATATAATGTGATATCTCTACTGCCCACCAGAAAGGCTAGAGTTAAAAAGACAAATAAATACTGGTGAGAATGTAGAGCAACAGGAAAACTTACATACTGTTGGAAATAAAAACTGGTACAACCACTCTGAAAATCTGTTTGGCATTTTCTACTAAAGCTGATCATCAATGTACCACATAACTAGCAATTCTAACTCCTGGTTGATAACCAACAGAAAAGAATACATATGTCCTCTGAAGGACAGGTACAAAAATGTTCTTAACACAACTATGCAAAAAAAAGCCAAAGACTGGAAACAACCCAACCATCCACACTGGAGGAATGGAATAAAGAAATTCTGGTAAATTTAAAAAATGGAATACTACAGAACAATGACGATGAAAGAATTACAACTATACACAATGATGTCTGCAAAACCAAAATAATGTTGAACAAAACAAGCTGTATATAGAAGAGTCCATACTATATAAGAGTCCATACTTTTATACACACCTCAAAGCCAGGCAAACTAATTTATGATATTAGAAGTTAGGATAGTGGTTTTCTTTGAGGGAAGCTCGTGACTAAGGCAGCACAAGGGAGGGGGTGTGTGAGATTCTGGAAGTATCTCCTTCTTGATCTGCATGCTGGTTATGGAGCTCTGTACACTTTGTGAAAATTCATTGAGCACTATACCTATTACTTATGCAGTTTTATATATGTAAATTATAGTTCAATAGAAAAAAGCCCATTAAATAATAATATGGTGAATAAACTTTCCAACTATTAATTTTGTAAAGGTGAAAAAATAATAGGTTAAATGAAATTGAATAATATGAAGAAAATAAAGTAGGGGAGAGACACAGGGAATACAGGAAGGTGTGAAGAGGGGTCCTAATTTTAAAAAGAGTGGTCAGAGAGGCTTTAATGAGAACAGTTAATCTCCTTTTTCTTACCTGTATGGTAAAATTTCCCTGAAAATCCCAGGTTGAATGTAAAATTTGTGATTTGTGCACGCAAAAGATTCTGAGTATCAAGCAGGGCCTGAAATACATAATTAAAAAATATATATCAGGTAGAGCATGGCCTTGAGAAGATATCTTCCTTTAGCATTCAAAAGGTAAAACTACTCCTTTAGACATGAGAGAATTAAATGATGGAAAGTGGTTTCTTTACCACCTTACAACTAGCAAGAAGCTTCTGAGATTACATAAATACATACTTATATTTATCCTTTAGCTGCAATAAATCAGCAAAAAATGTCAGCTAGAAAAAGGAAGTTAAATGAAAAGTTTATTCTTCATGTATCAAAGGAAGTAGTACCTAGTACATAAAATATATCTCCCTTTACCCCTCAGGGACGTAGTTCACCAGTTGTCAAAAGAAGGACATTCTGTTTAAGTGAAACTATGCAAGAACATATATTGAAAGAAACAGATTGTTTTTTTTCAGATATATCTTTGGTCTTCAAAATATAAGACTTTTCAACCTTTAAGTCTTAGACTCCCCAAAGATAGTGATTATTCTTCAAAAATGGATATCATGGTAAAGTAAATCTATAATTTATTCCTCTCTCCCCCTCCCCCAGACTCTGGTAGTTGAGTGCCCACCTCAATGAGGCAAAAAGTAACATTAAATGGTAGATTTGTAAAGGATCTTAGTCAACATTTCTTTTATATACGAAGAAACTAAGGAGAAATGACTTGCCCATTTTCAAAGATAAAATTAGTGGTAGATCCAAGGTTAAGGATATAGATCACCTGATTCCATATTAGGTACTCTTTTTACTCTACCACACCAAATCTTTCCCCACCCTTCCACAGTACTGCTGGATCCACAGCAAAATCTTTTCTTAATAGTGTAGCTGATATCTGGAAGTTCTGACCCATCATGTTCACGGTCTCAGTGTTTTTTTGGGATAAACAGATATACATATTATTCAGAGACCCTCTCATGATTGTATGTGTTCAGCAATTATTAGTTGCCATCCCTCTATTATTGCTGCTGCTACTATTACTACTCCTAATATGGTTGTTGTTAGTAATAGATAATACATATCATCTCTCTGAACTTTTCCCTTCATTTATTAAAGTCGAGACAATTATCTAACTCAGAGAATTATGATGAGGAAGTGCTTGATAATTTTTTTTAAAAGTGGCATAAAATAGATAAAGAAGATGTGGTACATATATACAATGGAATACTACTCAGCCATAAAAAGGAACAAAACTGGGTCATTTGTAGAGACATGGATGGACCTAGAGTGTCATACAGAGTGAAGTAAGTCAGAAAGCGAAAAACAAATATTGTATATTAATGCATGTACATGGAATCTAGAAAAATGGTATAGATGACCTTATTTGCCAAGCAGAAATAGAGACACAGACATAGAGAACAAATATATGGATACCATGGGGGAAAGGGGTAGGGTGGGAGGAACTGGGAGATTGGGATTGACACATATACACTATTGATACTATGTATAAAATAGACAGCTGATGAGAACATACTGTATAGCACAGGAAACTCTACTTAATGCACTGTGGTGTCCTAACTGGGAGGGAAATCCAAAAGGGAGGGGATATATGTATATGTATGGATGATTCATTTTGCTGTGCAGTAGAAGCTAATACAACATTGTAAAGCAACTATACTCCAATAAAGATTAAAAAAATATTATCAGCAATATATTATATATTAATATAATTATATGTATATAATTATATATTACTGATAATTATATCTATAATTATCTATATCTGTATATATATCTGTATATTATATATATCTCATCTACTTATTTTTTTAATTGAAATATAGTTGACATACAATATTATGTTAGCTTCAGGAGTATAAAATAGTGATTTGACATTTATACTATGAAATGATCAACACCTGAAGTCTAGCAACCATCTGTCCCCACACAAAGTTGTTACAGTATTACTGACCATATTCCTCATGTGAAAATTACATCCCCACGACTTATTCATTTTATAATCAGAAGTTTGTACTTCTTAATCTCCCTCACGTATTTCACTCATTTCCCCCACACCCCTGCCCTTTGGCAACCACCCATTTGTTCTTAGTATCTGCGAGTCTGTTTACATTTTGTTTTGTTTGTTTGTTTTGTTTTTTAGACTCTACATATAAGTGAGATCATATGGAATTTATCTTTCTCTGTCTATTTACTTCACTTAGCATAATACCCTCTAGATCCATCCATGCTGTCCCATGGCAAGATTTCACTCTTTTTTATGGCTAATATTCTACTGTATATACATACCACTCTTATTTATCCATTCATCCATCAATGGACCTTAGGTTGCTTCCATATCTTGGCTATTATAAATAATACTACAATGAACATAGGGGTGCACATATTTTTTTAATTTATTTTATTTATTTTTAACATCTTTATTGGAGTATAATTACTTTACAATGTTGTGTTAGTTTCTGCTGTATAACAAAGTGAATCAGCTATACATATACATATATCCCCCTATTCCCTCCCTCTTGCATCTCCCTCCCACCCTCCCTATCCCACCTCTCTAGGTGGTCACAAAGCACTGAGCTGATCTGCCTGTGCTACGTGGCTGCTTCCCACTAGCGATCTGTTTTACACTTGGTAGTGTATAAATGTCAATGCCACTCTCTCACTTCGTCCCAGCTTACCCTTCCCTCTCCTCGTGTCCTCAAGTCCATTCTCTACATCTGCATCTTTATTCTTGTCCTGCCCCTAGGTTCTTCAGAACCATTTTGTTTTCTTAGATTCCATATATATGTGTTAGCATACGGTACTTGTTTTTCTCTTTCTGACTTACTTCACTCTGTATGACAGACTCTAGGTCCATCCACCTCACTACAAATAACTCAATTTCATTTCTTTTTATAGCTGAGTAACATTCCATTGTATATATGTGTCACATCTTCTTTATCCATTCATCTGTCAATGGACACTTAGGTTGCTTCCATGTACTGGCTATTGTAAATAGAGCTGCAATGGATATTGTGGTACATGACACTTTTTTGAATTATGGTTTTCTCAGGGTATATGCCCAGTAGTGGAATTGCTGGGTTGTATGGTAGTTCTATTTTTAGTTTTTTAAGGAACCTAAAAAACTAAAAACTAAAACTAAAAACTAAAACTATTTTTAGTTTTTAGTTTTTTTTAACTGTTCTCCATAGTGGAGAACATTCCCACCAACAGTGCAAGAGGGTTCCCTTTTCTCCACACCCTCTCCAGCATTTATTGTTTGTAGATTTTTTGATGATGGCCATTCTGACCAGTGTGAGGTGATACCTCATTGTAGTTTTGATTTGCATTTCTCTAATGATTAGTAATGTTGAGCATCCTTTCATGTGTTTGATGGCAATCTGTATATCCTTTGGAGAAATGTCTATTTAGGTCTTCTGCCCATTTTTGGATTGGGTTGTTTGTTTTTTTGATATTGAGCTGCGTGAGCTGCTTGTATATTTTGGAGATTAATCCTTTGTCAGTTGCTTCGTTTGCAACTATGTTCTCCCATTCTGAGGGTTGTCTTTTGCACATATGTTTTTGAATTAGTGTTTTTGTTTTCTTTGGGTAAATACTCAGAAGTGAAATTGCTGGATGATATGGTAGTTCTATTTTTAAGTTTTTGAGGAAGCTTCGTACTGTTTTCCATAGTGGCTGCACCAATTTACAATCCCACCAATAGTATATGAGGGTTCCCTTTTCTTGATATCTAGCACTGGCTATTTCTTGTCATTTTGATGGTAGTTATTCTGACAGACATCTTTTCATGTGTCTGTTGGCCATCTGTATGTCTTCTTTGGAGTAATGTCTATTCAGATCCTCTACCCATTTTTAAATGGATTGGGTTTTTTTGGTATGGTATTGAGTTTCATGAATTTTTTATGTATTTTGGATATCAGCCCCTTATTGGATATGTCATTTACAAATATCTTCTACCATTCAGTAATTTGCCTTTTCATTTTGTTGATGGTTTTCTTCAAAAAGCTTTTGGTTTGATATAGTCCTACTTGTTTCTTTTTACATTTGTTTTCCTTGCCTGAGAAGATACATTCAAAAAATATTGTTCAGACTGATGTCAAAGAACGTACTGCCTATGTTTTTTTCTAGAAGTTTTATGGTGTCAGGTCTTAACATTTAAGTCTTTAATCCATATTGAGTTTATTTCTGTATATGGTATGAGAAAGTGCTCCAGTTTGATCCTTTTGCATATAGCTGTCCAGTTTTCCAAGCGCCATTTATTAAAGAAGCTGTCTTTTCCCCATTTTATATTCTTGTCTCCTTTGTCATAGATTAATTGACCATCTAAGTGTGGTTTATTTCTGTGTTCTCTATTCTGTTCCATTGTTCTATGTGTCTGTTTTTGTGCCAGTACCATAATATTTTGATTACTGTAGCTTTGTAGGACTGCATGAAATCAGGGAGCATGATACCTTCAGCCTTGTTTTTTCTCAAAATTATTTTGGTTATTTGGGGTCTTTTGTAATTCCATGCAAATTTTAGAGTTATCTGTTCTAGTTCCGTGAAAAATGTCATTGGTTTTTTGATAGGATTTGCACTGAATCTGTAGATTGCCTTGGGTACTCTGGAGATTTAAACAATATTAATTTTTCCAATCCATGAGCACAGTATATCTTTCCATTTGTTTGTGTAATCTTTAATTTCTTTCATCAGTGTCTTAGTCTTTGGAGTACAAGACTTTTGCCTCCTTGGTTAGATTCATTCCTAGGTATTTTATTCTTTTTGATGCAATTGTAAACGGCATCCTTTTCTTAATTTCTCTGATAGTTCATTACTAGTGTCTAGAAATGCAACTGATTTTTGCACTGATTTTGTATCCTGAAACTTTTTTGAATTCATTTATTAGTTATAATAGTTTTTTTGGTGGAGCCTTTAGGGATTTCTATATAAAGTATCAAACAGTGACAGTTTTGCTTCTTCCTTTCCAATTTGGATTCCTTTTATTCCTTTTTTTTTTTTGGTCTCTTTGCTGTGGCTCAGACTTCTGATACTATGTTGTGAGAGGGGCATATCTTTGTCTTGTTCCTGATCTTAGAGGAAAAGTTTTTAACTCTTCACGGTTGGTTCTGATGTTGGCTGTGGGTTTGTCATATACGGCCTTGAGTATGTTGAGGTACATTCCCTCTATAACCACTTTGTTGAGAGTTCTTTATCATAAATGGATGTTGAACTTTGTCAGAAATATTTTTTGCATCTAGTGAGATGATTATGTGATTTTTATCCTTTATTTTGTTAATGTGGTGTATAACGTTGATTGAGTTGTGGATTTTGAACCATCCTTCCATCCCTGGTAAAAATCCCGCTTGATCATGGTGTATGATCCTTTTAACGTATTGCTGAATTTTGTTTGCTAATACTTTTTGAAGATTTTTGTATCTATGTTCATAGTGATACTGGCCTGTAATATTCCTTTTTTTGTGGTGTCTTTGTCAGGTTTTGGTACCAGGGTGATGCTGGCCTCATAGAATGAATTTAGAAGTGTTCTCTCCTCTTCAGTTTTTTGGAATAGTTTGAAAGAGATGTTAACTCTTTAAATGTTTGGTAGAATTCACCTGTGAAGCCGCCTGGTCCTGGAAATTTTTTTGTTGGAATATTTTTGATTACTGATTCAATTTCATTACTCTTCTGTTCAGATTTTCTATTTCTTCCTGATTCGGTCTGTGAGATTATACATTTCTAGGAATATATCCATTTCTAATAGTTTGCCCAATTTGTTGGCATATAGCTGTTCCTAGTAATCTCTTAGGATCCTTTGTATTTCTGTGATGCTAGTTGTACCTTCTCCTCTTTTATTTCTGATTTTATTTATTTGGGCCCTCTCTCTTTTTTTCTTGATGAGTGTAGCTAAGGTTCATGAATTTTGTTTATCTTTTCCAAAAACCAGCTATTAGTTTCATTGATTTTTTCCTGTTGTTTTTTTTGTCTCTATTTCATTTATTTCGACTCAGATCTTTATTATTTCCTTCCTTTTACTAATGTTGGGTTTTGTTTGTTCTTCTTTTCCTAGTTCCTTTAGGTGTAAGGTTAGACTGTTTATTTGAGATTTTCTTGTTCCTGGAGTAAGCCTATATCTCTATAAACTTCCCTGTTAGAACTGTTTTGCTACTTTCCATAGATTTTGGAACACTGTGATTCCATTTTCATTTATTTCAAGTATTTTTAAATTTCCTCTTTGATTTCTTCAATGACCCATTGGTTGTTTAGTAGCATATTGTTTAGCATTCACATGTTTTTATTTTTTGTGGTTTTTTCTTTTAGTTGATTTCTAGTCTCAGTATTGTGGTCAGAAAGATGCTTGCTATGATTTCAATTTTCTTAAATTTACTGAGACTTTTTTTCGTGGCCTAGCATGTGATCTATTCTACAGAAAGATCCATGTGCTCTTGAAAAGAATGTGTATTCTGCTTTTGGATGGAATGTTCTATATATACATCTACTAAGTCAATTTTATCTAATGTATCATTTAAGGCCAGTGTTTCCTTAGTGATTTTCTGTCTGGATGATCTGTCCATTGTCCCCTACTATTATTGTGTTACTGTCAACTTCTTCCTTTATGTCTGTTAATATTTGCTTTATGTATTAAGGTGCTTCTATATACTTACAGCTGTTTGCATATATACTTACAGGTGTTATAGCTTTTTGTTGGATCGATCCCTTTATCATTATATAAGCCCTTCTTTGTCTCTTGTTACAGTCTTTGTTCTAAACTCTATTTTGTCTAATATAAGTATTGCAATACCAGCTTTCTTTTTGTTTCCATTTGCATGGAATATCTTTTTTCATTCCCTCACTGACAGTCTGTGTTTTAAATCTGAAATGAGTCTCTTGTAGGCATATATATTTAGGTCTTGTTTTTTAATCCATTCAACTCTATATCTTTTGATTGGAGCATTTAGTCCCTTTACATTTAAAGCAATTATTGATAGGTATGTATTTATTGCCATTTTTTATTGTTTTCTATTTTTTTTGTAGTTCTTTGTTCTTTTCTTCTTCTCTTGCCCTCTTCCCTTATGATTTGATGACTATTGTTAGTGTTATGTTTGGATTCCTTTCTCCTTATTTTTTATGTATCTATTATAGGTTTTTGGTTTGTGGTTACCATGAGGTTTATATATAACAACATTTATGTATGCTTATTTTAAGCTGATGATCTCTTAAGCTCAAACACCTTCTAACAGCCTTATATTTTTACACACCCCCAGATTTTATGTTTTTGATGTCATATTTTACATCATTTTATTTTATGTATCCTTTAATTACTTATTGTAGATATAGACCATTTTACTACTTTTGTCTTTTAACCTTCCTACTAGTTTACATGTGATTAATCCACTACCTTTGCTATATGTTTGCTTTTATCAATGAGATTTTTCCTTTCATACTTTTCTTATTTCTAGTTGTGGCTTTTTCTTTTCTGCACAGTAAAGTGCCTTTAACATTTCTTGTAAGGCCAGTTTAGCAGTGATGAACTCTTTCAGCATTTGCTCATCTGTAAAACACTTTGTCTCCTTCAACTGTGAACTTTAACCTTAACGGGTAGAATATTCTTGGTTGTAGGTTTTTTCCTTTTGGCACTTTGAATTATCATGCCACTCTCTTCTAGCCTGCCAAAGCATCTGATGAAAAGTCAGCTCATGGTCTTAGGGCAGTTTCCTTGTACATAACTAGTTGTTTTTTCTCATGCTGACTTTAAGATTCTCTCTTTAATTTTAGTTAAAATGTGTATTGGTGTGGACCTCTTTGACTTCATCTTCTTGGGGACTCTCTGTGCTTCTTGAAACTGGATGTCTATTTCCTTCCCAGGGTTAGGGAAATTTTCAGCTATTTTTCTTTCCTTTTTTTCTTTAATATTTATTTATTTGGCTGCATCGGGTCTTAGTTGTGGGATCTTCACTGAGGCATGTGGGATCTTTCATTGAGGTGCATGGGCTCTTTGTTGCGGCACGCGGGCTTCTCTCTGGTCATGGTGCGCAGGCTTCTCTCTAGTTGTGGCGCATGGGCTCCAGAGCGCATGGGCTCAGTAGTTGCGGCATGCAGGCTCTCCAGTTGTGGTGTGCAGACTCTAGAGTGCACAGGCTTAGTTGCCCCGTGGCATGTGGGATCTTAGTTCCCCAACCAGGGATCGAACCCATGTCCCCTGCATTGGAAGGTGGATTCTTAACCACTGGACCACCAGGGAAGTCCCTGGCTATTTTTTCTTAAAAAAAGTTTTCTGCTGTCTTCTCATCTCTTCTTCTGGGACTCTATAATGTGAATGTTAATATGCTTGATGTTGTCCCAGAAGTCTCTTAAGCCATTCTTATCAAAACAATTTTTTTCTCTTTTCTGTTCAGCTTGGGTGATTTCCACTACTCTGTCTTTCAGATTGCTGATCTGTTCTTCTGTATCATCTAATCTACTGTTGATTTCCTCTAGTATATTTTTCATCCCATTTATTGTATTCTTCAGCTCTGCTGGGTTCTTTCTTATATTTTCTAATTCTTTGTTGTAGTTTTCACTGTGTTCATCCATTCTTCTCCTGAGATCAGTGAGCATCTTTATGATCATTACCTTGAGCTCTTTATTGGGTATGTTGCTTATCTCCATTTTGGTTAATGTTTTTACCTGGGATTTTGTCTTGTTCCATCATATGGAACATATTCCTTCATCTCCTCATTTTGTCTAATTCTCTGTTTTTTTTCCTATGTATTAGATAGTGGTATTATGTCTTCCAATCTCAGAGAAGTAGCCTTATGTAGGAGACATCTTATGGGGACCAGCAGAAAGCTCCCTGCTGGCCACCTAAGATAGATGTTACAGAGGTGTCTCCTATGTGGGCTGTATGTGTGCCCTTCTGTTGTATCAGGGCCGACTATCATGGCTGTGCTGGTAGGTGGAGCTGGTTCCTGGCCCAGCTGGTTGCCAAGGGCCTGCTGGTGGGCAGGGCAAGTCTCCCATGATAATGGGCTAGAAGGTGGATTCCAAAATGGCGCTTGCCAGTGCCCGTGTCAGCACTGTACAATGACATTTCAAAGACGGCTGTTGCCAGAGTCTCATGGGGAGTCTCAGTTGCCTTTTGCCTCTCTGAGAGGCTCTCCAATATCAGCCAGTGGTTCTGACCCAGGCACTTCTCAAATTACTGCCTCCACACTGGGACTTGGACTGTGTGAGATTTTGTGGGTGCCCTTTGTGCATGTCCTTTAAACACAGAGTTCATTATCCTATAGAACTTTGGCTCTCCTGAATGTAAGCTCTGCTGGTTTTCAAAGTCTGACTTTCTAAGGGCTTGTCTTCATAGTACAGGACCCCTGGGCTGGGGAGCTTGATATGGGGCTCAGACCTCTCACTCCTTGGGGAGGGGAGGAACTCCTGTTTATGGGTCATCAACCAGGGGGTGTGGGTCTTGACTAGATAGCATCTCTGCCCTTCCTACCCATCTTGTTGTAGCTCCTTCTTTATATCTTCAGTTGTGGAAGCTCTTTTCTGCTACTCTTCGGGTTGTTCTATAGATAGTTACTCTGTAAGTAGTTGTAATTTTGGTGTGCCCATGAAAGGAGGTGAGTTCAGGGTCTTCATACTACATCATCTTGAGATCTTATTTATTTCTTGAAGGTTTTTTCCCCTCATTTTATTTACCTTCAGTATCCTCCTACCCTTCTTTCTCCCCTTCTTCTTGCTTATTTCTTCTACTCAGCTGAATATTCTAGTTGGCTCTTCCTATCTTTCCTTCCCCTTAGATCTTATCTTTCTTCTTCATCCATCTTACTTCATTTCATTCTCTTATTTTTCTCCTTTCAATGGTGAAAATATGTATTCAAAAATCCATCTTAAAATCATTTCTTGTGTGTTCACTGCTTTATTCTTAAAGTTAGAAATTTTTTCTTTTTATATCCCTGAAAATAAAATCCCCAAACTACACTTGAACTTTACTTTGTGATTCTAGATTGTTTTTTAAAAATTTACATTTACAATATTTAATAGGAAAAAACCCAAACATATCTATCCTATGATTAGACCTTGGAAGCAAATTCACTACCTGTTAACTAACCTCTAAATCAGCTACAATACACTGACTCAAATTATTGAATTAGCTCTGATTTTGCAGGCTTGACTTGGCATTTTACATATTTATTCAATGTTCTAGAAATAAACATTAAAACACATAAAAGATATATTGAAACAGATGGCAGCTACTAATATTATGACTATGTATAGTGAAGAGGGAAGTTTATTTCTAGATAATAATTTATAAAGTTAAGTAGTAATATTTCTTATTTTTTACATTGCTTTTATGAACCAGATTTTGGGAGTGTCTATGAGAACAATGTTATATATTCTCCCATTATTTCTGTCTTTTCAAAATATGCTTTTGTGCAGGAAGCTTGAATACTCAGTATATTCTTAAATCATATCCTTTTCGTTAAACTCTTCATTGCTAGAATGTTTTTATTCATCATTATTCTATTTACAACTGATATAGTCTATTATTCCTATGAACATTTATATAAAATGATATAAAATAATACTTTATGTGCAACATGTCTAAAATGCTTTATCCTTTATGTGCAACACATCTAAAATGCTGTAATAATATCTAAAATCTAATCATAACAATCTAATTCAATATTCCAGTACCAAATTCAGAAAACCACGTGTATTCTGGGCAAGGAAACACTCTCTGGTATGCAAACTACTTTGGCCATGGAGGAGGTAATTGATCACTGCCACGTGCAGAGGTATTATTTACTGGTCTCCTCCAATCTAAGAACCCTAAGAACATAGATGTGTACTGTCAGAAATGGTCTGATTATTGAAAAATGGTACTCTAAGTGTTCCAAAACTTTGAATATATTTAGCAGGATAATTCACAATTCTACGTGTCAGTGATTATCTTTAAAATATCACATTTTTTTCTAATTAAAAAAATTAAAATCATTAATAAATCTACCTCTCAGGATAAATTAATATTATGATGTAATCCCATCCCATTTTTACCAAAAACTACATATACCTATGTATATGTAGCTATATAGGTGTATAAGTGAAATTAGAGCCATAAAGATTAGAACTGTATCAATTATGATTAAAAATACAGAGTTTTGAATTTTGCCTTTTCCATTTAACAGTATATCATGAGCTTTTTCCTGTCACATTAACCATCCAAAACCAAAATTGTTAATGAATGCTGAATATTACATCAAATGGATATACTATAATTTATTTAACTATTTTATACTACTGTTGTACATTTAGATTGTTTAAATTTTTTGTCTAATATAAATACTGCTCTGTGTATCAATACATATTTATATAGCAAAGAAGTAACCATTTCTGCAGGAGAAAATAATTTTGCTTACTCTTCAGTAAACAAAACAGTTTCTGAGCAAATTTGAAAATACTTATAAAAAAGATCTAATTTAAAGGAATTGAACTCTTGAGAACTGAGCAAAATGGGAGATTTTATATATCTTTGGATTTTCTCCAACTTTCTTAAACAGAATGAATATATCAATTAAAGCAAATAGAAGAGACAGAAATTTAAAAATAACTGCAGAAGAGTTTTACATGGAGATTCATGTTAGGACTCATTACATGTGTGACATTCTGGGGAAATATCTGCTAGTTTTTCGTTTCTTATCTGAGCTTCTTAGATTATATTATTTTGACCTATTTTATATTTTGTAAGTTAACAAAAGTATTTGGCGACCAAATTAAGACTGGGAAAGACAAATGGATAAAGAAGATGTGGTACATATATAAAATGGAATATTACTTAGCCATAAAAAGGAACTAAATTGGGTCATTTGTAGAGACGTGGATGGATCTAGAGACTGTCATACAGAGTGAAGTAAGTCAGAAAGGGAAAAACACATATTGTATATTAACGCATATATGTGGAACCTAGAAAAATGGTACAGATGAACTGGTTTGTAGGGCAGAAATAGAGACACAGCTGTAGAGGACAAACATATGGACACCAAGGGAAGAAAGTGGCAGGGATGGTGGTGGTAGTGGGATGAATTGGGAGAGTGGGATTGACATATATGTACTAATAGGTATAAAATAGATAACTAATAAGAACCTGCTGTATAAAAAAATAAATAAAATAAAATTCAAAAAGAAAATGACTGGGAAAGAAATTTTAGTGTTAAATATGGTTTTTCAGCGGTAGGCAAAAGTATGTTTCAGCACAGAATTTTTAGAGTTAATATTTCCTTAATCAACCAAATGATAATTATAAATATATATAATGTATCCAGATCTGCTAAAGTAAATGAAAAGAATTTGGCAGCTAATTATAAGCTCCTGTATCTATTGATGTATGTACACACACAAACACACACACACATACACACACACACACAGGCATCAGAGATGCTCATGGGTATGGTATGAAGATCAAATGTGAACGTGGACTCATGGCCCTAAAACCTTTTCTAGCACACAGAAGCGGAGCTTTAGCCCTATGAATGGAATTCTTTGTCCCTTCCTCTGTCAACCTTAATATTTCCTTATCATCTTGTCAGAAAATGCCATCTTGTATTTCTTACTGCTGCCCACTTGGAGTAAAATCAGGCATATGCCTAAAATTTTAAATATTTTCAAATTAAGCCTTGGCACTTTTGGAGTTATCTAATCAGCACTGAGGATTTTAAACAAAAGAGGAAGATGGTTCAAGTAGCTATATTATAGTAACTTTCACAAGGCTTTGTAATTCTTTCTAAGTGACCTTACTGAATTCTTTATTCTCCATTGCAAGGTTCATGTATTTTATTGTTTGTATTGGAGTAATAGTGGAAGGACAAAGGTTTTTGTGAAAGCCAAGGAGAAAAGAGTAGCATAATAATCTTGAATTATTTGTTACATACTTAAACTGTCAGAGCGCACATTATACATAACCTCTAAATTGTACAGGTGAGAGATGGTTTTGCTAGAACGTTTGTTGAACTGAAATTGGTAAATAATGATAAGTGAGTGGGAAAACAGAAAGCAGGTAAGTACTATTCTCATTAACCATTCATTTGAAATTGTTATACATATTCTATTTAGCTTATGGTTGATATACTTAGTCAAAATACTAATGTACTTTTTTAAAAAAAAGAAATAAAAATAAAAGGTAGTTCACAGTTCCTTACAATGCAGCATCTTTAGGCAACTGTAAGTTATATCTCGCTCATTCAATTATAGAGAAAAGGTTTTTATGTGTTGTAATAAACATAATTTTAACACCTTAATAATTTAAAATACTTTCTTCGAGCAGCAAAGAAGGAGAGGTATAAGATTCCATCTGAAGGGACTGAAGCATCTCAACCCATGTACTATTATTCCAGAGCAAATTAGGTTTCCTTTAACAGTTGCAGAGTTATGTTGGAAACCCCTTAAGTAGCATATCTGTTCTGTTGAAGAAGTGAAAGTGCTAAATACTTAAACTGATAAAATGTTCCCTAGTCCCCACTCCCCACCAAATAAATTTTGGGTTATATGTTAAAAACAAAATGTGAGACTGAAGCTAGACTATAAATACCATGAGGTATGACTCTGTCCAATTCACTTTTGACCACTAAAGTTCAGCATGATGTCAGGAGCAGAAGAGGGGCAAGTAACTATTTGTTGAATGGGGACATTAATGAATTTCTGATTGATCTTATAGTGTAATAAATTAATAAAGACAATAATATTGTGGAACATTCTTTTGCTATTCTACTTTCATAAGCTGTTTTGAATCTTGATGAATTAATTTCAACATATTTCATATCCAAAAAAGTAATTATAAAGCATTTGATTTTCAAATTATTTGTAAAAGGGCTAAAATAAAAGCATTCCCTATATCAGTGCTTCTCAAACTTCTGTGTACATGAAGATCATCTTAAAAGCTTAATAAAATGCAAATTCCTGGGTTCTAACCCAGAGATGCTGAACAATAGTGTCGAAGCAGGCCCAAAGCATCCCAGATGATTCTGATATAGGTGACATTATACCACACTCTAAGAATCACTGTCCTATTCCTTGATTTCAAATAGCTCAACACAGGTTCTCATTTACTTATAGGTATGTTTTTTCTTTGAGAATATGAAATCTTTGATGTCCACTATATAGCAAAATTCTTGGTACACAGGAGGCATTCAGCTAGTCAATGATTTTACAAGCCACATAAGTAATGGGTACTATGAATTCTAAAATCAGAAATATTCTGGAATACCTAATACCTAAACTCCTCAACAAAGGCAAAACTGATGTGTCAAGGAAGTTCCTAGCCACTTTGTTCTTTATTTCTCTGTTTGAAAATATGTACGTTTTTCCAAGTGGGCTTTAGAAAGGCCCTCCTTGCAAACAGACGAGAGTCTTTGTGTTAGTTTGAATACAAACATTTCCGAGATTAATGAAGTCACACAAACTGACAAAAACTAAATTACAACTTCTTTGGCTCGTAAGGTTGTTACTACAGATTGTGTAAAATTAACATTCTAAGAAACACTGTAAATATGCTGATTGGACTGAGAGTAGAAGAGTGTTTCTTCAGGGAGCCTGGTCCTGGGAGCAGCACAAGGTAGAGCTGGTCACGTCCTGGCCACGCCCCATTTTGAGTCAGCTGAGGAGAGCAATGGGCACTCATTCAGATCATTTTGAGCTTCATATTTATTTGTATTCTGTGAACGTTAGCTTGCTTGCCATGCACAATTAGATGCCCTAGGACCAGCCTAGGGAAAAAAACATATATTTTATTTTGACCATGGTTTTAGTCACTGCAGATAACCTAAAAATCTGCTTTTATCAAGTTCTGAATAGTATTATTTTGATAAGGAATGGTTTAAAACACTATTTACAATTCTCTCACTGCTATTATTTTTATTCTCAATATTAAAAAAAAATTTACCACTGGAGCTTACCTAGATGACTGTCATTTCTGTGATTTGACTGGTACTTTCACAGAAAACCCAAGCGGTGATTAAGGTTTTATTGTCAATGGTTCCACTTATTTTCAACTTCACTCTGAATAAGGATGGGAATTGAAACCAAAGAAAGAAAATGATGTAACTCTCCTCTAACAGCCCTAGTATGATGAGTTTCCTTATGTCTGACAACATCCCACAGGTTGTACTTGGGAAAGCCTATCCTAGTTGAGAACTGTTACGGTCAGTCAGTCTCCCTTCCATGAAAATCTACCGAACTTGGAATTGTCTCTCCTCATAGAAGTAAGTCTGGATTTGGCTATAAGTGTGCACACTTTTATTGTCCTCTGTATGCTGTCCTTTGTAACATAGAGAGAAAGCCTGACATGCAGATTGAAAAGAATCTCTAAAAAGCAATCATCCTCAGTACAATGATTTATGCTTTTCAGAGATGCCCCCCACTCCCCTAACCTACCCCACCAAAACAGGCCACGTATGAACACTGGAGAAGGTCTGGGTTGGCAGCCAAAGTTCCGGTTCTAATTGGTGGTGATGATTGGTGTCACACACTGAATTCCTAGGATAGTATGGAATTGAGTAGGGCTACTCATGGCTGAGAGAAATGCATACTCTGAGATATTATGGTAGGGTGTCTGGACAGCCTCAATGGCACTTTCTTTGAGGTTCCATGAATTTGTGAATGCGGGGGAGGGGTGGGCTGGTAAGAAAGAAAGGAAGAGAATATGGAATACATGGGGACCTCCCAGGATCCTCTATCAGCTAGAAAGGGTTATTATGACTTTCCCAGCCTTTCTAGTGATCCTCACAACTGCAGCCAACTCAGGGGTCCCATCGCCAACCCTGAGAAATGCCAAAAACTACAAAGGATACAAAAGAGAGAAAGACTGAACTGGCACTCTATATTTTGTGCCACCAAGAGAGTAATGACTGAAGATACTAGAATGGTGCAATTCTGATTCTGAGATAAAGATAATATAACTTTACATTTGTATTATTGCTTATAATTCTCAAAAAGCTTTCATTTATCATCTCGCCTGACCTTTACAACAACTTAAGAAAGTCAGGGTAAGCACTATTATTGCCACTTTAAATTTAAGGAAAGTAAGGCTCAGATATGTGAAGTGACTTGCTAAACCCACGCAGTAAATAAGAGGCAGAATAGGGGATTTAAACCCATATTTCCATATGGTATAAGCTGTCTTGTCTAGAAACAAGAAAATGAAAAATATCTTGACTAATATGCTTTCCAAGTATAATATCTTATACAGAAAAGTCTTTCAATTTTTTTAAGACTATGAAACAGACTTTCCTGTCACAAACCATGTCTTTTAAATCTTCCCACACTAATATTTTTGTATTGCTGAGGAAACATAGTGTGTTTTGTTTGTATGTTTATTTATTGATCTATATTCTCTCCCTGTATTCATTTTCTCTCCCTCCCTTTCTGTGTGTGTATGTGTGTGTGTATATATTTATGTAATCTTTCTTGCGTATGAATTAGCCTTTCACTTATCTATCACAAAAAAAGCATTTAAAATGGAAGAAGCTTAGACCAAACTGATGAAAGTACAGCATTTATAAGTTCACTCATTTATAGTATAGAGTATAGATTAAGGCTTGATATCCTGAGAGTTAAGGTCTTAAAAGTCCTCTATTGTGATTTTCCACAAGCAAGAATGTCTTTCACATTGACATGAAATGTGATTTTCTGTCCTCAGGCCAAGTTGGTAGGCAGATTGCTTTTATGTAATTCCTGTGAAGCTGGCAGGAGGTGACTCATATACATAAATGCCTCTTTCAGTCAGGAAGAAGGTGTCAGAGGGCGGGTGGGTGGTGTCTGAATGACTAAGTTTTAGGATGTTAGGGGTACTGAAAAAAATCTCCTAAAATGAGAGTTTCTAGGGAGATGCACACATGAGGATCTGGATCACGTCAATGAATCAAAGGAAAACTTTGAAAAGATTTTACTACATTGTTTGAATCTCAGTCTTTACTTCATAACTCAGTGAAAAGAGAAATTCCCTCAACTACTCATAAATTAAAAATAGCTCAGATTTTAAACAAGCTCTTGGAATGAGACTTGATTCCAAGAGGCTCAAATTGAAATATTAAGTACATTGTATGAAAGGGACAGAGGAGTTATGGGTATGAAAAAGTCATGAGAAAGTCACAGAAATTTTTAGAAATAACCACAGTAGAGGAAGAGTACGTTCCTGAGAAAAATAAGTGACTACTCACTATCTCATTCAAGTAAAATAAAACTTTCCTACAAATGGTAGTGCTATGGAACAGAATAAAAGTCTCTATTGAAATCCTTGAAAGGATTTCAGATAAATGTGAAGTAACAGTATAGCCAAGTATCTAGGTTGTAGTCCATAATAGCCGATGTTCTCAGTAAATGCTCAGTGGAACAGATAAAAGCCAATACAGTAATTGAACTCCTAGGGAAAGCTGAACAGGTCGACAGAGTGAAATTCTTCATTTCATGGCTTTATGTTCTGGTTTTCTCACAAGGCCATGTTATATATCTGATGTTTCTTCCTCTAAAAAATTTAGAGGGGGCAGAGCAGAAAACAACAAGAGTAGAGCATGTACGAAGTTGTTGACAGTAACCAAGAGCGATCAATGTGAGTGGGAGTAGGATCCTGGATTAAACAACGTTACCAACAAAAGGCTGCAATGCTTTTTTCACTCACTTATCACTCTGTGTGTTATGTTGGTTGACTGGCTTTCCCTATATTATAACATCAATTTATTATTTTCAGGGACTATATAACTACTTTCAATTAGAGCACCAGAACAGTTTCTATTAGTACTTTTCCCACCTTCATATCTGTTTAAGATTATATATGAATTCTAAATTTCTTCGGCAGTTCTGGACTGTTGTCTAAACTTTTCTAACAGACTTTTTTTTTTACATCTTTATTGGAGTATAATTGCTTTACAATGGTGTGTTAGTTTCTGCTTTATAACAAAGTGAATCAGTTATACATATACATATGTTTCCATATCTCTTCCCTCTTGCGTCTCCCTTCCTCCCACCCTCCCTATCTAACAGACTTTAAAAAAATTTTATTTTGGAGTTTTTCTTGAAGTGGTGAATTTCTGAGAGAGCTCAAAGTATTATTTCAGAAGACTTTTGATATGGTCCACTAAGGTCAATAAAGATTTCAGAAAATACAGAATCTTAATTCTGCAGCAAATCTATAGCAAACTTTATTCCAGTGTTAAGAAGCAATCATTATTTTCCACAGCCTGATTTTTATATGAGTTGCTTTAAAGAATGTATAATCGATTTTCCATGCAGTGTTCCTAAAAAAAAAATTCCTATGGAACTGTTAAAAAGGCAGTTGACCTTTGTTTGTTTTAGTGTAGCATTAGGAGTCTATCTTCTAAAGTTAAAAGTGAGTTTGTATGATTTACCTGAATGAGGGTTTTGTTATTATTGCAGGCTTATCATAATTTACTTTTATAATTTCTGTTTAATGTAATGGCTCTTAAAAAAGCCAACATACTACAGAAGTTGTCATGCTTGCATTTCTCAAATATGTCATACTGTCATTAAGATTTCTGAGAGAGATTTGAAAATGAGTAAAACCAGGAATCATATATTCAAAATGACTGAGAAAAACATGTTGATTGAGCCTATGAATCTGGCAGTAGGCCATGGTACAAAAAGTGGCATTTAGGCCAGAAGTCCAGCTCAAACCTAGCAGGTTGCATATATTATTGTTCCTAAAGATAGGGAGATAGTTGAGGGAAGTAAGATCAAATAGTTAAAACTTAAAAAGGCACAGAGTCAGACTAGTCAGACAGGGTTTTACCCCTGCTCTTCCATTTACAAGCAGTATGACCTTGATAAGTCTGAGTCACAGTCTACTCTTTTGTAAAATCATACCTCCTTTATGAGAATGCAATGAAGAATGATTGAAACAATTCATGGAAGCACTAGATCAAATAATCAACCTTGGGGAGGGATAAATTAGGAGTTTGGGAATAACATATACACACTACTATATACTTATAAAATAATTAACCAACAAAGACCTACTGTATAGCACAGGGAACTATACTCAATATTCTGTAATAACCTATAAGTGAAAAGAATCTGAAAAAGAATATACATATAAAAGAATATATATATATATATATATATATATATATATATATATAACTGAATCACTTTGTTGCACACCTGAAACACAACACTGTAAATCAATTATGCTTCAAGTAAAAAAAAAAAAAACCAAAAAAATCCCAGCAAAACAAATAAAAACAAATAATTAACCTAAAACACATAACAGGTCTTCAGAAATGCTAGTTCCTTTTTTCTCTCCCTATTCCTGATAAATGCTCAACAGCAACAAAAGGCAAAACAGCACCCCCAAGATACATTTGGAAATGGGTCCAATGGTGTTGGTGTAGTAAAAGAGGTGTTTTAAGTACCTCTCATCAATTGCATTTATAGCCAGTTCTAATTAAAGCTAACATTTATTGATCAATGGGCATTTAATGTTTACTAGGCTCTGTGCTAAGGATGGACAATCTCATTTAACCTATTCAGCAACTCACTGTTATTGGATTATCTCACTTAATCTATTCAACAAGCAGATACTATTATTTAATTCATTACACACATAAGGAAACTGAGGCACACAGAGGTTAAGTAAATTAAGCAGAAATTAAAAACTGAATCTTAAGGCTTCCCTGGTGGCGCAGTGGTTGAGAGTCCGCCTGCCGATGCAGGGGACACGGGTTCGTGCCCCGGTCTGGGAAGATCCCACGTGCTGCGCTAGGCCCGTGAGCCATGGCCGCTGAGACTGCACGTCCGGAGCCCGTGCTCCGCGACGGGAGAGGCCACAGCAGTGAGAGGCCCGTGTACTGCAAAAAAACCCCACAAAAACATCCCCCCCCCCGAATTTTAATTTAGTTAAAAAAAAGAATATGGGGTATTCCTTTGCAAGAGGACTTATGTGATTTGGGGATTATATGTTCATAGCACTAAATCCACCTTAACTTTAAAAGCATGTATTGAAAACATTAATAAAATGTAACACAAGTCCATGAAGAAAAGCTTCGTGGTGTTGGAAGACAATTCTCCATGGTATTCTTGCATGCCTGCATGTCTTGTGAGCAGAGGCATTGACTGCCCTTGCTTGGAGCTGTCTTTTCAAGGATGTTTATAGAACAGACAGCTTTGTAAAACAGAGATAGTATCTTCCTTCAGAGCAAAGGGCAAGTTGCTTACTTTCCAGTATAAACAAGATCTTATCTACCCCCCAATGCAAAGGTCATGCAGGATATCACCCATTATAAAAGATTCGGGTTCCTCAACATTAGGGTTCCTCTCCTGTAATGCAACCCACTGCATGTGCAGGTGTGAATCAACTAGACCTTTTCACATCACCCTGTAGGAAGTGGGACTTGGAGAACCAGCTCAGATGTGGATACTCTGGCTGTTGCTATTGCTGTGAGTAATAATATACTTTCTCTCTGACTCAGAAATCTTGTACCTTCTAATAGCATCCATGAGACTGTGGCAGGCTGACTTGCTGGCTTGCAAACAGGATGAAATCTCTGCCACTTCCTAGTTCTTAACAAGTGGAGAAGGGAAAATTGTAAACATGCAAGGACAGGAAAAGATCCAGTTTATTTAAGGTGCTATCTAAAGCAACTGCATGAGGATGTACGTGGGAAAATAATCATTCCTGAAGGCCGTGTTTCACGATGAACCAGAGGGGCTTTGGGATAGAAATTTGTGTGTGTGCATACAGAAAAACAGGAAAGGGCAAAGAAAACATATTACCTGAAACCATGGAAAACTAATAAATATACATGACTGTAAACAGCTTTCTAAAGACAGGTACACTGTGCTGCACATGATTTATATGTTTGCTCCTGGCTTAAAAATGAGTGCCAGTACTAGATTCACAAAAGCTGTTAAATTCTTCTGATGTTCAAAGCTGCAGGAAATAGTTTCATATCCATATTCTCATGAAGCCAGTAGGCTGGTTTATAACTTTATGCAACTATTTTTTTTCTGGCAAATTGAGCAGAGAAAGAAGGGTTAATTTACTATGAGTTATAATTCATAGTTAATAAATTGTTAACAGACAACAGTAAGTAAAGCTTAATGGGGATATAGCAAAGAGGCATTTTTTTCACTTTAATTGAACTTCATTAACAGAGTTCATCCTCTGGGGGGCAGGCAATAATGAGACCATAACAGTCCTTGCTGTGGATCTTGCTAAGTCTGTTTTAAAGAAACAAACAACCTAATTTAAAAATGGGCAGAAGACCTGAATAGACATTTTTCCGAAGAGGAAATGCAGATGGTCAACAGGCACATGAAAAGATGATCAACATCGCTAATCATCAGGTAAATGCAAATCAAAACCACAGTGAGATATCACCTCACACCTGTCAGAATGGCCATCATCAAAAGGAACATAAATAACGAATGTTGCAAGGATGTGGAACCCTTGTACACTGTTGATAGGAATGTAAATTGGTGTAGCCACTGTGGAAAACATTACGGAGGTTTCTCAAAAAACTAAAAATAGAGCTACCATATGGTCCAGCAATTCCACTCCCAGGTATATATCTGAAGAAAACAAAAACACTAATTTGAAAAGATACATGCACCACAATGTTCATAGCAGCATTATTTACAATTGCCAAGATATGGCAGCAACCTAAGTGTACATCAACAGATGAATGGATAAAGAAGATGTGATATATATATACAACGGAATACTGCTCAACCATAAAAAGAATGAAAATTTGCCATTTGCAGCAACATGGATGGACTTGGAGGATATTATGATAAGTGAAATAAGTCAGACAGGGAAAGACAAATACCGTACATTATCATTTATAAGTGGAATCTAAAAAGTACAACAAACTAGTGACTAAAACAAAAGAGAAGCAGACTCACAGATATAGAGAACAAATTAGTGGTTACCAGTGGGGAGAGGGAAGGGGGAAGGGCAATATAGCAGTAGGGGATTAAGAAGTACAAACTATAATGTACAAAATAAGCTACAAGGACATATTGTATAACATGGGGAATATAGCCAATATTTTATGATAACTATAAATGGAGTATAACCTTAAAAAATTGTGAATCACTCTGTTGTACACCTGTAACTTACATGATATTGTACATCAACTATACTTCAAGTGAAAAAAACTAACCAAACCAAAACAAAACAAAACAAAAAAAGCAACAAATTACTGGCCAGCACAGATGTAGCTCTTAACCCCAGCTGCAATTTTCTGCAAGCCAGACAAGTGCAAGGTGCTGAGGAGGTGGTTCAAGATGGCAGCATAGTAAGATCCTGAACTCACCTCCTCCCACAGACACACCAAGTCTACAGTTACATATGGAATAATTCCCTCTGAAAAAGACCTGAAAACTAGCTGAACTGTTCCTCTGCAATAAAGGATAAAAGAGCCACACTGAGATGGGTAGGAGAAAGAGAGATGCAGTCTCACCAAACGTGCCCCCCTCCCACCCAGTGCAGCAACCTACAGTTGGGAGGGAGCTCACAAAAGTGGCACTTCTCCTTGAGGAGCCAGAGGTTTGTGCCACATGTCAGGCACCCCAACCCTTGGGATCTGCACTGGAGAGACAAGCCCCCCAAACATCTGGCTTTTAAAACCAACAAGGTTTATGTCCTAGAACCCCACAGAGCTGTAGGGAACTGAGATTCTGCTCTTAAAGTGCTCATGCACAGACTTACTGGCCCCAGGACCCAGCACAAAACCAGCAGTTTGAAAAGCACCTAGATCACATGTGAAAGAGATTCATTTGCTAATCTTAAAGCATCTGTTGGAGGGGCAGGGGCCTGGAGGGACTCTCCCTGGGCACTGGCAGGTGTCATTTTTTCACTCTCTTTCTTCCTTGCTAGCTCTGGCGGGCATGTAGTCACAGCTCTCTAGGCTGCCCCACTAAAGCCAGCAAGCATGCCGCACCCCTGAGCTCTCCTGCTCTTGCTAAAACTGGCTGGTTATATCCCAGCCCTGTGTTTTCCCACCGCCTTGATAAAACTGGCAGGCATGCCCCAGCCCTGTACTCTCCTGCTGCCTTGCTAAAGCCAACAGGCAAGTGCAGGCCACACAGGGGACACCCCTTGAACATCAGATTGACCTAATAGATATATATAAAACATTCTATCCAAAAGCAACAGAATACACATTTTATCTTCTCAAGTACACATGGAACATTCTCCAGGATAGATCATATGCTCAGCCACAAAACAAGTCTAAATAAATTTAAGAAGACTGAAATCATATAAAGCATCTTTTCCAACCACAATACTATGAAACTAAAAATCAATTACAGAAAGAAAACTGGAAAAATCACAAATATATGGAGATTAAACAACATGCTACTGAACAACCAATGTGTTAATGAAGAAATCAAAGGAGAAATGAAAAAATGCCTTGAGACAAATGAAAAATACAACACACCAAAATCTCTGGAATGCAGCAAAAACAGTTCTAAGAAGGAATGTCAGAGCAATACAGGCCTACTTCAAGAAACTAGAAAAATCTCAAATAAACTAACTTTACACCTAAAAAAACTAGAAAAAGAAGAACAAATGAAGTGCAAAGTTAGTAGAAGGAAGGAAATAACTAAAATCAGATTGTAAACAAATAGAGACTAAAAAGACAGTAGAAAAGATCAATGAAACTAAGAGCTGGTTCTTTGAAAAGAAACAAAATTGACAAACATTTAGTGAGACTCACTAAGAAAAAAAGAGAGAAAGCTCAAATAAATAAAATCAGAAATGAAAGAGGAGAAGTTACAACTGATACCAATAAATACAAAGGATCATAAGAGACTACTATGAACAATTATAGGCCAACAAATTGGACAACCTAGAAGAAATGAAAAAATTTCTAGAAACATACAATTTTCCAAGACTGAATCATGAAGAAATAGAAAATTTGAAATGACTGATTGCAAGTAAGACTGAATCAGTAATCAAAACATCCCAACAAACAAAAGACCAGGACCAGATGGTTTCACTGGTGAATTATACCAAACATTCAAAGAAGATTTAATACCTTTCCTTCTCAAACTCTTCAAAAAGCTGCAGAAGAGGGAATGCTTTCAAAACTTATTTTATGAGGCCAGCATTACCCTGATACAAAAACCAAACAAGGACACCACCAAAAAACAAAATTACAGGCCAATATCTCTGATGAACATACATGCAAAAATCCCCAACAAAAATATTAGCAAACCAAAGAATACAACAGTACATTAAAAGAATCATACACCATGATCAAGTGGGATTTTTACCAGGGATGCAAGGATGGTTCAACATTCTCAAATCAGTCAATGTGATACACCACATTAACAAAATAAAGGATAAAAGTCATGTGATTATCTCAATAGATGCAGAAAAATGTTGACAAAATTCAACATCCATTTATGATAAAAACTCTCAACAAAGTGGATATACTCAATGGTGAAAAGCTGGAAGCCTTTCCTCTAATATCAGGAGCAAGACAAGGATGTCCAGTCCCACCACTTTTATTCAACATAGGATTGAAAGTCCCAGCCAGAACAATTAGGTGAGGAAAAAAAAAAAGTCATCTAAATTGGAAAGGAAGAAGTAAAACTGTTACTCTTTGCCAGTGACATATTATATATAGACAACCCTAATGACTCCATCAAAAAACTGTTAGAATAAATGAATTCAGTAAAGTTCCAGGATATAAAATTGACACACAAAAATCTATTGTAGTTCTATACACTAATAATGAACTATCAGAAAGAGAAATAAAGGAAACAATTCCCTTTGCAATTGCATCAAAAGAATAAAATCCTAGTAATAAATTTAACCTGTACATTGAAAACTACAAGATGTTAATGAAAGAAATGGAAGAAGACACAAATAAATGGAAAGTTATTCTGTGCTCATGGATTGGAAAAATTAAAATTGTTTACATGTCCATACTACCCAAAGCAATCTAAAGATTCAGTGCAATTCCTATCAAAATTCCAATGGAATTTTTCAAACAAAGAGAGCAAACTCTAAAATTTGTATGGAAGCACAAAAGACTCTAAATAGCCAAAGCAATCTTGAGAAAGAACAAAGTTGGTGGTGTCATGCTCCCTTATTTCAAACTATATTACAAAGCTATAGTAATCAAAACAGTATGGTATTCCATAAGCACAGACACATAGATAAATGGAACAGAATGGAGAGCCCAGAAATAAACCCACCCATATATGGTGAATTAATTTACAACAAAGGAGCTAAAAATATACAATGGGGAAAGGAAAGTGTCTTCAATAAATGGTGTTGGAAAATGAACATTGACATGCAAAGGAATGAAATTAGACTAATATTTTACATCAATCACAAAAATTAACTCAAAATGCTTAAGGACTTGCATGTAAGACCTGAAACCATAAAGTTCCTAGAAGAAAACAGGCGGTAAGCTCCTTGACATTGGTCTTGCTGATGATTTTTTGGATTTGATTCCAAATGCAAAGGCAACAAAAGCAAAAGTAAGCAAGTGGGACTACATCAAACTAAAAGGCTTCTGCACAGCAAAGGAAACCATCAACAAAATGAAAAGGTAAACTACTGAATGGAAGAAAATATTTGCAAATTATATACCTGATAAGGGGTGCATACACAAAATATATAAAGAACACATACAACACTATAACAAATAAAAAAATACACAAAACAATCCAATTAAAAAACAGAAGATCCGAATAGACATTTTTCCAAAGAAGACATACAGATGGCCAATAGGCACATGAAAATATGCTCAATATTGCTAATTATTAGAGAAATGCAACTCAAAACTACAATGAGGTATCACCTCACACCAGTCAGAATGGCCATCATCAAAAAGTCTACAGATAATAAATGCTGGAGAGGGTGTGGAGAAAATGGAACCCGCCTACACTCTTGGTGGGAATGTAAGTTGCTGCAGCCACTATGGAAAACAGTATGGAGGTTCCTTAAAAAACTAAAAATAGAGCTACCATATGATCCTGCAATCCCACTCCTGGGCATATATCCAGACAAAACTATGATTCGAAAAGATATTACATGCACCCAAATATTCATAGCAGCACTGTTTACAATAGCCAATACATGGAAGCAACCTAATATCCATCAACAAATGAATGGATAAAGAAGATGTGATATATATATTTACAAAATATATAAACTTATATATTTTATAAATATATACATTTACAAAATATATAAACTTATATATTTTGTAAATATATATATTTGTAAATAACTTATATGAACTTATTTACAAAACAGAAATGGACTCACAGATGTGGAGGGCAGGCTTGTGGTTACCAAAGGGAATAGTGGGAGGGGGGGATAGATGGATTGGGAGTTTGGGATTGGCATATACACAGTGCTATATATGGGGTGGGTAAGCAGCAGGGATCTGCTGTGTAGCCCAGGGAGCTACACTCAGTGTCTTGTGGTAGCCTATAATGGAAAAGAATAAAACAAAAGGAAAAAAAAGCACAAATTACTACACACGTAACAAGTCTCACCTGTTACATATGAAAGATCTTGTCATATATATATATTTGATTTAGAAATAAGTAAATTTATTTATGTAAAACTAAACACATTTTTATAACTCAATGTACTTTTATATCTACAGATAACACATAATATACTACTTGCATGCATCATTTAAAAAAACTGCATTTTATATGTATGTAATTGTGATGAATATGGAAAATAATGAATGCATAAGTGCAAAAAACCTTCCATAAGGTTTTAAAAAAATATATATAAGGCAGTATAATTTTTTTAATATTAATGAATTAGATTTTAATTATAACCATGAATAAATCTCAAAAATATAGTATTGAGTGAAGAAATTGCAGAATGATCAATAGACGATGATACCATTCATATAAAATCTAAAAAGAGAAAACAATATGTTGTTTATATATATATATATATATATATATATATATACACATACATAGTAGAAAATATAAAAGCTTGTTTGGGAATGATACACACCAACTTCAGGATAGTGGTTACCTCTGGGGGAAATGAGGAAGAAGGGGAAAGGAATTGGGAGGGGGTGCTTTTCCCTGTATCTGAAATATTTTATTTCTTCCACAGTAACAACAAAAAGATTTAAATCAGATACAGCAAAAAGGTAATATCTGTTTAAAATGTTGAGTACTTGAATATGCCAAATTATTTTCTTTATAGTTTAAAAAGTTAAAGAAATGCTTATTCACTGTAGAGTTAAGAATGAAATAAAACTCACATGCAATCTCACCATAGTGAGATTTAAATCTAACTGACTGAAACAAGTTCCAAACTTTTATCAGAGGCCATTCTCAGTTAAGCAATACTGTGTTTAAGGGCTGTCAAGTTGAATTAATTTTTAGAAGATAAGGCAGTATAATTTGTAGGAGAGAAAAGGAAATCAACATGTGAGTATGCAAAGCACAGTCTCCTTTAAACTTCTTCAAATTTTATTAGGTAGGTATTATCATCATCCCTACTTTAACGATGAGGAGACTGGGGTTCAGACAGGTTGAGTAACTTGTTCAGGTCTCACGACTTGCATGGATCTGAGATTTGAGCACAAGTTTGCTTTAGTCCAAAACCTCATTATCTTTTCATTTTAAATCCATTCTTTGTGCAATAGAGAAAGATAGATTCTAGGAAGATAAATTTATTCATGAGCCGGGATTCCTGTTTGGTTTTCCAAAGGGGTCATATATATATTTTTTCAATTAAACTCTTTCAGTTAATGTTCTTCCTTAGAGCAAAAAATTCATGTCCTCAGCAACCAGTCCTTCATATGGTAAGATGGAAAAGACAAATTATTCATTATAATTCTTTAAATATCTGATATCCAAGAGACATTTATTGAGAGCGCCTATGTGTATTACTCTGTAGTAGGGACAGAGAAGGACATGAAAAAATGTATGCCAGATAATCTTACCATGAGAAGCCTACAATCTGATGGAAAAGCATATATGTGAAATGGGAAATGGAGGACAGTTTGTGATCCAGAATGAGACTTTTATGAATTAATTTAGGAAAAAGATGTATCTAAAAATAACAAGTGAGATAGAATTCATTCAGACTCTCAGCCATTTCTCTGACATCTAAATTTATCAGAGCTGTGAACTTAATGGTGAAGCGGCCCAGGGCGGGTCCTGTTTTATTCTCTTCTCTACTGTCTTTTCCTAGGTGATTTCTTCCAGTGCCAGGACTTTAAACACCATCAATATGGTATGCTAATGAGCTCTCGATTTATATCTTTCCGCCTGACCTCTCCCTGAACTCTAAGCCTGCACGCTCAACCTCCTGCACATCTCTGCTTGGACACCTAAAAAACATCGTAAACAAGTCTGAAAGAGAACTCTTAATTTTTCTCCCTTAATAGTAACTAACACCAGGAGACAGGCACTGTCCTAAGTGCTTATAATTATTTAATTAAATTATTTAGTTATTTAATCCTTAGGGTACATCTATGAGATGGGTGCTATGATGGGTCTAATTTTACCCAAAAGGAAACTGAGGCACAGAGGCTAATTAATTGTCCAAAGCTAGTAGTGATGAAGATGCGATTCCAGCTCAGCCTGTGTCCACAGTGCCTGCCCTCACAGCCACTGCAGGATACTCCTCTTCTCTCTTTGGTCCCCAACTCAGGGTACACACCACTGTCAGGCCAAAATCTTAGGAGTTATCCTTGATTCAACACTTTCTTGAAGCTCCCCACATACCATCCATTGGCAAGTTCTCTCAGTGATATCTCCAAAATAGATCTCAAACCTGCTGTTTTCTTATCATCTTTCTTTCTTTCTTTTTTTTTTTTTTTTTGCGGTACAAGGGCCTCTCACTGTTATGGCCTCTCCTGTTGCGGAGCACAGGCTCCGGATGAGCAGGCTCAGCGGCCATGGCTCACGGGCCCAGCCGCTCAGCGGCATGTGGGATCTTCCCAGACCGGGGCATGTCCCCTGCATCAGCAGGTGGACTCTCAACCACTGCGCCACCAGGGAAGCCCCTTACCATCTTTCTTACCACCATTAGTACTTGCCTGTCTGGCAGTGGCCACCTACCTGGGTTCTCACCTTTATTTTTCTACAGTCCATTCTCCATACAGCCAGTATGATTTAAAAAAAAAAAAACACCTAAATTTGACCTTATTACTACTTTGCCAAAGATCTCCAATGCCTGCTCTCTGAAATTAGAATAAAACCCAAGCTCCTCTCGAGGAGGAAGGCAGGGGCCTACCTTTCTGAACTAATCTCACGGCAGGCTCCTTCATGGCCCCTGTGCTCCACTCACACTGGCCTCACTTTTCTCCCTCTTGACCACATGCGGCTTGTTCCACAGCATCCTCTGCATGGAATTCTCTTACCCTAGGTCTTTGATTCATTCCTCTTTCAGGTCTCAGTTCAAATATTACATCAGAGATGATTTTCCTATCCAGCTTCTCCCAAATCAGAACTCTCCTTGTACCCTCCTCCCCGCCCCCAGCCCCTGCACCTTCCACCACTCTTGATCTCACAGAACCTGTTTTATTTTTTTCATAGCTCTCTTATCTCTACCTGAGATTATTTGTTCATTTGTATACGTGTTTATTGTCTGTTTCTCCTCATCAGAGAGGTAAGATGTACATGGGCAGCGAACTTGTCTGTCTTGGCCACCACTACATCACCAGCTCCTAAAAGAATGCCTGGCACATAGTAGACACCAATCAATATTTTTTGAGTGGATAACCAAAAATGATCTCATTTTCCTCTAGCTGATTTTGTATCTCTCAGGTATTTAGAAGAACTAATTTTACTCATTTTAGAATTTTATCCCAAATGCTGCTCAAATATTCTCTCCTAGTGCATGGTGTGTTCATAATAAAAAATAGCTTAAATTTATTGAGGGTCTACTGATATTAGGCATTTGACATACACTGTCACCCTCACAGGTGGCATACATGCTGTGAAGTAGGTATTGTTCTCATTTTAAAGATATGGAAACTGATGATGAGAGAGATTAAGAAACTTGCCCTGGGTTACTCAGCTAGAAAGGGACAGAGTTGAGATATGGACCCAGGCTGATTTGTCTGACTTCAGGTCCCAAGCTATTTTCAACAGGAATATTATGTTCAGCTATGCAACTTACAAGAAAAAGTAAATAATCAGAAAGATGAAATGATAAGTTTTCCAGTCTATGAAAATGCGAAAGCCAAAAGGAGAATGGTTGAGGTCTACAAATGGTTGAGATTGAACAGAATGATCAAAGATTTCATAAGAGCTCAGGGCTGGGAAATTTATTTCACATTAAGAGTAAGCTTACAGGGACTTCTCTGATGGCGCAGTGGTTAAGAATCCGCCTGCCAATGCACGGGACATGGGTTTGAGCCCTGGTCCGGGAAGATCCCACATGCCATAGAGCAACTAAGCCTGTGCGCCACAACTACTGAGCCTGTGCTCTAGAGCCCGTGAGCCGCAACTACTGAGCCCGCACACCACAACTACTTAAGCCAGTGCACCTAGAGCCCATGCTCCACAACAAGAGAAGCCACTGCAATTAGAAGCCCGTGCACGGCAACAAAGAGTAGCCCCTCTCGCTGCAATTACAGAAAGCCCGTGCGCAACAACAAAGACCCAACACAGCCAAAAAAAAAAAAATTTATAAGTAATTATATAAATATTTTAAATGTTATGTTATAAATGTATAGTAAGTTATTCAAGGAAACCAGAGTGTCTTGGAATTATATCTCTCACCTGAAGAGGCAGAAGTGTATGGAATGTGAAATAAAAGGAAAAGTGATAACTGACTAGAGAGACCTATTAATATAAGGAAAGTAAATCCTCCCTTTAATTACATGAATGAATGAAAGTAACTTATGACATGTTAAATTGGGGGAAAAAAGGGAGAGACTATCACTTGGTATCTGTCTTTTTCTTTGTGAAGAGATAGTATGCTACAGATCAATAACAAAAATAAACACCTTAACGGAAAACTAGATAAAAGGTAATTCCCAAAAGAGAAATGCAAATGGGCAATAAAAATATGTGACCAAGTTAATCTGCTTTCACAATTAAATGAAGTTAAAAATTAATGAAATAAAATTTTTTACCTACCACATTTTCAAACATTAAAGAATGACTAAATCCAGTGTGTAGTGGGACTTAGGGGAGACTATTTTTTTGCTTTCTTCTTTATAGTTTTCTACATTGTTTGATTGTTTTTATTACAAACTGCATGTATTATTTACCTACTTGAAAACGAAGAAAATTTATTTTTGTTTTGGACAAAATGAACAAACAAGCCTAGCCCACTCGAGCTGTAGCTTATTAGAGACAAATGTTTAAAGCTTCCTAAGAAACTTTAAACCTTTTCTTCATTCAAAAATACTCCACTTCTTAATGATTTTTAAAAATCATCTGGTGGGGTACCTCTATTCCACCTATAATTCAGCCCAAACCTCTGTGATTTCTCTGATATCGTATTATACGCACATTCACTTAGACTTGAAACACAAAGAATATATCTCACACTTCTCTCTCTCTCTCCCACCGTGCTTCCTGTCTTTCTTTGGTCCTTTTTTCCTCTCTCCTCTTCCCTTCCCCCGCAAAATACCACTTATCCTACTTCTTATAAAACTCTTGCTTATGGCCCTCTTTGCCTCTGGAGTCCTTCTTCCTGAAAGATCACAGAAGCAATGTACCTCTCATTACTTTACTTTGTTAAAATTATCCATTGTCTTCTTACTAGGCCATACTAAGCTATCCATTTATTGGAATCACTTTCTCAAATCCTCTGCTTCTTGTGCCTTCATATAAAATCTACTTTATTCAACTCCACAAGAAGTTTCACATGTATACACATTGGCTAAAGTATTGTTGAACAGTCTTGATGTATGCCTCAAAAATAAGTGAAAATAAGAACTCTTCCAGCATTAGGTTGAAATCAGGCACAAAACTATTAATTCTATTATGACCTCTTTCCATTATATATATGCTTATATAGAGAGAGTTATTATAAATATTTTTATACAAAATTATTTTAACATGCCTTCTTCACAGAAAGATAATAGGACCCATGTCTTTGTATTTTGCAGTAATATTGAATGCAGTTTTTTTAAACCAGTATTTCCCCAAACTTGCTTGTCTGCCATCTATATTAGAATCATCTAGGTGAGCATATTAAACATAGATTCCTCTGCTCTCCCTAAATCTACCAAGTCAAAATCTGTGAGTGTGTGATTGGGAAATGTGCAGTTTAAACAAGCATTTTAAATGAGTATTTTGCCTTTTCTGATTTGGAAACTCATGAAAATGGTCTCATCTTGAAAAGTGATTAAATACATCTAAATATCTCTGAGTGAAAGATTGTCAAGATGAAACTAGTGGCAAATTCTTGGATTGTTCCTTTAAAAAAAAATACTAATAGCACCCTGCTTTCTGTTCATTTACAAGTTATATGTTGTACATGGTGACTTTAAAAGTATCTCTGTTTTAGGCTCATCAACAATAAAAATAGTTATAAACTGTTGACTTTTGTTATACATGAGTGGCTTAAAGGGGTAGCTTAAGTAATGATTTTGCTCCTTAGAGGCATTCAATTATAATAGAGAACCAGTGTGAAAATGTAATGGCTTAAAAAGGAAGATGTTCAGTGAATCACCTTCCTAGGCTGCCCTTGCTCTTGAAGATGTTACATTGACATTGTATCAATTTCCAAGTACACAGCACTGAACACTGGCCTCTACTAAGGCTCTGAATTATCCTGAAGGGTTGATGAACAGCCTCCTGTCACTGGCATCCATTAAAGATTGATCCCATTTAGGGAAATGGAACTTTTCTGAGTGCAATAAGCTACTGGGTCTTCACTGAGAATGGCGTTTGAGTATTCATTGGCTCTTGTGAAGTTGCAAGTGATAGTGATTTTGGAGATCTAATTCTAGCAATAAACTTCTAACAAGAATGAAAAATACAGCTTTCCTTTTCCATTATTCATTTGCCCCTGAGTCAGACCAATGACAGTGCTCCTGTATCAGATAAGAAATATCAAAATTGGGAAAGTGTTTTCTCTTCTCCTTTTACTCTCTTTAAATGCTTATTACATTTCTAAAGCAGATTAGCAAATCAGGCAAAAATATTTTGAATATCCACCTAAACTATTTTTTGGCAAAGCAAATACACTAGAATTAAAATCAGTCTTCATTATAATGCCTTCTTTCTCTTGAAAATATTGTCAGATAATTTTTGTTAAAAATTTTGTAACATACAATATCTCTTAAAGGTATTTTTCAGTAGTGTCAATAGATCAGAAATTCAAGTCTGACAAGATACAAGTGTTAACTATTTTTGATGACAGCAACTCTAACCTTTGAATGGTTTATTGTCAAAACCACTCAATTCAGTTACTCAAGGGTATCAAGTAAGTTGTCTTTCTAGGTGAACTCAAATACCTTGTTTCTTAGGATTCCTGAACAAGGAATGACTCTGTTATATGTTGTTCTGATGTATATATTGATAGATTATTTAATCCAAAATGAAGAATAGAATAGTGACGAACTATTTTTTTCTTTTTCTTTTTTTCCCAAATAGATCATTGTTCAATGCCCCAACCAGCTGGCTTAATTTCTACATGCAGTTTTTTCTTTTTTTGGAAAGCTGATTCTACTCAGTATATATAGTTCAGAGAAAAAAACAGAGACAGTAAGTTACGTAAAAATAAATATGTAAATCTAAAGGGGGAGAAAATGAACCATGGCTGTACAAATCCAAACACTGGGAATCAAAGCAGGGGAGTGGAGGAGAGAAGGGATAAGCAGATGGAATAGAATTCCACTGTTGTTTTTGGATTGGGGTAATTAGAGGAAGGATTCTAAAGAGGGAAAAGCGATAAAATAAGGGCTGAGGTAGGTGCAGGAACACAAGATATGTCAAAGACAATAAAATGGAGAGAGAAAAAATGTATGATAAAACTGGTGATCAGTGCTTAAGTAACTGTGTGGTAGTCCTAATAAACTGGCTTTTAAAATTGTTTTTTAGTTAGTTTCATAATGGATGCACTTTTAGAAAAATGACCTTGGAAACGACTGAAGTAGTGAATTGGTGATAGTCACAATCTGCTCCTACTGAGCAGTCTTTGGAGAGCTAAATTTCTTAAACTTCCCAAATGAATAAAGGGTTACTTGCTTGCCGGTGTCAACTTGTAGAGTGTAAGGGGTAGGAAGAGTTTATGAGCACAATAATTTAATTTTCCCTAATTAATTACCATTGACTCAGCTAAATTTATTGTTCGATCATAGGTATGGCATCAAAGTTTCATTTCCCAATGAGAACAGTAGTAAAGTGTTTTGGGGGATTGAGCAGCTGTAAGAATTGCTGACATGACTACATGAAGAGCATAGTTTGTGGCAGAATAATGCTTCCTTCCTCCCCTTCCCTCCCCAAGATAAACAAGTACTAAGCCCTGAAACCTGTGAATATGTTATGTGATATGGCAAGAAGGATTTGGCAGATGTGATTAAATTAAGGACCTTCATATAGGGATTATGTGGGTGGGCCAATCAAATCATGTGGGTCCTTAAAAAGTGGAAAACCTTCCCAGTTTTAGAGGTAGATGTGGCTATGAAAGAAAGGCATAGAAAGATGTAACACTGCCAGCTTTGGAGATGAAGGAAGGTAACATGAGCCAAGGAATGTGGGCAGACTTTGGAAGATGGAAAAGGTAAGGCAATAGATTCTCCCCTAAAGCCTCCAGAAAGGAACACAGCCCTGCCAATACCTGGAACTTAACTCAGTGACACCCATGTGGGACCCCTGGCCTCCAGAATTGTTAAGTGATAAATCTGGGTTGTTTTAAGCCACTAAGTTAGTGGTACTCTGTTACAGGAACAAAAGGAAACAAACACATTTTAGTAATTGGTATATTACTGGTATACTGGTATATTGCTATATATATATATGTATATATATATATATATATATATATATATATATATATATATATATATATATTGGGCTTTGTTGGATCTTCATTGCTGAGCATGGACTTTCTCTAGTTGCAGTGAGCAGGGGCTACTCTTCGTTGCAGTGCACAGGCTTCTCATTGCGGTGGCTTCTCTTGTCGTGGAGCACGGGCTCTAGGCACACGGGCTCCAGTAGTTGCGGTGCATGGGCTCAGTAGCTGTGGCTTGCGGGCTCTAAAGTGCAGGCTCAGTAGTTGTGGCACATGGGCTTAGTTGCTCTGCGGCACATGGGATCTTCCCGGACCAGGGATCAAACCCATGTCCCCTGCATTGGCAGGCAGATTCTTAACCACTGTGCCACCAGGGAGGGAAGTCCCAGTAATTGGTATAATTAATAATTATAACTATTATTATGTATAATCATTCTAATTATTAATATGAAAATGAAGACACCTAATTTTTAAGGTAAAATTCCAATATGTACCAAATGAGTAATTTTAATACTTTAAACATTTTAGCCCACTTTGAAGTTTAATAAAACCAGTTGACTATGTTTCTGTTGTCTATAAATAGTCCATAAATTATGTCAAGTAGATCTCGTAATTTATTTTATATTTACATTGTGATTTTAAGAGCTATTTAGTATCTGAGGCTACAGTTCCATATGCATAAATGGCCTATAAAAGTTAAGAATAAAAAGTGTTTTAGGGCTTCCCTGGTGGCGCAGTGGTTGAGAGTCCGCCTGCCGATGCAGGGGACACGGGTTCGTACCCCGGTCCGGGAAGATCCCACATGCCGCGGAGCAGCTAGGCCCGTGAGCCATGGCCGCTGAGCCTGTGCGTCCAGAGCCTGTGCTCCGCAACAGGAGAGGCCGCAGCGGTGAGAGGCCCGTGTACCGCAAAAAAAAAAAAAAGTGTTTTAGCTATTAATTAATGTCTCCCAGAGACTAAGACAATATACCAGAATTTACTTCATTTAAAAAAAATGTGTGTGCTTAAAAAAATATTAGGAATACCTGTATAACGCATAGTAAAATATCATAGGGACTGTAAAATCTGAACGTACACAGAGAGAAAGTTAAATTATCTTTTTTTTTTTTTTTTTTTGTGGTATGCGGGCCTCTCACTGTTGTGGCCTCTCCCGTTGCGGAGCACAGGCTCCGGATGCGCAGGCCCAGCGGCCATGGCTCACGGGCCCAGCCGCTCCGCGGCATATGGGATCCTCCCAGACCGGGGCACGAACCCGTATCCCCTGCATCGGCAGGCGGACTCTCAACCACTGCGCCACCAGGGAGGCCCTTAAATTATCTTAATTATGGAAAACTTCGGTACTTTAATTGAGCTAGCACCAAAAGTATCTGTCATTTTGTCACCCTAATTCAATCAAAACTGCTTAAATGATGACAGTTACCAGAACTGAGGCAAAGTGCCTGGAAAAAAGACATTAGTGCATAGGAAGGTGAACTTGTTAACTCAAATCTTCAAGTAAAATCTGCCTTGGCCAAATCACTGCAGTTACTTAAGTCCAAGGCATTTCAAGAAGTGATTGATACTTTTTTCCAAACTTATAATTAAATCCAAGGCAGAGCTTCAGATATGACCCATCAAACTATAATAGACTCTGTCTTGGATCTAATTTGCTATAAAGTAGTGTAGGAATGATTTGATATGGACACCACAGTACTGTGTTAGGGGGCAACTGGGGAGTAGTGTGCGGGGGAAAGCTCAGCTTTTGGAGCAGGTGGAGATGCATCTTGTATCCTGGGACTGGCTCTTGCTGGTTGAAAGATCTTAGGCAACTTAATCTTAGACTGTGAACTTCAGTTTCTTCATATGAAGTGATGGTACTTATAATCATTGTTTTATAGGATTTTTTAATGAAAATTAAATAATAAATATAAAACACAAAACAATGTATGTACTCAGTAAGTGTTACCCCTCTTGGGAGTGGCTAAGTACCCCCAAATATATCATTATAAAATAATTACATCTTTTATGTAATTATTATAAGCCATCAGCACAGAAATATAAAAAATCAATCCAAAGAAGGAAATAACCCAGTAAAATTTTCTCCTTTGTTCTTCACTTCCTTTATAAAAAACATGTTTCATTATTCATCAATGTACCCCTTAAAATCCTTATCACGGCACTTAGAGTAGATGTTCATAATTCTCTGAACTGAATTGAATATCTCTAGCATCTAAATCTGTACTGAGAGTTTTCCTCTTGTAATCTTCTGCTCATCTAGTGTGTAAAACTTGTCATTGCCTGGTTGAGCTTTAGTACCATCTATGATTGCCCTGCTTTTTATCCTGCTTGGGAAGGATTCATCACATCGGACCTTTAAAAATGTAATTAGTCACCAAATATTGTTTATATATTCATGTGGTGTTCAGAAACATCATTTTTTCTCCTTTAAATAATTTAAAACTCATTCTTTTAGAATGTCATTGTGTAACAAATGACTCCTTGATATTAATAGTAATAGAGATACATTCCATCTCACAATGTAACAAATTTAATAAAATTTATTAAATGTAAGTAGATTATGGAAACAAAATAGTTTTTCCCTTTGCTAAACTATTTTCTTATTTCCCCATGTTAAATTATTGCCAAAACCTATTTCCAGAAAATTATTTCCTTAATATAATTGTCTTTATAGCTGCTAGCACACTATGGCTATTTAATTTTGATAATAATATTGAGAATGATGTATTTTCTTGTATATTATAAATCACATTATCTAAAATTTAGAAATAAGTATTCTACCAAACTGAAAGAGAAACATTTCATATACGTTCATAAGAACAGTCCCAAATTGCCTAACTTTTTGACAATTATAAAACAATATAGGGCCCAGAGGGATTCAGATACATTTTACTACCACAAACATTCAGGTGACTTGTAGGGAGCCCTATTTTTCCTAGTATGAGCAACAATGGTTATACATGAAGGAACTATCAACTAAGCATTGTAAATTCAACAAAACTGTCTTTCAAAGACAAGGGTGAATAAAAACATTTACATTCCATAAAATCTGAGAGTTTACCGTGAATAGACTCTCACTAAAGGAACATCTAAAGGATATGCTCCAGGAAGAATGGGATTCATCCACTCAACAAATATATAAGGAGCCAGACACACTTTTAGATGCTGGGGATACCTCAGTGAACAAACAGATGAGAAAATCTTGTCCTCATGGTGTTTACATTTTAGTAGCCAAAGTCACAAACCAACAAAAATAGGTAATTACATAGAGTCTGTCCAGTAGTGTGCTATTAAACCTTTAACAACTGGCTCTTTGAAAAGAAAAAAACCTGAATTTATAGAATTTGCCAGTTTCTGTGGTAATACTACGCCCATGCCAAAATGCCAAACTACTGGCCATGTTATTGAAGCTGGGAAGAGATGTACACAGTTGACCTGGTGAGCATGTGCCAATTTCAGCACACTATTGATGATCATAAGTGCTAGGGAAAAAAATTAGGAAAAGATGAGAAGACTTGGAGTGTTGCAATTTTAAAGAGAATGGTCAGAGAAGACGTCACTGAGAAGGTGACATTTGAGTAAAGACCTGAAGGAAGTGAGGAAGAGAGCCATGCACCAATTTGGGGGAAAAACATTTTAGGCAGAAAGAACAGCAAGTACAAAACCCTAAAGCAGGAGCTGGAACAGCAAGGAGGCTAGGGAGGTTAGAGTGAAGAGGAGGGGAGCAGGACATGTGATCAGGGAGTTAAGGAGAGGGTATAAAAGACTAAGAATTTTGGCTTTTAGCGTGGGTGAGACTGGAAGTCACTGGAGGGTTCTGAGAAGAAGGACATGATCTGAATTATATGTCAATGACATCTCTCTGGCTTACCTGTTGAAAAGGAGTAGGCCAATCTCATTAAACCATGATGGTAGTAAAAATAATAATGTCTAATAAACAGCCATAACATAGAAAGGCCCATTGTGGGGTGGGGGTGGGAGGACTTGGGAGTTTGGGATTAGTAGATGCAAACTATTATATATAGGATGGATAAACAACGAGGTCCTACTGTATAGCACAGGGAACTATATTCAATATCCTGTAATAAACCATAATGGAAAAGAATATGAAAAAGAATATATATATATATATATATATATATATATATATATATATATATATAAACTGAATCAGTTTCCTGCACTTCACAAATTAACACAGTATTGCAAATCAACTATACTTCAATAAAATAAATTAAAAAAAAAAAGAATGGCTTATCAGCCGAAGGAGAGTGGACATGATTGGAGACAAAGTACTTTGCACTTTTTGACTGAGGTGTGAGAATATTAATATTACCCCTGCTTATTAGTACATATGTATAAATTTCTGGAGAAACCACTAGTTTGATATATATTAAAAATAAATATATAAATATATATATATAATATATATATATATATATAATATATATATATATTTCAAACCAAGAATGGGTAGAAAAGAGAAGGAAACTGACAATAAAAGCAATAAAGGACAGAGAGAAAGAAAAGAAGATACAGAACAAGTGGGACAAATATAAAGCACAAAATAAGGTAGCTGAAATTAATCCATACACATTGATAATCATATTAAGTGTACATAGACCGATCTTGTTAATTAAAAGGCAAATATTGACACAGTAGATAAAAAGCAAAAGTCATAGAAAGTTGTTCTCAAAACTAATTTATAGGGCTTCCATGGCGGCGCAGTGGTTGAGAGTCCGCCTGCCGATGCAGGGGACACGGGTTCATGCCCTGGTCTGGGAAGATCCCACATGCCGCGGAGCGGCTGGGCCCATGAGTCATGGCCGCTGAGCCTGCACATCCGGAGCCTGTGCTCCACAACGGGAGAGGCCACAACAATGAGAGGCCCGCATACAGCAAACAAACAAACAAACAAACAAAAAACTAATTTAAAATGTAAAGACATGATAGAGCAAATATAAAAATGAGATAAAGTATAATTTTTAAATAGTATCCCCCCAAAAGCCAGTGTAGCTCTACTAGTATTAAGATAGCCATAGAATAATAAAATATTAAATTAATATATAAATATATACACACACACTTAAATAACATAGCTTCAAAATATGTAAGGGAACAACTGACAGAAAAACAACGAAATATTTACAATCCACTATTAGAGTTGGAGAATTAAACATACCACCTTTGGTAACATCAAGTAGTACACTCTATTCCTTCCCCTCCATCCAAAAAAAGATCAAAACAGGAAGAATACAGAAGCTCTGAACCACACATTTAACAAAGTTGAGCTAATAGATATACCTTGACTGTACAATATATGTTCTTATAAGAATATTGTATCCAGTCATAAAGTGATTCTAGCAAATGGAAAGTATTGGTATCAAAGAGACACATGCTTCCAGAGCACAATGCAATTAAAGTGGATGTTAGCAAATAAAAAATAAGAAACATCACAGAAAATGGAAAGGAATTAGAGAAATATGAGTTTAGGGGGAAACAAAGATTGGTGCTATGTACATGCCTTAACATCCATCAGTAGTGAGCTATCTGGAGAAATGTTTCCTTTCTATTTTTACTTATGACAGAGTAACTGGTTGCAGTTGCCTTTTCCCTGCAAACATTTGGTGTGTCAGTTTCTTTTTCAATGACTTTACGAAACCTCTGGCTTGACCTTAGCTGGGGCAAGGAAGGTTCTTGTGAGAGGGTGAGGTCAGGCAGCACGAAGCTCCCCTTCACTGAAGCTTCCATTTCAGCCTCAGGGGGTTCAGCTCCCCCTGCATGACAGAGAAGTCAGCCAAGTCTGTCTTCTGAGCCTGATACCACTCACTTCTCAGAGCTTTACGGCGTCCTACTTCTATTTTCGGCACTTTCTTTTCCCTAGGCGCTCTGGGACCTTCAGTTAGCAGGGAAAATAATGATAAAGTCACTCATAGAGAACTGTCCTCTCTTATGAGGCCACTTACAAAATGTAGATTTAAGAGGTAATCAACAAACAGCCAAACTAAGGAATAGTGAAGCATAAGGGAGCAGTGGGAAAGGTTAGGGTAGTGAGGACGGGGAATGGTTGCTGAGTCCCTCCAGTCATGCTCAGGCCCCTGTTTAGTGTGCTCAGATCCAGCTGGGCTGGTTCTTCATTTTCTCACGGATGTTAGAAAGTTTGTCAACGTTAGAAAGAGTGCGTGTGCCTATTCTAGAAGGAGAAGGAGGGAGAAACATAGGCATGAGAGTGATAGCCAGCTCTTTTATTTGTTGCACGTATACCTGCAGAGAGTTCAGTAAAACCCTTAAGACCACTTTTATCAGAGCCTCCTCCCTGTTCCACTTCCTACCTATCTTAGGGCTGAAATGTTATACGAAACGGTCTAAGTTTAAAGGTATAATGCATCTTAGGCCGAGCGAATTCATTCTTCTAAGAGAGAATTTGAAATTGTTAGTATTCATTTGGTCATGCTGTGCTTTCATGTATAACTTTAAAATGCTTTAATGGGAGAAGTATCTATTTATATACCCACTTTCCCTCTCCAAAAAGCCTTTCTCCAAAAACCACTAGTCTCAGGATGTTTGAGGACAGGTGTTAGAACACTAGGAACTTGAATTTTCTAACATCACAAAACTAGTCCATGGTAAATTTGAGAAAAGTCTTGTCCATTTAGTTCAATACACACACAGACACACACACACACACATATGTCCTTCCTGACTTCAGTTTTACTGAATGTAGTATAATATTTGTCTACACTATGTTCTTTGGTTCTTTAAGGGCTATGGCTTGTGGCTTGTAAGTTCTCCAACTAATGAAGATAATACCTTAGGTCCATTATTTATCTTCTTCCTCTTGAAGAGTCATATATTTTGTGCCATGTCACAGTTTCTTCTGTAGCTTTGAGGCTCTTTGAAACGTGCTCATATTATTCAGTAGCAAGGCAGGTAAAAACTGATATTGCATTGCTAATTCTAATCTTCCGATTAAATAAGGAAACACAGTTTTTTTGTCCCACATAAGGAAAAAAAGCACGTTTGCAGTGATTAGCATCATAGTTAAAATTTACGTGGTATGCAACCATCCTTCTAATTTTGCAAGAAACATTCTACGTCACCTTCAATTTCCTCACATTCTTTTTAATTTTCCTAATACATCAAATAGGGTAAGTGTAATACTTGTTATTTTTAGTGGTAATAATTAAATAAAAGAGCTTTATGAAAATATTTCTATTAATTATGTACTATTAATCACCACATCCATGACCTTTTCTTAGACCACCTGCTCTTGGATCTTCCTTCCTAGGAAAAAATCCTTCCCTTACCCTAGTTAGTTAGGGAGACCTAGCATTCCAGTTTGCCTGGGACTCTGAATTTTAGCATTGAATGCCCTCAGTGTAAGTAAACCAGGATAGTTGGTCCCTCTAACTCTAGCCCACCCTCCAGCTAATTTCTCTTCTCTCTTTTATATCAAAATTTCTCCACTGAGTACTCCACGTTCTCCTCCTTCGTATCTTAACCCCCTAATTTACTCCTGAACTTACTTCAGCTGTGCCTCTGCCTCGATCATTCCATTACCCTGGATCTTGTAAGAGTCCCCAGTGACTTTTTGTCTTTTGCCAAAGGAGACTTGCCATTTCTTACCTCAGTGGACCCTGCTATTAGATCACACCCTCACTGAAGCTCTTTACTCCCAAGGCTTGTATAGCATCACAGCTTTCTGGTCTCCGACTATTCTGACTCTTATTCACAGGTTTTTCTCTCTCCACTTATTTTCTGACTCTTATTCACAGGATTTTCTCTCTCCACTTATTTTCTGAAAGATGATTTTCCTCAAGATTCTACACTCTATCTTCTTCTCTTGTCACTCTATAAACCCTTTCCCTGGCTGATCTCACATACTTTCATGCTGAAAGTGAACCATCCCCTAATTAGAATGATAACTTCAAAAACTACACTTGCTACCCAGACTTCTCGGGAGCCAACTACCTGTTAAACATCTATACCTGTATGTCCCAGATGCACTAAAATAAAACTGAAAATTTTAATATGACCTCTAATGACCTTCATTATGATCTTGCTCTCTCCTCTTTCTTTGTTGTTGGAATAATCAACTATTATTCAACTACACTAAATATCATTTTTTAACTTTAAAAAATTTTTATTGAAGTATAGTCGATTGACAACGTTGTGTTAATTTTTATTGTACGGCAAAGTGATTCAGCTATACATATATATATATATATATATATATATATATTCTTTTTTATTATGGTTTATCCCAGGATACTGAATATAGTTCCCCTTGCTATACAGTAGGACCTTGTTGTTTATCCATTCTATATATAATAGTTTGCACCTGCTAATCCCAAACTCCCAATCCTTCCCCCTCCCCCTTGGCAACCACAAGTCTGTTCTCTATGTCTGTGAGTCTGTTTCTGTTTCATAGATACGTTCATTTGTGTCATATTTTAGATTCCACATATAAGTGGTATCATATGTCTTTCTCTTTCTGACTTACTTCACTTAGTATGATAATCTCTAGATCCATCCATGTTGCTGCAAATGGCATTATTTCATTCTTTTTAATGACTAATGTTCCACTGTATATACATACCACATCTTTATCCATTCATCTGTTGATGGACATTTAAGTTGTTTCCATGTCTTGGCTGTTGTAAATAGTGCTGCTATGAACATAGGGGTGCATGTATCTTTTTGAATTATAGTTTTGTCTGGATATATGCCCGGGAGTGGGACTGCTGAATCACATGGCAACTCTATTCAACTACGCTAAAAATCTTAATGTCATCCTTGATTATATTCTCTTTCATCTCCATTGATCCAATTACTAAGTTTTCAACTTTACCTTCGATATTGTTCTGATATTGGTCATTCCTTCTCCATTCTTATTCTCATTTCCTAGTCTCAAGAAATCTTCTTTTGTCTGAATATCATCTCTACAGCCTCCTAAATCATTATATCACTATAGCTTTGCCTTCTAAATCTGTTCTGCTTAATAGGACTTAACAGTTCTGGTACACAGCACACAGTATAGTGTTTCACACAGCATTACTTACATAAAAGCACACAGGCACTTTTCCTATTGTACTCACCATATTGCAAGCTATCTACCTATTTATCACTCCCACTCCACCCCTACCAAGACAGTGGTACACTCATTAAGGGGGAGCCATGCTTTATTTATCTTTGTATCCCTAGTGCCTACCTCCATGGCTGGTGTGTGATATGGCCGTTCCAAGTATTGAGCAGGAAGATGCTCAGCACAATCTTCACCTGTGTGCTTTCTGAGCTTCTCTAACTACCCTCCCCACCCTCTCTTCTAAAGGGATAAGACCATGGTGTATGTTTCTATTTACATATCACCAAAACTACTTCACATGTAGGACATGCTTAATAACTAGTTACAGAATGAATCAATGAAGGAATGAATGAATGGATGAATGACTATGTCTAGAGACACAATCACAGATACAATTCAGAAGTAGTTCAAAAACCCAAATAATTCAAAACATACTTTCTTTTAAGCCTTTAGGTTTGTTAGAAAATATATTCCCATCTAAATGTGAGCAATTCATAAAATATTTTACACGTTAAATTCTTATTGAATTTATTCAGTAAGGTTTTAATTTTTATAACACTTAAAAATGGCTTAACCTTAAGAGCACTAAAGGCATTTTGTATAATTTTAGAGGATATAGTAGAATTTGCATAAAACTCGGAGATTTATCTAGCATATTTTTAATGACATAACAACATATTTTGACATTTTTAAAGACTTGTATTTTAGAAATAAAGCCTTAAAATTTTTTTATCATAATATTTTGAAATGGAAAAATTAGAAAGAGAATTATATATGTTTGTAATTTTCAAGGATATAATAAATGTTTTTTTTTCATAATAAATGTTTAAACTATCAGCTTGGTTTAATTTAGCTACATTTTCAAAGACTATTTCAAAAGACTAATGAAAACTTAAGTACAACTTCATTAATTAATTTATATTGACTTAAAAGGAAGAGTCTAGGGCCTCCCTGGTGGCGCAGTGGTTGAGAGTCCGCCTGCCGATGCACGGGACGTGGGTTCGTGCCCCGGTCTGGGAGGATCCCACATGCCACGGAGCGGCTGGGCCCGTGAGCCATGGCCGCTGAGCCTGCGCGTCCGGAGCCTGTGCTCCGCAACGGGAGAGGCCACAACAGTGAGAGGCCTGCATAACGCAAAAAAAAAAAAAGGAAGAGTCTAAAATATTGCCAAGAATATGAAAGGTTTTTTTTTCTTTTCAGTCTTCACACTCTCTTATGGTAACATTTAATAGTCCTTCTGGTATTCTTAGCTCATTTAAGTAGTGTGATGAACATTACTATTATTTGCCAGATGCTTAGTGTCTGGAGAAAAGAATGCAGTTTCAAGACTTTTTTTCCATCTGATTCAGTACTTTATATTTTACCAAAAGGTCAAAGCTATATAGAATAAAAATTATGTATCAAAATCTCTTCTTTCACTTTTACGCGAAATCGATATGTAGTATAACAGAGATAGAATCCAGTGGCATTTCGAATGGGAAACTAAGATCAATGTAGATCATTTTAATTTTAAATTCCATTAATATTAAACAGCCAGTTGTTTATGTAATATAATCCCTTCACAATGATAACCAACTATCTTCAAATAATTGTTTTCTATCTAAGGGCAGCAGTTTTACACAGTAAGAAATCTAATCCAATATAAATGTAGCATGATAGGTTTCATATATGAACCAGAAGTGTTCAATGAATTTTGAAAATTAATGTAAATTCTTATGTGTGTATGTGAATAGGTATGCTTGTGTATTCATAGCTTTCCATATTTAGTAGTGCTAATTTTCAGAGTTTCAAAAAAGTAATAAGAGAAAATGAGTCACACATTTGACTTCCAGAAACATCTGAACTTGCTACTTATGAGATCTTTAATTCTTGAAAATTTGTGGGAGTATTTATTTTCATTAAAATAAATTCACCTTGATTTCATAGCTAAATGGACTAAAGTCTTAGATTAGTAATAGTTTACTGAGGTAGATAGTTTCTGGAAAGTAATTAAACAAAGTGGTTTCCACTCTGTAGTTTTAAATACACACAGAAATGCATTTCAGGATTCTGCCACACTCAATCCTTTAGTACAATCTTCATTTTCTTCTTGATTCAGAGAAAAATGTATTATCTACTTAGTTGTTCTAGGGCTGAGATATAGCCCCATATCTCAAAAATAGCTGAGGGTAGCCAACTCATCCCAGTTTGCCTAAGAATTTCCAAATAAAATAAAAATCCTATGTCCCAGGAAATCCCTTAGCCCTAGACAAACCTACTGAGAGATGAACCAAACTTTGAGATAAAGAGCCTTACCTTAACATCATTGGTGTTCATTCTTGTTCCTTCCTTTCCCACAAAAATATCATCAATATCCACGAGAATGTACCTGTCCAAGGACAATGTGAGCCTCTTCCCTGACAAGAAGGAAACAGCATCTATGAAGATGAGCTTATGCAACCAAAAGTTCAAGTTGCTGCCAAAAAGAACTCTGTGAATTCCATCATGGAGCCCCAGGTCGTGTATGACAGTGGCATAAAAACTGCCTTTAGGGATGGGAGGAGAAAGGTTTTCTGGGGTCTTTACTTTGGCAAATATTACTGGTTGGTAGGCTGAGTGATTAATCTGGAAAATGGTCCAGTCAGTTCCAGGTAAAGAACCTTTTTCAAGCTTAGAAGATTTGGTCACATGAAGCAATGGAGAATGAGGATTAATACAACAATCTTTTACTGCAAGGTTTCCATATACAGAAAAAGGGAAACCTTTCAACTGAAAACTCTGTAGGCTCTTCTCACTAGTTTTGTGGAATCCAATGACACCCACACCATATTCAACACAGTATTTATCTAAAAGGCTTCGATTCCAAGAGTCCATATTTATATACTTTAAAATATTCTCATAAATAATGAGAATGTATTTGCCTTTAGTTTTTTCTATAAGTGCTGGGAGATCCCCTTTTCCAGGAGCAATTTCAATGTGATACTGGAATCTGCTGGATTCTAGAATCATAACGATGTCTTGACCGAGCGATGAGTACTGGCTCTCCACAAACACCAGGACTGTGGGTTCTGTCCTTGAGGCATCAGAAAGCTTCCTTGTCTTCACTTCCATCAGCCTGTATGGTAGGTGCTGGAAGTCCCCACAGTCTACTTCTGAAGCCATCTCAGACAGTTCATTTTCCTGTTTGTAGCCACTGTACAGGTAGTAAGCAGAAATAATAATGCTCACCATACAGAATGTGGCAAGCAGAATCACCGTCCTTTGAAAGTGTCTGTGCAGCTTCATGATAAAACTCATGTTGTATATACTTCCCTCAGACTGTTCCAATAGAGGCACCATAAAAAAATAAAAGAAAAAAAGAAAAGATGATGTTTCAGACACTTTTCCAGCCTCAATCAATAGTTTATGTCACCATTGCAGCACATTTGTGTCACTTGATCAGGACTCACAGAAAATATAATCTGAAAAGTAGAATAAAATGCAATAGAATATCAAACATTCAGTCTGCAGCATTAAAATGAGCAAGTTTTTATACTTGTGACTGGCACAAGTGGCAACCTGTTAGGCACATGAACTGGTGTTTGGTAAGTAAGAAAACCACTCTTTCCTTCTCCCAGATCTTAATGAGGATGTGGGAGGGGCACAAAGAGGGAAAGGGCTCCATTGAACAGAGGTCTCTATCCCTAGTATAGAAAAGACGTTGGACTAACAAGGAATTGCCTCTTACTCCTTGAGCTTTGCATGAAATTCTGCAGATCATATAGACTTAAGATCACAGAGAGGTCACCTGAGCCATACACTGCCATATCATGTAATATAGGCTCAAACTATTTGTTTTTAACTGCATACACTGAAAATTCATAAAAGCTTGGATATATTTCATTAAATGCTACTATTAAGACAACAGTTTCTGCTTTTTAGAAAAAGTTCAGTAATTATATAAAAAACTACCATAAAAGTGTTTTTAAAAAACATAATGAAAACAACTGCAACTTCATGAAACACTTTGTTATGCTATAATTTCAAATCCTTTTCAAGTTTCAGTAACCTTTGAAAAATTTAGTAACTTTTGAAAAATAATAAGAAAGAAACATGGGTGCTTTTTAGATTAGAAGTTTATTAGAGTCTTACAGTCCTGGCACTTTTCATGGAAATATCATGGAATATAAAAAAATTTAAGAAAGGTATTATTATTGTCCATAAGGCAGGCTGAAAGCTAGCTGAAGACAGCTGAAAGCGCTAGTGGAGAACATTGTAGTTGACGTTCTTCATAAGATTAGGGTTTATTACACTTCTGTCTCATATTAATTGTCACTTTGGTCCTGTTATCTTCTAAGTAAAATGATAAGGTTAGAATAAATGACCACCAAGAACATTTTGGCTCTAAAATTCTGTGATATTCACCTGTGAAATAAGCAGTGAGCAATATTTTGAATATATATTTATCTTTATGAAGAATATAATATTCTGGAATGTAACTGCAGGATATTTATAGGATAAATATCTTATTTAAATTATATATTGTGCTTTATTCATTCAAATATTTAGGGAATCTATATCATTCATTCAAATATTTATGGGATAATTATCTTTCTATTTAAATTATAAACGTTCAGCAGAGTGACTTTCTTTAAAGGAAACAAAATTATAAGGTAGAGACAGTGACTAGAATGCAAACAATAATGTATGGGTTGTTGATTGGAGACAAACGATTGGCACAGGATGAGAGAACACAGACACCATGGCAAGTGGGGGAGTCTGCAATGTGTCGGGGTTGGATTTGGGCAGAGCCTTGAAGGATGAGGGTAAAATGAATAGGCATCTGAGACAGAGGTAATTTTACAGAGGCAGGTGTGAGTACAATACTGGGTAAGGGACACTCTGATGAAAAGTTGAAAGAAAGAGTGAGGAACAGCTAAAAATAAACTGAATAAAATATGGGTAACTCAGATTATAGAGAGATTAGACAGCATAGAAGTTCATTGTTGAGAAAGCCTGTAGGGAGCCATTAAACTTTCCTGATTTGGGAAATAACACGATAAGGGTGAGATTTTGCGGGGTCGGGGGGAATGAATTAATCAAGAATGTGGAATATATCCCAGAGCAGTGTTAGAGTCAACTCTGGCAAAAGCCAGTATAGGCTCATTTCTCACAGTCCAATCACGGACTGTTAATGCTCACACAGCAGACAGAATGTAGGCAGGGACAAGTCTGAGGGACACTGCAAAGAAAGGAGGTGTTGAACTTCATATTTCATGGGAGGTCTCTGGTACACCACCCTTTGCCAAGTAAAATGCCATTAAGGGCTCTGACATGGTCTCAAAGAAATCCTACTCTTTTAAACATTCTCACATAGGTTTAGGTGTAACTTAAGCAAATCAAAATTACCAGGACAACAGAGAGTTTTCATTGTAACTGTAGTTATTTCATTTTAAAAAGTAACTGTACTTTTAAAGTTAGGTACATGTTTATGAATACTATAATAGTCTGAGGTATAATAGCAGGATACAAAATCTCACATCTCTCTAGGCCTCTGTTTCAATTTTAGCTGTGAAGTGTTTTTGACTGGATACAAAACGTATTACCACATTTTGCATTTCAGATAGCTGTGTCTCATAGTTTGTTCCTATTTTCAGAAGTGAAAGGCATGTAATTCATAAAATTCTTACCTATGATGAGGCAGAATGGTGAGGAATATTTGGTCTCACTATGCAGGACGATTATTAGGAACCTATCAAATTATCTTCTCCATTAGCAAGTATAAAATACTGAAAGACATGTCTTTTCCATTAAACACTTCCAGTGTCCTCCTGAAGCCAAAGGGAATTCCAATGTGTAAGTCCCTGAGCATAGGATTTGGTCTAACATATTTAAATGGATACATTAAGATTCTCTAAGTTTTCTGCAAACCTTTTTTGGCTGCACATCTCACTTCGCTGTGGTCAAATTTAGTCTTTGGGGTGGACTCTCAAAACTTCCTGTTCCTACTGCAACCTCGTCCACCACCACCAACTTCCCATGCTCTCTCTGTCTCCGTTAGCTCTGAAAATCTCGGGATGGACTGAATTGTTGCTGTTACTCCTTCTTCTGCATTAGATGGCCCTGTAGCAGCTTCTCCTGAGCCTTTCACCAGTGGGGCATCACTAAGAAGACAGTTACATGAGGAAAATTAAACTCCTCCACACAATTCCCCTGTGAAAACTTCTCAGCGTGGAGCTGACCTAAACATGGTAAGACTCAGCAGTCACACACAGCCATTGTGGAAAGTATCTTTCCTTTGTACTTCTTGACACTATTATAATTAAAATTCTGTTTAAAGTCAGACTCCCCTGTTTATCTGTAAACTCTAGAAGAGTAGAGATAATGCTTCTTTTGTGTATCACTGAGCCCCTAGGGTCAGGCACAGAGTAAGCACCAAATGGCTATTTGTGGAATTAGTTGAATACAATGGCATATTAACCTTAAAGGTTAATTTGACCCTTCTACTTTATTCTAATGCCATAAATTATTTTTAAGGCTACACATCACTATTAATGATTACAATTATCCATAAATTTGCTGGATTTAATGTCTCTGTTTTATTCATTACTAAGAAATATATTCATACCATCCCAACATGGGACAAAAGAGCAACTATGGTAGATATTAAGTCTTCACCCACCCAAAGATACCTTTCAATTAATCATTCTGCAAGCAGTCTTTAGGTATTTATTGAACACCTGCTTTGGGCTTAGTGCTGTACTAGGTGCTGCGGACACCACAGAAGTAATTTTAGGAATGATTCTTCTCTGTAGAAGCATGGTCTCTATGGGGGAAATGAGACTTGTGAAACAGTAGCCAACACTATGTTACCCATAGTAAGTAGTGATTTGTGCTCTACAGACTATATCTATTATAAGTTTCAGAAGAAAGGGCAAGAGAGAGTAATGAAAGGAAAGTCAGTGGCACTTTCTAAGAGACATGGTGCTTGAGGGGGACATGGCATGATGGGCAGGATTTGGGTACCAGGATGAGGTGAACACATCAGGCATAAAAACCTGGCAAAGTTGAAGAAATGAAATGGTTACAGTGTGTTTATCTGAAAGTCAGCCTAAACTAATTATAAGGCACTGTGTGTTGGGTTGAAAATGGGAATAACATGTGATTGAAAGAGTACTGCAGATTGACAAACATCCTTGGAAGTGACTGTGAACTCAAGAGTGTGAAACAGCATTGGGTATATCTGAACAGAAGAGAGACAATAAAAATAGTGTTTACAGATAATTAGTGTAGCAGTGACATCCAGGATGGACAAAGAGCAGTAATATGAACAGAGAGAGTACCCGCTGCACTGCACGCAGTGAAGAAGCAGATGGAGTCTGGGTAGTCCCAGCTAAGATGCTGCTGCATAATCCAGGTTGGGGGTGGTCTGAGTCCAGACCACGGTGGTTATCGGGGAGAATGAAAACAAAGAGAGACTTGGGAGGAAAAGAGAAAAGGAAACGATTACTGGTTGGGGAAAGGGCCGGCTGGCTTTGGGACTAGAAGAATAAAAGTGCCAGTAATAAAAACACCTTGGAGCAGAAACTGACTTGAGCCAGTGATGGACACTTAGGGTTCAGGCAGGTGACTAAATGATGTGTGGGGAGAGAGCAAAATCACAGTGTTCTAAAAAATAGTTGGATGTTGACAAATAAGAAAGTCAAGGAAATGTTTGAAATTGATGGGTCATGGGTAAATCTCAATATGCTACACAAACTCAGTTCCTCAGAAAAGTCTTTCTGACCAACTCCACTCCTCTCCTCTTTAGGCCAGGTCTCCAGATTATATACTCTAATTATAATTACTTTTCCTTTGGGGCCTTTATCAAAACTCTTATTAATATTAGCAACATGATTTGTTTAATGTCTCTCTGTTTTGTTAGACTGAAATTTCCAAGGGTATAGGATTTGTGTTATTCCCAGTGATCTTTCAAACAAGACAAAGGATAAAAACATATTTAAAGTCCAAAAAGATCAACAGGTAAACCCTTTAGTATAATGACAACAGTGTTCTTGAAGTGCTCTCACAAAAATATATTGAAAATTACAGACTTTTGCATGGTCTGAAGGGTTCTGTGAATGACTAAAGAACAGGCACACGAGCCTGCATGTCAGAGAGTTTCCTGGACACAACTGTCTGTCTTAGAAGCATAGAGCTGACATCTGTGGTTGGACTTGGCCACCCATTCGACCTATGATGAGGAATATGCTGAATGACCAAGAAACTGATTATGAAATTTAGAATATCAACAAACCATTTAGGCAGGCATTTTGGAAGAGTGACAGTAGATACAGGAAAGTTGCAAGGTTGGGCTGGTTATAAGCCTCACCACCTCATCAGGATTTCCTATAAGGCACACTGAAGGAAATTACATCCTGTGGGAAGGCAGAATAACAACAGCAACCCAGCTAACACTAAAGAACACTTACGATATGCCAACACGGCCTTGGGCCCTTTAAAGGCTAAGTAACCTGCCCAAGATGCCTCAGCTTGTAGTAGCTGAAGTGATTTCGAACCCGACAGCCTACATCAAAGATACCGTCCACCTAGGAAGGGAAGTGCAACACATCCCTTTCATGCTAGGGACATGCAGGAAATGGTTATCAAGCACCTCTTCCCTTTAGATGCTGCCGTTTCCTCATGAAATGGGGGATACTTGTGGTACCTACTTAATAGGGTTTTGATGAGGGTTATGAGTTAAAAGTATAAAAAGCTCTTAGAAAATTGTCTGGCACAGAGAATGAATATATTAAATGTTACCTGTTATAATGATGATGATGATGATGATGATGATGGTATAAATAACATAGTAAATGAGAGCAATATCCTGAAGATGGCGAATAAAAATGTATTAAGGGTTCATACAGGGATAGCTACAAACATTCTAGTATGAGCAGAGTGGTGGGAAGTACAGGAAGTCCACTTCTGATGCAGAAATCTAAAGTCAGATGGATCTCACCTCAGAGTAAGAGGCCCAATGAGAGGCATAATTGGCACCGTGTCCATCCTTGGCCTTCTTTTAATCCTGCCTCCCCCTTTCCTAGATAAGCTCATATACTCCCTGGCTTTCATTACCCTCTATGCTCCCCCAAATTCCAAATGTTTATTTGTAACTCAAACCTCCTTCCTCTGAGCTCCAGGACTCCAAATTGAACTGTCGATTTGGTATAATAACAACGCACAGTAACTGTGCCTTTTCTTATTATAGACCCACCACTCCTTGGCTCCACTGGAATCATGTCACAAGCAAGCTCAACCTGTCCATAACTGAATTTGTGATCCACCCTCTAACACCATCTTCATCTTCCCACAACCATCTGGTGGCTCACCCTTGACATCTTCTCTTCCCTCACTCCTGCTTATCTAAATAGACCCAAGAGCTCTCATTTCCATTTTCTAAAACTCATCTGACCCAGTGCTTTTCTCTCCTTTTCCAGGCAATGTCCCTCTCACCTGAACTACTACAACCACTAGCCCCGCCATAAACACTCTTGGCTCCCTCTACACTTTTTTCAATCCAGCATCATAGTACAAATCTGATTGTTTCTTCCCAGCTGAAAATCCAACAATGGCTGCCTATCTCACTTACGGATTAAAACCCAAATTCCTATACACATCCCACAACACACTGAGGTATGCTTCCCACTCTGACATCTCAGGCCTGATTCGATGGTGTGCTCCCAGCTAAGCTCCAGGCAGGAGCTCTGCCTGGAGCTCTTTACTGACTCAGGGTCTTCTTACATGCTGTTCTCTTTGTCTGGAAGTTTTCTCTGCTCTTCTCATTTGGCTTCATTGTCCAAATCCTGTGGCTCTAAGCATAAATGTCCCTGCCTCACAAAAGCCTCCCTGATTCCCTAGATCTGTCAGGGCTCCCTGTAACACACTCTCACATCACCATCTACTTGAACTCTGCAGCACATTCCATAGTTATAATGTGATTAGTCATGTTCCATAGTTAGTCAGTCATGTGATTTTCTGTGTAATATTTCTTCATAGTTGGGAAGAATCTGTAAGTACTTGCCCTGTTCACTTCTGTATTCTTGATATCAACACGGTGCCTGAAGTTAAAACATCCCACTGAATACTTGAAAAATGAGTGAAAAAGAGCTTCTACTAAATTTTACAAATAGCAGCTGCATTCACAAACCAGAGCAGTCACGAAGTCAAACCATCTTCCATGAATGAACACCCTCCATCAGTCACGCTGGCCTCAGTCAGGGTGATAATATAAACACCGTGAATGGCAGTGACCACCTTGACCACAGCCACAAACCAGGCACATCCACAATGTGCCTTTTACTGACTCTTACTCAAATACCGATTTCCCCCTTTCTGATATTTTTCAGAATTGAGAGTGGTTAGGGTTGTTTTGCAATGCATCTGTTTTTAAAAAGGAAAACATCTGTTTTCCACTGAAAACAGTGTTTTCCATTATTTAATTTTCTACATTAATGAAAGGCGGAGGGAGCAATTATTTTTTTGGAATCACAGGCCATTTCATATACATAGTGAAGAACTGACTACATACAAACATACAGTTTGCAAAACATTGCAAAATCTGCAAGGAGAAGCACCTACTTGTCACTGTAACCTAATCTTTTTTCTTCCACTAACACCCAACATCATCCCAAAGTAAAAATCAATTTCCAAATGGAATAGAATCATGTTGGCAGCACAAGAAATGTGAAAAAAAGATTGCCATCTGGAAAATGAGTATTAATAACTAAAGAACTTCAGGTTCTAACATAAATGAAAGAGATTTAAAAGATCTTGACAATATTCCTCTTTCACAAAATTAACCATATTTTATAGTGTTGAAAAACTCATTGGGAGGCCTCAAATACATTACATGAATTTGCTAAAAGTAATTCAGTGATACTAAAAAATTGACAAAGAACATGCTTTTTTCTCTGAGAAAGAATGTGTGAAATTGTGTCATATTTATTGAATCCTGCTGTGGTAGGCAAGTAAGATGCTGATATGCATGGAGTACAACCAAGAATAATACCCTGTCACTAGAACTGGTTTTTTTTTTTTATAAGATGGATGGGAGAAAAGCTGCACTTGGGGATATTAGCTTTGTTTGATATATTGATGGAAAATGACTTTCTATTGCAATTTTCCATCCTTCTGTGTATTTTCCATCCTTCTTATGAAGGAAAGAATACATTTTGTTCAATTCCCTCAGTGTTATGCCATCCAGTGAGGCAAGAGAAGAAAACTATCCCACTGCTGCTTGCTGTTTGCTCTGCCTGTATGACTTATAGGGGAAAAAGTCTGCCTATATCCTCTTAAATTCAGCTAGAATGTATGCATCAGTGCATGCCTAACAACAGGGCATTATGATACTGCAGTGCAGTTTTCAGGATATAATCTAACCCTTGTCATTTAAATCCTCTTCAGAGACGTGGGAACAAGAGATTATTAACCCAGTCTCTTACAGTTTGCCTAGACCATAAGATGTAAAGTTACATAAAAACTCTCCAGAAAGTAGGCATAGAGGGAACTTTCCTCAACATAATAAAGGCCATATATGACAAACCCACGGCCAACATCATCCTCAATGGTGAAAAACTGAAACCATTTCCACTAAGATCAGGAACAAGACAAGTTTGCCCACTCTCACCACCACTATTCAACATAGTTTTGGAAGTATTAGCCACAGCAATCAGGGAAGAAAAGGAAATAAAAGGAATCCAAATTGGAAAAGAAGAAATAAAGATGTCACTGTTTGCAGTGACATGATACTATACATAGAGAATCCTAAAGATACTACCAGAAAACTACTGGAGCTAATCAATGAATTTGGTAAAGTAGCAGGATACAAAATTAATGCACAGAAATCTCTGGCATTCCTATACACTAATGATGAAAAATCTGAAAGTGAAATTAAGAAAATACTCCCATTTACCATTGTAACAAAAAGAATAAAATATCTGGCTTCCCTGGTGGCGCAGTGGTTGAGAGTCCACCTGCTGATGCAGGGGACATGGGTTCGTGCCCCGGTCTGGGAAAATCCCACATGCTGAGGAGTGGCTGGGCCCGTAAGCCATGGCCACTGAGCCTGCGCGTCCAGAGCCTATGCTCCGCAACGGGAGAGGCCACAACAGTGAGAGGCCTGCGTATCTCTCTCTCTCTCTCACACACACACACACACACACACACACAGAATAAAATATCTAGGAAAAAACCTACCTAAGGAGACAAAAGACCTGTATGCAGAAAATTATAAGACACTGAAGAAAGAAATTAAAGATGATACAAACAGATGGAGAGATATACCATGTTCTTGGACTGGAAGAATCAACACTGTGAAAATGACTCTACTACCCAAAGCAATCTACAGATTCAATGCAATCCCTATCGAACTACCAATGGCATTTTTCACAGAACTAGAACAAAAAATTTCAAAATTTGTATGGAAACACAAAAGACCCCGAGTAGCCAAAGCAATCTTCAGAAGGAAAAACAGAGCTGGAGGAATCAGGTTCCCTGACTTCAGGCTATACTACAAAGCTACAGTAATCAAGACAGTATGGTACTGACACAAAAACAGAAATATTGATCAATGGAACAGGATAGAAAACCCAGAGATAAACCCATACACATATGGTCACCTTATCTTTGATAAAGGAGGCAAGAATATACAATGGAGAAAAGACAGCCTCTTCAATAAGTGGTGCTGGGCAAACTGGACAGGTACATGTAAAAGTATGAAATTGGAACACTCCCTAACACCATACACAAAAATAAACTCTAAATGGATTAAAGACCTAAATGTAAGGCCAGACACTATCAAACCTTTAGAGGAAAACATAGGAAGAACACTCTATGACATAAATCACAGCAAGATCCTTTTTGACCCACCTCCCAGAGAAATGGAAATAAAAACAAAAATAAACAAATGGGACCTAATGAAACTTAAAAGCTTTTGCACAGCAAAGGAAACCATAAACAAGACCAAAAGACAACCCTCAGAATGGGAGAAAATATTTGCAAATGAAGCGACTGACAAAGGATTAATCTCCAAAATTTACAAGCAGCTCATGCAGCTCAGTATCAACAAAACAAACTATCCAATCCAAAAATGGGCAGAAGACCTAAATAGACATTTCTCCAAAGAAGATATACAGACTGCCAACAAACACATGAAAGAATGCACCACATCATTAATCATTAGAGAAATGCAAATCAAAACTACAATGAGATATCATCTCATACCAGTCAGAATGGCCATCATCAAAAAAATCTACAAACAATAAATGCTGGAGAGGGTGTGGAGAAAAGGGAACACTCTTGCACTGTTGGAGGGAATGTAAATTGATACAGCCACTATGGAGAACAGTATGGAGGTTCCTTAAAAAACTACAGATAGAATTACCATATGACCCAGCAATCCCACTACTGGGCATATACCCTGAGAAAACCATAATTCAAAAAGAGTCATGTACCAAAATGTTCATTGCAGCTCTATTTACAATAGCCAGGACATGGAAGCAACCTAAGTGTCCATCAACAGATGAATGGATAAAGAAGATGTGGCACATATATACAATGGAATATTACTCAGCCATAAAAAGAAACAATATTGAGTTATTTGTAGTGAGGTGGATGGACCTAGAGTCTGTCATACAGAGTGAAGTAAGTCAGAAAGAGAAAAACAAATACCGTGTGCTAACACATATATATGGAATTTAAGGAAAAAAAATGTTCTGAAGAACCTAGGGGCAGGACAGGAATAAAGACGCAGACGTAGAGAATGGACTTGACGACATGGGGAGGGGGAAGGGTAAGCTGGGACGAAGTGAGCGAGTGGCATGGACATATATACACTAACAAAGGTAAAATAGATAGCTAGTGGGAAGCAGCCGCATAGCACAGGGAGATCAGCTCAGTGCTTTGTGATCACCTAGAGGGGTGGGATAGGGCGGGTGGGAGGGAGGGAGACGCAAGAGGGAAGAGATATGGAAACATATGTATATGTATAACTGGTTCACTTTGTTATAAAGCAGAAGCTAACACACCATTGTAAAGCAATTATACTCCAATAAAGATGTTAAAAAAAAAAGATGTAAATTACAAATCAGTTTTTGGCTGTTTTAGGGCAGGTTACATGAACCAGAGAAGCAGAGGCAGCCAATCTGCAGAGTTGATAATGCAAAAAGAGCAGAGAGGAGCAATGAAAAAATATGACAGGGAGTCCTAAGGAGGTCTGAGGTCCTGGTTCTCTTACTCTCTACCCTATGGATGCATCAGTGAAGAAGACAAATTCTTCCTCTGTTGCCTTTGGCATCTTTTAGAACAAGTGACACAACTCAATTGGGGAAGCGAGGAGAAAGAAATCACCTAAACTAGATTATATATACCCCATTAGGGAAGGCACCACATATTAGGGTTCTGGGAACCGCTTTAAGTCTGGAACAATAATAGGTGCTAAGTAACTTTTTCTTGAATAAATGAATGATCATTTCATATGTAAGGGTAGAAGTGGTGGAAATAACTAGAGTGGTACATGAATTTCCTATGTTATATCAATAGGCATATCAAGCACAAATATTTGAAACATATAGAGTTACAATGTAATTTAGTTGTTAAGGGCATGTGCATTGGAGCCAGAGTCAAACTGAATCCCAGCTTTACCACTTGGCAAGGATGCCATCTTAGACATGTAGGTAACCTCTCAGTGCCTCAATTTCTTCATCTGTGAAGTGGAAATAATTACAGTATCTACCTCAAATAATCTCTGTGAAGATTGCATGAGCTGAAAATTAGTAAAGTGCTTAGAACAGTGCCTGGTGCACGTAACCATTCTGAGTGTTAGCTGTCATTTTAATGACTTAACATATCTACTACTAAAATTCTAGACTGTAGTACTCAGTAAGTTTATTCTCAATAAGTTATTCTCAATAAGTTTAGCTTTGCATTATTCTTTACTTTTTTTCATGTCTTTTTGTCCTGTACTCCAGAACAATTTCCACAGTGCTGGGCAATAAAGAGGATATGAAAGGATCTCTGAGATCCTTATTTTCCAGGTGAGGGACCAAGGCCCAGAGTCAGCAAGGGAGTTGTCCAAGACTACAGCTCTCACGGCAGAACCAGACCTAGAATCTAGATCTAACTTCATGTTATTCTCAAACATTGTAATCAAAGAAAAAGATTTAAAAGGGAAATGTTTGTAAAATGGATACCCATCACAGAGATGCTAAAAGGTTTTAGTATAGAACTTTAATACTTGATTTTTTGGCATCAGGGAGTGAAGTTACAGTCCTCATTAATTTGTAGGAGTTTTTGTAAAATAATTTATTATACAGGATACTTGCAGCAGGGCCTGACTTTTTTTTCCTAGTTATGTAACTTATGTGAAATTGATGAAAAATGTTTAGCTCAACTTGAAGCGATAAATCACTCATTGTGATGTCCCAGAGCCTAAGAATATAGTTTTTATTAAAAACAAACAAGCAGACAAATAAGTCAGTAGGTTTTCTAAAACCAATTCTTGGGTGTTCTAAGAGAAACTTCAGTTATAAAACAACTGTGAGCATTGTTCACAACTGTGAGCATTGTTCACACTAGTTACCATTATAATGCAAGCTCTTACTTTTGTGGGCTGGCAGCATCCTCGAATATGGACAGGTGTTCAGAGTTCGTGCATTTCAGTGTGAATGCTCATCGCCAACAGCCACAGCACAGGATAAGTAAACTTCCACTGTCTTTCCCCTATTGTCTAAACTGTTAAGCAATTAGAAGTCCAAGGCATTTACTTAGTTGAGAATAGTGTTTTTATCACCAATTCTATGTCCCCGTTTTTCTAGCGCATACAAATCACCAAAGTATTTTAACCTCAAATTTTATTTAAATTTAAAAGTTGCCATTAATCACCAAAGAGCAGTTGAGATTCAACTAGGATTCAAGGAAGTCATATAAGATTCCCTGAATTAAAAGAAAAATTTGTAATTTCTTTATCATTTTAAAATTCTTATTGACAAGTCAACCTTTGAATTTATAGATTCTAGCTCATAATAACTTCTTCAGCAGGATATATTGTTCAGAAAAAAAGAACCTCAAATGCCTGGGTATCTCTTCCACTATATTTTTTTCAACAAACCTTTCAGTTATACCACAGATTACTCTAATATTTGCCGTAATCTTCAGAAACAATAGTTTTCTCAAGAAAATGTATTAAAAGAAATGGTATACTATAACTCAACTGAATTGAACTATAACAAATTTCTCTAGAAAGAGATAAAAGTTTTATTTTATCTAAAATATTTTAGTAATGTGAGAATCTTTATTCTAAAGACTATGAAGAAAATTAACTCATGTGACCAGTTTAATATCAATATTTACTTAGACAAAGAAAGAAGGCTTCTGCTTTACCATCAAGACCATAAAGAAAAACAATAAAAATATCAGAGAGGTGGCAGATACTGTCTGTGTTAACTGGAGAAAGAAAAGGAAAAGAGTTTCTGTTAAGGCAAGCCTCTTGATATGTTCAGTACTATTTTCCAAAAGAATATCTTTCAAATTTATTTTTGAAATCTGCTTCTCAAATACAATGTTAATAGGGAGCTATGGCTAAAGAAAAAAGGGAAAAAATGCCCTTCAGGTGAATATCAGATGTTTGAGAGTTTCTCTTCCACATCACTCTGCTCTCTAGTGGTGAACAGCACTGTTCAATAGTTGATAATGTATTTTCTAACAAAAAGAAAAAGTGGATTTGAGGTCAGTTTCTCATGTGTCTCAATATCTGATTTGTATTTTAATATTAAGATTTAGTTGTTTACATTACTTAGGAATGAATTCCTTTAAACTCTTCCAGATTACATATGTTGCCATATTCCAATATGTTTATAAAGAATATGGATAAATTTCAACTTTAAATGAGTTTGAGGCTTAAATAGTTTCCAGATATTAGAAGAACTAGAAGAACTAGTTGGAAGATGATCTAGGTAAACCCCTTAAAAAAATGAAACTTAGTTCTTCCTCTTCAAAAAAAGTGGATATATTAAATGGAAGAATATGTATTTTCTTTTAATTTAAAGCTTCTGTATTCAAAACTTAGGCTATTTCTTGCCAGTTGCATTTAATTTTATTAACTGTACAATTTTAAATAATGTTTATAAAATGAATTACATCAAATAGAAAGATTTGTTGAGGATCATTACTGTATAGTTAAATAGGTATAGTTTAAATCTCTGATGTTGCTTACAAATTTCTAGTCCATCAAGCAACAGACATTTGTTCTGTCTAACTAATCTACTGCAGAATAATTACAAGTTCTTGGTGGAGATCTTAAACAATTATAAGGGATCATCCCCTTAACACTTTAATTTTATAAAAGAGAAGCTTTAAAATTACACCAGGAGAAGACAGTTCTTTGTTTCACTCAATTTAATTACATGCTCTATTTCTTCTATAAAGATAAAATTAGGCACTTATTCAATCCTGAAATTCTTAGATTAATTAAAAACAAAGTTGCTACTCCTACATTTATGAGTGAGCCATTAATGTATAGTATAAATAAATAGATACACTTACCTGGAATGAAAACAGAAAGAGCTGAAAACGCTTGAGAAAGTTTCAATAGATAGAAAAGAAACTGAAACAGCAGTATCCACTACCACCGGCTCAGCCTTTTGGCTTTTGTAAAAAGTGGCAGCAATAACCAGTTCAGGCCCAGTACCCTTGTGTTATGTAACATCTCATTAATATTAGCCATCAAACTGCTACCAAGCTGCTGAGGCACTAGAGGGCAAGAGTGTCACATGCAAGACCGGTCGCCAAGGGACAGGTTTGGGTACCACTTCGGGAAAACAGATGCTAACTAAGCTGATAAATAACACAATGCCTGAACGCAGCAGCGAACTTGTAATGTTTCTCAAACAATATTTAAAATGTCAATTTTCTGTCTAGCTGAAGAGTTAACAGGTTAATAAATCTGCATAAGCAAATAACCACACTATGCAAAACTTTCGGGATTATATTTACAAACCTACAGTCATCCAGGAAGCTATTTTTATTTTTCTTCACTGTCTAAATAAACTTATTTAAAACAGTAGGGGAAAGGACAATTAAATAAAACGAGTGGCGGTTTCAGGACCCCTTCAAACCGCGAGAAACTTGCCCTGACCGTGCGCGCCGCCTCTAGAGTCCGCATTCCAAGTCGCCGAGGACCGCCCGGTCCCTGGTGGTTCTCTCAGGCTGCGGGCGTCCACGGGATCCGCCTTCCCGGGTCCTCGGTCTCCGCGGCTCCTCGCGGCGGCCCCGCCGTTCGGGCTTCTCTCAGGGGCGACGAGGTGCCGGGAACCCGGAGGGGGCGGCCCCTCCCCTCGCGCGCCCGGGTCCCCGCGGCCGCGGCCGGTGGGCGCCTCGCGTATTCGGGAGCGCGGGCGGCGCCGGGCGGGAGCGGCCGCGGGGCGAGCGCGGCGGACGCGCGGGGGACTCGTGCGCTCGCTCCGACGCGCTCCGCGGCCCCGGGACCCGCCCGGCGGCGCCGGCGCCGCCCTCACGCTGCCTCCCGGCTCCCGACCCGCCCGCGCCCGCGCCCGCCCGCCGGCTTAAGGGGAGGAGGCGGGAGCCAGGGGGCTGGAGGAGCCTCTATCCGCCCGCCTCGCACCCGGGTCTGCCTGCCCGGCCCTCGTCTTGGGGACCCCGGGCGTCCCGCCCTGGTCGTCCGGTTCCGACGGCCACTGCGGGCAGTATTGGTAGCGGCCGCCAAGGATGAGAAGGGTTGCGCCGCGTGGGAAGTGGGTGCGAGTCCTTGAGGCGGCGCTGGGAAGGTGGGGCACACCCTCGTAGTCCCCTCTGGTCGCGCTCCCGCCAGTGACACTGGACCTGGCAGAGCACGGCGGGCGGCTTCGAGGTTGTAAGCCGGGAATTGCCTCTATTTGCGGGCTTTCTAAAGGCCACGTGTTCCAGCTCCTGAAGACAAATGGAAGGCCAACAACTGGAGCAACATTTTGGATACAAGGTGTGAGGTTACACTCTTCTAAACTATAGGTTGATCAGGAGCCTCAATCGAATGATTTTTTTTTTCTTTTAGATTCCATTTTGACCCACTAACATAACATAGTTTTACTAGTGGGGGAAGTGGATCTACTAATGATAACTTGTAGTGGATATTTGTGGTTTTGCTTCGCAGCTACTCGCTCCTCTTCATGGAAACAGTGCCCTCGTTTATTCTGAGGATCGTACCAGCACCCCTCGGCCCATAAGCTTCAGGTGATGTCAGCCACTACTGTGATTCACTGGGTGACCCACGACTCAGGTATGACCATTAGAAGCATTATATCTTCCTGGTAGCTAGGACTAGTTTACAGAAAAGTATATGACCAAGTCTGGCCAGTCAGAGACAAGAAAGCACCGTTTTGGGACTTTTTTTTGGCCCCCTTAAGAAAGGGACTCCCTTCCATTGGACTTTGCAGAGTGAGTTGTGAGCTTAGAGCTTCTTTGTGTCACCATGTGAAGTCTGGGAATGAAGCAAATACTCAGGCATACCTGCGAGTTGGAGGAAAGCTAAACCTAGATGGGGATATTTGAGCTCTGAACCCAGCTGCTGCTGAAAAAAGGTCCTAACTTTGGATATTTTCAAATACAAATCACCAAATTCAGTTTTGTCTTAAGGCAGCTTGAGTTGAAATTTCTGCCTTGTTGGAATTGAAAGAGACCCAAATGATACAGAAATTAAACATTTTGGTCGTTTATTAGCTTTAATGGAGCATTTGGATACTGTATAGCGAGATCTTCGATTAGATTCTCATGTTTTGAGTTAGCTTGGAATTTTAAAAAGCCTGAAAGTTGTGTATTCTTTTTGCTCTTTTGATAAAGAGGTTACAGAAGTAACTGAACGAATTACTCCTTCTGGAAGCCTATGAAAATGTCAAGATGGTAGAATTCTTTTGCCAGATGACATGCATTAGATTGGTTTTTAAAATTAATTAATTAATTTTGTTGTGGTTCCCCCCGCCCCCCACCCCCTGGGAGTCTTGTGCCTTTCAGGAATTTTAAGAACTTACTTTTTTTTTTTTAAATGCATCTTTTCCGGAGAACTTGCTCTGTCATCCAAGCACCTTTACAGTCTTCATTCCAGTTATAAAAATAAAAAAAAGAAAAATTATTGAACATCTACTAAATGGTCCACCTACTAAATATTAAATAATATTTTAATAAGAAAATAAAAGCAGGAACCTTCCCTGCTCTTCTGGTACTTATGTATTGATATAGGGGTAGGAGGTCAGGCTCTTCTACAAGATTTCAGGAAATAGAAAAGATTCATGAATCTTTGATTGGAGGCGCAAATTTCCTGAATCTTTGGGGAGAATTGCTACCTTCACCAGTGATTGCTACTCTAACTATCTAACTGGAAGTACAGACACCTTAGGATTCTGTGTTTTTTTCCTATGAGATAGTCAAGTCTTATAGATCTATTCCACAAGTTCCCATCAGTGCACATATGAAAGTTAACCCAGTGTAAGAGCAGATAGATATGTTGCCTATATTTCCTTCCTCTTTACTTGCCCAGCAGAAGGTAAAGAGGCAATAGGTAGCAGTGTCAACCATTGTCCCCTCTAGCCTTTCCTTCCTGTCTTCTTCCCTAACCCAGGAGTATTAAGGCCAGGGAATAATTTTTCTTCCCAAGAGATTCCAGTTTATGCAGCACTCATTTTAGACAGCAAAGAACCTGTGGCAGTGGCGGAAGCAGAGGTGGAGAAGATGTTCTAGCCCAGTGTCTCACATTTGTAAAGAACCTCAAATTTAGTATAATCTCTAAATGAACTTATACAATATTTTTTAATGTGATAAATGTGTTAGCTTTGGTTTAGACTTATGGGATAAACCACAGTTTTTGTATCTACCTTTAGCATATCTACTATTACTATTTACATAAATACTGGAGACCTCAAAAATGGAAGTTCAGGCTTCTGTCAACCTCTGAGAAGCCCTGAGGTAATATCAAATATATTTATCAGAGACCCAGCTCTGTAAATCAAATACCTGTGGAAACCATTAATAAGAAAGAAAAAGAACAAAACTATGCACTTTTATATATTGAAATATTCGACCCTTGTATTTAGTCACTCTGAAATAAGACACTGAATTATGGAGATTTAAGAATTTATGCTTTGTATAGTTTAAAAATTATTTGTATCTTTTGATGGTTTTTTTTCCCCTGCCTCTAAATACTTCTATGTGGAGGTGATGATTATGAAGGATTGGGAAACTCACTTCAATTTACAGTCTTCTTCTACTTTTCAGTGTCTAAATTAAAGCAACATACTATTCTAACAAGTTTTTTAAAATGCAAGTGTTAATAAAGAATACATCAGTATTTCTGACCTGAAATAACTAGTAAGTGTAGTATTACTTTTCTTGAAAATATTCAGCTTGGATCTATAGTTATAGTAATCAATGACACTGTTAAGCTGCTGAAAGGTAATGGATGAAGATTTGAAAGAAAGCATATTCTAGCTAGAAACTGCTAACTCAGCTCAAGGAAACGTACCCCAACTTTCTTCATTGTCTCAAGAGATGTTAAGTGAAAATAGATCAAAACCAAAAATCTCCCCAAGATGATTGGTTAGGAGGAAGAGAAATGGGAGTGGTATCGGCTTCTCAAAAGCCACAGAAAAGATGAATTTTACCTGCCTCTAAGTCTCCTTGCAGACATGCCTGTGAAAAGTGTACAAGGTTGAATTAGTAGTATGAAAATCTTGCCTTATTTTATAAAACACAAACTTAAACTTAATAGACTAGATTAGAGCAGTGGTTCTCAAATTCTAGGGTGCATCAGTATAATCTGGAAGGCTTATTAAATCACAGGTTGGTGGGCCCCACCCCAGAGTTTTGGATTCACTAGGAGTCCGGTAGGGTCGGAGAATTTGCATTTTTAACAAGCTGCCAGGTGAAGCAGATACTGCTAATCTGAGACTACACTTTAAGATCCCTTGCATTAGAGCATTATTGAGAACACAGGTTGTGTCTTAATGTGGGTCTATAAGAATGAACATTTATTGTTGTATAAATTATTTGGTTTTCAAAACTAATTCTCTTTTTTTATGTTACTCATAATAAATATACAGTAAAGTCAGGATTTTTTTAACATCTTTATTGAAGTATAATTGCTTTAAAATGGTGTGTTAGTTTCTGCTTTATAACAAAGCTATACATGTACATACATCCCAATATCTCCTCCCTCTTGCTTCTCCCTCCCACCCTCCCTATCCCACCCCTCTAGGTGGTCACAGAGCACCAAGCTGATCTCCCTGTGCTATGCAGCTGCTTCCCACTAGCTATCTATTTTACATTTGGTAGTGTATATATGTCCATGCCACTCTCTCACTTCCTCCTAGCTTACCCTTCCCCCTCCCCGTGTCCTCAAGTTCATTCTCTACCTCTTTATTCCTGTCCTGCCCCTAGGTTCTTCAGAACCTTTTTTTTTAAAATTTTTTTGTGGTACGCGGGCCTCTCACTGTTGTGGCCTCTCCCATTGCAGAGCACAGGCTCCGGATGCGCAGGCTCAGTGGCCATGGCTCATGGGCCTAGCTGCTCTGTGGCATGTGGGATCCTCCCAGACAGGGGCACGAACCTGTGTCCCCTGCATCGGCAGGCGGACTCTCAACCACTGCGCCACAAGGGAAGCCCCAGAACCTTTTTTTTTGTTGTGGTTGTTTTTTTAGATTCCATATATATGTGTTAGCATACGGTATTTGTTTTTCTCTTTCTGACTTACTTCACTCTGTATGACAGACTCTAGGTCCATCCACCTCACTACAAATAACTCAATATTGTTTCTTTTTATGGCTGAGTAATATTCCATTGTATATATGTGCCACATCTTCTTTATCCATTCATCTGTCGATGGACACTTAGGTTGCTTCCATGTCCTGGTTATTGTAAATAGAGCTGCAATGAACATTGTGGTACATGACACTTTTTGAATTATGGTTTTCTCAGGGTATATGCCCAGTAGTTGGATTGCTGGGTCGTATGGTAGTTCTATTTTTAGTTTTTTAAGGAACCTCCGTTGTGTTCTCCATAGTGGCTGTATCAGTTTACATTCCCACCAACAGTGCAAGAGGGTTCCTTTTCCTCCACAACTCTTCCAGCATTTACTGTTTGTAGATTTTTTTAAAACATCTTTATTGGAGTATAATTGCTTTACAATGCTGTGTTAGTTTCTGCTTTATAACAAAGTGAATCAGTTATACATATACACATGTTCCCATTTCTCTTCCCTCCTACGTCTCCCTCCCTCCCACCCTCCCTATCCCACCCCTCTAGGCAGTCACAAACCACATAGCTGATCTCCCTGTGCTACACAGCTGCTTCCCACTAGCTATCCACTTTACGCTTGGTAGTGTATATATTTCCATGACACTCTCTCACCTCGTCACAGCCTACCCCTCCCCCTACCCATATCCTCAAGTCCATGCTCTAGTAGGTCTGTGTCTTTATTCCTGTCTTACCCCTAGGTTCTTCATGATCTTTTTTTTCCCTTAGATTCCATATATATGTGTTAGCATACGGTATTTGTTTTTCTCTTTCTGACTTAACTTCACTCTGTATGACAGACTCTAAGTCCATCCACCTCACCACAAATAACTCTATTTTGTTTCTTTTTATGGCTGAGTAATATTCCGTTGTATATATGTGCCACATCTTCTTTATCCATTCATCTGTTGATGGACACTTAGGTTGCTTCCATGTCCTAGCTATTGTAAATAGAGCTGCAATGAACATTTTGGTACATGACTCTTTTTGAATTATGGTTTTCTCAGGGTATATGCCCAGTAGTGGGATTGCTGGGGCATATGGTAGTTCTATTTGTAGTTTTGTAAGGAACCTCCATACTATTCTCCATAGTGGCTGAATCAATTTACATTCCCTCCAACAGTGCAAGAGTGTTCCCTGTTTTCCACACCCTCTCCAGCATTTATTGTTTCTAGATTTTTTGATGATGGCCATTCTGACTGGTGTGAGATGATATCTCATTGTAGTTTTGATTTGCATTTCTCTAATGATTAATGATGTGGAGCATTCTTTCATGTGTTTGTTGGCAGTCTGTATATCTTCTTTGGAGAAATGTCTATTTAGGTCTTCTGCCCATTTTTGGATTGGGTTGTTTGTTTTTTTGATATTGAGCTGCATGAGCTGCTTGTAAATTTTGGAGATTAATCCTTTGTCAGTTGCTTCATTTGCAAATATTTTCTCCCATTCTGAGTGTTGTCTTTTGGTCTTGTTTATGGTTTCCTTTGCTGTGCAAAAGCTTTTAAGTTTCATTGGGTCCCATTTGTTTATTTTTGTTTTTATTTCCATTTCTCTAGGAGGTGGGTCAAAAAGGATCTTGCTGTGATTTATGTCATAGAGTGTTCTGCCTATGTTTTCCTCTAAGAGTTTGATAGTTTCTGGATTTGCATTTAGGTCTTTAATCCATTTTGAGCTTATTTTTGTGTATGGTGTTAGGGAGTGTTCTAATTTCATTCTTTTACATGTAGCTGTCCAGTTTTCCCAGCACCACTTCTTAAAGGGGCTGTCTTTTCTCCATTGTATATTCTTGCCTCCTTTATCAAAAATAAGGTGACCATATGTGTGTGGGTTTATCTCTGGACTTTCTATCCTGTTCCATTGATCTATATTTCTGTTTTTGTGGCAGTACCATACTGTCTTGATTACTGTAGCTTTGTAGTATAGTCTGAAGTCAGGGAGCCTGATTCCTCGAGCTCCATTTTTCTTTCTCAAGATTGCTTTGGCTATTTGGGGTCTTTTATATTTCCATACAAATTTTGAAATTTTTTGTTCTAGTTCTGTGAAAAATGCCATTGGTAGTTCGATAGGGATTGCATTGAATGTGTAGATTGCTTTGGGTAGTATAGTCATTTTCACAATGTTGATTCTTCCAATCCAAGAGCGTGGTGTATCTCTCTCTCCATCTGTTTGTATCATCTTTAATTTTTTTCATTAGGGTCTTATGGTTTTCGGCATACAGGTCTTTGTCTCCTTAGGTAGGTTTATTCCTAGGTATTTTATTCTTTTTGTTGCAGTGATAAATGGGAGTGTTTCCTTAGTTTATCTTTCAGATTTTTCATTATTAGTATGTAGGAATGCAACAGATTTCTGTGCATTAATTTTGTATCCTGCTACTGTACCAAATTTATTGATTAGCTCTAGTAGTTTTCTGGTAGCGTCTTTAGGATACTCTCTGTTTGGTATCATGTAATCTACAAACAGTGACATCTTTATTTCTTCTTTTCCAATTTCGATTCCTTTTATTTTGTTTTCTTCCCTGATTGCTGTGGCTAAAACTTCCAAAACTATGTTGAATAATGGTGGTGAGAGTGGACAACCTTGTCTTGTTCCTGATCTTAGTGGAAATGGTTTCAGTTTTCCACCATTGAGAATGATGTTGGCTCTGGGTTTTTCATATATGGCCTTTATTATGTTGAGGCAAGTTCCCTCTATGCCTACTTTCTGGAGGGTTTTTATCATAAATGGGTGTTGAACTTTACTGAAAGTTTTATCTGCATCTACTGAAGTGATCATATGGTGTTTCTCCTTCAGTTTGTTAATATGGTTTATCACATTGATTGATTTGTATGTATTAAAGAATCCTTGCATTCCTGGGATAAATCCCACTTGATCATGGTGTATGATCCTTTTAATGTGCTATTGGATTCTGTTTGGTAGTATTTTGTTGAGGGTTTTTGCATCTGTGTTCATCAGTGATATTGTCCTGTAGTTTTCTTTCCTTGTGACATCTTTGTCTGGTTTTGGTATCAGTGTGATGGTGGCCTTGTAGAATGAGATTGGGAGTGTTCCTCACTCTGCTGTGTTTTAGAAGAGTTTGAGAAGGATAGGTGTTAACTTGTCTCTAAATGCTTGATAGAATTTGCCTGTGAGGCCATCTAGTCCTGGGCTTTTCTTTGCTGGAAGATTTTTTTTTTTTTTTTTACATCTTTATTGGAGTATAATTGCTTTACAATGGTGTGTTAGTTTCTGCTTTATAACAAAGTGAATCAACTATACATATACATATATCCCCATATGTCTTCCCTCTTGCATCTCCCTCCTTCTCACCCTCCCACCCCTCTAGGTGGTCAAAAAGCACCTAGCTGATCTGCCTGTGCTATGCGGCTGCTTCCCACTAGCTATCTACCTTACGTTTGGTAGTGTATATATGTCCATGCTACTCTCTCGCTTTGTCACAGCTTACCCTTCCCCCACCCCATATCCTCAAGTCCATTCTCTAGTAGGTCTGTGTCTTTATTCCCATCTTACCCCTAGTTTCTTCATGACATTTTTTTTTTTCTTAGATTCCATATATATGTGTTAGCATACGGTATTTGTCTTTCTCTTTCTGGCTTACTTCACTCTGTATGAAAGACTCTAGGTCCATCCACCTCACTACAAATAACTCAGTTTCCCCTATTTTATCTTCCAGGTCACTTATCCGTTCTTATCCCTTAGTTATTCTGCTATTGATCCCTTCTAGAGTATTTTTAATTTCATTTATTGTGTTGTTGATTGTTGCTTGTCTCCTCTTTAGTTCTTTTAGGTCCTTGTTAAATGTTTCTTGCATTTTCTCTATTCTATTTCTAAGATTTTGGATCATCTTTATTATCATTATTCTGTATTCTTTTTCAGGTAGACTGCCTATTTCCTCTTCATTTGTTAGGTCTGATGGGGTTTTGTCTTGCTCCTTCATTTGCTGTGTGTTTTTCTGTCTTCTCATTTTGCTTATCTTACTGTGTTTCAGGTCTCCTTTTTGCAGGCTGCAGGTTCGTAGTTACTGTTGTTTTTGGTGTCTGTCCCCAGTGGCTAAAGTTGGTTCAGTGGGTTGTGTAGGCTTCCTGGTGGAGGGGACTAGTGTCTGTGTTCTGGTGGATGAGGCTGGATCTTGACTGTCTGGTGGGCAGGTCCACGTCTGGTGGTGTGTTTTGGGGTGTCTGTGGCCTTATTATGATTTTCAGCCGCCTCTGTGCTAATGGATGGGGTTGTGTTCCTGTCTTGCTAGTTGTTTGGCATAGGGTGTGCAACACTGTAGCTTGCTGGTCGTTGAGTGAAGCTGGGTATTGGTGTTTAGATGGAGATCGCTGCGTGATTTTCACCGTTTGATATTACGTGGATTTGGGAGGTCTCTTGTGGACCAGTGTTCTGACGTTGGCTCTCACACCTCAGAGGCACAGCACTGACTCCTGGCTGCAGCACCAAGAGCCTTTCATCCACTCGGCTCAGAATAAAAGGGAGAAAAAGTAGAAAGAAAGAAAGAAAGAAAGAGGATAAAATAAAATAAAGTTATTAAAATAAAAAATAATTACTAAGAAATTTTTTTTTGAAAAGTAAAAAAACAAAACAAATCAAAACAAAAACAAAAACAGACGGACAGAACCCTAGGACAAATGGTGAAAGCAAAGTTATAGAGACAAAATCTCACACAGAAGCATACACATACACACTCACTAAAAAGGAAAAGGGGGAAAAATAATAAATCTTGCTCTCAAAGTTCACCTCCTCAATTTGGGATGATTTGATGTCTATTCAGGTATTCCACAGATGCAGGGTACATCAAGTTGATTGTGGAGATTTACTCCGCTGCTCCTGAGGCTGCTGGGAGAGATTTCCCTTTCTCTTCTTTGTTCACACAAAGCTCCTGGTGTTCAGCTTTGTATTTGGCCCCACCTCTGCATGTAGGTCGCCGGAGGGCGTCTGTTCTTCGCTCAGACAGGACGGGGTTAAAGGAGCAGCTGATTCGGGGGCTCTGCCGCACTCAGGCCGGGGGGAGGGAGGGGTACAGATGCGGGGCGAGCCTGCGGCGGTAGAAGCCAGAGTGACATTGCACCAGCCTGAGGCCCGCCGTGCGTTCTTCTGGGGAAGTTTTCCCTGGATCACGGGACCCTGGCAGTGGCGGGCTGCACAGGCTCCCAGGTGGGGAGGTGTGGAAAGTGACCTGTGCTCGCACGCAGGCTTCTTGGTGGCGGCAGCAGCGGCCTTAGCATCGCATGCCCGTCTCTGGGGTCTGAGGTGATCGCCGCGGCTCACGCCCGTCTCTGGAGCTCTTTTAAGCAGCGCTCTTAATCCCCTCTCCTCGCGCACCAGGAAACAAAGAGGGAAGAAAAAGTCTCTTGCCTCTTCAGCAGCTCCAGACTTCTCCCGGACTCCCTCCCGGCTAGCCGTGGCGCACTAGCCCCTGCAGGCTGTGTTCACGCAGCCAGTCCTCTCCCTATGATCTGTCGGAAGACCGAACCTCAGCTCCCAGCCCTGCCCTCCCCGGCGGGTGAGCCGACAAGCCTCTTGGGCTGGTGAGTGCCGGTCGGCTCTGATCCTCTGTGTGGGAATCTCTCCGCTTTGCCCTCTGCACCCCTGTTGCTGTGCTCTCCTCCGCGGCTCCGAAGCTCCCCTCTCCGCCACCCGCAGTCTCCGCCCGTGAAGGGGCTTCCTAGTATGTGGAAACCTTTCCTCCTTCACAGCTCCCTCCCACTGGTGCAGGTCCTGTCCCTATTCTTTTGTCTCTGTTTATTCTTTTTTCTTTGGCCCTACCCAGGTATGGGGGAGTTTCTTGCCTTTTGGGAGGTCTGAGGTCTTCTGCCAGCGTTCAGTGAGTGTTCTGTAGGAGCTGTTCCACGTGTAGATGTATTTCTGATGTATCTGTGGGGAGGAAGGTGATCTCCGCGTTTTACTCTTCCGCCATCTTCCCCCTCTCCCTGTTGGATGATTTTTAATCACAGTCTCAATTTCAGTGCTTGTGATTGTTCTCTTTATATTTTCTGTTTCTTCGTGGTTCAGTCTTGGAAGGTTGTGCTTTTCTAAGAATTTGTCCATTTCTTCCAGGTTGTCCATTTTATTGGCATATAGTTGCTTGTAGTAATCTTTCATGATCCTTTGTATTTCTGCAGTGTCAGTTGTTACTTCTCCTTTTTCATTTCTAATTCTATTGATTTGAGTCTTCCCCCCCCCCCCTTTTTTTTTTTTTGATGAGTCTGGCTAATGGCTTATCAATTTTGTCTATCTTCCCAAAGAACGAGCTTTTAGTTGTATTGATCTTTGCTATTGTTTCCTTCATTTCTTTTTCATTTATTTCTGATCTGATCTTTATGATTTTTTTCCTTCTGCGAACTTTGGGCGTTTTTTTGTTCTTCTTTCTCTAATTGCTTTCGGTGTAAGGTTAGGTTGTTTATTTGAGATATTTCTTGTTTCTTGAGGTAGGATTGTAATGCTATAAACTTCCCTCTTAGAACTGCTTTTGTTGCATCCCATAGATTTTAGGTTGTCGTATTTTCATTGTCATTTGTTTCTAGGTATTCTTTGATTTCTTCAGTGATCTCTTGGTTATTTAGTAGTGTATTGTTTAGCCTCCATGTGTTTGTGTTTTTTACAGATATTTTTCCCTCTAATCGATATCTAGTCTCATAGCATTGTGGTCAGAAAAGATACTTGATACGATTTCAATTTTCTTAGATTTACCATGGCTTGATTTTTGACCCAAGATATGATCTGTCCTGGAGAATGTTCCATGAGCACTTGAGAAGAAAGTGTATTCTGTTGTTTTTGGATGGAATGTTCTATAAATAACAATTAAGTCCATCGTGTTTAATGTATCATTTAAAGCTTGTGTTTCCTTATTTATTTTCATTTTGGATAGTCAGTCCATTGGTGAAAGTGGGGTGTTAAAGTCCCCTACTATGATTGTGTTACTGTTGATTTCCCCTTTTATGGCTGTTAGCATTTGCCTTATGTATTGAGGTGCTCCTATGTTGGGTGCATAAATATTTACAATTGTTATATCTTCTTCTTGGATTGATCCCTTGATCATTATGTGGTGTCCTTCTTTGTCTCTTGTTATAGTCTTTATTTTAAAGTCTATTTTGTCTGATATGAGAATTGCTACTCCACAGATTTCTTTTGATTTCCATTTGCATGGAATATATTTTTCCATCCCCTCACTTTCGGTCTGTATGTGTCTGTAAGGTCTGAAGCGGGTCTCTGATAGATGGCATATATACAGGTCTTGTTTTTGTATCCATTCAGCCAGTCTATGTCTTTTGGTTGGAGCATTTAATCCATTTACATTTAAGGTAGTTATCGATATGTATGTTCCTATTACCATTTTCTTAATTGTTTTGGGTTTGTTATTGTAGGTCTTTTCCTTGTGTTGTGTTTCCTCCCTAGAGAAGTTCCTTTAGCAGTTGTTGTAAAGCTGGTTTGGTGGTGCTGAATTCTCTTAGCTTTTGCTTTTCTGTAAAGGTTTTAATTTCTCCATCGAATGTGAATGAGGTCCTTGCTGGGTAGAGTAATCTTGGTTGTAGGTGTTTCCCTTTCATCAGTTTAAATATGTCCTGCCAGTCCCTTCTGGCTTGCAGAGTTTCTGCTGAAAAATGAGCTGTTAACCTTATGGGGTTTCCCTTGTATGCTATTTGTTGTTTTTCCCTTGCTGCGTTTAATAGTTTTTCTTTGTATTTACTTTTTGATAGTTTGATTAATGTGTGTCTTTGCGTGTTTCTCCTTGGATTTATCCCCTATGGGACTCTCTGTACTTCCTGGACTTGATTGACTATTTCGTTTCCCATATTAGGGAAGTTTTCAACTATAATCCCTTGAAATATTTTCTCAGACCCTTCCTTTTTCTCTTCTTCTTCTGGGACCCCTATAATTTGAATGTTGGTGCGTTTAATGTCCCAGAGGTCTCTGAGGCTGTCCTCAATTCTTTTAATTATTTTTTTCTTTATTCTGGTCTGTGATAGTTATTTCCACTATTTTGTCTTCCAGGTCACTTATTTGTTCTTCTGCCTTAGTTATTCTGCTATTGATTCCTTCTAGAGAATTTTAAATTTCATTTATTGTGTTGTTCATTATTGTTTGTTTGCTCTTTAGTTTTTCTAGGTTCTTGTTAAATGTTTCTTGTATCTTCTCCATTCTATTCCCCAGATTTTGGATCATATTTACTATCATTATTCTGAATTCTTTTTCAGGTAGACTGCCTATTTCCTCTTCATTTGTTTGGTCTGGTGGGTTTTTACCTTGCTCCTTCATCTGCTGTGTGTTTCTCTGTTTTCTCATTTTGCTTAACTTACTGTGTCTGGGGTCTCCTTTTTGCAGGCTGCAGGTTCGTAGATTCCATTGTTTTTGGTGTCTGCCCCCAGTGACTAAGGTAGATTCAGTGGGTTGTGTAGGCTTCCTGGTGGAGGGGACTAGTGCCTGTGTTCTGGTGGATGAGGCTGGATCTCGTCTTTCTGGTGGGCAGGACCGCGTCTGGTGGTGTGTTTTGAGGTTTCTGTGTACTTATTATGATTTTAGGCAGCCTCTCTGCTAATGGGTGGGGCTGTGTTTCTGTCTTGCTAGTTGTTTGTTATAGGGTGTCCTGCACTATAGCTTGCTGATTGTTTAGTGGAGCTAGGTCTTAGTGTTGAGTTGGAGATCTCGGGGAGAACTTTCGCTGTTTGATATTGCATGGAGCCTGGAGGTCTCTGGTGGACCAATGTCCTGAACTCAGCTCTCCCACATCAGAGGCACAGGTCTGACACCCGGCAGGAGCACCAAGATCCTGTCAGCCACACGACTTTTTGCCTCTGGAACTTAGAAATCCCAGCAGTTGTTGTTCAGTCTAGTCTGGCCACAGCCCAATCCTTTGCTGTCTATCCTATAGATTCTTCTTGGTTTACACCAGTTAGTACCTCTTTCTTCACTCTCTGAACTTTTGAGAAATCTGAGGTCTTCTGCCAGCATTCAGTAGGTATTCTGTAGCAGTTTTTCCACATGTAGATGTAATTTTGATGTATTTGTGGGGAGGAAGGTGATTTCCACATGTTACTCCTCCGCCATCTTGAAGGTCCCACTTAAAGTCAGGATTTTAATTTGCTTCTGATACAGTCGATTAGGTAAACTATCAATGAAACGGAAGTGGTTTGTTAAAAAATATAGGGCCTTTGGCATAGTAAAAAGTAGCAAGATTTGGAAACAGGTTAACAGATGCTACAGTCTCACCTCCTTGAGGGCTGTATCCCTCCCTGGTTCATTTTGTGTCTTCCACTGCCCCAGGTACAGGGCCTTGCACAACAGTGGTCATTTAAAATGAACTAAAGAAGAGAAAGAAGTTATTTTCTTAGATAATAGGTAATGTTTTACATTGTCCCTGATAAAGGAAATCACCTTATAATATTCTGTCATTAAAAGTTGTTTTTATTTCTTAGCCAAAAAACACCTCTACACATTATTTTCTATCATTTCTGTTTAATTTTCAAATGCTTTGTCCTCAAAAATAGCTGTTTCCCTAATGTGCAACTAGTTTAAGTTCTTCTGTTCTGATCATAATGTATGTAGTTAATTACCAGCCTTGGGTGATGACTATTTGGCAGTATAAACATATTCATATCTATAGGTTTAGCATAAAGTATTGAAATAACTGTTGTTTTGTTTCATTTTAATGGGGAAATACAAGCAATCGTCAGATTGTAGAACATACTGTGTGAGTCTTCAAAGCTATCTCAATATTCAGGCAGGACCAAACATCATTAACATGTTTCTTTGATCTAGCTTGCAACATTAAAACATCATTTTATAGCTTGGCCTCATGCCATGTAGTACAAGAGAGATTCATTGTGAGAGTAAAATGGATGATTTCTCTTTCAATCTGTGTGAAAACAGCCTTCATAGAAAGACCCCAGAATACTTTCCCTACCTATAATGATGTTTCTCCATTATATCTGATCCTTCGATTTCAAGAGGTTGAAGAAAATAATAAATATTCAAGAAGTAGGAGTTGTATGAATTAATTTTGTTTTGCTCCTCTGAAAGTATCTTTGAAATAGTGATATAAAAAGTTGTTAGAAAAAAGAGAAATAGCAGAGAAAATTTAGATGCCCTGTACATTGTGGATTGACGTATCCAATATTCTTAGGCTTGAGGTGTTTGGACTGAATTCTCTGCCAAACATTTGAATTAGAGAACTGTGAGTATAAATAAATGAAAATTTAATTGGGATAGGAAAAATTTATGTGTATAGTTTTTCTCCCTCAGTCATGAGCAAGAGCTCTCAGTAGTAATAGAAGAAATAGAAAATGGGAACTCAGCTCACTTAGCGTCAAATTCGTGTTGTTCAGCATCTTCTGCCTTCTGAGAAAAAAAATAGTAGATGCCCTCATTCATTTTTCTTAAAACTCACACTTGAAATCAAACACGTACACAGAAATGAAATGAAATTACTGGAATCTATTGGTTAAACCCAAACATTTTTCTCTAAAGTCTCATTTTACTCGGGAATCCATGATCATTTTATTTTCCCTCCACAAGATAGAGCTCAGCCCTCTGGAAAAGATAAATAAGTGTTGATTGGACAAATGAATCCAGATCTTAAAACATTCTTTTCCTTAAGCTCTGTATGTAATGTATATTTAAGAATTAATCTTTGAAAGATTCCATTCACAGTTTGTGCCTATGGTTTTATATATAAATTATACATTTAGAACTCAATTCTCTTGTTGATAAGGGCAGGGAATAGGGTTAGTGCAGACCCTCTAGAGTTCTAAAACTTGTCATAGCCTTGTATTTACAGCAAAAGAAAAAATCTTAAACTGGGTTAAAGGGCTTGGGATGATAACAGAAGTATTTTTTATCCAAGCCTGACTATTCTGGGGGCAACAGCTTTCTGGCTCTTGTGAAAAATCTTAACTTTAACTCAATATAGAAAACTATTACTTTTCATTATAGGATAGAATTTAAACAAAATGAAACCAGGAGAACCATGTCAACTTAATTTATATTACTTTATAAATAATAGACTGTGTGTTAGCATTCCTTGAAGTCAGTCTTGGTTATTTTATATACATGTTTGTCTCTGTGAGTTTTATATAACTCCTTTACCTAAGAACTTGACAATTTTGACAAAAGTAATGATAGAACCTCTACACATTAATAGCAACAGGGATGGCAATGAGACAGAAAACAAGAACTTGTCACATGTTGGAGCTCTTTGTATGCTGTTATATAATGTATCAGTAGATAAAAGCTCAGCAAAATGTATTATAATTGTGTAGAAGAAGAAAATCAGTCTTAGGAAGTAACGTTCCAAAATAAGCACAGTGATGGTGACCTTTGAGGTAGATTGGGTATGGGGTGGGTAAGAGAGAGGGGAAAGAAAAAGAAAAGAAAAAAAGATGATTGGCAAAAATTTACTTTCAAAACTCAGGCTCATTTCATTATTGAATGAGTTATATTTACACCGTCATCAAATATGTATGGGGTAGATATGTATTGATATATGTATATAATGTGCTGTAGAAATGTAGTGGTGAGTTAGAAAGATTGCAGCGGACCCTGACCTCCTGACTTTCACATTGTCATTACACAGCTAAATTGACAGTTAATTTAAGTACAACATTACTTACAATTATCATGTACTATTTTTAGTGCCGCATTGAAAACATACAGGGTGATGAGAATGAGTATCAGGCAACCTGACCTAGTCTGGGGAGGAGTGAGGGTGTTTAAGGGGTCAGAGAATCTTACCTATGGGACTGATTTTCAGTGAATCATGGTACCTAGCCTGATTTCATTGTTTCATTTTGCAGAAAAAAAAATAAACAACCCACAAGCACAGAGTGTCCAGGGTAATAGCGAGTGAAGGGTAGGATGTGTATTTGTGAGTTTAATTTCAGTAGTCTAGCAGGAACCTGTTTTAGAAAAGTCTCAGTGTTTGCAACCACCTGACCCCACTTAATTGTTTTCTGGAGGATTGGATTGACTATGTAACTAATACTTTTTAATACTTAAAAATTTTCTTTATAGTCACATTCAAATGTTAAAGCTCTTTTAATGGTGCAGCATCCTCTAGCAACCTAACCTACTGTCCCTTCCTTTGACCTGCCTTCCTCTCCTTCTTTCCTTCTCTTCATCAGTCCTTTTGGTTGGGGCTATGTCAGACACAGCAGAGAGAGACCAAGCAAAAATCCATCAATTATCTGGATATATCCACACTTTTGGAGCTTGAACAACATCTAGCATTTGTTCAAATGTGTAATATACTCAAATTTTTGTTCTTCAACAAAATTGATTTCTTGACATTATAGTGTAGTAGAATCTATATAGAGGTATACAACCTGGGCCTCAGCTTGGGCTGTGCTATTTTCCAGTTACTTATCTTTGGGCTGGTCACTTAACTTCACTTGGTAAACAGAGTAATGGACACTCATTGAGAGAAATGAAAATAAAATGAGATATGTGAGAAAGTGCTATGCAATTTAAAAAGGGTTATATAGATACACAATTGTTTTTTTTTTTTTTTGCGGTACGCAGGCCTCTCACTGTTGTTGCCTCTCCCGTTGCGGAGCACAGGCTCCGTACGTGCAGGCTGAGTGGCCATGGCTCACGGGCCCAGCTGCTCCGTGGCATGTGGGATCTTCCCGGACCGGGGCATGAACCCGTGTCCCCTGCATCGGCAGGCAGACTCTCAACCACTGCGCCACCAGGGAAGCCCACACAAAAATTTTAAAAATGGTAACCAGGTTGATCATGTTTAGAAGAAAAAAAAAAGTTATAACACTAGATCGAATTGATTTACCTGAGACTAGCTCTCAGTGTACAAGTGAATTGAACATGATATTCTTTTCAAACACTTTTCTTCTTTTAAAGGAATTTAATTTCTATTCTTCTAAAGGAATTTAATTTTTATTCTTCTAATAACCAAACTACAGCTAGTAGTCAATTTAGTAGATGTAATAAGGGAACATCATTTGGCCTCCTAATCTATGCCAGATGCTGTCGTGTTCCTCAGCTCACCGAATTGCTATAAAAGTTCTGATGGGAAGGTCTCTGATTGGAAGGCAATCTGCTAGTTGTCTCCCAATATTCCATCTCTCCTTATATCAGGTAATAACACTTGTATCAGGACATATGGCTAGCCAGAAAAAGAGGCTGCATTTTCCAACTAGATGTGGATCAGCTGTAGCCAATGGTATACAAGAGGAAAGGTTATGTGATTGTTTCTGGGAAACTTTCTGTGGTGGACAAGGCACTAGGGAAGCCCTCATTATCTCTGTCTTCTGGTGTTCATGCCCTTCTAGAATCCTTTTCCCTGGGAGAGTGTGGTTAGGATCAGTGGCTTGTTTCTAACAAATAAAATATGGTGAAGATGATGGGATGTTACTCCCACAGTTAAGTTATATTACATAGGACTCCATCTTGCCAGCAGACTAACTCTAGGGGCTCTCTGTCCCAGCTTGGTGAAGTAAGTGGCCACACTGGGGAAGTCCATGTGTCAAAGAACTTCACGAGTCCTCAAGAAACCATGGGAGGCCTCTAGGAACTGTGGGCAGCCTCTAGGAACTATGGCCTCTAGGAGCTGAGGGCAGCCTCCAGGCAACAGCTAGCAATAAGCTGGACCCTCAGTCCTAGAAGCATAGGAAACAAATTCTGCTAACAACCTGGGTCATCTTACAAGTGGTTTCTTCCCTAGCTGAGCCCCCAGATGAGAATGCAGCCTGGCCAATACGTTCATAGCAACACTGTGAAACCGTAAGCCAGAGAACTAGCTAAGCTGTATCTGTATTCCTGACCATGGAAACTGTAAGATAATAAATATCTGTTGTTTAAATTGCTAAGTACGTGGTAGTTTGTTGTGTGGAATAGATAACTAACATACTTCTTCAGAGACCACTGGCACAAGCCCTTTGCCCTCTTTTTATTTTTCATGTCTGCTTCTATCCTTTTGCCTAAAACTCAGCTACAACTTTACTGGACCAAGAGGTTGAGGACCACACTTTTGAGATGCTGGAGCCTTGAGGTGGAAGACCTCTAGGTTCTTGAGGGGGAGGGGATTTCATGTGAGCATAACTGTATCTTGTTTGAGCCGTTATTTTGCCTTTTCTAGTTTTCTATCATTATTCCAAATAATATAGTATTATCAACTGGAAGTTTCATTTTACTGTTTACTACAGTAAGAATATATGTTTATTATAGGAGATTTGGAAAGAACAAAGAAGAAATATCACTCATTAATATACACTCAGAAACACCCACCATTAACATTTGGTTTATTTCTCTTTAGTATTTTGATCTAAGTGCTGGGAAAATAGACTTCTATAGCAAATATTTGTGACATTTAAATGTCATGACTTCTCTGTCATTAAGATAAAGTTTATTGAAATTACTTTAAAACATCTGTTTGGAATGTGAAAAATCTAATCAAACAAGCATTTGGCAAGAAAGAGACAAAATGTCCCATCTTTTTCTTTGTCACTAAATTTCAGTTTTTGTAAAAAGTCAATTTAAGCCATTTGTTTTTGTGTTCAGTATTTGACTTCAATAACTAAACAGATAACTCAGATGTAGACTTTTGCATTCACTGATGAATCTCAGATTATTGCTTAACTTTGTACATATATATGTATGAGCTGTGATTTTGCTAATATTTTCACATGCTAGTTAAAATTTGTGTGAACTCAGGCTTGCCATATTATTTATTACAGCTTTTTAAAAAATAATTTATTTTATTTATTTATTTTTGGCTGTGTTGGTTCTTCGCTGCTGCACGCAGGCTTTCTCTAGTTGCGGCGAGCGGGGCATACTCTTTGTTGCGGTGCGTGGGCTTCTCATTACGGAGGCTTCTCTTGTTGCAGAGCATGGGCTCTAGGTGCACAGGCTTCAGTAGTTGTGGCATGTGGGCTCGGTAGTTGTGGCACATGGGCTTAGTTGCTCCGTGGCATGTGGGATCTTCCTGGACCAGGAATCGAACCCACATTCCCTGCATTGGCAGGCGTATTCTTAACCACTGCGCTACCTGGGAAGTCCCTCATTACAGCTTTTCAAAAGTTGAAGGTTTGCTAATCTTATTTTGAGTTTTATTTTAAAAATTCTCAAGTCCAAGGTTCTTAGTAGTTATGGTCCTCTACTTATGGGTCCAATCTGTCTTTACAAAAATATCTCCCAATCGACCCTTAGCTCCAGGTATGCTGATCTACCCCAAATAAGCTTTCTAAAGCTCCCTCCTCCACACCTTTGCTCAACTCTCCAGCTTATTATGATATTACCTCCTCTGCACTTTAAATGGCTCCGTCCTTTAAAGTCAGTTGAACTCTCAGCTTCTTCATAGAATCTCTCTTAGATCAAGTCAGAACTCCATGATTTCTCCATCCCCCAACTCAGATTATTTCCTCTGCACACTACCCAGATGGCATTAAGAACCTGCTATTTTCTTATAATTAGACTTTCTTACTCCCGCCTCTCTTCTGCTGGTAGGCATGGAATGGAGAGTTATTAACATTTTTGTTGGAAAGTTAATTGATAAATATAGCTATTAATAGCTGTATTTTCCACTTATTAAAATGAATAGGATCATTTTCAATGAAAAGTCTATGAATTTACTTCATGCATGGGGAAAGATTTAAGAAGAAAGAAAACAAGGAAATATAAGCCTGAATTTTGGAAATCTATAACCTTATCTTCTGAACTAAAGTTGCGTTAAGGAGATACGGTTCAGGTCATTGTGTTTCATATGTATTGTCCTTGATGGGAGCAAATCTGCCCATGTGATCTTACTGTATTTCCTTTGGAAATGAGGAAAACTGAATAAAATGATGTGAGGAGTACAACATGACATTTTCCAAAAAATGAAATTTGTAGAGACTCTCTAATTCAAGTTGAAGGTGTCAGTTAACACTCAGCAGCTTTCGTGTTCAAGAGTACTTCTCAAAAAATAGATAACCAAATTGAGGTGCTCCTCTTTTGAAATCCTCCCAGGGTGTTTCGCTGTGTTTTTGTACTATAAGGCCACAAGAGCACCGATGGCAGGATCCCATGGTGCATGTTTCAGTGTTCAAGCATACCTTGTTTTATTGTGCTTCCTTTTATTATGCTTCAAGGAGTTGTGTTTTTTACAAACTGAAGGTTTGTGGCAACGCGGTGTGGAGCAGGTCTATTGGCACCATTTTTCCAACAGCATTTGCTCACTTCTTTCTCTGTGTCACATTTTGGTATTTCTTGCAATCTTTCAAGCCCTCCACCAGCAAAAAGATTATGGCTTGCTGAAGGTTAGCATTTGGTTGGCATTTTTTAGTGTGAAAGTATTTTTTAGTCAAGGTATGCATATTGGTTTTTCAGACATAATGCTATTGCACACTTAATAGACTGCAGTATAGTGTAAACATAAGTTTTATATGTACTGGGAAACTAAAAAACTTGTGCGACTTGCTTTATTGTGATATTCACTTTATTGTAGTGGTCTGGAACTGAACTTGCAATATCTCTAAGGTATGCCTGTACTTAATGGAGTAAGCTGTACTTTTAAAAAGTTTAATAAATCCTCATAATTATGTTAGAACCTTTAAAAAAACGGAAATGGATTTCCTAATTAGAAAATCAAAATATAGGTGGGATTGAAAAATGTGACTTGCTGGTTTGCAAAATACTTTTATAATCCAATTTTATTAAACTCTTAGGTGATTCCATGTATTCTCTATAGGTGAAGCAGAGATTCAAGGTACAGGCTTTCAGAGGTTCAAGTTAGTGGTAGAAAGAAGCCTTCAACTCTGATCCTTTAACTCCTTTGAATAAACTTCTCTCATTCTTGTGAAAAAGAACTTTTATTTGTGGTGGTGTGGCATTTTAAATCCATGCCAGGTTATTAAGTTAAAGAATAGAAAACTCTGTTATTTAATTGCAAAAAGCTGGTAATTATCCTAAATTGCACAACTCTGTTTACTCTCTCACTTTCTGAGGAAAAAAAAACTTTCTACAATGTTTCTTACACTAGGCACAATTTTAGATATAGTCACTTTTCTGCTTGATCAAGGTAAATAGAATGGGCAGGGGACTCTGCCTCTAGGAGATAAAATAGAAAGCTGGTGAAAGGGGGGATAATTTGCTCTTTCCTCTTCATTCATTGACAAGTTGCTTTATACATTTGATGTACAACTCCAGAATCCATTTTGTTGCAGTTTTATTTTCTAAGTTTCTATGTAAGGTAAAATATTCCAATGATTTGCCAGTTTAAGATTAATTTCCAATTTCAGAGAGATGCAGCACTTAAAAAATTATATACATACATATATATATATATATTTATTTATTTATTTATTACCAGAGCACATTTAATGATGGTAAATCAAGTGCTGTCCCTCATGTGATCCCAGGGTAGTTCTTGTTCAAGGTGGTGGTGTCCTTGTAAATCTCGCCACTGCACAGGGATTGTGTTCCAACTCAAGGGTCATGTTTTTAGTCCCCAGCTATATCTTTGACTAGAAACTACATATCAAATCTTAGTCGTCTTTCTCTGTAGCCAGAACCACAGTAATATGGAAATAGTCAAAATGAGCACTGTGGAGATAAATAGGTAGAGATGAGTACTCCCAGGAGGAAAGGATGTCATTTCTAATGACTAATTTCTGTAAATCATGGTCAAAACTCAATGGACACTTTGTAATTATATTTCCAAATTATAACACCTTGTTTAAAAATGGAATTTAAAAATTCCATGAAAATCAAGGACCTTGTGGTATGGCAGAAATAATATTGAACTTGGAATTAAGGGCCCTGAGTTCTGCCCATTAAGTATTTCTCAAACAGACTCTCTGAATCAGAATCATTGGAAATATTTGCTAAAATGCAGATACCCCAAATTCTGACCAAATGCATTAAATTAGAATCTTCGATGGAGACATATGGGAAGCTGTATTTTTACCAATCTCCTTAAGTGATTCTTATGCACTCTAAAGTTCAAGATCCTCTCTTCCTATTTCTGTTTCCTAAATTTTCCCTAAGTTTCTTTTATTTCCTAGCTCTGTTGATTCCATTAGTCTTTAAGTACCATATAGTGGGGACAATAGTTATTTTGTTTAAATTATTATCTCTTCTATAAATGAAAAAAATTACAACCTGTAAGTATAGTTAATGATTAACCTTAACAACACTGTAGTCGTCTTTTATTTACTTATCTGCTATTTTCGAACTAAAGTTTCAGAAGAATTTAGTGCTGTATGATTTCCCTTGCTCCTGATTTTTAGAACATACAAGGAGAAATTTCTTCCCATAAAAAGTATAGTACTGGTGTTATGTTATGCCCTTAGGAGAAGAAATGTAACAGAGATGAAGGAGATATTCACACAATCTTAACGATCGAACTGCCACCAAATCCTATAATGATTCCACAGTCAGGTTTTATTTCAACGAGATTTTGGTACTGAAGAAAAGCACTGAAAATAAAACTGGAATGATTGAAGAGCTTTGAAGTGGGATGAAGAGAATAATAAAATGAAATTATTGAGGGAGCTACTAAAATCAGAGATGATGATGAATCTTCACTCCTCTGTAAGTACCACAAGCTTCATAAGGGCAGCAGATTCTTATAAAATTCCTCTGAGTAGCATTTTAGCTTGATTTAAAAATATATATATTACTACTTCTTATTAACATGTTTTCTTTTTCCTCCTCCCATGGTATCCTGACTGAACTGCAGGGGAAAAACACATAATTCCTTTGTAAAAATAAGGAAACTATAGTATGAAGGAACTTTTTTTTTTTAATGCAGATGAAGAAAGGAAGATATAGATGTGAAATCGAGTATGCTTTATGTGGTTGTCTGAGATAATATTTGAGTCCTATGACCAATCACACTGTGATTCGTCCCCATGCCCCAAATATCTTCATACCTCATTTGCCAAAAGTTTTACACTGGAGAGATCAGATTACAGTTTTTCATCAAAGATAATATTAATGGGAGAAAAATAAAAAGAGAACATTCAGCCTGAGGCCTTCATGCAGCAGTAGGAAGGAAGAATATATTTACTTTTGTCTTGGGAATGATGTGATATATGCAGATTAGTCGTTTGTACAAAGCACTGGCTGAACATGAATCTTTCTTTTTCCTCTATCATTATGGTACTCTCACAACCTGGAACGCTTGGGTTAGATTTGAGAGTTTTAGCTTTAGTTATTGGCTTTCAATCTGGGACAGAATGGTTTTTCTCTTCTCCTAAAATGCATAGATAAAATAATAAAGAACTTAAATTGGAATACTAGATATACTTAAGAACATTTCAGGGTATGTTTATCAGGGCTTAACTATTGGCTTATAACAATCAATTAAAAAACAAATTAGAGCTCTAGAGTTTTTATAGTATCAGATGTCAGAAGCATTCTTTTTTGAAAGTGGATAAACAATTATGAAATATTTGTAAGAATGTAAACATAGCAAAAATCAGTAGAGTTGAGGTACTTTTTCTAAGTGCCCTTTTTAAAGAGCTCATCTATTTGACCTCTGTCTGTTAGACACATGACATTATTCAACATGTGTCTTCTATAATGTATTTCCTTCTAATCCTTCTGATAATAGATTTAAAGCAGATCTCCAAGGAATGCCCTAGTCAAAAGACATAAGTATAGTAAAAGAACAGCAAGAAGGAACATGGGGATAAACAGTTAAGCTACAGTTTCTAATAAATTATTAATTATTAGAAAATAATTAATGCATAATCTGCTGATTGTATATGTTATCAACAGGATAAGATTGTAAGGTTTTTACCCACCAAAATGATTGAATTTGTCTCTACTGTTATATTACCTAATAAAAGATATTACTTATGATAAATTTAGAACAGCTAGAATTTTTTTTAACATCTTTATTGGAGTATAATTGCTTTACAATGGTGTGTTAGTTTCTGCTTTATAACAAAGTGAATCAGTTATACATATACATATGTTCCCATATCTCTTCCCTCTTGCGTCTCACTCCCTCCCACCCTCCCTATCCCACCCCTCTAGGTGGTCACTGAGCTGATTTCCCTGTGCTATGCGGCTGCTACCCACTAGCTATCTATTTTACGTTTGGTAGTGTATATATGTCCATGCCACTCTCTCACTTTGTCACAGCTTACCCTTTCCCCACCCCATATCCTCAAGTCCATTCTCTAGTAGGTCTGTGTCTTTATTTTCCTGTCTTACCCCTAGGTTCTTCATGACATTTTTTTCCCCTTAGATTCCATATATATGTGTTAGCATACGGTATTTGTTTTTCTCTTTCTGACTTACTTCACTCTGTATGACAGACTCTAGGTCCATCCACCTCAGTACAGATAACTCAATTTCGTTTCTTTTTATGGCTGAGTAATATTCCATTGTATATATGTGCCACATCTTCTTTATCCAATCATCCGATGATGGACACTTAGGTTGCTTCCATCTCCTGGCTATTGTAAATAGAGCTGCAGTGAACATTGTGGTACATGTCTCTTTTTGAATTATGGTTTTCTCAGGGTATATGCCCAGTAGTGGGATTGCTGGGTCATATGGTAGTTCTATTTGTAGTTTTTTAAGGAGCCTCCATACTGTTCTCCATAGTGGCTGTATCAATTTACATTCCCACCAGCAGTGCAAGAGTGTTCCCTTTTCTCCACACCCTCTCCAGCATTTATTGTTTCTAGATTTTTTGATGATGGCCATTCTGACTGGTGTGAGATGATATCTCATTGTAGTTTTGATTTGCATTTCTCTAATGATTAATGATGTTGAGCATTCTTTCATGTGTTTGTTGGCAATCTGTATATCTTCTTTGGAGAAATGTCTATTTAGGTCTTCTGCCCATTTTTGGATTGGTTTGTTTGTTTTTTTTATTATTGTGATGCATGAGCTGCTTGTAAATTTTGGAGATTAATCTTTTGTCAGTTGCTTCATTTGCAAATATTTTCTCCCATTCTGAGGGTTGCCTTTTGGTCTTGTTTATGGTTTCCCTTGCTGTGCAAAAGTTTTTAAGTTTCATTGGGTCCCATTTGTTTATTTTTGTTTTTATTTCCATTTCTCTAGGAGGTGGGTCAAAAAGGATCTTGCTGTGATTTATGTCATAGAGTGTTCTGCCTATGTTTTCCTCTAAGAGTTTGATAGTTTCTGGATTTGCATTTAGGTCTTTAATCCATTTTGAGCTTATTTTCATGTATGGTGTTAGGGAGGGTTCTAATCTCATACTTTTACATATACCTGTCCAGTTTTCCCAGCACCACTTATTGAAGAGGCTGTCTTTTCTCCATTGTATATTCTTGCCTCCTTTATCAAAAATAAGGTGACCATATGTGTATGGGTTTATCTCTGGGCTTTCTATCCTGTTCCATTGACTATATTTCTGTTTTTGTGCCAATACCGTACTGTCTTGATTACTGTAGCTTTGTAGTATAATCTGAAGTCAGGGAGCCTGATTGCTCCAGCTCTGTTTTTCGTTCTCAACATTGCTTTGGTTATTTGGGGTCTTTTGTGTTTCCATACAAATTGTGAAATTTTTTGTTCTAGTTCTGTGAAAAATGCCAGTGGTAGTTTGATAGGGATTGCGTTGAATCGAACAGCTAGAATTTGAAACACTTTTATTTCATGTTTACTAAGCCAACACTGTTTGCCAACGCGAGGTATTTTCTGAGCATGAAATTTCTAGTTACACCATGTGTAATTTTTCTAATTCCAACAGCCATTTGGAACTTGTTGCTGATCATAGATTAGCAGAAGTGAATTCGGTGCCTTCAGAAAAGGAATATAACCTTTCTTTGTCTAACTGCTGTAATGTTTCTTCTCTTTGACATCAGCAGTGTCCAAACTACTCCTATGAAGGTACATATGGTACAAATGGAACAAACGTAAAGTGATTTATACATACTTGAGTGTGTCCTATACTTTATTAAATGAAGATGAACTGCTATACTTTGCAGGGATGCATTCTCTCTCTCCCTCTTAAATTAATTCTTTGTAGATTTCAAGAGCTTGGTCTTAGGTCTACTGAAAATGTGTTTTAATATATTACCACTGTTTTTCTACTTTCTGATGTCTGCTATATGACTGATCATTGCAATGTTCTTGTAGGGAATCTTGGTTGGGTTACATTTTGGACAGAACCCAACATATACAAGATTTAGATTTCTCTTTATATTACTTGTTCTTATGTGATTTCTATTGAAAGATTTCCAATGGCATATGTGATATTCAAGTTTTTGGTATATATATGATTTAACTCTCTATTTTCCTTTGTATGTGTGTCATTTTATGAGGTCACTAATTAACTTTCTATTAAGGCACTTTGGTTAAAGCACTTTAGTACAAAGAATGGCTTTTAGGGATCAATAATTATGGTGAATAAAGTAATGCATTAATGTAGAGAAGCAGCATTTATCATTAACTTCATAAATGCACATTATCTTGTAGTTTAATGGACAAGCTCACTTCAATCTATCACTCTATGGAGTATTACTGTTCATAGTCTGACTGCTGTTTTATCAGAAAAGTGTTAAAGCAAAGAATTAAGAGTTTTTGAGAAGCCAAAGAAGGACTATGTGATCTCACCCTTAAGCCTCAGGGAAATGTTTTGCATAAAATCTGTTTCTGATGCTTTTAAGTTTAGGATTGTGAATGTTCTTTGATTCTTCTTGTTTGATTCTGCCAATGTGCTGAAAGGTCAAATGAGAAAGACAATTAAGTAATTTGGCTACTGAAAGGCTTATTGTTCCAAAACTTAAGTAGTATACATTCTATTTCTAGAGAAGTTCATGATTGTTCATATTTGTGTAAAAGGAAAACCTTCAGCTAAAACTATATTACAGATATGTAGCAGTATAATTATCAATCTATTTAGGATACAAAGATTTAATTTAAAAGTACTTAAAAAATCTTTTAACCTTCTTCTATAATTGAAAGGTCAAAACATGGTCTGATGTGAACAACAGAAGACCTCTAAAACGTTTGCAGATCAGTGAACTGGATTTTCTTTTTACAGCAGTTCTTGTTCCTTGTACAGCAGAAAGGAGGGGATCCAACTGGTAAACTTGTTATCCACATCTTATCCCATTTTAATAATGAAGCCCCCCAAAATGGGAGGAATTAACCAACTTGTTGAACTTTACATAAATAAGTGATATAACAATTCAAGTATTTTGATTTGGAAGGAAGATCTAAATGGCACAGAAATCAGAGGAAATTATAGATTAGTTAATCCCCAAACACAAAATAACAATAAAAGCTTTGTCTCCAGTTGCTTAGAAAAATCCTTTTACTACTTTCATGTATTCTGGAAAATTATCAGTCCTTAACTGTTCAGGACAGGTAAGAGATTTCCTTCCTGATGTAATTAGGAGTATGTTCTAAACTGAATAAATAGCATTAAATTAAAAATTTCCATTTCAAATAAGTTTTTTACTGAAGAATTATTTTTTTGGCAATAAAATATTTTAAAATATTTATTTTAATTTATATTAATGTTTACTAATTATTATTGATTATATTTTCTTGAACCTCTATATTATTTGGCTACAATTTACATATCCAGAGGTTTGTCTTTCATTCAGGAATATGCTTTCTTTTATTTCAGTCTTTAAAAAAAATCTGTCTCAGAATGCTTTTAAAATTTTCATTGTAAGTCCTTCAGATTAAGCTTATATTTTCACATTTCACATATTTTTTTGCTATTGTGAATGGGGATGGTCTTTTAAAATGTTATTACTGATTATTATAATCTAAATATTTAGATTACTTCTGCTTTTTCATCATGTGCTATTGCATTTAGATTGTTTTAAATCTATTTATTTGGTTCATTGCAGCTATGTAGAATAGTCCCTTGATTCCAACCAAACCTATTTGTCTACTTTTGACTAGCAGTAATTTATGAGAGGAGTGTATTTCCCACCAAAGGATTAGTCACATTAAAGACTATTTGTAGATGTCCCCAAATTATTTTTCCGTGTAGTTTTATTTGGCTACTTTGATGCATTTTCTTATTAAATCTAAGAGTTTTATGGTTGGTTCTCTTAGGTTTCCTAGGCAATCACATAATATAAAAAATTATAATTTTGATCTTTCTTTTCCAATTGATATATATTTGTTTCCTTTTTTGATTTATTTTTAGCAGTAAACAGAAACTTCAGGATAAGATTTTAGCATTGATAGGTGACAGTCTTGACTTGTTTCCAGTATGAATGGGATACCTTTGATATTTGGCATTGGGTAATCTTTTTTATAGGTTGTATTTATCCCATTAAGAATGGCTCATTTTATTCCAAGCTTAATTTACTTTTCTTTTAATCAAAAGCCTTTTCAGCATCTGAGATTGTACTGTATTTTCAAACTTGACCTATTAATTTAATTATATATTGTAATTATTTATTGGAATACTCACCCCTTCCCTCCTTCCTTCCCTCCCTCTTTCCTTCTTTAGTAAAAAGTACATTATGTGCCTGTCATGGATAATTCTTTTTATGTAAACATTTTTTTTTTTTTTAATTTTTATTTATTTATTTATTTTTGGCTGTGTTGGGTCTTCGTTTCTGTGCGAGGGCTTTCTCTAGTTGTGGCAAGCGGGGGCCACTCTTCATCGCAGTGTGTGGGCCTCTCACTGTCACGGCCTCTCTTGTTGCGGAGCACAGGCTCCAGATGCGCAGGCTCAGTAGTTGTGGCTCACGGGCCCAGTTGCTCCGCGGCATATGGGATCTTCCCAGACCAGGGCTTGAACCCGTGTCCCCTGCATTGGCAGGCAGATTCTCAACCACTGCGCCACCAGGGAAGCCCTATGTAAACATTTTAATCTTTAAATAATGTTAGTTGATGAAATGGGTCCTTGATTAGATAATTTTTTCTTTGGAATATTCTTCAAAAAGTATGTGAAACACTTATTGAGTTCTTTTTCAGAAACTATATTCTGTGGTACAAATCATATGAACTAGATTTGTTGAGCCTGACAGTTCTACCAAAATGCAGTTAAGCTTTCTTTGATAAGACACATGGAAGTCTAGCAAACAAAAATAAAGAACAGTTTTTGCAAATTATACACTTAGTGGAGAAGCTAACCTCATTTTCAGCATTATAAAGATGCATTTAATGTCAGTCCACTTTAAAAGACTGTTTTAAAAAAAAGGTAATAAATTTAGATAACTAATATTAATGTTTGGGTAGTTTTTTTCAAATCTGGAACTCAATTTCATGACAGTTGTCTTTAAGCATGTTGTATTTATCATTCATTAATTATTATTATTATCTATTATTTTGGTTAAAGCAAACTACACAGAAAAAGAATTGGGGGACATCTATAAATAGTCTTTCATGTGATAATTCTTTTGATGGGAAACACATTCTTCTCATAAATTACTGCTAAGTCAAAATTAGATAAATAAGTTTGGTTGGAATCAATTCTACATAGTTGCAATGGTAAATAAAGAACCATCCAACTGCAATAACACCTGAAGAAAAAGCAGAAAGTATGTGTCTTGCTGGTGGCAAATGAGAACATCTTGTCTTTGGTAACCCCCTTAAGAATATTTTGTGTTTAGCTGCAATTGTAAGGTTGAAGCTACATAAAATGTCCTCAGTTGTTTCCCAGTTATTGTGAACCTAACCAATGGAAAGCACTATTTATTCAAGGCAGCCATAAGAAGGAACTTTAAACACATCTTATTTTGAAGATTCAAGTATATAGAACTATTTTAGAACTAAATGAAAATGTCATGAACAAAGAATTATTTGAAAGGTGGGTATATTTAGAGTATATTAGAATATTAGACTGTTGAATATTTTATAGGTATCACCTTTAGGAAAATAATTCTACGTGGATGGGTGGTTTCATGACAAATTATCATATTCATGGCAGTGCATGTTGGGATAAACTGAGGAAAGTTCTTTCTTACCTCTTTTTTTTAATAGCTTTCTGGGGGTGTTAACACTCATTATGAGGGTATCTCCCTCTACTTTTTATTTAGGAAAAGAAAAATTGACTATCTAACTTTTTGATCCAGTATACCGAGTCCCATGTTAAAAGTTTCGGCATTACTAATGTTCAAGAGAATGCAAATTTAAACAATAATGAGGCAATTTTAACATCTTTTAAATTGGCATAGACATTAAAAATGATAATAGGTTAATGCTGGCAAGTTCCTCACAAAGCTGGCACATTAAATGTGAATTCATATACCTCTCAGAAACCATTTTGGCTGTATATATCATAAGCCATAGAAAAGTTTATACTCTTCAACTCTGTAATTCTACTATTGAGAATTTACCCTGAGGAAACTCTTCAGAAGAAGAAAAAAAAAGCTATGAGTATTAAGAAGCTCATTACAATAATGATTATAATGAAAAAATTGAGAATAAATTTAATACTAAAAGCATGGGAATAATTAAGTAAAGCAAGGTATAGGCAGTGGATGTCATACTCTAGTGTCACTAAGTAAAAATTATGAAAATTGTTCAACATGGCAAAGTGTTTGGGATGTCAGACTAAATGGCAAAAAGTGAGAAGCAAAATTTTGTTTACTCACAGCTATAAACATGTAAGTCCATATGTACATATTCTGGAAAGAAAAGCTAAAAAACTGGTTTTAGATATGTAAATTATAGATTTTTGTCTTTTAAAATGTATGTTGATATTTTAAATGTGTGTATTGCATTTTAGTGGATAATTAGCTAATGGCTTATTGATAACATTGAAATATTCATGAAAAATAATTCCTTCCCGTAGTTCATATCTTAAGTCCCATGTGCTTTATATTTAAACACTATGGATTCATAACACTACCTAAAACATATGCAGCGTTGGATGGTTCAGTGAATCGGCTGTGAAGATATGTGTGATCTGGCATATCACTGAAGTTTGCTTAGCTGATAAAATATGCTCTATATATTTCATCTCCTTATATACATATAATTCATTATTTTCTCTAACACATTTGTATTTGTTTACAACAAAATCAAATATATATAATCACAAAGGTAGTTAAATCTTAGCGTGATAAATAAATTTGTAGAGCAATGTTATGTTATTTGATAAAGAAAAAGATATACAATGAAAATAACAAAATAAATTATTTATAGAATTAAATAAATACACACGTGTAATACATATCTAATCACATTCTATCCTTTTCTCAGTGTATATCTGAGGTACTTAGACATTTTGGAAGTTCAGCAATCATGTAGATTAGGGGTTATAAACTCAAATCCTATAAGGGCCAGACTCCTGGCACTAATAATAAACAAAGCTGTTTGGGTTTCATTTACAGTGTGTGACCCATCGAAAGAGGGCAGCAGTGAGCGAGGTCTTGCTCATTGCTTTGGGAGAAAAGAGGCTGAGTGTTCAAAAGAAGCCAGACAGATTACCTAGAGTTTTATGTGAAAACTCCTTTTAGCAGTGAAATTAGTTCGTATGAAAACACAGTGGGCCAAGCAAAATACATTTATTTTCATGTCATACCCAGACCAGAGCAGCTGTTTGTGATCTCTAGTTCTATTACAAATCATTTTATTTTATTTTATTGTTTTATTCTATTTTAGAACTAAAGCATGACACTCAAAGAAGAGAAATGACTTCTCTAAGATCACAGCAAATTAGTTGCAGAACTGCCTCTAGAACGAGGTCTCCTGAACCTTGGTTCTTTGGTTTTTCTAGTGAAACTGATTCTTTTTTTTTTTTTTTTTTGGTCTGCTAAGGAAGAATTCTTTATTAAAAGGTACTTATAACTACAGAATATAGAGAATATTTTTATAGATCACTTAATTTTAGTGCTATACTTCTAAAACTACTTTTGCACAAATCTTCTGAAGCTCAAATTTTCCCTGAAAGTCAAACAGCAACCATCCCTACTTCCCTCACAAATATACATGTACAAACCCTGAATGTGAAGCATTCTGCCAATAATAGAGCAAATGATTCCTTTGAAAAGAGGGAATCATAAGGAAAAGTGGAAACCTGGTTGTCTTTCCACACCCCCAAATGACGTTGGTTTTTGAGAACCCATTTTAAATGGAGTTTTTGTGCTGCCTATGTCATCTGTCAAATGTCTGCTCTAAGAAGGAGGGCTTCAGAATGTTGAGCTCTGGATCTTCTTGCAGTTTCAGAATAATGAATGATTTGCCATAGTATTTACGTTTTAACATCTCATATCTAATGTCACATTCTCTAGCCCAAGACAGTGCTTGCTTTATAATTTTTCCTCTCATTAGCATAGCACCCCTACTTTTGCCAATCAACTCAAAGGCCCTCCACATATAAGAAATTTTCATACATATTAAACAATGGTTATGGTAAAAAATATTTTAGCAGAACCAAATACCTAATTCTGAGTCTCCCTTCTTTAGTCTTCTTCGTTTTCAGCCTAGTCTGCCTTCCAATTTTCAATAAGTCTTCCTAAAACATTGCTTTGATTAGGTTATTCCTCTGCTCAAAAACTTTGAGTATTTGTCATTAGAGATTAATGTGTAAGCCAATGGTTTCCAGACTATGAGCACCCAGGGCACTGCAGTGAATTCATAGGGATGCCACAGAATTTTTGTAAAAATTGAAAGAAGGATAGTGGACATTTGCCAGACACTATAGAAACTACTATCTCAAGGTAGTTTGCAGTTTTAATATTTGATTGTGCTACAATTCCTTTTGGTGGCATCTTATCTTTTCAAAGGTGACTTTTCAACAATTGCTATGAAAAAATCAAATACCTCTTGGAAAACAATGTGGGACATGAAATGAGGATGGTAACATCCAGTCTGATTTTGACTCTTGAGAAGTTGTGCAGTGCCCAGCAAGCATATACATCCCATTAGTAAATAATTATGGTTACTTAAAATGAAAGAAAATGTATTTTTTTCTTTAAATGTGTTATATTTATTTTTCAAATGGTTACTGACTTGTTAGGACATAAATATTTATTAAGTTGTTTGAACTTAGTTACTTAATAAATGGAGATACTAGGTATTTCTTTTGGTCTAGAGGTGTCACGAAAAAATTACTGAGTTAAAAAGGATGCCATGAACGAAGATATGGAAATCTCTGGCTAAGCCTTTTAGCCTTGCATTCAGTGTTCTTTAAATATTGCCCCAAATTCTTTTTAATTCATGTTAGACCATTTCCTTACTTTAATGCACTTTTATCTCTAGAATGGTGCATTCATTGTCTCTTGATAATGGTTTATCCAGTCAGTACTTTGCATATTTACTTCCCAACCTGCACTTTTGTCCATATACTTTCCACATGTATAATTTGTGGAAATATTATTTGCATTTTGATATATCTTTTTCCCTCCTTTGTCCAAACAGGTTCTCAGGCACTTGTAGATCCTTGAATAAGGGGGGAAAAGGGGTATCTTCCAGTCAGAAAATAGAAGTTGTTGATAGACAAACTGTTTTCCGGATTTTATTTTATTCAGAAGGTCAAAGTCCTTGAGAGATTTATGTTTGGGATTGAGGGAAAGCAGGAAGGGGACTGTATTGGCAGTGGGGAAAAAGAGTAAAGGAGAGTGTATTAGTTCCCTAGGGCTACTGCAACAAATTAACACAAACTTGGTAGCTTGAAACAACAGAAATTTATTCTCTTACAGTTCTGGATACCAAAAGTCCAAAATCAACATGTTAGCAGGGTTGGTTCCTTCTGGAGGCTCCTAAGAAGAAGCTATTCCAGGCCTCCCTCCTAGTTTGCTGGCAATCCTTGGTGTTCCTTGGCTTGGAGACACAGAACTCCATTATTTGCTTCCATCTTCATGAGGTATTCCGTGTGTCTCTGTGTCCTTTCTTCTTCTTCTAAGGACACTTACATTGGGTTTTGGGCCCACCCTAAACCCAGGATGATTTCATCTCAAGATCATTAAATTACATCTGCAGACGGGCTTCCCTGGTGGTGCAGTGGTTGAGAGTCCGCCTGCCGATGCAGGGGACACGGGTTCGTGCCCCGGTCTGGGAAGATCCCACATGCCGTGGTGCGGCTGGGCCCGTGAGCCATGGCCGCTGGGCCTGTGCATCCAGAGCCTGTGCTCTGCAATGGGAGAGGCCACAACAGTGAGAGGCCCGTGTACTGCCAAAAAAAAAAAAAATTACATCTGCAGAGACCCTATTTCCAAATAAGGTCTTATTCCGAGGTTCCAGGTAGATATGGATTTTGGGGGAACACTATTCATCCTACTAGAGAGAGTAATACACTGGGAATGTTAGGAGATTGGCAGGTAAAGCATAGGGGAGGCCTATGCTTACTTTCTCCCTGGCAATGCTAGCCTGGGTGGCACAGTGTGGAAAGGAATGAAGGAGCTCCTACTTTACCAAGTAGGAGAAAACTTGGCTACCAGGGCTCTGGCATAAACCAAGATTCTCCTGTCCAAACTTGGCACAGAAATCACCTGCCTTCATGGAACCACACAGGCTTGGGTCATATTTGATTTAAATAAAGTAATTTCACAATTTTTGCACGTTCAAGTGTGTAAAACATAATATGTCACTACAACCACACTTATTCCACCCATCCTCCAAGACTGAGCTCAAATTCCCTTTCTCAGGGAAAACTCAGGCTGAAGTCAATCCTTTCTTCTTTGTAGTGATTGTGACTTTATTTTGGTAATTAATACTGTGTTGCTTCATCTCATTTCTTCCTCTCGGAGTATTTGCACTTTATGCACGTGAAACTATTTATCATTTCATGTCTTTTATTGTTTTCCTAGTATATTAGATTTTAGCTCCTTTAGCTCCCTATCCCCATAGGAAGGGACTATGTTTTATATATCCTGGTAGGCATCAGAATTCTCACCACCATTAGATATGGATTAGACATGGATTTAATTAGGCATGGATTTAATTTGATTTATTGCTTTTACCTTTTGTTCCTAGTGTTCAAATCCCTTCCTATTTCTCCTTTGATATAGTTTAAATATATTTTTTAAAACATGATAGCATCTGGTATTTTTCTAATGCAAACAAATTATTTGAGTGTTTTAGCAGAGCTTTCAGCTGGTAAACATTCTTTATGATTTTGACCAACACATCCCAAGGTAAATGACAAGTGAAAAAAGTGGGTTTTGTTTTCTAAGTCCCTCGGCATCTCAGGTGCACCAGCATTGCTTCCTTTTGTGTGGAAAAGCATTGCTAGCCAACCTTAGCAGTTTCTGAATTTCACAATCTAGTTTGTTTTATTAGAAGTGTATAGCAGTAAGTTCTGGGTAAGTGGGAAATGAATTACAATCTGATATACGAACAAATCCTCTGGGGCTCAATAGGTGTACTTACGGGGTTGCTCTGCTCTACTGGATTCTTTTCCTTGGTGTGTAACTTTTATATCATGTTGGAATTGAGAATAATACAAAACTTAGGAAAAAATTTAATCTCAAATACTTAAGTCATTTTCAAAGAAAACTCAATTGGTCTTCCATGTCTAGGACAAAGAAGCATGTTCAGTTGCTCCTGTTTTACTAAAAAAAATGGCAGACTTAAAACACAAAGTGAATATATGTCCATGCCACTCTCTTGCTTTGTCACAGCTTACCCTTCCCCCTCCCCATATCCTCAAGTCCATTCTCTAGTAGGTCTGTGTCTTTATTCCTGTCTTACCCCTAGGTTCTTCATGACATTTTTTTTTCTTAAATTCCATATATATGTGTTAGAATACAGTATTTGTCTTTCTCTTGCTGACTTACTTCACTCTGTATGACAGACTCTAGGTCTATCCACCTCACTACAAATAGCTCAATTTCGTTTCTTTTTATGGCTGAGTAATATTCCATTGTATATATGTGCCACATCTTCTTTATCCATTTCTCTGATGATGGACACTTAGGTTGTTTCCATCTCCGGGCTATTGTAAATAGAGCTGCAATGAACATTTTGGTACATGACTCTTTTTGAATTATGGTTTTCTCAGGGTATATGCCCAGTAGTGGGATTGCTGGGTCATATGGTAGTTCTATTTGTAGTTTTTTAAGGAACCTCCATACTGTTCTCCATAGTGGCTGTACCAATTCACACTCACACCAGCAGTGCAAGAGTGTTCCCTTTTCTCCACACCCTCTCCAGCATTTATTGTTTCTAGATTTTTTGATGGCCATTCTGACTGGTGTGAGATGATATCTCATTGTAGTTTTGATTTGCATTTCTCTAATGATTAATGATGTTGAGCATTCTTTCATGTGTTTGTTGGCAGTCTGTATATCTTCTTTGGAGAAATGTCTATTTAGGTCTTCTGCCCATTTTTGGATTGGGTTTTTTTTTTTTTGTTATTGAGCTGCATGACTGCTTATAAATTTTGGAGATTAGTCCTTTGTCAGTTGCTTCATTTGCAAATATTTTCTCCCATTCTGAGGGTTGTCTTTTGGTTTTGTTTATGGTTTCCTTTGCTGTGCAAAAGCTTTTAAGTTTCATTAGGTCCCATTTGTTTATTTTTGTTTTTATTTCCATTTCTCTAGGAGGTGTGTCCAAAAGGATCTTGCTGTGATTTATGTCATAGAGTGTTCTGCCTATGTTTTCCTCTAAGAGTTTGATAGTGTCTGGCCTTGGACATATATACACTACCAAATGTAAAATAGATAGCTAGTGGGAAGCAGCCGCATAACACAGGGAGATCAGCTAGGTGATTTGTGACCACCTAGAGGGGTGGAATAGGTAGGGTGGGAGGGAGGGAGATGCAAGAGGGAAGCGATATGGGAATATATGTATATGTATAACTGATTCACTTTGTTATAAAGCAGAAACTAACACACCATTTTAAAGCAATTATACTCCAATAAAGATGTAAAATAAAATAAAATAAAATATGAAAAAAAAACCCCCACAAAGTGAGAACTCCTGATATCAATGAAACTTTTCTTCAGTTCCAGAACATTCTTTGCCCAGAGTGCATTTGAATATCTTCCAGGAAATCTGTAAGTCATGTTCTATGGGTAGACTGTCAGATTTCAGATCTGGCATTATCTTTGACTTGACAAAGATATTTCTTGTTTAAATCTGAAAAAATTTAAAGGCAGTAGTATCCTTATTAAATACCTAATTGTGTTTATTAACTGTACTTATCCAAAATGACTATTCTTAAAAATATCTTTAATCAACATAAGGAGAAGAAATTTCTTAGATTTTCTTGCCAAATTATATTGGGTTGGCCACAAAAAGAAATAAGTATTTTTTCTCCTAATTCTAATATAAAGACCCATTTCTCCATTAAATTAGAAAGGTGGATTTACTTCTCTACATTTTACTGATTTTTTACATGTAACAACCTCCCTTAATTTCTGCTCCTACACGTGCAGTCTATACAGTGGAATCCTTTACCTCTACCTCTAGGATGAGCAGTCCCTAAGTTTTGAATTGGTGGCCAATACTGAATATTTGGTAACTTTACATGAAATTTGTCTTCTCTTCAAAAGTTAGAAAAGCCAAAATAACATGTTTCACATTCCCCCAAAGCATTAATCTGACAGAGTTTACCCCTTTAGACAAATCCTGAAATAAATAAATCATATACATAGTCCAGGACTCTGGGGTCCTTTCTGCCAGGCTTGCACTGGCCTAGAGGAGGTAGGATGACTTTTGTCTTGATTCTAAGATTCAGGTTCCTTGAGGACACTGGCTTTAGTAAGTGATTACTGTCTTAATAATCTTAGTGATATCTTAATAATTTGTCTTGTCCTTTAGTTTCCTTGCTTGTATTTCCGTAATACCCTGTATTAACTACTGAGCTCTACTGTGTCCACTTGGAGCTCTGTGATGCCCTGCATTCCTGATCTCTGTATATGGACTTTTTAAGACCCATCCCTACGCCCCCGCCGCCTTGTCCCTGTGCCTGCACTCTGCCTCATAATGATTTATTATTGATATTAGTTTCTATTTTGTGGCCATAACTTTATTCCGATATTCAGTTAAACTTACAGAGGGGATGAAGAAAATGTAAAAGAGGTAACAAGTAAGAGCACAAAGTAGTAGTATATGAAGGCAGATAACCCAAATTCAGAAGGGCTGGGGTTAGCATGGCTGACTGTCCATGGCTTTGACCACTTCCATGGGGCTACCTTTCACTAGCCCAGAGACTACGTTATTTCCATCCAGCTAACCAGCAGGACAGATGAAGACTCTAGAACCACTTGTATTGGATCCAACGTTTGCCTTGGACAAGGTGCCAAGACTGGTGTGCTTCCAGAAAACGTTCTTAGCAGCATATTTCTCCTGGAAGATGGCTTTTCCACCAGTGTCATTATTGTGTGTGAAATTACCACTCAGGTATGAAAACAGAGTAACCATTCTGTAAATATAGAAATCCCTGTCACACAGTCCTTCCTCTCTGGTTTTCAGAGACCAAACATTTTCTGCTATTTTTAGAACTTTGTCTGAAAAGATCTTCATAAAAGACAGGAGCTCATTGTCAATAGTAATATTGAATCGTGCAACTGTGAGCTGGTCCTGAGTGGAATCAGCCTGGCGTTTACATGGTGACAGCTCTAAGAGGTAGCATGTGCAAAGTGCCTTGACACCTTCTTTGGACCTTCACCTAAGTCTGTTATCCTCTTCTGGATATTGAACTCCCTCCTGGCTGGAATCTTACCACCTGAGGCTGATTCATGAGCCTCAGCACTTCTACCTCCTCAGCGGGAGAGGTTGGTCCCCAGGTTCAGACGTCCCTCATCTGCTGTAATCTACTGCATTGTGTACTTAGCTGGGTCAAGGGATTTAACAAACTTCATATTCCTAGATCTTGTGTTCTGGTTTAGAATTAAAAGAGATGGAGTGCATGCAGCCATGGCATTGACTGTGGAAAAGTGATAATGATTAGAAGAATGGATGAGTTACAGTGAAGATTTGGCAGTGGGGAAATAAAAGAGGACTGTCTTTTGTGGGCATGTAGGGAAAAGCATCAGTATATAAAACTTTGTTCACATGATCATTTTGGTAGCTAATATAGTTTAGTGTAAATATGGACGATTAACTGTGAAGCCTGATAGAATTTCTTACGTTCAATCACTGAGTCTTAAATGTTCCACACTGGCATGTCTTGGACCAGGGCCCACTCCTGCTCCGTTTACAAAACCAGTTTTCATTGGTGAGGAAATAATCTTCTTGCATAAAACACTGAGAGGTGTTAATAAAAAAAAGTAATAACTGAAGTTATGAGAGTGTTCATATTCTGACTTTTATGATCTCATCCTTACTTCTCTCTCTACATAGGTTTAGGGCTTGCACAAATTGAATGAAACTGAGTTTAATGGCCAAAATTGAACAATTTACATAGAAGTCCTGATATCTGTTTTCTCTTGAAAAAAACTGGAAGCTGTGGCAATGCCTGGTCCACATTCCCAGGCTGTCAGTGTGGCCCCTTTTGGACAGGGCGTGTGATTTCATGCCTGGAGCATCGCTGCCCTGGACACTTCTTACTGCCTCTTGATCATTCTTCCACTGGGCTTGCTTCACTTATGCATGTTACTCCCAAGCCCCTGTAGACCTTTGAGCACCACCCTCTTTTAATCATGTTAGCTCTGTGTCCTCTCAGAAAAACCTCATGTGCATTTTACTTGTACAATACAGGTATTGCAGGAAACAGCAGCATTCTTAATATAATAATACCCAGAACCTCCAAACTGTGGTAATCTTCTGGGAAGAGGAATTAAGAGCCCAAGGCCCCAACTTTTTCTTTGAAAGTTCCATGCTCTCCCAGCTAGTGCAAGCACCGTGGTGACCAACCCCAGGCCACACTGCCACCCTTAGTGGGCACTTGCCTCCCTGACCACTTGCATGGACTCGGGTTTTGACTTAAATTTTTTTCTTAATGCAACTGAGAAATCCTGAGCTTTTCAAACGCCTTACTCAATAGTGAGAAATTACCAAGAAAAATAGATGCAGCATAGAAGAAATCGAAACGTTCTTGTTTACAAAGGTATAGCTTGCTCCTTGGAGAGAACAGGCCCCATCAAATTCCATATGAAGTGATAATCACAGCTCCTGTTTTCTGAGTGTGTACCATCTGCCAGATACTATATTGGGGTGAGATTTATCTAGTTATTCATTAAATCTTTACAAAAGTCCTATTGGGTAATGATATTTTCTCCCATTTTCCAACCTGAAACCAAGGTTGAGAGGCAAAGTACTTTCAGTACATCACACAACTTATTAACTGAAAAGCTGGGCTTTTACCCCAGATCTGATTCTAAGGCAGGCGCTTTCTTTTTTTTTTTTTTTTTTTGGCGGTATGCGGGCCTCTCACTGCTGTGGCCTCTCCCGTTGAGGAGCACATGCTCCGGACGCGCAGGCTCAGCGGCCATGCCTCACGGGCCCAGCCACTCCGCGGTATGTGGGATCTTCCCAGACCAGGGCACAAACCCGTGTCCCCTGCATCGGCAGGTGGACTCCCAACCACTGCGCCACCAGGGAAGCCCGGCAGGCACTTTCTTAGTTCACTATACTGAGAAAAATATTAGCTTAAGCCTTTCCCTTCTTTGCTACAGGCTTACATAGTCAACCAGACTGGCAGCCTCTTTAACATCTGTTGCCCAGGATGCCAGACTTGGTATTTTGAAATACAGAATGAATGATGCTGCACACTTCTGTGAAAGGCTTGTCTTTCCAATTGTGTTCTTTATAATAAGATGCATCCTTTTTGAATCTTCCAGCCCCACCGACAGGAAATTGGCCTTATATGGCCCTAATAGCTAACAACTGCCGTGTTGGCCTTCACCTTGTGGTAAAGGCATTTATGCCGAAATGTGTGGAAAGTGTTTCCTCACAGGGTCCAGATTGGGAGAGGGGAAGTCTGTCCATCCCATGTTGAAACCTGGGGGGGCTGGTAGGGAATATGACCCCTGTTAGAGAAAGGTCAGGCCTTAGTTGCTGAATGTTCTCTGTAAGGATAGGTGGGGTTAGGGGGACACAGGAAAAACACATTCCCTCTGGAGAGGGTCCTGGGCCTTCCTAGTTTTCAGATCTTGGAATGATATAACAAAGCAGCAGAAGCAGTGCCTCAGAGTGGCGGGAGGGTGTATTTTAATTCTGTGTTTTCTGGGTTTCTCTTGCATTCAGGTGTGATGGTGCTATGGTCTGAATGTTTGTGTTCCCCCCAAATTCATATGTTAAAGTCCTAATGCCAGCTGTGATGGTATTAGGAGGTGGTACTTTTGAGAGGTGCTTGATGATGAGGGTGGAGTCCTCATGAACAGAATTAGTGTTCTTATAAAAGAGACCCCACAGAGATCCCTTGCCCTTCCACCATTTGAGAACACCATGAAAAGGCATTGGCTATGAACCAAGAAAAGGGCCCTCACCCAACCATGCAGGCACCCTGATCTTGGACTTCTCAGCCTCCAGAACTGTGAGAAATCAATTTCTGCTGTCTATAAGCCACCCATTCTATGGTACTTTGTTATAGTAGGCCAAATGGACTAAGAAAAACAGTTACAAAGAGCAGTTATGCTGTTGTCTCAAGGGAACATGGAACCATTGCTTCATCATCCAGTGGAAAAGTATGGAGGAAAAGCAATGCCAACAACACACAGACCACATTGTTTCTGGAGATGCCTAGATAACAGGATTCTTGTAAATACTGCGTGCTAACAGATCGCACCCCTGGAGCTATGAGACAACAGAATTCTGACCTGAATGTGACTTTCATATTAAGGCTTCTTGTATCCCTGACTCTCTTTTCAGTGGAGCGTATATTCTGAGGTCTTTGGGTAGCAGAATCAATGAGAAGATGGGGAATATGAATAGAGAGGAACAGCACAACCCTGTTCTGGGGGCCTACAGGGGTATTGGGGTGATACAGCTTTACAGACATAGGCCATGTGGTGGACACTGTGATAAGCCACCCAGATTTCCACTTTAGGATTGAAGGATTTACTCCCCAGTTGCTAGAAGTGCTATAAACAGAAAGACCTCAGCTGTTATCTCTCTACAGAATATGCTTCCGCTGAGAAGCAACTCACCCAAGGTCACACTCCATTTCTGGGGAGGCCTGTGTCCAGTGACTAATCTACATGGGAAATAAAAGTGTTCTCTCCTTAACTCAGGACAACTCTGAAGGATCATTCTAGCTTTACAACTTCCCAGAGAGTTGGCTGAGGCCTCCACTGAGATTGCATTCAACTTCTTCTTTTGTCAATTTCTAATTTTTCCCTCTTCCTTTCCATAGGTATTGAGCCTAAGAGAACTTCCTAATAACTGTCTTACACATGAAACTCTGCCTCAGCATTTTCTTCCTGGGGAACCTGACATGTGACAGACACAAACAGGGTGTGGAGCAGAGGGGGCTGCTCCATTCACCACTGCAGATGGTCCAGGGATCCATGAGGGTTGTTTTGGCAAGGAATAGTCCATTGGCTGCAGAGTTGGAGGACAATCCTGCCTGGAATGATTACACGGGCAGGGGCTTTGTAATGTTCTTGCAAACACCATGTCCTCATTTATTTTCCCTGCATAAGCTTCTGAGGATTTTGGAAATACACAGTGAGTTTATATCTTGGTTTATGTAGAGGTCAGTGGAGGAGACACAAGGATATCTCTGTAGAAGATTACAGTAGATTCTATCTGATGTATGAAACTTTCTGATTTTTCAGTCCGTATTGATTTTTCTTGTTTCTAATTCTGCACTTCTTAATCTGTATTTCAAAATTTGCTACTCATCTCTAGGCTTCTACCCTTTGCTGCTCTACTGTGAAGTCTTGTCTTCCTAATAAATTTATGCATTTTCTAAGGATATTTATTGTTTTGGTTTACATCTATCACAACAAATAGCTCAAAATGGGCACAGAGGCGACTTTAATAAATATTTTCTGATTAAGCTGAGATTAAATTCTCATTAATGGTTTGAGCAATGGTTATGTGATTCAGAAAGCTAATTCATGTTAGGAGCAGAATTGGGCCATTGGGGCAGTTTGTCAAGGAAATAGCCTTGAGTCATTTCAAAAATTTATTTCCAAGTCTCTGTTACTTGCTTTCCCCTCATCTTTGCCTCTTTTCTTTAAAAAATAGTTTATTTTTATTTTATAAATTGCTGTGCAATATCAAGAGGTTTTTAAAACACACATGCACGCCACCTATATTACCACAATACAAGTAACTATTGTTATATTCTTCTGGAGATTTCTATATTCATGGCCCTACATATTTACATCATACACCTAAAACAGTTTTGGGCACAGTCACCCTCAGTCACTGTCACTAATCTGGTGAAAAATAGTATATCATCATACTATATTGTATTTCTTTTGTTACTGATGAAATTAAACATTGTCTACCAGGTGTTTATTGATATTCCTTTCCTCTTATTGAGAAGCTACCAAGACCCAGACAATGTGCTAGATATCTAACACCTCTTAACTCATTTAATAAACATAACACTTTATCTGATGTTCCTGTATTCCTGTATGTCCATTCACCGGGAGACTTCTTTCCTCCTACTGTGTTATGATCTGGTAATACAGAAATAAAAGTTGCTATATATCTTTTTCCTTAACAACTGAAAAACCCTGCTCAACTTGCTGTTACTCAAATGAGTCTTGTAAAGATGGAAGTTCTCTTAGGAGAGAATTTCACCATTTTAAGATGTTAAACATTTCAAGAAACTGAGCCACTGAGAATGACAAGACCCAAGCTGCTAGGACTGGTTGGGGACTGGACTGGTGTCTGGGCCTCCTGATTGCTGTTATGTTATTTCTTCTTTACGCACACAGACACCATCCAGAGACTGATTGTAGGGAAGTCTGTAGATTAAAATTAAAATAACCATCATGAATAAAAAAAACCAGGAACTGTCAAGAAATAACTTGGAATTTGAGCACACAGAGCTTTAGAGCTAAAGGTCATGCTTCACGGCACAAGTGGAATAAGCTTGTTAGGTGGAGAAATATACCTTTTATTCAGAATGGCAGAGATGAAAGATTTAAACGGCTTTTAAAAAATACTGCTTTCCCAAACTCACAGAAAACATTTGTCAAATGGCTAGTGCTCTTACTTTAAAAGTAACTACAGTTAGTAAAAAATAAAAGAGCAAATAGTTTGTGTACTATAAAGATGATAAATCAACAAAAACCATGTGGTATATATTTGTCTTTCAGCTGCTATCCAGCATCTGTTCCCATTTCCAATCAACACCTTGATTTTCCTGGGAAAGGTACAAATTTCTCTTGTTCTAAATAGTACCTTTCAAACTTTTCCACGGAAGTTCACAGAAAACAAATTACCTCACTACCCACCAAACACATACATCATTTGTATAAAACTAAGCAAGTTTCAACAAAAAATATTACTAATGGTAATGCACGCTGATATTTTTATTTCTGTTCTATTCTATTAGTCTATTCTTTTAAAAAACTGCTTGCGGTCCATTGTATTGTGAGTGTATGGCCCACAAATGAGATTAGGTGCAGTTTGAAAAACACTCATCTAATTCGATATTATTTGAGTGTGGTTGAATTGAACTCAGGAGTGGCCAAATTACTAGCAATAGAGATCCTCTGAGGAATGGGTAAATAACCCAGACAGAGCCAATGAGATGGAAAGAAACTTTTGTTGGGACATGAGGATGTGAATTTTATAAACCCAAAAGGATGTTACTACCATTGAGGTAGAGTGTCCCGTCGCCAGTTACTGTGTGGAGCCCGAGGCTGGTGCCTCCACTGCAGAAACAGAGTGGAGACTTGGTAGAAAACAGGTCCTGGGTGATAAAGTTGGAGTTCCTGTATCCAGTCACTTAATCACATTTCTACACAGTTCAGTTACATAAGCCAATAAATTCCCTATATTGTTAGGCAATCTCACGGGGTGAAAATTTAAATTTGCAATTTCTAATTTTATCTACTGCTTTACATTTGATTACAAAAGAACATGATTTTTAAAGGATCTAAGTCATGGTTGGGAATTATTCACAGGAGGTGGGATTAAATGATCCATTTCAATTCATTGCTTGCCTCAGTGAATTCCGGATCAAAATACATCTCAATGACATTGACAGCTGAAGCTCCTGAGGAGGAACATATAATGACTCATTCTTGGAAGAAGTGAGACCTCTGTTCTGAGTACAGGGGTCACATCCATTAGGAATGAAGGTGATGCCACACTGGACATTCATCGTGGACAGTTCAAGAAGATTGAGTGTGTTCTTCTAAAGACTAATGGAAGTAATGTGAGGGAATGAAGGGTATGATCCTTCAGCTCTGGAAGGGGGAGTGGTTGATGGTGTAGGGGGACACATACCCAGTGCCTTGATAACACTTTTGAATGGATTACAGATCTTCAGCAGGCATCCTACCTAACGAGCGCTCAGTGACCCTTTAAGGCTTGGGACACTAGGAAGTTATAAAAGAGAAGGGTGTGTTGCTTTGTGTCATGGATGGATGATGTAACTAAACCTAAATGCTACTTTGTGTTCCAAGTTTGGTGGAACAAAGTTTAGCCATAACATATATATTTTTGACTTCTACCAACACAGAACAGTATAATTGAACTTGTTGCTTTAGGTTGTAAAGTGAAAATTACTTTTGAAATCTGAAAGTCATGTTGGGAATGAAGATAGCGAGACGCTGGATCCATACTTACTAGTTTATAAACTTTGGTCTTTAATAAACCACTCAGATATATCTATTTGTAAGGATAGTGTGCTTATTTTCTAGGACCTTTCTGGGAAAGCAGCACAAGATACGGAAATCATGCTTGAAGTTAGGAGTCCTGGTTTTGCTTACTATCTTTGTAACAATCAGGGGCTCTTTATATTGTTATTTGGAAATGAGGATAACACCAGTACCTGTTCTACTGATTTCATTGAGGTCATTATGGCCATTAGATGGAAAATGCAGTTAAAAGTGCTTTAAAACTGTAAAGAACTGTATAGATATAAGAAATTATTTATCTACATTTATAGGAAGAAACCTCGCCCTGCTTTTCACAAATGCCGTTAGTATTAAAAAAGAAATTAAACAAATTCTTAATTAAAGAGGGCCAGAAATGAAAGGGTCTCAGTTTTTGCAAGTTCAATATCCTTGATTCTATCTGATAATGAGTATGTTATGATATTTTTGTTTTTAGGTGACACTGTCATTAATCTTGGCAACTAATTACTGAAAGTGTTAGAGAGTCAAAGCTTTTTAAAGGGTTGGTGGTGTTTTTGTCTATTATTCTGTTCTTGTCAAAGTACCATCACATCACCTTAGTCAATCCTATGATATTAGAAATAGAAAGGATTTTAGAGATTACTAATCCAATCTCAGCATTCTGCAGATCAAAAAACTGTTAGGGCAGTTAAGTGAGTTGTTTAAAGATACAGAACTAATTTTTTGAGAGAGCTGGAACTGATATGTAGGTCTTTTTGTTCCCAGTCTGATATTTTTCTCAATGATCCATGTTGGTTCTCAAGCAGAAAACAAAATCCTAGCTACAGTGCTTTGAATTCTTGAGTATCTCAAACATAAATGCATACATAGTTTCTACTGTGAGAGAAGTAGCTGAGTTATAGTATGAAGTACTGTTACACTGTCACTGCTTCACATCTTCTACGTATACCAGTTGTAAAAAAGCTAGTGATCGTAGGCCTAGGGAGAAGAGTCCCATTAGAGGACTACTGATCATAAAGGCACTTTCAGTCTCATAATAAAACAATTAGCAAAAATTATGGTACTACTCCTTTTAACATTTTCTTTGCTCCAAAAGTCAGTGGTGATTTCCAAAGGTAGGGACTGAATGCGGAAACCTAGGGATTGTTTAGAAGTCCAAAAAGATCAATTAGACATTATGGTTCCCTTCTGTATTCTGTGCAGTTAGAAATCCAGCCCTCACTGATTTTGGCATGAGTCTGGAGGTTTCTTGTTTGGGGAAACTGAACCAAGAAACTCCAAGCCAGGGACAGCAGGAATAGCAGCAAGAGGTGCCATACCAAAAAGAGAAGATGATGTAAAAACCCACGTAATGAATAGTGAGGCCACCCAGCTCTCTTGTACCTTTTGGACTTGCGCCTTTTGGCACAGCATTGCTGGTAGATTAAAGTAGATTCAAGAATCAACAGATTCTTCCCTGGAGAAATTGTAGTGCTCCTCAGAAAAGACACATGATTACTGACATCTGTGGACGGCTCAATAAATTGGCTGGGTTCCACTAAACAAAATGCACCCACGCCTGTAAAACTTCCAATCTGCCGGCTGTTATCTCTTAAATATGAATAAATCAAAAATAATAATTAAACATGTGAGAGGAGTCTCCAACATAGAATACTGAAACCAAAACCAAATCAATAGAAAATGAAACTCAGAGAAAAAAGAGAAAATACAGGCAGTAGAAGAAAACTTCAAAGGAGATAATACTTATTCATAAAAATTTTAAAAACTCACAGGGATAATCAGAGCATATATACATATTAGAAATATATGGCTAATTAAAAAATCTATTAGTAGGAAGATAAAGTGAAATTAATCTCCGAAAAGGTAACCAAAATACAAAGAGATCTAAAATTGTAGGGAAAAGATAAGACATTTAGAGAATGAATCTCAAGACATTAAAAAAAAATTATTAGGAGTACCAGAAAAAGAGGAAAAAGAGGGAGAGGAATCTATTTAGAGACATACTGAAGAACTGAAAAACGTTCACTTTCACATTCAAAGCTTTCACCATCCAAACCATACCATCTCACCACACAATGTCACAGACTTGTTAATATCATTCATTAATTTAACAAAAATGTATTGCATGTCCACTGTGTGCCAGGTCCTCTATTAAGTCCAGGGATAAAGTGGAAGCCACGTTAGTGGGAGCCTCCCCTCATAAAGTTTACCCTCTGGTGAGGCAAAGAGACAGGACTAAATCATCCCACCTGCACTGCAAAAGTCCGCTGAGATAAGGGAGCGTGTTGAATACAAGTGACTGAAAGAAATACAGTGTGGATGAAATGGGGAGGACAAGTGGGGCACATGGGGTGAGATGAGGCCAGAGATCAGAGGCCAGTGGGGTGCTGACCGGGCAGAACTTTGTAGGCTATGTTAGAGTTTGCCTTTTTCCTATGGGCACACAATGGGCACTCCTTGAAACGTTGTAAGCAGGAGAGGAGATGGAGTAAAATTTGTGTTATTGTAAAGGTCACTGCCTGCAATGTGGAGAATGGATTGGAGGAAGGTCAGGGAGAGATGCTGTAGTGATGTTAGGCAGCTTTCACAGTTGCCAGGCAAAGGATGATGGTGGCTTGGACAAGTGTGATAATGATGAGAAAGAAGAGAAGAGCAAGTTCTTGAGAAATACTTAGTGGGTTAAATCAGCAGGACTTTCTGATAAGTTATATCAAGGGTTGATTCTTTGAATATTCTAAGAACAACAACTTGGCTAGTCTGACCAAAAAACCAAAGAGAGGGAAATATAAATTAAGGACATTGGAACTGTCAAAGCAAATATATGTACATATAACAAAAGTGTTCTAAAAAATTACCAGTGAGTGCTAGGTGTAATTCAATACAGTAAGTTTGAAAATCTAGATAAGAGGTCAATTTTCTAGGACAATAAAAATTACCATTTCTCTTTTCATGATTTATGACATCCTGGATCTCCAAGCTAGAAATAAAAGAATCAGGCTCAGTGGTGACTCCTGTGAGGATATGGGTACAACTGGACAGTGTTCTAATCATGGCATCTGGAAATGCTCTAATCAGCTCTTCTGTGGCCTTTTAAAATAAACTTGATAATCACTCCATGGTCCACTTTTGCTCCCCACCCTAGTGAATAATAAACTTAGCATTCTTCTGGGGAGTTACTGGACAGAGGAACTGTGATCTCTGCAGAATCCTCTCCTAATCCAGAGCTTTTGGAGATGTGGTGTATTTCTCATGTACTTTTCTGACATTTCAGCAGGACTGTAGGGAAAGGGAAAATAACGTATGTTTTTTTCTCCTTTCATATTGAACCAGAAGGAGTGGATATTTTTCTAAATATATCTCTATAGTTAAAATTCATTATTTTCATAATTTTTGAAAATTAAATTAGTATGATAATCTTTGAATTAAACATTCAAAGAAAAATAATTTTCTTACACTTATCTTTGTCTTAGTATTCTTATTTATGATGAAGTTTATTTAGACATAAGAACATCAATCACCATTACCTATTGGTACTCATATATTATTTCTGTATAATTTAGAATTATAGTTTGTGGAATTAGGAGTATAAGTTAAAGAATTTAAGAAAAAACATTCCATAAAGTTGTGAATGCCAAAGAAGTTTCTGTGTGTCAGAACTTTTGGTTTCTCTGTTTTAAAAGATCTGGCAGAAATGAACTCCAAGTAAAGCAGGATGAATAATTAAATTCTTCTTCATGCAACTACAAGGCATTTTGGAATAAAAAAACAATAACCATACAGCAAGTTACATATTTTAGAAGTTACAAATTTTGCGGTTATGCAAACCAACGTTGTGGTGTGCTAACTTGTCATTAAAAGGCTAACAAAAGCATACTGTGAAAAAATGATTTTATTGAATGGTCCTGACACAGCTATACTTAAAATCCTATAGCTTTTGCCTGCTTTCATAAATGGTGATCTGGCTCAGCACACAAAATCAGGGCTCAGCCTAAAAGGCGAGGAATCACAATATTTAAAATATCCACACTATGCTACTAATTTGCTATTTGCATTGGAAGAAACTATGTTAAAATGCATTCTGTATCTTAAAATACTATATTTAGGCCTCAGAAACTTTTTAAAAAAATTTCATTAAAATTTATTTATAATTGGAAGCATTCAAAACATCTGGCTTAATGTTACTGTACTATAGACATACAAATATACTATGCAGATATTGAAATGTGTTTTTTGACATTTTTAAATTGAAGTATAGTTGGATTACAATGTTTCCAGTGTATAGCAAAGTGATTCAGTTATAGGGCCTCAGAATCTTTTATATGGATTTATTATATTTTATTTTATTTTTCCCAAATACTCTCAACTTTCTTTTGCTAGGAAATTACCTGTGTGTCACCAGAAGAGTCATGACCTACAGTGAAAAAAACAAACTTATACATCTCTCTCCATCACTGAGGACCATTGATTTTAGCTCATAAATGTTTCTCAAGTCATTCTACATTGCCCCCTCTCCCTTGTATCCATTGTAGGCCAAAAACTCCATTGTGTGGCTCTTACAATGGTGAAATAGTCTCCCAATTGTTCTTGAATCCATTTTGCCCTACAGGCAACTCTTTGGGAAGTAACTAGAATGACCTCTTTAAAATGAAAATTTTATTTTGATACTCCTTGCTTATCATTTCTTAATTTCCCATGCTCTTAAAATACAGTTCAAAATTCTTAGCATGTTCTGTAGAAGCACAAATGACAGCTTCTGAAAAAACGCTGAATGTTTCCTTCATGGTGCTTCTTATAGTTTATGATTGTATATTCATTTGCACAACTATTCCCCTTACTCTGTGTTCCTCATTTGTAATCATTTTGTCATTGATTTCACTTCTACATATATGTAAATATCACAATATATTGTTACTATTTTAATTTTAGACAATTTAAAATTTTTTTATTGAATGAAAGATTCTTTAAATTCTATATGCTTTACAATTTTCAAAAGTTTCACACAGGTGATTTCATATAATCCCATAATAACTCTTTTTTTCTTCTAGCCTTATATTTCCTCTACCTTTTTTTCTCTCTCCGCCCCACTGGTAACCACTAGTTTGTTCTCTGTATCTGTGAGTCTGCTTCTTTTTTGTTTTAGTCACTAGTTTGTTGTACTTTTTAGTTCCACATATAAGTGATAATATAGGGTATTTGTCTTTCTCTGTCTGACTTATTCCACTTCGCATAATGCCAAGTCCATCCATGTTGCTGCAAATGGCAAGATTTCATTCTTTTTTTATGGCTGAGTAATGTTCTATTGTATATATGTACCACATCTTCTTTATCCATTCATCTGTTGATGGACACTTAGGTTGCTCCCATACCTTGGCAACTGTAAATTATTTTAAAAAGAGACTTAAACGTCAGATAAAAATGGCTTTAAATATTTACCATCATTTTTACCATTTCTGTAGCTCTTTATTTCTTTATGTAAATAAAAATTTTAATGTGGTATCAAATCTGTTGCCTAAAGGATTTCCTTTAACATTTCTTGTAGTACAGGTCTCCTACACTACTCCTACTCATTTTATTGACTTTTGTCTGTCTGAAAAGTCTTTATTTTGCTTTTATTTTTGTAAGATATTTTTGTTAAGATTTCTGTTTTGACAGTTTTTTCTTTCAGTACTTCATTGTTGACTGGTTTTGCGTTATTTCTGATAAGAAGTCTGCTGAATACTTCATCTTTATTTGTAGGTAATGTTTCTTATTATTTGCTTGCCTTCATGATTTTCTTTTTATCTTTTTTTAAAAAGCAGTTTGATTAGGATGTGTCTAATTTAAAAAATTTATCTATCTATCTATCTATCTATATCTCCTGCTTGGGTTTCTCTGAGCTTTTTAGATCCGTGGTTTGTTTGTTGTCATTCATTAATCTTTAAAAATTCTTAGCTATTATCTCTTCAAATATTCCTCCTGTCCCATTCTCCCTATTTTCTCCTCCCAGAGCTAATTAATTATTAGTTAATTATTGGTTAATTTATTAGACCAATTGTTATTGTCCCACAACTCTTGGATGTTCTGTTCTGTTTTTGTATTCTTTTTTTTCTTTATATTTGGATAAATTCCATTGACCTGCTTTTAACTTTATTGATTCTTTCCTTAGCTTTATCCAATCTGATGAGGAACTCATCCAAAGAATTCATATGTAATATCAATGTTTTTATTTCTTCTTTTTTTTAATGTTTTTATTTCTAACATTTCCATTTGACTTATTGTTTCCATTTTTCCTGCTAAATTTTCCCATTTATTTTATGGGGATTTTGTCATCTTTACCATTACAGGTTTTAATATATTAAGAATAGTTATTTTAAAGACTTTATTTGTTCTAACATCTTGGTCATCTCTGAATCTTTTCTGTTAAACATCTTCTCTCCTGATTGTTTTCTTTCTGCTTTTTTTGGTGTGTATCATAATAAATAACATTTCTTCCTGAAATGGTCAATCCTTCCTCTCCTTTCTGGTCATTAGTTTTGTGGACTGAACCCATCTAGTCAGTAGTTGAACTGGATTTTGGTTTTATTGTTGCTATAATCAAATTTAGTGCTCAACAGACTTTAGATTTTTCCAGGCATGAACCACTGCTACATTGTGCTTAGTGTTGGATTTGGGGTATTGGCTAGGTTTCTCCATGTTTCTGGTCCATTCCCCACTATGAGCAGTCCCTGCACACGTGTGCACAGTGAGGGGTTCTCTCTCCATCCTCTTGCCAGCCTCCAGTGATAGACTCCTGCTGCTTGCTACTCAGTGTTAGGCTCATGGTTAGGATGGAGAGTTCTCGCCTATCCTGGTCCAGCTTCAGTCTTAGGCAGGCCCTGTGTACTTGGGACTCACTTTTACAATTTCTCAGCATTTCTTTCCCTCCCTCACATGAGAGCCAAATTCTTCCTTCTATCTATCTGTGTGTATATTTGTGTGTGTGTGTGTGTGTGTGTGTGTGTGTGTGTGTGTGACGTGCACGCATGCCTGGGGGTGGATGGTCTTGGATGGGAGATGGTTTCCTTCTGCTGCCCTAATGTGAGCTGATTTCAGCTTTCTATCAGTGCACGATCCTAGGCCTGAGCAAATGTCCTGCCTGCCTGCAAGGGCAAACAGCTGTTCTTTCTGCCGCACCCCCTGAGGCATTTTGTATTTGCATAGACCCTGGGAGTGGGATGGTTTACAACTTGTCACCCAGTAGATTAAGGCTTTTGCTTTGTGTGGGAGAAGGGTCTAGTGATTGGGTTGGGTTTTGTACCTATGTGTCACTGAGGAGTTTCTTGCAGTCTCCTCCCTGCCTGTCTTTTTCATAGCACCTGGTGGAGGCCCGGGCAAAGAACTCATGTGTGAGACTGAACTCTCCTAGTTTGTGTTAAAATTTAAACTATTTCTTAATATCCACTTTTATGCTAGTCACCTCTCCAAGCATACTGTGCCAGTGGTTCATGTCACTTCTCTCTCCTTGGAAGTACAAGGGAACTAGATTTTTCCCTGCTTGACTTCAAAAAGCCATTTTTTATTGAGGTAGTTTCTATATTGGACAAAAGTAGATTTTAAGGAAACACTCTTAACCACAAGATAAAACCCAAAGCCTTTCTGTAATAGGATATTAAAAAAAAAAAGATGTGTTTAACGATAAAATGAGTCAGATGATAGTTTAGGACTCTTCTATATTGTTCCAAACACAATAGTGGATTTTTGTAATCTTGGGAATTATGTGAAATTATAGGTAGTTTTGGTCTTCCATAATTATCTAAGGATTACCGATCAGTATCAGTTTTTAAATTTCTATGTACTGTTAAAAGCCTCTGCAAACAAGAATTTTCCAACTCTGCTCCTTAGTGTGCTTTAGAAAGTCTTTTAGAATTTCGTTCATGAAGTAAAGAAAGGTCAACCATCTCTGCTGTCTGTATTCTTTTTCTCATTTCTCTTTAAAACAACAGCAATAACTGTGATCATTTATTGAGGACTTATTAAGTGTCAGGAACTTCTCTGGATGCGTTGTTTGCATTAACTCAACAGTCTTAGGTGGTAGGTGATATTTGATCCCTTTACAGGTGAGGAAATAGTTGTGACCTGGCCAATATCCTGTAATCACTGAGCTATCTGACTCTGGAGTACTTAAGCACAACAGCGAAGCCTTTTCTTGGTTAATAATTTTGTGAAGGTTTTATTTACTTATTTATTTTTTTGGCTCAGAAGCAAAGGAAAGATTTATTCTTTGATCAGAGAATGGAGAGGTATGAGCTCATGCTCTAGAGCACACGTGCTCGTGAAGGCTTTAGTTTTTCTAAACAAATGAAAGCAGAGACACCATGAGAATTCAAACTTAAATACTATTTTCTCAGTGCTGTCTCATATAAAAAGTAAATAAAATGTATTTTCCCTATACTGTGGTTTTCTACCTTAGTAATATTTTATGCTTTACATTTTACTTCAAAACTTCTTAGATCTGAGAGTCTCTTCTAGGTATACTAGTAGTAATTTAATGTGTATTACTAAATACAGTTTGGGACAAATAGAAGAAATAATTATTCTCACTGACTGGATATTGGATGACATTAAGGAATAAATATTAAATTATTTTGGGTGTGATAATGGTGTTGTGGTTATGTTTAAAAGAGTTCTTAGCTTTAAAAATTCATACTAAAACATTTTAAGAGGAAGTAATATCATTCAGGGATTTGCTTCAAAATAAAATTGGTGGAGGTAGTGGATGAGGATATAGGTAAAAATGATTGCCATGAACTGATAATTTTGAAACAGGGTGAGGGGAGCATGGGGGTCATTATTCTATTCTGTTTGAAATTTTCCATAATAATAAACAAAAAAGAAGAAGAAATAGTTACATCAAAGGACATCGCTATAATATAACAATATTACGGTTTAGTTTAAAGAATTGTGATAGGCTTGTCTTCCTATATGTTCTAGACAATGGCAGTAGAAGGATGGCTAAGAGACACATTTTTTTGCCATGCAATTATACACTAGGAAGAGGGGAAGTAATAATAAGTGATATTTCAAGACAATATAGTATGGGTTATGATTTTTTTTTTATTTTTTTTTTTTTATTTTTTTTTTGCTGTACGCGGGCCTCTCACTACTGTGGCCTCTCCCGTTGCGGAGCACAGGCTCCGGACACACAGGCTCCGCTGCCATGGCTCGCGGGCCCAGCCGCTGCGCGGCATGTGGGATCTTCCGGGATAGGGGCACGAACCCGTGTCCCCTGCATCGGCAGGCGGACTCTCAACCACTGCGCCACCAGGGAAGCCCAGGGGTTATGATTTTTAAAAGTAACAGACTGCTAAAGGATTAGCACAAATCCAGACAAAATGGGTGAGTTCTCAGAAATCCTATATGGATCTGCTTATTGTTGTCTCATACTTTAGAAGAATATTTGATGGCAAAAGAAAATTTTCATCGAAATTTTTAAGTAAGGAAAAGCACTTTTAAATTGTGTAATTAAAAATTAATTTTAATTAAGAATGTTTAAAGCCTGCATACTAAACTGAGAAACTTAGTTTTCTAAACTTAGAAGATTAAAAAAAAATATTTTGAGTTTTCAAATAGTATGTATTTAACCTGTATTTTTATAATAAAATTATACATTTATTAATATTAATATAATTTTATTTACAGTGAGTTTTTTAGTGATATGTTTATGCTATAAAGAAAAAACAGCATAAGTTCATGTTAGAGGAATTGTAAATTTTTTTTTTTTTTTTTTTTTTTTTTTTTTTTTTTTTTTTGCAGTACGTGGGCCTCTCACTGTTGTGGCCTCTCCCGTTGCGGAGCACAGGCTCTGGACATGCAGGCTCAGCAGCCACGGCTCACGGGCCCAGCCGCTCTGCGGCATGTGGGATCTTCCCGGACTGGGGCACGAACCCGTGTCCCCTGCATCGGCAGGCGGACTCTCAACCACTGCGCCACCAGGGAAGCCCGAGGAATTGTAAATTTTTTATGCTTATAAGAAAGGGGACAAAAAGCCACCGCAAGTGGCAAAAAGTGTTGAAGTAAAATGTATAATCTCATGGGAGTGGTTAGTATGGTATTAGGTATTCCACACACATTGGAATTTTATTGGATTATACTTCCAATTCCTGATACCTAAAGGAGCCTAGAGAAAAGATGTTGCTGTCTCCTGAAATGGAAGTTTACACATAATCAAGTCAGATTAAGAAAGAGGAAAAACAATAATTACTTGTTGTGTTGAAATTTTGTAATCTTTAAGCAAAAGAAGAATGCATTTGAAGCATATAATATAAAGATTGCCAGAATGAATTTGTCATAAACATGTCGATTTATTAATGCTACAAAATATATCTGAAGGAAAATTTTTAAACTGCAAATAACATGAAATAAACGTTTGTCTTTATAAAAGTGAAAATTCTAATATTATACCTCTTTCATCTGTATTTGTAACACCCTTTCATTTATCAAATATACTTTTTGTAGTGTATTTGTATATTTGTAGTATGAAGTAGTTTATTGGAGAGTTTACCATTTACATAACTCATTTTATCTTTCTGCAGTTGTATCAGTTTTACTATTTATCCTACTCGTGTGCACTTAAGTTTATTTTCATATTCTATTCTTTTTTTTTTAAGATGCTAGAAAAGGAATTTGGAAAGTATCACTACATTTTACTTTTCTAAATAAACAAAACCATATTATACTGTTTTGGACATAAATGTTAGCTTTAGAGGGAGTTGATTATGTTATTTTGTGCTATTATCTCATGAAGTGTTTTTAGACCAGCCAGACAAGCATTCTTGCAAAAGAGTATATTTTTGCCTTTTTATTAAAGGTATTCAGTTTGCATAATATTCTGTTACTTGAATGGTACTGGTATTTTTTTTCTTAAAGAATAATATGGAAAGTGTCTTAGAATTATGTAAGAATTTGCACAGTCATTCCACTTACCATGTAATTTATATGAAAGAGTCAGCTTTCCAAATGTATTTTAAAAACTGTGGTACTGTTTCCAACCCTCTGCAACTCATTTTTTTTTTTTTGTAATTAAAAAACTTTTTTTAGCTCAATTACTTGGCACTATTTTTAACCAAAGAATTTGCAGGATGTTTGTTGCCAAGTTGTGTTATGCCCCAAAGTGAACAATTTGTTTCAGTTTGGAGAAGTTCAACGCTTTTCTGTCTCTAAAGATAAATAGGAAGAATGATACCATTCTATGAATTTGCTACCCATTGATCATAACTCTCTCTAGCACAAATTTATTAAGATGATCTCTTACTGACAGAATCTTAAAGTTTCTTTTTTATTTGCAGATTTGTTTCCTCTTTTTAACTTTCTATATTATATATTAACTAGAAAATAATATATATCAAATATTCATTCACTCAGCAAATGTTTTTGAATGAATACTATATGCAGGGCATTGTTCTGAACACTGGAAATACAACTATGAACAAATAGGCAAAATTCTTCACCCCTCAAGGAGCCCACATTCTAGTGGAGGCTGGAGACAGTACATAAAGAAGTGAAATGGATCATGTGTTATGTGGTCACTGCCTTAGTCTGTTTGGGCTATTAATATAAGCTCCCACACAGTGGGTGGCTCCTAAAAATTTGTTGGTCACTGTTCTGGAGGTCGGAAAGTCTAAGATCAAGGTACTAGCATGGTTGCCTTCTGGGCAGGGCCCCCTTCCTGGTTCTCAGCCAACACCCTCTGGCTGTGGCCTCGCATGATGGAAGGGGCTAGAGATCTCCTGGAGCCTCTTTTATATGCCACATTCTTAGCAATTCAGGACTATTTTAAAGTTTTCCTTAGAGCTAATGCATTCTTTCTTGGGCCTTGATGTAGGTCCTAGGAGGCCACATCTCTGTACTCTCCCGTGGAACACTGGATATGCTCCCTTTTCTCCTCCCCTCCCCTTTTTGAACCTATTTCCCTATTTCTCTCTGTTTCCCGCCACTGCTGTATTAGACCAGTTGGCCATGCTATTAATCCCCATGAGGGAAACTGCCTCATCTACAGCCCCTGCAAAGGAAGGAGGTCTCAATCATCCCAGAGACGGGGTGACCACAGTCTGTACCACGTCAACCCCTAGCCTTCACTGAGAGCATCTGATCTGGAGTGGGCACCTGACCAATCCACAGCCTTACCCGTGAGGCGATCTGACATGTGAAAACTCTGCCCAAACAAGGATCAGCTGAGCAAATTAGACTCTTGTGAATTTAAACTGGAAATATGGACCAGGAGATTAGGTAGTTGAAGCAGAAGTTGAAAAAAAGCATTCAGAGAAAGTGGTGGGACAGGAAGGCCACAAGGAAATACATTAAAACGTATGGATGCTGTTGATAGTTTCTGAAAGGAGAGAAAACAGAGACAGACAGGAGCTGAATATCACGCAAGCAGAGAAGCAATAAACTTCTGCCACCCAGGTAAAAAGAAAATCCATTCACTCTCTAGAACTCTGTCCGAGTCTCCACTTCTGAGTTTCAGTCTCTGTGACATTTTCTGCTCCAGGATTGCCATGAGTTCATGTGGTCCTCATGTGTATGTTTATCTTTACAATACATTTATCATTACTTGAGGTAAATCCTGTATGAACCCAACTCATATCAGTTTTAACATTTTAGATTATTCTCTCTCCTTTATCCTCAAATGGTTATTCCTAGCTCTGAACTCAGATCCTTTCCCTCTTCAGTTCATCACAGTTTAGTTCTCACACTACCATTTTTCACAGTTCTATTCCTGAGAGAGTTCCCTTTTACTCTCAACGTGGTCAGACACTCTTTAGTATATCTCTGCAAGGACTCACAATGTATTTGTTACAGCAAAACCCTCACTGGCTGCCATTAAACATTTAAACCAACCACCCACCTTCCCTCACTTCTCTGTTATCTCATATTTCTGTTGTAAGACACACTACTCAAAATGGAGAGAATTCCCTCATACTTCACAGTCTTCTGCAGGAACAGGAGCAGTTCTCTCTCTCTCTCTCTCTATCCCTTTGTAGAAACAGATAAGTTTAACTTCTACAAACCTACAGTTGTCAAGTGGTTTATAAATAAGATCTTGGGATGCTGGAATGACTCACTGTGCTAAATTATATGCAGAACACATTAACAAAATGTGTCAAGGGATTTATGTTTTCGTTTCTAAAAACTTTTATGACATTGTCCTTAAGCCAGTGGTTGTCAAAAATTCTTAAACAGTTGAGCCATTTTTTCCAAATGTGAAATCCCAATGTGTAAAACATACAGAATGGAGCTGCTCTGTTGGGAACAGGAGTGAAAACCCCAAGACTCCCTGTCTTAATAGCTGATCCTGCCAAATCCCTTCTGGCCGCTCCTTGAGGCACCTTCTCTGAGCCGTACAGCTCTTTGGAGTGCAGTTTGAAAACCATTTCCCTGAATTTTGGGACCTATAAACAAAGTGGTGTTACCTGCTGGGGGTGAATGGAATAGTTCACTGTTATCCAGGGGCAGACTTCTCTCCAGCCCTGGGGAGCCCTGAGTCAGACTCTCATATTTCCCAAGAAAGATATTTCCCCCTTGTCCACTCCCTACTTGCACCGTCGTTTTCTATGTCTGATTAGACCATCCTCACAGCTTTTGGACGATTCCAACGGACCCTTTATTTGCTTCTCAAGGGAGTATAGTAACTTGTTCTAAAGTATATTTGTGGTTTTCCCCTAGAGCACACTGGACACTACTTAGCCAGTCTCCTCCATATCTGCATCCCTTCAGAGCTGGGATATGTATCCTATCTGAGACTCAGGTTTCTGTGATGTCAGATGCAATGGGAGGGCACCGAGACAACTAAGAGGCACTAAAGAGGAGGGGCACCAAAAGGAGGTGACTTAGTTGGTGTCCCAGCTCTGCAGACTGCCTGGATCTCAATGAACCATCACTGAATCTCTGACTTGCACCAGGATCAGTACAGGTGGGAGATGCCCTGACAGAGCCCCTGTCTCTGAGGGATTGCCATAGTGTTTGGCTGGGCAAGAGCTTCATCATCACAGGGCTGCAATACTTTGGGGCCTATCTTGGTATGATGCCCTCCTTTTCTTTCCTGCTCACATATCCTTCCTTCTTCCTTTTTCGTTATTTAAGCATAAGATACATATCTCTTTCACAGTTTGAGTGGCATGTAGAGCTCTGTACCAGGATGCAACTGTGAGTTCCCATCGCAGGTTTCATGTGCTGATCATCTTTTGCTCTGTCTTTGTGGAAGGTGATAGCATAGCAACACAAGTTACCTGTGGGGACTCCTCTGACTACGAGTGGCAGTGTGTAAGCTCTCCCTTCGTGCGAAACTTGGGAGGATAAAGAGAAATCACTTGTGTGACCGCTTAAGGTCTGGGAGGTATTAGGGGACATGTCAGGGAATAAGGTTATGCTACTCTTGATAGAAGAGGATCTTGGGATGATACTGTGGACTGACATAGTTTGCTGTGGAAGCAGGATGAAGTTACATAAGGATTGATATAGAATACATACACATATATCTCACTAAACGCAATATTTAGGTCACTGATCACTCAGTGAATTGTGGTTATTATTATTATCATTATTATTTTTTAATTAAAAATTAGTTTAGCATCAACCTGTGTCAGATTGACAATATGACATTAGATCATTTTGAGGACTAGTTAATTTTGTCTTTCATTCTACAGGAACATTACCAGCATCGTTTCCCTAGTACATAACATTATGACTAGTATGAAAATAGGTTTGAAACAGTTTTGTGGAATGGCAGAATGAGTTCCTAACCTTGGCATATTGTTTCCCATATTCTGGCATGTCATGAAGCCATGTACATCTATCACCGTGAATAGAAAAAGAAACCAGAACATCTTACTGTAACTAGTGTCATTTTAACTAAATTTTGGATTTCCTTTTGTCCCATTTTGTTTTAATGCCAACTTTTATCTTTTGTAGACCCTGCACTCACAGAGGGGACTTGGGCACTGCTATAGGAAGCATTAAGAGGGGAGTTACAGATGTTTTCAGTCTGTGTTTATTAAGCATTGACAGCCACCTGAGGATGGCTCTTGGCAAATGTGAAGTTGCTGAAACACAAAGGTTGCACCATATGCGAAGCATTGTGCCTCTGCCTGCACTTTCTTTGTTTTCTAACAGTTTGGAGCCAATAGCTTAGAACACAATGGCTGTTAAGGCTGGGTTTACAAGTCAATGAAAGGGGAAAATTTATCAGATGATAAACTTTTATAGTTCCTGTTCATGGTGTGCTTAGCAAAGGAATAATTAAAATTGACAACATATATTTTTTTCTCAATCTATTTTCTTTTAACCCAAGGCCACCTAAAGGCCAAACTAGATCAGTCAGCTATGGGTGCAAAAAGTTTTCTCCCTGCATTATAGGTATTCTTGCACTTTCTTGGGAAAGTTACAGAATATTTCCACAGAATATCTACCTATTCTTGATGCTACTGTTTTTCAGGGCCTCACTGCCTGTGTTTGAACGGAAGCAGTGAGCCTTTACAGGGCAGAGATCAATCAGAAAAACCATATCCTGTTGAGTTTTGCCTTGTGGTTATGGGGATAGAGGAAGAGACAGGTGTATAAGTAACCGTTTTGCAAACCGCATTAGGAGAGGGGTCCAATTCCTTCACTTATTGCAAAAGCATCCTGAATAGACACCCCTAATATATTTATGCTGTTTTAATTTTTTGCACAATTTCAATTGTATAACATTGTTTGCCAGCTTTACATTTGGCTTCAGGTATTCAGTTCAAAAATAGCATGATTTACAAGTCCATTCTGTTTTCAAAAATTATCAAGCCAAGTTCTGCAAATACTTGTAAGCCTGATAAAATTATGAGGAGGGATGGGAGATGCCAAAGAACAGCTTAATATATCGACATTCACAACACAGGTTTTGGTCATGAAATTGTTATCCCCACTTATGTAAAAATTTAGTTAAGACTTGAGTTGGACCCTAGAAATATTAGATATTTTTCTTTAAAATGAATTAAGGATTTTTAAAAATTCCTTTTTAAAAAACAAATTATATTATAATGATTTGACAATAGAAATTGGATGATTAGTGCTGGGATTCTAATTTTCATGCTGCCACTAACCTTGTTAGCTACATAGATTAGGCTTTATCTGAATGGTCCAAAAAGCTATGTGTGGAGCAAGATAATATTTGCATGATTCTGAATTCCAACATTATGTATATATATAATATATACACAATATATACGTATATATTATATATATTATATGCACGTATATATTATATATTATATTACATGTATATGTACATATATGAGAGAGAGAGAGAGAGAGAGAGAGAGAGAGAGAGAGAGAGAGGGACAGAGAGATAAACAGTCATCATCATCCCTGGCTAATCTATAATTATTCATTGAGCATCTGTTATGTGTCTAGAAGTGGAATATGAAGGGAATAAAAGAAGTGGCATGTACAGTTCTACTTTCTGGTAGAAATTCAAAGGGAAAAGATATTGAGTGTTTTGACTGGTGACTTTTAATAAGTGATCTGACGATCTTCATCAGTGCCACCCAACCCTCCTCAGACAAACATATCACTCAAAGAAAACCAGGGTCAGACGAAACTTTACCTCTCACTCCCCCTGCCGACCTTCCCAGGTTCCACATAATGAAGTCCACTAGCAGTTCTGGAGCTCTCTCTGATGCTGCTGTATTTTTTTGTAACTGAAAAATTTTGCTGGTTTTGTGTTTCATGTTTCCTCACAGAAGGAAAGATATCTTTATGAAATTCTCTAGACTCAGAGTGATAAACTTTTTCCATATCTAGAGGAGTGGCCCCAAATAAATGTTTTTGTTGACATAGCATAAGGAATTTTACCCAAAGAATAATTGTATGAATCTTACATGACAAGTGCTTTCTCTGATTCTCTGCGGGTAAATGACCTCTTAATACAAGATTAGGATGTATTAACAAAGACAGGGTACTTGCCAACATAGACTCACTCTGCTCCCACCACCCTCAGGATGAGTGAGTAATAACTCTAAATTGTCACATATTCCAGAGTAAGGTACATTTCTTTAACAAGGGGATCTCTAAATGTAAAGGTGATGTACAGTTATCAGCAATTGGGGAAGATATGGCTGCATTTCTGGAAAAACCAAGAGCTTCATCTGAAAAGCTAAATATTATTTCAGATGGGGAGAACAATGTAAAAATTTTAAAGCCATAAAATGTTGATAAAATACATAGAAACTTCTTATAATAATACTATAAACACCTCAAAAGACCTATATATGAGGAAGACCTAATTACAAAATATATAGAAAACTACTACAAATCTATTAAAGGCAACTGAAACATGAATAAATAACATGGTCAGATTTTGTAGAAGAAACTAAAAATGATTTTTTAAGCAAAAGACAGTCAACTTTACACCTAATAAATATGTGAATTTATATTAAATCAAAACCCACTTTTTTTCACCTATTAGATCGACAACGTTTTTAATAACAAAATTGGTAAAAATGTTGGCAGGAGATTTACCGTTGTATTGATGGGAGTGTGAGTTGGTTAAAGCTCTATGGAGAAAAACTTGACAATAGCTATTAAAATTTAAAATGTATATATTCTTTTATACAGAAATTCTACTTTGAGATTTATTCTTATGGTTTATATATCCAATGCGTGTGCAAATATTAACTTCATTAACTGAAGAATTTTTGATACAGCAAAAGATTGGAAACCACCTAAATGCCCATGTAGATCATAAGTTAAATAAATTATGAAACACTGTAATGTGGAGTTCTAAGTCACCATTAAATGGTAACAAAACAATTCTATCTCTACTATATGGAATGAGCCTTAAAATCTATGGTAAAATGAAAAAATGACATAGAACAGGATGCATAATATGTGTGCTGTTTAAAAAATAGTACACACATGTATATGTTAGTATAGGAATACAGCTAGAAGAATACACCAAAACTGATAATATTTATTGCACTTGGGAACATGGAAAGGAAGAAAAGAGGACAGGGAGGAAGATTTATTTTTTCTCTATATATTTTTTCATGCTCCCAGGGTGAATGGGGTTGTGTGAATTAGTATTTACCAAGCTTTGAATAGGCTATCATTTATGACACCATTATTATATAATTTAGAAATCATATTAACACAGATACTATCATGTCTGTTTTACAGATGAGGAATGAAAGGCTAAGAAAATTTAAATAAGTTGCACAAGGTCAAAAAGCTTGTTGGAGGGAACCCTTGTACATTGTGGGAATGTAAGCTGGTACAGTCACTGTAGAGAACAGTATGGAGGTTCCTTAAAAAGCTAAAAATAGAATTACCTTATAATATGATCCAGCAATCCCACTCCTGGGCATATATCCAGAGAATACCATACTTCGAAAAGATACAGGCACCCCAGTGTTCATTGCAGCACTATTTACAATAGTCAAGATATGGAAGCAACCTAAAGGTCCATGGACAGATGAATGGATAAAGATGTGGTACATATATACAATGGAATATTACTCAGCCGTAAAAAAGAATGAAATAATGCCATTTACAGCTACATGGATGGACCTAGAGATTATCATACTAAGTGAAGTAAGTCATACAGAGAAAGACAAATACTATATGATATCACTTATATGTGGAACCTAAAAAAATGGTACAAATGAACTTGTTTACAAAACAGAAATAGACTCGCAGACTTAGAAAACACACTTATTGTTTCCAAAGGGCAAAAGTTGAGGGGGAGGGATAAATTAGGAGTTTGGGATTGACATATACACCCTGCTATATATAAAATAGATAAATAACAATATTATAAGATATTCAATATCTTATATACATAGCATGTGCATATCTATCTATATCTATATCTATATATCTATATCCGAATCACTTTGCTGTACACCTTAAACTAATACAGCATTGTAAATCAGCTATACTTCAATAAAAAAAATAAAGAGGTTTGTTGGAGTTGGAATCAGGAAGCGACTCCTAAAAGCACTCACTGGGAATAGGCACAGCTGTCCTTCATGGCTGGACCCAGTGTCAGTCTAAGTTTTGTCTTTTAGTTATTGCCACACCTCTTAAAATTCCTTAGCATGGTTTTCCCAACCAATGGCACATATTTAACTTTAGTGATATCAAAGGATGAGACCACCACTTAATCTCTGGAAACACACACACACACACACACACACATGCACACACTGCTGAATTTATTGTTAAGTAAGGGAGAGCTATGCTGTTTAAACACATCCTCTCTGAGCATAACATTGAACTGATTCTATACAGGGATTTGGGGGAATATCGAATCAGGGAGTGGGTGGAATTTCAGAGGATGTATTTCAGAGATGGGTTGATGTCAGCTGTAGAAACATGGTTACTTGGGTAGGAGTGTATTTGATAGATTGGCTTTTAGAAGCTTGTTCATTGGGGTGAGTATATATCAAATTGGCTGACTGTCAAAAGAGAACTGTCACTGATTAGTTGGATTACAGAAGTGTGTTCACCAAAGCAAGTTCACAGTGATTTATTAAAACCAGTTCTGGTGATTATTTGTTGTCCTGGCTACAACATAATCAGATTTTTCCTAGGTGTATGGGAACTTAAACTTTTTTTCTCCATATTATAGGTATTTCTACCTAGCTTATCTTCTCCTTTCCAAACCATGTCTGCTCTGCCAGTGCCATACGAGTGTGTCTCCTGGGTCACTTACTATGTAGATACTCATGGTTTATTGCTCTAGTTCACCTTTGTTCATTTTTTTCCCTCTCACATAAAGAATGTATGAAAGAAGCAATGACATTTTGGGGTGTAATATTCTAAAATTATGACATCAGCCTAATCTTTATGTAGCCAGAATCCTTGCTGAACCTGGAGAGAATTCAGATTTCCTTGCCTCTATCTGAGGAATTTGTTTACAGGCTATTAGTCATCTATCTACATGGCAGCCTGATGATTTTGGCTGTGGGAGGAAAGGTGAGGTTGGTGCACAGGATCCCTGATAAAGGACAGAAAACACCAATGAAGGGGTCATTAAAGAGTCAAGTTCACGCTTTCTACACATTTTCTTGAGCACCTGTGGAAGAAGCATTGGATGAAGCACTATTTCATAGAAACCTTTTTCATATATGCTGAGAAGTAGCACAGTAGATTGACTTAGATCATCCAGGCAGCAGAAATTGATAAATATAGGAGCAGGGCAGTTCACCAGTGCCTTTCTGATTCTTGTAGATTGGTGGCTTTGGGACGCAGGAGACAGCATCCTTGATGATTTCTCACAGGAGGCACCATCAGGAATTGCAGCAATGAGGCTTCTTCAACCAGGTGAGAGACTAAATGTTATTGCCAAGGAGATACCAGGGCAAGAGAGAAAGGCAGAGAAGGTGTTACAAGGTTGTTACAAGGTATTTTAGCTTAAAGGAGTTTGAGAGCACAGGTGGCCTCTCACCTGTAGAGACCTAAGAAGCACCAGGGGGAACACTTTCAAGAAGGCTGGAGACTGTGGGTAAATGGGGACAAGAGCAGATTACTGGTATGATTGTCATTTGTGTCATTGTATTTGTGTAATTATTATTGACTCCCATCTGCATTGATGCGATTGAGTCCTAGAGACACTGAGTTTACATTTATTTAATTCGGATTAAAAAATAAGGTTGATCCTGTTCTGACTTTGTTGCTTCAAGACTCATAAGAGCTTATCTCTGTTTCTATTCGTAGCCAATTTATTCATTCATTCATTTACCTAGTAATTTATTCATTTAGGTTTCAGACATTTAATCGGTGCTTGCAATGATGAAAGGACAGTTTCTACCCTCATAATGTAGTGTTTGTGATCCAGTTGGGCACCAGCAGTCACACTGACAATTATAATATTTTGATGTATATAATGGAGTTATATGCAGAGTAAAAATGTGCAGAGAAATAGGAGCTCCAATCAGCTGGGCGGAGTCTGGGAAGGCCTCCCACAAAAGTGAAAACTGAGTCATAAAAGAAGATTCATTGGTTTTTAGATGGTGATGGGGAGGGAGCGCATCGCAGGCAGAGGCACCTGCAAATGCCTATGAGATTTGTCAGGGAATAACAGGTGATTTTAAATTACCTGAGTATTGAGGGTAGAAGTGGAGTGGTGAAAAATGATGTTGGATAGATGTTAAGGACACATGTAATGAAATGATCCAGCTTCTCCTGTCCTCATTAGTGATATAATTCCCTTGGGTATCCTTGTATAAAGAAAGACATCTGTTTCTATTTTCTTCTTCCTAGAGAGAGGAACAAGATCTCTATACATCACTGCATAGATTAGTACCATGAGTGTTAGCACTTTCTGTGAGACATAAGCCCAAAGGCCAAGGAGAATTGGGGACCCGGAAGACAAGATGCAAAATATTCTTCCCATGTCATAGGATGTTTTATTGCTGCTGCCGCTTAATCTGAAAAAATGCATTTTTCCTTTTTCTTTTCCCTCCGTCCCTCCCTCCTTCCATCTCTCCCTGCCTCTCTCCCTTTCTTTCTGTTCTTAAAAAAAATTATTATTATTTTTAATGTGCAGAGTTAGTAAAGAGACATAGAGGTATTCTACTTCCCCACAAAGTGTGAATTTACATGTATAGTTGGCTGTCTGCATCTGCTGGTTCTGCACCCGTGGATTCAACAACCAGGAATCAAAAATATTTTTTAAAAATTGTAGAAAGTTCCAAACATAATGATCAAGGGATCGATCCAAGAAGAAGATATAACAATTGTAAATATTTATGCACCCAACATAGGAGCACCTCAATACATAAGGCAAATGCTAACAGCCATAAAAGGAGAAATCGACAGTAACACAATCATAGTAGGGGACTTTAACACCCCACTTTCACCAATGGACAGATCTTCCAAAATGAAAATAAATAAGGAAACACAAGCTTTAAATGATACATTAAACAAGATGGACTTAATTGATATTTACAGGACATTCCATCCCAAAACAACAGAATACACATTTTTCTCAAGTGCTCATGGAACATTCTCCAGGATAGATCATATCTTGGGTCACAAATCAAGCCTTGGTAAATTTAAGAAAATTGAAATTGTATCAAGTATCTTTTCTGACCACAATGCTATGAGACTAGATATCAATTACAGGAAAAGAGCTGTAAAAAATACAAACACATGGAGGCTAAACAATACACTACTTAATAACGAAGTGATCACTGAAGAAATCAAAGAGGAAATAAAAAAATACCTAGAAACAAATGACAATGGAGACACGACGACCCAAAACCTATGGGATGCAGCAAAAGCAGTTCTAAGAGGGAAGTTTATAGCAATACAATCCCACCTTAAGAAACAGGAAACATCTCGAATAAACAACCTAACCTTGCACCTAAAGCAATTAGAGAAAGAAGAACAAAAACATCCCAAAGTTAGCAGAAGGAAAGAAATCATAAAAATCAGATCAGAAATAAATGAAAAAGAAATGAAGGAAACGATAGCAAAGATCAATAAAACTAAAAGCTGGTTCTTTGAGAAGATAAACAAAATTGATAAACCATTAGCCAGACTCATCAAGAAAAGAAGGGAGAAGACTCAAATCAATAGAATTAGAAATGAAAAAGGAGAAGTAACAACTGACACTGCAGAAATACAGAAGATCATGAGAGATTACTATAAGCAACTCTATGCCCATAAAATGGACAACCTGGAAGAGATGGACAAATTCTTAGAAATGCACAACCTACCAAGACTGACTCAGGAAGAAATAGAAAATATGAATAGACCAATCACAAGCACTGAAATTGAAACTGTGATTAAAAATCTTCCATCAAACAAAAGCCCAGGACCAGATGGCTTCACAGGCGAATTCTATCAAACATTTAGAGAAGAGCTAACACCCATCCTTCTCAAACTCTTCCAAACATTATCAGAGGAAGGAACACTCCCAAACTCATTCTACGAGGCCACCATCACCTTGATACCAAAACCAGGCAAGGATGTCACAAAGAAAGAAAACTACAGGCCAATATCACTGATGAACATAGATGCAAAAATCCTCAACAAAATACTAGCAAACAGAATCCAACAGCACATTAAAAGGATCATACACCATGATCAAGTGGGGTTTATTCCAGGAATGCAAGGATTCTTCAATATACGCAAATCAATCAACGTGATACACTATATTAACAAATTGAAGGAGAAAAACCATATGATCATCTCAATAGATGCAGAGAAAGCTTTCGACAAAATTCAACACCCATTTATGATAAAAACCCTGCAGAAAGTAGGCATAGAGGGAACTTTCCTCAACATAATAAAGGCCATATATGACAAACCCACAGCCAACATTGTCCTCAATGGTGAAAAACTGAAACCATTTCCACTAAGATCAGGAACAAGACAAGGCTGCCCACTCTCACCACTCTTATTCAACATAGTTTTGGAAGTTTTAGCCACAGCAATCAGAGAAGAAAAGGAAATAAAAGGAATCCAAATTGGAAAAGAAGAAGTAAAGCTGTCACTGTTTGCAGATGACATGATACTATACATAGAGAATCCTAAAGATGCTACCGAAAAACTACTAGAGCTAATCAGTGAATTTGGTAAAGTAGCAGGATACAAAATTAATGTACAGAAATCTCTGGCATTCCTGTACACTAATGATGAAAAATCTGAAAATGAAATCAAGAAAACACTCCCATTTACCATTGCAACAAAAAGAATAAAATATCTAGGAATAAACCTACCTAAGGAGACAAAAGACCTGTATGCAGAAAATTATAAGACACTGATGAAAGAAATTAAAGATGATACAAATAGATGGAGAGATATACCATGCTCCTGGATTGGAAGAATCAATATTGTGAAAATGACTCTACTACCCAAAGCAATCTACAGATTCAATGCAATCCCTATCAAACTACCACTGGCATTTTTCACAGAACTAGAACAAAAAATTTCAAAATTTGTTTGGAAACACAAAAGACCCCGAATAGCCAAAGCAATCTTGAGAACGAAAAACGGAGCTGGAGGAATCAGGCTCCCTGACTTCAGACTATACTACAAAGCTACAGTAATCAAGACAGTGGTACTGGCACAAAAACAGAAAGATAGATCAGTGGATCAGGATAGAAAGCCCAGAGATAAACCCACGCACATATGGCCAACTTATCTTTGATAAAGGATGCAGGAATGTACAGTGGAGAAAGGACAGCCTCTTCAATAAGTGGTGCTGGGAAAACTGGACAGGGACATGTAAAAGTATGAGATTAGATCATTCCCTAACACCATACACAAAAATAAGCTCAAAATGGATTAAAGACTTAAATGTAAGGCCAGAAACTATCAAACTCTTAGAGGAAAACATAGGTAGAACACTCTATGACATAAATCACAGCAAGATCCTTTTGGACCCACCTCCTAGAGAAATGGAAATAAAAACAAAGATAAACAAATGGGACCTAATGAAACTTCAAAGCTTTTGCACGCAAAGGAAACCATAAACAAGACCAAAAGACAACCCTCAGAATGGGAGAAAATATTTGCAAATGAAGCAACTGACAAAGGATTAATCTCCAAAATTTATAAGCAGCTCATGCAGCTCAATAGCAAAAAAACAAACAACCCAATCCAAAAATGGGCAGAAGACTTAAATAGGCATTTCTCCAAAGAAGATATACAGACTGCCAACAAACACATGAAAGAATGCTCAACAGCATTAATCATTAGAGAAATGCAAATCAAAACTACAATGAGATATCATCTCACACCAGTCAGAATGGCCATCATCAAGAAATCTAGAAACAATAAATGCTGGAGAGGGTGTGGAGAAAAGGGAACACTCTTGCACTGCTGGTGGGAATGTGAATTGGTACAGCCACTATGGAGAACAGTATGGAGGTTCCTTAAAAAACTAAAAATAGAACTACCATATGACCCAGCAATCCCACTACTAGGCATATACCCTGAGAAAACCATAATTCAAAAAGAGACATGTACCAAAATGTTCATTGCAGCTCTATTCACAATAGTCCGGAGCTGGAAACAACCTAAGTGTCCATCATCGGATGAATGGATAAAGAAGATGTGGCACATATATACAATGGAATATTACTCAGCCATAAAAAGAAACGAAACTGAGCTATTTGTAATGAGGTGGATAGACCTAGAGTCTGTCATACAGAGTGAAGTAAGTCAGAAAGAGAAAGACAAATACCGTATGCTAACACATATATACGGAATTTTAAAAAAAAAATGTCATGAATAACCTAGGGGTAAAACGGGAATAAAGACACAGACCTACTTGAGAATGGACTTGTGGATATGGGGAGGGGGAAGGGTAACCTGTGACAAAGCGAAAGAGAGGCATGGACATATATACACTACCAAACGTAAGGTAGATAGATAGTGGGAAGCAGCCGCAGAGCACAGGGAGATCAGCTCGGTGCTTTGTGACCGCCTGGAGGGGTGGGATGGGGAGGGTGGGAGGGATGGAGATGCATGAGGGAAGGGATGTGGGAACAGATGTATATGTATGACTGATTCACTTTGTTATAAAGCAGAAACTAATAAAAAAAATAAAATTAAAAAAAAAATTGTAGAAAGTTCCAAAAAGTGAAATTTGAATTTGCTGCTTGCAGGAAACTATTTACATAGCATTTACATTGTGTTAGATATTATAAGTAATCTAGAGATGATTTAAAGTATATGGGAGGATATGGGTAGGTTATGTGCAAATATTACACCTTTTATATAAGGCACTTGAGCATCCTTGGTTTTTGGTAATTGAGGGGTGTCCTGGAGCCAATTCCCCGTGGATACTGAGGGACAACAGTACATTCTAAATTAGAAAATTATAATTTTGTTTTCTATAACATCGGGCAAGTAAAATGTGTCTGAAATGTTTTTACAGCTCAGAAGAAAGTTATAAATCTAAAATTTTAAAAAAGTTATACAGGGAGAGAAAAGAGAATAATGTATGAGAAAAAAGAGGTGGTGTATTTGTGTCTCAAGCAACATGGCCAAGTCAGTTTTTTTGTGATTCATGTTGAGTCAAGTGCACTTTATGAATTATGAACATATTCAGTAATAAGAGACTGATAAATTAGTTTTCTATCACAAATGAGTTATTTTCAAAAATATGCATAACTTCAGCTAGGTAAAAGTGGTTTGATCTTATGACTTTTTTCTTCTGCAAATTATTTAGTTCTATCAGCAGACCTTGTGAAAGTTCCCTTTGTTCTATATATCAGTCTAACTCTTAAATTTCGTGAATATCAGGTAAGAAACATACCCTTTTATGCATGTTGCATAGATAATATTTAAAATATTTATATAAACAAACATTAATACTTGTGTTTTGAAGAGAATGTTGGTTTTTTAAAAAAAAATTTAGCTTGAAGCTGACAGTTAAAAGCAACAAGGAAATAAAGGCAGACAATGAACTAAGCCCTAGATACACAATATATTACCTAATCCTTACAGAAATTCTAAATTAGCTGTTGTTTCCTCCATTTCACAGATGAAGATGCCCAGGCTGAGAGAGGTTCAGGGATTTGGCACTGTTAATATAAAATCCAATTATTCACGCTTTAAATAAGATTCAAACCTTCCTGGCTTCAAATCCATGCTCTTTGTAGAATATTATGTAAAAGGTTGAAGACTGAGGACTCTATTGAGTAAATTAAATGTTTTGTGCCAAATTCAGATAACTTTTCATACTCTCAGAACTTGTTTCTAAAGTAGGCTTATCCTAAAGTATGATTCAGTCATTGTCTTAAGCAGTCATTTCTTCAAGCTGGGGACTGTTTCATGTACTCAGCTTCACCTTGCTGAGGCTGAAAACTGGTGAGAAGCCTAGAAGCCCCTGAAATAGAAGGATTTCAGGATATCTGACTAGACCCTGGAGAAGGAAAGAGAACAGTGCAACACCGTTAACCTTTATGGCCAGTGGGAATAGTGACAAAATAACTATTTTCCCCTCTTCCAACTCCTGAGACACTTGCTGTTTGACTTATCAACTGCTATCTGATCAGACACACATTTACATTAAAAAAAATAAATTTATTTATTTATTTTTGGCTTCATTGGGTCTTTGTTGCTATGCGCGGGCTTTCTCTAGTTGTGGAGAGAGGGGGCTACTCTTCGTTGCGGTGTGCAGGCTTCTTATTGCGGTGGCTTCTCTTGTTGTGGAGCACGGGCTCTAGGCGCGTGGGCTTCAGTAGTTGTGACACACGTGCTCAGTAGTTGTGGCTCATGGGCTCTAGAGCGCAGGCTCAGTAGTTGTAGTGCACGGGTTTAGTTGTTCCGCAGGATGTGGGATTTTCCCAGACCAGGGCTCGAACCCGTGTCCCCTGCTTTGGCAGGTAGATTCTTAACCACCGCGTCACCAGGGAAGCCCCACATTTACATTCTAACTAAAGTTTTCTGCTGTGAGCTAAACGACTTTGGTGCATGGCTCCCAGAAAAGAATTATTAATCAATTCAGTGATTCAGGTACTATTGCCTTGTGTACTTTTATTAGCAGTAGATATCTAAAAATGAAAAACTACTTCTTTAATTCTAGGCTTTTTGTCAAAGAAATGGAGACAGTTTTATTTAAAATTCCCACCTAATAATAAGTTTCATGGAAAGTCCTTTATAAGATCCTTTCCTTGGCCTTGTTTCTTAATCTGGGCACTGTTGACATTCTGCACTGAATTCTTTGTTGTGGGGACTGTCCTCTGCATTGTAGGATGTCAAACAGCATCCTTGGGTTCTATACTAGATGCCAGTAGCATCTCCCCCTTCAAGCTGTGACAATCAAAAACGTTTCAGGTATTGACACAAATCCTCTGAGGGACAACCACATTGAGAACCACTGCCATAGGCCCCTTAAACTTTATTTCCAGTCAGTTTGGGGTAGGAAAGAGAAAGGCAGTCTTGAAGATATAGAGGGGAAAATAAGAAAAAAAAGTGAGATAAATAAATAAAATTAGATGAGAGATAGCAGGATTATTCCTAACATACCCAAAGTGAAAACAGTCCAAATGTTCATCAACTGGTAAATGGATAAACAAATTGCAGTACATCCATACAATGGGAATTTAGCAATAAATAGGAATGAACTACCGAGCCATGCAAAATGATTTTGGATTTTGAATGAATTTCAGAAACCCCATGCTTACTGAAAGAAATCAGATACAAAAGACTACATACTCTATGATTCCATTTATATGAAGTTCTAGGAAAGATAGAACTATAGTGTCAGGAATCAGGTGATGAATGCCTGAAAACTGGGCACGGCGAGAGGGACTGACCTCAGAAGGGCATGAGAAAACTTGTGGTGGCGAAAATCTTCTCTGTTTTGAATGTAGTGGTGGTTACATGACTGTGTACATTGCCAACATGCATGAAATGTATCATTAACATAGGTGAATTTTATTGTATGTAAATTATACCCCAGGAAAGCTGTTTAAAAAACAGATGTGAAGACAGAGGAAGAGAATACACTATAGAGGACAGGATGGGGAAGCCATTTTCAGGCTCATCTTTGTAAATAATCTGTGACAGCTGACCTCGTGGAAGTGGATGTGGATGCCAAAGGCTGGAGCTGACTGACAGGTCTTACTTTGCTTTGGGAAAATCCCCGGGCAACCTCTGTTTTTACACAGCAGCTTGTTCCGAGCAGGGCCAGTCAGAGTTGTCTCAAAGATTGTCTGGCAACCCCCAGATCCTTGGGACCTATCATCTAGGAGCCCAGAGGCTCCTTTCAGAAACTATGAATAAATGAGGTAGGAGGTTTAATGCTGCTACTAAAGTTTAGCACCTACAATACAGAGTCTGCCAGCAGTGTCTTCTTAGACTCTGAGGTGCCTAGCAAGCATTAGGAATGATCTTTTGGTGCTTGTTCATTAACTAAGCAGATCTTCAATGTTTCTTTCCTCCTCAACCCACTTCAGAAGCTTTTGACATAAAATAATGTGAACTAACAGTATGAGAACTTAATGCACGTTTAACATAAACTTACTTTTTCTAGGAAATGGTAAGCAAATTGTCAGAAAAAAGCCAAAGAGACAGCTTCTGCCATAGAGTTAAAAGAAGGAAGGGTGATTTCAAGAAAAGGTTTAAAACTGACTTAAAAAAAGGCCTTAAAACTGGACAGATCTGTGTGTAAATCCTGGCTCAGTCACTCTCTAGCTCAGAGGCCCTGAGTCAATTACTTTCCTTTTAGAGCCAGAATTTCTTGCTGTAGAAAATGAGCCGGTGTATTTATTTACAGTTACTATGAGAATGCTAAAAGTACTGTATTTGTTTCCTATGGTTATTGTAACAAACTACTATAAACTTGGTGGCTTAATAAAACAAAAAATGTATTCTCTCACAGTTCTGGAGAAGAGAATTCCAAAATCAAGGTGTTGTCAGTGCCACACTCCCTCTAGAGACTCTAGGGGAGAGTCCTTCCTTCTTCCAGTTTTTGGTGGCTGTCAGGATTCCTGTGGCTGCATCATTCCAGTTTCTGTCTCTGTCTTCACATGGCCTTCTCCTGTGTATCTCTAGTCTCCCTCTGTCTTTTTTAAAATAAGGACACCTGTCATTGTATCTAGGGCCTTGCTTAATGCAAGATGATCTCATCTCAAAGTCCTTAATTATATTGACAGAGACCCGTTTTTCATGTAAGAGCAGATTCACAGGTTCTGAGTAGACACCTCTTTTGGGTGGGGTGGATGGGGGAACAATTCACCCTGCTGCAAGTCCTTCTGGAGAGCACACAGGGTCAGCTCAGTACGTGGTAGCTATTATTATGTTCATGATTTTATTTTTGTAATTTCATCAGGGCTAAAACTATAGCTTTTGTAATAATTGTTTGAATGCCTCAAAGTTCATGTAATTCTACTCCTGTAAGCCCAACGATGTATCAGGATGAATCATTTCTGAAATTAATGAAAATTCTATTATTAATTAGCCCATTCTCCAACACCGTGACAATGTTTTTGTCTTCTTCCAATCTTCTGTGCAGACTCACATTCTCCCAGTAGGGGTGAACATTAGGATATAGTCATTTTTATTTTATTTATTATTTTAATAACAAATATTTATTGAACAGTTTTGATGAAACAGTGAATTGGAAGACAGTACACAGTGTCAGCTTGGATAATCTGGGAATTTACTCTAGCTCCATGGAATGGAAGGGAGCTAATCTGTTTAGGGTCTCTATATACATTATCTTTTTTTAAATTTGCCATTCTGTATACATTATTTTGTTTGCTCCTCTATGAAGCTATGAGGTACTCTTGCTTTACCAATTTATACACAGACTCACTCAAGGTCACATAAGTTGTATGAGTGACTTGACTGGCTTAAGGGACATCCCTACATATGGAACTATTACTATAATACACAGAATATATAAGCCCATTTTCCCACCCCCTCTTTCCAAATCAAAAAATTTAATTATGTACCTCTAACATATAATACCTTTTGAAGTTACGACTCTAATGAATCTCTGCTGTGCTCAGCAGTGGGATTCTACCCAGGAGCTTAAATAAACTCCAAAGAAGCCTTTTTTTCTCCCTCTCCCTTTTCATGGGTTTGATAACCATCTTTTCCCCCTAGATGTCCCTTTGTAGTGATACACAGGCTCGGTATTTTCTGTAGATAACACAACACACGATCAAAATGTGCAGAAGAGAAATAAACGGCGTGTGAGCATCTTCCGTTGTCCGCAGGCAGCGCGTTGGTTTCACTGCGATTCGTTTGCTTCACTGCGGGCTTGACAGGCATTCTGCTCCCTGACAGCGAAGCCAACGCGCCTCGGCAGCGGCTGCAAAAGCAGTTTCGGGTGATTAAATCTCAGGCTTCTGTCAGGAAACTGCCTGTGAAGTCTTTTCTCACAACTGCTTACGTCTCATTACAAGCCTCCTTTCTTCTCTGCGGACTCGGCTCTGGCATCGCGAAGAAAAAGTGCTCACACTGCAGTCTTGCTTTCAGATCCCTTACCTTTATATTTTAGGTGACAGGATGCTTTATTTGCTCATTAACAAAGAAGCTGAAAACAGAGGAAAGTATTTCTGAAAATACTGAAGCTTGTACATGCCTTTCTAGTCTAAATATAAATGCTCGAGGTTTTTTTCCTCCCCAATAGATCATAAATACACGCCCTTGCTCTGTTTTCACTGATATTTTCTAAGCAAATGTTATGGTATTTCAATAAGTATCTTAATGCTTGTTATGTAATGGGTTTGTGCTGTCTATATAAATATATAAAAAACACAGGAATTTTACCAACAAATTTAGATGTGATCCAGCAAAAGCATAGATTTATATTCACAGATAAATATTGTAAAAAAAAATACATGTACAGTCAGTTTGATATTAAGAACAGGCCTTTGGATGTAGGTGACTTGTGAAAAAAGCAAATACACCATGAAGGTTATGAATAACGCTGGCCTGAAGCATCATCTATATGACTCAGGAATTGGTTTATTTATTTAAAGAAAAAAAGCTCAAAACATTCACAGAAATTGAAACATGTGTCTCCCATCCTTTCTTCTATTTTACCTTCATTTCTTTCTTATTTTCATTGACAAGCGGAGGTGATGTTTTTATTAAATGAGTCAATTCAGCAATGAATGGAGCTAAATGTCAAGTTACCTTAGAAGAAACCAAGTATCCTGCTTTGGTTTTGTTCCCTAGAAGCAGAGCCTGAGACTGAGATTCAGGTACATGTGTTTTGCTGAGGGAATGGTCGTTTTCAGGAAAACCCTTTAAGGGAGTGAGTGAAGCAGGACAGAGGAAAGAGGACTGAGTAAGGATACGGTCTCAGGCAAAGCCCAGTGTGAGCCTGGCCTACAGGGGGCAAGTTCAGCAATGAACCTCATCCCCCAGCCCTTCCCTTGAGGCCGCAGGACTCCTGTATCATTATTCATTGGACTGGGTTTGTGTGTGAGGCTGGATGGCAAGGTGGAGGCATAACTTCCCTTAGTTCCCATCAGCTAAGGGCAGTTCGCTGAAGGAAGGTGCAGCTTTGAGCCTTTAGGAGCCGTTACTTACTCAGGGTGGATAGAGATGACTGTGCTGGCCCAGAAAAGGGGGTTCGAACTGGTACCTCACCGTCATCTACATATAACTTACTGGGGTCTATTATTTAAAAATTGTGTGTGTGTGTGTGTGTGTGTGTGTGTGTGTGTGTGGTAATTTGGCTGGAAAGAACCCCATATCTTCATATATATATTGGCTAAAACTTTGCTTTTTGGAATTCATTCTTTGAGCTAATGAACTCATCGTTGTTTAAAATGCTGACATCTTGGGGTAGATAATTGCAAACACTTCATCTCACTTTTGTATTAATTAATAGATTACTGTTCTTTTTTTTTTTTTTTTTTGCGGTACGTGGGCCTCTCACTGTTGTGGCCTCTCCCGTTGCGGAGCACAGGCTCCGGACGCGCAGGCTCAGCGGCCACGGCTCACAGGCCCAGCCGCTCCGCGGCATGTGGGATCCTCCCAGACTGGGGCACGAACCCGCGTCCCCTGCATCGGCAGGCGGACTCTCAACCACTGCGCCACCAGGGAAGCCCCTAGATTACTGTTCTTTTAAGAGCTGGATACATTTAGTGAAGGAAATGGATTTGAATAACACATAAGAAATAACTTCAATTTGAACTCAAGATACTGGCATAAAAGATAATACAGTGAACATGTGTTTATTATTTTTTAAAATGTTACATTATAGATAAAGTTAATGCACTATTAATTTTAGTTCTTTGCCCTTGTCCTCAGAAATAATCACTCTTATGAGTTGTGTATCCATGCTCTTTTTTAATATGTACACACCCACGTTTGTGTGTGCTTTTCATAGAAAACATAGAGTATTGCTTGTAGTTTTTGCTTTATTGTGTAAATTAGATCATACCTATTGTTCTGCAGTTTGCTTTTATTTACTTAACAATATATTTTTATGATAAATTCATACTGATACACACACACACACACACAAAGACAATACAGTGGGAGCTCTGGGCAGTCAGAGGGATGAAAACTGGCAGGGTAATAGCAGCAGCCTCATTGCTTTGGGTCAGGCTGTCCTGTGTATGGCTATATAAAAATATCTGCACAGTCATCATAAAGTCATAGGTCAACTTGTAGCTTATTATTAGTTACTTTTTTTTTTCAATTCCACCGAGCTGGTATTACGTGCAATTAATTCAGACTGTATTATTGTACTTTTAATTGACATTACATTTTGCAAAGCTGTTTAGCAAACCGAGGTTGGAGGAAGTAGAAAAGGGAAAGCTTATGATGGAGTACCTGTATCTTATGAATCAGAAGCTCAAGACTGGGACAGGGGTAGGTTTGCCCCCATCCCTAACAGTGTATCTCTAATACTTCAGTCTAATTTAGGTCAACATTTAGATGAGTTAGACTACATAGTGTCAGTGTGGGCCGTAGATAAAGTATCTACAACTGTGTATGTATGTATTTTGGGGAGTGTTTCACTTCCTTTAATAAACTTTCAAAAATTAAAAAATTTTTTTGTAGATACAAGCGAACATGTGAAATATTCCATAATAAAAACTTTAAAAATAAAGAATAATATATTTAGATTCATTCCAATTTTATTATTGTTAATAATAATACAATGAATATGCTTACACACCAACCTTTCTCTTTTATTTCTGATAATTGTATCCTCTTTGACAAATGGTATATCAATTATTTTTATTTTCTTTTTATTGGTTCAGAGCTTCTAGGAAAGATTGCAATGAAAAGAACATAGCTGGGCTTTCCTGGTGGTGCAGTGGTTGAGAGTCCTCCTGATGATGCAGGGGACATGGGTTCATGCCCCCGTCTGGGAAGGTCCCACATGCCGTGGAGCCGCTAGGCCCATGAGCCATGGCCGCTGAGCCTGTGCGTCCGGAGCCTGTGCTCTGCAATGGGGAGAGGCCACAAAAGTGAGAGGCCCGCGTACCGCCAAAAAAAAAAAAAAAAAAAAAGCTAAATGTTAACTGTATTTCTTTTTTTAAAAAATTTTATTTATTTATTATCTTTTTTTTTGGCTGCATCGGGTCTTAGTTCCTGCACATGGGCTCTTTCGTTGAGCCGTGGGCTTTTCATTGTGGCATGAGGGCTTCTCTGTAGTTGTGGTGTGCAGGTTTTCTCTCTCTAGTTTTGGTGCCCAGGCTCCAGGGTGCGTGGGCTCTGTAGTTTGTGAAACGCGGACTCTCTCATTGAGGCACGTGAGCTCAGTAGTTGTGGTGAGCAGGCTTAGTTGCCCCACGGCATGTGGGATCTTAGTTCCCTGACCAGGGATCAAACCCGTGTCCCCTGCATTGGAAGGTGGATTCTTTACCACTGGACCACCAGGGAAGTCCCTTAACTGTATTTCTTTATAGTGAAATTCATCTATTGTTGGTACGTGCGAATATGTATGTGGTATTCCATTTAGGAATAACATGAATTGAGCAGTTTTCCATAATTTTCTAGGCTCCAGAAGTGATTATGTGTTTTAGAATTTTCTGCTACTCAAAAATTTAAAAGAGCTTGTTTAAATTACTTCTATATTCAGAGATTTGTTTGGAACTTTTAAGGTACATTATTATATTTCAGTTTATTCCATAATTTATTTTTCATCTACTTAGGTTCCTATTTAGATCAGTTTTAGAACTTTTATTCTTTCTATCAAATGTCTATTATATTAGAATTTTCAAGGTTATCATGCCACTCTGCATTACATTCTTGTAAAAAAAATAGACAACTACAAATCTTTAAACAAAAACTCTCATTCATATCATCCATTTCATTTCTCTTTCTCAATTTTGTTTATTCTTTCTCTTTCTTTCATGATTTTTTATTCAGTTCCTTCTGCCTCAATGATTTCAGGATTAAAACAAAATTAATGTTTAAATTAAAAATTACCAGGTTAGGTGCAAGCTTGACACTTTTTATGTCACAAAAATTTTTTGGAATCCAGTGAGCTTTTTTGGTTTGAAGAATCTGACTTTCTTTTAGGTGAGAAAATTTTCATTTTATTATGTCTCTGAATATTATTCTTCCATTTTAACATTTATAATTTCTAGCTTAAAATCATTTTTTACTTATGTTTGTTCTTGTCTTTTCTCTTTGCATTCTGAGTTTTATGTTTTTGTCTTTCTCATTTGCATTTCAATTTTAGGCTGTGTTTTTGTTTTTTCAGCCTTCAATGGACACTTAAATTGTCACTAAATTATAAATTCTTTTTTTTTCTTTTTCATGCAATTCTACTTTTATCTGTGATTCTTTTTCTTATATTATCCTCAGGGCTAAGCTTCTTGAATTTTATTAAAACTGTATCTTGCTTTTAAAAAAAGTCAAGAATGCCAGGAAAATCTTTCTTAAAAAAATTTTTTTTCATACATTTCCTGAATAAAGTCATTTTCACAAACTTGATTTTCATTTTCATCTGTGTCTTTAGGGAAGTGTTCCTTGCTGTTAGGCTGAGCATATTTTACATTCCTTATTTTTCTCCCTTATTACTCATCTGCAGAGTGAGAGCTATCCCGGCAGCTTTGATGAACAGCCCTGGCAAGGTAGATGATGTGTCTTTAGCCCTCCAAGTAATAACTTGGTTAATGGCAGTCCCACCTTCCTGTTCTAATTCTGAAAACCAGGTTGATAACCTCATCTTTAGTATGCAATACTTGGTAGGCATTTTTCTACTTAGTGTATTGAAACTGGATTGTCTCCTCTTAACAATTTTGGGGTTCTCTGACTTGCTTAGAGGGTTAGGGATCTCACACATCTCCATTCTTCAGCCTGCTCTGCTCTCAGTGCTTGTTCATTCTTTACCCCTGTTTACATCTTCCCTTGGGGTCTCTAAGTCTCAAAATTCTATAAAATTTTGTCCTTCTCCCTTTCCATTTTTCTGGACACCTGAAAAGCATTAATCTTTGTATATAAGTGATAACACTGTTGAAATTACCTAAACCCCTAGAAAATCCTAGAACTCCTAGAATTACCTATGCTCCTAGAAAACAGTAACAACATAAGAAATCCCCCCACCCCTTTGTGTTCTGGGAAATGACTTACTGTAAAGAACCACCCTTCCCATGTGACTTACGTAAGTCTCACAGATGCCCCTATGGCAATTACCTATGACAAGGCTAGATACAGACCCTCCAAATTTCCATTCTTTGCTTTGTTGATCTGAAAGAAGTAGACTGTCAGATATTTCTCCAGCAAAGATGGGTTTATTTGGGATCAGCAGAGAATTGCACTTTGGGATCTACGACCGTGGCAAACCCTGTGCAAGTCTCACAAGGCAAGGGAAGGAGAGTGCATCTTTCAAAGGGAGGAAGAGGAAGTTGGGTAGGCTGTAGTAAACAAAAAGTCCATGGCTTTTCATTAGCTGAGTCCTCCTAGGAAAGAAGAGAAGTCTATCTTCTTGCTGTTGGGCTCTGCCATTGTCCCAGGGCATAGCAGAGCCCTTCTGGTCTCCTGACTCTATTTAACTGAGGTTTCTTTTTATTAAATTTTTTTACAGCTTCATAAATGATTAGCTGAATTGTTTTGTCCCTATTGATTAATCAGAACAAGGTGCTAATATTAACCAAACTTTAGGAAGTTTCTCTTTTTCCCTTAGACCCTTGAACTTTGACCCACACTCAGCTTAAGCCATCCTCCTTATGGCTGTCTCCTGAGAGTAGTCTGACCTCAACGTAAAACATTTTCTGATCTATTTTCTGATCCCACCAGCCTTGATCATCCCACTTCCCCACACCTGATTCATTCTAGCCTTGTTTATTCCTCTCTATAAAAGAAAATCCCCTTTCTGCCTAACCTCAAGAAGCTTGCATGAGGCTGGAGTGTTCTACATAATGCAGTAGTGAATTTTATTCCATTGAATTGTCCTGGTGCCCTTGTCAATAATCAATTGACCATAAATGTAAGGGCTTATTTCTGCACTCAGTTTTATTCCATTGATCTATATGTCTATTCTTATGCCAGTACCACACTGTCTTCACTTCTGCAACTTTGTAGTCAGTTTTGAAATCCGGAAGTGTAAATGCTCTAATTTTGTTCTTTTTCAAGAACATTTTCAATCTTCTGTGTCCGTTGCATTTCCATATGAATTTTAGGATAAGTTTTTCAAGTTATACAAAACAAACAAACAAACAAAAAAAACAGCTGGGGGTTTGATAGAGATTGCATTAAATGTGTAGGAATTTTTAGAAGTGTAGAAATGGATAGAAAATTTGGGGAATAGTACAATCTTAACAATGTTCAGTCTTCTAATTACTGAATGTGGGGTTTGTTTCTATTTATTTAGATCTTCTTTAAAGTCTTTCAACAATGTTTTGTAGTTTTCAGTGTACAAGTCTTGTACGTCTTTTGTAAAATTATTCCTAAATTTTTTTGATGCTGTTATAAATGAAATTTTCTTTTTATTTTCAAAGTGTTCCCATTGTCCTTTTAACATTTATTTAGTGAAGAAAGTTCTTCTCCTACTATGGTTTGAAAACTAAGGCAGACCCTGTATTAGTTTCCTAGAGCTGCCATAGCACATAACATAGTATCACAAATCAGGTGGATTAGAACAATAGAAATTTATTGTCTTACGGTTCCAGAGGTCAAAATCAAGGTGTTGGCAAGACCACGCTCCCTCTGGAAACTGTAGGAGATTCCTTTCTTAACTCTTCCTAGCTCTGGCGGTTTGCTGGCAATTCTTAGCATTTGTTGGCTTGTAGATGCATCACTCCAATCTCTGCTTCTGTCACCATGTGGTTGTTGATCCTGTGTCTCTCTCTTCATGTGGCAGTTTCCTCTTCTTATAAGGAAAGGACACTAGTCTTATTGGATTAGGGCTGACCCTAATGACTTCTCATACCTGAATTACATCTGCAAAGATCCTACTTCCAAATAAGGTCACATTCACAGGTGCCAGGGTTTGGGGCTTCAACGTATATTTTTGGGGACACAGTTCAACCTATAATATGTTCCAGGAGGTTTCTAGGATCTCTTAGGCAATGGAAAGTCCACTGGTTCCTTTAAATTACAAAACCCAGGTTTTATTTAAAAATAGACTATCCAGCCCATGTCAAAGATAAGGTGTGTAGAAGACAAGCATAACGTGGGCTCCTGCCCTCTAGAGACAAGTGGATTTCTTTTCTCTTTCTCCCTGGGCTACTTTCCCACTTACAAGCTGCTATTTCTGACCTTCTGGATTCAGAATGGAGGGAGAAAAGGAAAAGGAAGGCAGAGAGTTTTTATTTCGCCTGGATGGTTTGTAAGCTGCCATCATTTTCTCTAGGCCTAGATAATATTTAAAATCGACTTTTCATGGATTCTTTGGAGATTCCTCTGTGAGCCTCTTGACTATAAATCCTGGGGAGTCTTTTCTGTGCTTACTACTAATCTGGCTGTTTGCTCCCTCCTCAGCTCCTGGTTTTCCAGTGGTGACTCCAAGCAGATACTCACTGTTGCAGACCATTTACCCTTCCACTATGGAAATTTTACTGGGAAAAACTTGCCTCATATCACTTTTCTGTCCTGCATGGTACACATCTGGTTCTTGGGAAATACTAAAGTATTTTTGTTCTGAAAATGTCAGCTACCTCTCTTTGAAGGAAGGAACTAGCTAGCTGTCTCTTCTCAGTTAAGATTTCTCAGGTGGTCCAGTGCTGCTAAATTACAGAAAACACATACCAACCTCCCATCACTGTAGCCCCTCTGAATATACTTTAGGTGAAGAGGTGACAAGGATACTCTCCTTGGCCAAACTCTGGCCAGTCTCCTTTGAGCCCTCTTCTTAAGTGGGCCTTGGCCTTGGCCTATAAAGACTTGAACAAACATTAGTGTAGTTTCTAACAGCTCAAGCCTCCATCGTTATGATGACCCCAGTCTTCCAAGTGCCTGCCTGAGAAAACTCAAGGATGCCCTAAGAATTTACTGTTCCAGCCAATGCCTGAAGATAGGGCCCCTGACTCCCAGTCTTTGTGAGAGGGGAGAGGCCTAACTTCCAAAAGCACCATTAGCAAATCCAGATGTTTTCACATGGACCAACTCCCTCCTCCCTTCCTGCTTTTTGTAATTTTTCACTTTCCCGACTCTATGGAACCCCTGCTCAATCCCCTCCCTACTCCTTCATTCATCCCATAAAACACCCAGTCACTTCTGTAGAAATCAAAGTTGGGTTCAATTCACACTGGACTCTTCCCTCTTGCAATAGCTATGACGGATTAAAATCTGTCCTTACCACTTTTCCTAGTGTCCATCTTTGTTTATCTTTGCTGGAGGGGTGCAACCTTTTCCTCTCCCTCTTTTCAGGAGGTGAGGCTCATAGCACTCTGATGTCTTTCTTCAAATGTTCTCCCCCACCTAATTCTCTTGAGTCTCTATGCTTTTATATACCTGCTCTAGGTGAGAAACTTATGCTTAAAGGGCCCAATAATCATAGAACTGGTTACTATAGTTTGGATTTCCCCAGAAGCAGCCCCTGAGACAGGGATTTGAGTGCAAGTAGTTTATTTGGAAAGGTCAGAAAACATCAGCAGGGAATAGGGGAGTGAGAAAAGGAAGAAAAGCTTATCTTCTAGAAAAAAGATACACTATTAAAACAGTTTTCATGATGGATAATTGAAGCTTAACCTTGCAGGAAAACTCTGGGTGATTGCGTAAAATGCATGCTTCAGAATGATCCCAACCAGAGGGGTGAGAGAGAGTGATATTTATGTACCAGAGATGGTCGAAGGATGTTTCTTTCTAGCAAGAAAGAGAAAGAAAAAAGGTGTTACTTTCCTGGCACTTCCAGCCTGCTGCACCTGTGAGCACAACTACACTGTAGAGATTGAGAATAAGCCTTCAGACTCACAGATGCAGATCCCAGAGTTGGAAGCTTCCCAGATAACACTGAGATAGAAGGCTCAAGGGATATGGGTGGGGCACTGGCACTGTCTGCTACAGTCTACGCCTTGCATCCTCAGATTCCATGTGTGTCAAGGCAGTGGCTGGTCACAATTTCTTTTCTTTTTTTTTTTTTTTTAACATCTTTATTGGAGTATAATTGCTTTACAATGGTGTGTTAGTTTCTGCTTTATAACAAAGTGAATCAACAATACTTATACATATATCCCCATATCTCTTCCCTCTTGCATCTCCCTCCCTCCCACTCTCCCTATCTCAACCCTCTAGGTGGTCACAAAGCACCGAGCTGATCTCCCTATGCTATGCTGACCAAATAGATTTTAACCTATTTTTCTCTCTCTCCAAGTATCTGTCTGTGTTCTTTCTTCTTTTCTGCCTTCTTTTTTATTTATTTATTTATTTTTAATTTTTTGCTTTATAACAAATTAAATCAGTTATACACATAAATATGTTCCCATATCCCCTCCCTTTTGCGTCTCCCTCCCACCCTCCCTATCCCACCCCTCCAGGCGGTCACAAAGCACCAAGCTGATCTCCCTGTGCTATGCGGCTGCTTCCCACTAGCTATCTACCTTACGTTTGGTAGTGTATATATGTCCATGCCGCTCTTTCACTTTGTCACAGCTTACCCTTCCCCCTCCCCATATCCTCAAGTCCATTCTCTAGTAGGTCTGTGTCTTTATTCCTGTCTTACCCCTAGGTTCTTCATGACATTTTTTTTCTTAAATTCCATATATATGTGTCAGCATACAGTATTTGTCTTTCTCTTTCTGACTTACTTCACTCTGTATGACAGACTCTAGGTCCATCCACCTCAGTGGCTGGTCACAATTTCTTAAAAAAAAGAAAAAGCCTTACAATACAAAGATTGAAAGGCCAAGCTACAAGCTTAGTCCCTGCTAGGCCTTTGGTTCCGCGTCCAATTTATCATTTCGCTGTTTTTCCTCTTATTCATCATTTCTCTTTTCTACCACCCATTCTAGATTGTCTCACGCTCTTACCTAGCATTTCTGCTGATCTCAGCTGCTTGCCCAGTGGGGTAACCCAGACAGACTATAGCAGATGCCTTGTCCACATCCCGTCGGATCCTTTCACCACTTTTTTGTGTACGCTGAGATTCAGTGTTCTTTCACGTCCAACAGTCAGTACCTGAATCACTTTGGCACTGAGCTATCATTGGGCTGCTGGAACCCACTTTTCCTACAGACAAGGAGACTCAGAAGTACATGGAAATTTACATCCAAATGGGGGCAACTCTTAAACAATGACTGATAAGTTCAAGGATATAACTACTCCAGTTCTCTGACCCTTGCCTTGTTCAGTATCACTGTGAGGTGTCACATACACTGTCCCCAGAGCTTTCCTATGGGATGGAAACATTGTTTCTCTGTAGTGGTCTCTGCTTGATGTCGTACTGTTGCTTGGCCTTCCTCCTTCCCAGTCTCATTTCATCTACTCTCCTATTAGTTTTTCCTAGGAACATCTCTCTAATAAATAATTTTTCAGAAGAATCCTTGTCTCAGGCTCTGCTTCTGGAGAAACCCAGACCTTGATGTGAGTGGTTGGAACCCCTGGTTCCCATGCCTTTGTCAGGCAATTGCATGCTTAGGGTTTTAGAAACACTAATAAAACTAGTCAAACCCCTGAGTTGCAGAAATACTTATTCCTTCTCTTATTGTGTAACAATAACACTATCTTCTCGTGCTAATCAGGGTCAATTTCCCCTGCCATTATAGTAAATCTGTTATTGTGTTTGTTGGTTGGTTTTTACCTGCTAGTCTACTGGCGTAAAAAGCCCCAAATGACCAGACAGTTGCCTAGCCCTAAGTTTAGTTTTAGTGGATGCCTTAGCATGCCCTCTGTTAGTACCACTTTTCAAGTGGGTGACTATGAGTAATGGTGAAAGGTGTCACTTCTAATTCTGTAACTTAGAATACTCTACTTTTCAGGATCATATAATGGCTATTAGGTTAAAGAATGTATAGCATATTAAATGACAACGTCCCAACATTGCATGATATCATCTCCAACCTAATGCCTTAGTTGAGCCTTTAACAGGCTATTCTAAAGTTCTGGAAGGCAGCTGTTTCTGGGTAACATGATAAATTGTAGGACCAGTGAATCTGTGATCATGGATTCACAGCGGCACCTATTTAGCAGAAGAAAATGGACCCCCCCCTTCCCCCCACCCAGCCAGAGATGATATATGCAGGATCCCATGATGACAGATTAGGCAAGCCCTTAAAATGCTTGAGCTAAATCAAGTTACTGCAGGCAGGAAAGCTAAACCCAAAACTGGGATGAAAGTTGATTCTTGTAAAAATGAATTGCTGTTCTTTGTTACCAAGTGATTGATTCGTCTCCTTGAAGGGTAGTTTCATTGAGGTGGCTCAGCCTTGATCTCTGTTTTTGATTGTTAAGCGCTTGCAGTAGCTTTGGTGAGGTAGATCCCTTACCATTGAGCCCACCCATAGCCTCCATATCTGCCACCATGTCTGCTTATGCCTTCTCTTAACCTACTCTTCATCTATTTTGGTTACATAGTATGAGCAATACCCTTGCTGCCTGCCCATCCAGTTTGCCCATAGGAACACTCTGGACTATAACCAATCTATGGGTCCCTGAGGGTCAGGGCTCATTGATGCCATTCTGTCTTTATACTTGTTGTGGTAATTATGTTGACTTTGCCTCCAGTTAGTTTTAAGTTGACAAATGGCTTCTTTTTTGAAAAATGATTACCTCTATTGACCCTTGGAATCAATAAATTCCATTGAATTTAATTGATACATATAATCCTTTTTCATGCAGACATTCTTTTATTAGTCTCATGTGAGGAGGACATGGGGAAAGGGGAGGAGGAGGAGGAGGAGCTCCACTTAAATGTTTTAAATGGAGCATATTTTGCTTCCTATAAGGAAGCTCTTGGTATTTTTTCCAGATTGGATCATCCATAAACTTTATCCAAATAAAGTTCTGAGGTTTATCATTTTCCCTTCTTAAGTTATTTAAAACTATCTAGTAGTCAGGGGTACTCTTACCAAAGAGGGATGATGAATATTCTAGCTGTTAATCATAATAGAAAAAAATTTTTTTTCTTTTTCCATTTGTGGCACATCCAAATAAATTAAATGTGTAAACATTTAAAGAAAAAATAAAACTATTATTTGTGCAGTTTCTCATTTATGAAAAGAAAAACGAATCAAACTTAGTAGGCTAACAGAGAATTGAAAGATAAATGAAGTCTTCAATTTGCCTATTCCTTTCTAGGAACTCACTAAAGTATCACTTTAGTTTTTCAATTGTCTATTTAAGATGCTATTTCTTCTTGGTTTATTTCATTTGATCACTGATAATCTCCTTTACAAGTCAGTCACTGAGACTTCATCTTCTCTCATACTACTTTACTTGTAGATGTACTTCATTGCATGTCTTTCTCTGTCATAAAATCACCAACTCTCCATGGGAAGTAAGGTTATTTTTATTTCTGTATTTCCTCTGCCAAATATAATAGGTATTCAACAAATGTCTACTGAGTGAATAATTACCTGACTACATGAGACTGATGTAGACAATTCTCTTATGCCTTGTTTCTGGTTCACTAAACATCTTATATTCCTTTCATCTGGTTTTCTAATATTGAACAGAAGTTCTAGAGACTAGATTGGAAGCAGCTCTGCTAAATATCCTCTACTCACTTTCTCACTGGCCTTCAAAAGTCTCACTTTTGCAAAAAAGTCTTCCATTGCCCACCCAGCTGAGCTATTTTATTTCTCCTTCACTTTTACTTTATAGTGTTAAAACAGGACTCTTTTATCCCCCAGTTTCGGTTGAGATATTAATGACCAAGAAACATACAGTAGATATAAAGTAGTCATGCAAATACTCACATAATCTAAAATGAGTTATCTAGGGTAAGGTAGGAATCTATAAGTCAGATTCTGACAATATTACAAGTCCTCTACCTTGGTCCTATGAAAGAGTAGGCATTGGGAAGTATCAGGAGAGGATTCCACTGGGGAGAATTTTTGGCATGCATGACATATCCTGCACCTATCTCCCACTCCTAACTATAGGAGAGGAGTGTATGTGTGGGGTTCTTTAACTTCACCTCTAAGTAAGAAAGGCATCAAGAAAAATACTCAGGAAGATGGACAGGTACCCCCAGAATTTAAGGATACATAAGCGTTAATATGAAATACTGTGTCTAGATTAGCCTGAGACAGCAAAGCAGAAGGAAAGACAGGGCTGAGGTGGAAGTCAACAGCATTTCCACCATCAGTGGTGGGGCAAAAGTCCTTATTGGCTATGGATCTGATTTGGGCAACTTGAGCAGGATCTTTTCTGAGGCTTTCGCCCAGAGGGCTATTTAGATGGGTAAAGTGAAAGGGATTTCTCTGAAAGAGCTGTGTGGATGGGTAAAGTGACCCAGTTAAAGAAGGACAGACCTTCAGAATTAAGGTCCAGTTGATGCAGGGAAGTCAAAAGCATCTATCTGGGGGAATGTCACTCTGATGAAGATGCTTGCAGATGGACATCCCCAATGAGGACAATCATATGGACCCATCAGTGGGATCTATGGGACAAAGAGTGAGCTGTGAACATCTTCCAAACTCAGAGGACACCAAGGCTAGATCATAACCTTACCAGACACATAACTGTAACTTTTTCTTTTCTTCTTCTTCTTTCTTTAATGGGAAAGTCTGTTTTTTAAATTTAATTTTATTTATTGATTTTTTTATACAGCAGGTTCTTATTAGTTATCTATTTTATACATATTAGTGTATATATGTCAATCCCAATGTCCCAGTTCATCCCCCCCCCGCTTTCCCCCCACCTTGGTGTCCATACGTTTTTTCCCTACATCTGTGTCTCTATTTCTGTCTTGCAAACCAGTTCATCTGTACCATTTTTCTAGATTCCACATATATGCATTAATATACAATATTTGTTTTTCTCTTTCTGAACTTACTTCACTCTGTATGACAGACTCTAGGTCCATCCACCTCACTACAAATGACCCATTTTCGTTCCTTTTTATGGCTGAGTAATATTCCATTGTGTATATGTACCACATCTTTATTCATTTGTCTGTTGATGAGCATTTAGGTTGCTTCCATGACCTGGCTATTGTAAATAGTGCTGCAGTGAACACTGGGGTGCATGTGACTTTTTGAATTATGGTTTTCTCGGGGTATATGCCCAGTAGTGGGATTGCTGGGCCGTATGGTAGTTCAATTTTTAGCTTTTTAAGGAACCTCCTTACTGTTCTCCATAGTGGCTGTATCAATTTACATTCCCACCAACAGTGCAAGAGGGTTCGCTTTTCTCTGCACCCTCTCCAGCATTTGTTGTTTGTAGATTTTCTGATGATGCGCATTCTAACTAGTGTGCAGTGATACCCCATTGTAGTTTTGAGTTGCATTTCCCTAATAATTAGTGATGTTGAGCATATTTTCCTGTGCCTGTTGGCCATCTGTATGTCTTTTTTGGAGAAATGTCTATTTAGATCTTCTGCCCATTTTTTGATTGGGTTTTTTTTTTTTTTTATATTGAGCTGCATGAGCTGTTTATATATTTTGGAGATTAATCCTTTGTCCATTGATTCGTTTGCAAATATTTTCTCCCATTCTGAGGGTTGTCTTTTCGTCTTGTTTATAGTTTCCTTTGCTGTGCAAAAGCTTTTAAGTTTCACTAGGTCCCATTTGTTTATTTTTGTTTTTATTTCCATTTCTATAGGAAGTGGGTCAAAAAAGATCTTGCTGTGATTTATGTCAGAGTGTTCTTCCTGTGTTTTCCTCTAAGAGTTTTATAGTGTCCGGTCTTACATTTTGGTCTTTAATCCATTTTGAGTTTATTTTTGTGTATGGTGTTAGAGGGTGTTCTAATTTCATTCTTTTACATGTAGCTGTCCAGTTTTCCCAGCACCACTTACTGAAGAGACTGTCTTTTCTTCATTGTATATCCTTGCCTCCTTTGTCATAGATTAGTTGACCATAGGTGTGTGGGTTTACCTCTGGGCTTTCTATCCTGTTCCATTGATCTGTATTTCTGTTTTTGTGCCAGTACCATACTGTCTTGCTTACTGTAGCTTTGTAGTATAGTCTGAAGTCAGGGAGTCTGATTCCTCCAGCTCTGCTTTTTCTCTCAAGATTGCTTTGGCTATTTGGGGTCTTTTGTGTCTCCATACAAATTTTAAGATTTTTTTGTTCTAGTTCTGTAAAAAAATGCCACTGGTAATTTGATAGGGATTGCACTGAATCTGTAGATTACTTTGGGTAGTATAGTCATTTTCACAATATTGATTCTTTGAATCCAAGAACATGGCATATCTCTCCATCTGTTTGTGTCACCTTTGATTTCTTTCATCAGTGTCTTATAGTTTTCTGAGTACAGGTCTTTTACCTCCTTAGGTAGGTTTATTCATAGGTGTTTTATTCTTTTTGTTGCAGTGGTGAATGGGATTGTTTCCTTAATTTCTCTTTCTGATCTTTCATTGTTAGTGTATAGGAATGCAAGATTTCTGTGCATTAATTTTGTATCCTACAACTTTTCCAAATTCACTGATTAGCTCTGGTAGTTTTCTGGTGGCATCTTTAGGATTCTCTATGTATAGTATCATGTCATCTGCAAACAGTGACAGTTTTGCTTCTTCTTTTCCAGTTTGTATTCCTTTTATTTATTTTTCTTCTCTGATTGCTAGGGCTAGGACTTCCAAAACTATGTTGAATAATAGTGGCGAGAGTGGACATCCTTGTCTTGTTCCTGATCTTACAGGAATTGTTTCAGTTTTTCACCATTGAGAATGATGTTTGCTATGTGTTTGTCGTATGTGGCCTTTATTATGTTGAGGTAGGTTCCCTCTATGCCCACTTTCTGGAGAGTTTTTATCATAAAGCGGTGTTGAATTTTGTCAAAAGATTTTTCTACATCTATTGTGATGTTCATATGGTTTTTATTTTTCCATTTGTTAATATGGTTTATCACATTGATTGATTTGCACATATTGAAGGAGCCTTGCATCCCTGGAATAAATCCCACTAGATAATGGTGTATGATCCTTTCAATGTGTTGTTGGATTCTGTTTGCTAGTATTTTGTTGAGGATTTTTGCATCTATATTCATCAGTGATATTGGTCTGTAATTTTCTTTTTCTTTTTTTTTTTTTTTTTGCGGTACCTGGGCCTCTCACTGTTGTGGCCTCTCCCGTTGCGGAGCACAGGCTCCGGAGGTGCAGGCTCAGCGGCCATGGCTCACGGGCGCAGCCGCTCCATGGCATGAGGGATCTTCCTGGACTGGGGCATGAACCCGCGTCCCCTGCATCGGCAGGCAGACTCTCAACCACTGCACCACCAGGGAAACCCTGTAATTTTCTTTTTCTGTAGTATCTTTGCCTGGTTTTGGTATCAGGCTGATGGTGGCCTCGTAAAATGAGTTTGGGAGTGTTCCTTCCTCTGCAGTTTTTTGGAAGTGTTTGAGAAGGATGGGTGTTAGCTCTTCTCTAAATATTTGATAGAATTCACCTGTGAAGCCATCTGTCCTGGACTTTTGTTTGTTGGAAGATTTTTAATCACAGTTTCAATTTCATTCCTTGTGATTGGTCTGTTCATATTTTCTATTTCTTCCCGGTTCAGTCTTGGAATGTTATACCTTTCTAAGAATTTGTCCATTTCTTTCAGGTTGTCCATTTTATTGGCATAGAGTTGCTTGTAGTAGTCTCTTATGATTCTTTGTATTTCTGCAGTGTCCATTGTAACTTCTCCTTTTTCATTTCTAATTTTATTGATTTGAGTCTCCCTCTTTTTTCCCTCTTTGAGTCTCCCTCTTTTTCTTGATCAGTCTGGCTAAAGGTTTATCAATTTTGTTTATCTTCTAAAAGAACCAACTTTTAGTTTTATTGATCTTTGCTATTGTTTTCTTTGTTTCTACTCGATCTTTATGATTTCTTTCCTTCTGTTAACTTTGGGTTTTGTTTGTTCTTCTTTCTCTAGTTCCTTTACGTGTAAGGTTAGGTTGTTTATTTGTGATTTTTCTTGTTTCTTGAGGTAGGATTGTATTGCTAGAAACTTCCCTGTTAGAACTGCTTTGGCTGCATCCCATAGGTTTTCTTTTTTTAATTAATTAATTAATTTATTTTTGGCTGCGTTGGGTCTTTGTTGTTGCACTCAGACTTTCTCTAGTTATGGCGAGCGGGGTCTACTCTTTATTGTAGTGTGCAGGTTTCTCACTGGGTGGCTTCTCTTGTTGTGGAGCATGGGCTCTAGGCACGTGGGCTTCAGTAGTTGTGGCACACAGGCTCAGTAGTTGTGGCTCGCGGTCTCTAGAGCACAGGCTCAGTAGTTGTGGCACTTGGGCTTAGTTGCTCCACAGCAGGTGGGACCTTCCCAGAGCATGGCTCTTACCTGTATCCCCTGCATTGGCAGGCAGATTCCCAAACACTGCGCCACCAGGGAAGTCCCCATCCCATAAGTTTTGGATCGTTGTGTTTTTCTTGTCATTTTCTCTAGGTATTTTTTGATTTCCTCTTTGATTTCTTCAGTGATCAGTTGCTTATTGAGTAATGTATTGTTTAGCCTCCATGTGTTTGTGTTTTTTATGTTTTTTTCCCTGTAATTTATTCCTAATCTCATACCATTGTGGTCAGAAAAAATGCCTGATATGATTTCAATTTTCTTAAATTTACCAAGGCTCGATTTGTACCCCAACATGTGATCTATCCTGGAGAATGTCCTGTGTGCACTTGGGAAGAAAGTGTAACCTGCTGTCTTTGGATGGAATGTCCTATAAATATCAATTAAATCTATCTGGTCTATTGTGTCATTTAAAGCTTGTGTTTCCTTATTAGTTTTCAGTCTGGATGATCTGTCCATTGGTGTAAGTGAGGTGTTAAAGTCCCCCACTATTATTGTGTTACTATCAATTTCCTCTTTTATAGCTGTTAGTATTTGCCTTATGTATTGAGGTGCTCCTATGTTGGGTGCATATATATTTATAATTATTATATTTTCTTGGATTGATCCCTTGATCATTACGTAGTATTGTTCCTTGTCTCTTATTTTAAAGGCTATTTTATCTCATATGAATATTGCTATTCCAGCTTTCTTTTGATTTCCCTTTGCATGGAATATCTTTTCCATCCCCTCACTTTCTTTGTTTCTTTTTTTTCTTCACCACATCTTTATTGGAGTATAATTGCTTTACAATGTGTGTTAGTTTCTGCTGTATAACAAAGTGAATCAGCTATACATATATCCCCATATCTCCTCCCTCTTGCGTCTACCTCCCACCCTTCCTATCCCACCCCTCTAAGTGGTCACAAAGCACTGAGCTGATCTCCCTGTGCTATGTGGCTGCTTCCCACTAGCTATCAGTTTTACATTTGGTAGTGTATATATGTCCATGGCACTCTCTCACTTCATCCCATCTTACCCTTCCCCCTCCCTGTGTCCTCAAGTCCATTCTCTACATCTTTATTGCTGTCCTGCCCCTAGGTTCTTCAGAACCATTTTTTTTTTTTTTAGATTCCATATATATGTGTTAGCATACGGTATTTGTTTTTCTCTTTCTGACTTACTTCACTCTGTATGACAGATGCTAGGTCCATCCACCTCACTACAAATAACTCAGTTTCATTTCTTTTTATGGCTGAGTAACATTCCATTGTATATATGTGCCACATCTTCTTTATCCATTCATCTGTCGATCCATCCCCTCACTTTCAGTCTGTATGTTTCCCTACGTCTGAAGTGGGTCTCTTGTTGACAACATGTATTGTTGACAACATGTATATGGGTCTTGTTTTTGTATCCATTCGCTGAGGCTGTGTCTTTTGGTTGGAGCATTTAATCCATTCACATTTATGGTAATTATCGATATGTAAGTTCCTATTACCATTTTCTTAATTGTTTTGGGTTTGTTTTTGTAGGTCCTTTTGTCCTCTTGTGTTTCCCACTCTGAAAAGTTCCTTTAACATTTATTTTAGAGCTGATTTGGTGGTGCTGAATTCTCTTAGCTTTTGCTTGTCTGTAAAGCTTTTGATTTCTCCATCGAATCTGAATGAGATCCTTGCTGGGTAGAGTAATCTTGGTTGTAGGTTCTTCCCTTTCATCACTTTAAATATATCATGCCACTCCCTTCTGGCTTGTAGAGTTTCTGCTGAGAAATCAGCTGTTAACCTTATGGGAGTTTCCTTGTATGTTATTTGTTGTTTTTTCCTTGTTGCTTTTAATAATTTTTCTTTGTCTTTAATTTTTGTCAATTTGATTACTATGTGTCTCAGCGTGTTTCTCCTTGGGTTTATCCTACCTGGGACTCTCTGCGTTTCCTGGATTTGGGGGGCTATTTCCTTTCCCATGTTAGGGAAGTTTTTGACTATAATCTCTTCAAATATTTTCTCAGGTCCTTTCTCTCTCTCTTCTCCTTCTGAGACCCCTATAATGTGAATGTTTTTGCATTTAATGTTGTCCCAGAGGTCTCTTAGGCTGTCTTCATTTCTTTTCATTCTTTTTTCTTTATTCTGTTCCATGGCAGTGAATTCCACCATTCTGTCTTCCAGGTCACTTATCAGTTCTTCTGTCTCAGTTATTCTGCTATTGATTCCTTCTAGTGTATGTTTCATTTCAGTTATTGTATTGTTCATCTCTGTTTGTTTGTTCTTTAATTCTTCTAGGTGTGTGTTCTTTAATTCTTCTAGGTCTTTGTTAAACATTTCTTGCATCTTGTTGATCGTTTCTTCCATTCTTTTTCTGAGGTCCTGAATCATCTTCACTACCATTATTCTGAATTCTTTTTCTGGAACGTTTCCTATCTCCACTTCACTTAGGTGTTTTTCTGGGGTTTTATCTTGTTCCTTCATCTGGTACATAGTCTTCTGCCTTTTCATTTTGTCTATCTTTCTGTGAATGTAGTTTTCGTTTCACAGGCTGCAGGATTGTAGTTCTTCTTGCTTCTGCTATCTCTGTACCTTTTTCATTTAATCTATTTTGTGTCTGTCATTAATAGAGGAGGATCAGAAGGTTGGGTGAGAAGAGGCTACTGTCTATGAATGTGAAATTATCCCCAAACTGTTCTAGAACACCATATTTTTGTATGATACAATTTATAATCTCCTTCTAGTATGTAATTAGTATTCTTGTTGAAATGCTTAAACAATTTTCTGGTACTTAATGGGATTAAGACATGTTCTGGGAAATAATTTATCCATCTACTCAACTGTCATTATCTAGTGATCCTTATCTGTTCTTTTCTATTTGAGTGTGGTCTAAAAGTTAATCATTATCAAGCCATGCTCTTTTCCTATAAAGTATCCCTATTAAGAGAAAATCTTTGAATTAGCCTACTAGGGCCCTTCTTTCTTGCAGCAAGATTATAATAAAACTTGGACACCTGTTCACAACTACCTTGTCAGGAGGTTTGTTTGTTTGCTACTATTATTATTATTTTTTCACCACACTTCCTTCCCACTCTTTAGTCAGAACTGGGCTGCGTGAAGAGATGTTTATGTTGAACTAAACTTAGAGCTATAATGCTACATAAAATTGGATGGGAAATTTTAATTATTGAAGTGAGATGACATTACTCTTGTGACTAAGATGAGCTGTAAAGGCTAAAGGGCTTAAAGAAAGAACTAGACCCTAGAGAGCTATTGACAGGGCAAAGCGAGAAAGAATAAAAAGTAGATTTTTGATTGTGCTCTACTAAACAAGCTCATTAACAGTAAGTTACCCTCCCATAAACACTCCTACATAACTGTGAACCCCACCCTTAAGTAATGTCTCATTCTTTTGATTCATGAACATGGCTCTTTTTGCATTATTTCAGCATATTATATGTCAGTATGTGGTTCTAGGTCTATTCACTTATTTTTCAGTGGTAGATGCTTAAGATAATCTACTAAATGCAGGAATTACCTATTAGTTGGTGGAGACTCCAGTATGATACAAAATCTTTGAGGTAATTTGTATAGTTAATAAAAACTATTAAACAATAATTGGGTATTCTCTCAGCTTTCAAATACTTCACCAGTTTTCAGTAAGACCTTTATATGCTTTTTGGACTCCTTACTATGATAATTATGGCACATCAAATTCAATTTGCAGGGTTTTTTTCTGGTGGAAGTTAAACGGAAGAAATGTTTTTAAAACTTCTGTTAATATTTTACCCCCTGAACTTCATTCATTCCTAGACCAATGTCTTGCCCATATCCTGTGTATACTTATTAACAGTTAAATTGGATGAAATAACATGGTCTCATAAGCAAAGGAAATCAAAATCCTTTTTCTTAGTTTTGCCTGTTAGAAAACCACAATCATTGCTTCTGTGCTCATTACTCCAACAGTATTTCACAAATCTGTCAATTTTATCAAATGTTTGCCTTCTGAGTTTTGTTACTCTATTATTTGGTGCATAAATCTTTGTATCTATATGAATGTTGGGGATTTATGTTTTATTGTTATTAAAAATCCTTCTTTATGTCATTAGTTCTTTGAACTTGAATTCCGTTTTCCTTTTGCTGGCATTTGTTTGATATATCTTTATCCATCTCTTTATTTTTAACCTTTAGAAAAAAACCCACTGTGTTTTAGAAATATTTTCTATAAACAGCCTTTAAGTAAGTCTTTCATTTACTTTTTTTTTTTTTTTTTTTTTTTGCGGTATGCAGGCCTCTCACTGTTGTGGCCTCTCCCGTTGCGGAGCACAGGCTCCAGATGTGCAGGTTCAGTGGCCATGGCTCATGGGCCCAGCCGCTCCACGGCATGTGGGATCCTTCCAGACCAGGGCATGAACTTGTGTCCCCTGCATCGGCAGGCAGACTCTCAACCACTGTACCACCAGGGAAGCCCTGTTTACTTTTTTCCAGTCAAAATTTTGATTAAACATGTGCTGTGTGTTGTGGGATACTTCCTCTATTTTTCTTCCAGTACTCCAATTTGAACTTTGGTTCTAACTCAATCTGAGGGTCATGGATTTTGATAGGAGTGCTCAGCCTATTTATGGTTATTTGGTTCCTGGGTTTCTGGTTTGAAGTTACCCTTAATTATGCCTTTTTTGTGTGTGTGCCAGTTTATATTTATTCTTAATTTTACTTTATGTTACTGTTTTTTCTTTCTTTATATTTTTTTATATTGACTAGGTTATATTTCATCTTCAACAACTTTTACCCTACCTCATCCATTTTGAAATTCTGTTTTGTACCCTCCCTTGCATTAAGAAGTTATTTTTTTCTTTCTTACTGGTTACTTTCCTATTTTTAACTCTCATATATGTATCTATATCTTCCAGGACAATTTACTTGCCACTTCCTCCCCATCCACCCAGTAAATCTTGACTTTTTTTTTTATTAGTTTCTGCTTTATAACAAAGTGAATCAGTCATACATATACATCTGTTCCCACATCCCTTCCCTCATGCATCTCCCTCCCTCCCACCCTCCCCATCCCACCCCTCCAGGCGGTCACAAAGCACGGAGCTGATCTCCCTGTGCTCTGCGGCTGCTTCCCACTATCTATCTACGTTTTGCTTACCTACTTCCTCAGGTTGCACACATTCCTGCTGCATACTCCTGGGTTTTGTTCAGATCATCTAGACTTTTAGTTCTAAACTACTATAAAATTTTAGCTTACAATATCTTTGGCTCCTAAAATCCTCACTTGTCACTTAAATATTAGTTTCTACTCATATTATCATCTCTTTAAATTTATTAAAAATGCAAGTGTCATTGCTCACCACTATTTTCTCTTGTATTTCTTATTCCCCCAGCTTGGGATCCTGTATTCGAATTCATTTTTATTTCACTGGAGTACCTCCTCAAGTATGCTCCCTCGATTAAATACATGGGTTGTGTACTCAGTAAGCTTTGAACATCACATTGTCTTTTTTCTCTTTTATAAGGATGATATCTTGACTGCTGGGTGTAGGATTCTTCAATCACATATCTTTTCTCTCATTGCCTTAAAGTTAATTCAGTATTTTCTATGTTCCAGAGTTATAGATAAGAAGTCGGCTATTTGCACAGTTATTATTCCTTTGCAGGTAATCTTTTGCATATATATATTTTTCCATAAACTTATTTTTTATAGCACTTTTAGGTTCAGAGCAAAATTGAGCAGAAAGTACATAGGGTTCTCATATACCCCATCACCTCTCACAACCTCTCCTACTCTCAACATCCCACATACAAGTCCAATATAGTTTTAAGATTTTTAATTTATATTTGAGAACACTCATCAAGAAATGTCTCAGGATGCATTAAGAAGTTAGTTTTGCCCAAGAACAGGTGAGGTCTTTACATGCAGGAAGTTTTCATCCATCATCACTTTGATTACAACTCCCTCTATCCTCACTCTCATTTTTGTTTTGAAATTTCTATTACTTGATTATTTATATATTTGGTCTTCAATTTTATCTTCCAGTGTTTTGCCGAAAGGCTGCTTTCGATTTTAATATTCGTTGGATTCACTGGCAAAATAACCACTCGTTTCACACAAATAAACAGCTTTAATCAATTCTTTAATAAAAGGTGATTTAGCTTAATTTTAATATATGATCATTAGAAGGAAAGGGATAAAAATGTTAGAGAAACGTAATAGGGTATACATCACCGAATTGGGCCGACACCTACTTCCAGATCCAAACAGCAGCTGGGAAGACCCAAGTGACAGCAATATGGAGCCCCATATGGGAAGGGTCCCGGGTGGCGCATCCACCCCACGGGTGAGACTTCAGATTGGAGTTCCGGGGGCATCTGTTTATAATTCCTGGCCTCAAACTGATATCATCAGTTTGCATGCAAAAATGCAGCTCTGGATTCACTTTAACAATGCTCTTGGTTTCACCATGTGAGTCACAAGATTTTCTAGACCCTGGGGGACTGGCTAGGTCCCCAGGGCTCAAGAAATTCCAAGACCCCCTCCCTTTCTTATCATAAGTGCCTCTTGACTTGCTGCTGCTTGACTTGCTAGCAGCAATCGTTAGGTGAGCAAGCAGGAGCGCAGTCCAGGCAGGGTCATGGGCAGAGGCCTGCTTCTGCCTCTGAAGCCTGAACAAGACTATTTTACTAGTTTTCCCAACATTCGGCCTCTAGGATTGTTTAGGCTGAAGAGTATGAGAGTAAGGCAATATGACAACTCCAAACAGTCAGTAAAAAGAGTACAATCATAGTACAGGCAATGGATTAATCAAGGCAGAGAACAACTGTTTAGCTTGGGGGGACTGAGTAAAGAAAAAGCCCCACCAAGAATGAGCAGTATGCTTCTGTACGTTAACTCCCACATCCATTAATTTGTTAGCCGCAATAGTAGCAACAACAGAGTGTTCTAACAGAGTACGATTATGTGTATCTATAAATTTTTGTAATAACTTTGATTTTTGTAATAATCCATTTCAAAGGTTCAAGTGACAGACTAATATTAGGAACAGAAAAAGTAGGAATTAGCACTTGAGTTCACAACAGTTGTGTGTGTATAGGGGAAAAGAATAAGTTGTTCCTTTCCAATATAAGTTATCTACATGTACCAGACAGCCTGAAAAAGTGTTTCCTGGTGATAAGTAGAAAGTGTGTTAATATCATCAGTTACAATACATATAAACTGGGAGACTTCAAAAAGCATACTACAGGATTAAGGAAATATAGTCCATTCACAGTAGTTGATGGAATTCTCTAGTAAACAGTGTTCCCAGATGTGGGAAGTCTGGCCACAAAGCAATCCTTGAATAGTCTTTTCCCAGTCTGTAATAAGTGTGTGCAGTCACTAAAATCCAGGTAATTTCCAGCAAAATGAGGCAACCAATATTCATTCCCCAAAACAATAGGCAGGTGGGAGGGAGACGCAAGAGGGAGGGCATATGGGAACATATGTATATGTATAACTGACTCATTTTGTTATAAAGCAGAAACTAACAACAACAACAAAAAAACACAATAGGCAGTAACATGAAATTGACACATAGAGCTTATATTAGCAGCCTTATAGTGATATAAAGTCCCTGAGCACCAGGTGTCTGTGCATTTAGTAATGCCCTCTGGAATAAGTATCCAATGGTTTTTAGGTATCCATTTGTTAAATAATTGTCTCTATGTATATTCATTAGTAGACATTAATATATCCCGGGCTTAATTCGACTGCAAGAGAGGAGGAATTAGGAGATAGAAGAAACCTTCTAGCCCATGGGTTATCAGAGTTTACTCCGGACCAGATAGACAGGTTTTGTCCCTAGAAAGGCATAATTAGAAAAGGGCGGGCCTCGTTTGCAGGGGAGGTGAAGTTATCTTGAGTTTGGGTCTGGCTCACATTTCTCCAATGGAAGATTCCCCAACGTTTTCGTTCATGTTCTTTTTTCCAACTGTAGCAGATATTCTGGAGTTGAGGCATGGGGGGTTGTTTCATTGTTTGACTGCAGCACAGATCCTGGGGTTAAGGCATGGGTGACAATCCACATTACAGTCAAGCTTCCAAAAACAGTTTATTCACGAGAGTAACGATGAGTTAATGGCACATATCTCCTTTTTTTTCTTTTCTGGGAAACATCACCAACACAGAGTTATCTTTTCCCTGTGCAATTATATCAGCACTTATAGGGGGACCATTGGGTTGTTTTACCCAGACTTTAGCTCCAATTGAATGTGCTTCATTCGAGGATCTAAACCCTCCATCACCCCTAATGATTAATAGGGTGGGAGGTTCTCCTTTCTGGACTTTACAAATTACACATGGAAGAATCAGTGGTTGGGCAATCTGATCACGTTTATTAATAAGCAGATCATTGTTGCCTCCATTTTGTAAAATCACTTTAATTTCTCCTTGATAATCAGGGTCAATCACTCCCCCGTGGACACAAATACCTTTAAGGGCTAAGCTATATGTTCCTTAATCAGCCCAAAATGTCCAGGAGGCATTTTCATGCCAATGCCAGTTGACATAGCACACACAAATCATCCTTTTAGTAAGCCTCTGCACAGTCATAGAATGCAAATAGAGGCCTGCAGCCTAGGGAGAGGCTAGAAAAGGAGCTAATGCTCCAGGTAAAATTTCCCAGTATTCAGTTATCTCTGGATGAACATCCGTCCTGTGAATTTGTAGGTTTGGTATAGTCATTCTCATTAAAGGACTCTCAGATTCCCCAATTAGACGACTGTTCAAAATATTTAAGGCAGTATATAAGTTAGTCCTCCAATTTTTATAAGAACTCCATCCCAATTTAAGCAGTTGTCCCTTTAGCAATCTGTTCATTCTTTCAATTAAACCAGCAGCTTGAGGATAATATGGAATATGAAAAATCCATTGTATATTATGTTCCTGGGCAAATTCTTGTATTAGCTTACCTTTGAAATGTGACTTTGAATTTGGAGTGAACACCATAGTACAAATTAATTATTTCTAATGTTTTAATAGTGTTAGTTTGATTGGCTTTTCCAAGTGGAATGACCACCAGGTATCCAAAATAGGCATCCACTGCAGTACACACATATTGGCAGCCTTTATCACGGATTAGTGGGTCAATATAATCAGTTTGCCATATCTGCCCAGGCAATTTGCCATGCGCCAATTGTCCTTTTACTAGTTGTGGCAAGCTCCTACGTTTAACACATTGGCAGATTGGACATTGTAAAATAACAGACTTAATGAGATCCATAGTTAAAGAAATACCTCGATGCTGAGCCCACCGGTATATAGCTTTTTCCTCCCAGACGGCCACATTTTTGGTGTGCCCAAAGTGCCAAGCCTTTGAGCTCACTAGAGTCTGGATCGAATTCCACTGTCTGGATCTGAGTTTGTTCGTCTGTAATTGAGTTATACCATCGTTCCGTGGAATTGGGAGTACTATGAGCATCCACGTGAAAAACTGAAACATTAGTTTTCTGCACAATTTCCCAAATATCTGCCCATAGTTCTTTTCCCCACAACTCTTTTGAATGAATTTTCCAATTATTTCTAACCCACTTTGGAAGCCAAGTTGCTAATCCATTGGCTACAGACCATGAATCAGTATAAATATGACATTCTGTTAAGTTTTCTTGTTTCAAGACTTGATATACTGCATGTAGTTCAGCAAATTGGCTGTTTTTTCCCTCTCTAGTAGTAGTTAACAGTTTAGTTGTGACTGGATTGTAGGCTACTGCTTTCTAGTAGTGAACAGATCCTATGTATTTTGCTAAACCATCTGTAAACCAGGCATTTTCTGTCTCGGTTAAAGAGTAAAAGGGCTTTCCCCATTTTACAGGCAACTCGGTTATCTCAGGTTTAATCATGAATTCTTGCTTGAGGCTTTCAGTGGGAATTTCAGAATTTTTTTTTTTTTTCTTTTGTAAGGCAACAACCCCATATGGCCTGGGTTTAGCCCGGTCCTGAATATACCATTTCCATTTGATTATATTAGATTCCTAGGCGTGCCCAATTCTATGGGTCTTTGGTGAACTTAAAATCCATTGCATAATCAGCACTTGAGGCCTTAATATGACAGTATGACCCATGGTTATTTGTTCAGTATCAATTAAAGCCCAATAACAAGCTAACAACTGTTTTTCAAAGGTAGTATACTTTTTCCTGGTCTCTGGAAACTTTCTACTCCAGAAGCCTAAAGGCACTCTTTTGCTCTGTTGCTTCTGCCATAAACTCCAGTTGGCATATAGGCCTCACTGATAGACACATGTAATCCTATGTCCCCTGGTTGAAGGTCACGGGGCATCTGATCTCCATCCAAAGATACACTACTGAGATAAGCTTTAGAATAATTCAGTTAAACTTTTTAGCAATAAAACACAACAGCAAGGAACTATCTGGGAAGTGAATCTTGGTAAACACAGACCTCAATTAACAAAACTAGAATTTAATATTCAGTGAAACATAATTTTTTTTTTCCACATTGTGAGGGCATTAACCCTGCAGCCAGGGAAGGCTTTATCCCATCAAAAAAGGAGAATGAGGTTTGTCAGGGAGCCTGGAAAGCCCAAGCCACTGTCTTGGATTTCCCATAGCCCTCACTATTTGATTTACAGCTATTGTTTACCCATTTAAAATTTTCTGACTTATGGGAAGACCGTTGCCATGTTACAAGGACAACAGGATAGCAAAAGTCTGACAATGAGGGGTTAATTTTTTGTAGAAGCAGAATGAGCTTTATCTACATGTGCCATAATCTTCACAGATCATTGAAAAATAATACTTACTTTACCAAAGTAACAATACAAGATTTCAAAGGCAAATATAGAACAGATCACTTAAGAGGTAAAGAAACTTAAAATCTGTTATCAAAGGCAGTTCAGCATCTCCAGAAAATTTGTACCATGCATAAAACTCTTTTCTCGGGGTCCACTTTCCACAAAACTTTTTTTTTTTTAATCACTTTCTGTATCCATCATTTTATTTTTGCATTCAGAAACAACCACCTGTAAGTCAGACCTACTTTCTTTTTCCTTAATCAAATGCAACTCCATTCCTCATAACTTTTTTACTAAAAACACATGTCCTACATTCCTTAATATCAGCACTCTGTAGATTGGTAAACATAAATCATAAATCATTGGTAAACATAAATCACCCGAAGCTCTTATCTCATTTGCATTTTCTTTCCTTACAATTTTCTTCACATTGAGTTACTTTCCTTGCTGACAAATTTGCTGCAGATATAACATCTTATTTAGCTTATATTAAACCTAGGCACAATAAAAGTATTATACTTAATATTGATGACTCCTATGACATGTCTATGTTAATTAGATTAACAAACATTAATACCAGATATTGATTCAATACTGAATATTTCCCAGTTCATGTGACCCTGAAATTCATTTAGCTTAATTTCTCTTGTATTTAGAATTGTTTGATTTGTAAGCACTTACTTTTCTTTAAGCCAATTAAATAGAGCTCATTTATCACTTAACCTTAGCAATATTATCCAAAGACACATACTGATACATACACATATACCCAGACAGACAGAGCTCTCATAGGTTTATTTCGATATTTAGCTTATGCAACCTTTATAGCAGCTTTTCTTGCTACCGACTGGAAAGTGGAGACTTAGCTAAGGTAATTTTGACATTGTAGCATGGACAGACATCCTTGCAAACCTCATAATTTTTCTCCAGTTTGGTTTCATTTCTACCACTTTTAATTTGGCTTCATGTACTTTACAGTAGGCAGAGAGGGGTATCCAGCCTCTCCGACGCAGCGCAGTACATTTTTGTCCTTTCTCAATTGGCAGGAGCAGCGAGCATTCAATGACTTCTAAAGGTTTGGCCAGCTTTAATTTAGACTCCCACTTCTCACACAGTCCTGTCCATATACCCCATTCTGCCGCTAATGAGCTGTAAGGGAGCTCGTCCCATCCTGGAATAAAAGCCTGATTAACTTTAACTTCCTTCTTTTTAAAGAGAGGCATTTTGCTCTGTGAGTCCTGCTCACGGAGCCAATTAATGTTTTGCCGAAAGACTGCTTTCAGTTTTAAGGTTCGTTGGATTCACTGGCAAAATAACCACTCGTTTCACACAAATAAACAGCTTTAATCAATTCTTCAATGAAAGGTGATTTAACTTAATTTTAATATACAATCATTAGAAGGAAAAGAATAAGAATTTTAGAGAAACATAACAGTGTATATACATCACCGAATTGGGCCGACACCTACTTCCAGATCCAAACAGCAGCTGGGAAGTCCCGAGTGACAGCAACCTGGAGCCTCATATGGGAAGGGTCCCGGGTGGTGCGTCCACCCCACGGGTGAGACTTAAGATTGGAGTTCTGAGGGCTTCTGTTTATAATTCCTGGCCTCAAACTGATATCAAATGCAGCTCTGGATTCACTTTAACAATGCTGTTGGGCTTCCCTGGTGGCGCAGCGGTTGAGAGTCCGCCTGCTGTTGCAGGGGACACGGGTTCGTGCCCCGGTGCGGGAAGATCCCACACACCGTGGAGTGGTTGGGCCCGTGAGCCATGGCCGCTGAGCCTGCGCGTCCGCAGCGGGAGAGGCCACAGCAGTGAGAGGCCCGCATACCGAAAAAAAACCAAAAAACAATGCTGTTGGTTTCACCACGTGAGTCACAAGATTTTCTAGGCCCCGGGGGACTGGCCAGGTCCCCCAGGGCTCAAGAAATTCCAAGACCCCCTCCCTTTCTTATCATAAGTACCACTTGACTTGCTAGCAGTGATCGTTAGGTGGGCAAGCAGGCGTGCAGTCCAGGCAGGGTCACGGGCAGAGACCTGCTTCTGCCTCTGAAGCCTGAACAAGACTATTTTACTAGTTTTCCCATCGTCCAGGTTTAAGATTTCATTCATTATTTTTTCCACTTGTTTTCCCCTTTGAATTATGCCATAACCTTTTCTATTTGACTTTCCCACATCTGTAGGAACCATCTGTTCTGGTTGCTCAGTTTGTTCCATCTTCTCCAACATTTTGTGTCTCCTTTAGTGGCTTGTGGTTTTTATTTACCCACTTCTATCAATCAGGATTTAATGTGACCCTTCAACAGCCATGCAAGTCAGTGTGTTCAGTTTCTTTGGTAGTAGGGGACAAAAGGCAGTGCAAGATGGAGTTGAGTTGTTGTTGGTGGCGGTGGTAGTGGTGTGTGTGTGTGTGTGTGTGTGTGTGTGTGTGTGTGTGTGTGAATGACCAGTAGGCAGTCTGAGATACTTCTTTTGAATTATTTTAGGAAGAACTGTTTTCAAGTAAAAGTGAGGTGGGGTTCTCCTAGGCACAACAACGTTATCTCCTGACCGTGCCACTGGTGTGAGGGAGAAGCAGGACAGAAATGGGCAAGGACAGTGAGGGAGTCCCTCAGGCCAGCCAGCTGGCTCCCCTGGGTTGTCTTTCCCCACATCTGCTCAACAGGCAAGTGTCTTCCCACACTCCATCATCTTGGTCTACTCCTTCTCCTGCTATAGCACTGTACTTGCTTTCCAAAGACATCCAAAAGCTCTCTATGTTAGTTACGGTGAAGTAGGGGTGTTGTAACAAAAAGGTCCGAAACCGGAATGGCCTAAAAAGCAAGTTTATTTCTCTCTCACTTAACTGAGATGAGTGATCTAGAGCAAGAACCAGCTCTGCTCTGCACAGATGCTTCCTTCCCTTGGGTGACTGTCATCAGGATGATGAAGGCTGAGTTACCGTGGATTGTGCCTGTGGGAAAGGGAAGAGCTTGGGGTATATGCGTGATTGTAAGCCAGGCCTGGAAGTGCCACCCATCAGCCCTACAGACATTCCGTTCATCAGAACTCAGCCAATGGCAACACGTGGCATAAAGAATGCAAGGAAGTAAGTATATTCTCTGGTTGGCAGCCCTGAACTAGCTAAACTCTATTTCTATGGAAGAAGAAGAAATTAGACTTTTAGTCCAGTGAGACACCTTAATCATAGTATTCCAACTTTTCTAGAACTGAATCCAGTGGTTCACTTGTTATTTTATGAGTTGCATCAATCACTCCAGCAAGGAGTTGGGAGGGAGAGAGGGTTGATAGCACCTCACATACCCAGAATATTGGATAGTTTCTCACTAATGACTACCTGAACCTGCTGCTGGGATGGCACCTTATTATTAGGACCTATTAGCACTCTGTAGTGATTATGTAATTTATAGGATAAGTAGAACACCTTTGATAACAAGAGGGCACTACTAATAAGCACACTAGAACACTGGGAAAACTGCAGTGGCACCCTATCTATTAAGTTCTTGACTCTTAAGACTGAAAAAATCATTTTTCTTATGGTATTATTCTTTTGCTGTAAAAGTTAAGCTAGGGATGGGGAGGTTATTATCAACCAAACAAGGGCCATTTCTGCAGATTTCCATTTTACTCCTACTGACTACGTGGTCTCTAGGACTAAATAGGAGAATCCTGAGTCACAGGCTTATGCACAATTAAAAGAACAAGTCATCTTGCAGCTTTTCAAGCTGCTTTCACATACACTGTCTCTTTTGACTGTCACACGAATGCTTTGTGGTGAGTGGTATTATTGTCTCTATTGCATTCATGAAGAAGAGACCCAGGCTGATTAAGATGATGAAATGGTAGAACCAGAACCAGACTTTACATCTCCTTCTTCCAATGGCTGTGCTCTTTCACTATAGCAGGTGGTTTGCTCTCATGCTGACAGCAGCCTTTCTTTTGAGCGGATTTATCAGCAAGAATGAAATGTATTCAGCTCCTTGAAGTATTAGCTGAAGAGCAGATGCTGGAGGCTGGCAATATTGTCTTTGGAGTTAGGAACCAAAGAGACAGTCAGGTGCTCACCATTCTCCTCCACCTCATTTTCCATTATGGATAAATGTGTGGAATTGGTTTCTAGGAAGAGACATTTACAGTTTTCCTTCATTGTCATTCCTTCTTTATTAATAGTAATTGGTCATGTCCCTTAAATAGATACGTTTTGTTATTCTTTTTCCTCAGAATTTTTTTTCAAAAAAAGTTAAACTCTTGGGAGAATATTTTGAGGCTATAATATTATAATATAGTGTTTTGTTGAATATTTTATGAATACTTTTAAACTAACTTGAGTATGTCACAAATACAGATATTCTGATTACATTGCTATTGTTTCTTCTTCTATTTATTCATAGTTTCTAATACTATCTATTTTTCATTCTGTTTATAAAATTATAAAATACAACATCTGACAGAGATCTTAGAGATCAAATAATTTGTCTCCCAAAGCCCCATTTTATAGGTGAAGGCAGTATCCAGATATCTAATTTCCTTCCAAACAGGAAAAAAACAAAAACAAACAAGAAAGAACAACGAAACCAAACCAAAGATACCCAATATTAAATGAAAAATAAACTGTAAGGATCATAAAATAATAAATCTTTAGTGTACTTCCTTTATTCAATTGAAATCCAACTCTTTTATTTCAGTTTTACTTGCTGGTATTGGAGCTATCCCAGACGTAGAATAGTTTCTAGAAACTACAAGTTTTAAAATCATTTGATTACATCTCTTTTACAACACCATCAATGGTTCTAATTTTTTTCATGTCTTTAACTTCCTGAAAATTCTTACAAATTCTTATAATCCACATCACCACAAAAAGAATGTATTAGAAAACTGGTCTTCATGTCTAGGAGACACTGTTAGTGCCTTGCCCGTATCTCTTAGGCATTTACCATTCCTGGGCATGCTGGTGTCTTCTTACTGCAAACAGCTGCCACTCTCATCCAGAGACTTTCTCTGTTTGCAGAAGTAACCTTGGTTTCCTGAGCAGGGAAAGCCAGAGGTGCCAGGCAGTAAAAGCTCCTAGGAGCAGCCCTCAACCTGTCCTAGATGGGAGTGTATTAGACCCAGGTTTTTTGAAAGTCCACAAATAGTGGTGCTGGCAGAAGGTCTGCAAGCAGAGAAGACCATCTATGCCAAGAAAATATATGTAATCCTGTGAGGATGAAGCACTGCATCCCATGGGAAGGTTCAGTGTAATCAGTTAACCTTCTATAAGGTAGCTGGATGGTCCGGCCAGAAATATTGACATTTTAGGGGCTGAGTATTGGCCTGGACTCTACTGCTGGCTGGTTGGGCAGTTAACACTGGTGGTATCCTGTAGCTGAACTCATGTATGGCCTCCATCCTAACGCCTTGATCAAGTCATGTGACACTCCACTGAATAAGGACCAGAAGTGGCTGGGGAAGAAAACTGTCTGACATCCTTAGGATGGATCAGACTGTGCTCCTGTTACTGAGAGCCTACTCTGCATTGATTGTGCCCTCCTGTGGCATTCACATATCACATGATCTTTGTATTCTGAAACCATTCTGCCCCTATACATATCTTTCCCCAGACATCCTTATCACAAATTTTCCAATTTTATTTTTTCCAAGTTCATAATTTCCCAGGTAGCCCAAAGTTTTCCTCCCCTGCCTTTCAGGCTACATCGGAATGTGGTTGTAGCACAGTGACTCAAAGGATGAGTAGAGGAAGGAACAGCACAAAAATAGAGACAATTACGGCCTTCTCTTGGTGTAATATACTAGTGCCTTCTCCTTCAGATCCTGTCAGTGAAATCTTACACAGAAAACTAACACTTTTCAAAAGGAACAACCAAAAAAAATCACAATAATTTTCAAACTTTCTGAACATTTAGCCAAGTTTTTATAAGTAGACATAAACTTTGTACACTTAAAAAATATCAAAACACAGCAAAGTACGATCACTTTTTCCCAGGTAAGAACCCCACCTTAATCAATTCAACAAATATTAGTTATTAATACATGACTAATGCTCTATTGGTCTACTCTTTTTTTTTTTCTTTTCTGTACGCGGGCCTCTCACTGTTGTGGCCTCTCCCGTTGCGGAGCACAGGCTCCGGACGCGCAGGCTCAGCAGCCATGGCTCACGGGCCCAGCCGCTCCGCGGCATGTGGGATGTTCCTGGACCGGGGCATGAACCCGTGTCCCCTGCATCGGCAGGCGGACTCTCAACCACTGCGCCACCAGGGAAGCCTTGGTCTACTCTTTGAATACAGTACTGTACAGTAGAACTTTCTGCAATGATGCTAACGTTCTATATCTGTCCTGTCCAATATGATAGCCACAAGCCATATGTGGCTATTGAACACTTTAAAGTGTGGCTAGAATGACTGAGGGATTGCCCTTTAAATTTTATTTCATTTTAATGCAGCTAAATTTAAAAGTAAATCATCACATGTGGCTACTGTCTGTTACAGAGCACAGCAATAGATTAATGGTTTTAAACATTTTGCTAATTTGCAAGAATTTTCTCCCATTTTGTAGGTTGTCTTTCCCTTTTTTGTTTCCTTTGTTATACAGAAGCTTTTTAGTTTAGTGTAGTCCCACTTGTCTTTTTTTTTTTTTTCCTTTTGTTGCCTGGTTTTGATGTCATATCCATGAAATACTTGTCAAGACCAAACTCATGAAGCTTTCTCCTATATTTTCTTCTAGGAGTTTTACAGTTTCAGGTTTAAATCAATTTTAAGTTGATTTTTGTATATGATGTAAGATGAGTCCAATTGCATTCTTTGGGATGTGCTACCCAGTTTTTCCAACACCCTTTTTTAAAGTTACTATCCTTTTCCCATTGTGTAGTCTTGGCACCCTTGTCAAAGATCTGTTGACCACATAAATGTGGGTGTATTTCTGGGCTCTCTATTCTGTTCCATTGGTCTATATATGACTGTCTATATGCCAGTACCATACTATTTTGATTACTGTAACTTTGTAATATATTTTGAAATCAAGATGTGTTATACCTACAGCTTGGTTCTTCTTTTTCAAGGTTTCTTTAGTTATTCAGAGTCTTTTGTGGTTCCATGTGAATTTTAGAATTGCTTTTTCTATTTCTGTAAAAAATGCCAATGGACTTTGGTAGGAATTGCATCGAATCTGTCCATAACTTTGGGTAGTATGGACATTTTAACAATATTAGTTCTTCCGATCCATGAACATGAGGTATCTTTCCAGTTGTTTTTTTATTCTTTAATTTCATCAGTGTTTTGTAATTTTCAGTATACAAGTTTTTTATTTCTTAGTTAACTTTATTCCTAAGTATTTTATTCTTTTGATGTTATTGTAAATGGAATAGTTTTCCTAATTTCCTTTTCCAGTAGTTTGTTATTAGTGTGTAGAAACACAACTGATTTTTGTGTCCTGTAACTTTACTGAAGATATCTGATAAAGGGTTAACTTCCAAAATATATAAGGAACTTCTACATCTCAACAGCAAAAAACTAATAACTCTAATAAAAAGCAGGCTAGGGATTTGAGTAATTTCTCCAAAGAAGACATACAAGTGGCCAAGTGTATGAAAAAGTGTTCAGTGCCACTAATCATCAGGAAATGCAAATCAAACCACAATGAGATATCACCTCACATCTGTTAGAATGGCTATTTTAAAAAAAAGACAAGTGTTGGTGAGAATGTAGAGAAATTGGAACCCTTGTACACTGCTGGTGGGAATGCAAAATGGTGTAGCTTCTATGGAAAACAATATGGAGGTTCTCCCCCAAATTAAAAATAGATCTACCATATGAAACCTACTTTTTGGTATTTATCTAAAAGAATTGAAATCAGAATCCTGAAGAGATATTAGCACTCCCATGTTAATTGCAGAATTATTCATAATAACCAAGATGTGGAACCAACCTAAATGTTCATTGACAGATGAATGGACTAAAAAATAGGCATATACATACAATGAACTATTATTCAGTCTTTAAAAAGAAGGAAATCCTGTCATATACAACAATATGTATGAACCTTGAGGACGTTATGCTGAGTGAAATAAACTAGTCACAGAAGGACAATTATTGCCTGATTCCACTTACATTAGATCTAAAATAGTCAAAGTCAAAGAAACAGAGAGAAATGGTGTTTGCCAGGGGTTGAAGGTAGGGAGAAATGGGGAGTTGCTCATCAGCTGGTATAAAATTTCAGTTATGCAAGATGAGTGATTTTTAAAGATCTGCTGTACAGCACTGTGCCTATAGATAACAATACTGTATTGTGTACCTAACAATCTGTTAAAGGTGGTAGAGCTCATGCTAGATATTCCTATCACAATAAAAGCAAAAAGAGTATTTCCATAATGAAAGATAAACTGAATAGGCAGGTTCAGAACACTTACTGTATTTCAGTGACTCAAAAATATTAACAAAGATAAAAAGACAGATATTTTCTGATAAACTAATTGATTTTCCTTTTAAAAAAACTGGCTTTATTTTTTAGAATAGTTTATAATTTACAGAAAAACTGAGAGTATAGTATAAGCACGTTCCCATATAACTGCCATCAGTTTCCCCTTTTACTAACATTGTACACTAATATGGTACATTTGTTACAACTAATGAACTGATACTGATATATTATTATTAACTGAAGTCCATACTTTATTCATATTTCCTTAGTGTTTAACTACTGTCCTTTTTTCTGTTCCAGGATCCAATCCAGGACACATCTCATTTAGTTGTCACAATCTTGGAGGCTCCTCTTGGCTGTCATGGTTTCTTAGCCTTTCCTTGTTTTAGATGACCTTGACAATTTTGAGGAGTACTGGTCAGGTATTTTGTAGCTAGGCAAGTATTTTTCTTTTTTTTTTTGTTACAAAACTTAATTTTTTAAGTTGAAGTATAGTTTATTTACAATATAATATTAGTTTCAGGTGTACAGCATGGTGATTCAGTGTTTTTATAGATTATACTCCATTAAAAGTTATTACAAAAGAATAGCTATAATTACCTGTGCTGTACAATGTATCCTTGCAGCACTATTTACAGTACCCAAGATATGGAAGTAACCCAAGTGTCCATCAACAGATAAATGGATAAAGAAGATGTGGTATGTATATATACACAATGGGATATTAGCAAAACAGAAATAGACTCACACATATAGAAAATAAACTAGTGGTTACCAATGGGGAGAGGGGAGTGGGGAGGGGCAAGATAGGGATACAGGATTAAGAGATACAAACTACTGTGTATAAAATAGATAAACTCATTGATTTTCAAATTTAAAGAAAGAAACTTGCAAGCATCCCAGGAAAAGAAAGAGAGGGTCACACACAGAAAGTAAGATGACTTTAGAGTTCTCAGCAATTTTTGATGACAGATGACAACAGAGAAGCCTCTACCATGTATAAAAAAATAAATATAACCCAACATTCCTCTGAACTGTTGACTTGTCATCCACTGCAAACACAAAATGAAGATGAATTTGACAGACCCAAAGATCAGGAAGTAAAGCATTTATCTACTCACTGGTAAAATATATACTGGTGAATAATGTCCATTTAATAGAATTATATTTAAATAATCATGGAAAGTAAAAATATAAAATGAAATGGAAAGACTAATTTTTAAAACAAAAATGCTTCACATGAATAATAATTTAACTCTAAAAACAAAACAAAAAAGAATTCTTAACTATAATAGGATTTGCAATAATGGGGAAGTGGCTAATGAGAAGTGAAAACATTATAAAATGAATGAATGAATATCAGATATAATGAACATCATCTCCTATCTCTGGGCTGAGATATAGCCCTCTAGCACACCCCACCTCCCACCCTTCACCTCAGCCACCCACCTTAGGCTAAGACTGAGACCTCCTTGTAGAGGTCAGGGCTGGGCTCAATGAATGATGGAGAAATCACTGAGGCTCTGCACTGGTGACACTTGTTGGGAATCTGTCTAGGGTTCTGAGGAAGTCATTTGCACGGATGAGCTATGTCTCAGGCCCTGCTATAAAGTCATTGGAAGAGATGCCATGGGAAGCAGCTGACTGGTGGCCACTTCATGCCTCATGGAATTGGAGAAGTTGTCCTCTGCAGAAGCTGGGTGCTGAAGAAAGCCACACACCTTGTAGGCATCCAGAGCTTGAGAAATGGTGTTTGATAGGAACTCAGCATTGGGCACATGGTGCTCTGCAGGGGACAGAAGCAGAGAGAGATGCACCCTGCAGGACCCAGTGTTGGAGAAACCATGCTCTGCAGGACCCGAGTGCTGACAGGTGGACATAGAAGGAATCATGGCATCAGATGCTTGCCTGATGGCAGAGCAGCACAAAAACAGGCAGGTGAGGTGTCCATGTCAGAAGGGATGCAATGAAGTGGTCACCAAGCTCAGCCTGGGACCATGATCTCACTGAGGGACCATACACTCTGGGCATGCTGTTGGAGCAGAGAGACATTGGATGTCCTCATACATACAGCTAATGTCAACTGTAAAGTAGGTACAAGAAAACCCCCCAAATAGCAGCACACTGGAACTGGGAAGAGCTTCTTCCTTTTGCAGTATTCCTCCTGCTCCCTCTAATGATAACGCGTAATGTTGTGCTTGCTGCAAAGGAAGGGTGCTTAAGAGGTCTAAGTCCATTATCACAGAACAGGTAATGAAGGGTGAATTTAGAGCTGAGAGGTAGTAGATGGATCATTGGCATGCAGGTATAGTGTGACTTTAGCATTAAAATAAATCTGTAGCCTCAACTTTTAAATGTATCTAATGTTATCTAAATAGCATTGTGATTTTCTACCGTTTTCATCCATTTTTAATTCACATGAACAAACTCTTCGATAGTCAGAAATTTTGTCATTCTTTTTATTTAAACTAGTATTTCCATTTCACTTCTGGATAACTTCATTGTATTTTATGCGTAATTCTTTTATACTTCACTGATACAAAATATGTTTGTGAACCGAAATGAAATATTTAAATTCTTTATTACCATAAGAGAGAATATGGAATTTTTAGGAGCCTTGTATTAGCAATGTTACTCAATCCTTTTCAGTTCTTCCTCATTAGATACTAAATATCACCTAGTGATCTATAAACTATTTTTAATACTTTCCCACCTGATGCCTTGACTAGGTTCTCCTTCATTTTGTTAAAACAAAGAACTGGAAATCACTGGTTTTGCAAAAGAATGTGTAACCTAGTCATTAGAGTCATTTGCTTTCTCGATTTTGCTGAAGTATCCAAAAAGTCTTTACAATAGACAGCAAAAGGCTCTAATTTTACCTGTCACTCTTTCACTTAGATTCTTATATTGAAAGATAGAAAAAACTGGGATAATATCAACCCTATAAAATTAGAAATTGTATTATTTTTCTCATGAACTGTGAACAAACACATATAGTTATGCCAGTTTTCAAAGTGCCATAAAAAGGCATAACAGATGGGCAAAGAAGATACTTGAGAATTTTTAGAAGTAGAGGTAAATTAATAATTTTATTTTACAGTTTTAAACATTTAAGATAATAATTATGCATATGAAATAATCAGAACAGCATAATAGTAATTGAGAGGGAAGACTTAACATTGTAGTGAAGGTGATTTTCTAAAGTGCAGGCCATTACATCTCAGATTGTTCTTTGCAATATTGTGTGCAACAATTGTACATAAATAGATGTTCTGACACCCATAGGTTTACAGTTTGGGTCAGGTTTTCAGAAATCTTGACCTGTAGCTATCGGAGATAAGTGTTTCTTTTAGAAACTCATAAAACTTTCTGGTCTTTTGCCCAGATTAGAGATGCCAGAAGAAAGGTAAGTTGACTTAAAGATAGATCAACTGGAAGAACATAATTGGAAGAACACAGAGAAAAAAAAGATTCAGGAAAAATAAACAGAGCTGCAGTGATCTGAGCAACATATCAAAAGTCTTACATATGAGTAAAGTCCAAAAATAAACTGAGTAAATAATTGGAGTAATAGCATAAATTTTCCTAAATTTGATGAAAAAAATCAACGTACATATCCAAATGGCTCAGCAAACCCTAAGCAGAATAAATACAACTAGGCATATCATAGTATAATTGTTGAAAACCAAAGATAAAGAGAAAATCTTGAGAGTAGCCAGGGGAGAAAAGAAATACTACATAGAGTTGAACAGTTTTATAGACAATATCTGACTTCACATCAGAAACAATGGAAAGAGAGGATGATAGAACAAATTTATTTCAAGTGTGGAAAATAACCTGTCAATCCAGATTTCTCTATCCAGCAAAAATGTCTGTCAAAACTGAGCTAAGGACTTCCGTGGTGGCGCAGTGGTTGAGAGTCTGCCTGCTGATGCAGGGGACACGGCTTCATGCCCTGGTCTGGGAAGATCCCACATGCCACGGAGCGGCTGGACCCGTGAGCCATGGCTGCTGAGCCTGCGCATCCAGAGCCTGTGCTCCACAACAGGAAAGGCCACAACAGTGAGAGGCCCGCATATCACACACACACACCAAAAAAAAAAAAAAACTGAGCTAAAATAAAGGCATTTTTATACAAGTGAAAGCAGGGAGAATTCAATTCCATTAGACAAGCACTACGAGAAATGTAAGAGGAAGTTAGTTATTCATTCAGCTGAAGGGAAGTGACACCAGATAGCAATTCAAATCTATGGGAATAAAGATTTACAATGTGTTAATTACTGCTGTACAGCAAAGTGACTCAGTTATAAATATATATATGTATATATATAATATACATACATATACATATACTTTTTCATTTTCTTTTCCATTATGGTTTATCACAGGATATTGAATATATTTCCCTGTACTATACAGTAGGATCTTGTTGTTTATCCATTCTGTATATACCAGTTTGCATCTGCTAATCTCAAACTCCCAATCCATCCCTCCCCCAACACCCTCACGCTTGGCAACCCCAGTCTGTTTCCTATGACTGTGATTCTGTTTCTGTTTCATAGAAAAGTTCATTTGTGTCATGTTTTATATTCCACATATAAGTGATATCATATGGTATTTGTCTTTCTCTTTCTGACTTACTTCACTTAGTATGATAATCTCTAGTTGCATCCAAGTTGCTGCAAATGGCATTATTTCATTCTTTTTATGGTTGAATAGTATTCCATTATATCTATGTACCGCATTTTCTTTATCCATTCATGTGTCAATGGACATTTAGGTTGTTTCCATGTCTTGGTTACTGTGAGTAGTGCTGCTATGAACATAGGGGTGCATGTATCTTTTTGAATTATAGATTTGTCTGGATATATGCCCAGGAGTGGGATTGCTGAATCATATGGTAATCCCATTTTTAGTTTTCTGAGGAGCCTCCATACTGTTTTCCACAGTAGCTGCACCAACTTACATTGCCACCAACAGTGTAGGAGAGTTCCATTTTCTCCACACTCTCCCGCATTTGTTATTTGCAGACTTTTTAATGATGACCATTCTGACTGGTGTGAGGTGGTATCTCACTGTAGTTTTCATTTGCATTTCTCTAATAATTAGCAATATTGAACATCTTCTCATGTGCCTATTGGCCATCTGTATTTCTTTTTTGGGAGAAATGTCTCTGTGGGTCTTCTGTCCATTTTTCAATTGGGCTGTTTGTTTTTTTGTTATTGAAATGTATGAGCTGTTTGTATATTTTGGAAGTTAAGCCCTTGTCAGTCACATTGTTTGCAAATATTTTCTCTCATTCTGTAGGTTGTGTTTTTGTTTTATTTATGGTTTCCTTTGCTGTGCAAAAGTTTGTAAGTTTGATTAGGTCCCATTTGTTTAGTTTTGTTTTTATTTCTGTTACCTTGGGAGACTGACCTAAGAAAACATTGGTATGATTTATGTTATAGAATGTTTTGCCTATGTTCTCTCCTAGGAGTTTTATGGTGTCATGTCTTATGTTTAAGTCTTTAAGCCATTTCGAGTTTATTTTTGTGTATGGTGAGAGGGTGTGTTCTAACTTCACTGGTTTACATGTAACCGTCCAGCTTTCCCAACACCACTTGCTGAAGAGACTCTTTTTCCCATTGTATATTCTTGCTTCCTTTGTCTAAGATTATTTTCTGGGCTCTCTTTTGTGTTATTGATCCATATGTCTGTTTTTGTGCCAGTACCACACTATTTAATTACTGTAGCTTTGTAGTATTGACTGAAGTCTGGGATGATTATGCCTCCTGCTTTTTTCTTTTTCTTCAGGACTGCTTTGGCAATTCTGGGTCTTTTATGTTACATATGAATTTTAAGATTATTTGTTCTAGTTCTGTGAAAAATGTCATGGGTAATATGATAGGGATCACATTAAATCTGTGGATTGCTCTGGGTAGTATGGCCATTTTAACAATATTAATTCTTCCAATCCAAGGGGATGGGATATCTTTCCATTTCTTTGAATCATCTTCAGTTTCCTTTATTAATGTTTTATAGTTTTCAAATATGTAAGTCTTTCACCTCCTTGGTGAAGTTTATTCCTAAGTATTTTATTTTTGGGGTTGTGATTTTAAAAGGTATTGCTTTTTTTTACATTCCCTTTCTGATATTTCATTATTGGTGTAAAGAAATTCAACTGCTTTCTGTATGTTAATCTGGTATGTTGCTACCTTGCTGAATTCAGTTACAAGTCTAGTAACTTTTGTGTGAAATCTTTAGGGTTTTCTATATATAATATCATGTTATCTGCATATAATGAAAATTTTACCTCTTCCCTTTCAATTTGGACATCTTTAATTTCTTCTTCTTGTCTGATTGCTGTGGCTAGGACTTCCAGTACTATGTTGGATAGAAGAGGTGAGAGTGGGCATCCTTGTCTTGTTCCAGATTTTAGTGGGAAGGCTTTCAGCTTTTCACCATTGAGTATTATATTGGCTGTGGGTTTGTCATAAATAGCTTTTACTATCTTGAGATATGTTCCCTCTACATAACCCACTTTAGTAAGAGTTTTTATCATGAATGGATGTTGAATTTTGTCAAATGCTTTTTCTGCATCTATTGAGATGATCATGTGGTTTTTGTCTTTTCTTTTGTTGATGTGGTGTATCATACTGATTGCTTTGCCTATGTTGAGCCATCCTTGTGAACTTCAAATGAATCCCTCTTGATCATGGTGCATTATCTTTTTTGTATGTTGTTGGATTTGGTTTGCTAACATTTTGTTGAGAATTTTTACATCTATATTCCTCAAAGAGATTGGCCTGTAGTTTTCTTTTTTGGTGGTGTCTTTGTCTGGTTTTGGTATCAGGGTGATGGTGGCTTCATAGACTATCCTTGGGAGTGTTCCCTCCTCTTCAGTTTTTTTGGAAGAGTTTGAGAAGGATAAGTATAAGTTCTTCTTTGTATGTTTGATAGAATTCACCTGTGAAGCCATCTGGTCCTGGACTTTTGTTTGTAGGGAGTTGTTTAATTACAGACTCTGTTCCACTTCTAGTGATTGGTCTCTTCAAATTATCTATTTCTTCTTGAGTCAATTTTGGTGGGCTGTATATTTCTAGAAAGTTGTCCATTTCTTCTAGGTTGTCGAACTTTTTGGCATATAATTTTTCATAGTATTCCCTTATTGCTTTTTGTATTTCTGTGGTATCAGTTTTTATGTCTCCTTTTTCATTTCTTATTTTGTTCATTTGGGTTCTCTCTTTTTCCTTCTTTGTGAGCCTGACCAGAGGTTTGTCAATCTTGTTTATCCTTTCAAAGAACCAGCTCTTGGTTTTATTGATTTTTTCTATTTGTTTTTAAATCTCTATTTTATTTATTTCCTCTCTGATCTTTATTATTTCTTTCCTTCTGCTGACTTTAGGTTTTGTTTGTCCTTCTTTTTCTCATTCTTTTAAGTGGTTAGGCTGTTTATTTGAGATTTTTCTTATTTTTTGAAGAAGCCCTGTATCACTATGAACTTTCCTCTAAGAACTGCTTTTGCTGTATCTCATAGATTTTGTGTGGTTGTATTTTCATGGTCGTTTGTCTCAAGGTATTTTTAAATTTTCTCTTTGATTTCATCATTGACCCATTGTTTTTTTAGTAGCATGTTGTTTAGTCAACATGTAATCGTTTTTTTCTCCTGTGGTTAATTTCTAGCTTCTTGTAGTTGTGGTCAGAAAAGATGCTTGAGATAATTTCTATCCTCTTAAATTTGTTGAGGCTTGTTTTGTGACCTAGTATGCGGTCAATCCTAGAGAATGTTCCAGGTACACTTGAGAAGAATGTGTATTCTGGTTTTTTTGGATGTAATGTCCTAAAAATATCAATTAAGTCTAATTTTTCTATTGTATCATTTAGGATCTCTGTTGCCTTATTGATTCTCTGTCTGGAAGATCTGTCCATTGATGTGAGTGGGGTGTTAAAGTCTCCTACTATTATTGTATTCCTGTCTATTTCTCCCTTTATGTCTTTTAGTATTTGTTTTATATATCTGGGTGCTCCTATATTAGGTGCATATATGTTGATGAGTGAAAGATACTCTTCTTGTATTGATCCTCTTATCATTATATAGTGTCCTTCTTTATCTTTCTATATGGTCTTTGTTTTAAAGTCTATTTTGTCTGATATGAATATTATGACCCCCACTTTCTTATCATTTCCCTTTACATGAAATATCTTTTTCCCTCCCCTCACTTTAAATCTATGTGTGTCCTTTGCCCTAAAGTGTGTCTCTTGTCGGCAGCATATTGTAGGCTCTTGTTTTTTTTAATCCAATCTGCCACTCTGTGTCTTTTGATTGGAGCATTTAGTCCATTGACATTTAAGGTAATTATTGATAGATAAGTATTTATTGCCATTTTAAACCTTGTTTTCCTGTTGATTTTATATTTCTTCTTTGTCCCTTTCTTTTCCATTTTCCTTTTGTGATTTGATGATTTTCTTGTCTGTTATACTTATGTTCTCTTCTTTTGGGTTTTTGTAAATCTATTGTATGTTTTTGATTTGTGGTTACCCTGTTTTTCAACTATGTTAACCTCTTCCTATATCTGCTTGTCTTAGACTGGTGGTCATATAGGCTCAAACACATTCTAGAAAAAAAAAATCTCCATTTTCTTACTGACCTCTCCCACATTTATGATTTTGATGTCCTATTTTACATCTTCATGTTCATCCTTTTGCTGTTCAGTGTGGTTATCATCACTTTCACAGAAAATTGTTTGATTTTATTTTTTAATCTATGTATTGGCTTATTTAAATGATTTTTTTCCAATTGTGATTTTCTCTTTCCTATAGGTTCTTCTTTTTTATTTAGAGAAGACCTTTCATTGCTTCTTTTAGGATAGGTTTAATATTGCTGTATTCTTTTAGTTTTTGCTTATCTGAGAAATTCTTTATCTCTCCTTCAATTCTAAATGATAATTGCTGGGTACAGTATCCTAGGTTGAAGATTTTTCCCTTTCAGGACTTTGACTATATCTTGCCACTCCCTTCTGGCCTGCAACATTTCTGTAGAGAAATCAGCTGATAGCCTTATAGGGGTTCCCTTGTAATTAACTCTTTGTTTTTATCTTGCTGCCTTTAGAATCCTCTCTTTAACTTTTGCCATTTTTATTATAATATGTCTTGGTGTAGGTCTGTTTGGGTTTATCTTGTTTGGGACCCTCTGTGCTTCCCTTTTCCTTCTATAGGTTTGGGAAGTTTTAGCCATAATTTCTTAAAATACATTTTGATCCCCTTTTCTCTTTCTTCCCCTTCTGGAATCCCTATTATGCATAGGTTGACATGCTTTATGTTATCCTATAGGTCTCTTATATTGCTTTCATTTTTCTTTCATTTGGCTTTCTGTCTGCTGTCCTGATTGGGTGATTTCCATTATTCTATCTTCCAGGTTACTTGTTCATTCTTCTGCATTATTTTATTCTGCCATTCATTGCCTTTAGCTCATCTTTCATCTCTGCAGATGAGTTTTATAATTTTTCTTGGTTCCTCTTTATAGTTTCTAGTTCCTTTTTACAGAACTCTGCATTTCTGTTTCTTTCTTAATGCCTTCAGTGTTTTCATTATCTCCTTTTTGAAATCAGTGTCTATTAGCCTGAAGAGGTCTGCTTCACTGTTTTTTTCAGGGGAATGCTCTTGGTCTTTTAACTGGGAGTGGTTCCTCTTCTTCTTCATTTTACTTATATTTCTCTTACTCTGTGAGTTTAGGAGAAACAATTATCTACTGTGATCTTGGAGGGCTATTTATATGTGGGGGTGTCCCTGTGTAGTTTATGTGGGTTTAATATATTTGGTTCAAGGGCTGTTTTTAGTATGGATGCCTGTCACCTCTTTCCTCAGTGTGTGCTGGTTGTTATCCCCTTGATAGGGGGTGTATAGATGCGTTGGCTGGTGCCTGGTCCTGGGGTTCTCAGCTGTGGTGGTGGCTCAGGTGTGCCCCTGGAGCATGTGATGGGAATGGTTGTGGCTCGTGACCACTCCTGGAGCTTGGGTAGGTGGCAGTTGGGGCTCCCGACCACTCCTGGAGTTTGTGAGGGTGGTGGCAGCAGCTCGTGACCACTTCTGTGGTCTGGGAGGAAGGTGGTGGAGGCTCTCAACCACTCCTGGCATCAGGGAGGGAGATGGTGGTGGCCCGAGATCACTGCTGGCATCTGGGTGGGCGGTGCCGGCTGCTTGCAACCATTCCTTAGCAGGCGGCAGTGGTGGCTCACAACCTCCCCTGAGCCCATGCAGGCAGTGTCCTGCACTCTGTGAGCACGAGCATGGGGAAAAAGGCTACAATCTGGCTCCCCCCCACCCCCCATCTCCCAAATAATGACAACTGGCCTCTATGGTGGCCCAGGCTTCCTCCACGTATGCCCTTAGCTGTGGTTGCACTGGATTCCAGTCTCCCAGTCTGTCTCCAGATAGCTAACCCCAGTCCTCTCCCCCATCTGATCTACGAAGCCTGATTTCCAGCACCCAGCCCCTGCCAGCACATGTCACCCTGGGGAGTGCAGGGCAGTGGCACTGACCGTCTGTGCAGTTATCCCTCTGCTCTGGCTGCCACAAACTGGCTGCTGCACTCTCCTCCAAGGCTCTGAAGCTCCCTTTCAGTCCCCGCCAGTGAGGGGGCTTCCCAGTGTGCAGGAACCTTTCCTCTTTCACAGCTTCCTCCCAGGGGTGTATGTCACATCCAATTCCTTTCTCACTTTTTTTTTTCCTACCCAGTTATGTGGAGATTTTTTTTGCCTTTTCAGCAGTCTGAGGTCTTCTGCCAGAGTTCAGTAGATATTCTGTGAGAATCGTTCCACATGTAGATGTATTTTTGATGTATTTGTGGCAGAAGGTGAGCTTCATGTCCTACTACTCTGCCATGTTGATTGCTCTCTATTTATTCTTTTCATTTCCTAAAAGGCAACTGGTATCTTAAAGCAAAAATAATTATATTTAATTATTATAACAGGGGTGTTATAATACATGTAGTAGTAAATGATGCTAATATATGAAAAGATAGGAAGTGACAGGTATATGGAATTATACTGAATAAGGGGTTTATATTTGTAAGGCAGGAATTGTAAAGTGAAAAAGTAATAATGCTAAGAGATTTTGATTAATATAGCATGCATATAATTACACATAGAGAAAATTAAATAGTAAAAATATATATGGATAAAGTCATAGGAAATAAAATCAGACATGAATATGTTTGATTAACCCAAAGAAGTCAGGAAATAAAGCAATAAAGAGAAAACAAATTGGAAAAATAAAAGAAAAATTGCAAGATGGTAGATTTAAATGCACCTGTATCAATAATTATAATTAGTTGGTCTAAACATTCCAATTAAAGGGCAGTGATTATCAGACTGGATTAGCAAGATGTGACTAAACACTAACTATATGAAACATACATTATATAAAGAGATTCATGTAGGTTGAAAGTAAAGGGATGAAAAAAGATATGCAAAGTAATATAAGATATAGCTAATATATAATATAATGTTATATGTCAATTATATCTCAATGAAAAAGCCAGTAATGATATAAAAGATCTGAAGAACATTATCACCAAATCAATATTTATGTAAAAATATATCCAATAACTATGGATTATAATTCTTTTCAAGTGCACATTGAACACTTGCTAAGATATATATTGGAGCATAAAATAAGTCTCAATAAAATTGAAAACATTGAATTCTTAGAGTTCTCTGAATGTAAGGTAATTGAATTAAACTATTTAAAAAATAAGTTATAGTGCTTCCCTGGTGGCGCAGTGGTTGAGAGTCCGCCTGCCGATGCAGGGGACGGGGGTTCGTGCCCCGGTCCAGGAAGATCCCACGTGCCGCGGAGCAGCTAGGCCCATGAGCCATGGCCGCTGAGCCTGCGCATCCAGAGCCTGTGCTCTGCAACAGGAGAGGCCACAACAGTGAGAGACCCGCGTACCGCAAAAAAAAAAAAAAAAAAAAAAAAAAAGTTATAGAGAAAAGCCCAAGTATTTGGAAATAAAAAAACATGCTTCTAAGTTACTTATGGGTCAATAAGAAGTTTTAAGAGAAATGAGAAAATAAGTTGAACTGAATGAAAGTGACAATGCAACATATCGAAATTTGTGATATTCAGCTAATATAGGACTTAGAGGGAAATTTATATCTTTAAATACCTATATTAGAGAAGAAGAAACATTTAAAATAAAATTTTAAATTTCCACTTTAACAAACTAAAAAAGAAGAGAAACTTGAATCCAAAATAAATATAAGAAGGCAATAATAAACTTAGAATTATCGATGAAATATAAAATAGGCAAACAACAGAAAATTAACAAAGCTAAAAGTCAGGTTTTTTTTATTTTAAAGATTAATAACAGTCTAGCAAGACTGATTATGAAAAAAAAGAAAGAGAATATACCAATTACTTATATTACAAGGAAAATAAAGGGTTAATTCTAACGACTCTATACCAATACATCTGAAAGCTTAAATGAAATAGACAAATTCCATAAAAAATACAGTTTACCACAAGTGTCTTAGGAAGAAATATAAAATCTGAAGAGCCCTATAGTTATGAAAGAAACTTAATTTGCAATCAAAAGCCTTCATACAAAAAAAAGTCAGATGCAGACAGCGTCACTGGTGAATGCTATAAAACATTCGAAGAAGAAATAATCCCAATCTTGTGCAATATCTTTCAGAAAACAGGGGAGTTGGAAACCAACCTAATTCCTTTTATGAGACCAGTATAACCCTGACACCAAAACCTAACAAAAAATTATAAAAAAGCAAATTATACATCAATAGCCTTCATGATACCAGGCACAAAATCCTTAATGATACATTAGCAGATCAAATATAGAATTATGTAAAAAAGAGAATACATTATGATCAAGTGGGGTTGCATCAGGGATGCAGGATTCATTTGACATTTGAAAATGATTGATGCAGTTAACCACACTAGCAGAATAAACGAGAAAAAAAATCATTTGTTCATATCAATAGATGCAGAAAAAGAATTTGACAAAATTCAACATCCACTTCTGATAAACACCCTCAGACGACTAGGAATAGGAGGAATCTTATTCAGTTTTATAGAGAAAATCTACCAAAAAAATATCCGAAGCAAAATCATGTTTATTGATGAAATATTGAGCACTTCTCTTTTTACCCCAGGAAAAAAGGCAAGGATGTTTGCTCTCACCACTTGCATTCAACATTATAATGGAGATGCTAACCAGTCTGATAAAGCAAGAAAGAGGGGAGAAAGGCATAGATATTGGAAAGGAAGAAGTAAAATTAACTTTTTTTTGCAGTCCTAAGGAATCTAAAAAACAAAAAAACACAAAATAAACAATAACCTACTAGAATTCTCCCCTCCAAAACCCAGCATCATAAGACATAAAATCCTTATAGAAATAAATTTACCAAAAGACTTGCAGACCTCTACACTGAAAAGTACAAAACGTTGCTGAGAGAAATTAGAGAAGACCTAAATAAATGGAGAACTATATCACATATATGAATTAGAAGACTTGTAGTTTTTCAGATGTCATTTTCCTTCAAATAGACCTATAGATCCACCATAATCCCAGTCAAAATCGCAGCTTATTTATTTTTGTAAAAAATCTTCTCAAGGGCTTCCCTGGTGGCACAGTGGTTGAGAGTCCGCCTGCCGATGCAGGAGACGTGGGTTCGTGCCCCGATCCGGGAGGATCCCACATGCCGCGGAGCGGCTGGGCCCGTGAGCCATGGCCGCTGAGCCTGCGCGTCCGGAGCCTGTGCTCCGCAGCGGGAGAGGCCACAACAGTGAGAGGCCCGCGTACCACAAAAAAAAAAAAAAGAAAAAAAAATCTTCTCAACAAATGATGCTGGTTAGCCATATAGAAAAAAGTAAACCTCAGCCTAACTCATATCATATACAGATATTATTTGAAATTGATCATAGGCCTAAATGTAAAAATAAAAAAAAATAAAACTTCTAGAAAACAATGTAGGGAGAAATCTTGCAGTCTGAGGTTGTGTAAATGTTTATTAGACAAGATATAAAAAATACTAGCCTTAATGTAATAAAAATCGATAAATTGGACTTCACCAGAATTTAAAGCTTCTGCCCTTCAAAAGATGTCACCAAAAAATGAAAAGGTAAGCCACAGACTGGGAGTAAATATTTACAGTACATAAATCTGAAGAAGGACTTGTATCCAAAATACAAACAGAATCCCTACAACTCAATAATTTGATTTAAAAAATTTAAAGGGCAGAAGACTAGAATAGACACTTCACAAAAGAAGATATACTAATGATGAATAAGTATATGAAAATATTGCTAGTCAACAGGCAAGTGCAAATTAAAGCCAACTTCAGAAACAATTTCACACCCTCTGAAATGGCTAATATTAAAAAGACTTAGTACCATGTGTTGGAGTGGTCGTGAAATAATTGGTACTCTGATACATTGTTGGTGGGAGTATAACATGGTACAGTTAATTTGGAAAACAGTTTGGCAGTCTCATAAAGTTTAAATATCCAAATACTATATATGACCTAATAATTCCACTCCTATGTATTTACTTAAGAATATAAAATATATTACACAAAGATATATACTTAGAACAGCTATTTTTGTAAATTCAAAATCTGGAAAATAAGCCAGTATATATGTATATTGATAGATGAATGAATAAGCAAATTGTGGCATATTCATATGATGGACCACTTAAAGCAATATAAAGAAATGAAATAATGATAGATACAACACAGATATTCTCAAAAGCATACTGAGCAAAAATAGCCAAGCACTAAAATGCTTAATGTATGATGCCACTCATATAAAGTTCTAGAATAGGCAAAACTATGTTGGAGTGATAAAAGTCAGATCCATGGTTTTCTAGGGGTGAGGATGGGGAAGTCGATTATAAATGGAGAAGAGAACTTTCTGGGGTAATAGAACTATTCTGTATCTCATTTGGGAAAGTAGGTACATGAGTGTATACATTTGTCAAAACTCATTAAAGTGTACATTTAAAAATGTATGCTTTTGAGTGTATTAAGTCATACCTTAATAAAGCTGAAGAGTCAGTGGGACTCTTGCTTCAGTACTGTTTCTGTAGGTCCATAACCCATAGTCTGGAGGGAGGCCTGGGGCACAGATGGTGAGCAGGGTTGACAGTGGGAAAAAGAGCTGGGTGCAGATTTGGGAGAGGAAGAGAGGACAAGTTAGAACCCTTGGGACCAGTGTTCTTTTCTGTCATATTATATGTAAGCATAGCACCTGCAGAGATTAATGGCTGTTTTTCAAACCTTGTATAAATTCCTCTAACGTAGAACCCTGAAGGGAATTCTGGGAAAACAGGTTCCGGATTAACCAAACTGACACAATACACCTCGGTAAACGTGAATCACTATACTATTTTTAGAAGTGAGAAAAACCCAGGCCTCACAGTTTTACCCACCAAAGCTTGAGAAAATTGGGGAAAAAATTCTAAATGCATTGCGGTTTTCTAAAGGGTAAAATTTTCACTTGATATTGTTAGCTGTCAAATTAACTTTTCTTAACTTCATTTGCACACATGAAATTTATTCGTAGAGACTGTGCATGGTACAGTTAGCAGCAAGATATTTCTAAAGTCTCTTTGAATTCACTACTCAGTTTTTTTTTCTCATTTTACTTCCTTAGTGTTTACCATCCAGCTATTGTTATGTATATCTTGTAAATATATAATTACACACCAGGTTTGCACCTAGCAGAACAAGCCTCTTTCAGTGGGAGGGGGATATTTATAAGCACAGCTGATGTTATTACTGTGTTACTCTCAGGCCTCCCACCTAGGCACAAGGGAAACAAACAAACGAACAATAAAAAGGCACACCTCTCTTCATTTTTCCTCTGGAAATCCACAATGAATTTGTGACCAGAAAGCACAATTTTCTACCAGGTTTAGTTGCTGGGTATGACTTCTCTTAGGTAACTGATGAGCCACTGCCATATGTGAGTGAATTGCTGAGAAGCATAGCATTTATACTCATTCTGCTGTCCAGAAACTTTCCTTCTTTTTAAACTGCTTTCCCTTTTTCAACATTCTCATTTTACCATTAACCTTAATAATTTCTTGGTTTATGAAAAATTTAAAGCATGAAAATTGTTTTCTTTATTCCCTTATTCAGTTGGTCACCAAATTCCATAGATATTCATTTTCTATTTAACATTTGGTAAACATTTACTAAGTGCTGGGAAAGAAAATGGGCATAGAGAATAGGAGGACAAAAGATGAACTTAATGTGGCCACAGCCCTCCCCTCCACCCATTCCCATGGCTGCTGGCCTTCTCCATGCCCCAAGGGGTCAAGTGTGGTTTGTTCTTTACATAAGACTCACCAGGAAGGGTTCCCATACAGATCAATCAAGCTTAAGCTCTGTTGCATACATCTGAAAGCATCATTTCCATCTCCTGCCCCTTGCTTCCTCTGCAACACCCCTACCCACAAATTTATTTCCCATTATTCCCCCCTCCCAAATTTATTTCACACTACTCCCATCCAAATTCAATCTCACCTCACCCCTGTCACACCCCTTACTCTTCCTCAATACATTAGGTTCAAGCCCATCTCCCAGACTTTGCTTCTGCTTTCCCACCACCGGAGGGCTTTCTTCTCTTCTCTTTACATCCTCCCCATGCTTCAAAATCCATTTCGATAATTCTTTATCCTATATATGAATTTCCAATTGGTAAACATTTTGTATTAATAGAATTATATTAATCTGTTTTTCTTTGTTTTATGGGTGTATGTCTTCCTAACTAATTTGTTAATTAAAGCTTATCTGCTTTTTATGCTGTAGAACTGTTGGCAGGCCATTTAATTCACAGACAACTGCAATGCAGTGATTAGGAGCTCAGGTTCTGAGACCTCGTACTGGATTTATATCTCAGCTACTTACTGTCTGATCCTCGGCAAGTTATTTCTCTGTGCCTCAGTGCCTTCATCTGGATAGAGCAGATTATAATATTACCTTTCTCATAGGATTGATATGAAGATTAAGTGATAAAAATACTGGCAAAGTGCTTAGAAAGGTGGCTGCAACATAGTAAATATTAGCTATTAGTAGTAGTACTAAGTAAATATTTGTTAGTTGAAAACAGAAAAGCACATACACTACACTTAACAAAATACTTAAGAGCAAAAGAATATACAGCTACTGGGGAAGCTATTAATTCTGTATATAGTAAAAAATATATAATCTCCAAGTTTTCTCTCATTGTCGTACTCACCTGGCAAACCCCCAGTCCTGGTCAAACCATATTCTCCACTGATGATGATCGCATCTTCACAACTGAACTTGTTTGGAGAAAACACACAATCATGCTGACTGCTCATGGTTGAAATTTGTGGGCACTGATCTTTAGTTCACCATTAGTGCTTCCTGAGCAATCCACATTTTCTAGTCCATCCACTCTTCCATTGTCCTCAGCCGACTATTTCATAACTTCTCCTTGCTTCTTAATCCTTTACCAAGTTTCTCCCCTGTCCTTATGCCTAGCTGAAAACCTAACTTCCTATTGTAGTAAACAGAAGAGAACTTCGGGGTTCCCTGGTGGTCTAGTGGTTAGGATTTGGCACTTTCATTGCCGTGGCCTGGGTTCAATCCCTGGTCATGGAACTGAGATCCTGCAAGCCAAAACAAAAAACAAAACCAAAAAAAGAAGAGAAATTTCACAGCTTCTCACCAATACATCTCCCTGCCCTCCTGCCCCTGAATCTAAAAGACTCTGTCCTCCCTCTCTTACTTTGATAAGCAGTTAGTGCTCCTATCTAAGGTCAACGCCTTAAAAAATTGTGCACTAGGTATCGTTCTTCTTGACCATTAAAGAATATGCCTCCAGCATTATGCCTCTCTCTTATGTGCATGGTTACTATCACCCTCTGTACTGGATCAGTCTCATCTATATACAAATATGGCTCTTTCTCTCATCTAAAATATCTTCCCTTCACCACCACTTCTCCCTCAAGCTATCAGGCCATTTCTCTGCCCCCTTTACCACTAAATTCCTCAAGAGTTGTCTATATTCTCTATCTCTGTTTTCTCTTCTCTCCTGAACCTAATCCACCCAAACTGTTCTTGCCAAGGTCATTAGTGACCCATCAATAATACTTGGTGTAATTGATCATTCTCTTTTGAAAAATTTTGCGGTTCTTTTCCTACCATATTGACTCTTATTTCTCAGTCTTGCTTGCTTGTTTCTTGTCATAAAATTGACCTTTAAAGGTAGGACTGACTCAGGACCCAATCCTTAGACGTCTTATTTTCTATAGTTATACTAGAATCCCTAAGTAATTTCATCTAGTTCCATGGCTTTAAGTAACATATGTATCAGTTAGGGTTTGATTGGTGAAGCAGAATCCCCATGAGTGATATGGAATAAGGGATTTACTATAGGCGTTAGATCTTTTTGTTGTTGATGGTGAAGAAGTTCTATGGAAGCCTATTGGCTCTGCATCTCGTATGTTTTAAGGCCACTGTAAATCAGCAAGGGCTGACAGTCTGGAAGAAAATCTGAACATAGAGCTTGAGAGAGTAAGGACAACCCAGATCCAATGAGTAAGGGGAAATTGGAATCCACCAGGACAAACTGGAACTTGCCTCCAACTTGAACAAACTGGAAGAAGCTGGCACCCTTCACCATGGAGCTGCACTTATGCTGGCCCAGAACTTGGAGAAGCTAAAGGAAGAAACTCAGTGAGAGCTGGGAGAATAGTATGCCTGTGTGTGGCCCATGCCAATAAGGTGTACAAGCAGATGAGCAATAGCATGTGCAAGCTTAGAGCAATGGCTGGTGCCCACCCTTCAGAGCTTCAGGCCTGCTGATACACTTCCACCTTCCAAATCTTCCACAAACGTCTCCTGTGGACAACCCTAACACAGAACTCAGAGGGAAGGGAATCTGGGGAAACATTTCAGTAGCTAATTTGCTGTGGTTCAAAATGACCACATCCTTAGTGCACTGACAATTCTCAATTTTGTGTCTATAGATCAGACCCCTCCCCTGAAGTCCATATTTGTCTATCTGCCCACTGACATTTCCACTCAGATATCTAGCAGACATCTCCAACTTAACTGCTCCCTCTGCAGTTATTTGCATCTCAGTAAATCCAACATACTTCCAGTTGCTCAGGCAACAGGAGTTATCCCTGCCTCCTCTCAGCTATCCATATCTGATCCATCATAAGGTGGGGCTACCTTCCAAATAGAGGTAAACCTTGGTAAACCAACTCTCACTCTCCAAAGCTCAATAACTTAATGAATTTGGGTACACGGTATCTTTTGTTATCTAAACCTGCAATCAATGGCTATGATTTGAATACAGGAACGAAATAGAATAGCATACTGAGACCTGTACATACATTCACAATCTCATATTTCTCACCACCTCCATCAAGACCACAATCAACTCTCTTCTGGATTTGTCTCTCTCCTCCACACTTGTTCCTCTATAGTCTATTTATTTAACCTAATATTAAGAATGATTCTTAAAAATAAGTCAAATCATATTACTCCTCTGATCATAACCCAGGATAAAACCCAAAGTCTAAAATCCAAAATCTATTTCCTTAAAATAAATCTCCCATGTGAATTTTGATGCTGGTAAGTCTAAAATATGCAAGGCAGGCCAGCAGGCTGGTAATTCCTGTAGGAGCTGATGTCGCAGTCTTGAATCTCAAGGCAGTCTGAAAGCAGAATTCCTTCCTTCTCAGGGGACCTCAGTTTTTTCTCCTACGGCCTTCAATAGATTGGTTGAGGCCTCACCATATTATGGAGAATACTCTGTTTTACTAAAAAACAAACAAACAAAATACACACACACACACACACACACACAATCAGTGGCTCTGGGGCTCTGTGTGTTTGGTAACACTAACTAATATAGTCATCTTTTCATTGAAGTCTTCACTTGCCACTCTGTTCAATATGGGAATCACCCCCATACAATTGCCCCATGGCAATCCCTATTCCACTTACCCTATTTTATTTTTCTCCAGAGTCCATATATACTATTATGCTTGTATGGTTATTTATCCTATCTTTTTCTTAGCTTATGCTAGAACATCTAAACTTCCTGAAGATAAGGGCTTCATTCTGTCCTCTGCTGAATCCCTAAAAGAGTGTTTAGCTTCTAGCTGGCACTCAGTGAATATTGTTGCATGAATAAATGACTGAATGAGTCAGGCCTAAATAAATTGTTTCTGATTTAGCTGAAAAATCTTTGGCAATGACTGAGTCCTTGGAATGACATGGAAAAGAGATTAATTCAACATTGCGGGGAGAGAGTGGGAAGAAAGAGGAAACTATGACAGCACAAAGATACCAGATTTATTGTAAATTAAAGGAGAAAGGAAAAGAGAAAAATATCATTAAAAAAGGAATTAATAATTTCTTGATTCGCATTGTTCAGTGTTAAAATTGATAATGATAGTTCTTGTATTTCTTGCATCTGCCTACAAAAGAAAAGCAGTCCAAAGAAAAATTAGCATAGAGTAATGAAAACAAAAGAAAGAACAAAAATTTAGGGAAAGCAAAAGGAAGACAAATGGCTTTAATGAATGCCAGTGCTTGGCTACGATTAGAAACCACAAATGCTAATGCTACCTATTTACATAGATCCTAACATGGCTTATCTGTTTGCAGAGAAGAGAAACTAGCTTATGCTAGAAAATATGAAACTGAATAAAGCACTAAATATTTATAGCCTGCAGAATAAAACTGAGGAGAAAAGCTTATTTGTGGAATTTAAATATTTTATGCATTGCATTTAAAAAGATATTCTGTATCACAGTCCTGACAAAAACAGATAAAATAAAATAAAAAGCATGCTTACTCCCTTTCTATGAGATATGCATCCTAGACAATGCATCGCAAGACTAAGGTGGCATTTAAAGTTCCACTCATTCATTTCCTTCTTTATTCATCCATTTGCCAAATATGCATTGATAACTTTCCATCTGCCAGACACGGCAAAAGGCTCTATGTTTAAGAACTTATCAGATATGATCCTTGACTTGTGAGTTTAGACGCTTTCATGGTAGCAGGTGCTAAGAGCTAATCAGATACATAAATAATTGCAAATTGTGACAAGAGATTAAAAAGGGGAAATATAAGATGTTATGAGCTATTAAAATTGGGAGACTTAATTATGATGGAGTGTTAGGGCACACCATTCTGGGGCCTATTTACAATAAGATCTGAAGGATCAGTAGGGCTTAACTAAGCAATGAACGGGACGGTTTAAGTTTGGGGTGAAGGAACAAAATATCTCAAGCAGGAAGAAAAGGCTTGGTGCGTTTGTAGAACTGAGATCAGTCCCAAATGTTTGGGAGAGAATGTTGCTGAAGAGAAAGGCACGGGTCAAGCTCTGTATACCATTGTAGTCTTTGTTAAGGATTTGGGAATTCACATTTGGTACTTAAAATGTCAACACTGTTATGTGGAGTTGAAAAAATACTATCAGAAAATTTTACATAAGAGGACAAGAACACTGGCAGATATTTTATTGCTAGAATCTAAGGAGAGAAGCTGTGTAAGAGCTATCACCAATATATAATGATAGCTATCCTAATATCAGATGCAGACTCTGGGATTATCATTTAAGTGCAAGTAGTTTGTTTGAGAACTGATTCCAAGAAGCGTGGTAGGGAAGTGAATGAGGTGAATCAAACAAAGGACAGAAACTGTGGTAGACTGAATAAGGGCCCCCATGATACTCAAGTCTAATACCTGGAACATGTGAATGTTACCTTATATGGCCAAAAGGTCTTTACAGTGTGATTAAGGTAAGGATCTTGATGTGGACAGATTATCCTGGAATGTCCAGGTGGGCCCTAAATGGTATTACAAGTGTCCTTGTAAGAGGGAGACAGAGGGAGATTTGACTACAGAAGAGAAGGCCATGTGACCACAGAAGCAGAGATTGGAGTGATGCACTTTGATAATAGAAGAAGTAGCCACTAGGAGCTGAAAAGGCAAGAAATAGGTCATCCTCAGAGCTTCCAGAGAGTGTGTGACCCTGCAAACTGTAGTTTCGGGCCAGTGAAACCCATTTTGGACTTCTTGCCTCCAGAACTGTAAGATAATAAATTTGTGTTGTCTTAGGCCACTATGGTTATAATTTGTTACAGCAGCAATAGGAAACGAATACAGAAGTAGATAGAGAAGGCTATACATTAAAGGGCAGATTATTCTACAGGCAACTAGTGCTTAATGCTACTGGAGGTATCTGAGAAACAGTGACAAATATCCCTCAGAATAGTCTCAGCCCAGTGGCAAGGAAGCTGGAATGACTATCAATCAACATGCATTCGTGATTTATTGGGTGTGGATTTCAAAGACAAAGCTGCCTGGCACTTCTGGACTTCCTCTAGTGTGCTAACCACACACGTGTCTGAAGCCAGAGGAAGGACAGAAAGTGGCATCTGCATGCAGTGGGAGACCACTGGTGTGCGTGGAAACGTCGAGGGAGGATGGCATTGGCAAAGCCTGCAACAGTCCACCCCTTAGAGCTCCATCCACTCATGCCCATGTTAAGCTCTCTCTGTTCTTTCATTGATTTTTTGAGGAGGTCACGATTTCTTTTTTTTTTAAATCTCAGAACAGAGAGTACAGTGAGATAAACCACCTTAGTCTAGTCCCTGCTAATATGGTCCAAGACCAAAGCTGACGTTTATTTTGTCTCTTCTCTATTACTCGTTCTAGCCTCCCTACCCTCAGGCAGCAATTCTGTGGGTCTGGGTTGTTTTGCCCACAGGGTAATCAAGATCTTCACCACTAAGGGATTTAAGCTGTGCTTACTGTGCCCTTGTCAGGCTGCGGGGGCTGCAGTTGCCTATTCTTGCTTACCAGGAGTGGACGTGTTAAGGAGTCTACTTAGTTACGACATTTTACCCCCTACTCCCATTATTTAGAAACAACCTTATCTTCTTATGATAATCAGAGATATTTACCCCTAACAATATAGTAGCTCCCTTTTTTCTTCGATGATCTGTAGGCTTATAAAATTGGGGGGGGGGCATCTGTAGCTTTCGATTTTGTGAGTCCTTCCTGTGTCCACAGGTAGAAGCATTCCTTCACCTAGAAAGCAGTTTTTCCAAGTGAGTCCTCAAGAATGATGTTGAGGGAGGTCACTTCTACTGTTTGGTTTCCAGGCCTGTGTACTGCAGCTGTCGGCAGCATAGAATAGTTGCTTCAAACTACATACTTCATGTTAAGAAAAACTTCCCAAATATACAAGGTGTCATCCCCAAACTAATGACTTCAATGCACCTTTGAGAGGCTATTCCAATGTTTTATTAGTCTGGAAGCTTCCATGTGAAGCAGTACGTAGTAGGACTGCTGGATTCCAGAATTAGGTGCATGCTGTCACGCCTCTTCTATGATAAAGTAGTTCCTCTCATCCAAATCAATATGCCATGGGACCCTGTGTGGTAGATCAGACCCTCCATAAAGCTTTGAATAGTGATGTTATTTAAGTCAGTGCAGAAAGAAAGGCAAATCTACCTTTGGAGCACACAAAGTCTCAGTCAGGAAAAATTGTTGCCCCCTTCAGAGCAGAAGGCATTCACAGTAATCCAACCCTAACCAATATCTGGTTAGTCTCCACGTGTGATAGAACCATACTGAGTTTTAGTATCAGTTCTGATTGTTGACAGTTGACAGGTTGGACTTTGAACTCAGACAGTAACTTGATAAGCTTTGCTGAGAAGCAGCTTTCCTGTTGGGCCCATGCTTAGCTTCCATAGCTGCCAAGGTGTCTATCGCATTCATGAGCCCTTTGTGAGAGCACTGGGGTGGATTAGGACAGAGGCTGGCTGACATCCACAAGGTAAATCATACTGTGTATTCTAACTCCAGGGTAGGTGCTCTCTGGTGAATTTTAGTATGTGATTCAAAGTAGCACACACTTTGTTTCCACTCACATACGTACATATACATGCCTCTTCCATAGACTTCCTTGTCTCCAATCTTCCAAATGTGTTTCTTCCTGTCCCCTGACAAACCAAAAAAAACCATTGCCACAGCCTAGTCCTCCATATATATTCTTACCTCAGGCCACTTCTCCCTCAATACCCAGTAGATGACCAAGTGTGCTGTTGAAAACTTGGCCATTGATGAAAGAATTTCCCCTGATCATTGTTTTTCAGGGCCATCACTGAGAGAAACTGGAGCATGGCTGCAGTTAATTTCAGCTGGCACCACCATACTAAGTCCTCCAATCAATAAAGCAGTCCTGAGTTTCCTCCTCTTCCATCAGCTGATCTTTGGGATTCCCCACCATCAGGCCCAAGGTATGAGATGAGGGAAAGGCATAAGTGCAATGAAATTAGGTTACATGGGGGCCTGGTCCACATGTTTGTGTCACTTACAGTGCTCACTGGGCCTGATTGTATGCAATCATATATCTACCTTTTCCATTATGCCATGGATTGCTGCTATTTCCACCCAGTCTTATGACTTTATGGATCTGACAATACTCAGCTCATAAGAGGAAGCTCTTGTTACATTTAATGTCCTGTAGTCAGACACTCATTTTCCTTAGGACCCAGTAACATGTCAGAAACTGCTTTTCAAACAATTAATAGTTCTCTGCTGCAAAAGGCGTGGTCTAGAATGCTGAGCTATGAGTATCTTACCAGGGATGGCTAGGGACTCCACAAAGCCTCTTAACATGGATACCTCTAGCACCAGTGGATCTACCACATCATAAGCTACAAGGCATAGAGCGCAGCAATGGGATCCATGTTGCCAATTGGCTGTAAGAAATCCAATTCTATTTTAAGACACTGTAGCTTAACATCACTTATAGCTCTAGAAACTGACTCTGAGACTAAAATGGTGTGAGTAAAAGTAGTACTTGAGATGTCATTCTAGGAAACACTGATAAGGAAAGGAGTAAGTAAAACAAATAAGGGAAGAAACTCAGTACAGCTTGTGTTAATGGACAGGTTACTGCTGTGAGTAATGGGGCTCATTCCTCCTGGTAGCCTCCAGGAGAACATGCCTTAGCTGCTCTTTGTCTTTACTCAATGATCATAGGGGTGGATTGATCAGAAATGGAGGCTACATGTGGTTCAGCAATATCATCTGATCAAAACTACCACCGTTGAATGGCCAGACTGCCAAAAGTAGAGGCCAATATCTTCTGGCAGAACCAGTCAGCTACCTTTCGGAAGGTTGATCATATTGAATACGTCCCACCACGTAGGGTATGATGTTTTGTCTTCCCAGGAATAAACACATTTTCTTAACATGGATGCTTCTGTCAGCATCACCATTCCTACACTTTCAGAATGCCTTATCCATGCCACAGTAGCTCATACTACACTGTCTCTAAGTAGAGGTCACATATGATTGCAGAGGAAATGTGGCAATGTGCTCATTACCAAAGATTTCATTTGTTGTACCACATTCCCTGTCACATAGGAAACAGTTGGCATGGTAGGATAATAGAATAAACTGCTAAGATTCAGTTTTGGAGAAAGCTGAGATGCAAGCATTCTGAGAGGTTGGGAAACTGTTGTGTAGCATGTGGTGTACGTCTTAAACAAGTAACTTAATACATGGTGCTGTCTCACCCCCAGAGGTTATATACAGGTATGTCAAACAAGGTAAAGAGGTGGAAGTAGCCATATCTCACCATTATACTTTGTAATTTTCTAGAGTCTTTGCTTCTTTTCCATGACCTTGATTTGTGGATTTGGTCATCCTAGTCTTCAAGGTAGGACTTCTTCCACTAGAAAAAATAGTCATGGTTCCAACATATTAGAAGATGAGCTTCCCCCTGGACATTTGGGGCTCTTTATGGCAATAATCCAACTTGCAGGGTGATTAATCCTAACAACTAGAGGCAGCTGGTTTGTTGCTAAAGAATGGATGAAAGAAGACTATTTTTAGAATCCAGGGAATTCATTGGAGGGTCTCTCAGTACTCTTCTGCCCCAAAGTTGTAGCCGCCGTAAAATAGTGGTAAGAATAACAACAAAAATAACATCTCCAAAGACAGATCCTGCAGAGATAAAGATTTGGGTCACCCTACTAAGTAAAGAATCTTGTGCAGCCAAAGTGCTGGCAAAAGGTAAGCAGAATCGCAGCTAAGTGTTAAAAGAAGCGTTCATATTACAAAGTTCGTTGTCATGAAAATGATAGAATTGTGGGCCATAACAACTCTGTGTTTGATTACTTAATTCTTTATTTTATCCTTTCTTTCCTCGTTACCTTATAGGAAGAATATAAGTTGTATCTAATGTCCTAGGATTCACAGGGACCTATGACCAAATTGATAACACTCTGCAGTGTTATCTGCAGTAATGCATTAACTAGTGGGACTACTTGAATTTTTTGTGTTAGTGTTTTTCACCCAACAAAGGATAAGAGTGGATGTTAAGGAAAAAAGGGAGGTATTGTGCTGCATATTTTCTGTTTGTTCCTCCAAATCTACTCCCTATCCTTCTTTCTCTCCCACACAGCTGACCTGTGTGGACGTGAATAGACATCAATGTTCTCATCATTGTACAGGTTTTCTCCTTTCAGATTTCATGATTACATTAACCTTTCCTCTCCTCAGTTCTTTTGACCTGGGGTAGTGAGCTTTGTGTTACTGGACTATCTTTTTTTTGGTCTTCCTATGTAAACATATTTGTAAACAATGTCTTTATAATTACTCTCCTTAAGTTCTAATATTTCAAGTGTATCAGCAATTTCCTGTGGGGACCCTGACTCAATAAAGATGGTGAATGGTTTCAGATATGTTGAATCTGAGGATTCTGGAGATTTATATTGATGGAATTTCCAAAGAGAATAGAGGCAGAAAGGTCTAGACTGTTGACATACATTTGGAAAATTATTAGCAGATAAGTAGAAGATGAGATCACCCATGTGGAACATCAGGCTGATGATGGAATACTAGTAGGGACACAGACATTGGGGTGGCAGACATAGGATGTGGATCTCACAAAGGAGGGAAAGATGTCGCAGACACCAAATTATTAATAGAAGCAGGAATACGGAGCGTAATGGGAATAAATGGGGTGGAGGTTTTTAAAAAGGAGAATGTCATCATCACTGACAAGATAGCAGAGAACACTCCTAAGATGATAATTAAAAAAAATAAAGTACAATTGTAAGTGCAATTGAAAGTGCAACTGCAAAGTCACAGTTATGGAGGAAATTGAAAAGTCATTAAAAGGTCCAGTAGTATTTTAAGGGAGAAGAGAGATCGAAGTTAATTGAGAAATAGGTTGGGAAATAAGAAATAGAGCCACCTTCAAAAAAGATATTTGTAAAGGAAGTAAGAAAAGTGACTGGACACAGTAAGATGGCATGAAATCTTGGAAGAGATTATGCTTTGCGGGATAAGGAGCACTTCATTAGGTTTTTTAGACTTGAGAATTCAATAGAAAGGAAGTGAATAAAGATACATGAAGGAGGTGGAGGACAAAATAAGGAATGTGCCAGAATATGGCAAGGTAAGACCAAGAGAATATGGAGAAAAGTTGAATTTGATTAGAAGGAGGAACTCCTAAACTTCTGGACCTTTAGTTAAGCACAGATGTGGATATAGATTAACTTACAGGTAGAAGGGCAGAATATTAGAAGTTCACTTTATGGTTTCAATTTTCAATTTTAAGTTGCTGTTGTGAGTAAAAAGTGTGCTGGAAAGAAGACAAAGTACGAAACAGATATTGGAGGAAATGAGAGGTGACACTGACCACAGACAAATAAAAGGATGGGTAGTATTGAGGGCTCAGGTGGTGTTAGAAGACATGAATTTATAGAGGAAATTATCTATATATTTGTGTTTTCTCTAGCAGGCCTCAGATGTCCTCATTATAGGAGTGAAAAGCAGTAGGTATCACTGATCCAGCTACTAAGTGTCAAGAAATAGAAATATTTGTTTCTTCCTTCCTCTCTTCCTTCCTTTCTCCTTCCTTTCCTCCTTATCTCTTTTCTTCATTCCCTGTTTCCATCTTTTCTTGTCACTTTTATACCCTCCTTCCCTTTTTCATTCCTTTCTACCCTTTTCTTTTCTTTTTTCCCTTTTCTGTTCTTTTTTTTCCCCTCTAACATTGATGGTGCACTTTTATGTACTAGATATTGTGAAAGCTACAGAAGACACATTTTACAATGTATTTATAGTAAAACATCCCCTAAAGACGTTGGTAATGTCAACAGATTAATAATGGTTATTAATCTTTGCACAATACCAGGTGGGAAGATAAGAGTATTTGTTGTACATGTTGAGCTTTTGTTAGTTCTGTCCTTTTGGGAGTACAGGAAGTAAGGTGTGGGTTATTCTGAACATTTTATCTTTGGTATTTTTTAGTAAGGCCTCCAACCCCATTTAGTTCTCCACACTGAGACATTTGACAATTTATGAAACCCCTGCATACCACTTATGACCTATTGGGACCGAGTATTATTTCTGGTTTATTACATAGCCACCTTTCTCAACCAGTGCTGCCCTATTGCCACGTTGATAATGTAAACAGTGAATGCTGGCCTCCTCCTTGAGGTCCGTGGCTTCTCCTAGGCCTGCTTTCCCCAATGTCCTTGGTTACATTTGTAAAAAATTAATAAACAGAAACCTCAGTTAAATGAGTCAGAAGACCAGGGCGGGGGAGCTCTCATGCCCTGTGATGATAGCAGAGCCCAACAGGAAGAAGAAAGACTCCTCTTCTTTCCTGGCAAGGACTCATCCAAAGAAAAGCCATGGACTCTTTGTTTACTATACCCTGTCCAGCTTCCTCTTCCTCTATAAAAGTGTTCTTTTTTCATTGCCATGTGGGGACTTGCATGCTGCTCACCATTACTGCAGACCCTAAATTGCAATTCTCTGCTGATCTCAAATAAACCCATCTTTGCTGGAGAAATACCTGGCATCTATTTGTTTCAGGTCAACACATTCATATCTACTTGGAAGTGTCTTTAGAATTGACCATTCTCCTCCCCTAATCAAGGGACAACAGAAAACCTGGAATTCTATCTTCTCACCCAACCTCTGTCCTGGGTACCTTGGTGTAATTAAGGAAAAAAAAAAAGAAAACAAACAAAACAAACAAACAAAATCTCCCTCTGGACAGATAGAAAATTTCTTTTTATTGGGATACATAGTAAGGAAAATCTATTAAGATTTATAGCCAAAGAACTAGAATTTGGAGAGAGGGAGGGAATAAGAAAGAAGATAGGAAAACAAATTTGGATTAATATACATGATGTCATTCAGTTCTCCTCAGTATGCAATTGAGGATGAAAACAAAAGGAAAGAAACATCCCTTCCAAAGACTTTGGGGTTACATGTGTTTTTCACAACTAGGCTTAGAGACTTGATGCTGGCAGCCACATAGAGATGAAGTTACATATTCTTGACATTCCAGGTTTTCCCTTCTGACCCATTTAGAGTTTATCTTGTGACTGAACTAGATTTTTTTTCCTATTGCAAAGTTGAAAATGAAATGAACATCAGTGAAACATTTCATCTATATTTCACAAAATTAAATTGTTGAAAAAGTAATTTCTAGTGTAATAATCTAAGGGTAAGGGGTGACTTTCAGTGATTTGAAAGTATAGATGGCCAAATAATTTAACTGTTAAAAAACCAAATTGGTATTGGAAGTTTCAAAACTGACTCTCTTCATGGCCCAAATGTCATAGCTAATTCCTTAGCTCTGTTTCTTACTGGTTTGGTTACCTGGCAAAAGAACAGTGTTTCAAGGAAAAAAAGATCAAGTAATTGTCACTTTCTGGACCTGTTTTGGGCCATGGTCTCCCACACATTGAGTTCAATCACTTCAAAGACATCTTCAATTGAAAGAAAAAGAGACTATCCCTGTGGGCTGGACAGAGGCAGCATCCTTCTGACTGAGATAAAATAACATTTTCATTGTCAGAATCCCTTCTTCTTCTCTTTCCTCCTCTCCCTCTCACTAACTGAAAATATTTAGATAGTTAATGCTAAGGGCTGAGAGTGTGTTTTTCCAATGAAATGACAGATCTCCATATTTTATATTTTTTGTTTCCACCTGACCAAAGTGAGTGCATTATAAAAAATACTTTAAAAATTATTATTTTCCCCATTGTTTTCCTATAAAGTGGATATAGTTTTCTTTGTCAAAGTAGAATATTTATTTAAACTGTGTCATTAGATACATACTGACCCTTGTTTATGGGTTTAGTGCTGCTTTAGAGAAGGCAGACTGGTGGAAGAATCTGAAGCCCAAAGAACAGGAATCTGGTCTGTATGCAATCCTTTTCCTAGGCATTATTTTTTTCTTCAGGAACTAAGTGTGAAGCTACACAAATCAATGCTAGTGCATTGATAGAAGAGGGATTGTTTGGATGTGCTACCAGTACATAGTGCTCAGGCAGTAAATGTGATATAATTGATTCATGCTGGTTTCTAGCATCATTATGTATATTTCTATATTTATATGTGAATAACAATCAGGTAAACGAATGACACTGACAAATTCCTTGCTCTGTTTTCTTGTATTGGTTTCCTTCCTGTGCCCTCATTTTTTTGGCTTGTGTCTGTATATTATACCCTATATAAGCTGCCACAGCTGTTTGTCAGTTCTCTCTAACAGCCTTTTCTTTCTGTGAGAAGACTAGATAGTTATGGATACTTGGTTCCTTGCAGTGTCCAGAATTCCATCCAAGGCTTCCTGTCTTGGTGATGAATGATTTTTGTTTCAATTTGTTGAAATATATCTTTGGAAAGTGACTAGTTTCAGGAAACACATCTCAGTGAATCATTTAAGGTTGGATAGTCTACCTTGAGTAACTTTACAAATACAAAAAATAAACAATTGGCAGGCATCACACATTTTCAAATTTCTATTCATGAAGGTATTCAGGAATAGTATAAAACAGCAAGAGATTTTCTAATATTTATAAAATATTGTTACTTTCTTGGTTGGGAGGGTAAGGGAGTTTTTGGAAGACTGTCTTATCTGGGATGTAGTTACTTTAGATTTATTGTTTTAATTAGGAAGACCTAGAAGAAGCAGGCCAGGCTATATTCACTTTTTAAAATCCCCAGCACATAGTTGATATATAATTACGTTTGGACAATATGTGTTAAACATGACAGAATGCCTGCTTTTGCATCCACTCCTTCTTGAAATGAAACCATACTAAAATGATACTAAAGGAATTCTAGACTTAAAGCTACAAGAAAAAAAGTAGAACAGAAGAGGAGAAACAGCAATCAAAGTTTTGAACATGAAAAGTAGGTGGACAAGTGGTAATTAGCTGACCAAAAAGAAAAAAGTTGAAACTGAAGTTGGCTGTGGAAAAAGCTTAGGAGTAACAGTGGCACTGTTTCCCCCTAAGCAGTGCCAGGAAGTTTCTAGAATTGGAAACAGCAGGACTCTCTGAAAAGGGAGCTGTCAGGGGGGCTGAAAACAAGTCTGTTTGAAAATCCGTATAAAAAGGAGTTTGACCTTGCCTATCACAGTTGTCACCCTGAAAAACTGGGTGAATGCACATACCCCATGCCTGCAGGAGACTCTGGAGAGAAATAACCTGTGGGACAATGAATTCAGAGACACAAGTCACATGTTCCTAAGTAGATACAAGAGGAGTGGGGAATGTAGTCCCTCACTGGCTGGGGATGATAGCTCCATTGTGGAAAGTGGTAGGAATTGTGGGTCAGGCACCATCTCTGCCTCATTAAGATGAACACTAACCTAAAGGAACTTCACGGATAAGACTACCTATTTTGTGTGGGAATAATCTTAAGTTTTGGTTTAATTCTCTTCAGTGGAAACTCCCGAATCAAATTATTTTACTTTGGGCATTTTATCTGGTGACCCTCAGAAACCTCAATAAATGTCTGAATTTTCAAACGTATCCCGAAATACAAGGGATTATTATCTTAGTTCTATAAAATCACTAGACCCTGGCTGCTGAAATCCTGCCTGATAACTCTATGACCATCTTCCTATGAGAAACTTTAGAAACCCCTTAAGACTTTGGTGTGATGTAAATGTGTCTATACAGTTACCACTCCTTTTCGCTCCATCTTCAACTCCATTTCTTTACGCTTGAAGCAGGCACCTTTTTGCCTGCACCTCATCCCCTTGACTCACTGTGACTTTGGTAGCAGCTATGGTGGGATGTCCCTATCACATTGACAACTTTCCACCTTGAGCACTTATTGCGTCTCTTGGCATTTTCTGAAGGTTTGGGCAACTCAGCCCCCAAACAGAGCAGCCTGGAAGTGCAGGGGTTTAATGCCCCTTGGGCACACCTTAACCAGTGAAGGTTAACATTGATAAACATCTCAACCTCCCAAACACCAGAGGAGCAGTGCAGAGGTGTCATCTATGCATTTCCTCAGAGGATCTCAGTTGGGATTGAATCTCAGATGCCAGAAGTGATAACCAGGTCAGTAATGCTCTCGCTTCCCTGTGTCACTCTTCATGGTCCCTCACTTCTGCTTCCTGAGAGCCCCTCCCATGTCAGCCAGTGGCACTGAGGTCCTCGTCTCAGGCTTTGCTTTGGAAGAAAACCAAACTTAGATGACTTCCATGTAAATATTTACCTGCCCTCATGAAGACCCTATCTGTCACCCTTCTTCCACTCCCTGTGAAAGAGAGAGAAACCAAGTGCTTAGAATTTTGCAAATATATGTGTTTAGATTTTCATTTGACTTGACTGCCTTACCACTGGTATGAATGACATGATTATTAGCATTTATGAAAGATAAAACTTTTCTTATTTTTGACTGTTGATTCATAGTAAAACAAGAATTTCAGTAACTAGCACTTCGTATTAATTTAAATGCCGTTATTAAAATAAACTGTAATTTGGGCCTACAGTAGTAAAGGAGAATAATTAGAGATACAGCCACTCCCATAGAGATGCCCGTGATGCCTGCAGGACCATCAGGTTCTGGAATGAAGGGCTCACCTTCTTCTTCTCTTTCTTTAGAAATGAAGGCAGTTTGGCTTGGGAAGTATTGCTGATGTGTGCAGAGTGTCAGCCTAAAGAACCAGAAGGATTAAAAAAGGATCTGCACCAAACATAAATTTCCCAGCATTTTTTTCTTTTCTGTGTCTTATCCTGACCTTGAAGTCTGGAACACCTGTCATTTTTTTCGTTGATGTACAGATTGGCAGACCACTAATGAGGAAATATTTCAAATTTTATGGCTCTATTTTTTCTGAATCTGATTTTTCCTGCCTAGGAGAGACTATTTATCATCCCAGCCAGCTTCTCTACTCACTTCATGCACAGAGAAAAGAGTAGAGGAACCCAAGAAAGGGAGGTTGAAGGGAAGAGACCTTTTGTCAACGATATTTGTTTAATTAGAACTTTACATTTGTAATTAAAAATTCTTCTAATTATTTGTGGTATAGGTAATAGCAAACAGTACAAAGTACTTCTTTCAAAGGCAACCAGTTGTTTTGTGTATACCAATGATATTGTGTGTGCATATTAATGTATACATACATATATGTACATATATATCACTATATATATATCAAATATATAACTATATCTCATAATTTACCTATAATAGATTATATATGTTATATATAATATAATCATATTATAGTAATCATAGTACTGTTGTTATAATAGTAACAATATGCATACTGTTCTGCCTGTTTATACCTTGCTTTTCCACTTAGAGCATCTTAGAGATTTTTCCAAACTAGAAATATTTCATAGAATCAATATTTTAAATGTTTGCATAGCATACATTTTAGGAATATGCCATCAGTTATTTAACCAGCCTTCACGATAGAGGTTTGGTAGAGATCTTGGCATTTTTTGTCAATCTTAGCTGATAAAAGCAATATTGCAATAAATATCCTTCCGTGTGTCTGGTTGTTCTCATATGTCACGAAGTCAGTAGGATAAATTCCTAGTAAAATTGCTGAAATAAAGAGTCTGAGAATTTATAATTTTGCTAAAGATTGTGAAGTTACTACTAGATAAAAAATATAATTAGATGAACTATAGGTATTAGATAATAAATATGGTTTATTGGATCAGTGGTTTACTTTGGTTTCTCTTATTATTAAATAAATTGAGTGCCCTTTTGTATGTTGAGAGCCATTTGTGTTTCCTTTCCTGTAAACAGCCTTTTTATTTACCTTGCTCATTTTTTCTATTAGACTATTATTTTATTGATTTGTAAAATTCTTATATACAAGGAAATTAGTCTTTTGTGAATGATATAAGTTGTAATTTTTTTCCTGCATTTCATTTGTCTTTTGATTTTTATGGTAATTTTTGTATGCAGGAAATTTAAATTTTTGTACAGTTAAAGATACCTTTTTAAAAGTAGTTCCTGAGTTTTGCAACACACTCAGAAAGGCTTCCTTTTTCTGAGATTATTAATTTATGTTTTCTCTTAGTACTTTTTAAGGTATCTTTATATTTAAACCTCTGATCTATTTGGAATTTATTTTGTGTAAGACATCAGTTAGAAATAAATCTTGATTTTTTTTCTATGTATCTGCCAAGTTGTCTGAAAACCCTTTGTTAAATAATCCATTTCCCCATTTGAAATACTATTTTTATCATACTACATTCATGTAGGTATTAGATCTAATTCTGTATTTTGTCATCTCTGTTCTTTTTTTTTTTTTTTTTGCTTTATAACAAATTTAATCAGTTATACATATACATATGTTCCTATATCCCCTCCCTTTTGCGTCTCCCTCCCACCCTCCCTATCCCACCCCTCCAGGCGGTCACAAAGCACCGAGCTGATCTCCCTGTGCTATGCGGCTGCTTCCCACTAGCTATCTACCTTACGTTTGGTAGTGTATATATGTCCATGCCGCTCTTTCACTTTGCCACAGCTTACCCTTCCCCCTCCCCATATCCTCAAGTCCATTCTCTAGTAGGTCTGTGTCTTTATTCCTGTCTTACCCCTATGTTCTTCATGACATTTTTTTTTCTTAAATTCCATATATATGTGTCAGCATACACTATTTGTCTTTCTCTTTCTGACTTACTTCACTCTGTATGACAGACTCTAGGTCCATCCACCTCATTAGAAATAGCTCAATTTCATTTCTTTTTATGGCTGAGTAATATTCCATTGTATATATGTGCCACATCTTCTTTATCCATTCTTCTGATGATGGACACTTAGGTTGTTTCCATCTCCGGGCTATTGTAAATAGGGCTGCTATGAACATTTTGGTACATGTCTCTTTTTGAATTATGGTTTTCTCAGGGTATATGCCCAGTAGTGGGATTGCTGGGTCATATGGTAGTTCTATTTGTAGTTTTTTAAGGAACCTCCATACCGTTCTCCATAGTGGCTGTACCAATTCACATTCCCACCAGCAGTGCAAGAGTGTTCCCTTTTTTCCACACCCTCTCCAGCATTTATTGTTTCTAGATTTTTTGATGATGGCCATTCTGACTGGTGTGAGATGATATCTCATTGTAGTTTTGATTTGCATTTCTCTAATGAGTAAAGATGTTGAGCATCCTTTCATGTGTTTGTTGGCAGTCTGTATATCTTCTGTGGAGAAATGTCTATTTAGGTCTTCTGCCCATTTTTGGATTGGGTTCTTTGTTTTTTTGTTATTGAGCTGCATGAGCTGCTTATAAATTTTGGAGATTAATCCTTTGTCAGTTGCTTCATTGGCAAATATTTTCTCCCATTCTGAGGGTTGTCTTTTGGTCTTGTTTATGGTTTCCTTTGCTGTGCAAAAGCTTTGAAGTTTCATTAGGTCCCATGTGTTTATTTTTGTCTTTATTTCCATTTCTCTAGGAGGTGGTTCAAAAAGGATCTTGCTGTGATTTATGTCATAGAGTGTTCTGCCTATGTTTTCCTCTAAGAGTTTGATAGTGTCTGGCCTTACATTTAGGTCTTTAATCCATTTTGAGCTTATTTTTGTGTATGGTGTTAGGGAGTGATCTAATCTCATACTTTTACATGTCCCTATCCAGTTTTCCCAGCACCACTTATTGAAGAGACTGTCCTTTCTCCACTGTACATTCCTGCCTCCTTTATCAAAGATAAGGTGACCATATGTCCGTGGGTTTATCTCTGGGCTTTCTATCCTGTTCCATTGATCTATCTTTCTGTTTTTGTGCCAGTACCATACTGTCTTGATTACTGTAGCTTTGTAGTATAGTCTGAAGTCAGGGAGCCTGATTCCTCCAGCTCCATTTTTCGTTCTCAAGATTGCTTTGGCTATTCGGGGTCTTTTGTGTTTCCATACAAATTGTGAAATTTTTTGCTCTAGTTCTGTGAAAAATGCCAGTGGTAGTTTGATAGGGATTTCATTGAATCTGTAGATTGCTTTGGGTAGTAGAGTCATTTTCACAATGTTGATTCTTCCAATCCAAGAACATGGTATATCTCTCCATCTATTTGTATCATCTGTAATTTCTTTCATCAGTGTCTTATAATTTTCTGCATACAGGTCTTTTGTCTCCTTAGGTAGGTTTATTCCTAGATATTTTATTCTTTTTGTTGCAATGGTAAATGGGAGTGTTTCCTTGATTTCACTTTCAGATTTTTCATCATTAGTGTATAGGAATGCCAGAGATTTCTGTGCATTAATTTTGTATCCTGCAACTTGACCAAATTCATTGATTAGATCTAGTGGTTTTCTGGTAGCATCTTTAGGATTCTCTATGTATAGTATCATGTCATCTGCAAACAGTGACAGCTTTACTTCTTCTTTTCCAATTTGGATTCCTTTTATTTCCTTTTCTTCTCTGATTGCTGTGGCTAAAACTTCCAAAACTATGTTGAATAAGAGTGGTGAGAGTGGGCAACCTTGTCTTGTTCCTGATCTTAGTGGAAATGGTTTCAGTTTTTCACCATTGAGGACGATGCTGGATATGGGTTTGTCATATATGGCCTTTATTATGTTGAGGAAAGTTCCCTCTATGCCTACTTTCTGCAGGGTTTTTATCATAAATGGGTGTTGAATTTTGTCAAAAGCTTTCTCTGCATCTGTTGAGATGATCATATGGTTTTTCTCCTTCAATTTGTTAATATGGTGTATCACGTTGATTGATTTGCGTATACTGAAGAACCCTTGCATTCCTGGAATAAACCCCACTTGATCATGTTGTATGATCCTTTTAATGTGCTGTTGGATTCTGTTTGCTAGTATTTTGTTGAGGATTTTTGCATCTATGTTCATCAGTGATATTGGCCTGTAGTTTTCTTTCTTTGTGACATCCTTGTCTGGTTTTGGTATCAAGGTGATGGTGGCCTTGTAGAATGCGTTTGGGAGTGTTCCTCCCTCTGCTATATTTTGGAAGAGTTTGAGAAGGATAAGTGTTAGCTCTTCTCTAAATGCTTGATAGAATTCGCCTGTGAAGCCATCTCGTCCTCGGCTTTTGTTTGTTGGAAGATTTTTTATCACAGTTTCCATTTCAGTGCTTGTGATTGGTCTGTTCATATTTTCTATTTCTTCCTGATTCAGTCTTGGCAGGTTGTGCATTTCTAAGAATTTGTCCATTTCTTCCAGGTTGTCCATTTTATGGGCATAGAGTTGCTTGTAGTAATCTCTCATGATCTTTTGTATTTCTGCAGTGTCAGTTGTTCCTTCTCCTTTTTCATTTCTAATTCTATTGATTTGAGTCTTCTCCCTTTTTTTCTTGATGAGTCTGGCTAATGGTTTATCAATTTTGTTTATCTTCTCAAAGAACCAGCTTTTAGTTTTATTGATCTTTGCTATCATTTCCTTCATTTCTTTTTCATTTATTTCTGATCTGATCTTTATGATTTCTTTCCTTCTGCTAACTTTGGGGGTTTTTTGTTCTTCTTTCTCTAATTCTTTAGGTGCAGGGTCAGGTTGTTTATTCGAGATGTTTCCTGTTTCTTAAGGTGGGATTGTATTGCTATAAATTTCGCTCTTAGAACTGCTTTTGCTGCATCCCATAGGTTTTGGGTCGTCGTGTCTCCATTGTCATTTGTTTCTAGGTATTTTTTAATTTCCTCTTTGATTTCTTCAGTGATCACTTTGTTATTAAGTAGTGTATTGTTTAGCCTCCATGTGTTTGTATTTTTTACAGCTCTTTTCCTGTAATTGATATCTAGTCTCATAGCATTGTGGTCGGAAAAGATACTTGATACAATTTCAATTTTCTTAAATTTACCAAGGCTTGAGTTGTGACCCAAGATATGATCTATCCTGGAGAATGTTCCATGAGCACTTGAGAAAAATGTGTATTCTGTTGTTTTTGGATGGAATGTCCTATAAATATCAACTAAGTCCATCTCGTTTAATGTATCATTTAAAGCTTGTGTTTCCTTATTTGTTTTCATTTTGGATGATCTGTCCATTGGTGAAAGTGGGGTGTTAAAGTCCCCTACTATGATTGTGTTACTGTCGATTTCTCCTTTTATGGCTGTTAGTATTTGCCTTATGTATTGAGGTGCTGCTATGTTGGGTGCATAAATATTTACAATTGTTATATCTTCTTCTTGGATCGATCCCTTGATCATTATGTAGTGTCCTTCTTTGTCTCTTCTAGTAGTCTTTATTTTAAAGTCTATTTTGTCTGATATGAGAATTGCTACTCCAGCTTTCTTTTGGTTTCCATTTGCATGGAATATCTTTTTCCATCCCCTTACTTTCAGTCTGTATGTGTCTCTAGGTCTGAAGTGGGTCTCTTGTAGACAGCATATATATGGGTCTTGTTTTTGTATCCATTCAGCCAATCTGTGTCTTTTGGTGGGAGCATTTAGTCCATTTACATTTAAGGTAATTATCGATATGTATGTTCCTATTCCCATTTCCTTAGTTGTTTTGGGTTCGTTATTGTAGGTCTTTTCCTTCTGTTGTGTTTCTTGCCTAGAGAAGTTCCTTTAGCATTTGTTGTAAAGCTGGTTTGGTGGTGCTGAACTCTCTCAGCTTTTGCTTGTCTGTAAAGGTTTTAATTTCTCCATCAAATCTGAATGAGATCCTTGCTGGGTAGTAATCTTGGTTGCAGGTTTTTCTCCTTCATCACTTTAATTATGTCCTGCCACTCCCTTCTGGCTTGTAGAGTTTCTGCTGAGTGATCAGCTGTTATCCTGATGGGGATTCCCTTGTGTGTTATTTGTTGTTTTTGCCTTGCTGCTTTTAATATGATTTCTTTGTGTTTAATTTTTGACAGTTTGATTAATATGTGTCTTGGCGTATTTCTCCTTGGATTTATTCTGTATGGGACTCTCTGTGCCTCCTGGACTTGATTAACTATTTCCTTTCCCATATTAGGGAAGTTTTCAACTGTAATCTCTTCAAATATTTTCTCAGTGCCTTTCTTTTTCTCTTCTTCTTCTGGAACCCCTATAATTCGAATGTCGGTGCGTTTAATGTTGTCCCAGAGGTCTCTGAGACTGTCCTCTGTTCTTTTCATTCTTTTTTCTTTATTTTGCTCTGCAGCAGTTATTTCCACTATTTTATCTTCCACCTCACTTATCCGTTCTTCTGCCTCAGTTATTCTGCTATTGATCCCATCTAGAGTATTTTTTATTTCATTTATTGTGTTTTTAATCGATGCTTGATTCATCTTTAGTTCTTCTAGGTCCTTGTTAACTGTTTCTTGCATTTTGTCTATTCTATTTCCAAGATTTTGGATCTGGGAAATAGAATCTTGGATCATCTTTACCATCATTATTCTGAATTCTTTTTCAGGTAGACTGCCTATTACTTCTTCATTTGTTAGGTCTGGTGGGTTTTTATCTTGCTCCTTCTCCTGCTGTGTGTTTTTCTGTCTTCTCATTTTTCTTATGTTACTGTGTTTGGGGTCTCCTTTTTGCAGGCTGCAGGTTCGTAGTTCCCGTTGTTTTTGGTGTCTGTCCCCAGTGGCTAAGGTTGGTTTAGTGGGTTGTGTAGGCTTCCTGGTGGAGGGGACTAGTGCCTGTGTTCTGGTGGGTGAGGCTGGATCTTGTCTTTCTGGTGGGCAGGTCCACGTCTGGTGGTGTGTTTTGGGGTGTCTGCGGACTTTTTATGATTTTAGGCCACCTCTCTGCTAATGGGTGGCGTTGTGTTCCTGTCTTGCTAGTTGTTTGGCATAGGGTGTCCAGCACTGTAGCTTGCTGGTCGTTGAGTGAAGCTGGGTGCTGGTGTTGAGATGGAGATCTGTGGAAGATTTTCGCCGTTTGATATTATGTGGAGCTGGGAAGTCTCTTGTGGACCAGTGTCCTGAAGTCGGCTCTCCCACCTCAGAGGCACAGCACTGACTCCGGGCTCCTCAATTTGGGATGATTTGTTGTCCATTCATGTATTCCACAGATGCAGGGTACATCAAGTTGATTGTGGAGCTTTAATCCGCTGCTTCTGAGGCTGCTGGGAGAGGTTTCCCTTTCTCTTCTTTGTTCTCACAGCTCCTGGGTCTCAGCTTTGGATTTGGCCCCGCCTCTGCGTGTAGGTCGCCGGAGGGCGTCTGTTCTTCGCTCAGACAGGACAGGGCTAAAGGAGCAGCCTCTTCGGGGACTCTGGCTCACTCAGGCCGGGCGGGAGGGAGGGGCACGGATTGCGGGGCGAGCCTGCAGCGGCAGAGGTCGGTGTGACGTTGCAGCAGCCCGAGGCGCGCCGTGCGTTCTCCCAGGGAAGCCGCCCCTGGATCCCGGGACCCCGGCAGTGGCGGGCTGCAGAGGCTCCCGGAAGGGCGGTGTGGACAGTGACCTGCGCTCGCACCCAGGCTTCTTGGCGGCGGCAGCAGCAGCCCCAGCGTCCCACGCCCGTCACTGGGCTCCGCGCTTTCAGTCGTGACTCGCGCCCGTCTGTGGAGCCCCTTTAAGCAGCGCTCTTAATCCCCTCTCCTCGCGCACCAGGAAACCAAGAGGGAAGAAAAAGTCTCTTGCCTCTTCGGCAGCTCCAGAGTTTTCCCGGACTCCCTGCCGGCTAGCTGTGGCACATTAGCCCCCTCCAGGCTGAGTTCTCGCCGCCAGCCCCATTCCTCTCCCTGCGCTCTGACCGAAGCCCGAGCCTCAGCTTCCAGCGCCGCCTGCCCCGGCGGGCGAGCAGACAAGCCTCTCGGGCTGGTGAGTGCCGCTCGGCACCAATCCTCTGTGCGGGAATCTCTCCGCTTTGCCCTACCCAGGTATGTGGGGAGTTTCTTGCCTTTTGGGATGTCTGGGGTCTTCTGCCAGCGTTCAGTAGGTGTTCTGTAGGAGTTGTTCCACGTGTAGCTGTATTTCTGGTGTATCCGTGGGGAGGAAGGTGATTGTTATCTCTGTTCTATTGACCTATTTTTCCAGTCATGCATAAATATCACATGTTCTTAATTACTGTGGTTTTATAAAATATTTTAATATCTGGACAGCTAGTTTCCCTTCCACCCTTATTATTAGCATTATCCTTTTTATTCTTTTTTTTTTATTGAAGTATAGTTGATTTACAATGTTGTGTTAATTTCAGGTATGTAGCAAAGTGATTCAGTTATATATATATATATATATTTTCAGATTATTTTCCATTATAGGTTATTAAAAGATATTGAATATAATTCCTTGTGCTACACAATAAGTCCTTGTTGCTTATCTACTTTATGTTTAGTAGTTTGTATCTGTTAATCCCATACCCCTAATTTATCCCTCCCCACTTCTTTCCCCTTTACTAACCACAGTTTGTTTGCTATGTCTGTGATCTGTTTCTGTTTTGTATATAGATTCATTTGCATTATTTTTTAGATTCCTCATATAAGTGATATCATATAATATTTGTCTTTCTCTTTCTGACTTACTTCACTTAGTTTGATAATCTCTAGATCCATCCATGTTGCTGCATATGGCATTATTTCATTCTTTTTTATGGCTGACTAGTATTCTGTTGTGTGTGTATGTGAGTATCTATATCTATATCTATCTCTCTCTCTCTATATATATATCACATCTTCTGTATCTAGTCATCTGTCGATGGACATTTAGGCTGTTTCCATGTCTTGGCTATTGTAAATAGTGCTGCAATGAACATTGGGGTGAATGTATCTTTTCGAATTATAGTTTTCTCCAGATATAGTCCCAGGAGTGAGATTACAGGATGATACGGCAACTCTATTTTTAGTTTTCTGAGGAACCTCCATACTGTTTTCCATGATGGCTGCACCAATTTACATTCCCACCAACAGTGTAGGAGAGCTCCCTCTGTCCATATCCTCTCCAGCATTTATTATTTGTAGACTTTTTAATGATGGCCATTCTGACTGGTGTGAGGTGATATGTCATTGTTGTTTTGATTTGCATTTCTCCAATAACTAGCGATGTTGAGCATCTTTTCATGCACCTGTTTGGCCATCTGTATGCCTTCTTTGGAGAAATGTCTATTTAGACCTTCTGCCCATTTTTGATTGGGTTGTTTGCATTTTTGATACTGAGTTGTATGAGCTGTTTGTATAGTTGGATATTAACCCTTTGTCGGTCGCATCATTGGCAAATGTTTTCTCCCATTCCATAGGTTGTAATTTAGTTTTGTTGATGGTTTCCTTTGCTATGCAAAAGATTTTAAGTTTTATTAGGTCCCATTTGTTTATTTTTGCTTTTATTTCTTTTGCCTTGGGAGACTGATCTAAGAAAACATTGCTATGATTTATGTCAGAGAATGCTTTACCTATGTTCTCTTCTAGGAGTTTTATGGTGTTATGTCTTATATTTAGGTCTTTAAACAATTTTGAGTTTATTTTTGTATATAGTGTGAGAGAGTGTTCTGATTTCATTGATTTAAAGATAGCTGTCGGGTTTTCTCAACATCACTTGTTGAAAAGCTTGTGCTTTCTTCATTCTATATTCCTGCTTCCTTTGTCATAGATTAATTGACCATAGGTGTGTGGGTTTACTTCTGTGCTTGTTATTCTGTTCCATTGATCTATGTATCTGTTTCTGTGCCAATACCACACTTTTAAAAAAAAAAAACTGTATTGATTACTGTAGTTTTGTAGTATAATCTGAAGTCTGGAAGGGTTATGCCTCCAGCTTTCTTCTTTTTCCTCATATCCTGTTTATTCTTGTATATTAATTTTGCTTATGTATTTTAGAACTGCCTGGTTTGAGTTTTTAAAAATGGTATTTTTGAAAGGTCATATTAAGATTATTGATTAATTCAGGTAATTGGTATCTTTATGTTATAAAGGGTTGCAATCCAAGAACATGGTATGATTTTCCATGTTTTCCATCTTCTGTATCCCTCAGTAATATTGTAAAGTTATTATTTTATTCAGATCTCATATGTTTCTTCAGTTCACTTTAGGTATTTTATAATTTTGGTAGTATTATGAATGACATTTTCTTCTATTAGCTTCTTAATTAGTTATTTGCCTCTGAAGACTATTGATTTCTGGATATTAATTTCATACTTGTACTTAATAATTCCTCTTAAAATTTATAAATTTTTTTCAGTTTCTTTTATTGGCCTTTCAAGCAAATAATCGTATTATCAACAAATAATGATACTTTTATTTCCTCCGTCCAGTTTTGTGTCTCATGTGCTTGTTTCCTTAAATTTGTTGGCTGGTACTTTAAGAATAAAATTAAAAAATAGAAATGAAAAAGGATATTTATTTATTTTTAAACTTTTATTTTTTTTTTGCATTAATGAGAGTTCATTTTGCTTTTTCCCTTCAAATCTTCCATTATGCCTTTTTGGTAAATACTTCAGAAATTTAAAAAAATTGAATAGATTTTATTTTTTAGAGAAGTTTTAGGTTTACAGAAAAATTTAATGGAAAGTTCAGAGCCATTATGATTTTTTAATCTTCTTCTGAAGTGTCTGTTTTCTTCATGATATTTCTAATTTTGCTTTCATTTCTATAATATTACTATTTGTTTTCTTCTCATTCTTCTCTGAGTTCTGACATGTCACAATTCCGGTATCTGTTATTGTCCTGTATCTTCCCTGAGATACATACCCTTATCTTCGTGAGGCCATTATATCATAAATTTATTTAAAGTTATAATTCTACCATGGGCCACAATTTTCACTGATAATGTGGTAATATTTTGGGGGTAATGTATTTTGTTTAAATTTTCTCCCTGTTTCTTTTCTTCTCTAATCTTTCATATTAGATCTACTCTGGTTTCTTTTTAACTAATACTCTCTTTTGAATGACATAAATTCTTTATGTATCAACTATTTGCAAAATGTCTGTGTGGAGATGAGGCCAAGACCGTATTCCCTCTAGTAGAAATTCTCCCATGATATGCAGTTATGTTTATAAGTGAGTTTTTTTCACTTTTATTTCTCCCCAACTCACCGATATTGACACTTTAGGCTCCTCATAATGCAGTCTTTCTCCTCCCCTGTCCAACCGACTGACGCCTTTCTGCAGATCTGGTTGTCTATGTGGATCCTTGTTCAGTGCCATCGTCTCTGCTTCTCAAAATTCTATGACAAACTGGATCTAGGAAGGCTCTCTCACCTCCCTGTGTCTCTGTTCTTGTTCCAAGCAAGACATTGTCGATCTTGCACATCAAGTGATCCTCTTACTTAGAGACTACTCTAAGACATTCTCTCTTGAGTCACCCTGTACTCCAGTTGACCTTCTCTGCATTTAATAGCACTTCATCAAATTGTGTAGTTCTGGTTTGTAGAAATCTTCTAGTTTCATTGCAGATGGAATTTGCATTCCTGTTTCTTTTTCTTATAATTTTGGAAGGAAGAAATTATCTTTTTAATGTGTTATTTTAAAATAAAAAGTCTGGACTGCTTTTGAAATTCAATTTTTAATACCTACTAAGTCCAATTTCACTTGTTATTTAGTTTTTAATCTTGGCTGGAATCAACTTTTCAGGACCAGTATCTGTATCCCTAAATAAATATAAAGAAATGCTTTAGGTGAGAGCTTGTGGGACAATTTTGAGGAGGAGTGCTGGAGATGGGAGAAAGAAATGTGATATAAAGAGAATAAAATAGGAGGTTTATACTGTTATTTTCATGCTAGGATTAAGCTAGAACTTTGATATGTGTGTGGATTTGTTTGATGACAGTGGTTTTATAATTTTGTAATGTTATATAATAGTAAATATTAGCTTTGTATAAACAGGAATAAAAACTAATGGTTCTTACTTTCAGTTCAACAAAAATTAGGAATAGTGAATATAAATGTTGCTATTTAATAATAATTTTAAATACAATTGCCAGTGTCTTATAAGTTCAGTTCTTCAGGCTAAGAACACATATTATCAGGAAATATTCTGATGAAGTTATCAGAATGATTTTGTTATTTTGTTATTTCCTCCATTGTTCTCTCTAAATTAGTTAGTAAATTCAGATGTTTATTTCAAGAGCAAAATAAAATCAAGTAAGAGGCTTTTGTTGAGGCTTATCAACATTTTCACTCAAAGTTGAATCTGAACTATTCTTTGCTTAGTTCTATACTGAAGTCCTAGGTAAATTTGATAATGCAGAGATAAGTTTTGCTTTAATTTCTGCTCATTTGGTATAGCTGTTTACTTTTATTAAATATGTAAAATCAGCTTCTGGTGATTAAAACTTTTAAAAATTAAAATGAAATGTGTTTGATAAAAGTACTTATCAGGAATTAGTTGGTAAATATAAGCATAGAATTCTACACATATTAATTGATGAAAATAAATTATATTTATTCCAAAGAATTTCCCAACCCTCCAATTACTTATTGACCACCTGATTTTAAACAGTGTATGCTGAGCTGAGTAGAAAAGAAGTAAAACTATATTATGACTGGAAGTTGTAGTTAGAATTTGTTAATAATTTCATCTGGATGAGAAGTAAATTATAAAATATATGGCACGTTCCCTTCCAAAGTATTAATAAATTGTTTTACAATAGCAGCAATCCATTATATACAAAGAACCAAAAGAAATAGTATACAAGTTGGAAAGAACATGAGCTTTGAATTCAGTTGTGTCTATGTTCAACACCCCAAATCCTGTTTCACTTCTTATAGGGAATGTGACCTTGGCCAAGTTACTTGAGAGCCTCTTTATCTTTGAATTAGTGATAATAGAACCATTTAACAGCATTCTGAGGAGGAGCGCAAACTTTAAACTATCTCAGTTTGAAAACAAGTTTTGGGCAAGGGTGAGAGCCAAACAACAATCATGACATGTCCAAATTCACATTATCATGGGTCACAGCATTACAGGGTTTTATACTTACTTTAGGCAAAAAGAAGTGATATCTGAAAATCTCAGCAGTAAAAATCGAAACAAAAATTAAAATTAAGAGAAGGGGGTGAAGAGGCTCAAATTCTGCCTCTCCTACTTACCACTTGGTCAAATTACTTAACCAGACCTTGCTCTAGTGCCTTCATCTATAAAATGGAAAGAACCGTGGTAGCTATCTTCTTGCGGCTTATTACATATAGTAGCAAACAGTCATAATTTACTAAATTTTTTGTTCTTGGCAAAAATAGGAAAAATCATTGATTGTACTATGAGTTTAGAGGACTTTAGTCTTAAAAAGAGGAATTCAATCACAGAATCTCAAGTAGTAATTGTATGAATGCTCTTTGATGTTTGAGGTTTGTGCCACCAGAAAGTAGTCTTTTAGGTTAGAGCAATTTTGGAGTCTTGGTGCCAGGGAAATTATTCAAGCAGTAGATTTCTGCTTAACTAACAGTCTGATACTACCAGGAGATGATTACTAAAAATGTATAAGTGAAAGCTTACGTAAGTTAAAAATAACTGTTAAAAAAAAAGACTTACTGAGAATGCAGGGTTAGAGAATGTTAATAGCCATCATAAAAGTTAATAGTCCAAGAAGCAAAAGAAAGAGCAATTCAGGCAAAACTAATAGCTCTTCTCACCCATATTCCATCTGAACATCTTGTGTTTGAATTGCACTTACTAAGAGACCACTTACTAAGAAAATGAATAATAAACATTTTGAATAAAGTACACTGGAATTCTACTGTTACAGCAACAGGAGAAATATAGGAACTGTTCCACTTGGTAAGTATCTTTTTCATCTAAAATAATAAATACATGTACCAAGTGTGACACTGTAATATTTCACTAGAATTCAGACCTAAAGGCCAGATAATGCCCTTTAGTTTCTGCTGGTAATGTGTTCTTCATGGTCACTCTGTTCTCGTAGAACAGAGATAACTTCATCTGAATCCTCCATTTAGATCTAAAGAATATGCCTCATGGATTAGATGAGAAGTACAATATTAGAAACAGAAAAACTTGCCTTTTCATTTTTTTTTTTTTTTTTTTTTTTTTTTTTTTTTTTTTTGCGGTAGGCGGGCCTCTCACTGTTGTGGCCTCTCCCCTTGCAGAGCACAGGCTCCGGATGCGCAGGCTCAGCAGCCATGGCTCACGGGCCTAGCCGCTCTGCGGCATGTGGGATCTTCCCAGACCGGGGCACGAACCCGTGTCCCCTGCATCGGCAGGCGGACTCTCAACCACTGCGCCACCAGGGAAGCCCTTGCCTTTTCATTTTGACCTGTATATCAGGACATGAGTCCCTTGTCATATTTATGTATTGTAAAAATCTTCTTTCAGTATATGGTTTGTCTTTTCATTCTCTTAATGGTATTTTTGATGAACAAAATTTCTCTATTAAAAGAAGTTCTCAGCTTTAATAATGTCAATGCAGCATTCTTTTCTTTATGACTAATGATGTTTCATGTGCTGTTTAAGAAATCATTGCCTCCTCAAGGCAAAGGGAAAGAGAATGCTAATATGGATTCACCTGAAGCATAATTTTATCTGATATATGACATATAAATGAAAGGCATTGCCATTTAATCAATCTTATTGACACTACAACACTTCAAATTTATTAGAAAGAAATAACTGGTGCAATAGTAAGTCATAATTCTGTGACTTTACTGGGAACAATAAGTATATCCTTATTAAACATCTAATATAAATTACTCTAAAATTTCTTGTAAAACCTTCCATTTTTAGACTGATCCATGTTTTAGAAAGTTTCTATATAAAGCAACTGAAAATCTACCTCTCTGAGACTTCTACTTATTGGTACAGGTACCCTTCTCTGATACTTCATGTGGTGTCTAGTTTTCCCTCTATACACCAGTTCTCCAGGTACTTCGAGATAACTCTCGTCTTCTCATGAAGACTTCGCTTTTAAAGGGCATTACATACTTAAGGAAGAGAGAGCACTTGATTTTGAGGTGAAGGAGGAAGAGAGCCAACAAGCACTGAAACCGTGGACCTGAAGCATAGAAGGGGTTTCTGGAATCTAGGTAGAACTTTGGGACTCATCTGACATGGGAATGTGTGAGCCCTAAGCATGAATGTTTGGAGAATGCTTTCTTGGGGGTTTTCCACTTTTAAGGAAGGGTCAAAGAGGTACAAGGGAAATTAGGAATGTGGAATTATTGAACTCATGTAGGAGGGTTTATAGAGAGTAATATCATTGGCTACAGAATCAGTTGAATTAAGGTCTGACAAAAGGTCTTCGTATTTGTTGATTTTTAATTCATTGGTGTAGGTAAACAATTGTAGTACAGAGAAAGGATAAAAAAATCATGTATTGGGGGGATTAATGATAAGCTAGTGTAGTCAGTTTGGATAAAATCAACTTTTCTTTTTAATGGCAATCGAAAAACATTGAAGCCTGGAGCATCTAAAAGTGATGATGTGAGGGCTGTTAGCTCACTGGTGAGAGAGAAAAACATTGGGATCTGTTGTTGTCTTCGAAAAAAGTGATACTTAAATTTTAGAAAAAGATTGCAACGATGAGAAGCGTTTTTATATTCAGTTGAGGGTGCTGTCTACTTTGTGGAAGGTTGCCAGTTTACATCTTGCCAGTTATATGAGTAGTTTACATATAGAAACCTGAGCTAACTTCTGCAGTACTTCTGAGCACTTAGGCAATGCCTTGCTGTCCTTAGAGATCAGTTTGGCTGGAAGTTCCCTTAAGCATCCACTGGACCTTTTGCAAACATGGGTAAATAAGAGACAAGGTAGCCCATAAAAGGAAGAGATAATTGAAAGGAAGAGGTTCATGAAAATATGGGAGGATATTTAGGACCCAGGAAGAGCAGAACTTAGTCTTGGAAAGAAAAGAAACTTTAAATCATAAAAAAATTGAAGGCAAGAAGAAAATGGTATAAAGAAAGAACTACAGAGGTGCTAATTATCACTATAGTGGCAATCACATTACAGTATATAAATGTATCAAATTAACATGTTGTACACCTTAAATTTTCACAATGTTACATGCCAAATATATTTCAATTAAAAAAAGCAAAAGAACTAAGGAGATATATAAAGGCAGAAAAAAAGGAGAAAAATGTAATTAACAATTAATAATATCAATCTCCTTGTAGAGTAAGGAAGCTTGATAGTTGACAGCAAAAAAAGTCTCAGTTATCTTTAGTTTTGATTAGAGTAAATAAAAATACAAAATTTGTGGCAGTCATTTTAAGGATCATAATAGTCATTATGTTATGATATGAATAAAAGGAATTAGGTGAAATTTATATTACTGATTGAAAGTGTACTAATGCCATGAATTTGTGTAGAAAATACCAATGCACAAACAAGTATGAAGTAATAATAATATTATTCTATTTAAAACTGGGCCCTAGGAATAAAAACATTCTTTTGTCTGCCTGCTAACCTGAGTTAGGATTTTCTCTGACACACAACCAATCCAAGACTGATTGTTGGTTGATGTATTCCAGAGAAGCCCAATTTTCCTCTCATCAGGAGATATTATTATTCCCTAAATATGGTGAAGTTTCTGGAAGTATTCCTCTTCTTGCCAGCCAATTCACTTAAATTTGGAGACTTTCTGAAACACCATCAATCCAGACTAAGAATTAGTCCTTCTAAGAGGCTTCAGTCTTCCTTATCAAATATGGTGGTAATTATTAAAAAATATGATCTCCTTTCTTTCTAACACATCCCACATCTAGAACTCTTTGTAAAGTCATTTGGTTTCCTAAGCTTCTAAACATTATATCTTTTCAAATTTACATTGCCTCTTTCAGGAATCACTTAGGATAATTTTCATTCTTTTGCAGCCTAGTTAGAGGATAACTTTCAGTAATTTAAAGACTTTCCAAATATTAGAAAGACTCTGGTTTATTTTGTGTAGGCCTCTGTGATATCTTGGAGTTGGTTTACAAGTGAAACAATCTTCTATCTTCAGTGAAATTTGGAAATCAGTATAATGTTTGCTAATATTTTTCTCAAATGTGAAAGGATATGGCTTCCCTTCTCCTCAGATCTTAGTGCTAAGTGGTTGTTTTCTCTAATCCTAATTTGCCTTTCTGGGTTCTGGTTCTCCCCCATGCCTGTCTCAGAAGAGAGTCCCATCACTACAGAGGAATGAGAAGTTTTGTCACTATACTATGCTACTTACCAGATAGCACTATCCTAGGTAAATATACATCTGGGATTCTAAGCACTTATTTCATTTGTAGCTGTTTGCCAAGAATCCAATCAAGTGTACAACAGACATTTATGGAGTGCCTGCTGTAACTTAAGATGAGATGCTAGACATATGGGGGAGAGGATGCCAAACCAATCATTGTTTTATTGGAATTAATAGACAGTAAGCTGGAGAATTTCAAATGGTTAGGTTGCTATGAAGAAAATAAACAGGGTGATGGGATAGAGAGTGCATGGGAGAGGGTATGTTAGATTTGGAAATCAGAGAAGACCATTCTATGAAATTGCTGAAAGCTGAAAGATCAGGGGCTGGTCCTGTGAATATTTGAGAGAAGCACCTTCTGAACAGAGGGAAAACAAGTGCCCTAATGTGGGATCAGGTTGATGTGTTCCAAGAGCACTAAGAGGCTAGTGTGTATGGAGGACCATGGACAAAGGGGAAAGATATGAGAAGGCTAGATAGGTGAGCAGAACTAGTTCACACAAAATCTGAGAAATTGGGATTTTATTGCAGGTGCAATTGAATACCGCTATAGGACTTTGAGGAAGAAAATTTTATGGTTTAATTTTGATTACAAGATGATCATTCTGGATATTATGTGGAGAATGAGCAAAATAGCTGATCCAGGATGACCAGTTAAGAGGCTCTGCCCATAGTCTTCCTGAAAAATTATGGAGGCTTCTACTAGGATGGTGGTGGCAGGGATAACAGAAAATGGTAGATGCAGGATTTATTTGGGAGTTAGACTTGGCTGATTTGTTAATTGATTGGATTCAGAGAATAAGGAAAAAGAGACAACTTGAGGTTGATTCCTGGGGTTTTGGCTAAAGAAACTGAGAGGATGATGGTGGTATTTATGGATTACAACTAAAATATATATTCCTAGAGACAATAACTCTGGGTGACTTTCTGATTATCCAAAGTTCTGATTGTGGTGACTCTGAAGTATTCTGGGAGTCATCTCAGGACTTAGAGCCTGATCCTCCAACCTCCCCATCATTTGGACAGCTCCTAATTCCCTGTATTACATCCCTTTATCTTTTATGTGCTAAAGTGATTTCTACTTTTTGCAACTGAGCTCTGACAGTTGTGAGCCTGGAGAAAATCAAAAAGCATACAGTTTCATTGAAGACAAGAGAAAAATATGTTTTGTGATAGAACTGTCAATTCTGTTGCACTGTGGAATGTGGCTTCGAAATCAAGCAAAATGAATCAAAAGAAGTGATGTTTGGATGTAATACAGAGTAATTGGTGCTAACTGTAACCGCAATTCAGTAGAATGTTAAAGGGAAGCCCAAGTAGATGAGGTTGAAGAGCAAATAGGAAATGAGGCAGTAAAAGGAAACTATATAAATGCTTTAAGTAGTTTCATTTTGACAGGGAACAGAGAAACGTTATGGTAGGTACAGGGAGACAAGGGGTCAAGGAAGGATGCATTTGGAGCGGAGATACTTTATGTATCTGTTACCTTGCTTTTGGTTGTAAATGGCAGAAATTCCAATTCAAATTGGCTTAAGCAATAAGAATAAAAATTGGAATGATTCATGTAACTGAATTAAGGATTCCAAGTGTATTTTCTGCAGCTCTCTGTTCTACAGTTGTCTACATTTTTCTTTATACTTAGATTCAGCTTTTATTATAATAGCAAAATAATATCAGTAGTTCTGGCTTTCATATTTTACAGCATATGGATCAGAGTGAGAGGAAACACAAGTCCTGACATTCACTCTGATTGGACTAACATAAATCAGTCACAATGTCCAGAGAAATGTCATGAATTAAATGGCTAGAGTCTGGGTTCCTGCCACTCGCCAAATCAATAGCTGTGTATATGGAAATAACATTCCCTGAATTGCTTCCACCTTGAAGCTGAAGGTGAGAGTCAATCTCATCCAACATTTGGCTGATGGGCAATGGGGTGGGTGGAAGGAATGGTCAAGTTCATAAGCCAATACACTGTCTGTGTGCTATGGGAAAGAAGCCAGAGGAAGAGATCAGTAACAGAGCAAAGAGGAGAGGCCATTTCAGAGTGAGATCTTTCAGTGAGTAGGAGGAGGGTCACTTACTCCACTGAGATGAGAGAGGAAGAGAGTGGCAGAAAGCAGCTGGCTGCCTGTGGGAGGAAGGAGGAGTTCCCTCGTGCCAGCTTCTGTTTTCCCAGAAAAGTGTGAGACAAGATCATCACAAGATCATCAGTTGGTGGCGAAGGAGACAGGGGCCCAAGAGGAGAACATGTGAAATCATCATTTTGAAGAGTGTGAAAGTGAAAGATGGGGTGTATACAGGATCAGAGAGGGAGGCAAGGACTGAGAACCACTAGCCTATTCCTATTTCTGTTTTGAAGTCTTGCTGTTCTCCTGGACACTCATTAACAAACTTGAAGTGATTATTTATTACCTCTCCCGATTTCCTATTTTCCCCACTCCCAATTTCTAGAGATGATTTTTCTTAAGAATTAAAAATATTCATTCTTTTCCTCCTGTCCCACCATCACTCCTATGGTGTAAACTGTCATCTTTGCACAGGAGGGTTATGGCGGCAGCCGTGGTAGAAATCTTATCTTAAGATGCTTCCTTCCCTGATCCAGTCACACTGCTGTCAGAATAATTGTCCCTAAATACAGATTTTGTCATTGTTGGTTTCCTTGTTCAGCTCATCTGCCTGAGTTCCAAAGGTCTTTAGGTGAGGTTTTCCTTGTATTTTTTCCCTTTGCTTTCTAATATAGAAATTTCTAGTCCCGTCAGTCTAGTCTTTTCCTTTGCTCAGGAACTTAATGTCGTATTCTTTTCCACTTTTCTGTGTGTATTCATAGTCCCCATGCTAGAAATTGCAAACCTGGCCCTTTCTCTGCATCAAATCAGACCCAGCCTTTAGGACTCTGCTGTGGAAATTTCTGGGATGATGGAAATGTCCCATATCTGCATAATCACATGCAGCTATTAAGCACTTGTTTTGAGTGAAGAACTTATATTTAAATTATATTTTTACTTATATTTAATTTTACTTATATGTAAATTTAAATGTAAATAGCCAAGTGTGTGGACACACAGCTTTAGGACCTACGCTTTATCCCATTACTGCCTTGATACCACTTAACCAGTTCAACCCTGATAGACATTTCCCCTTGTGGGAAGTCCTGTAGCTTTTGATGTTATTTACAGCACAGCTGTACATTTAGTTCTATATTTTCCTGCTTTCAAGTTTTCACACTTGCCTTGTTTCTCCCTTTGTCTTATTTTTCTCTTTTACCTACAACACTGAGCTCATAGCATAACCTTCAATACATATTTGACTAAAGTTTTGAATTATTTATGTGTAAGGGGATGCTTCTTTCCTACTAAAACAAGATAGAAAACCAAAGATAAAAATGGATGAACACTCTGCCAGGACGTCCTTCTGGCAGGAAGGGAATTCAAAATGGCTTCTTCTCCTTGTCCTTCTTGAGTTCCTTTCTCTCCCTTGGATGGCTCCCTCTTTCCTTCCTGCCCAGAGGAATTAAAACATCATTATCGTTGTAGACTTTGCAAAACTGTTTTATGATATATGGTACAATAGCAGTTTATTACTCTTAAGAGAGTAGTATTTTAACTGCTGCTCTGTGGTTTGTTTACAACATATGGTTAGTTTTACTAAGGAATTACTCAGGTGTATATACCATTTTCCTGGAAGCTGTGGAACCATCCAATTTCCACAGTTTACTAGTTAACTTGTCCTCTAGCAATGAAACCTAAAAGTCTTTTAATTCGAGGACAGTCGACTTTTTAAGTAGGAATTAAAGGGCCATGTTGCTGGTCTGGAGGGAAGTTAAATGGATAACTCAGTAATTCTGTGCCACCCCTCTCCTGAAGGGTTATTCAAATCCACTCACATAATACATGGATGTTTCTGTAGTGATTAGCCCACAAGCATTTAGTTGACAGACATGTAGCCTTCTCCTTTTCCCTCCAATGGGAAATGGGCCTTCATTTATGCAAATTATGGTGCTCACGCTGGGGACCCACAGGAGAGGGTCTGACACAACCGCATCAACAGAGATATAAATCCCTCCACTTGCCGGCCTTCCTATTCATGAAGCTGCTTCAGCGTTCAGTTATGTTCATTTGCATGTTAACACCAGCAAAAAATATGCAAAACATGAATGCCCAGCTTTTCAAAGGGGAGGAGTAAAAGCCCAGGACAGACTGTTGAGTTTGGTTTTGCTTTCTAGACAATGAAAGCCTAGGAACAAAATCAACTTGCCAATTCATTTTCCTTAAAAATAAAAAGTCAATTCTGTTTGCTCCTGCCAGATCGGGCAACCTGATTTTCGTCCACCATTTTCTAAAACTTGGATTTAAACTTTTAAACTTCGATGTAAGGCATATGACTTCAAATACTCACAGCGACTAGCCCATGTTAATCTTGCCCTTAAGAAGAATTTTTTTTTTTAAGGACAGTAACGTTATTTATTTATTTTAATTTATTTAATTTTTGGCTGTGCCACGCGGCTTGTGGGATCCTAATTCCACAACCAGGGATCGAACCCATGCACCCTGCAGTGGAAGCGGGAGTCCCAACCACTGGCCCACCAGGGAACTCCCAAGAATAAGATTTTTATCTTTCTTATTTGCCTCTTCATCGGTACTTCCTTATTTCTCTTTCTCTTTCTTCCTCTCTCTCTCTCTCTCTCACACACACACACACACTCTCTCTCTCTCTCTCTCTCAAGTAAATAATGTAAAGCACTATATGCCATACGGTAGCATTCTGCGTAATGGCAACTAAGGAGGTTAAATTCTGTTATTTCTAGTGCCTAACACTACTTCATTGTATTTGGATACCTCTGTATGATTTAAATTCTTCCACTTCTATTGCATCATATAAATATAGGTGCAATGAAACAATGAGTGAACATAAAAAGCAATGATTTACTCACTTAAATGCAAAAACTTTTTTTTTTGTCTTTTGTGGAATAAAAAAGGTACTTCAAAAATAATAGAACAAAAAGATGTTTAGTTAAATCCTGAAAAGAAAAAAGATGGAGGAGAAAACAGAATAACAAAGAAAAAATGCTAAAAAGACAGTAGTTGAAGAGAAATCTGACATTTAAACCGAGGCGACTAGTGGTGCCCATGGCAACTCCTCTGACAACTTGGTAAAAAAAAAAAAAAAAAGAAAAAGACAAAAATTCTATTCTCTTCTTTGCTTTCAAGGATAATCCTTGCTTTTTATTTTTTCTCCCTGGGAACCATGACAATTTTTTTTTCTTTTTTGGGACCATGCAGGAATTTCTTTTATAATAGACCTAATAAATAATGGAGGGTTAATGTCCTTTAGACAACTAGATGGGAAATTTGATCTTCCCAGAACAAATTTCCACGCTTATATGTGATCTGGGTGCTGAGAAGTGTAAGTAGTGCTGGTTGCTTTATATTTAGGATTTATGCTATTTTATAGTTCCCAAGTTGAATACAGTATTAAATACAATTCCTGTAAGATGAGGAACTTGTTTTAATTGTTCTGTCGAACCCAGCACGTGATAATCATTCTCTCTAAATTTGAATCAAGTTTCTATCCTGTCATTTGGGTATCTCAGGAAATATTATCACCCATGACTAGTTAAAAATAGTAAGTGTACATTAAAGCTGTGACGTTCACCCTCTCTTTCAAATATAATTTCCAAATTGAGAGTCACTTTTCAAAAGTTCTATCAGCATCAGGATGTAATTTTAATTTCAGAGCTCATACTTTGTGAGCCTAAACACTGTGGCGTGAGAACCACTGTTTGCAGGAAGATAGCATTGTTACTGCCCAGTGGACCTTGCTGCTATTTTATACATAATTTGCTCAAGATTGTTTTTCACTTTTTTTCTTAAAGTGGGAAATGAAAGGAATGGTTACATTTCAATTGTCTTGTTTGCAAACCTTAAGTCTGAATTTCAGAAATGCTAGTTTGTACTTAAACATTTTTATCATTTTTGCTTTTAAGATAAAAATGTTTATAACTCAACAAATTAGCATGGACTAAGAATACAGATGACCCTTTTATGTTTTACAGAAAAATTTCTAGGAAGGTTTAATGTCTGTAAAGTGTTACTTGCTGTTTGTAATCTCCCAGAATTTTGAGATTATTTCCTGAAAATATAAGTAATCTTTTAACAGTAAGAAAGTTTATCGAACACTGACTCATAATGTGGTAATGTGCCAGGGTCATTTACATAAATTATTTCTTATCTTCTTGACATTTCTATAAGGTAATATTTTATGCCCATCTTACAGGTGAAGAAAGATAATAGGAACTTGTCCCATGTCACATAATTCATAAGCTGCTGAGTTGGCATTCAAACCTAAGCCTATTTAAATCCAAATCCTAGTGCTGATATTTACCATTTCATACAACATCACAGAATCAGCAACATAAATCCCATCTCTCTTTGACAGGTAAATTAAAGCAGGCTAAAAATGGATTAAAAAGGAGTTTGCTTTAAAATTTTCTTCTACTTTTTTTGCGGGGAGGTATAGGCTTACTGTACTCTTATTTCTATCAAAGAGTGAAATGGAAGGAATAGAAAGAAGTGGGGAGGGGAATCTAGATCTCTGAGTTCATGCCTAGAAAGGCCTGCCCAAGCATGGAGAGTGAAGATGGCAGTTTTCTCCATGAAAATGGCAGTGACTGATTTGCCTTTTCATCTCTGATATCACCTGTACCTGACATTCTGTGGCAAAGAGTTGAAAATTAGTCAAAACCATGAAAATGAGAGAAAGATAGAGTGTCATGATGGTTTGAGCCCTACGAACAGACCTGCTCTTAATGATTATATTATATATATATAACATATATGTAACATTTATATATATGTATATATATGTATGTATATATATTTGTTTTGAAATGGCCATGGAAATGTGCTGCTCAGATCCTGCTTGACTGACAGCTTTGGCTGCTGCCCCTCTGTATTCACCGCTTCATTCCTGCTGAAGCCACATTTTCTCTGGGTGCTCTCAATGGATAAGTGGGCACTGAGGGGGCACTAGTGCAGATCTATTCCTCTGAGACATGGGACTCCTCTAAGTCATGGCTTTAGCTCCCCATCGACCTGGTTGACACATTCTTAAAACTGCTCTGAGGCTCTTCCTAACCAATCCTCCTTTCTTTCCCCTCTCCTCTCGCTGGTATGAGACCTACAGTTGTGGTCTAAAGACTTTCCTTGCCTACTCTACCTCCTCTTGTTTATCTGTGATAGGTGTGTCCTCTGATAAATCTCTTCAACATCTGATTCCATGTTGGCATCTGCTTCTCCCAAGGACTTGAGCTGATATGTGCTTAAAGTAGTTGACCTGGGAGGCCAACCACTTGTATTGAAGATGTGTTCATATCTCAAAACTCTACTCTCTCTAGGTGTTGTCATTGTTAGCCTAATGACCTAAAGACACATAGATATTTTATAACTAAAGATGTATCAATGAATTTGAATCCAGTCTTCATCAGTATATGTCTTTAAATAATTGTCTACTTCTATAAAATTGAATTTTGTATAAAGAATTAAGATTTCTTAAAGGAATATACAACAGTACTCCTGAAATTCTCTATAGATGATTTATATAGTCAAAGATGGCCATGATGGGCACAATAAAAGTTCTGTAATTACCTCTAGAATTATTTGAACAATCTACTGAGATTTTCCCCGTTTGAACTTCAGAGTCAATATCCCTTTTTGCCCAAGCCTCACCTAAGTGCCTTCCCTATTGGGAACCATATTTCCAGCTAATCCAGTTTGTACTCTTAACACTAGCCTGTTAGTCCCCAGTGTAATTTTCCTGCCAAGTTCCTTTTAAATGGTATCCTTAAATCTAATGATCCTTTTCTACACTCAGCAGTTCTAGACTGCCACTACCTTTACAGCTAGCTAATTTTTTAACCAGTGTCTCTTTCTCCTGAAGGTCCAGGATAGGAAGACATACATTTTCCCATCATGAGGAATTGATGGGCTAAGTTGTACATCAGCCCAGAGAAGTTAGTATATACAGTTCTACAGCTGTAAGCTTATAAGAGTTACACCAATGCCTGATGGGTACTACAGAGTGGTGTCTCTGAAGTTACACAATCTGGTAATTCTTACTCCACCATTTACTGGTTTTGTGACTTCAGGCAAGTTAAGGAATCCTTTAAGTCTTAGGTTCTATTTGGAAATATCTATTCTTAATAAATCTACTTAGAGAGTTGTGATAATGGTTGCATGATGATCTACATAGAGTATTTAAATAATTCTTATGCAGAGAAAGTCCTTAATAAATGTTAGTTATTATTATTATATGTTATAGCTCAAAGTTTCTGAAGATAAAAATTTGGTTTTCTCTGATCCAGATTTTTTTAAATTGAGGTATAATTGATTTACAATGTTGTGTTAGTTTCTGCTGTACAGCAAAGTGGTTCAGTTATACATATATGTACACATTCTTTTTTATATTCTTTTCCATTATGGTTTATTACAGGATATTGAACATAGTTCCCTGTGCTATACAGTAGGGCCTTGTTATTTATCCATTATCTCTGATCCAGATTTCTTTCTTCAAATACCCTTAAATGATAACATATCTGCTATAAATCAGGGAATTAAATAAACTAACCTGAAAATGTGAGTTTACTATGTTAGTTATTTATTCAAGTTCTAGGTTTGCACTGAAGTTTTTCTTTTTTACTCTTGCTTATAAGTATATAAACCTGTAATGTGTATGTCTTTAATTTATGCAGATTTCAACTGTTTTAGTAAAAGAAGATGAATGAGTGCATTATAATATGGCAAACTGTCAGTCTAGAGGTGGTTCTACCTAAAAGCCAGGCTGAAGATGAGATGGTACCTGGAATTCTCTAGCTCTCAAATTAGGACATGTGAAATTTCTTTTAGTAATTATTCTCATAGCAGAATTTGAAAATACTTAGTACTTCTCCTTTAAAATGAATGTATTGAGAAATATAAGATTTGCCTCTCACTTGAATATTTTAGGGCTTTTAAAATGTACCTTTTTCCCATTGTATTCAAATTTGGAGAGTTAAATGATGACTGTAATTGATAATACTGTACTGTATAATTGAAATTTGCTAAGAGAGTAGAACTTAAGTGTTCTCACCAAAAAAAGGAAAAATGTGAGGTAATGGATATGTCAGTTAACTCAATGATGGGAATCCTTTCACAGTGTATACATATATCAAGTCATGTTGTACACTTTAAATATATTGCAATTTTATTTGTCAATTATACCTCAGTAGTGCTGAAAAAAAATTTGGAGAGTTAAGCTCCTAAGTTTTCTCAAAGCAAATTCATTTTCAGATATCTAAAAGAAACAGAAACCAGTCTAACTGTGCAAAGCTCCTGTGCACAGTTTTTATGTCATTTGAGCGTATCCTGAGCTGAATGGACTTCCACTGATTCAGTTATTGCACTTTGGGCTAATGATGTCTTTTTGTGACACCAGCCACACAAAGACATCCAAGTGCCTTCTTTTCCATCAGGACTGTTGGATAGCAAAGTTGCCCACAAGAAGTAGGTCAATGGAGTTGGGGTGAAGAGAGACTGAACTTTCAAGGGCAGTTTAGAGCTTAAGTTCTTCTTTCCTGTTTTACTTTGAAGACACCGCTTCCTTCACATAGTCCTCTCTCAATTTCTCCCCCATTTTGTTTTTTTCTTCTTTCCATTTCCATTGTTACCTAATATTTGAGGTGGAAAATAAATCTGTAAGCAGAATCAGAATATTTCTGTGCTGTAGTCAGTCCAAAATTTTTTCTGAGATTTTATTTTTACTTTTGTATGAACTGGAGTTACCTTCAGTGTTCCAAGGAGGAAGCTAAAAGGAAGGGAATTGAACAGAAAATGTAGGCAGATTAATATTAACATTTTCGTTTTTGCTTTTATTTCTTGTTTATTACGGAAGTATTCAAACTTCAAACATACAGAAAGTAGAGAGAATATTATAATGAATTCTTGTGTTGCCATCACTCAGCTTCAGTAGTCATCAACATGAATAATTTTTATTTCATTTATCTCCCTCTACTTTATCTCTGTTTTTTGATCCTGAAGTACTTTAAAGCAAAACCCAGACATCATACCATTTCTCCCTTAAATAGTTCAGTAAAGGTTTTAATGGATAAGGACTTTTGCTTCCACTGTCGATGCAGGTTTCCAAAATGTAACATAGTATAATATTCTTCCATATTCTCTGGTAACCTAGGGTAACTTGTTTTGTTATCATAATGACATTAAGGGTTTGGGACAGCTTATCATGCTAACTGCACTATTTATGAGAAATCTTTTTTTTTTTTTTTAGATGTTGGGGGTAGGAGTTTTTTTTTTTTTTTTTTTTTTTGCGGTATGCGGGCCTCTCACTGTTGTGGCCTCTCCCGTCGCGGAGCACAGGCTCCGGACGCGCAGGCTCAGCGGCCATGGCTCACGGGCCCAGCCGCTCCGCGGCACATGGGATCCTCCCGGACCGGGGCACGAACCCGTATCCCCTGCATCGGCAGGCGGACTCTCAACCACTGCGCCACCAGGGAGGCCCGGGGTAGGAGTTTTTATTAATTAATTTATTTATTTTTGCTGTGTTGCGTCTTCATTTCTGTGTGAGGGCTTTCTCTAGTTGTGGCAAGCGGGGGCCACTCTTCATCGCGGTGCGCGGGCCTCTCACTATCGCGGCCTCTTGTTGCGGAGCACAGGCTCCAGACGCGCAGGCTCAGCAGCCGTGGCTCACGGGCCCAGCCGCTCCGCGGCACGTGGGATCCTCCCAGACCAGGGCCCGAACCCGCGTCCCCTGCATTAGCAGGCAGACTCTCAACCACCGCGCCACCAGGGAAGCCCGAGAAATCTTTTAGAGGATTTGAAATTCTATATTGCTAAATCCTCTATATAATAGATACAGCTTTCTTGTTTTCCAGTTATAAATATTGCAGTGGTGGCTCTAGCAAATGCAATAATGCAGGTGTGAAATACAGCACACAGCAGGATTTCAGTTCTTAAGTCCCGAGGTGATTGGTAAGTAGATGTTTTCAAAAATCCTTCCAAAGGTTTGAAATTGGATAGGTGAAACATTAAAAAAAAAAAAAAAAAAAGGACAGATTCTGTGCCCAGAGACCCATGATTCCATTGGGAGGGTGAAGGGTTAATGTTTTACTCCTAAAGGGGGAGGAGGATAGCAGACTGAACATCAGTCCAGAGGAGGATGTCACTATCTCACCTTCTTTAGGCACAGTTAGCACAACTGACTAATTCCTAACAATTGTACGTGTAGTTACTGATTGCACAGCAGAAAACACAAATGAGGTTTTGATTTCTATGCTTTCTTTCTGAAATATTGATAGGGTATACTGGCAGGTCCATAAATTGACTTTTGACCATTGCTCTCACTCTGCGGAAAGAGCTTTAGTACATGTAAGCCTCTGAGCTGACACATGTTAATTTCAACCATAGTGACAATGCTGGCATTTCTGTGTCTGCTCAGGGTCATGGTCATTTTTTTGAGAGCAAGGGTTTTGTCTCTTTTTGGTACATATATCTATTGAGTCTCTGCTGCATGCATATCCTTTAGTGGCTACTTCTTTTTTTTTTTTTTTTTCTTTTTTTTTTTTTGCGGTACGCGGGCCTCTCACTGTTGTGGCCTCTCCCGTTGCGGAGCACAGGCTCCAGATGCGCAGGCTCAGCGGCCATGGCTCACGGGCCTAGCCGCTCCGCAGCATGTGGGATCTTCCGGGACCAGGGCACGAACCCGTGTCCCCTGTATTGGCAGGCGGACTCTCAACCACTGAGCCACCAGGGAAGCCCTAGTGGCTACTTATTAATGAAACTCTTGGTCTTAGATTTGACTTCCCTACATGTCTCTCTTTTTTTTTTTTTTATCATCTTTATTGGAGTATAACTGCTTTACAATGTTGTGTTAGTTTCTGCTGTGTAACAAAGTGAATCAGCTATACATATACATATATCCCCATATCTCTTCCCTCTTGCGTCTCCCTCCCACCCTCCCTATCCCACCCCCTAGGTGGACACAAAGCACTGAGTTGATCTCCCTGTGCTATGCGGCTGCTTCCCACTAGCTATCTATTTTATATTTGGTAGTGTATATATGTCCATGCCACTCTCTCACTTTGTCCCAGCTTACCCTTCCACCTCCCCATGTCCTCAAGTCCATTCTCTACATCTGTATCTTTATTCCTGTCCTGCCTCTACGTTCTTCATAACCATTTTTTTTTTTTTAGATTCCATATATATGTGTTAGCATATGGTATTTGTTTTTCTCTTTCTGACTTACTTCACTCTGTATGACAGACTCTAGGTCCATCCACCTCACTACAAATAACTCAATTTCGTTTCTTTTTATGGCTGAGTAATATTCCATTGTATACCCTACATGTCTCTTTAAAGGATGGTTGGGTGTTTATCCTGTGGTTCTACTTTTCCTGTTGCCTTTTGATCATTTGTTTAGTTGGTCATTTACACTTATAGAACAGATAGCATGTCTCTTTACTATTTTATTCATTCCAAATTCTATTCAAGGCCCTTTCCCATAAACCTGTTAAGATTAGAATAATAAAATCTGATGGAGGAGGCATTCAACTGTTTTCACATCTCTGTAAGGCTTTCTCTGACATCCTTGACTTTTTTGCTAAAATATTTCAGGTAGGCCTTTGCTTTATAAACTCAGTAATGAGAAGCTTTTTAAAATAGTCTCTTGCTTTACTGAAAAACTCACTTTACTAGAAAGTCATTATTTTTGTTGTATAAAAGTCTGCCTCTCTGTTTAGCTTATACCTATTCATGCTTTCCATGAGAAAGCCCCTCAGACATTGGAAGGCATTATAGCATTCTTTTCTTAACTCAAGGTCAAATTCAGACCAGAACTCCTACTAAGTTAAGTTATTGCAAAGAATCTGTTTACACATAGGCACTCTCTTAGCCTCATAGTTGAAGTGCAATTTATATTTTTTAGACATTAAAAAAGTAAAAAGTATCTGTAAAACTTAGAAAAAGGTGGGGGAAGAGAGAGAAATTTAAATTGTGTTCCCCCGTATGAATCTCTGTGTAATGCTACCTGAGCATATTTATAATTAAAGATTCCAATATAAACATCCATATGCAAAATACATTTAAAAGTCTTTGGAAAGTTGAAACATGAAAGTAGATTTAAAATGCCAAGAAGTTAAAAAAAGCTAGACTGTTGGCTTTGTGTAAAAATTTATTATTTATTATCTAAAGATAAAAATTTTTTAACAAGATTTAACAACTATTTATCTAGCTTTACTTTGTTTCTGCAGAATGATAAAATAGCATAGGATAGAGTCAGTTATACTTTTTACAATTTACACATCTGCTGTCTCTTTTCTGTCTACTTTCTGAGACTTTAGAACTTTTAATATCTTACAGTATTTATATTTTTTCATGATATCTTCTACAGGAACTAAAACAATGATGTTTAAAAATGTTTTGTGATTAATTAGTGATGAAACACCGCCCAGCAACCAAAACACAGGTTATATTTAGCAAATCATGACTGCATTACATTTTGATTTCTAACTTAAGAAAAGCTATATTTGTTTTCAAAGGCAAAAGCTAGATTTAATGAAAAAAATTCAAGAGTTCTAAATCTTTAACAAAAACATTCTTCAATTTTGAAATGTGTTTTGGAAGAATTTTATCTTTACAATTTACAAAGGGTGTAGTTGAATAAAGAGAAGATTTAATGAAACCCAAGCTTTTATTTTCTTTCTTACTCTTTTTTTTTTTTTTTTTTAGTTAAAGAGGGAATCTTAAACTACCTCTTAAAGTCAAGATGTGGTTCAAAGGGCCAAGAACTTTACAAAACTTGAAAAATATTGTTATCTCAATCTACCATTATCTTTCTAATTTCTGATGCAATCAGGAAATTATTTAATGTGTTCTTGTCATTAAATATAACAGATTGTAACTAGAATGTACTGAACCACAGTCAATTCATTTTGTTTTCTTACAAAATAGGAAGGAGAGTGAAAAATAGAACTCTCCACCTTGCCTGGTAAAATAACTATCTTTCCAACTAGCAGCTTCAATTAATTCAGTACACTGGCCCCGTGGAATTGTGGTGACATTTACTAGTCCATTACCTTTCTTGGAAATCAGCTTATTTGGAATACAAAAGAGAAAAAGAAAAAAAAAACAGTGAAGTTGTGTTTGTGTTCTTTTTCACTTGGCAAGCAAGATATTTTTCAGTGTAAATTCTTTGTAATAGATGTACATCTCTTGCACTTTCATTTACTTTTGCACACATATTGTTCATTTATATACATTTTCTTAAAATCTTGGCAGATATTTGTTTTCTAGACCAGGTTTATCAAATTTAGGAATTCAGCACTTCATCTTCTTTTAAAGTATTCATAGTTTTAAAACCTAGGAGGAAAGATAATTGATGCTGGGTCAGAGTGATTAACAATCTCTAATTTTTAAACAAGATTTCATGATTATTTGTCTATATTTTGTCTCTGGGCAGAACTATAAAATGGCATAAGATGAAGTCAGTGACCATTTATCTCTTCCAACTTGACCGTATATGTCTTGAAATTTTTCCCATTCTAAGGGAGACTTTTTTTTCATTACACTACACAGTGCAGAGTGTTTAACAATATTCATAGTGTAGTATAATAAAATGTCTTTGTCAAGCAAGTGATAAAAGCATTGTATACATATATTTCATTTACAAAGAAACTGGGGTCCTAGAAGGAGAAAAACAGAATAGGAATTCCTCCTTAGAGTTCATGCTTTCAAAACATTAGTTATGGTTTCCAGTGATGTGTTCAGTGGTTCCTCAGTCAGATAAAGTGTTCCGTCATCAGTGAAGACAAGGACTGATTGAGTAGTTTTATGTAACAACAGTCTTCTTAAGTTACCTTTTCGTAAACTGGGGCTATGAATAATTTAATTTCCTCAGTAGATCACAATAACTCCTTAACAATAAACGATGCCTCACACATTGCTCACGCACATACATCTGCAAGGAAATACTAAGAGGAATGTGTTTTTCAAACTCTTTGTTTTATAGAGTCAACTTGTATTCAACTTGGAAAACTTTAATGATACCACATCTTACATATAACTTTTGAAAAATGAAAATGTTCTAACTTTATATCTAGAGAGAATCATCTTCCTATATAGATTTTTCTTAAAGCTATTCCACGAGCTGTCTCAATATGTTTTTTTAAATATGTCAACTTTATTGCATTGTAGTAAAAGTAGCTTTAAATGTATTTAAATGTGACTACAGTGGGAGAGGTTTTCATAGATGTTGCTTGCACCACTAGGTAAAGATATAGGTTAAAATTTCAGAGTTTTAAATGTTAATGTTTAAAACTAAGTCAATTTGGACTTCCCTGGTGGTGCAGTGGTTGAGAGTCCGCCTGCCGATGCAGGGGACACGGGTTCGTGCTCCGGTCCGGGAGGATCCCACATGCCACGGAGCAGCTGCGCCCTTGGGCCATGGCTGCTGAGCCTGTGCGTCCGGAGCCTGTGCTCCGCAACGGGAGAGGCCGCAACAGTGAGAGGCCCGTGTACTGCAAAAAACAAAAAAAACAGAAAAACAACAACAAAAAAACTAAGTCAATTAAATGAATCAAGATAAATGAAATAAACACACTTCTCGAAGATATTAAATCATATTTTTCTCATAACATTTGGTCTATACTTGCCAAAAGATCTCCAGGGAATTTATTTTCTTTTCCATATAACTCATCTTACTAATTTTTTAATTCTTTTCCAATGTTTGAATAGAGTATGCTGATTCTGGATGCTGAGCTTAAAAGTAATATTCTTGATAAATTGTGCTGGATGACGTAGATATCTACAATCTCTACTCCATTATTTCACTCGCCTCTTTTCAACAAAGGTAGCTCTCTCTCTACAAAGGAAAGTTTGTATCAGCTGTTGAAAAGATAATATGTTCTCCATGATATTTTCTAATATTTTAAACTATTAATGCGTCAGTAGTATTCATCTATTATATGCATCTTCAAATATGTCTCTGATTCGATTCAAAATTCTAGAATTTGAATTAGCAGGTTAATGGCATGCAAAAATATGAGTAAGCCTCTTTGGAAGAGTTGAATCAATTTACATCGCCAGTAACAGAGGTGGAGCAGAGGTGGTAATACACTGATATTATTAACACATTAATACCAGTGTTAATCAGGGTAGAGCTCACACCCTGATTAACACTGGTTAATACTCATTTAAACATTTTCCAACTGGTGGATTATAAATGATATTTACTTATTTAGAATTTATATTTTGAGCTCATTTATATTTGTAAATTGCTCTTTTATGGTATTTTCCCATTTTTCTCTTGAACATCTATGTCTTACTAACTTGAAATTTATACACACACACACATATTCACACTCACACATTCACATACATATTAAGGACACAAATTCTTTTGCCTGTCACATATGTTGCAAATACTTTTTCCAGATTTCCAGCTGCTTTTTTTTTTTTTTTAGCGGTACGCGGGCCTCTCACTGTTGTGGCCTCTCCCATTGCGGAGCACAGGCTCCAGACGCGCAGGCTCAGTGGCCATGGCTCATGGGCCCAGCTGCTCCGCAGCATGTGGGATCTTCCCGGACTGGGACACAAACCCATGTTCCCTGCATCGGCAGGCGGACTCTCAACCACTGCACCACCAGGGAAGCCCTCCAGCTGCTTTTTGATTTGATGGTCTGTTATGTCCTATAAAAGTTTTAAATTTTATACATTATTAAACCTATAGGATATTTAGAGATCTGACAACCACCCCAAAATTTATCTTTATGTTTTCTTTTAATGCCTGGAAAATTACATGCAAATCAAGTCACAGGGATTGGTATATCTCTATAGATTCCTCAGGAAACATTCCTAATATATCTATTTATGAATATGAGATATACAGAAGTAAGGATATTATACTAGTTTTTTAAAGTAAATTTTTATCAAAAATAATATACATATTTTTATGTGCACAAATAATTAGTGTATTAATTGGTAAGTTTTCCTAAAATAAGGTGTCATCCACATTAAGAAAAAGCACCTTTCATACTTTTCTGAGTCTTAGAAGCCTCACTGGTGCCTTTTCCAGTCACTACCCCCAAGGAGTCACTACTGTCCTGGTTTATGACACTGAAAACTGTTTTTCCTGTTTTTGAGCTTTGTATAAATAGAATCAGTATGTAATCTTTTGTGTCAGGTTTCTTTCATTTTGTACTATGAATGCAAGATTCATCCATGTTCTTGCATAGCGTCATAGTTCTTTTATTTTTATTGCTGTATAGCACTCCACTGGGGTACTCTGACACATTTATTTATCCATTATGTAGAGTAGAGAAAATTGGAAGGGTCCAGTTTGGGCTTTATGAGAATACTTTTAGGAACATTGTGGAACATGTTATGTGGTGAAGGTGTGCATACATTTGAGTTTGATCTACTTACTTGGTGTATTCGTTTTTAACTGTAAAACAAATTACTACAAAATTAATGTTTTAAAACAACATACATTTATTATTAAAACTTTGCAGTTTTTGTAGGTTAGAAATCAGGTTGTGGCTTAGCTGGATTCTCTGCTTAGGTGTTCATAGTTAGAAATCAAGGTGTTGGACAGGCTGTTTTCTTACCTGGAGGTCTGACTAGGGATGGATCCTCTTCCAAGACCCTCACATTTTTGACAGAATTCATTTCCTGGTGGCCGCATGACTGAGGGCCCTGGCATTTTGCTGGCTGCTGGCTGGAAGCTGCTCTCAAGTCCTAGAGACCACTTGCAGTTTGCTGCCATATGGCCCTCTTGATTGGCAGTTCATAGTATGGGTGTCTGCTTCTGCCCTGGCAGGCAGGATAGTCTCTCTAGCTGGCTAAGATAGACTCCTACATAACAAAACATCAGCAGAGTGGGAGTGCCATCCCATCACCTTTGCCATATTCTATTGGCTAGAAGCAAATCACTGGTCCTCCCAGACTCAAGGGGAGGAGATTATACAGGGCATTACAGTAGGGAATGGAGATCATGGAGCCATCTTAGAATTTGTCTACCACAGCTCCTTAAGTCATAAGTACTACATTAACTTCAGGGGAATCTATGATTAAATTTCACTTCTGTGTACAATAACTTTGAATGGAATGTGTACATCTGGTTTTAGTATTTATTTTCTCTTCTCAGCACCTCGCGGCCCCCATTAAACATTGTGTTTATGAACTGCTTACTTGGACTTCATGCAAGATAGAACACTTCTTTTTTTAAAAATATTTCTGTATCATGCCTCTGAAGTAGATGTTGTTGTTTCATCCAGTCCCCTCAAATGCACTCATCCCTCTGGCCCAACGAGAGCTAATGTGCTTTGAGGGGAAGCATCAGTGACTGAATAACATGGGTGTACAAAGGGCTGCTTCCTTGTCTCAAACAAGAACGAACTCAATGCAGAATGTCCTCCAGAGTGCCTCATGGTATCAGGCTGAACTGAGACTCCAGCCTAGACCCCATCTTTGCTGAGCTTTCTTTCCTTGGCCTGTTCTGCTTCACACATCCCAATTCTCCTGAAATACTCCTCAGTAAGTCAACCTGGCTTTTGGGTACTTAGGGAAACTCCTGATTTTTCTTATCATACTGTTGCAGTTTGAATTACAGAAGTTATATGATTATCTTAAAAAACTAATGAAATTAAATATCACAGGGCCGCAAAATAGGGACATTGCAATTCTACTTACCAGTTTTTCACAAATGCACGGGTGTTTCTTCAAAAACTGTGTTTTTCTTTTTCTTTTCTTACAGGAAAACATTTAGATATGATATTATGTATAGTTAATAAAAAGACATTGTTCTGGTTTATCAGGAACTCATTTGCAGAGTGCTGTTTGATCCTTCAAAAGATTTTTGTTAAATTCAGTTGCCACATTAACTCACGTCAGCTCTTTCCTAGTTTCTGCAAAATGCAGTGGTGATATTCATGGTACCTACAATCAGGGCAGTGTGGCCACCAACCCATCACAACAGACATGATCCGTGAACAGCCAGTGCTCCTGTTCTGGTGAAAAACAGCTAACTGTCTTAGTGCTAGATAGATATATATATACATGTGTGTGTATATATATATATGTATATATATATATATATATATATATACACACACACATGTATATATATATACACACGTATATATATATATATATATATATATATATATATATATATCAATCTATGTTTTCCAACCCAGTGTAATCTTACTTTAAAATCATTAAGCAATGCTCTATTTAAGATAATGCTAAAGAAAATTTCTTGTTGAAGCAAGTAATTCATTCTTTAAAGAAGGAAATAGTAACATTATTCATTTATATAAATCCCAATTTTATTGTAAGAGGTTTGCTTAAAACAAGGAAACTTTTTGTTAATATATATATATATCAACTAATGAAAGTAAAATTTAAACCATACCTTATGAGCTTGAATCTGCCTTAGTTTTTCTTTGCTTGCCAATATATGTATCCCCAGGGTAAGCCTGAATAAATGATTTAGACTTGGACACTTGATTTTCAGGATGATAGCAGATATTTTATAGATATGACCATGATGGATTCCCTGTTTCTATAAATAGACCCACCAAGCACCTGGTCACCCAAATCTGCCACCTGGAAACCAATTTTCACTTTACTTTCTCCTCCATCTCCTTCATCCTATACCATATTATTTGCCACTAAGTTCTGCTGATTTAATATCCAAACATTGCTCTGTCCTTTTGTTTATCCCCCTTGACTTCAGGAAAAATTCTTATCATTACTGAATAGACTATTCAGTCTATTTAGTATCATATATATATATATATATATATATATATATAATCTAATTTGCTGGTCTCTATTCCCTACATCTCTCCATGTTGCAGCAAAATTTTTTTTTGTCTAAATTATAAATGTGGATAGGCTACTCACTCGTTTAAGACACATGAAGAGTTCCATTCTATTCAGAATATATTAAAGACCAAAATCCTTATGTGGCATGTAAAACCCTTCACAGTCTGTTCCCTACCCCTCATCTACATTCATGCTTTGTTTCAGTTTAACGACCTTTTGTTCATAAAACATGTCATACTTTCTGATTCCTCTACGCCTTAGCACATGCAGTTACCTCTGGCTGCAATTTCTTTCTTCTATTCCTTTACCAGGTGAGGCACTGCTTTTCCATCATGACGCTGTCTAAAGGTTAACTCCTGAATGAGTTCCTCTTTGTCATGTGTGGGCAGAGTTAGGGGCTTCTTTCTGCTTTCCTTGCATGTTGCAAATGCATCTCTTATGGCACAGGACTACAAGTTCCTTTAGCAACTGGACTGAGTTTTCTTTATATTACCAGTTCCAGCCTAGCAAATTACTTGTCACACAACACTCAATAAGTCATTTGATTTTTGAAGTGAATGATTATATATTCATAGCCTACTTTAAATCACTAAGCTGTTTCATGGCTCTAATTTTTTAACTCTTCAAGAAATGGATGAACTTCTCAGTAATCTTTAATCTGCTGTAGGTCCTTACAATATAATACCTGACAAACACTAAATAATAAATAAATATTTTTTAAATGAATGAATTACTAAATGTGGTTTCAGAACCCTGCAAGCAAAAGAAACCTGTTAGATTTCTCCTTTTGTGACTATTTCTCTTGTACCATTCCTTGTGGATTTAATAACTTTTAAGAATCTTACACAAGTTTTGTAAAATCATGTTTTACTGATTTAATTACTGTATCTTTTGAATAAGCAGCACTGACCTCAAACAGATATACTATTTTAATGTCAAAAGCTGTTACTATTCAGCTCTTGCTCTTTTCTAATTTTTACCATTTGAAGAGTAACAGATTTAAAGTCAGGATACAAATTTTTTTTCCCAACTTGAAGTTATCATAAGTATTATCACAGTGAATATTACAATATGTAATTTGATTTAGAGATATATTCTCTACATGGGAAAACTCTACAAGACTATCAAAGACTACTAAATAATAATAGCCCCCCCAAAAAAGACAAGAAAATATAACAATTTGTGTTCAAAAGGTCTCTGCTGAAAACATCATGACAATATTTGTTGTTTCCTTACATATTTTAACATTTACCTATTGTTTGCAATGTTTTCCGATAGATGCCATGGTGGATTCGAAGATAAGGGTTTAGTCTCTGACTTTCAAAAGTTACCAATGTATTAGGAAAATTTGGATAGGATGGTGACTATTTTGAAAGGCTGTATGTTAAACATGTATTAGAAGATAAATCAAGGATAATGGCCAGTGAGAGCAAAGAAACTAATTTTTGTGGTAGGAAATCATGGTGGCATTGAAATTTGATCATATCTTGAAAACCGAATAGGATTTCAATTTTTGGTTATAAACAGATTTTCATGGCTGAAGGTATATTGTGACTGCCCAGAGTATAGAAATGCTTTCTGTTAATGTATGAGGGTCTTGTGTCCATCACACCCAATCCCCCGACCCACCACATCTCCTAAGAGACTCACATCTCCTAAGAGAAGTTCTGTTTTTGTTTTTTGGGTTTTTTTTTGTTTGTTTTTTAATAAGCCTGTATAGTCCTTTTAAATTTTTATTATTATTATTATTTTTTAATTTATTTTTGGCTGCGTTGGGTCTTCGTTGCTGCGAGTGGGCTTTTTCTAGTTGCTGTGAGCAGGGGCTGCTCTTCATTGCGGTGCGCAGGCTTCTTATTGCAGTGGGTTCTCTTGTTGCGGAGCATGGGCTCTAGGCCCGCGGACTTTAGTAGTTGAGGCACACGGGCCCTAGAACATGCGGGCTTCAGTAGTTGTGGTTCGTGGCCTCTAGAGTGCAGGTAGGCTCCGTAGTTGTGGCGCACGGGCTTAGCTGCTCCGCAGCATGTGGGATCTTCCCGGACCAGGGATCGAGCCCGTGTTCCCTGCATTGGCAGGCGGATTCTTAACCACTGAGCCACCAGGGAAGTCCTGTCTTTGGAGTTTTTTTGTTTTTTTCTGAAGAAAATGCTGGACAACACCAGAAAAATATCTTGCTATTACATAGCTTATCTTAATTAGAGATGCTACATAATAAGAAGATGAGGAACAATGGAGAGTAGAGAGAGAAAGATATGCTTCATGGACTAAAGTGGAGAGGGTTGTTGGAGTTTGGCATACAGGAAACTCCAGAGCAGTTGTGAGTACCAGAAAACCAGGTATTAGTGAGAGAAGTTGAGATGGGTTTGTATGGATTAGAAATTGGACCTCCTCTAATAATCCTAAAGACATGCAAGTAGAGTGGATTTCCATTAAGACTTATTTTTAGTTGTTGGAATGAGCTTCCATAAATATGACTCTGTATATTTATTTTTATTATTTAGCTTTTTGCATGAGGGCCTGGCTTTTATTAGGCTTATACATTCATAGACCTAGAGAGGCACTTGGTATATTTTAGATAATGACAGATGGTTTAATTTTATTGGAATGATGAGATTATGAAAATGAAGAATGAAAGTTATGGCTGGAAATATAATGTGCGTTTATGTGTGTTTGTTTGGAGACGGGATCTGGTCAGCGTGTGGTTGACCCTGAGTGCCGCAATACCAAGACTGCGTTTCATTGAGGATGCAATAGAGAGCCACTGAAGAACTCTGTTCAGATAGTGAGGTGAACATTGTTAGGCCTAGGAAGCATTCATCTGGCAGTTATGTGCTCATGAGGTGGAGGGTACACGCTGAAAATAGGAAAGCGAATTACCTTTTAGGGGGCTGTTAAAATATTATTTCAGAAGTATCCAAACTTTTTTTGATTGTTCATTCCTTTCATTAAAAAATTGGAGCACATACTACCACATGTTTTTTAAAATAAATTATATATATTAATAACTTATAAACATTATAAAATATTAACAAAAATAGAAATACAAATGCCCAAGTGTATTGCCATGTTAACCCTTGAGTATACTCAGTGCATTTTGAATACTGCTGGTGTAGAGAGAAGATGACAAGGATCTTCACTATCATTGAGGGGGTAGAAATGTCCAGGATGGAGACAATGTAAAGGTTTTGATATTTGACCACCTGGATTTTGGGCATAAAGGAGAAACGTGGAAAAGATAGCTCTCACATTTCAGACTTGTTAAACAGGTAGGATAATAGTTTAAGTAATAGAAACATGTTGTTTAGTTTCATAAAATTATTTTGAGGAAAATGTGAAAAAACTGATTCTGATGACATAAATTTGGACCGATGGTGAATAATAAAATAGAACAATCTGGCAGAAAATTAAAATTTTAGCATTGGAACCCCGAAGTGAGATTGTGGCTGGAAATGCAAATTTGTAAGTTCTTACAATAAACGTAGTAGGTAAAGCTAGGATAGAGTTACATACAGAAAAAATAACTGAGGGAAGAAGGCAAATTTGTGAAGACCATTTCCATTTATGGAGCAGTTTTTGGTTTAAGGGTCTAAGTAAGGAGAAAAGTATAATAATGTAAAGAACCAAGGGAGAAGATGCATTCCTAGGGAAGATAGATTTTTTTTTTTTTTAAATAGGGCTGGTGTGTTCGACAACATCAAAGATTGCAGGGAAATGTATACACGAGAAGAAAGAGAAGTCTACTGGATTAGGAATTAAAAGGTAGCTTTGGTGTGATTACAAAGCTGTAATCTCTTGTAAATCATGGAACAGAAGATATGTCAAAAATCTCAAGAGGGTACAGACTTAATTTTCTGAAAAGGAAAAGAATATTCTATTAAACGTGGAATTGAAAATGGACACATTTCTAGAAAATTATCATTAAACATCACCTTTAATTATAGACAATATTTATATATTAAGGCAATTTAAATAAAATTTAAGCTATAGGTATGTCATTCTAACATAACTTTTAATTGTTCTCTTATTTGTATTTTAAGTTGTTAAAAGAATATAAATATGTAAAAATAAATTTATACATTTATTAGTATTTTATTATCTGATTTTATGTTTTTATGTTCATAATTCCCCATGTTTTAATAGTCATTGTAATTACTGTTTTAATGGTTGTCTGAGAATTCATAGAGACATACTATAATTCTTCCTGAGTCTTGAAGTGATTTTCTATGCATGAGAGTAAAGGACCATCTGTCAAGAGGGACTGCTGAGGGGAAATGTTAATTTTGCTTATTTTCTTTGGATACATTGAGATTTGGTTTCTACCTCAAGCTTGCAGTATTTGTTTTCTCTGCTGGGACTTGTTTATTTTCCAGTTACGTTGGATGAAATAACATTTTTCCCTAAAGTCCTTTATGATTTATTTCTGCACATGATTGAAACACTGCATTTAGAACTTTATAATCACATACTAACATTTTGTTTAAAAGCAACAAAATGCATTTCAAAAACAAATTCTAACACATTTAAAGATGTTGTTTTTTGATCCACCCCTGCATTTTTGCATATGTGGAAAATTTCCATATTAGTGCTCCTCATGCTGTTTGATTTTGAGATGGATATCAAATTATGTGCCTAGAAATAGAATTTCATAGACTCTTAAAACTGTGATAGAACTTGTAGGGTTATTTACTTTTTCTGACTTAGAAATCAGTCACATGAGAATCTAGTACCAATAAACATCAACAAAGGAGAGATTCTCTCTCAAAATATTGATGTCTCCATTCAAGATACTGATAAGTGTGTATAAATATGTTTGCATTAAAGTTTTTAGTTCATATTGATTCTGATTGCTGTAACATATCAAGCTGACCACACCGATGAAGGAAATCACCAGACTATTGGTGCATGATATAGTTTTTTAAGATCACGTAAGAATAACTTTACTCTTAAGAAACTGATGACAGAAATCTTCTTTGTTATAATTCAAACTCATTTCCTCTTGTTTGATTTTCAAGGGGTAACTTCCTCAGTTTGTTCATGTGTGTTGTGTGTAATAGAATCATAAATTGTGCTAGTAAAAAAAAAAAAGATAAAATCTATCACTTCTTTTTGATCCATCAGTCCTGCCCCTTTGTTATAGTGGTAGAATGAATAGTCAAAATGCCATCATCGATTAAGCATTGTGTATGGGTGTATGTGTCTTTACGTGTACATAAACAACTTAAAAATAGATGTTTAAGAAAGCATACATCTGTAGTTTCTGCCTTTAAAGGACTTACAAGTTCACTTAGAGATAACATACAAAGGCAAGTACCTAGATACAAACTGGACAATCTGGTTCAAATCACATAAGAGCTTGAGGCACTGAGTAGGACATAGGGGCTTGGAGATCAAGGGAAGGCTTTGTAGAAGCAAGTGTGGTTCTCATTTTGGAAGGGATGCGATATGCATATAAACACATAGGAAACAGGAGGAGAGGGAGAGAGGGAAAAAGAAGAGAAGGAGAGAGGAAATGCTGAGGAAGAGATTACTTGTCTACCATGTTCCATACCCTGTGTTCCATGATTTATAGAGTTTTCTTATCCAAGTATGAGACAAATAAGAGGTTAACGTGTTTTTATTTAACAAATTGTGCTGAATTTTTTCCTGGTCATTATATGTATTGTGTGTGTGTTTGTGTGTGTGTGTTCAAGTAGCTTACAGTTAACTTTTCTTCTGGTTTTTTCTTTCTTTTTTTTCCTTTTTTTTTTAAATACACAAGTAGGATCACAAGTTTGCAACTCATGGTTTAAAACTCTATGGCTCTCCTTTGGATTTCAGAACTTGGCAACTTAACAGATTCCTTAAATATTTAAAGGCCAATATTCCTTAAATATTTAAATCCCAATTCTTATTACATAAGCAAACTTTTCTATAAATAAAATTTGTAAGATAATCATGTATATAATAGCATGTCAATAATCTTCCCCCTTCACTCATGAGAGATGAAGATACCAGGAAAACATTGTCTAGGTATTTCACTAAGGCAGTGGGAAAGCCTATAAGAACACCTTTTAATTTTTGAAGACTCTCCAAGTTTCTACCTAAAATATTTTTTTAAAGAGTTTTTTGTATGGTTGCTGTTTTTTATGGTTTATGTTGTATATTTCCAGGAGCAAAGGATTCTTGACTGTTAATTAGTATGATGTTTCATGATTGCCTTATAAAGTATGTTGAAGGCAAGGTCAGTTAACAATGTGATTTTCTAACTCCCACAGACCGTCTCTGATTATTGAAGAACATCAGGTGAGAGAGGCACAGACTGTAGTTGCCAATATGGTGCTGGAACTAGTCAGTTTGTTTTAAATAGACAATAGAATCATGTAAAAAACAAAGACATTCTTTTTTGGTTGCTTGTTTGTTTTTATAAGTAGATAATATTTAAAAAGAGATAAAAGAGAACTAGAATCACATGAGAGCTAAGGAGAGCTTGAGAAGGTTGGATAGAATTTCAAAAAGTTTACGGAAGAGGTGGAATCTGTTCATTTTGCAGGGAATGTTGGAGAATGTCTTTAAACATTCTTGAATTAATTGCCATTGAACATGGGAATCTCTGGTGGAATTTTTGCTATTTAAAGCTAAGGATAGGGAGGAGCTTCAAGATGGCGGGAGAGGAAGACATGGAGATCACCTTCCTCCCCACAAATACATCAGAAATACATCTACATGTGGAAGGACTCCTACAGAACACCTACTGAACACTGGCAGAAGACCTCAGACTTCCCAAAAGGCAAGAAACTCCCCACGTACCTGGGTAGGGCAAAAGAAAAAAGAAAAAACAGAGACAAAAGAATAGGGATGGGACCTGCACCTCAGGGAGGGAGCTGTGAAGGAGGAAAGGTTTCCACACATTAGGAAGCCCCTTCGTGGGCAGAGACTGCGGGTGGCAGAGTTGGGGAGAAGGACACTACATAATGATCAAGGGATCAATCCAAGAAGAAGATGTAACCATTGGAAATACTTATGCACCCAACATAGGAGCACCTCAATACAAAAGGCAAATACTAAGAGCCATAAAAAGGGAAATCAACAGTAACACAATCATAGTAAGGAACTTCAACACCCCACTTTCACCAATGGACAGATCATCCAAAATGAAAATAAATAAAGAAACACAAGCTTTAAATGATACATTAAACAAGATTGACTTAATTGATATTTATAGGACATTCCATCCAAAAACAACAGAATACAAATTTTTCTCGAGTGCTCATGGAACATTCTCCAGGATAGATCATATCTTGGGTCACAAATCAAGCCTTGGTAAATTTAAGAAAATGGAAATTATATCAAGTATCTTTTCCAATCACAGCGCTATGAGACTAGATATCAGTTACAGCAAAAAATCTGTAAAAAATACAAACTCATGGAGGCTAAACAACACACTACTTAATAACCAGGAGATCACTGAAGAAATCAAAGAGAAATCAAAAAATACCTAGGAACAAATGACAATGAAAACACAACGACCCAAAACCTATGGGCTGCAACAAAAGCAGTTCTAAGAGGGAAGTTTATAGCTATACAAGCCTACCTTAAGAAAGAAGAAACATCTCAAATAAGCAACCTAACCTTACAACTAAAGCAATTAAAGAAAGAAGAACAAAAAAACTCAAAAGTTAGCAGAAGGAAAGAATTCACAAAGATCAGATCAGAAATAAATGAAAAAGAAATGAAGGAAACAATAGCAAAGATCAATAAAACTAAAAGCTGGTTCTTTGAGAAGATAAAAAAATAGATAAACCATTAGCCAGACTCATCAAGAAAAAAAGGGAGAAGACTCAAATCAATAGAATTGGAAATGAAAAAGGAGAAGTAACAACTGACACTGCAGAAATACAAAGGATTATGAGAGATTACTACAAGGAACTATGTGCCAATAAAATGGACAACCTGGAAGAAATGGACAAATTCTTAGAAATGTACAACCTTCCGAGACTGAACCAGGAAGAAATAGAAAATATGAACAGACCAACACAAGCACTGAAATTGAGAGTGTGATTAAAATCTTCCAACAAACAAAAGCCCAGGACCAGATGGCTTCACCTGTGAATTCTATCAAACATTTAGAGAAGAGGTAACACCTATCCTTCTCAAACTCTTCCAAAATATAGCAGAGGGAGGAACACTCCCCAACTCTTTCTACGAGGCCACCATCACTTTGATACCAAAACCAGACAAAGATATCACAACGAATGAAAACTACAGGTCAATATCACTGATGACATAGATGCAAAAATTCTCAACAAAATACTAGCAAACATAATCCAACAGCACATTAAAAGGATCATACATTATGATCAAGTGGGTTTTATCCCAGGAATGCAAGGATTCTTCAATATATGCAAATCAATCAATGTGCTACACCATATTAACAAATTGAAGAAGAAAAACCATATGATCATCTCAATAGATGCAGAGAAAGCTTTCGACAAAATTCAACACCCATTTATGATAAAAACCCTGCAGAAAGTAGGCATAGAGGAAACTTTTCTCAACATAATAAAGGCCATATATGACAAACCCACAGCCAACATCATGCTCAATGGTGAAAAACTGAAACCATTTCCACTAAGATCAGGAACAAGACAAGGTTGCCCACTCACAGCACTATTATTCAACATAGTTTTGGAAGTTTTAGCCACAGCAATCAGAGAAGAAAAAGAAAAAAAAAGGAATCCAAATCGGAAAAGAGGAAGTAAAGCTGTCACTGTTTGCAGATGACGTGATACTATACATAGAGAATGCTAAAGGTGCTACCAGAAAACTACTAGAGCTAATCAATGCATTTGGTAAAGTAGCAGGATACAAAATTATTGCACAGAAATCTCTTGCATTCCTATACACTAATGATGAAAAATCTGAAAGAGAAATTAAGAAAACACTCCCATTTACCATTGGAACAAAAATAATAAAATATCTAGGAATAAACCTACCTAAGGAGATAAAAGACCTGTATGCAGAATATTGTAAAACACTGATGAAAGAAATTAAAGATGATACCAACAGATGGAGAGATATACCATGTTCTTGGATTGGAAGAATCAACATTGTGAAAATGACTCTACTACCCAAAGCAATCTACAGATTCAATGAAATCCCTATCAAACTACCAATGGCAGTTTTCACAGAACTAGAACAAAAAATTTCACAATTTGTATGGAAACACAAAAGACCCCGAATAGCCAAAGCAATCTTGAGAAAGAAAAACGGAGCTGGAGGAGTCAGGCTCCCTGACTTCAGACTATACTACAAAGCTACAATAATCAAGACAGTATGGTACTGGCACAGAAATATAGATCAATGGAACAGGATAGAAAGCCCAGAGATAAACCCACACACATATGGTCACCTTATCTTTGGTAAAGAAGGCAAGAATATACAGTGGAGAAAAGACAACCTCTTCAATAATTGGTGCTGGGAAAACTGGACAGGTACATGTAAAAGTATGAAATTGAAACACTCCCTAACACCATACAGAAATATAAAGATTAAAGACCTCAATGTAAGGCCAGACACCATCAAAGTCTTAGAGGAAAACATAGGCAGAACACTCTGTGACATAAATCACAGCAAGATCCTTTTTGACCCACCTCCTAGAGAAATGGAAATAAAAACAAAATAAACAAATGGGACCTAACAAAACTTAAAAGCTTTTGCACAGCAAAGTAAACCACAAACAGGATGAAAAGACAACCCTCAGAATGGGAGAAAATATTTGCAAATATTTGCATCTAACAAAGGATTAATCTCCAAACATACAAGCAACTCATGCAGCTCAATATCAAAAAAACAAACAATGCAATCCAAAAATGGGCAGCAGACCTAAATAGACATTTCTCCAAAGAAGATACACAGATTGCCAACAAACACATGAAAGAATGCTCAGCAGCATTAATCATTAGAGAAATGCAAATCAAAACTACAATGAGATATCATCTCACACTGGTCAGAATGGCCATCATCAAAAAATCTACAAACAATAAATGATGGAGAGGGTGTGGAGAAAAGGGCACCCTCTTGCACTCTTGGTGAGAATTGATAAATTGATACAGCCACTATGGAGAACAGTATGGAGTTTCCTTAAAAAACTAAAAATAGAACTACCATACAACTCAGCAATCCCACTACTGGGCATATACCCTGAGAAAACCATAATTCAAAAAGAGTCATGTACCAAAATGTTCATTGCAGCTCTATTTACAATAGCCAGGACATGGAAGCAACCTAAGTGTCCATCAACAGATGAATGGATAAAGAAGATGTGGCACATGTATACAATGGAATATTACTCAGCCATAAAAAAGAACGAAATTGAGTAATTTGTTGAGACGTGGATGGATCTAGAGACTGTCATACGGAATGAAGTAAGTCAGAAAGATAAAAACAAATACTGTATGCTAACACATATATATGGAATCTAAGAGAAAAAAAAAGAAAATGGTCAGAAGAACCTAGGGGCAAGACGGGAGTAAAGATGCAGACCTAGTAGAGAATGGACTTGAGGATACGGAGGGGGAAGGGTAAGCTGGGAAAAAGTGAGAGAGTGGCATGGACATATATACACTACCAAAAATAAAATAGATAGCTAGTGGGAAGCAGCTGCATACCACAGGGAGGTCAGCTAGGTCCTTTGTGACCACCTAGAGTGGTGGGATTGGGATGGTGGGAGGGAGGGAGATGCAAGAGGGAAGAGCTATGGGGACATATGTATATGTATAACTGATTCACTTTGTTATAAAGCAGAAACTGAGACCATTGTAAAGCAATTATACTCTAGTAAAGTTGTTAAAAATTTTTTTAAAAATTAAAAAAAAAGATAAAGCTAAAGTATAGCACCCTTTTTTCTCTTGTGTCGTTATTATATCTCTACTGATATGTGAAGTCTATCTACCTCTATAATCTGCAAAATGCCCTAGTAGTTGACAGTCAAGTTTTCAATAAGGAATGACTTATCCTGGGAACCTGTGTACTTAGCTTTCATTTTCTTACTTTATATATAGTTTTCACACTGTCATTTAGACAAATGTCATCTGAATATTATTATTTGTTCTAAAAGTCTTTGCTTTTCAGTCTAGTGCTAATTTGCTTTCATAGTAGTTTTCAAAAAATGAATCTTCATTGCAGTTTTACACTTTAAATTGTAATTCCAGTGATTTTTCTATTTGTAATGCTCTCTTCCATTATTCCTAAGAAAATCCCGAGAACCTTGCTTCCTTGATATTCCAAACAAATATTTTGAAAAACTCTTTGAATGTTCATACAGAAACTATAATTTTCGGCGACAGAAAAATTTTCAAAGCTCCTGAAAGATTTTCTATTTATTATACTTTCCAGAGAGGGAAGCAGTAACTTATTGATATTTTCATAAAATAAAATCATGAGGGTTGAACATTGGTCTGTTTCCCTTTCTTTCACTTGTACTGGGATGAGAGTATTTGTTTAAAATCTGTCACTACTTGTCTGTTTACTGTTGTGACCTGGGTGACCTCATATATATGATTAAATAGAAATCCTATTTAATTCTACTTTTGAGACTTCTAAAAAGCATAGATAAATTTTTTTCTATTTAAGTTATATTTCTTATCCAAAATATTAACATATTAAAATGCAAACCATCTCACCAATTTTTTATAGTTAATACTTATTAGGTAAGTTGCAGTCCTGAGATAGGGATAATTACTTTTATAAGCACATGGATTAAAGGAATTTAAATAAGACATGTTAAATCTTAAGCAGTCACAAGAATGGTCACAGTGACTTGTTTCTTGATTATCCCAAGGCTTGTTGCTTGAATTTTAATCATTACAGCACCTTTCCATATGAATCATATTTGATTTCTGCAGTTAAGCATCTGTTTAGTCTCTTATGATTTTCTTATGATTTTAACACAATCCCCTATCATAAAAGACAGATTAACAGGAGAAAAACAAAAGAAGTTTAATAACATGTACCTGTATACCATATATATACCTCCTGTATACATGGGAGGAACTGAAGAAAACTGAGTAATTGTCCAAAATGGTCCAAGCCACCACCTTAAAGACCATCTCCATCTAAAGGCAAGAGAAAATGTTGAGGGGAGGAGTGTGGAGCCAGTTATTGGTGGTTATCAGATAAAGCAAAGTAAACCATGGCACAGTTGTTTTGTAGATTTAAGTCCATGCCTTCTCCATTGGTAAGACTTTCTAGAGTTTTAGTCATCCTCCTCTTTCTGGGACCAAGAGAGAGACACTCTTACAATGGAGTTTTCCCTTATAAATATAAATGTCCCTTACAGAGGGTAACTTCTATTCCAGTTTTCAGAGCTTTTCCTGTGTGCTATTTCCTGAAAATAATCAGCCCAAGATAAACCTTACGCCAAAGAGGTATATTTTTGGGTGGTATATTTTGCTCCCCTTTAGATTCATACTGGAGATTACACCATTGGTTGTCCTGCCTCTCAGGCCTTCGGATTCATACTATACCATTGGCTTTCCTGAGTTTCCAGTTTGCTGACTGCAGTTCCTGGAATAAGTATATTCACTCTCCTATTGGTTCTGTTTCTCTGGAGAACCCAGACTGACATGTAATCATTTTCTTTAGACTATTTTCCTAAACAGTTTAGTCAGAGTACAGTTAGGTAAACCCAAATCCAAACACTTCCATCTCCCTACATCCATTTGCACATCTTTTATCACCAGGTTTCCCTCAGTATAAAACATGTCACATGACATGTCACATGTCAAGAGAAGGGTTAAAGACATATAGCATCTTCATGGGTGGTCCTGATCCCTCATCTATGCTCTAAATCATCACTGGAACATTGCTATCAATATTTAAAGTGTACACAACTAAACATATTTTCATCCCTTCCTCCTCCCCTTTTCTAAGTTACTTGTTTAAGATGGATATATAAACATCTTTGGAAGACATGAATTGGTAATACACAATCAATTCTCATAATACATGGATTTTATATATTTGCAAATTTGCCTACTCACTAAAATATATTTGTAACCCCCAAATCAGTACTCACAGCACTTTCTTGATCATTTGAAAACAGGTGTGGGTATGTGGAGAGTGGCAAACAATTTGGGTCACCCAACAAATGCACATGTTCCTGGCTGAGGTTGAACAAAAAGATACTCTGCCTTGTCTCATTTTCATATTGAAACTGAGCAGCATCTTGCGGGGCCCTCCTGGGTACCAGCCCCTCCATATCCTTGCTTCTTGTTTCTAGAAAGAGCTTTTGTATGCTAGGCCTTCCCCAAGTTTCAAAGAGCAGACTCAAAGAGTTAATGATTAGAGAAGTGGAAAATGCATGAACAAAGGAAATCAGTCAAGTAAGAAAAGTAATAATAGCTTGAACAATAGCATCACAGGCCTCCTAATTCTTCCTGAAGGGATAAGGATAACAATCTGATGCATACCTTTGAGTTGTTCTGCAGAAACTAAGATCCCTATCCAGTGGAGGATGTTGACTACATGCTGACCACAAGCACATAGACCCCAGACTGGTTGGAACCAGAAGATTAATAATAAGATTCCCAAAACATCACCCTGTTAACTCACTGCCAGCCAGTCAGAAGAATGTGCATGAGCTGATCACACACCCTGCAATCCTCACCCCTAATGTTGCCTTTAAAAACTCTGCCTGAAAGCCATTGGGGAGTTCGGGTCTTTTGAACATTAGCTGCCTATTCTTCTTGCTTGGCCTCTGCAAATAAACACTGTACTTTCCCTTCACCACAACTTGTTATCAGTAGATTGGCTTTGTTGCATGTCTGGTGAGTGAACCTGAGTTAGGTTCAGTAACAGTATTGTAAACAAATGTTCTTTTGTGGTCTGTTTAGTGCCATGTTTTGTTTTTTCTTTTGCATTTTTGTGCTTTTTGTTGATTTCACTGTTTAAAATGGCCCCCAAGCATAGTTCTGAAGTACTCTCTAATGTTTTTAAGTACAGGAAGGCTGTGATGTACTTTATGGAGAATGTCAGTGTGTTACATAAGTTTTATTCACGCCTGAGTCCTACTCCTGTTGGCCATGGGTTCAATCAACTGTATGTGTATATATATATATATATATATATATATATATATATATATATACACATACATATATGTGCATACATATGTATATATATTAAATAAGGTGTTTTTAAACAGAAACTCGCATAAAACAAGGTTGGTTGATGAAAGCGTTGTTACTAGAGGCTCACAGGAACCTAATCCTGTATTTCCCCTAAGAGTAGTGGTTCAGTATCTGTGAATTCCATGTTCATGGCAACTTTATAGAACATAATTACCATGAATAATGAGAATTGACTATACGGGGTCCAGAATAAGAAGAAAAAAAAAATTAACTTTTATCCAGCCTCTCATTGCAATTCTTAGGTTTGTTGTGTTGGATTTAACTTCTAGGATACAGTTTCTCCATTTGTATAATAAGAATGATAATTCTTGTCTGAAAAATGTTTTTTTTTTTTTTTTTTTTTTTTTTTTTTTTGCGTTACACGGGCCTCTCACTGCTGTGGCCTCTCCCGTTGCGGAGCACAGGCTCCGGACGCGCAGGCTCAGTGGCCATGGCTCACGGGCCCAGCCGCTCCGCGGCATGTGGGATCCTCCCAGACCGGGGCACGAACCCGCGTCCCCTGCATCGGCAGGCGGACTCTCAACCACTGCGCCACCAGGGAGGCCCTGAAAAATGTTTTAAAGATTAAATGAGGTAATATGTATGAAATTGCTTTGTAAACTGAAATGCTGTAACAGGAACAGTAAGTATAATTTATTTAAGGAGTGGAAAATATGCTAGGGATTTTATAATTACTACTTTTACCAATGTTTAATAAGGGTATTCAAGTTTTCCTTGATTTAATAAGACTACAAATCACATTGCTCAGCTGTTAAAACAGTTTACAGCTGAAATTCAAATTTCATTTTAACTAGAAGCATTGTCTCTTCTCTATGTTTTTCAACTTGTTAAAATATATTACATTATATGGGAGCAAAACTGAATATTAAAGAATACTGTGGGCTTGCATGTATTTGTGTCTTTTGTTTTCTCTGGGCTGCCTCTGCTTAATTTACTAAAACGTAAATCTTTCCTACACTTAGTGCTGTAAAACCAATTTAGCAGAGGAAGAATGAAGCTGAATTCTGTTCTGCCTCATGCATCACCAAGAAAATTGCTAGGCCAGTTAAGTTTTGATTGCAGAATATTTATTTTTGGTGACAGATGTTGCTGATGTAAGAACCTATGCTATCAGAGCTTGAATTAGTCCTGGGTTGAGGTTGAAAAAGAAAACCAAAATGGAAAGTCTTAATGAAGGTAAATATGTAACATCAAGATGGCATTTTTGGTGTTAGATTTCTGACGATATTTGTGAGGTGAGTACAGTGTGACTACATTTGCATGCAGGCAATGACTTATGGGCAGAAAGGTAGACACAACCTTTTATGAAATCACATTCTCAAGGTTACAGTGAGGTTATGGAGCCTAAGAGAAGTAAGTTTCCTACATTTCAAGCACTTGTTTGGATCAAAGCAGGGTCTAGAGTGGAGACTATGGCTAGAAATCATGTGGTTTCTGAGAGGAAGGGACTGCTTTATTATCCCTAGGCTTACATCTATCAAAACACTTATCATAGCATATTATAATAATTGTTTTCTTTATCTTTGTGTCACAGTCATTCACAGGTGACTATTATGTGCAAAGGTGCTCACAAAGTGACCATCTTTGCACATAATAGATTTTCAATAAATACTGGGTGAAAAAAATCTGCATGAGACCTAATTCCCCTTCGCTGCACTGAATGCACATACAACTTCACACAAGAGAAAAGAGTCATTGGTATTCTTGTCTCCTAGGCAAGATCCTGCACAGTACTATGCATACTGGTTTTGTGGTCCCCAAATGAATGGCTGATTGAGCTATGTTAGGGAACTGTCAGAGGGAGTCCCACTGAGAAGGCCATGGGAGTAATTTTTTTATTACAACCCAACCTTCCCTCTTTAAAAATAGCAAAAGGCAAATTTGTTCAAACCCATAGCATGTACAACACTAAGAGTGAACAGCAATGAAAACTATGGACTCTGGGTGATAAAGATGTGTTAAAATAGGTCCATCAACTGTGATAAATATATCAGTCTGGTGGGAGATGTAGATAATGGGGGAGGCTATACAAGTGTGGGGAGAGTTTACGGGAAATCTCTGACCTTCTGCTTAATTTTGCTGTGAACCTAAAACTACTCTAAAAAATAAAGCCTGTTTAAAAAAAATAGAAATTTGTTGACCAAATGATCTTCAATTCTTGGTCTGCAGTTCTTGAACATGTGAAAAGGTCACTAGAAATCCTGTTTCTTACTCATTCCGATGGTGAATCAAGGGATGGCTCCTATGAAGGAAATCAGTAAAGGAGAAAAATCAGTAAGTTAGCTTAATTGTTTTATCTGTCCCAATAGTACATTAGCTTTTTGTGTACGAAAATGAAGATTCAGTTTAAACAAGAGTTGCTCATGTTTGAATATAAATAAAAATTCAGTTCTTATTTTTTGAGATATATTAGAAGAAAGCATGATTGGAAATATCTAGTAAACCATATTTTAATTTTACAAAGTATATATATATATATATATATATATATTTTTTTTTTTTTTTTGCGGTATGTGGGCCTCTCACTGTTGTGGCCTCTCCCGTTGTGGAGCACAGGCTCCGGACGCGCAGGCTCAGCGGCCATGGCTCACGGGCCTAGCTGCTCCGCGGCATGTGGGATCTTCCCGGACCGGGGCACGAACCCGTGTCCCCTGCATCGGCAGGCGGACTCTCAACCACTGCGCCACCAGGGAAGCCCTACAAAGTATATTTTTAATAGGCATTTATACTTGTCCATTTCATGACCATATGGCAGGTAGCTTTGCCAACACCTTTTATTGCTTTTTCCTGGTAGAGGGCATTCACCCATTTGTTCCTGGAAATCCAAGTAAATGATTGTGAATCATGAACAGAAAGGACAATGAGTTGTTTCTCTGCCATAGACAATTTTTTGCCTTATACAGTGTTTTTTAATAGATACTTTCCCCTTGCTGAGATATGGGACAATTTTCTTGTGAATTTTGTTTGGAAGTGAACTTTTAAACATAGGTAATGAAAACACACACACGCACACTCCTGAGTTCAGGAGTCAATAGTCATAGCGATGAAAACTGGCCTCATGTTAAATGGTGTTGGACAGGGATAGGTGGTACCCTCCTTGGTGATTGCAGGCTGCAGGTCATTTCAGGAAGGCAAAATCACTGATGTGATGTAACACTTCTTGCCTAATGAGTGGCCAGGTCCCAGATGTCTGACAACTCTACATGTCTTTCATTTCCTTCAGCGTGTGAGAGGAAAGGAATAATGTGTAATTTAGTGAAGTGAAAAGCTGACACAGAGCCATCAGATGTTCCAGCTCAGACTCTTTTCCATAGGAAGCACCATGTTGAGTTGGTTCTAACTTCCCCTGAGGTTACTGATTTTATGTTGCCAGACAGACTAGTGACCTCAGCTCAGTAAAGCAAGCTCTTCCTGCACAGATAGAATGGCAAATCCTAATATTGAGGTATAATTACATTTTGTACACATTTCTTGTTTCCTACTATGAGGTGCTACTGATATAAATCCAAAGCCAGGAGTCATTTCCTGGGGCCTCATTAAAAGCTAGGATTTAGATTCACAATTAATCCCAGTTGCATATGCCTGTGGTTCTCTGATGATTTTTGTAATATCAATAAATGGTCACTGTGTACTGAAAAAAACAAATCTGTTTACTAAAGCTGCAGCTGATGGCAACTGTTTAATTGAACTGAGCTAATATGGCAGATATTTCAGAAGCAGCGCATTGGGAAAGAGTAGTTTTTGCATATTTAAATGGATGGACAAACTGATAACAAATACTGTATTACAATAATGTGGATAATTTCGTTTGTTATTTTCAATTATAAAAAAAAACTTCTTCACTGCACAAAATATTCTGGCTTTGCTAGCTTTGTGTGTGTGTGTGCACGTGCATGTGTGTGTGTATGTGACCTGTTAGTCTATGTAGCTTCTCTTATCCCTTCATTCACTTATAAAAGCTGCTAATTCATCAGCACAGAGTAGATACAATCTACACACCAAATGAGTTAGGGGCAAAGAAGCAGTTGATTTCAGATGTCAAGTAACTTATTAGCAATGTTTTATATAGCTTTGTTTTTTAAGGGATTGTGTAGGTTCCTTCTTCATTGTATTGATGCTTGAGAAAAAAATTAAGGGGAAGTGAATGGTTGTTAAATATTTGGTGTACATAGCAACAGCATGATGCGGGTGGGTATTTAAAAAGGCACATCAGATGAATGCCAGGCAGGTGAGGTACAAGCTTAAGTATCATCTGGTTGCTGTCAAAGGAGAAAAGATGTCCAACATTTTGCTTGTTTTCCCCCTGGATTTCTATTCCATCTTTTCTCCCTCTCTCTAAGAGAATGAATTTAAATAGAAATGCTTGCTCTAGCTGACTGGAAATTCAGGAAAATCGGAAATAAATATTTTAAAACTGGTATCCAGATGCAGAAAACAGAAATAGCCATGACCCCCTGTCAAGGGAAAATTCTTCCCAACCCAGAAAAACTCTCCACAAAGGTAGAAGAGAAAGAAAGGAATTTTTTTAATTGAATAAGCATTTAACTAGACCTTGATGTGCATCACAGGCAACTGGCTAAGAGATTACAGATGGAAAGAGACTTTACCCTTTTACATAGCCAGGCAGATACATGCTAATGCATACGTACTCTCAAGATAAACAATAATTAGTCCTCAAGGAAGAGGACTTGACAGCACCATTTGTCACATATCATTCATCCTAGATTCACCTGGTAACTGGGGTGACCATCTCTGTTAGCTAATTGACTTTAATCAAAGGAAAGATAGATGTTTCATAGCTTTATGACAAGCTTGGAGCAAGGTGCCCACTGAGTTAGGCTCCTACATCCACAGAAACTGGGAGGCAGGGGCGCTATGTCCCTTGATGTTTACATTTCAAAGATGGTTCCCAGGTCCTTGAGAAACTCATTCCTGGGTGTTAGTGCTCTCAAGAGGCTTATGTAGCTTTTAAAGAGATTTACATGTATTTCAAAAAAAAAAAAACCCAGAAAAAGGAATTACAAGTTTTCTAAAGTAAATGCTCTAAGGAAAGGAGGGAGGGGAGAGTCTCTTATTTTCAGAAAGAAAAATTAAGCCTGTCTCTCACTTTTTTTTTTTTAAGTTTGTATTTGCTCTTACAATCTCCTCCCTGTATAACTATAAAGAAGCGACATAATTTTCTAATGATCTCCATTACTGTTTCTGCCTACCTCTGGGCAAGTTGCAGTTGTCTAAATATCCACCAAGTTCATAGTCAAGTGGTTTGGGCCATTAGCTAGTATCAAAGTCTTATTATGAGGCACCCATTAAAAGGTATAGAAACAACCAGTGTTTATTATATATGGCTCTGTTTTAAGTCTTGAGGACAAACCCATTCTGTAGGCTATTTCTCCTTTTTGCGTTGGTTCTAAATCAATAATTACACAATTATAGTCAACTATATCTCTAGGCATTCACATTTGTTTACTTATCTATGCTGGGACTGATCAGAACTTGTCATCCCCAAATTAATAGAGTAACATTAGACCTGTCTTTTGCAGTCACTGTCTGTAAATTCCAGATTTCTGTTTTTCTACTAATGAGGTGTCTTCCCTTTTCTATATTTTTCCAATCAAACTAGTTAACAAAACATTTTTGCTTGAAATTTGGGGCTTGAGTACCTGGATGCACATTAATTACATTTACTTTGTTAGTATCAAAATTTGCTAATGAAAATGATCCCACTTTTACTCTGTCAATAACAATTAGATTGTTGGACTTGTAAATCCAGATCCTGTTTATATGGAGAGTACAATTTAGAGCTGATTAGAAATGAGGTCGTGGGGAACCATTACTGGGGGTAGAAAAAGAAGGAGAAATGCAACAAATACCATGTGTTTTTTTTTCCTATTAAAATGTGATTCTTAAAGTAACTGAAATAACCCTACTTTGTAGATATGTTACCTTGAGGAAGTTGTTAATCTTATGAATCCAGTTTTATTACCCATAATATGGGAATCATAATGCCTATATCATAAGATTATAATAATGATGAATTGAGATAATGTACGTAGGTGCTAAGAACAGATTCTGACATAAACTGAATGGTGACTAAAGAGATTACTAGTGTAAGGTGAACCCCTCTACCTATGGTTTTGAATCTTCCCATCAAGTCCAGGACAATGGTCCATCAGTTTTCCCTCCTTTTGCTCATACCAACATGTTTCCTAGTAGTATTTTTCCTTCAGTCTTCAAATATATTTACATCTCCTCCATCACAAAAGAAATATATGTAATACATAAATATATAATAAATATATCTATGTATATATAATAGTCTGACCTGTTTTTAAAAATTCACATTAGTGAAGTATAATTTATGCATAATAAAATGCACTCATTTTAAGCACAGCTTAGTTTTTATGATAAACACTTATGCCTATAGGCATATATGGTGTAACCACCACCATATTCAAGATTTACATTACCACAAAAAGTCACTCATGCCCATCTGCAGTCAGTTCTCATCTCAACTTTTGCCAGAGACAATACCAAATATCTGCTTCTGTCTCTAGAGTAGCCCTGCCTTTTTAAAATTTTCACATAAATGGAGTCACATAATATATACTGTTTTGTGTCTTTTTCTTAGTATAATATTTTTGAGATTCATCCATACAGTTGTGTGTATAGTTAGCATGCTCCCTTTTATTACTACTATTCCATTATATTGTTATATCATAATTTGTTTATCCATTGAATTGTTGTTGTATATTTGGGTTGTTTCCAAGTTGGGCTATTATGAACAAAACTGCTATAAATATTCTTATACAAGTGTTTCTGTGGATGTGTATTTCTTTGGGGGAAATAGGAGTAGAATTGCTGTAACATAACAAGATACCATACATTTAAATTTATAGGAACAATCAAAATATTTCTCCAAGTTGTAACACTAAATGTTCCCATAATGTTCCCATAATGGGTTCCTCAACAACACTTGCTATCATCAGTCCTTTTTATTCATTCTAATTGATGTGTCCTGGAAAACACATTGTGGCTTTAATATGTATTTCTTAGTGTTTCTGAGACTTGGCACTTTCTGCTTTATTTTTGCTTGAAGAATAAAGCACTCATCTCTTGCCTGGTTGGGGAGTAGTATTAGTTGTCTGTGGGGGATGAGAGAAGGGAGCTGGGTAACCTAACTTCTATGTAGACTTCAAACTGAGGTTACCCACATTCATTCCCTGCCGTTTCTGTGGCTCAAACCCTGAGCCTTTCAGGAGGCTTTCTGCAGCCCGGACAGCTTGCTTCATCTGGTCATCCTCTTCGATGGGCACTTATGGCTCAGCTTTACTCTGCATTACATCAGTTACCCCTCAACCATCTGCTTTCTGTTGTCCAAAACGTTGTCTTTGTCTTTGAGTTAATTTATTTAAAGATTTCTTTAGAGGAAGCAGGGAAAAGCACATTCAGTTCTCCACATTTATAGGCAATCTATTTCCTTTACTTTTCACCTTACTTTCTCATTTCTTTTTTCACTGTTTCATACAAAAGTTATCAACGACAAAGCTAATAATCTCTTTCAGATTACTTTTAGTTGATTTTAACCTATCTTAACCAAACTTCCTTTTCTTCACCAAAACTTCTTTTGTCCTCGATGTCCATGGTCCAAGTCTGTATGTTTCCTCAAACTTCTTTTTCATTCCATTTTTGTCCCGCTGGCTGGTTCCCCTTTCTCCTTCAACCTTTAAATTAAGTAAAAGGCCAAGAATAGGGAGATGTCAGCATATTTTTATTTCCAGCGGCTCTATGATACAAGTCATTTCAGTAGAACTCTGGGAGGATGTGGCATTGGTACTCTTCAATAGCAGCCTAGTTCTCTAAGGCAAGAGAGTTACTGCTCTATATGCATTGTTGCCTGAGCTCTGCAAGATAAACCGAAGAGGGAAGCTTCATGATAATTCTCTCTAAGGTTCTCTGGTTTCTTTGATTCCAGGAAATTGTCTCATATATAATGTGTTGACAGTAAGAAAATTGACTATTTCAAGCAAGATCTAAACCTGGGGATAAGAAAAAAGGCAAAATGGGTCTATCTTTTTTTCATTTCCTTTCAGGAGAGCATAATTTTAAAACTCTCCCCAGCTAGAAAAAGATCCGGGTCACATCAATCTCATAAAATTCTGCTCAGTTTCGCTTTGAACCTAAAACTGCTCCAAAATTAAAGTTTATTTAAAAACGAATAACCAGAAACTACTGAAAGAATGATACTATAACTGAAAAATATGCTTTAGGGAATAATGAAGCAATTAGATTCCCAGTCAATTTTTAAAAGACCTAGTGTGTCACAGAAAAAAATTTATGATTGTCTTAAAATGCGTTTTCTTAATTCTTTCTTTGTTTGAAAATTGGGAAAATTACTGAGGCATAAGACAAATCTAAACTAATCTCAAAACAGTTTTGAATCTGTATTGCTTAGCAACGTGTTTGTGTGGTTTGATAATTTCAGAGAAATTGTAATGTTTTTTAATTAATTAATTAATTAATTAATTAATTTACTTTTTTGGCTATGTTGGGTCTTCGTTTCTGTGAGAGGACTTTCTCTAGCTGTGGCAAGCAGGGGCCACTCTTCATCGCGGTGCGCGGGCCTCTCACTATCGTGGCCTCTCTTCTTGTGGAGCACAGGCTCCAGACACGCAGGCTCAGTAGTTGTGGCTCACGGGCCTAGTTGCTCTGCGGCATGTGGGATCTTCCCAGACCAGAGCTCGAACCCGTGTCCCCTGCATTAGCAGGCAGATTCTCAACTACTGCACCACCAGGGAAGCCCCAGAGAAATTGTAATGTTTTTTAGTTTTTACCCACCAGTCCTTTTTTTCCATTGTTGGACTATTAAATACGAAGATCCAGTTAATTTGTATTTATAGTAAGATTTTCTGACTGACACTAAGTGTAAAGCATAATGATTTTTTTTTTTTTTTTTTTTTGCGGTACGCGGGCCTCTCACTGTTGTGGCCTCTCCCGTTGCGGAGCACAGGCTCCGGACGCACAGGCTCAGCGGCCATGGCTCACGGGCCCAGCTGCTCCGCGGCATGTGGGATCTTCCTGGACCAGGGCACGAACCCGTGTCTCCTGCATCGGCAGGCGGACTCTCAACCACTGCACCACCAGGGAAGCCCAACATAATGATTCTTTAATATTTCTTACCATAGATGTCAAATGACCAAGTCATAACAAGCTATGCTGTACTTAGGAAGAACAAATTGTTCTACAGAAAATGCAGGGAGCCCAGAATGCTCAAGAGCCTGGAGATGGTATATAAAAGCTTTCACCTTTAGATCTCAATCATGGGTGGTAGTGTTTATTAGAAATTAACTGATGGTCTCTGACTTATGCTCTTTCCAAAAGGAGGGTAAAAACTATTATTATTTTAATAATAATGTACTAGTCTTTAGCATGAAAGCTCTGGTTTTTAGAGTTTGCAGTAAAGGAAAATATATCAATGCAGTTTTCTATATCATACATAGTAGTACTCCAATTTTTATGTAGCTGCATTTCTAAATAAGACATTCTTGTCTACAAAGTATGAGACTTAATAATTAGAGTAATTTTATATGTTTATCTAGCAGAACCAATTTTCCTGATCAGGGATCATTTCCTATGAGGACTTCCCTTTATGTTGTGGTTTTTCCACTTCTTATCACCTGCAGGGAGATTATAATGCTGTCACGTTAAAGAAAATGGTCTCATTTCCTCTGTAAAATATTTTTTGTAACCATGTATATATTTTTGACTTACGAATAAATAAGTGAAGTGTTTTACATAAAGTTATCTTTCAGTTAGCTCTTCATAAATATTCCTGTTTTCCTAAACATAACATATCCGGTGTAGCTTCAGTACTGCACTGTATTATTATTAATAGTAATTTTTATTTTATTTTTATTTTTTACAACAAATGAATCTGGGCTTAGTGAATAGTAATGATGATGAATAAACTTTTGTTGGGATAGAAGTCTCCATTTATAAGAAATATGTCCAGGAACACTGCCAGACAGACTGAAGCTCAATCTTGTTAGAATACCTACGATCCAAAGGTAAATAGGGTAGGGAGGTGGGGGGATAGGAGGTGGTATGGAGGGTGAGGAAAAGGAGGGCATGCAGAAATCCTGTCCAGACTTCCCTTTTCATTACCAGCTTGCATCTCCATTTCGTCCCATCTAGTTGTTTATCAGCCTCTACTTTCATTTCTTATCTCCTTCTTAAGATAAATCGCCTCATCCTTACCCCTAAGTGTCCTCTTTAAAACTCTTTTAATTGGCCCTCCTGTCCCAAGATACCAGAACTGCAAACACCTATTGCTTTTGCCCTTCACAATAAACTAAGGATATTAAATATGCTCAGTGTCCCTACTTTGGACCTTCTTTAGTATTTCCCTATTTTCTTGATTTTCTTTGTTTCTTTCATCCTTTTTTCTGTAGCACTTGACAGTGTTTACTTCTCCACTTTCAAACTTTAATATACCACTGTTGTATTCTTTCCTGCTTCTCTACTTACTTCTTTAAGGACTCTTTTTCAGTGAACTTAGCCTTTTTTTTTTTTCTGTACATGTCCTCTAAATGTACGTGTTTAAATAGTTACTTTTCTTGGCCCTCTTTCTTTATTACTCTCCTTTCCAATTAAATCAAAAAACACTTCTGAAAGCCTACATCATATTAAGTACTATGTTATCGGAGACAATTCACATAACCCTGTCTTCCAAGAGTCACAATCCTGTGAGGGAGACAGACAAGTCATTAAAGCATTATAATATAGTGCAATACTGTTCTGTCTGGAAGATAGAACTTTACTTAGGTATGGCTATCCAGGAGGAGACCTTTATCCCATCTGTATTGCAGTGGACTTCTAAAAAGAATGATATCACGATATTATGATTTTTAAGAAGAAAGGTATTTTTAGTTTTCATCCTGTTTCTGGCACAGAGCTCCTAAAACAAATTTCCTGAGATGAGATCAAGAAAGGTGTTTTGTTATGTTAATGAGGTGTCTTTTGGAAAGCACCTAAGGATGGGAGCTAGTTGCCAGGGGAACCAACCAGTTGATTTAAGGTTGAAACTTTCAGTCCCACCTCCTAACCTCTGGAGAGGGGAGAGGGGGTGGAGATTGAGTTCAATATCCATTGGCCAATGATTTAGTCAGTCATGCCTCCATAAAACCCCAAAAGGATGTGTTTCTGAGAGTTTCTGGGCTGGGGAACACGTGGGGATTTGGGAAGAGTGGCCCGCTCAGAGAAGGCATGGGAGTTCCAAGTCCTTTCCCATGTATCTTGCTCTATGAAAGTTTTCCATCTGGTTGTTCCTGAGTTACATCCTTCTATAATAAACTGGTAATCTAGTAAGTAAAATGTTTCTCTGAGTTCTGTGAGCCGCTCTAGCAAATTAATAGAAACCAAGGAGGAGGTTGTGGGAACCTCCAATCTACAGCTTGTTAGTCAGAATCACAGCTCACAACCTGGATTTGTGATTGGCATCTGAAGTGTGTGGGCAGGAGGGGCCCAGTCTTGTAGGACTGAGCCCTTAACCTGTGCATCTGATGCTATCACTGGGTAAATAGTACCAGAAATGAGTTAAATTGTAGGACACCCAGCTGGTGTCAGAAAATTGCTTGGTGTGGTAGCCTCCCCCTTCCTCCTTTGGAAATTGGGTGCAGGATCCTAACTGAGTGATCTGAAGTTTTAATTGGTAATAGAATTATTTTATGCCTGAACCTTGTTTTAAAGGCCCAAGGAAGAGTTGGCCAGGTGGAAATAAAGAGGGGCGTGGACTGACATGATGTTCCAGGAAGAGGAAATGATTTCTTCACTGGCTAAGTGGATTTGTGAAAAAAGTATGATATCTGTTGAACTATAGTGGGTTCCTATGATTGGTACATAGAACAAGTCTGGGGAAGAGAAGAAAAATGGGAGTAGAGTTAGAAGGAAGCCAGTTTATGAAAATTCTCGTATGGCATCCTAAAACGGGTCAGATTAAAGCTATTACCTTTCAACCTTGATCTGAGGAACATTTCTTTCTTTTTTGTGAAAACACACTCACCAGTTAATAAGGAGAGACCCACTAAGTAAACAGAATTTGCTGAATTTAATGCTTTTCTGCAGGTCTATTTCATGAAATTGCTGAAGTTTCCTACAACAATCAAGTCATTACTAATTCAATTCTTTTGATTCCCTCCATTCCATACATACATTTAGGATAAAAAAAATAAAGAGCAGTAAGATCCCACATAGCATGTGAACTATTTTGGGTAATCAGACTTATACAAATAAAAGTAAAAGGACTTAGTATATGTGCACAAGATTTATAAATGTCTCATTGAGTGTAGCAGCAAAAAAGAAAAAGAGAAACTCTCAATGTTTATCAATAACTGAAGGCTTGAATAAATGTGGTATTTTTTTTTATGGTCTGTCATACAACCGTTAAAAATCGTACATTAGATGTATCGAATTAGGGGGTTACCATGGTGTTTTGTTAATTGAAAAGAGAATGGGCTGGCAATGCCCTTATCATTACCATGCCCTCCTTACCCAGGTTTTGGGATGACCCAAATTCAGGAATGACCTGAAGTGTCTTTCCATTCTTGTTTTGGTTGGAGATTTCTTCTTTCCCCATGTTGGATCTCATTTATCTCATTAATGATGGCTTTTTCCACACCAATAATTTGTGTTGGTATTTTATCCTTTCTTACTGCTATTAGGGTTGCTGAACTAATTTTGTAAAATGCCTGGTCTCTTCACCTGAAAGTTTTCTGCATTTAGTTTTTAAAGTACACATTTTTTCCCTTTGATTTTATCAGCTTCCAACTACCACATTATTATTTCTCTAAATGATATATGATTTGCATCTGCACAGATACACATAATGCCAAAACCCTGGAGGTGTGATTATCCTGAAGCACAGATTAACATTTGCATCAGTCGACTGCAAGAGTGCCTCATGCAAAACACTTTTTTAGTGTTTCTGCCCTGGAAGGAGTTTAATAAATACCCCTAGATATAGATAGGGAAGAATAATTTCTGAAATAAGAACCATCTGTAAGATTCTCCTATTATTCAGATGCCTTTCTTTTGACTGTTTTCACTTCTTCATCACCATTATGTTACAGAGTGAGAAGTTACAATTATTTTACCTGTGTTTTTGTTGTTTGCGTCTTTAAATAGACATCATTTAATATTTTATGGAAATTGCTCAAATTAAGTAGCAATGAAAAAAGCCTGTTTTCTAAAATTGTGCATAGTATTAAGGATCTTTTAGATGTGATTTTCAAAATTCTTGTACTTTTCTTTCCTCTAAACTTTCCTACAGAATGTTGTATATGTGACCTTGAGCCTGTGAGTGTGTAGGTAGGAAAATGCCTTTCAGTCTCAGGATTCAGAGTGTGGCTCTGCCAGACTTGGGCTTTCTTCATCCTTTCTTCCCACACATTTTTCTCTTTTTTTTTGCGGTACGCGGGCCTCTCACTGTTGTGGACTCTCCCGTTGCGGAGCACAGGCTCTGGACGCGCAGGCGCAGCGGCCATGGCTCACGGGCCCAGCCGCTCCGCGGCATGTGGGATCCTCCCGGACCAGGGCACGAACCCGTGTCCCCTGCATCGGCAGGTGGACTCTCAACCACTGCGCCACCAGGGAAGCCCAGAATTATAATTTTAAATAGGGTTTCCATGGTAAATGTCACTGAGCAGTTGACATTTAATACAAAAAAAAAGTTAGGTCATCCTTTTACTCAAAGACTACCTGCTAGTCCCATAAAGCTGTATGTAAAGTACCATTACACTTTTCAAGAAGCCTGAATGTTGGGGGATTTTTCTTTCAGCCAGTACTACCTCTGCCTACTTTAGCCCTGATTAGTGTCAACACTAGTGACCAGACACATAGTCCCAGCCCTCCTTTGGGGTTGAATTAATGAGACAAGTTCTGGTAATCTTTTGGAAACTTCCTCACTCTTCAGAGTAAGCTCTGAAAACAACTAGTGCTTAACTGGGCAAAATGAAATTTTAGGTGATTATGTGAATATTCTGCTGCAGTCTTCCTAATTAAATCCATCCTGCTTGGCCTGGCCACATGATTTGACTTCTGCTCAGTGCCCTGAGGGATGGATTACCTGATTTACATTCTGGCACCCATGTGATGCAGAGGGCCACACTAGCTGAGAAGCATCTGTCACCATTTATAGCTTCGTTCCCTTGCTATTTCTCTTGATTCCTTTAAGAGTAAACTAATATTTTGTGAATATAATATTGTATACAAACTTGGGAAGATTTTTTTCTCCCTGTACCATAACATTGTCAGCTGTATTTAATAAATTCTGGTGACCTTGAGAGTATATTTTTTTCTCCTTTGGCACCCATCAGGAATAGAAAGATTCCAAGAAAATGTTGTATCCATAAGAGGCAGTTTGAATGTAACTAAACAGACAGATGTTTCAGGAACATGCTTTTCTTAATCAAATATGGTCTGTGATGCACAGAATATCGGAAGGCTTGAAAAAAGCCCAAACTACAGAAGCCTCATGGAGCTGAAATACAAGCGTACCACGGCTTGTTAACAGGGCTTAACGGCTTGTATACTCTTTCACCCTGTTACATGCCTAATAAAGTAATAAAAATGTATGAGGGATAAAAAAAGGTTCTGATTTATGAGACACAGAAATCTCTGCTGTGACTTAGAATAGCTTTTGGAGTTACAACTACATTTTTATATGTAATTTAAAGTGCAACTAACAGTTTGTAGAGAGCTAGTGTACATGTGTGCAAGTTTTATTTAAATGTATTTACCTTTCACTGTTATTATTATATATGCACAGACTTTTTATCAAGGATAAGGTTTTGTTTCTAAATTAATTTTTCAGTAAAATGACTAACTGTTCTATTAATATGTCTCTAAATTCACTCACACTCACACACACACACACACCAAGAAAACAACCAAAAATATTTAGAGTTTTAAATTGAAGTCTTTTGTTAACATGCCTTGTTATTTAGCCCTGCTTGTGAGAACAAGCAATATGTTTATTAATAAGATGAGAACACTTTCCAAATGTTGACACTATTATCAAACTCTTAAAAATAACTTACATGCATTTCATAAAAATTTGTATCATAAACTTCTGGGTAGTCATTGCATGTCCACGAATGTTGCCACTGTATTAGGTTTGTCATATTAAATTAATAAAGGACAGGAAAGTTACTGCTTAATTGTTTTTCTGAAGTGGGGAGAATGGATCACAGGGGCTGACTTACTTCCTGCTGCGGGATGATCCATTATAACTATTCTGGTCAAAATCCATTTCTTTAATCATTGAAGAGTTACACATAAAATAGTAGTTGAATATGAATGAAGCAAAATACTTTTTCTCCTCTATTTTCCTTTTATTTTTAGTATTCACAAACATGTAGGAAAAACCTTAAGTAGGTAAATCATGTGTTTTTTTTTCAAATTGCAATTTTATTGCAAATAATAATGTTATTATTGAATTCATATCATATATGTAATCATCTTTTCTTCTTTCTTCTAAATAACAGGGTTTTCAAAATTATTACAACTAGTTCAAGTTTGTATATTCAGATCTTGAAAGAATCAGAGACTTGTGTTAAAAATATTTTGTTTTAACTTTAACTACTATCCGTCTGCTTTTATTTTTTTAAAGAAACTACTGTAAATTTCATGGTGGACTGATTATCTCACTATAAATTAAAAATTTTAGAAATGAGTATTTTTATGAACTTGTTATTTTTCATGATTATGAACATAATGCATGGTCACTGGAAAATAAAAACAAAACTATAAAGTAGGAAGACCCATAATCAAATAAAATTATATCTATCATCTAGGAATAACCACGGTTGAAGTTTTTTATATATACATTCAGACTTTTCTAATATACCTCTATATTTTAGATATATATTAATATCAGTATAACTCTTATTTATTAACATATATTCAATGACATGTAATTTATATATATGTATTTACATGTAAACATAAGTGCCTATATATTACAGAAAAGATTTATAGCACAGATAATTTTATAACCAATCTTTGCTTATGGAAGTTAGGAATAAGAAATATGATTTGAGTCTTCATGAGTACGTAGAGAAGGCAGCCCTGCCATTAGCTTAACCTTTTATTTTATTCTTTACAAAAAATCCTTTCCATATAAATACAGTAAAACAAAATAAATGATTATATTTATTTATTTATTGTTTGAAAAGTAATGTCTTTATTAGTCTTTGAGGAATACGATTTTACCAACTGTATTGATTACATGCTAATAATCAAAACAGAGACTCAGTATCCATTCCACAAGAATTAAATTTACCGACACAGTTGTTCAATACGAGTTTCAGGAAAAGAAATCTTAAACAGAGAAAATGTTTTTGATAGAGAACGTATGGAAAAATGATTCATAGAGAATAAACAAGCAAGACTTTAAAAAGGTAAAGGATAGTGCCACTATTTTTAATTAAACTGAGACATGAAAAATTAAATATACCTGCATTTAAATTAGGGAGAAAGAAAGGATAACAATAAATGAGCAGTGCCCATAATGTATTCTATGATCATCACAGGAACAGTGTTAACCAGGCATCTGGGCCTGGTGAGACAATTTTTTCTCTGCTTCGAGGATCAGCCTGCCAAGCAGACGGCATGGACGTAGATTGTGATGGTTTACTTTATGTGTCGACTTGACTGGCCATGGGCGCCCAGCTTAAACGTTATTGCTGTGTGTGTCCTTGAGGATGTTTCGAGATGAGATGAGCATTGGAATCTCAGTGAAGCAGACTGACCTTCCCTGTGTGTGTGGGCGTCCTCCCATCCATCCAAGACCCAAACAGAATGAAAGGTGGAGGAAGGCAGGAGGAATTTGCTTTTTCTTCCTGCCTCACTGCTGAGCTGAAACATCTCATCTCATCTGATCTGGCCTGGCTCCCCTGTTTCCAGGCCCTCACACTCAGACTGAATCACACCACCGGCTTTCCTGGGCCTCCAGCTTGCAGACGGCAGATCTGGGGGCCTCTCAGCCTCCATAATCACATCAGCCAATTCCTCATAATAAATCTCTGCAGATAGATGATAGATAGATAGATGATAGACAGATGATAGATAGACAGATAGATAGATAGATAGATGATAGGCAGATAGAGATAGATATAGTTAGATGGATAATCTACTGTTTCTCTGGAGAATGCTCACTGAGACACAGATAGACTAACAGTCTCCCCAAGTGCGGAAGAGAAACTCCATTAAATTCTTACAATCCAACCACTTGTTTTCCATGACCACTATCAATCTGCTTACACACCTTATTTTATCATCTTTTTCATCTCAATATACTTTTATTACAATTTCACTACCAGTCGATGTTTACAGATTGATTTACACTGAATGTATTCAGGTAAGCTGTTCCTTAACCACATATGGGAAAGCAGAATAACCACGTGGATGGGCTGCCTCCAAATCCAACTTTTCCCTATAGATTGAAATATCATTAGTGGAATTTAGACGCTAATGACCTTTACTTCTAAAGAGCCTGGATGTCCTTGATCTCATCTTCTTGAACTTTGACTTTTATTATCACATCTGCACCTGTCTTCCTGGGGTTGGCAGCACTGTCACGAAACACCAAAACTAAATATGAACATTTTTTAGTTCCATTGTATGCCTAGAACAGAGGCTTATATGGTAGGTGATTAAATATTTACTGTAAGAAAGTAGATTTTAAAATATACATTATTTAAGTTTTATTTTTACAAGAAACAAACAAAAAAGAAAATGAAAAAGCTAAAGAAATTATATATAAAGAAATTACATATAAGGAAATTATAGGAATAGCTTCTATCTCTACCGTTGGCTGGTTCAGAAGCTCAAAAGGGCCTTATGTTATAACATATCGGGTAAGTCCTCCCCCTCAGACCTTGATAGCCTCCGGCAGTGTTGTAAAATATTCAGTGTTACGTGAAACCTCTTTTCAACTTTCAAAGCCGTCAACTCCTTTATGTCAGCTTCCACTACAAAATAATGGTCTTTGGTTTCCTTCATTTCTTCATCAATAAATCTGTGATAGAGACTTCTGGCTACAGAACTCATAGACTTTTTTGGTTGATGTAGGATCTTATATTTACTAACTACTGCCTTGTTGATTTCTTTTTAAAAAAATTTGTTTATTTATTTTTGTCTCTGTTGGGTCTTCATCGTTGGGTCTTCATTGCTGCGCGTGGGCTTTCTCTAGTTGTGGTGAGCAGGAGCTACTCTTTGTTGCAGTGCGTGGGCTTCTCATTGCAGTGCCTTCTCTTGTTGCATAGCACGGGCTCTAGGCACGTGGGCTTCCGTAGTTGTGGCACGCAGGCTCTAGAGCACAGGATCAGTAGTTGTGGCACACGGGCTTAGTTGCTCCATGGCATGTGGGATCTTCCTGAACCAGGGATCAAACCTGTGACCCCTGCATTGGCAGACGGATTCTAACCACTGCGCCACCAGGGAAGTCCCTGCCTTGTTGATTTTTTTAATAACATCATTAATTTGACTATAGGTTAGGTGGGATTTCATGTACACAAGAATGCCATTAAACTCATCAGAAGTTATAAATGACATTTCTTTAATATTTCTTTGCTCTTTAGGGGGCTTCTTTGTGGGTGCAGTTTCCTCATCTTTGACTGGTTGTTCAGGGTCAAGATCTGATCCATTACAAAGTTCTGGGTTACTTGAGGCAAATGGGAAGGAATATTTTCTTTGAGATGTTCAACATCTTTACAGTCTTCTCCAAGAGGTTCAAAGAGTTCCTTGAGTGAATTGTTGGTTTGTTCTTAATACTGAATTTCCAATTCCAATTTATTTAGAAGTTCATTTACTGCAATGATCTCATCTCCTATTTTAATACAGTCCACAATTTCTCAATGATGGAGTTTTTTTTTTTAATATTTCCAATCTTTTCATTAATATGAGAGGATAATTGTACCAGAAATGAGGAGGCCATCCTTTAAGCCTCTAGTGCGGGTCCGGGAGCAAAGGGCCCACTCAGTGGTGTCACGTGGCACCGAGACCCCTCCAGTCTGCGCCGCAAGCCCAGGATCAGGAGACCCGACTCAGGGAGCGAAATTCAAACTGTCCCTGGGACTCGGTGCAGAGCAAGCGCACATCAGCACCCCAGGCAGGCTGCTCAGGGGTCGCGCGCATTTCCGCCTCTTTTTCAAAATAAACAATTATATTTAAATAAATAAATCTGTGCTCCCTGTTTCACCCATTCTGCAATTCATATACGATCTCCATATTAAAGCCTTCTTTATTTTTTCCCTTTCCCTGAAAGATAACAGGGCCATGTCTTGTATTTATATCACACTCAGTGTTTGTGATGGGTGAGCACACGGTAGGTAGGTCCTTAATAATTAATTGATAATGGATCTTATACCTTTCTGGGATGGGGCATCAGTATTTATCTAGACATGTTGTCTTCAGGAGCAATGACATTTCTTTTACTTGTGAATCCCAATGTGCATTTAATGAATAAAATATTTAAGTCCTTCTGTGGCTTTGGAGAATGTTCTAGAATATCCTCTAAGAGTATATAGAAGAACTATGCTTTTTTGGCAAATTCTGAGTTTTGGGGGTTGGGAGAGGTGAGACCTATATATCCCCTTAGTCCTTTACTATCTTTATTTTAACTCAGTTATTTAAATTTTTTAAATTATATAAGTTACAGGTGTATAATATAGTGATTCACAATTTTTAAAGGTTATACTCCCTTTATAGTTATTATAAAATATTTTTTATATCCCCACCCCCTTGTTGTACAACATATCCTTGTAGCTTTTTTTTTTTGCGGTACGCAGGCCTCTCACTGTTGTGGCCTCTCCCATTGAGGAGCACAGGCTCCGGACGCACAGGCTCAGTGGCCATGGCTCACAGGCCCAGCCGCTCCATGGCATGTGGGATCACGAACCCGTGTCCCCTGCATCGGCAGGTGGACTCCCAACCACTGTGCCACCAGGGAAGCCCCTTGTAGCTTATTTTATACATAATAATTTGTACCTCTTAATCCCCTACTCCTATATTGCTACTACAATTATTCTTATATATTATCCCTACTTAGTTATTTTTTATCTTATAAAATTCTAGGTATCTAAAAGTAATGAATAATGCAGAGTCTTATATCATGCAAATCAGAAGCAATGCTTATTTTTAATTAGTTTATAGAATAGTGTGTAGATCCTGAAAATTTAAGTAATGAAAATGTGAAAGCTAAAACATTCTATTAATTAATGCAGATACATTTCTTCTATCTATAGCAAACACGGAAATCTTTTCTTTAAAATTTATTTTTATTTTACTTTAATCTTTTAATAGACTTTATTTTTTAGGGTAGTTTTAGGTTCACAGAGAAATTGAATGGAAGACACAGAGATTTCCTATATATCCTTTGTCCCCACATGCACACAGCCTCCCCACTATCAAAATCACATACCAGAGTGGTACACTTGTTACCGTCAATGAACTACATTGACACATCATTATGTTTAGCTTTGAAAAACTGCCAAAGTGCTTACCAAAGTGGCTGTACAATTATGCATTCCCATTAGCAATGAATGGGAGTTCCTGTTGCTCCACACACTTGCCAGCATTTGGTGTCATTAATCTTCTAAATTTTGGGCATTCTAATAGTTGTGTAGTGGTATCTCATTGTTTTAATTTATAAATTCATAATGACATATAATGTTAAACATCTTTTCATATGCTATTTTGTCACCTGTATATTGCCTTTGATGAAGTGTCTGGTCAAATTTTGGGGCTATTGTTCAATTTAATTGTTTTTCTTATTGCTGAATTTTAAGAGTTCTTTGTATATTTTGGATAATAGTCTTTGTCAGATAAATCTTCTGCCAATATGTTCTCCTGGTCTGTGTCTTATCTTCCCCTGTTGTTTACTTTTTCTTTTGTGAGTATTGACAGATTGTTTCTTTCAAGGAATCGGTCCATTTAATCTATGTTATCAAATATTTGAGCCAGAGCTGTTCATACTTTTTATTATTCTTTTAAAGTCCATAGGACCTCTAGTGATGACTCCTTTTTCATTTCCAATATTAGTAATTTGTATCTTCTCTCTTTTCTTCTTAGTTATCCTGGCTAGAGTCTCATCAAATTTATTAATCTTTTCAAACTAGCTTTTGTTTTTGTTGGTTTTTCTCTGTTGATGTCCTGTTTTCAATTTTATTGGTTTCTGTTCTAATTTTTATTCTTTATTTTAAATTTTTTTTAGTTTCCTAAGGTAGAAGCTTAGATTACTGATTTTAGATCTGTCTTCTTTCTTAGTATATGTATTCAGTGCTATGCATTTCTCTCTAAGCTCTGCTTTCCTTGCATCTCCCAGTAAGTTGTGTTTCCATTTTCATTTTGTTCAAAATATTTTTAAAATTTCTCTTGAGATTTCTTATTTGACTCATGTATTATTTAGAAGTGTGTTGTCCAACCCCCAACTATTTCGGGATTTTCCAGCTATTATTCTGTTGTTGATTTCTAGCATAATTCCATTGTGATTTGAGAGCAGACATTGTATAATTTCTGTTCTTTTAAACTTGTTAAGGTGTGTTTTATGTTCCAGAATGTGGTCTCAAGTGAGTTTGAGAAGAATGTCTGTTCTGCTGTGGTTGGATGAAATAGTCAATAAATGTCAATTATACCCAGTTGATTGATGGTACTATCAACTTAGTTTAACTAAGTCCTCATCGGTTTTCTGCCTGCTCGATCTGTCCATTTCTGATAGAGGGGTGTTGAAGTCTCCAACTCTCGTGGCAGATTCATCTGTTTCTCCTTGCAATTTATCAGTTTTTGCCTCACATATTTTGACACTCTCTGGTTAGGTGCAAACACATTAACAATTGTTATGTCTTCTTGGGGAACTGACCACTTTTTCATTATATAATGCCCCTGTTTATCCCTGACAAGTTTTTTCGCCCTGAAGTCTGCTCTGTGTGAAATTAACATAGCAGCTACTGCTTTCTTTTGATTAGTACAAGCATGGTATATCTTTCTCATTGATTTACTGTTAATCTTTATGTGTCTTCACTTTTAAAGTGGGTTTCTTATAGACAATATATAATTGGGTCTTGGTTTTTGTTTCACTCTGACAATCTCTGTCTTTTAATCAATATGATGAGACTATTGATGTTTAAAATGAGTATTGCTATAATTGGAGTAATATCTACCATATTTGTTACTGTTTTCTATTCATTGCCCTTATTCTTTGGCCCTATTTTTGGTCTTTCACTCTTTTTCTGCCATTTGTGGTTTGAATGGAGACTTTTACCTGATCTAATTTTCTCTTCTTCCTTAGCATATTAGTTATACTTGAAAAAAAAATTTTTTAGTGGTTGCCCAGAATTTGCAATAATTTACAACTAATCCAAGTATACTTTCTGACAGTATTATACTACCACCTCACAGATAGTGTGAGTGCCTTATAATAACAAAATAATCCTAATTCTTCCCTCCTGTCCCTTATTTTATTGCTGTCACTCATTTTACTTACACATAAGCAGACAGGTGCATATATATATATATATATATATATATATACACACACACACATATATACGTATGCATATATATTTGAATACATTGTTGCTATTATTATTTTAAACAAATGTTAGATCAATTAAGAATAAGAAAAGTACAAGTTTTAATTTTATTATATCTTTACTGATTCCTTCTCCAGTGCTCTTTTTGTCTTTATGTAGATTCAGGTTTCTGATCTATATCATTTTCCTTCTCTGTGAAGAACTTCTTTTCACATTTCTTTCAAGGCAGGTCTACAGGCAACAAATACTCTTAATTTTCATTTGTCTGAGAAAGTCTATTTCTCCTTCACTCTCGAAGGGTAATTTTGTAGGGTAAGGAATTCTAGGTAAATGTTTTGTTTTGCTTTGTTCTTTTCTTTATGCTTTAAGTAGTTCACTCAACTCTTCTTTCTTGTCATTGTTTTGCAGAAGTCAAGTGTAGTTATCTTTACTTTTGTATAGATAAGATGTCTTATCCTCTGGCTTCTTTCAAGATGTTTTCTTTATCTTTGCTCTTTTGCAGTTGGAATATATGCCTAGGTGTAGATTCTTTTTAATCTTTTAGTTTGGTGTCTAACATTAATTTTGGAATGTTCTGTCATGATTGCTCAAGTATTTCTTCTTTTTGTTCTTTTTTTCTCCTCCTGGAATTCCGATTAGGTCTACGTTATACTTTGGTAGTTGTCTCTTAGCAGAATGAGACCTGTGATGGACTTCTGATCTCTAGAACTGTATAGGAATAGATTTGTGTTATTTTTTTTTTTTTTTTTTTCTTTCTTTTTTTTTTTTTTTTTTTGCTGTATGCGGGCCTCTCACTGTTGTGGCCTCTCCCGTTGCGGAGCACAGGCTCCGGATGCGCAGGCCCAGCGGCCATGGCTCACGGGCCCAGCCGCTCCGCGGCATATGGGATCCTCCCAGACCGGGGCACGAACCCGTATCCCCTGCATCGGCAGGCGGACTCTCAACCACTGCGCCACCAGGGAGGCCCGATTTGTGTTATTTTAAGTCACTAAGTTTGTGATAATTTGCCACAGCAGCAATAGTATTTTGACAATTGCTCTTACCATACTTACATTTTTCTTCCTCTTTGATCCAGATTTTCCTTTTCTAACCTACTTTGCCTACATCTTTTATTTTAACTGACTTAAATGCTTCCCCAGAAAAAGATAATGCTGGTAATAAATGAACAAACAAAACAGTGCAGCATACTGTCCAAGATCAGATCATATAAAAGTTGTACTAAGGCAAACAATTTTAAAATGCTGCTTAATAAGTCAAGAATCTTATTTTAAATCGCTGAGACATTTTCAAGTAAGAAAAATGCCATAATGCTGTGTTGTTAATCAAAGATCTCTATGAAAACTTTAGTCAAGCTCTTCTCTGAAAAAGGTGAAGGAAGTGACTTGGTGAAGAGATAAAGAGGGTCTTCTAAATGTCATTCTCTGGAGAAGTTGCTCCACCTGGGCAAAACAATAATGAGGACTGATTACTCAGATGTAGATGAAATAAGAGGTAAGGAGACCATATGATTTATCATCCACACTCAGATACCTTTGAAAGTAAAAGGGGGCACTATTAATAATTAAGCCAGGTAACAAGCATAACAGTGGTGAACTGGGAAAACTGAGACCTATGATTCATCTAACTGAGGAGACTAACTTTACTGAAGGTAACTAATATGTCTTAAAAAGAGTGTGCAGGGCTTCCCTGGTGGCGCAGTGGTTGAGAGTCCGCCTGCTGATGCAGGGGACACGGGTTCGTGCCCCAGTCCGGGAAGATCCCACATGCCGCGGAGCGGCCAGGCCTGTGAGCCATGGCCACTGAGCCTTCGCCTCCGGAGCCTGTGCTCCGCAACGGGAGAGGCCACAACAGTGAGAGGCCCGTGTACCACAAAAAAAAAAAAAAAAAAAAAAGTGCAAATAATGAATATTCGGATTAGACATTGTAGTGTTTAAAAGTACAAGCTTTAAAGCCTGAGAATCTGGGTTCACTACTTACCATCATTAGTTCCCCATCTGTAGAATGGGGAGTAAAAGTGATTATTTCATTGTGATGTTATGATGATTGAATGACATAATGCACATGGAGTTTTTACATAGTGTCTGACCCAGAGCAAGTGCTCACGAAATATCATTTTCCCTCTTTCTCCTTGCTAATAGTGACATTATTTGCCAAATGTGGTAAAGTAATAAAATGAAAGTTTAAGTAGGAATGGTAAAGTTGGTTGTCAGTGGAGTTTGGGCAATAATAATATGTGTTTGATCTGTTACAGGAGTCTAAATTTAAAAGTAAGTTGCTAGGTGGTTGAGATATAAAACAAGACAATATATCTCCCCTTAAGAAATATAATTTCCGGGCTACCCTGGTGGTGCAGTGGTTGAGAGTCTGCCTGCCGATGCGGGGGATGCGGGTTCGTGCCCCGGTCCGGGAAGATCCCACATGCCGCGGAGCAGCTGGGCCTGTGAGCCATGGCCTCTGAGCCTGCGCGTCCGGAGCCTGTGCTCCGCAACGGGAGAGGCCACAACAGTGAGAGGCCTGCGTACCGCAAAAAAAAAAAAAGAAATATAATTTCCTCATCTTACAGTCACTGAGGGCCTAACACACACTAGTTACTGTGCTAATCACGGAGTACAACTTAGATGGATAAGATGTGGTATGTCTTTCTTAGTTGAAATTCTCAGTATAATATTTCTATATTTCAGATTTTTCTATTGGAGGGATCAGCAATGTGAACGTTACAAAAGGGTAAGACCGTTCTCTGCTGTAAGCTCTGATAGGACAGTTCCTGTGTCTATTTGCCACACTGCTGTGTGTGCAGAGTAGAGTGTGGTGTCTGGCTCACAGTAGTTGCTCCATAAGTAAGTGGTTGAATAAATTTAAAAGATATCAATTTCACTACAGAAATCTTATAATCACACTGAAAGGAAAACTATTTCTCTGCTAGTCACAACATTTCTGACATCAAATGTACGGTTTTCCACACCAAGCAATTCTGACATTAACTACCTAGAGTTAGTGCAGATCCCACAGGTTGAGGGATCAGTCCTACAAGACTACACCTCACTTCAGATGCCAGTCATACGTCGTGGGTCCCCAGGTTATTTACACTGCTTTCCAGCTTGGCTGCCGATCAAGGATTCCCATGGTCCCCTTCTCAGGTTTGATAATTTGCTATAATTTCTCACAGAACTCAGGGAAACACTTCTGTTTACAGGTTTATTACAAAGGATATAATAAAATATACAGATGAGCAGCCAGATGAAGAGGTACATAGGGCAAGGTCTGGAAGGGTCCTAAGCACAGCTTCTGTTCCTTTGGAGCAGAGTATTCTACCCTCCAGAAACGTGGGTGTGTTCATCAACTTGCAGGTTCTCTGAACCTCATAATTTAGGAATTTTTGTGGAGGCTTTATCATGTAGGCATAATCGATTATTAACTCAGTCTCCAGCCTCTCTCCCCTCCGTGGAGGATGGGAGTTGGGGCTGAAAGTTTTAAGCTTCTAATCATGGCTTGGTCCTTTCTGGTGACCATCCCCCATCTCCAAACTACATAGGGAACCCCAGTCACCACACATCTCCTTAGCGTGCAAAAAGACACTTATCACTCTGGAGATTCCAAGGGCCTTAGAAGTTATTTTATCAGGAACTGAGTTTAAAAGACCAAATGTTAGAACAAAAGATGCTTTTAGTACCCCTGTCACTCAGGCGATGACTAGGATATTAAGGGACTCTGTGTTAGGAACTGGGGGAAGGACCACTGTATATATTTCTTATTATTTCACACATACCTTTTTATTTCAGTATAGAATAATCAACACTCTATTGTTAAGATCCCATGCAAGGGACACTGAGAGTTGGCAACATTTTCTACAAGTTGATTTAAGAAGAAATACTATAAATACTATCACTAGAATTCTTTTATTTTAATGGAGAAATCACTCCAATAGAACAATTTATATATTCTATCCACAGGTATTAGTGAAAACATAGTCTTGACTCTTGGTGAATATTATTTATAATCCTTATAAAATAGCATATGGTTAAGTACTTGAGAATATTGTAAAAGAAGATTTCAGTGTTCACTTAAAGATGCAAGATTTCAGTCTCAGACCTGATTTTATATTTATTTATTTATTATATATATATATATATATATATATATATATATATATATATATAAAATTTATTTATTTATTTTTGTCTGCGTTGGGTCTTTGTTGCTGCACGCGGGCTTTCCCTAGTTGTGGCGAGCAGGGGCTACTCTTCATTGTGGTGTGCGGGCCTCTCACTGCGGTGGCTTCTCTTGTTGCGGAGCACAGGCTCTAGGCACTCAGGCTTCAGTAGTTGTGGCAAGTGGGCTCTAGAGCGCAGGCTCAGTAGTTGTGGTGCGTGGGCTTAGTTGCTCTGCGACATGTGGGATCTTCCTGGACCAGGGTTCGAACCCGCGTCACCTGCCTTGGCAGGCGGATGCTTAACCACTGTGCCACCAGGGAAGCCCCTGATTTTATATTTAAATCACATCACAGAGATGCTTAGAGATATAATAAATAATGAAGGGCTAATTCATTTTATAATGTTTTAATCTTTACCACCAAGATTAAATATAGGCCAATAGCAACTTATTTCTTATTTTTAAAAAGTAATAAAAAAATATATATAATTGAAATTCTTCACTACTTTTTATTAGAATAATGCTTTTTTCCTTTGATGTTACTTCAGGATAATAAAATTTGTGTGGTTTTGGTTTATACAATAAAATTCTTAATACTCCTGAAGGACATAAAGAGAGTACAGGAGATGGAGTCAGAGAGATGAGGATGAGATCATTAGAGATTTATGGGAAGTTGTGAGAACTTTGGCTTTTATTCTGAAATCAATGGGAAGTCATTGGAGAGTTTAAGCAGAGTGACAGAATCTTAAGTTTTAAAAAGATCATTCTGCATGCTGTGTTGTGAACAGATTATAGGAATGTAAGGTGTAAAACAGAGTGAACGGTTGTCACTTGACGTGAGATAGAAAGACTAGAGGTGATAAGAAGTGATCTTAATTTTGGATGTATTTTTAAGGTAAAACTGTCATTTTTTTTTCTTTTTGGAAAGATAGCTCTGAGGTATGAGAGAGGAGGCAGGGACCATTCCAAGGTGTTTGGACTAAGCAGTTGGATAGATGAAGTTGTCATTTACTACCAAAAGAAGTTTTTTTTTCAGGATTGTGTGGATATCAGAAGTTTAAGTTTCAGATGTCTATAAGACATCCAAGCAGAATGGAGATAGATGTATGAATTTGGAGTTTAGAAGATAGATCAGAATTAGAAGTATGTTTGTGAGTCATCAAGATACAGATATATTTAAAGCCATGGTACCAAATGATATCATCAAGGGAGTGTAAATTCAATCATAGAAGTAAGGTAGTTACCAGAGAGGGATTTAGGATTAAGAGAAGAATTTTGATTTGGGTTTGCTTTATAATTAGTATGATCCAGTAGAGAGGGAAAAAAACTTACCATGCAGTAGTGACAATTGCTGGAAACATATAAGAGACTGGGATCTAGTTCTCAAAGAGAAGTCTTGGCATTATACAGGATCAAGGTAGTTTGGTTGTTATACATCAAAACTAACAGTTGATATTTTGTGTCCTTTTAAATTTTAACCGTTTTGGTGGTGTATAATGGTGTCTAATTTTGCTTTCAATTTGCATTTCTCTGCTGTTTTTGAGGTTGAACACTTTTTCATATGTTAGTTGTCCATTTGGATTTTCTTTTTTCTAGTGAATCCATTCATAAAACTTTAAGGCAAATAAATAGGAAGGGGAAATCAGAGTATTAGAGGCTGTAGGACAACATCAGAGGATCTAACATGTGGGTAATTGAAGTTCCAGAGGAGAGGTGAGAGAGAACCAGGTAATTTGATCACATAAAAACTGAAAATTTCCCAAAATTTTTGAAAGATATTAACCCACATATCCAAAAAACTTAGTGAACCTGAAGCAAGGTAAATACAAATTTAACTGCACTTAGAGACATCATGTCACACATGTGAAGATGAAGGATAAAAAGAAAACAGAAGAAAAAATATGAGAGGCAGCCACATAAAAAAGATGTTCCCTTCAATGGAAAAGCAATAGGTGCTTACTTCTCATCAGAAACGGTGACATTGTAATATACAGTGCATACCAGAGGGTCTATTTCTTGAGGTTACAGAGGAAACCTTTTCATAATCAAAAGGATAACGGAGCCTTGACCAACAATTTCTACAGCAACTAGTCCAGGAGCCAAAACACAACCTCTGCAATAATCAGCCCAGAGCAATTGGGACTTCCCCAATGACTGCCAGCTTCCCTGTTTCCAAATCAGGATCATCCAGAGGGCCAAATACATTCCCTAGGAATCACATAAGAGGCCCCATTTTGAGTCATGCTACCTCCATCTTTCCCATGCCAATAGCCTTTACTCAAAATATAACTAAAGCCTTTTTGTTCACTATAAAGCCTTCCAGCTTCCCTGTCTGCCTTTGAGTTTGTGTCAAATGCAACTTGTATTAGTTTCCTATGGCTGTTATAACAAATAACCACAAATTTAGTGGCTTAACACAACACACATTTATTATTTTACAGTTCTGGAAGTCAGAAGTCCAAAATGGGTCTTATGGAGCTAAAATAAAGGTGTCAGCAGAGCGGTGGCCCTTCTAGAGATTCTAGGGAAGAATCCATTCCTTGTCTTGACCAGCTTTTACAGGCTGTCCACATTTCTTGACTTGTGGCTACATCACTCTGACCTCTGCTTCTGCTGTCCCATTTTTCCTGACTCTGACTCTCTTGCTTTTCTCTTATAAAGACCCTTGTGATTACATTCAGTCCACCTGTATTATCCAAGGTAATTTCCTCATCTCAAGATTCTTAAGTTAATCATATCTGCAAAGTCTGTTTTTCCATGTAAGGCAACATATTCATAGGTCCCAGGTATTAGGCATGGACATCTGTGATGGTTAATTTTATGTGTCAATTTGACTGGGCCACAGTGTCCCCAGACATGTGGTCGAACATTATTTTGTGTGTGTCTGTGAGAGAGTTTTTGGATGAGATTAACATTTGAATCAGGGGATTTACTAAAGTAGATTGCCCTTCCTAATGTGGATGTTCCTCATCCAATCAGTTGAAAACTGAATAGAACAAGAAGGATGAGTCAGAGGGAACTTCTCTTGTCTTACTACTCAGCTGGGACATCAGTCTTCTCCTTCATTTGGACTAGAACTTATGCCACTGGCTCTCCTGGGCCTCTAGCTTGGCAACCACAGATCTTGGGACTTCTCAGCTAATTTTGTATAATAAGCTCTTGTTTACTGAGATTCCTCATTATAATCTCTTTATATATATAAAGACACACACAGACACTACATATATAGTATAGCGTGTACTATATACATATAGTATCAGTTGTAGATATGTATGTATATATATCTATACACACACAGAGTCAATTCTAGTTATTCATGGTAGTTAAGTTCTGTAAAATTTTCATGAACATTGAATTAGCCAGCATGAAACTATTGTCCTCAGGGGAAACAGAGGGTTAGGCTCCTGTGAGCCTCTGGTCACAAAATTTTTATCAACCAAACAACATATAACCTTGTTTTATGTGTACTTCTGTTTATAGATACCTTATTTAATATGCATTTCTTACAAATAATTAATTCCATGTTTTTTGAATGATTTAAAGCCAGAGGGTTTGGAAGCCATTTGTGTTATATGGGTTAATTTGCCAAAATCCTTGTAAGTCTCATCAGCTTTGAAAATCTACTCTTCTATAGATCACTTAGTAGATGTTTTAAAATTTCTTCTGCAGTCTCCTGATCTGAGCCTGTTTTGCTTGCAAATTTAACATTTTCCTTACCATATCACCACTTGAAATGTGAGACAGCCAGCACTAGCAGAGAAGCATTTACCATTTTCCTGGGTAACATGACTATGATTTTCTTTGGCTTTGAGTCTCACAACAGTACTGTCCACTATGTGTTTTTTGTTGTTGTTGTTTGCTTGTTTGTTTTTAATTCAGTCATCATCTCATGAATCCACAAATTTAGCTGCTTTTCCATAGCTTCATCACACACTATAGACATTATTTTAGCACTTTCTGGAGCATTTTACATACAAATGGGCACATTTTTTCTTCCTTTTTCTGAATGCTCTATATTGTTGATTCATTAACATTGAACTCATGGTTACAGCACTATAATTCATGCCTGAATGAAGCTTATCCAACACATATATTTTCTCTGTAAGGCACATCACAGCCTTCTTGCACTTAGGAATACTAGATAGTACTTCAGCACTATGCTTTACGGTCATTTTAAACAGAAAACTCTTCAACAAAAGGTACAACCCCCCCAAAAATGTGTCTAAATTAGTCATGAAAAAGACATTTGTTTATATATGAGATCTGAAACAAGATGGCAGTGGCACCTTGTTTGATCTCAGCTGGGAACAAGCAGGTCAGTCAAGCCAAAATTTTGCAGCTCTACACATGTCTATGAAAGTGCTGCAAGTATTTATTTTGGAGTTATAGATAAATTTTAGTGGGTAGACAAATTCACAAATACAGAATACACAATGCTTAGAATTGGCTGTTGAAGGGATGCATATGTGTATTTCTGAATTATTCTTGAAATTTATATGTAAATGTACTCACAATGTCATTGAGGTCAAATCATGTGATTATTTCCGCATTTCTGAGAAAAGACCTCTACCTCTCCGCCTCTCCATCTCAGTAGTAAGCAAAGTAGACAAAAATCTCTGATCTTATGGAGTTTGCATTTGGTGGCATGTTAAGTATTGGCATATTAGATGAAACTTATAAGGCCTGGATATGAATATATTCATTTTAACAGTTCCTGTAATATTTTGCATTTCATTTTTCTTACCTTCCTAAATTTCAATATATACTTCCTTACTCTGCCTCGGTAAAGCCTGCCTCTCACAACTGATTACATATAGTTTGAAGATCTAATCAATCTTAGACCTGCTGATGGAGAATAGGTCCCCAAAGATTGATACGCTGCTGAGAAGTGGCATGCTGTTTCCTTCCCTTGGAACACTTCAGCTTGTCCTTAATCCTTCGCAGAGCTGACTGCTGACAAGATGGTTTATTAGAGCTGATCCTAAGCACAGCTTGCTATCTTCAAAAAAAAAAAGTAAAAGATAAACTTGCACTGAGAAAAAGTCCTGTCATCAATTAGGCTGGCAGTCAGCTTATTCGTATCAGCCAGTGCTCTCAGGTGTGATTTGCTCTTTTTATTATTACTCATCACATATCTGTTAATTTTTTCTCAGGCCAAACACAAAGACTAGAATCGTGCATGTAAGTTTGTAAGTTTTAAATTTTCTTCTCCTTTATGGGAATAATTTGTACCTAGTATGTAGGGATGGGAAAAACAAATCAAAATTAAGAAAACTCCAAAGGTCAACCAGGTATATCTAGTCAAGTGATTAGGACTGGGAGAATGATAACATTTTATACTGTGTAAAGTAAATTTAATGGTAGAGAGTATGTGTACACTACTAGGTATTCAATGAAATATTCGTATGCTTAGTGAAACCAACACAATCAAAATATTTTCTACTTCCATCTCTTCTTTGAATGAAACCCAAATCTGATGTTTATCAAAAACCAAAGCTTTAGGGCTTCCCTGGTGATGTAGTGGTTGAGAGTCCGCCTGCCGATAGAGGGGACACGGGTTCGTGCCCCGGTCTGGGAAGATCCCACATGCCGCGGAGCGGCTGGGCCCGTGAGCCATGGCCGCTGAGCCTGCACGTCCGGAGGCTGTGCTCTGCAACGGGAGAGGCCACAACAGTGAGAGACCCGCGTACCGCAAAAAAACAAAAAACAAAAAACAAAAACAAAGCTTTGTTGTACAGTGACAAGATTTCAGATTTCCATTTTATAGTTTCATTCAGTTACCAAAAAGTGTTGTTGAAAATTTATGACTGTCTAAAGGTAGTCAGCAAATGGATAATACTGGAAACACGAGTATTTTCTGCTAAAACACCTCATAAAAATACTATACATCATCATTTTATTCAGCTTAATTTATCCATAATTATGCTGTGTTTAAAAATAAGAGTATTTTCTAGTAAATATTTTATTCTTAAAAAAATCCCTATATAGATTGTTTTCAGCATATAATCTTTTCAAATGAACACTGATGCATCTTGACAAAATACTAGCTATATCAGTTATCTGTTTTTTTATAAATAGAGGCTGCACTGCTTTGATTTCGAACAGTAGTGAATCAGAATAATGGTGGTATATTTTTCTGACTGAATTTTGCAGTCTCGTAAATTATTAATATTTTTATTGCCCCCCCCCCCAAAAAACTAAACAAAACTTTACTAGCCAGGAAATCTGCATAAGTCATAGTGTCCTGCTATTAGACTCTTTATTTGTCAGTAATGATACTTTTTGTATCTATCACACCTTAGGATTTCAAAATTCTTTCACATATACGATTCACCACATTGTAGCTTTCAGAAGACATAAACTATGAAAAGTTCATTCAAAGTAAAGTACAATCAATTAATCAGGTGGATAGCCTAGCACAATCTAATAGAGACATTAGGTTGCAGTTACAAAGGACCTGGAACTCTTGGGCAACTTTCATTTCAGTATGCCCTTTTCAACAGAAAAAGAGTTTTGTGGGGTATTTTTTTCCCTCAACGTCTAATTCCCATGGACACAATAAATCCCAGCTAAAACATTCATGTGAAGTGTTTAGATTTTCTTCTGTAAAACATGCAACGTGCATTTTTTTCTGGTCATAGCCACTTTGATACACCTCCAGCTTTACCTTTATTGTTAATAAGTGTGTCTAGTTTACAGCAACGTCTCAAATCTTGTTTATCTGAGTTCTCCTCACCTATTTAATTGGCAGCAGTTCTAGACTTTTCTCAGGATCTCCTCTTAAAATGTTTTTAAGAATTCCCATGCACGTTTACATGTTGCCCAGATACCTGTTAGACACCTTGCAGTACTGGCCTCCTGTCTTGGTTTGTTCCTTCATGGCATCTCCCCTTGCCAAGGATGCTGAGCATAACCTAGTGTCACACTGTACATTTGTCAGTGCTCGCACTGGTATCAAGGCTGGTGCTCAGTCAGGTCTCCTCTTTCTCTTCATCCCCAGGAGCCTTCACAGGGAGACTTGCCATCTTCTCTTATTTCAGCCTTCCATGGAGCACCCCCCCTCACCATAGTTGATGTTGGTTAATTTGTTTCCCACTGACTTTCTAAACTCTGTACAAACTAGAGGTGTGCCTAGATTTTGTGTTAAATGTCCCTGAATAGTTCGTGACTTGTAGACATTTCTCAAACCTTGTCAGTGGGTTGCATGATAGGTCTGTCTAGGACACAGGGAAGACATTTAGTGGATTGTGTTGCCTAACTCCACTAGCCCTCCAAGTTTTTTTGTTCTCTGAGCCTGCACAAATGGTCTTATGTTGCATGTGAATTTCTCTCAAACAGTCTAAAAATATCGTACTCTAAAATGAAACCACATGTTGTCTTCAGGTCCTGAACTCAATGTTACTCTCTTCTCAATCTAGTCAATTCTGCATAGGTAACTTCAATTACTATTAGTGTTAGTAAAGAATGCTCCAAATGTGCTAAACATTTCGAGAAAAGTACAGTTTGGCTTAGGTCAATGACCTTAATGTTAGTGTACTGTGTTTGTCCTCAGACTCACTGTAACTCAATTGATAATATTTTTAGATGAAAATAGCCTAAATTTTAGGACCTTGATTTTTCTTCAACCATCTATCTACATCCATTCCTGAAAATAGAAATGCATATAATGCAAGGGAAAGGAAAAATGATATCAATTATGTTAAAAGTTGAAAGAAGTGATTAAAAAATTTTATCATGAGATTTTTTGTTTTAAATCACACTGAGTTAGAAAGTATTATGTAGGAGTTAACCTACAGAAAGACACCTTTATGAGACCACTCATAGAAAGGTGTTACTGAAAGCTAACTACTACCTTAAAAATCTTAGTAATCTGCTCGGTCCTAGAAATGTAAGAACACTATCATCATCTGCATTAGTCATTCAATTTCTTGACCTCTACCCACATTACAGAGGATATTTCTAAGAATGGAGGTGATGATTCAGAAGAGTAAAACAAAAGGTATTCAGTATACTCATTTCACATTTTGGAGGGCATAGGTAATGACAGCTGACCCCGTTTCAGTATTTTATTTGTAATAATTGGCAGGATGCTATGACTTTCCACTCACTACTACTCTGAGCAAATGAGAACTACCTGATAAGGATGTAACCGATATTATCAAGCAATTGTGTATTTTAAAAATAAATGATACAGCTTTGTGTGTGAGGTGTAGATGGGAATGATATTTAGCTGTTGATAGAAATGATATTTCTCTTGCTGGACAGCAAGAGAAAGTGGACCAAGTGTGGACAAAGTGATGGGAATGAACATCTTTCACAGGCTGATCATTATCTTCTCCCTTGGGATGAAAATATACTTGGACAATATGATTATAATTATGGTAATTTTCAACTTGAAAAATTGAAATTTTTGCTATTTTCAGCCTCAAATTGCAATTATAGACACTTTTTTTTAAATTTGGAAGGTATCTTGTAAAACTTTGCTTTAGGTGGAATCTTGATTGAGAGGGCTTTATCTACTAAGTTTATTGTTAATTCTTAGCATAAAATCTTTCTAGTTAGTCAAGATATAGAGGTATAGTCTAAATAAAAACTCAGAATTTTTTTCATTTCAAATATATAGAAATATTATGCTGCTTAAAATTATACTTTCTGTAGTACTGAAACATAGACTGTAATTCTAATGCTTAGCATTTAAAATTTTTTGATGGCTTTATTAAACTGCATAGAAAGTGTACAATTTTAAATATTTTGAAATATGTTTATACCTGTGTGTGTACCACAATAAAGAAAACGAACATACTGTCACCCCCAAAAGTTTTCTCCTGCCCCATATAATCCCTCCCTCTTATTCTAGCCCTTCCCGGACATCCACCAATCTGCTTTCTGTCACTATAGATTTAATTAACATTTTCTAGAAATTTATATAAATATAATTACTCAACATGTATCCTTTTTTGTCTGGCTGCTTTCGTTCAGCATGATTATTTTCAGATTCATCCATGCTGTTGGAAGTATCTCTTTATCACTGAGTAGTATATGTAATAATTTTTTATCCATTCACCCTGTTCATAGGCATTTGGGTTGTGGATTGCTTCCAGGTTTTGACTGTTACTACACAAAACTTTAAACAGAACTATGTCAGCAGTAATATTAAAACAAAATGGAATAAATACTTCAATTGAAAGATGAAAGTTATCAAACCATACTAAAGAAATAGTTATAAGAGGCACATCTTAAATATAAGAATACATAAAGTTTGACATATGTTTTCATTTCTCTTGAGGAGAGACCTAGGAGAGGAGTGGCTAGGTCATGTGGTAGTTGTATACTTGAATTTTTAAGACACTGCCAAATTATTTTCCAATGTGACTGCACCATTTTATTTCCCAGTCTATGGTGTATGAGAGTCCCAGTTGATCCACATTCTTGCCAGCACTTGGTATGGTCAGTCTTTTTAATTTTAGCTATTTTAATAGATGCATAGTGGTATATCATTGTGGTTTTAATTTGCATTTACCTAATGAATAATGATGTCAAATATCTTTTCATGTGCTTATTTTCTATCTGAATATCATTTTTCGGGAAGTATCTTTTCAAATATTTTGCTCAGTTTTTATTAGGTTGTTTGTTTTCTTATTATGTGGTCATAGAGGGTTCCTTATATATATTGTCAATACAAGTCCTTTATTAGGTATTTGATTTGCAAATATTTTCTCTGGTCTGTGACTTGTCCTTTCATTCTTTTAACAGTATCTTTCAAAGAAAAAGTCCTGCATTTTTATGAAGTGTATTAGTTTTTAAAATAAGTTATACTTTTGCTTTTCTCCTAGAAGTTTATAGTTTTAGGCTGTACATATAGGTCTCTGACCCACTTTGAGTTCATTTTTGTACATGGTGTGTAGTATGGGTTAAATTTCATTTTATGTTTTTGCATATGGTAATGGGTTTTTTTTCCAGTACTTTTTGTTGAAAACACTATTCTTTCTCCATTGAATGGCCTCTGCCAAAAATCAATTGTTAATATATGATTGAACATATTTCTGGAATCTCATTTCTGTTCAATTAGTCTGTTTATCTTAGCACTGTCGTATTCATTACTGTAGCTTTAAAATGAGTCTTGAAGTAAGGTAGTGTGAATCTTCCAAATTTTTTGTTCTTTTTCAAAGTTGTTTTGGCTGTTCTTGGTCCTTTGCATTTCCATATGAATTTCAGAATCAGCTTGTCATTTCTACAAAAAAAGCCTGCAGAGATTATGATTGGGACTGCTTTGAATCTATAGTTCAGTTTTGAGGAGAGTAACAGCTTAACAAAATTGAGTATTTTGATCAATTTGGACACAGTATACTTTTCAGTTTATTCCTGGCTTCTTTAATTTCTGTCAGCAAAGTTTTGTAGTTTTCAGTGCACATATCTTACATAGCTTTTGTCAGAATTATCTCAGTCTTTTATCAGTTTTGATTCTTTGTAAATTTAAAAATTTAAATTTCTGATTATTTATTGCTATTATATAGATATACAATAGATTTTTACATTGATCTTATATTCCATAACTTTCTAAATTAACTTATTAGTTCTTGTAGCATTTTGTAGATTCCGTAGCTGTTTTATATAGACAATCATGTTATCAGAGAGTAAAAGTTTTATTTTGCTTTCTAATCTGTCTGACTTTTATTTCATTTTCTTGCTTTAGTGCACTAATTAGGGCCCTAGAACAGCTGAATCAAAGTGGTGATACTGGAGGTGTTGCCTTGTTCCAAATCTTAGGGGGAAAGCATTCAGTCTTTCACCATTAAGTATATTAGCTGTATTTTTTTTATTATTATATTGTTTATCAAGTTGGGGAATTTCTTTTCTTAGTTTGTTTAGAGTTCTTATAAGAAGTAGATATTGGATTTTGTCAAATGCTTTTTCTGCATCTGTTGACAAGATCATATTGTTTTCCTTCTTTAATGTGTTAACTTAATAAATTACATTTGATTGCTTTTAAAGTTTTAAACCAAGCTTGTATTTCTGGAATAAAAACTTGTATCCTTTAAGGTCTTACTCTAAGCTTTGTTAGGCAGCCCAGAACAATATTTAGTCTAATTTTCCCCCTACTGAGATAAAACCCTTCTAAGTACTCTTCCCTAAGTCCATCGGTTAAGTTCTACTCTGGCTGGTGAGAATAGGAAATATTTTTAGCTTTGTGCAATCTCCAAGTAATGTTCTTTGTTCCCTCTTATCCTTTCCAGTGGTTCTTTTCCCAGCATAAGGTGATTTCTTTAAGTGTATGTGCTGAGCAATACTCAGCCAAGACTTGAGAACAGCCCTGTGCAGACCTCTGGTGTTCCCTCTCTGTGCTGTTCTCTGCTCTCTGACACTCTGTCTTATGAACTGTAGCTGCTTTGACTCCCCTAAAATTCTGTCTTTTCCATTTTTGGTTTCCCCCTCCTTGTACTCAACGTGGAAATTTTCTTCAGGCAGTAAATTTAGGCAATCTTGGTGCTCACCTCTGTTGTTTTCTTTCTCTTAGGGATCATTGTTCTTATTGCCTGAGTCAATTTCCTTGAAAGTTGTTTTTTCAGGTATTTTTGCTTGTTTTTTATTTGTTTTAGGTAGAAGGGTGTAAGGGATCAGAATTTGCCACCCTAAAATATGTCTCTCTGACAGAGTAATTATTCTAAGATACAGCAGACTTGGGAAAAACTCTGAAAAATAAGTAGGAGTTGTGGAACATTTATATTTGTAAGAGAAATCTCCCTTTGTAAGGGTGTTTCCGCTGCTGTACCTCAAAGGAGAGGATGAACAAATCTCTAGAAACTCTAATCACTGGAGAAGGCCATGACTTAAACCTGTATCACAATCTTACCCTTGTTTACTATGCTTTTCCTGGTTACTTCCCATAATTGACTCTCCCCACCCTCAACATCCTCTTTTGTCTTTAGCTGAGGTTGGTATTTAAGGTGAGGGCTTTGGCCATTTTGGTGAGCTACCCAGTATTCCTGGGTCTCTCCCATGTATAGATGTTATTAAATTTTGTGTGATTTTTCTCCTTTTACTCTGTCTTCTGTCAATTTTAATTCTAGATCATCCAGAAGAACCTAGAAGGGTAGAGGAAAATTTCTTCCCCCCCAGCAAGGGTAAATCTAGTTCCATCTTGGCCAGAAGAAAAAGGCTCTATTAATATTTTTAAACTTCAGTTGGCCCTCCGTATCCACAGGTTCCACATCTATGGATTTAACTGGCTGTGGATAGAAAATATTAAAAAATAAATTCCAGAAAATTTCAAAAAACAAAATTTGAATTTTCCACATGCTAGTAACTATTTACATGGCATTTACATTGCACTTACAACTATATACGTAGCATTACATTGTACTTACTGCTATTTACATAGCATTACATTGTGTTAGGTGTTATAAGTAATCTAGAGATGATTTAAAATATATGAGAGGATTTACACAGGTTATATGCAAATACTATGCCATTTTATATAAGGGACTGTTGCTGAACACAAGTTCCTGTGCCCAGCACACAGTGAGACCAAACAAACTGAAACATCGGAGTCTGGAGCAGAGAAAGGTTTACTGCAGGGCTGAGGGCTGAGAAAGGAGAACAGGTGGCTTCTGCTCAAAAAAAACCCCGAACACCCCAATGGTTTTGGGGGAAGAAGTTTTATAGGCAAAATTTGAGGTGGAGGCTGCAGAGTGTGTGACTTTCTTCCATTTTGGTTGGTGGTGAGGTTAAAGGTGGTGTTCTAGGAATCTGAATCATTAGCCTTCTGGTTCCAATAAGTCTAGGGTCTCAGCATGAAGTTACCATCCTCCACCTGGGTGGGGCCTTAGTTTCTATAGAAGAACCCAAAGATACATGTATATTCCTTGAGGAGGAACCAGGACTATGCTTTATCTCTGTACTATTGTTTCTTGATTGCTCTTCCTTTTTTTCTGCATTCCCTCACTTCCCTGATTAGCAACTTTTTGAATCTGCCCTTTGGCACTCAGGGAAGGCCTAGGAGGCTGAAGCCTTTCTCATGCAAATAAGAAACAGGGAACACACGTGATCTTGGAATTGAAGAGTTAATAGTGTTAAAATGGCCATACTACCCAAAGCAATCTACAGATTTAATGCAATCCCTATCAAATTACCCATGACATTTTTCACAGAACTAGAACAAATAATCCTAAAATTTATATGGAGCCATAAAAGACCCAGAATTTCCAGAGGAATCCTGAAGAAAATGAACAAAGCAGGAGGCATAACCTTCCCAGACTTCAGACAATACTACAAAGCTACAGTAATCAAAACAGCATGGTATTTGTACAAAAACAGACATACGGATCAATGGAATAGAATAGAGAGCCCAGAAATAAACCCACACACCTATGGTCAATTAATCTTTGACAAAGTAGGCAAGAATATACAATGGGGAAAAGACAGTCTCTTCAGGAAGAGGTGTTGGGAAAGTTGGACAGCATGTAAATCAATGAAGTTAGAATACTCCCTCACACCATACACAAAATAAATGAAAAATGGCTTAAAGACTTTAAAATATAAGACTCCTAGAAGAGAACATAGGCAAAACATTCTCTGACGTAAATCGTACCAATGTTTTCTTAGGTCAGTTTCCCAAGGCAATAGAAATAAAAGCCAAAATAAACAAATGGGACCTAATCAAACTTACAAGCTTTTGTACAACAAAGGAAACCATAAACAAAATGAAAAACCTATAGACTGGGAGAAAATATTTGAAAATAAAGCCATCAACAAGGGTTTAATTTCCAAAACATACAAACACTCATACAACTCAATAACAACAGCAACAAAAAACCCAATCAAGAAATGGGCAGAAGACCTAAATAGAGACTTCTTCAAAGAAGACATACAGATGGCCAACAGGTACATGAAAAGATGTTTAACTTCGCTAATTATTAGAGAAATGCAAACCAAAACTACAATGAGGTACCACTTCACAATGGTCAGAATGGCCACCATTAAAAAGTTTACAAATAACAAATGTGGTGCAAAGGGAACCCTCCTACACTGTTGGTGGGAATGTAAATTGATGGGTATGTATGCCCACTCCTGGGCATATATCTAGACAAAACTATAATCCAAAAAGATACATGCACCCCTATGTTCATAGCAGCACTATTTACAATAGCCAAGACATGGAAATAACTTTAATGTCCATTGACAGAGGAATGGATGAAGAAGATGCAGTACATATATACAATGGAATACTACTCAGCCATAAAAAGAATGAAATAATGCCTTTTGCAGCAACATGGATGGACCTAGAGATTATCATACTAAGTGAAGTAAGTCAGAAAGAGAAAGACAAATACCCTATGATGTCACTTACATGTGTAATCTAAAATGTGACACAAATGAACTTATCTATGAAATAGACTCACAGGCATAGAGGACAGACTTGTGATTGCCAAGGGAGAGGAGATGGTGGGGAAGAGATGGATTGGGAGTTAGGGATTGGTAGATGCAAACTATTATATGTAGAATGAATAAACAGCAAGGTCCTACTGTATAGCACAGGGAACTATACCCAATCTCCTGGGATAAACCATAATGGAAAAGAATATAAAAAAGAATATGTGTATATATATATATATATATATATATATATATATATATATATATATAACTATATATATATAACTGACTCACTTTGCTGTACAGTAGAAATTAACACAACATTGTAAATCATCTATACTTCAGTAAAATTAATTTAAAAAAAAGAAACTGGGAACACTGAAAGGCTTTTGTACCCAGGAGGGCCCCACTGGATCCTGCCAGGTTTCAGGACTTGAGCATCTACAGATTTGCTATCTAGGGGTGGGGGCAGGAGGTCTTGGAACAGATCCCCTGAGGATATTGAGGGACAACTGTATACCTTTCTCCATCATGGAAATCTGTTCTTTTACTCTATGAATTAAAGTTGTCAACTGAAATAAAAAATGCACAGCGTGAGAGCTGTGAGTTTCAGTTTTACTTCAGGACCTTACTGAGGACTGTAGCCTGGGAGACAGCCTCTCAGATAACTCTGAGGAACTGTTCCAAAGTGGTAAGAGAGGTAGACAGATAGATACATAGATAGATAAATCTATATGTATATGAAATTATATATATATGAAAACTTCATATATATCTATATAGATACATATGAACTTTATTGGCTGGGAAATACATATCTCACAAGTTAATGATTTTAGTGCTTATCTATGTATTAGAAGATGCAAGAATCTGGGGTCATTGAAATTCTTCCTTAGATATGCATTTTAACTATCTAAGGGCCCATATATCAAAAACACAAAATGCTTCATCCTGTTTTTTATCCTGAATTCCTTTTAGGGTGTACTGTAGCCAGTGACTGCAATGGCTAATGACTTGGTCTTTGTAGAACAGGATGGTGGGCAACATCCTTTGTTTTACAAAGTCTAGGTACTTTTTGGTAAGGTTAATTTCTATTTTTTAAATATTGAATTTCATCAAATTAAATGGAATTTGCCTCAATTTTTAAATTTTAAAAATCTGTATTTTTTTTTTGCAGTTCACAGAAACTTTCATAATGATGATTTGATAATATGATTTGAAACCAGCAAAATCTGACTTTGAAATTTGTGACTCCATGCATTTCATATGCTTATTGTCTTCATGGCATCAATTGTTCCATTTCCCTTGAAGAGTTTTATTATGCCCATTTACTTATTCACTAAATATATGACAAGCTTGAGGAATAAAGTGATGAATCAGACACAAGCCTTTGTCCTATAATAGAGGAAGACCATGCTATTATCAAGTGAATGTAATAAAGTGCTAATTTTCAAGCAGTTAAACACAATTTCTCTGCTAGTCATTACAGTGTTTGGTGTTCAAATATAAAATGCAATGACATTCAATGAAAACTAAGCCCTGGTAAGGTCATAGTCTATGAGGATAAATGCTGTTCATTTATTTTCACTGAGCACCACTACTGTAAGTGAAATAATTACCTATATCTAACTTTATTTTGTATATTTACTCCTTTCAATTTATATAAAATTCTGTAATCAACATTCATTTTTTTGGAGGAGAGATAAATATAAACATATTCTTTAAAATAAATAAAATAACATGGAGAGTTTTTAAATGTGAAACTTTAATAAGATGGGATTTTTAGAAGAGCATGCTGAAAATAACAAAATACATATTCTGAAATATTAAAGATATTCATTTTATAGCAAATTTTGGTACAAATATATTTAATAAGTAAAAAGGAGTTTAGTGGTATTCTGATATCAGCTTCTAGTTTATATTAAAAAAGAACTTGTTTTAATTCTTAATTAGATTGACTAATGGATTCATCTCTAATCTGGTGTGATCTGTATTTACTCATTTTTTTTCTGACTGTCATTTATGTCTTACAAATTATGATGCCTGTTTCTTACTTCAGTCATTATTGAAAATCAAAGGAAATCCTTAGTCTTTCTTTAACCATTTATTTTCGAATTAAATTTTTACATACCCAGTATTTATATTACCCTCTGCGTAAGTCTTTTACCCTCGGGGGCTCTGCAAACTGAAGACCACCTGATCTTTTAACTTCTCCCCGTTATAAATGTTTCGCTTGTGTTTGCTTGTTCTTTTAATTTCTTTTTTCACTTGTGCATCCTCCCCACCTGTGTTTTCATGCCACAAGCTGCACTCTCTCCTGGCTGAATTACCTGTTTTATTCCAGCACATAGGGGCAAATTTAACTTTGTCCCTTTTCACTGGTTCCTTCTATGGGGTAAAAATTACTTATTTGGTATAATAAATGCTAAAAATAGATCCCCCATTTTGCTCACCATGGCTTATCCTGTTCATTGCAAATTAGTAATGCTGGGATAATTTATTAACAATTTCAGAGTTTCTGCCTTGTGACCTACATGGGCAACCAGGGGACAGAGAAGAGAAGGGGCAGGACTACAATGCAGTCAAGTGCATTTTGCAGTTAGAGAGAAGTTAGGGTACTTGGTACTAATCTTTTTCTTTTTTTTAAATTGGAGTATAATTGCTTTACAATGTTGTGTTAGTTTCTGCTGTGCAACGAAGTGAATCAGCTGTATGTATACATATATCCCCTCCCTCTTAGACCTCCCTCCAACCCTCCCTCCCCCCACATGCCACCTATCTAGGTGATCACAGAGCACCGAGCTGAGCTCTCTGTGCTATACAGCAGGTTCCCACTAGCTTTCTATTTTACACATGGTAGTGTATTTATGTCAAACCTAATAATCTTGTTATATCACTTACTGGGTTGCTTTAGAAAGTCAAACTCCCTATTGTTCCTTCATTAGTCTTAAAATAAGGTACATTAGTTCTCTTTAAGGTACATTAGGCCTTGGACCTGGAAAGAAAGATGGACGATATCAAATAACATGTATTTAAGGCAAGTAATTTCCTAAGATTCACAGTATATAATTGGGATGGCCAAAGATTAAAATCTCAGACATCTAAAATGTGAACTGCATGGAAACAAAACTTTATAGCTGTTTCTCACTGTAATGCTCTGTATTTGTGACACATACTTAAGGACGAAACTGCAATGTCACAAAGGACTTCTTTAAATTATTAATAACAAAAAGTAAACACTAATGAAAAGCCAAAATAGATTATCATGGAATTCTATTCAGGAGCAAGCACAATGATGATTTTGCAATATGTGAAAGTGACTTAAATAAATAAAAATACTCGGAGCTTTATTCCTGCTGAGTCAGAATAAATTTAAAAAATTTTCTCCTACAGGCTACAATCTCTTTGAGGGATCGTCTGTTTCAATATATTAATATCCTCAACAATTAACACTGTACATTGTTCCTAGAAGGTGTCTGTAAGCATCTGTTGGATGAGTTGATTAAATTCGGAAATGTGGACACTTCTAACAAATTTTATTGGTACAAATCTCTCTTTAAAAGTGTTTCTATCTAACCTTTGTGTTGCCATGCTTCTTGCAGAAGACGATATCTATCACAGATTTCCTCAGAGTTGGAGGCAAGCGAGGGCTATTCTTTATCCATCATCCAAGAATCGGTTAAGTGTTAACTCTCTTTCATTTGATAATCACCTACGCTTTCTTGTATCATTTTTGGGGAAATACCTCAACACGTTAAGTATTCAAAGCCCCCCCAGGTGATTCTAATGTGTAGCAAAGTGTGAGAACAGTTCTATAGAATATTTCTCTTCAGTTGTAGGGAAAAACAACAACCAAGACACTGTTTTTAGATTTTTTTCCCTAATGTTGCAGGAAAATGGGGCACGAGAAGATGGTCATGTCCCAGGTCTCTGGTGAGTCACTGGAACAGCTGACAAGTGAGGGTCCTTGGCTTGGTGCAGGAAAGAATTCAAGAGTGAGCCATAGTACTGTGAAAGCAGGTTTATTTAGAGAGATACACACTTCATAGGTAGAATGAAGTGTTTCTAAGAAGGTGAGAATGGCCCTGAAATATGGGGTGGTTAGTTTTTATGGGCTGGGTAACTTCATATGCTAATGAGTGGGAGGATTATTCCAACTATTTTGGAGAAGCGGCAGAGATTTCCAGGAATTGGGCCACCTCCCACCTTTTGGCCTTTTATGGTCAACCTTGGAACTGTCATGGTGCCTGTAGGTGTGTCATTTAGCTAATGTATTACAATGAACATATAATGAAGCTTAAGTTGAATCTTCTGCCATCTTGGGCCTAATTGGCTCTAACCAGTTTTTTCTGTCATATCCTCAATGGCTGTGTCATTCTTTTAATGCCCTACCCTCTTCCCTCCTGTCTCACTAAGTGTCTTGGATAACACCATGGAAAAGGTCCAACTTCAGGAACTCAGTTACGTTTTGCTTCTGTGTTCTATGTTGTTTATGGAACCTGCTCCCACATTGCCAGATTGAAATATCATGTTTGCAGAGGATTTAAGATCTAATAAGACATTGCCTTTACTCTTGAGGTACAATGCCAGCCTGAGTGGGTTTTCTATTCTTTATAGTTGTTTCTTAATATCATCATCATCACTTTCCTAATTCTATCAGTTTCTATTCCTGTGTAATAAATTACCACAAATGTAGCAGCTTAGTGTAATACCCATTTAATTTGTTAGCTCACAGTTTTCTAAGTAAAAAATCAGAAAATGAAGTGTTTGGGTTATCTGCATAGGTTCTCAGACAGCTAAAATCAAGGTGCTGACCTGGCTGAGTTCTTATCTGTAGGCTCTGGAGACATTTATTTCCAAGCTCATTCTTGCTGTTGGCAGAAATCAGTTCCTCTTGGTTGTGGGACTGAGTCTCCGTTTCCTTGCTGGCTGTCAACTGGGGTTCACTCTCAGCTCCTAGAGTCTGTCCGCAGTTCACACCATGGATGTTTTCTTTCTTCCAGGCTATCAGGAACATGCTCTTCTGACTTCTGATCACAATCCTCTATGATCAGCCAAAAAAAAAAAAAAAACCTCTTTGGATTTAAAGGACTCAATTCAGCAGCTATTGCAGACATCTGTTCTCCAAATCTTGCTTTGGTGATGATCTCATTCACCTAAGGCTTATGCTATTGTCCTGAATCCCCATCTTCCAACCTTCAACTCATACTCTGCAGTTCCAATTACCTGTCTATTTCCCTCAAGGCCTTGCTCCTTGAGCTCTAAGACAATATTTATCTCATTTGATTAAAGAATCTGCTTCCTCCACTAATGGACTGAGAATAGAAGAAAGTCCCAATAGACCTTCTTTACCCCCTGCAGGGGATAATTTTCCTTATTTTAAATGTTTACTGATTTTAAAGTCTACTTTGTTGGACTTTAGTGGACCCTTTGAGAAGATACTTTATTACTAGAGGGAAGACTCTCTTCCTTGTTATAGGAAATGTGTTGAAAGCTCTCATTTTTTAAAAAGGCATTTTGAAAGCATTCCAAATGAAACAGATCATGAACATTCTGCTCCCCAAAGTAGAAGCTGTATATAAAAATGAAGATTTCTTATGCTGAAAAATGACACATTAAATATAGATGAAGGTAGCTTATGTGAATATTTTGACCCAGTTATAAGCATTTTTCTTCTCTGTAGCATAGGTCTAGCTATTAATTTTCCCTATAGGCTGACAGTCTTACTGTTGCAATGTGAACAATAGAAGATGAAAAATATGCTACTGTGAGAGTTTACGACTGTGAACCCATATATTTCAAAATTGATTTCTAATATGGGTTTACTACTTGGTCCCTATATATTTCCAGCTAAAGACCATATTAAATTCTGGTTGAATTCTCTAAAACCTATGGCTCTTTTATAGAAATTTGCTGTAATTAATATCAACATCTTATTGCAGAAATATTTTCTTCTATGAAATAGATTAGTAAAAGTAATTTTCTTCTCTGTACAGTCAATACCCATAAAGTGCCAAATCCTGATGTCTGTGATGCTATACCTTTAGATATATCCTTGGCCTTTGTGAATTTAATTCTTACACTCAGTTTTAGGTCAGTGAGCCACAATATGTCTTACCTTTTCTTTTGTCCCTAGACATTGAAGCAGAATCTCAAGCAATACCCACGACCCCAATATCACCATAAAAAAATCAACAGATGATCTTAGTTTGGTTTGCCATCAAGTATGTAATGTTTAGAACATTTCAGCTCAGGATGTAGGTACTAAAGAAAAGCTTGCTAGGCATGTTGTCATTTCTACCTCTTAGATTCCTTTTGTAGATCTCACTATTTCCTCCTCTACACAACTCCAAGGAAGCAATTGCTTTTTATTTGTGCTTAAAGAGTAATAAATACCTTAATTTATAACCCCTTCAATTTTACTATTTGAATTACTGGATTAATGATCTCTGCTAAAAACTTATTCAGAGCAAATAAATTAAAATGAAATATTGTATGTCCTCTCCATCCATTTAATTTTCATCTATTTGTATTTCTAATGATTTAATAGCACTTGCTACAACAGAAGCTTCCTTATGTCCAGAATTACTTGAGATTAAGATAATGCTAACTCAGTTTATCCTGTAGATTTATATGAAACAATTAGAAATTTTAAAAAGGAAAGAAAGAAAATGCTTCAAGGCCATTAATATAGTACTAGGGCTGTCTGCTTTTATTATTTAAATATTTTCAAGAAGATAATATAAAAAATGGGAGAGAGCTGGGTATGAAGATCTAAGTATAGAAACAATGGATGTGGTAAGTATATAGAAGGGTTATATTCAGAGGATGAGGAAGAATGAAATTTTGTGAGGCTTATAAAAGGAAATCATGTTTGCAAGCAATCAATTATGAAACTCTGTTATCTGAACCATCAATTATTGTTATCTAAGACACTAGGAATTTGAAGACCTAAATTAAATTACATTTTTCTTATTTAAAACAATGAGAATAATCATTTTGAAAAATTGTTTTTTTCATTGAGGTACAATTGACAAACATTATATTAGTTTCAGGTGTATAACATAATGATTCCATATTTGTATATGTTGCAAAATGATCACCGCCATAAGTCTATTTAACATCCATCACCATACATAGTTATAGAATTTTTTTCTTGTGATGAGAACTTTTAATATTTACTCTTTATCAGCTTTCAAATACACAATACAGTACATTACACTGTACATTACATCCCTGTGACTTGTCTAATGACTGGAAGTTTGTACCTTTTGACTCCCTTCACTCATTTCACCTGCCTCTGACATCCACTGATCTGTTCTCTGTATCTATGAGCTCGGTTTCCTTGTTTGTTTTAAATTTCCACATAAAAGTGAGATCATATGATATTTGTCTTTTGCTGACTTACTTCACTTAGCATAATGCCCTCAAGGTTCATCCATGTTGTTCCCAATAGCAAAATTTCATTCTTTTTTATGGCTGAATAATATTCCATTGTGTGTGTATGTGTGTGTATCACATTTTAACATATATATATATATATACACACACACATATATGATACATATATACATATACCTCTCTCACATCTTGTTTATCCATTCATCTGTTGATGAACCTTAGGTTGTTTACATATCTTGGCTGATGTAAATAACAATGAACATAGGGGTGCAGATATCTTTTCAAGTTAGTGTTTCTGTCTTTGGATACATACCCAGAAGTAGAATTGCTGGATCCTATGGTAGTTCTGTTTTTAATTTTTGAGGAACCTCCAAACTGTTTTCCAAAATGGCAGCACTGGTTTACATTCTCACCAACAGTGCAGGAAGGTTCTCCTTTCTCCACATCCTCTCTTGTTATTTCATGTCTTTTTGATAATAGCTGTTCTAGCAGGTGTGAGGTGATATCTCTTTGTGGTTTTGATTTGGATTTCCCTGATGATTAGTGATGTTGGACATCTTTTCAAGTACCTGTTGGTCATCTGTATGTCTTCTTTGGCAAAGGGTCTATTTAGATCCTCTGGCTATTTTTAAATTGACTTTTTTGTTTTGTTTTGTTTGATTTTTTGCTATTGAGTTGTTTGTTTTGTTTTTATGAAGAACTATCTTAATGTCTTCTCACTTGAGAGGCACTGACCTAGAGAAATACTGGTCATGTGATCACAGGTGGAATTGTTAGAAATGAAGTGGGCCACTGGTCTTGTGAGGAATTAGTGGTATTGGTGGTGGTGAGATGATTGGGGTTTACTGAAAATGCCTAAGGATCAACAAACACAGGATCTTTTGGGGCAAAGCTGATGTTCAGATACTGGAGTGACTGAGTCTAAATGCCAAAATCAGAGGTCAAAGGCAGGTATAAGCATCTGGGAGAATCTGGTCAGGTAGGGGCCAGAATTGGAGCTGACTGAAAAATAGAAAAGGAGAAGGCTTTGAAAAACAGCACAAACACAGAATGATGTTTCAAGACTGACCTTATTAGCCAGATGGAAATCTGGAAGTAGACTGCCTGAGTTAAAATTCTGACTCTCCTATTTACTACATCTGTGACTAATGTCACAGATGTAGTAAATAGGACTAATAACACTAATGTCAGCTTAACTAATCTTATAAAGTATTTGTTTTCTCATATATAAAATGCAAAAATTATAGTAACAATCATCTAGCACTATTGTGAGAATTAAATGAATCAATACATATAAAGTGCCTAAATCATTAGCATGTACCTAAAAGATGATATGTTTATATTGTTGTTCTTATTGTTTTTATTAAAGAATGAAGTTAAATCAAACAATTAATGTTCTAGGAACTATGCTCCTTTAATATTTCCAACATCTCTAACATATATTTGTTATTCCTATTTTGACAGATGGGGAAACTAATTTTCAGAGAGGAAAATGACCTAGGGTTTCATAGCTTTAAGAAAAGGTATGGATTACAAAGAAGATACCTCTGACTTCCCAGATGATATATAGTTTGATTTTCACTACGTCACAACTTAAGTAACATGAGAAGTCTCTCTAAAGACTGCGTAATTTTAGACGAAAAATAAAGTGATTCTGTTGAGTAAAGAGGGAAGAGTTGAGCAGGATTTGCTTTGAATAAGTTCAGTGCATTTTAATTGGGTCTTGACAGCACATGCATTTTAGCCAGGACTAATGAACGAAAGCTAGGAATAAAGAAAGAGTAGAATTTTAAAAGCAAAAACAGTGAAAAAAAACCCCATGTTACAGGTGTTTCTTGCACATTGGCATGCAGGCATGGTAAAGACTGATACATTAAAATAATTGTGAGTTACTTTGTATGGCTAGAACATGAATGAATGAAGGCAGCAATTGGAAGTGAGAGTAGACAGGTATTTGGGGCTACATTACAAGTAGTCTTAATCTATAATGAGGATTTAAACTATACACTGTAGAGAGTGGGGAAACTTCTAAGACTTTCTAAAATGGAAGATGAATATAATAAAATATATACTGAAAGAGAGCACTCTGGTAGCAAGGTGAATGGTATTTTTGTTGTGAGAGAAAGTGGGCAAAGGATATCACAGACTCTACAAAGAATCATGATGAATTTTTTCATTAAGATAATGGAAATACAGAGGATGAAATCCTTAGAGAAGTAATTTAAGAAAATAAGACTCAAACTCTATTTAATACTGGAAATTAAGAAAGGATAATTTGTGGGTGGCTGATTTTTAGCTGGACAACTGAGTAAATGATAATTTATTATTATATGGAAAGACAGGCAGAGAAGCAGGATTTAGAGGGAAAATGAGGAACTCAGTTTTGAACAGGCTAAGCTGGAGGTACAGTGGGATATTTAGATAAAGCAGCTATTTGGAAACATGTCTGTGATATTCAGAAAACTGGCCAGGACTAGAGGTGTAGGCTTGAGGATTCTCACTATGCAATTGATAATTAAATTCATGTGAATCATAGATTACTCTGCATATAAAGATAGAGGGAAGAGAATATAGATAGCAATAGAACCCTGGAAGACACCAGTATTTACGTAGCAAAAGGGGGCAACTTGTTGGTAAAAAAGATGAAGTGGAATAAAAGATTTAGTGAAGCTATGAAAAAAGAGGTGAAATAGATGATAAAGGAATAGGAAGTTTTAACGAGAGAATGGTCAGTTTCAGAAAATCAGACTGTAGGGTCAAGAAGGATGAGGACATTTAAGAAGTCATTGGACTTCACAATTATAAAACAATAGGATATTTTTTCCAAGAACATTTTTAGTGGAATAATCAGAGGAAAGGTAGATTGTGATGAGTGGAAGAATAAATGGAATGAGAAATGGGAGGTAGCAAATACAAATGACTCTTTGAAGAAGAGTTGAGTAGGAAGATGATACTTGAAATAACTATTGGAAAAGAGAGTCATGGTTTTCTTTGAGAAAATAACAAATGAAACCAGTATAAGTAAATTTTTAGTATACCTTGAGGTGGAGAAGATGTTTCAAAACATTTGCTCCTCATGGTTTCTATTTTCTCATAGTGTGAGACAAGGACCTCTGCTGGGTGACTTTAGAAACTTGGATTTGGAATACTCTACGAGTAGGTGACTAAAGAGTTGGGACAATAAGTGGGATTGGTGTATAAATGTATTTTTAAAAACACAGCAAGAAAATTATATAAGAATACTGATTGGGGCTTCCCTGGTGGCGCAGTGGTTGAGAGTCCGCCTGCCGATGCAGGGAACATGGGTTCGTGCCCCGCTCCGGGAAGATCCCACATGCCGCGGAGCGGCTGGGCCCGTGAGCCATGGCTGCTGAGCCTGCGCGTCCGGAGCCTGTGCTCTGCAACGGGAGAGGCCACAACAGTGAGAGGCCCGCGTACCGGAAAAAAAAAAAAAAAAAAGAATACTGATTGTACTGTAGTATATTCTTAGTAGCCTGGGAAAAGGAGCAAAGAAAATGGACAGATGGGTTGAGCCATGGTTGGAAATTGGCAAGGCAGATGTATAAAGTCAAAGGGTAAAAGGAAATGAATCCAGGAAGACTCAGATAGATAAGAAAAACTGGGATCAGACAACTAAGTATATTCTGTATCATTGCCAGTGATCTGGTGCTATAGGTGAGAAAGTGGAGTTAAGTACAGGGATAGGAGTTTGCCAGTCATCTCTTACCTTTCACTTTCTGCATGTGTGTTGTGGTAAGAGGGGTAAATTTTTAAAATATAATTTCCAAGAAATTGCTGAAATATGACTAAAATTTTTTTGTAAGGATATGACAGAATTGGCATAGTCTCAGTGAAGAAAATAGCATCTTAGACTTAAATATGAACTGCATGAGACATTGGAAGTGCAATCTGTGGATTTTCTCCTTCTTGTCTACCCAGTGACCTTAGACAAATTTTACTTTTCTGGGATTTAGTTTCCTCATTTGTATAATGTACTTTTGTATAATACTTGGCACACAAGCCTCAAAAGTTTCTTTGGATCATCAATTTTACTTGAAACTGAATTACTCAGAGGGTACTGCTCCGTGACAGAAAAAGGGAGGTGGTGGTTCTAGGGTCAGATAAATTTGGGAAGCTCCAGTATATTTTCTTCTTGGAGTGTTGTAAGTTACATTAGCCTATCAAGCTCCAAAATGTACTCTAGTTTTTTATAAAACGAAACTGATTAATTTTATTTAGCTTATTGCTGCTCAGCTTTATTTAACAAGACTATTTTAAATTAGGAAAAAAAATTGTCTTTATAATCTTCAAAACTTGTACTAGAATTCTGCAGAACACATCTTTTACCGTATATATTCTCTTTGATTTTTTTTTTTCATGGTCACAAGAACTGCAAGGAAGACTACAGCAGGAAATAGTTGCATGTTATGGCCATAACGTTATGGTTATATGGTTATATGGTTGTGGCCATAACCACTGTTATGGTTAACAGTATTTGCTCAGACTATTTTTTTAATTTTGAGTGTTCTATTACTAATTTATAAATGTAAAGCGTCAAATTACACTTGAAACATACTTTGAATTGGGATTGATCATCATTTTAGACAAATATTCTTCTTTTTTTTTTTTTTTTTGCTGTACGCGGGCCTCTCACTGTTGTGGCCTCTCCCGTTGCGGAGCACAGGCTCCGGATGCGCAGGCTTAGCGGCCATGGCTCAAGGGCCTAGCCACTCCGCGTCATGTGGGATCCTCCCGGACCGGAGCACGAACCGGTGTCCCCTGCATCGGCAGGCAGACTCTCAATCACTGTGCCGCCAGGGAAGCCCAAGAAAAATATTATTCTTATTTCTCTAGTGGTCATCAATTTCTCAGTCACAGAAACCTCTCAATGTAAGTATAAAATTTTAATTTATTTGGCTTGCTTTGATTTGACAATATTTTTGTTTAGAAATTGTTTCATTCTTATTCATGAAAGCTATTGGTCTATAGATTCCCTTTCTTAATATATTGTCATCAGGTTTTTATATGAAGGTTGTGTGGGCTCCATAAAATGAGTTGGGAATTACTCCTTTTTCTATTTCATGGAAGACTTTATGTAGGATGTTACTTAAATATGTGGGAGAATTTTCTGGTAAGGAAATTTGGGGCTGGAAATTTCTTTACAAAAAGATGACTTAAGCAGAGCTGTAACAGTTACAGAAATACTTAGATTTTCTTTATTTCTTTTTTTGGTAAATTGTTTCTCTAGAAAAATTTCCAGTTCATGTATATTTTCAAATTAATTGGTAAATAGTTGTATGTATAGATATTTACCAACATAAATTTTTACTTTTATCTACTGTGCATTTACCTTTTAAAAAATTATTCTCTGTTTTGAATTATTTCCTTCCTTCTTTTTTTTAGTTTAATTTCTATTCATTTTCTAACTTCTAGAGATGGATACATAGATCATTGATTTTATTTTTGTGTGCATAATACATACATTCAAGATTATAAATTTTCCTCCAAGCCCAGGTTTAACTGTGTCCCTCAAGCTTTGACACACTGTATTTTCATTATCAATTAGTTAAAAATACTTTGTAATTTTATTGTGATTTCTTCTTTGACCAGTTTTTAGAAATCGGGGATTTTCTTGTATTGTGATTCTAATGTGGTCTGAATGCTTTCAGTCTTTAGAACTTTATTTAGACTTGGCTTATGAATCAACATATGGTTGGTTTTGATAAAAGTTTATTTGAAAAATATGTATTCTCTCATTGTGTCGTGTGCTATTCTATATCCATTAATTAGGTCAGATTTGTTCATTGTTATTTTATATGCTTATTGACTTTTTATCAGCTTATTTGATCAGTTAGAAAAACATGCTCTTTCTCAATATCGCTGAGAAGTAAATCAATTTCTCCTTTTAGTTCTTTTAACTGTTATTGAATATATTTTGAAACTAAGTCTTTAGATCAATAAAGACTTAGAATTTTTATCTTCTGAGTATACTCACCACTTTATAAATATTTTGAAATGCCCTTCTATATCTCTAATAATACATATTGCCTTAAAGTCTACTTTGTCTGATATTTGTATAACTATAAAATTTATTTTTAGTTATGATCTTTTTCATTTTACTTTCAATAGTTTTATATTTAAGTTACGCCTCTTATACATAGCTCATAGTTATTTTTTTAATAATGTCATGTTTTTTCTTTGTAATTGGAATATTTAGTCCATTTTCTGTTAATATAATTGTTGATCTATTTTTGTTTAAAATTGTAAGTAACTTTTTTCCCATTTGTCCTATATGTTATGTTAATCTTTTCTATCTTTTCTTGTTTTCTTTGAATTAACCAAATGCAAGTATCTTATTATTTAGTATTCTTCCATCTCCACACAAAATTAGTTCATTAGTCATACATTTCTTACTGTTCTTTTAGTGGTTACTTTAGAGGTTATGACATGCATTCTTGAGTTTATATTGTCTAGTCTAAATTATTAGTATCTCTTTCCTGATATTACTAGACTCTTAAAACACTCTAATTTCACTTATTGCTTTTACCATCTACAATGACAACATAGAATTGCCTACCTTCCTGTCGATCTTCCACTGCTCTTCAGAGTAGATCTGCAATTTGAGTCATATGTGGTGTTGGATGAACAGAAACATAATAAAAACAAGTAGAAAATTTATATTATGCACAGATGTAAACTCTTTAAGCATACAGCAATACTGCAGGTATTTTACTCTATTTTTCTATACTTCAGAGAAATTTATTTTGCGATCAGAGAAGTTTGAGAAAGGTGGAGTCTCTGAGTGAAAACATGATAGAGCCATTTTTTTTTTTTTTGATAGAGCCATTTTAAAGAGTAGACCATTATTCTGCAATGGCATCATTTTGCTGTGTGTGTCAGGGCCAAAGACAATGACTATGTTACTTTTAGAGAAGGTTCTAAAAAGTTTTGATTTTTCATTCACACAAAGAAAATACTCAAAACAAGCCATCCTACTGGCTTAGTCCCAGACTGAAAACTTTAAGAACATATAGCAATCTATATTAAGTGAAGTGAACTAGGAAACCCTAAATTTCACATACCATTAAAAGTTGTATATGCGGGGCTTCCCTGGTGGCGCAGTGGTTGAGAGTCCTCCTGTCGATGCAGGGGACATGGGTTCGTGCCCCGGTCTGGGAAGATCCCACATGCCACGGAGCGGCTGGGCCCGTGAGCCATGGCCGCTGAGCCTGCGCATCCGGAGCCTGTGCTCCGCAACGGGAGAGGCCACAACAGTGAGAGGCCCGCGTACCGCAAAAAAAAAAAAAAAAAAAAAAAAAGTTGTATATGCATTTGAAAATAAACACTAATTTTCTAATTGTAAGAATATTTATTTTCTAATGAAAATTTTGTAGTCTTTTTATTGTGGTAGGGAAAGAAAGTATTGTAAAATTTTCCAAAGACCTTGTGTGTGTGTGTGTGTGTGTGTGTGTGTGTTTGTGTCAGTGATGGCAAAAAATGCCTGGACAGTTTGGACTGCATCAAGAAAGGAAAAACAGGGTAGTAAGAATTTGACTTTTAGATATTGTATTGCTGTTGTTAGGGTAGCCAGTGTGTACCATCTGCTTTCCCTTATAATAGCTCTGCAAGTTTCTCACTGACCTGGCTAATTCCACGAAGCAGCTTTTCTCTTCACTTCCTCTCCACTGCCTGACAATTTTCTCCCTTCTACATGAGCTCCTTGTGCAGCTCAGTCATACGTATATAGATGCTTGCCTGGGACAGTGCTTGCTTTATTTCAAGCCATTAGGCTTTATAATTTTAATTTCTTTTCTAAATCTTTTGGATTATTACATTTATTTAATTATATTACACATTTTAATTACTGTAAAGTCAATTCTTTATTATATCACAGTTAATATAACATATTATATTGTAGCTTGGACACATTCCAGGCCTGGATCTCAAAGTGTGACTGTCAGATAGAAAGAATGTCAGCAAGACCAAACGCTGTGCCGAGTCTCTTAGGAGGCTCTTGTGTTTCAAATGTGTTAATGGAACCATCCAGGTGGAAACTAGAGGTGTCATATCTGGGATCCTCCCAAGGGACTCCCTCAATTCTCTTCCCTGGAATACTGAATTGCTTTCTGAAGTTGCATTTAAAAAATTTTTGAGTGTATTTAAAGTCCTTTCTTGAGGGTTCTCTTTTATAAGTAAACTATTTTTATTCTTTCAGATCACATCTAAAATTATTTGAAATAATGTTATTTATAGAAATATTTTATGTTGCTCCACTTGTATATTATACAAAAGCAATTAGTATAGAAGCAGTTATGTAGATTAAAACCCTAAAAATAAATGTCTTTTTTTGTTTCAAATACATGACACAACATTTTTCTAATAATCAAGGCAGTTGGATAAGACAGAAAGACCATTCTTGTGGATTATAAAAAGAATTATTTCTGACCCAAAGGGAATATTTTGACTGCTTATATTTTAATAAAAATCAAAAGCAGCATTTGTTTATTGTAGATGTTTTTGGTTATCTCTCTTCTGGAGGGACAAAAAATGGCACATATAAGTCTGAAAGTGAGTATAAGTTGTGCAAAATCTCAAATATTTTATTTGCATCTAGACAGCTGCAAAGATGAAGAGAATTATTTTTGTATCAGCAAGTTACGATCTCAGTGATATATATTTATTTCACATGGTAGCAGGGGCATCCTTAAATAGTAAATAATTGTCATCAACTTTTAGAAGATCAAATGGATCACTAGTTTGGCCAAAAATAATTATAAGCGAAGTGAACAGAGTTAGCAAGAGGAGCTCTTTGTATTGTTAGGTTCCATATACATTGAATATTTTTCCATTGTTGAACATATAGTTAAAGCCATGGCTATTAAAATATTTTAAATTTGGTGACAGGAGTGTAATAGATTTCAAATTTAAAAATGCCCTTAAGCAAAAGTTCTTTTTTAAAATATTTTTTAAAAATATCATAGGCTTTCTCAGATTCTCGGTACAATATCCATTTTATCTTTTTATCAATTCCATTTACAACTGAGGAAACTCACACTTCGAAGGCATAAATAAGTTGTCCAGTTAGTAAATGATTAAGCCTAGATTCAAATTTATGCAGCATAATGAATGGACTAGCATTCTTAATTGCCACAAAACATTTATTGAATGTTTAAACTGCCCAATAATAGAAACAGTATTATTATTTTCACTTTTTGGGGTGAGGATGCTCAGAAAGATTAAGATTTGTAGATCCAGAAGCTAATAACTATCAGAAATGGGGTTTGAATTAGTTCTGTCTGAATCTAGAGCTTGCCCCCATAAATCCTATAATTTTTCAGTATCTTTTTCTCCATACCCCTCTCTCTATTTCTTTTGCAAGTATATAAGAAAGAAAATAAAGTATAGCAAAATGACAATTGTAGTTATCTCTGAACTGACCGGATCAATTAAAATGAATATTTGCTTCTTTATCCTTGAGCATTTAAAGCATTTACTACAAATATTTTTTTTGAATCAAAAATACTAGAGCCTCAGTGAGTAAGCTTAGTTTGAAAGATTTGGGATTGATCTAGGGAAATAAATTATTGACCACAGTGCATAAGAGATTTACAGCTCTTTAAGTGATAGTTAAGAATCATCATCAAATAACACATGGTTATTCACTCTAATAGTGAGAGGACATATTCCCAGCCTAAATATATTGGATTCCAGCTTCACAGCAATATAGCCAAATTATCATAAGAGAATTGGCCATTCTTGTATTAGAACAAATGGGTTGTCAGAAGTGTGAAATGAGGAAATGGGAAAAGTTGGGGTTATTAACAAAATAAGTAGTAGAGTGGAAAGATTGAAGACCTAGCAAATATGTTAGGTATTATAAGAAGATTATTTTTATTTATTTTATTTTTTTTTTTGTGGTACGCGGGCCTCTCACTGCCGCGGCCTCTCCCACTGCAGAGCACAGGCTCAGGACGCGCAGGCCCAGCAGCCACGGCCCACAGGCCCAGCCGCTCCACGGCACGTGGGATCCTCCCGGACCGGGGCACGAACCCGCGTCCCCTGCATCGGCAGGCGGACTCCCAACCACTGCACCACCAGGGAAGCCCTAAGAAGATTATTGAAAGAAGAAAAATGTTTATCTTTTTTGAATCCTGATTTGAACAAGCTAATTATTAAAAACAATTTTTAAACAATTAGGGAAATTTGAAACTTGTTAGACATGTATTAAATGATATTAAGGAATTATTTTTATTTTCCTTATGTGTGATAATGTATTTTGGGGATACTTATGTACAGTGGAATGCTACAATGTCTGGGATTTGCTTTAAAATAATTTAGTTACGAGAGAGAAAATGGTGATGGCTGCTTATACATGTGGGGACAATACTATTCTTTCTCTGTTTTTAATGTGTTGATAATTCTAATAAAGTTAAGAAAAGAAAAAAGGACAAAGATTGTAACTTAATTAGTAGTGAACTTGTGTGATGGAGAAGACTTTACACTAATAGAAAGAAATTGGATGAACTGAAAGTGTGTTCTGAATTCTTTAGGTGAATTTTCACTCTTCCCCTAAGTAATAGCTCCTTAGTACTAGCACTGTTTTAAGTATTACAGGAAGTGTAGAAGCATGTAAAGCACATAGGACAATACTTGAATATAAAACAAATTCCAGACTTACTAGCTATTAGTTTTATTCCTATAAAAGTTGGGCTAAAATCAATAATGCCTATAACCATACCTGTATAATAAAGATATCTCAGTGGTTGTTGTTTTATCTATAAGTTTAGTTAGGTTGAAAGAACTTCAATTGAAATCCAGCTATTTCCTAATACGCCGTAGGGAAAAGAATGAAAAATTAGCCACAGTACCAGTGGCCCTATATCTATGAATTATGCAAATTCAGGACCATGAAGAGAAACACATGACAAACATATAAAGAAACATAGATGCAAAGATTAAGTGACTCTCCTAAATTTAAACCACTAATCATTATTAGGAATGAGAGTCCAAATTTCCTAAATCCAGGTTTCCCAAATTACAAGCCCATGCCTTTATATATATAATGTCTTTTGTTTCAAAAGAGCAGGTTGGAGGAGACAGAAACAAAATATAGTCAAACTACTTGCAGACATTTAATCATATATGTTGTTCACCTAGTTGAATCAGATCTGTGACTGCAGTTGTATTTTCTTGTTTACAACTGGTGTCTCCAGGCTGGCACAGGATTTGACCATAGCTAAGTGTGCAATAAATATTTGTTAAATAAATAAACATGCATCTGTATTTGGTTATTGTTTGTGTGGATAATTTGTTATTATTATTAATAAAACAAATTGTCTGTGCTTTTATAGTTTAGCTTGCAAGATAAACACAGTAAGCACTAAGGTCAATGACAATAGAAGATATTGAAAAAAGTGATAACATGATTTTCTAATAGTTTTCTAAACAAGTGAACTAGTCAAGTCCAAGGAGAGGATTCCAAAAGTACCTAGTTTGAAATCAGAATTATATATAAATTTTAAACTATGTACATATTTGAGATAATTTTGCTGTTTATATTATTAAATATTTTATTGATGTTACAGAAAATGAGGGGAATGGTTAAAATGATTATCTTTTAAAAAGTCAATACAATGATATTTGTGTATATTAATTCCAAAGTTGGGTGTCACAATTCTTTATAGTTACTGAAATTCTTGCATAAATTTTTTGAGTTTTTAATTTTGGGTTGAATATAATTAGTGTGTTTTTGCATAAGATTGAGACATGATGCATGTGCAGGGTTATGAAATGGTGGTGTGGTGACTTAGATGAGAAATTATGGATGCTAATAATATCCATGCATGGTTTTTGAATAATTTTTTAGATTTTACCACTGTTATTATTCCTCTCAACTCACATGAATAGTAAACTTTTCTTATACTTGTATATTTTTTATGTTTTTCTCTGAGCCTGGCTTCTAACTGAGCTCCCTCTGAAGCACTATGTTAAAGTAATATGATTCTTGCTCACATATATGTACAAAGACTTCTTAGAAAACAAGCTTTTCCAACTATAAGGCTTGACATGTGCTTATTGTGAGAAGTGGGAAAGTGACAGATGTGGAGGACATTTCTGAGGAGTCCAACTGGTCCACAGGCGAGTACAACCGTATCTGATTAGGCTGACAGCTCTGACTATCCATTTGTACTTGAGCCTGAAGGTCTCTAATTGTTTTTCAGATCACTTAGCAATTAATGGTGCCATTGTCCTTGGGCAACCCATTTGCAGATCAATATTTGCTGGCAGAATCAAAGCTTGGGAAGACATAATGAGAGTAACTGAAGTGACTCTATTAATAGATAAAGCCCCCAAGCAGTGACTGTGAGCCTAGAAAGTCAGGAGACTGTAATTCTTCCACAAACAACTACCACTTACATTTTTTTCTCGAGGACTGTCAAGGAAACTTTAACTGTAATTAAAATAAGCTCCTTGAAAAGTTATGTGTTCTTCAACTATTATTATTAAATATATTTCTTTGCCTTTTTATAGTCTGATATTTGTTAAAACTATATTCTGAAAGATTATTGTCTTTAAAATCTTTCACTTATTCTTTCACCCCATCAAAGTGCTCAATGATATTCAAAAAATTCACATAAGCTTATTAAAGCAACACTATTTGCCATTCCATTTAAAGTTATAAAAGTGAACCATTCAGAATCAGAATAATGCTCCTTCACTCCCATAACTTTGCTCATTCATTAAAAATGTGCTTCAGGCTACATCTTGGTTTGAAATAATTGTCAAGTTCTAAATTAAGTAGAAACATTCAGTGTCCCTGGCCACTTTTAGGTTTTACCAAAGTAAAACATGATTAAAAAAAACTATCTATGGTTGAGGAGCTTCAAGTGGGTATATTACCAGAAAAAAAACCCAAAACAGTTGTTTTGTTTAAATATGCTGGCTTTATTTGAATCTGAATACCTAAGGAAGGAAAAAAAGTCCCATAAATACTAGTATCATTATGTCATAATATTTAAGATTATAATAATAATCGAGGAGAGGAATATTAAAAAGTTTTCTTCACATGGAATAATAGTCAATTTGTTTATGCCAGTTTTTTGGGGTTTTTTTTAATGCCAGTTTTTTGTTTTGTTTTGTTTTGTTTTTGCGGTACGCGGGCCTCTCACTGTTGTGGCCTCTCCCGTTGTGGAACACAGGCTCCGGACGCGCAGGCTCAGCGGCCATGGCTCACGGGCCCAGCCGCTCCGCGGCACGTGGGATCTTCCCGGACCGGGGCACGAACCCGTGTCCCCTGCATCGGCAGGCGGACTCTCAACCACTGTGCCACCAGGGAAGCCCTAATGCCAGTTTTTAAAAGAAAATTTTGTCTTAAAATATTCCGGGGTGGGGGAGCCCTGTCCTGACTTTATAAATGCAGGCATTACATCTCTCATATAAATGGAAATTAAAAGGTATTTGTAGGGCTTCCCTGGTGGCGCAGTGGTTGAGAGCCCACCTGCCGATGCAGGGGACACGGGTTCATGCCCCGGTCCGGGAAGATCCCACATGCCGCGGAGCGGCTGGGCCCGTGAGCCATGGCCGTTGAGCCTGCGCGTCCAGAGCCTGTGCTCCACAACGGGAGAGGCCACAACAGCGCGAGGCCCACATACCGCAAAAAAAAAAAAAAAAAAAAAAAAAAAAGGTATTTGTAGCATATTAGTTAGTTGTCTCTTACAGGATAAGTGGCAACTTTACTCTTTAGACAGGAGTAGTTTCTGTTGACTGGTAGCCAAAAACTGTTAGTCCTAGATTTAATCAAATGCCTATACACGTGTCTAAATGGATTTATATCTGGTTTCATCTATTCTCCAAAAGTTTTTCTTTTGGAACAATTTATATGAGTGAATATTAACATAATTTTTACCTAATCATGAAGCTTGTACACTACATATGCAATGATGAGCATTTAGTGCAAGGAAGCAAAACAATATTTTGAAGCAATCATCAGTCTGACTTGCTTAGAGGAACTCCTAAAGAATAATGAAATATTTATCATATAACATCTAAATAATTATGAAAACGTAATATTTTTAAACACAAGATTAAGAAAAGACAGATAAATTGGATTAAAAAGTATTGTGGGAGGAACAAAAGTGGACAGATTTGTACATGTTGCCTGTTGTGTATCATCGTACTTGCTGATTTCTTAATGAGAAAAAGCATGAGAAGATAGTAGGTTGACTATGTGAAGATGATGAAACACTTTCTTCCTCAGTAGTTTCCTAGGAGTTGAGTTTCCTCCACCATACAAGTTTTTATGTGTTCCTGATCATTTAAAAACGATTGATGAGACTGATACTTAGTAATCACTGGGGACTTGGGGTCCCTGGGTTTTTGGGCAAGTGGGAAATGTAAAGCCTTGTGAATGTGATTGGACAAAATTCTTGTTCAATCTAAAAACCAGAATTCTGATAAAATGTTTAAAGCAGTATTCGTCAAAATGTAGCAGAAAACATTAAGTTCTGAAATGATATGAGCTTGATTGTTTTGTGATAGAGTCATAGCTGAATCACTTCCATGTGCTCAGTCTAGATACATCTAAGGATCACACAAAGGGCTCGCCAGTGAACAGTGTTCACCCTACTGTCTATGCATTGCATAATTTATTGCAAAGCTAGATTACGTTTGTTATTAGTAGAACTGTAGGCAATTATCAAGGCAGTTATCTTTTTTTTTCTTTTTATGCAGCTTCTCTTTCACTTTTGATATTTGTTTCTCAAACTAAGCTGTCCATTGGTAGTTTGAAATAGAAAAAGGAATGGGTTGTAGAGCCAGTTGGACCAAGTCTTGCAAATTTTCCAGTGCTATCATGCTATTTCTCTGAATACAGCGTATATGTTTATTTGCGTGCATGTCTATGCTATAAAATTGACTCATGTATTTACTAGGCAATGATATGTTAGAATTTCTTTTTAGACTTTGTAATAGCATTTATATGAAATGGAAAGTATTATTTTTTAAACTGGTATTTAACTACTTTTAAACTTTGATGATTAACTAAATAGGGGAATAGTATCCTAAAATTACGATAATACATATTCAGGTATTTAGTAGGAACACATCAGATATTTCAGATTTTTATCTGAAAATATTATGTTAGAGTATAACTCCTTTTCCTTTTTTAGTGTTTATATAAGAGCTATCCTCAGCTTTCCCTTTTCTTTGTATTCTTCCTTTGTAATCATCAGTGGCTTCACCACCTATTTGTTCATGGTGGTTTTTAAATTTATATCCCTATTTCCAACCTTCTTCTGAGCCTTACTCTGCACCCACCCCACCCCAAATTTCACATGCACATTTTCACTGAGTATGTCCTCTTACTCCATAATTGACATTAACAAAATGAATGTGTGGTCTTTCTTCTCCTGACTGATTTTGCCTTCTGATTACCCTAAATCTCTTAACATGCTGTCTGCAACAACTTGCAGCATATTGATTACTAGATTTGATTTAGATGTTTTGCCTGACCATCGTAGTGTGCCATTCTTCCCACTGATGCATGTGCCTTCCTTCCTAGGGTATGTGTAAAATCTTGCATAAGAATAAAATGGTTTATAGCTGATTTAATTAGCAAAGGATAAAAAGAAGTTTGTTGTGCCTCCCTGTTATTTACTTCTACAATACTAAGTGTTTATTCTTTTGTAATATCAGTCACTAAAATTTATTTCCCTGGTATACTTCAAGTCCAAGGGCAGAGTCAGTGTCTGTAAGACTTGCCATTGGGCACATAACACAGCACCTTGCTAGTTACAGGTGCTTAATAAATGCTTGGTGAATATCTAAACAACCTAAAAATGCTGTTTAGTAACATTTAAAACTTTCTCAATTTTACTTGAAAATTCTTATCTCCCTATACCAGCAGGAATGGCTTAAGACCGTTTTAAAAATGCAACCAACATACGGAGACTTCCTTGGTGGTCCAGTGGTTAAGACTCCGCACTCCCAATGCAGGGGGCCAGGGTTTGATCCCTGGTCAGGGAACTAGATCCTGCATGCAAGTTGGAACTAAGAGCCCGCATGCCACAACTAAGAAAAGATCCCTCGTGCCACAACAAAGATCCTGCACGTGGCAAAGATCCTGCATGCCACAACTAAGACCCGGCACAGCCAAATAAATAAATAAATATTAAAACAAAAATGCAACATACATTATATAGCTAAAAACTCAAGCTCTTCATCTTCTTCACTAATTGATATTTCTAATACTTTTGCCTTTAAATGCACCAAAGATATTCATAAAATGTCTTCAATTTTACATTCTTATTAATATAGTTGTACAGTTAAAAATATTAACTAAGGGCTTCCCTGGTGGCGCAGTGGCTGGGAGTCCGCCTGCCGATGCAGGGGAGAAGGGTTCGTGCCCCGGTCCGGGAGGATCCCACGTGCCGCGGAGCGGCTGGGCCCGTGAGCCATGGCCACTGAGCCTGCGCGTCCAGAGCCTGTGCTCCGCGATGGGAGAGGCCACAACAGTGAGAGGCCCGTGTACCGCAAAAAAAATATATATATATTAACTAATTCCAGCCAGAATCATGTAATATCTTTCTGGTGTACTCTCCAAGTATTTTGAGTTTGGGCCTTGTCAGTAGCTGCTGAGCAATGACAGAGCTTTGGATTCTGGAAGTGGGTGCATGAACCTGGCATCAGGTCATCAAGGAGCAAATGCCATCCTGCCATAGTTTTCACGTTGGCCAAAGCTCTCAAATTCATGGTTCTTTTAGGGCCTTACTTTCAATAAATGCAACTTAATGTTTAGAAAAAGCTGAACTTTTGAGAAAAATGTGACAAGAAATGTATGGCAGTGCCACATGTTTAATTTAAGGCAATGTAAGTTAGCAGCTAATACGAAATCATGTGACAGTAACAAGATGGTCCAGTTTTTCACTTCGATGATTCCTCTACAAAAGTCTAAATAGCAAACTCACAGAATGTTCTGCTTCACACAAAAATTTTCTGACTTAAGATTTAAATAACAGGGAGTAAAACATAATAAAGCCTGGTATTTGTAAAAAAAAAAGTGACTGTAACTGATCAATTTTTAATCTTATCTGTTTGCTAACTAAAGACTCTGCATACATTTCCATGTAGATGTTTAGCAAAGAGCCATCTGACAAAATGCAGTAAAATGTGGTTCCAACTCACTAGAAGTCTAATCCTATACGCCTGAGTGAGTTACAGGATAGTAGAGAGATGAATAGGAGCATCATGACAGTAGGAAAAACCAGAAACTTTCAGGTTTCTGAAGACAATTTATAGTTTGTAACCAAATAACAAATGTGCTTTATAATAGTTTCTGTACTTTGGTGTCATGTGAAATACTTAAAATTCTTGGAGTTGTATGTGAATATTTTATTGAAATACTAACCTCATAGGAACTTTGAAAAAAGCATGTTTAGATTATTTTACTATCTGTCTTTTATTAAAGCTCAATCACTTTTGTCATCGGCTTAAGCATGTGTCTTGATGTTTAAAATTTTTTGTTGAGTTATGTAGCTGCAGAATGATAGTTATAGAAGCATAAAGTATAAAGTGTGTGCCATGCAGACTACAAGGACATATAGGGCCTTCTTTAAATATCTCACTCTGAAATATTTAGAGGAAAAAAACCTGAAATATTTAGAGAAAAAAATAATTGCCAATGTATATGAACTTCATTTTAAGTACAGTAGAAATGAAAGTTCTGTGTCTTTTATGCAAAATGAATTTTATGTGCTATTCTATTTATTTTAATCCTGACAATAATCTTGTAGGATATGAAGACGAGTCACAGAAATATTTTAAAAAATTGCCTAAAGCCAAAGAAAGTAGTGATTAACAGCACTAAGTTTTACATGTGCCTGCTGCTCTCTCTCTCTGTGTGTATGTATCTATATACACAGTTATATATATATATATATATATATATTAATAAGAGTTGAGAGAAGAAAAAAACAATGTGGGATCTGGTAAGCAGATTAAATTTAATGGAAAAAGTGGGATATAAGTCTCTCTTTCTAGGACTGGAATAATTTAGACAGGAGGAGGGAAAGAGATTGTGCTCTCTAGAGGTAATGGCACAAGTCACAAGATAGGCATGTAAGAGCTCTCTTCTAAACAATGACTCTTTAGACCCCTTTTACTCTGTTCCTACACTCAGTATCCTATTTCAGAGCCTCATAACTTCATATTTGAATGATTGTTGGAGGCTTCAAACTAAATCAGACTCTCCAGTAGTATCTCTCTTCTTTATGTAATATGGAAATCGGATTAATTTTTATAAAATGTGCATTCATTCATTCACTCACTGTACATTTAATAATGCCTACCTACTATGTGCCAGGAGCTATGCTGGGTGTCGGAGATACTATGATAAGTCAAAACATTGTGGCAGGGGCTTCCCTGGTGGTGCAGTGGTTGAGAGTCCGCCTGCCAATGCAGGGGATGCGGGTTCGTGCCCCGGTCCGGGAGGATCCCATATGCTGTGGAGCGGCTGGGCCTGTGGGCCATGGCCGCTGAGCCTGCGCGTCCGGAGCCTGTGCTCCGCAACAGGAGAGACCGCGATATTGAGAGGCCCGTGCACTGCGATGAGGAGTTGCCCCCGCTTGCCACAACTAGAGAAAGCCCTTGCACAGAAACGAAGACCCAACACAGCAAAAATAAATAAATTAATTTAAATAAATAAAAATTAATAAAAAATTAAAAAAAAAAAAACCATTGTGGCAAGGCTTCTCGGATGTCTTAGTCACCACTGAGGAAATTGTTTGATATATGGTTCTAGAGCTTAGATGAGAGGTCTATGTTACCAATACAAATTTAATGGTGATCTTCAAATTGGTGATAATTGAAATTGTAGGAGATTGAGTGAGTGGTAGAAATAGAGAAAAAGTATATGAAACCTGAAGGAAGTCCAACAGTTTTTGAGGGTGATGAAGTTGCTCAGGAGAGGGAGAGAGCTGGGGAAGAAGGAGCAAGTTGTATCCAGGAAGTCAAGAAGGACCAGAATAGTCAACAGAGGGAATGCTACTCAGATACCTGTGGGATTTGTCTTCACCAACCACACCAGTCAGCGCAATGTATTTTATTTTATTTTTATTTACTTATTTACTTTTTTAACATCTTTATTGGAGTATAATTGCTTTACAATCATCTCTTAGTTTCTGTTTTATAACAAAGTGAATCAGTTATACATAGACATATGTTCCCATATCTCTTCCCTCTTGCATCTCCCTCCCTCCCACCCTTCCTATCCCAACCCTCTAGGTGGTCACAAAGCACTGAGCTGATCTCCCTGTGCTGTGTGGCTACTTCTCACTACCTATCTGTTTTACATGTGGTACTGTATATATGTCCATGACACTCTCTCACTTTGTCCCAGCTTACACTTCCCCCTCCCCGTATCCTCAAGTCCATTCTCTAGTAGGTCTGCGTCCTTATTCCCATCTTACCCCTAGGTTCTTCATGACCTTTTTTTTTTTTTTAGATTCCATATATATGTGTTAGCATATGGTACTTGTTTTTCTCTTTCTGACTTACTTCACTCTGTATGACAGACTCTAGGTCCATCCACCTCACCACAAGTAACTGAATTTTGTTTCTTTTTATGGCTGAGTAATATTCCATTGTATATATGTGCCACATCTTCTTTATCCATTCATCTGTCGGTGGACACTTAGGTTGCTTCTATGTCCTGGCTATTGTAAATAGAGCTGCAATGAACATTTTGGTACATGACTTTTTTTTTTTTTTTTTTTTTTTTTGCGGTACGCGGGCCTCTCACTGTTGTGGCCTCTCCCGTTGCGGAGCACAGGCTCCGGACGCGCAGGCTCAGCAGCCATGGCTCACGGTCCCAGCCGCTCCGCGGCATGTGGGATCTTCCCGGACCAGGGCACGAACCCGCGTCCCCTGAATCGGCAGGCGGACTCCCCAACCACTGCGCCACCAGGGAAGCCCGGTACATGACTTTTTGAATTATAGTTTTCTCAGGGTATATGCCCAGTAGTGGGATTACTGGGTCGTATGGTAGTTCTATTTTTAGATTTTTCAAGAACCTCCATACTGTAATCTATAGTGGCTGTATCAATTTACATTCCCACCAACAGTGCAAGAGGGTTCCCTGTTCTCCCCACCCTCTCCAGTATTTATTGTTTGTAGATATTTTGATGATGGCCATTCTGACTGGTGTGAGATGATATCTCATTGTAATTTTGATTTGCATTTCTCTAATGCTTAATGATGTTGAGCATTCTTTCATGTGCTTGTTGGCAATCTGTATACTTTCTTTGGAAAAATGTCTATTTAGGTCTTCTGCCCATTTTTGGATTGGGTTATTTGTTTCTTTGATATTGAGCTGCATGAGCTGCTTGTAAATTTTGGAGATTAATCCTTTGTCAGTTGCTTCATTTGCAAATATTTTCTCCTATTCTGAGGGTTGTCTTTTTGTCTTGTTTATGGTTTCCTTTGCTGTGCAAAAGGTTTTAAGTTTCATTAGGTCCCATTTGTTTATTTTTATTTTTATTTCCATTTCTCTAGGAGGTGGGTCAAAAAGGATCTTCCTGTGATTTATGTCATAGAGTGTTCTGCCTATGTTTTCCTCTAAGAGTTTGATAGTTTGTGGCCTTACATTTAGGTCTTGAATCCATTTTGACTTTGTTTTTGTGTATGGTGTTAGGGAGTGTTCTAATTTCATTCTTTTACATGTAGCTGTCCAGTTTTCCCAGCACCACTTCTTAAAGTGGCTGTCTTTTCTCCACTATATATTCTTGCCTCCTTTATCAAAGATAAGGTGACCATATGTGAGTGGGTTTATCTCTGGGCTTTCTATCCTGTTCCATTGATCTATATTTCTGTTTTTGTGCCAGTACCATACTGCTTTGATTACTGTAGCTTTGTAGTATAGTCTGAAGTCTGGGAGCCTGATTCCTCCAGCTCCATTTTTCTTTCTCAAGATTGCTTTGGCTATTTGAGGTCTTTTGTGTTTCCATACAAATTGTGAATTTTTTTGTTCTAGTTCTGTGAAGAATGCCAGTGGCACTTTGACAGCAATTGCATTGAATCTGTAGATTGCTTTGCGTAGTAGTCATTTTCACAATGTTGATTCTTCCAATCCACGAACATGGTATATCTTTCCATCTGTTGGTATCATCTTTAATTTCTTTCATCAGTGTCTTATAGTTTTCTGCATACAGGTTTTTGTCTCCTTAGATAGGTTTATTCCTCGATATTTTATTCTTTTTCTTGCAATGGTAAATGGGAGTGTTTTCTTAATTTCACTTTCAGATTTTCATCATTAGTGTATAGGAATGCAAGAGATTTCTGTGCATTAATTTTGTATCCTGCTACTTTACCAAATTCATGGATTAGCTCTAGTAGTTTTCTGGTAGCATCTTTAGGATTCTCTATGTATAGTGTCATGGCATCTACAAACAGTGACAGCTTTACTTCTTCTTTTCCAATTTGGATTCATTTTATTTCTTTTTCTTTTCAGATTGCTGTGGCTAAAACTTCCAAAACTATGTTGAATAATAGTGGTGAGAACGGGCAACCTTGTCTTGTTCCTGATATTAGTGGAAATGGTTTCAGTTTTTCACCATTGAGGACGATGTTGGCTGTGGGTTTGTCGTATATGGCCTTTATTATGTTGAGGAAAGTTCCCTCTATGCCCACTTTCTGGATGGATTTTATCACAAATTGGTGTTGAATTTTTTTGAAAGCTTTCTCTGCATCTATTGAGATGATCATATGATTTTTCTCCTTCAACTTGTTAACATGGTATATCACATTGATTGATCTGGAGATATTGAAGAATGCTTGCATTCCTGGAATAAACCCCACTTGTTCATGGTATATGATCCTTTTAATGTGCTGTTGGAGTCTGTTTGCTAGTATTTTGTTGAGGATTTTTGCATCCATGTTCATCAGTGATATTGTCCTCAGTTTTCTTTCTTTGTGACATCTTTGTCTGGTTTTGGTATCAGTGATGGTGGCCTTGCAGAATGAGTTGGGGAGTGTTCCTCCCTCTGCTATATTTTGGAAGAGTTTGAGAAGGATAGGTGTTAGCTCTTCTCTAAATGTTTGATAGAATTCACCTGTGAAGACTTCTGGTCCTGGGCTTTTGTCTGATTGAAGATTTTTTTTTTTTTTTTTTTTTTTTTTGCAGTACGCAGGCCTCTCACTGTTGTGGCCTCTCCCGTTGCAGAGCATAGGCTCCAGACGCGCAGGCTCAGTGGCCATGACTGATGGGCCTAGCTGCTCCATGGCATTTGGGATCTTCCTGGATCGGTGCACAAACCCGTGTCCCCTGCATCGGCAGGGGGACTCTCAACCACTGTGCCACCAGGGAAGCCCTGTTGGAAGAGTTTTAATCACAGTTTCGATTTCAGTGCTTGTGATTGGTCTGTTCATATTTTCTATTTCTTCCTGGTTCAGTCTCAGAATGTTGTGCATTTCTAAGAATTTGTCCATTTCTTCCAGGTTGTCCATTTTATTGGCATATAGTTGCTTGTAGTAATGTCTCATGATCCTTGATATTTCTGCGCTGTCCATTGTTACCTCTTTTTCATTTCTAATTATATTGATTTGAGTCTTCTTCCTTTTTTTCTTGATGAGTCTGGCTAATGTTTTATCAATTTTGTTTATCTTCTCAAAGACCCAGCTTTTAGTTTTATTGATGTTTGCTATCGTTTCCTTCATTTCTTTTTTATTTATTTCTGATGTGATCTTTATGATTTCTTTCCTTCTGCTAACTTTGGGGTTTTTTGTTCTTCTTTCTCTAATTGCTTTAGGTGTAAATTTAGGTTGTTTATTTCAGATGTCTCTTGTTTCTTAAGGTAGGATTGTACTGCTATAAATTCCCCTCTTAGAACTGCTTTTGCTGCATCCCATAGGTTTTGTACCCTTGTGTTTTCATTGTCATTTGTTTCTAGGCATTTTTTGATTTCCTCTTTGATTTCTACAGTGATCTCTTGGTTATTAAGTAGTGTATTCTTTAGCCTCCATGTGTTTTTATTTTTTACAGATTTTTTTCCTGTAGTTGATATCTAGTCTCATAGTATTGTAGTCGAAAAAGAAACTTGATACAATTTCAATTTTTTAAAATTTACCAAGGCTTGATTTATGACCCAATATATGATCTAGCCTGGAGAATGTTCCATGACCACTTGAGAAGAAAGTGTATTCTGTTGTTTTTGGATGGAATGTCCTATAAATATCAATTAAGTCCATCTTGTTTAATGTATCATTTAAAGCTTGTGCTTCCTTATTTATTTTCCTTTTGGATGATCTATCCATTGGTGAAAGTGGGGTGTTAAAGTCCCCTACTATGATTGTGTTACTGTCAATTTCCCCTTTTATGGCTGTTAAGTTTTTCCTTATGTATTGAGATGCTCCTATTTTGGGCGCATAAATATTTACAAATGTCATATCTTCTTCTTGGATTGATTCCTTGATCATTATTTAGTGTCCTTCTTTGTCTCTTGTAATAGTCTTTGTTTTAAAATCTATTTTGTCTGATATGAGAATTGCTACTCCAGGTTTCTTTTGATTTCCATTTTCATGGAATATGTTTTTCCATCCCCTCACTTTCCGTCTGAAGTGGGTCTCTTGTAGACAGCATATATATAAGTCTTGTTTTTGTATCCATTCAGCAAGCCTGTGTCTTTTGGTTAGAGCATTTAATCCATTCACGTTTAAGGTAATTATCGATATGTGTGTTCCTATGACCATTTTCTTAATTGTTGTGGTAGGTCCCTTTCTTCTAATGTTTCCCACTTAGAGAAGTTCCTTTAGCATTTGTTGTAGAGCTGGTTTGATGGTGCTGAATTCTCTTAGCTTTTACTTGTCTGTAACACTTTTAATTTCTCTGTCAAATCCGAATGAGATCCTTCCTGGGTAGAGCAATCTTGGTTGTAGGTTTTTCTCCTTCATCACTTTAAGTATGTCCTGCCACTCCCTTTTGCCTTGCAGAGTTTCTGCTGAAAGATCAGCTGTTAACATCATGGGGATTCCCTTGTGTGTTATTTGTTGTTTTTCCCTTGCTGTTTTAATTTTTTTCTTTGTATTTAATTTTTGATAGTTTGATTAATATGTGTCTTGGCATGTTTCTCCTTGGATTTATCCTGTATGGGACTCTCTGTGATTCCTGGACTTTATTAACTATTTCCTTTCTCATATTAGGGAAGTTTTCAACTATAATCTCTTCAAATATTTTCTCAGTCCCTTTCTTTTTCTCCTCTTCTTCTGCAACCCCTATAATTCGAATGTTTGTGCATTTAATGTTGTCCCAGAGGTCTCTGAGACTGTCCTCAATTCTTTTCATTCTTTTTTCTTTGTTCTGCTCTGCAGTAATTATTTCCACTATTTTATCTTCCAGGTCACTTACTGGTCTTCTGCCTCCGTTATTCTGCTATCGATCCCTTCTTGAGAATTTTTAATTTTATTTATTGTGCTGTTCATCACTGTTTGTTTGCTCTTTAGTTCTTCTAGGTCCTTGTTAAACGTTTCTTTTATTTTATCCATTCTATTTCCAAGATTTTGGATCATCTTTACTATCATTATTCTGAATTCTTTTTCAGGTAGACCGCCTATTTCTTCTTCATTTGTTCTGGTGGGTTTTTGCCTTGCTCCTTCATCTGCTGTAAGTTCCTCTATCTTCTCATTTTGTGTAACTTACTGTGTTTGGGGTCTCGTTTTTGCAAGCTGCATGTTCGTAATTCCCGTTGTTTTGGTGTCTGCCCCCAGTGGCTAAAGTTGTTTCAGTGGGTTGTGTAGGATTCCTGGTGGAGGGAACTAGTGCCTGTGTTCTGGTGGATGAGGCTGGATCTTGTCTTTCTGGTGGGCAGGTCCATGTCTGATGGTGTGTTTTGGAGTGTCTGTGGACTTATTATGATTTTAGGCAGCCTCTGTGCTAATGGATGGGCTTGTGTTCCTGTCTTGCTAGTTGTTTGGCATATGGTGTCCAGCACTGTAGCTTGCTGGTTATTGAGTGGAGTTGGGTCTTGGCATTGAGATGGAGATCTCTGGGGGATTTTCTCCATTTGATATTACATGGAGCTGGGAGGTCTCTTGTGGACCAGTGTCCTGAACTTGGCTCTCTCATGTCAGAGGCACAGCCCTGATGCCTGGCTGGAGCACCAAGGGCCTGCCATCCACATGGGTCAGAACAAAAGGGAGAAAGCAAAGAAAGAAAGAAAGAAGAAGATAAAATAAAATAAAATAAAATAAAATAAAATATCAAAATAAAAAAGTTATTAAAATTTTTATATGTAATAATTTAAAAAACCCCAAAAAACAAATCCACCAATGATAACAAGTGCTAAAATCTATACTAAAACAACAAGAACAACAACAACAAAAACTAGACAGACAGAACCCTAGGACAAAAGCAAAGCTATACAGACAAAATAACACAGAGAAGCATACACATGCACAGTCACAAAAAAGGAAAAAGGGGAAAAAATATATATGTCGTTGCTCCCAAAGTCCACCTCCTCAGTTTGGGATGATTTGTTGTCTATTCAGGTATTCCACAGATGCAGGGTATATCAAGTTGAATGTGGAGCTTTAATCCGCTGCTCCTGAGGCTGCTGGGAGAAATTTCCCTTTCTCTTCTTTGTTCCCACGGCTCCTGGGGCTCTGCTTTGTATTTGGACCCACCTCTGTGTGTAGGTCGCCTGAGGGCGTCTGTTCTTCGCTCAGACAGGTCGGGGTTAAAGAAGCAGCTGCTTCGGGGGCTCTGGCTCACTCAGGCTGGGGGGAGGGAGGGGTACAGAGTGCGGGGTGAGCCTGAGGCGGCAGAGGCCAGCGTGACGTTGCACCAGCCTGCGGCGCGCAGTGCGTTCTCCCGGAAGTTGTCCCTGGATCACGGGACCCTGGCAGTGGCGGGCTGCACAAGCTCCCAGGAGGAGCTGTGTGGAGAGTGACCTGTGCTCGCACACAGGCTTCTTGGTGGCAGCAGTAGCCTTAGCGTCTCATGCCCGTCGCTGGGGTCCACGCTGTTAGCCGCGGCTTGTGCCCGTCTCTGGAGCTCCTGTTAAGGGGCCTCTTAATCCCCTCTCCTCGCGCACCAGGAAACAAAGAGGGAAGAAAAAGTCTGTTGTCTCTTCGGCAGGTACAGACCTTTTCCCGGACTCCCTCCCGGGTGGCCGTGGTGCACTAGCCCCCTTCAAGCTGTGTTCACGAGACAACCCCAGTCCTCTCCCTGTGCTCCGACTGAAGCACGAGCCTCAGCTCCCAGCCCCCGCCCGCCCCGGCGGGTGAGCCGACACTCCTCTCGGTCTGGTGAGTGCTGGTCGGCACCGATCCTCCGTGCGGGAATCTCTCTACTTTGCCCTCCGCACCCCTGTTGTTGCACTCTCCTCCGTGGCTCCGAAGCTTCCCCCTCCGTCACCCGCAGTCTCCGTCCCCAAAGGGGCTTCTTAGTGTGTGGAAAACTTTCCTCCTTCACAGCTCCCTCCCACTGGTGCAGGTCCCGTCCATATTCTTTTGTCTCTGTTTTTTCTTTTGCCCTACCCAGGTACGTGGGGAGTTTCTTACCTTTTGGGAGGTCTGAGGTCTTCTGCCAGCGTTTAGTAGGTGTTCTGTAGGAGTTTTTCCACATGTAGATGTATTTCTGATGTATTTGTGGGGAGGAAGGTGAGCTCCACGTCTTACTCCTCCGCCATGTTCAAGCTCAGAGTGCTAGCCATGTTTCTTAAACTCTGAAGACCCACAATGTATTTTAAACTGTGCTGGATGAGAGATGGGAGAGCTCAGGTTCAGTTTCTGGGTCTGCACCTTTCTAGCTGTGTAAATTACATCCAGGGTAGGCAAGGCAGGTCCTTGAGACCTTAGTTAAATGTGCATATCAGTTTCCCAGACTAGGAAACTAAGGCTGTGAATCAGATGTGATTAATGTTTCACGTATGATGCGAAACAATATTCTTAAAAAAAAACAGTATAATGATGTTGACTTTTCCTGACTTTGTCTCTTGTGCCTTTAACAGTGTTTATGGAAGGATAAAATAATAGTTATTGGGGGACTATCCATACAACCACAATAGGCTGGAGTTAGCTAATAACCTAGAGCCCTGACACCTACAAGCTGTACAGTTAGAGAATTTAAATTTGAGGAGAGAAATAATTTTTTAACCTTTTTAGAGACATGGTTTCAAAAGAGTTGTCTTGGAGTATTTCTGGGTGAATTTTAAACTCCTTGTTCTCATTAATTTTCAGAAACAAATTAGTTGGACATTCTAAACTCCCTTGGAAGCTTTAATACAGATATATTTGCTTTACATTTAGTCATGTTTTATATGTAGTAAAATGGCATTTATAAGGAAAAAACCATGGAAATTTAAGATGTTTATTTCCTAACAAACTTGCTTTCCAAACAAAACTATCATGAAGTTATTCACTATAGAAATTTTAATTTGTAGCACACTGGCACGACCTGGCTTAATAGGACAAAAAGTCTTAAAAAATTTATCTATATTATTCTTTTTAAAATTTTTATCATTTTAAAATACACTTTATTTTTAAAGCAGTTTTAGGCTCACAGCAAAATTGAGTAGAAAGTACAGATATCCCATTAAACCCCTTGCCCCCATACATGCATAGCTTCTCCCATTATGAACATCCTCTACTACAGCTATATATTTGCTAGAATTGAATCTCCATTGATCAACACATTGTTATCATCCAGAGTCCATAGTTTACAATAAGGTTCACTCTTGGTGTTATAAATTCTATGGCTTTGGACAAATGTGTAATGACATGTATTCACCATTATGGTATCATACAGAGTAGTTTCACTACCCTAAAAATCTTCTGTGCTCTGCCTTTTCATCTATACTTTCTCTCTAACTTCTGGCAACCACTGATCTTTTTACTGTCTCCATAGTTTTGCCTTATCTAGGATGTTATATAATTGGATTTATACAGTATGTAGTCTTTTCAGATTGGCTTCTTTCACTTAGTAATACGCATTTAAGTTTCCTACATGTATTTTCATTGCTTGAAAGCTCATTTCTTTTTAGTGCTGAATAATATTCCATTGTCTGGAGGTACCACTGTTTATTTTTCTATTCACCTACTGAAGGACATCTTGATTGCTTCCAAGTTTTGGCAATTATGAATTTAGCTGCTATAAACATCCATGTGCAGGTTTTTGCGTGGACATAAGATTTCAGTCCCTTTGAGTAAATACAAAAGAGTGTGATTGCTGGATCTTATGGTAAGAGTATGTTCGGTTTTGTAAGAAAGCTCCAAATTGCCTTCCAAAGAGTCTGTATGATTTTGTATTCCCACCAGCAATGAGTGAAGGGTCCTGTTATTATATATCACCCCCAACATTTGGTGTTGTCTCTGTCCTGGATTTGGCTGTTCTAATATAGGCATTCCTTAGAGGTATTGCAGGTTTGGTTCCAGACCACTGCAGTAAAGCTAATATTGCAATAAAACGTGTCACAATCATTTTTTAAATTTCCAAGTGTTTATGAAAGGTACATTATATTATTCTGTAGTCTGTTAACTGTACAATAGAATTATGTTTAAAAAACAATGTATATACCACAATTTTTAAATCTTTGTTGCTTAAAAAATGCTAAACCATCATCTGAGCCTTCAGTGAGTTGTACTTTTTTGCAATAGTAACATCAAAGATCACTGATCACCAATCACCATAACAAATATAATAATAATGAAAAATGTTGAAAAATTGTGAGAATTACCAAAATGTGACATAGAGAGATGAAGTAATCAAATATTGTTAGAAAAATGGCACCAAGGGACTTGCTCAATGCAGGCTTGTCACAAATATTCAATTTGTAAAAAATGCATTATCTGCACAATAAAGCAAATCACAGTAAGATGAGGTAGCCTGTGGTTGTGTAATGGTATCTCATTATTATTTTAATTAGCAGTTCCCTGATGACATACAATATGGAGCATCTTTTCATATGCTGATTTGTAATGTGTATATTTTCCTTGGTGTCTTTAAAGACCTTTGGCCCATTTTTTAATTAGGCTTTTAGTTTCCTTATCTTTGAGTTTTAGGGGGTTTTGTATATTTTGGATAACAGTTCTTTATCAGATGTGTCTTTTGCAAATATTTTCTCCCAATCTATGACTTGTCTTCTCATTCTCTTGACAGTGATTTTTGCAGAGCAGAAATTTTTAATTTTAATGAAGTCCCACTTATCAATTCTTTCTTTCATGGATGGAACCCTTGGTGTTTTATGTCATCACCAAACACAAAGTCATCTAGATTTTCTCCTATGTTATCTTCTAGGAGTTGTATAGTCTGTATCTAGATTCATTTTTTTGCGTGTGGATGTCTGGCATAAGGAAATGGTACCACCACCATTTGTTGAAAAGACCATTTGCTCCATTGTATTGCCTTTTCTCCTTTATCAAAGATGAGTTGATTGTATTTATATGGGTCTATTTCTAGGCTCTCTATTCTGATCCATTGATCTATTTGACTGTTCTTTCACCAGTACCACACCGTCTTGATTACTGTAACTTTAGATTAAGTCTTGAAGTCAAGTAACATCAGTCCTCCAACTTTGTTCTTCTCTTTCAGTATTGTATTGGCTATTCTGGGTTTTTGCCTCAATGTATCAACTTTAGAATCAGTTTCTCCATATCCATAAAATAACTTGCTGGGATTTTGATTGGGATTATATTGAATATATAGGTCAAATTGGGAAAAACTGATATCTTGACAATATTGATTATTCCTATCCATGGACAAAGAATAGTTCTCCATTTATTTAGTTCTTTAATTTCATTCATCACATTTTGTAGTGTTCCTCATAAATATTTTGCATATATTTTGTTAGTTTATACCTAAATATTACACTTTTAGGTGCTAATTTAAATGATATTGTGTTTTTAAATTTCAAATTCCATTTGTTTATTGCTGGTATATGGGAAGGTGATTATATATTTAATCTTTGATCTTGCAAACTTTCTATAATTGCTTTTTAGTTCCAGGCCACTTTGTCAATTATTTAGGATTTCCTACATAGAAGATCATGTCACCTGTAAGCAAAGACAGTTTTATATCTCTGTATATTTCTCATTTCCTTTTTTATCTTGTTGTATTAGCTAGGGCTTCCAGTACAATGTTGAAAAGGAGTGGCAAGAGGGTATATCCCTGCCTTGTTTCTGATCTTAGTAGGAAAGCTTCTAGTTTCTCACTATTAAGTATGATGTTAGCTGTAAGATTTGTGCAGATTTTTTTTTACCAAGTTGAGGAAGTCTCCTTCTATTCCCAGTTTACCAAGAGTTTTTATTATGAATAAGTGTTGTATTTTGTCTAATGCTTTTTTTCTGAATCTACTGGTATGATTGTGTATTTTTTCTTTGTTAGTGTATTTATGGGATGGATTATATTAATTGAATTTTGAATGTCGAACCAGTCTAGCATACCTAGGATAAGTCCCAGTTTGTTGTGGTGTGTAATTCTTTTTATAGCCATGTTATTCTTGATTTATTTAAAATGAAATAAGAAAATCATCTCAAGTGATAAAAGTTTTCAAGATAATGTTGGACAAATTAAGCCACAAATATAAGGTTACAATGCAGAGGTATATATAGATCTATGAAGATCTAAAATTGAATAAATAAAAAGAGAAGAGTGATATCTTACATGAACTATATATATTTTGAAGTTGATGTTGGAATGGAAGAGTCTCAAAGGGGAAGAAAAGAGTTTTTATACAGCAAAATAGAAGTAACTAGAGTACTACATTATTACTATATCCATTCTTTGTTTGCATTTACAACTGAGGAGCTAAAAAAGATCCATGTACTATAGTATTTTCTTTAATTTCACACATGCTTATTATAAAATATTGTTTTGGAAAAACATATTTAAATCTTTTTAATTCCCAAAAATTTGTTTTACTTTTAACTTTCTCAAATTCTATGATAGTGCTATGATATTTCTGCTTTTTATTATGTATTATTTTTTCTTAATAATTATATTAAAAATAAAATATATTCTTAGTTCTTTGGTACCAGTTGTTTTCATCATTTGGTCTTGGCAAGGATTTTGATTTTACTTTCCAGATTTGTCATAATACAGATAAATGTGACCCACTGTAATGCTTAAGAATAGGCTTAACTTATACAAAAAGAGAATAAGAGAAATAAAATGAGATAGTAAATATTTATTTACATTTTAAAAAATGGACAGTATACTAAATACTTAAGATAGACTTTGTAGCAATTGTGTATCCATTTTTATATAAAGGAAGAAAAAATAATAAAGTACTAGTCAGAATCCTTTTGATCATGTATCTATTTTTGTATAAAGGAAGGATAGCAGCAGTAATAGAGTAATAGTCAGAATTCTTTTGGTTGTGTATATATTATTTTATAAAGAAAGGATTGCAGAAATAGTAGTGTAATGGTAAGAATTATTTTGTTTGCAGATAATTTAAAAAATGAGCAATTCAAACCAGCTAGTCAAAAGCCCAAGGTTTTAGGAGGGAATAAAGATGCTGATCTGTTAAAAGGGATCTGGATGAACACCAACAGTATTTGTTACACGTGAATATATAAAACATTATAAGAGCACTACATTCTGCTTTGTGCAGTAGTCTGTATCATCCTGCACCTCAATTCATGCCTCCTCCCTGTACCCACATCCTTTGGTAGTCCCCTCCCACACTGACAGCTCGTGGCCATGTGACTTGCTAAATGGGACAATAGCATAGGTGACATAAAAAGTAGTTTGAAAACTTCTTAACACTTTGGGAATTGTCTACTCTTGTTCCTGGAAATACTTCTGTCATCACGTAAAGTGGCCTCAGCTAGTCTACTGGAGGATGGCAGACCAGGTAGAGAGAGTCACCAGCCATTCCAGTTGAGGCCCCAGACATGTGAGTGATGTGATCCTAGATGTCCAGGCTCAGCTTAGCTGGTTCTGACCAAAAGAATTACTCAACCAACCATAAGCACTATGAGAAATAATGTGTTGTATTTGTGTAATATACAACATGTTTTGGGGTGGGTGGTTATCAGTTAACAAGCACTAACTGATACATCATGTCACACTATACTTATTTCTTTCCTTGAGGAAATTGAAAGAGTATTTTACTGATGTTAGCTTACAATGCCTTTAAAGACCAAAAATTGGAAAAACTTGAATCTAACGTTGACATTTAATTCTTGCATCCTAAATAGTTTAATCAGAATAATCAGTGACTCATAATTATAATTAATGTATAAGTCAGCAAACTTTGATATTCAAGAAATGAGGTAATATACATATTATTAAATATGATAACACTAGTAATTTTCCCACCCAATTTATGTTTAAGGATATGTCACCAGCAGTGGTAATCAACTTCATTTGAAATTCAAAACATTGAAGTCAATTTTTAAACATTTTGATTGTGTTGAAGCTAGAGAGTTGAAGAACAGTTAATTAAGGTTTGACTATATACACATGTAATGGATATATTTTGTAATAATGCAGTTTTAGTGCTTAGCTTACTATTAACCTAGTGAGACTGAAATTTTAAGTGTTGGTTTAGTTATTTCAAACCTACAGCTTTGAAAACACATGAAGATCATTTTAATATAAAATATATAATTTAAAAATTAGACAAATCTCCCCCATACTGAACTTTTTTCTCTCACCTCTTTCCTCATTATTGTTATTTGTGTAATTGTCAAGCCTTTGGCAAATTGAGTAGCTCATATATGTGAGTCAGCATATATGTGTGTTTATACATGTACAGTAATAACGGACATTTAATTTTCTAAAACATTCTCAGCAAAACCATTGTCAGATGTATTGCCATAATGAGATTCAAATTTCACTATCTTTATTTTATTTCTATTTTATTTTTATTTTACAGATATAGAAATGGAGGCCCAAAGGTATTAACTAACTTGCTGGGTCATATAATTATTTAGTGGGAACCTAGATCTCTACTCCAGGTCTTCTGGCTGTTAAAGTCACTCTATTCCCAGGTAAGTTATGCTCACATGTTTATTTTCTCTCCCTTGTTCTCTCATATGTCATAGAATATGGGTATTGATTTATGATCTTTTACATTTTTATAAATATTTAGATATACATCTTAATATCAAACACATAAAAGTACCTATTTAAAACTAGACAATTTATATTCCATTTGAAAATGAAATATGTTTGTTCCCAGGTATAAGGTACTCTAGTTAAACTATTAAGATTCTGTAAGAATACAGCCACATGATATATTTGCATATCTACCTGTATGTAGTAACATAATATATTTGAACACTCAACTCACATGATTTTCTAGGGAATTTCTATTCCCTAGGGAGATTATAAGGCGTAGAGAATGACCAAAAATGTCATATCTAGGCATCATTTTCAGTACATTTTTAAGGATAGGAAGAGTAAATTAAAAGTAGAAGTGTAAAAAGTAGAGTATGTTGGGGGCCTTAGGAAAGAAGTGATGCAATTGTAAACAAAAATGAAACTCCTATCTGGGAGAAAAGTAATTTAGCTTCATGAATGGCTATACCTCAGAGGGTTAGGCATATGAGCAATTAAAATTAAACAAGTTCATTTTAAATAAGCCTTAGTAACTGTGATTGATCTTACAGAGCTGTTGTTGACTATACATCAAGAAACAATTTAGGATCCAGTTTAAAACAAAGTTTATAATCCTTGTTTAATGGATTTTGGTACCTCAGGCATTGCAGTGCTGTAAAAATGATTAAAACGTGCCCTGTCTCTGTGTAATCAATAAAACCTCTCTCTAAAATTAGTTAGGTTCCAAAGACTCCTCAGCAGGCTTGGCAGTGCCACGTCTGTAGAATTCCAAATAAGCCATCTATCATTATTTCCATATACAATGTTCATTAGACACCTCCTTCTTTATCTTATTAGCACCAAAGTCAGCTAAACAATCAAACCAAAAGGTCACCTTTAACAATACCTAGTTAAACCAAAACATACCTCAAGACGTTATTAATACAATACATCAAAATGCATAGATAACACTGTCTAGATGGCCAATGAAAGGTTATAATTAAAAAATGAAAATATTCACATTTGTTAATTTAAGAAAAAAAATTTAAGTGTCATCTTAAACAGATGGATTTATTCTTTTATTGAGATTGGAGGACACAAAAAGTTCTTGTTAGCTGCATTATTTAAAAACATTATTCCTTTGTATATTATGAAATTGAAGTTTTAGTTTTTATGAAATGATGGACAAAATCAATACCTTTGGAGTTATTTTAAATTCTTCTTAAAATTATGAATCACACAGAGGTACATGTTTTCTGAATTTTTTTTTAAATCACATTTTTGTCACTAACATTTTATGAGAGAGCTCTTTATTTTAAAGGAGTTGATGCATTCAAGGGCATTTTATGATTTCTATAGCTAAAGAAATTTAAAGTTTAACTTTAATGTATATTAAAGTTCTATTCACCTGGTAGTGTATTTTCTTCCTTTAAGTGACACTAATGAGAAATATATATAAGCTGTGAACATGTGCTAAACTTATCATCCAGCTTATTACATGAATAAAATGGTAAATTAACTTAATACCTCTGTATATGGTCATTATTTATAATTTACTCAACCCTCTTTTATTTTACTCTGATTTTATATACTCAGATAAACACAGTGGTCAATAGTAATTAATTCCTACATCCATAATTAGAATGTATGTGGGTATGTTGCATGCTTAACTTAATCTGATGTCCTTTAATTCTCTTTTCTGATTGCAAAATAAATTAATAAATATTTATATTTCTCTTGGATCAATTTGGGGCCTGTAATAAAATATTTTGATAAGTATTAGAATGAAAAAAATATCTCTTGTTGAATATTTGTAATAACTCCTCTGAATGCTTTGTCATAGCTATGTATATGATGAATTTGAAATATTTATTGGTGGCATCATGTGCCAGACACTGTTCTGTGAACTTTATGGCTCTTCTAATCCCTCTCAAGTCAGCAATGTAGTTTTACTGCCGTCTTTATGTTTATTTCCACTTGGTACTTTCCGATCAAAATGTTTCCTCCTGTCCTTCCCAAATGCCCCATTCCCACTGCCACTGGGATATATCACTTCATTAAGAAATGTAAATTATGATAATATTAAAAAAGGGTTTGTTTTTCATTCAAACTTAGGGCAATATATTGGAAGATATAGGAAGAGAAATGTGACTTTCTATGCTATTTTAAAGGAGGTTTTAAAAGAACAGATATTGATTCACAAAATAATGAAGAGCTTAGGAGGACAAGAGGCTTAGCTTTCTTAAAATTGATCTAGAACGTTTTGGAGAATCATAGCAGAAAAAGCATGATAGACATCACTAAGCCCGATATTCATATTAATCTAAATCAGTTGAAAATCTAAATAGACAGATGACATAGGTCTTTCAGTTTTTGTTGTTGTTTTTTCTTTTTAGGACTTAAGACTTGCTTTAAAGAACAGACCATTATATGTTGAGATTATAATATTATGGCACTGGGTGTGATAAATCAAATTACTGGAAGATACTGAAACGTTTCTAGGTAAGTACCTTAGGTATTCAAGTATGTAAAATTAAAGATGTGAAAGAATATTTGGATTCAATGTTAACTTCAATAATCAATAAAACAATTATGACTGATAACAGAGGGTATTATTCTATAGAAATAAATGGCTGGAATTATTGGTAAAAATCTAGGAAGTAACTGCGTACCACAGAAAACAGCACGAGACTTCTTTCAGCTGCTTGCATGGGTAGTGTTTTTTAAGGGACACGATCTTTATGATTTCTTTCCTTCTACTAATTTGGGGTTTTGTTTGTTCTTTTTTCTCTGGTTGCTTTAGGTACTACATCAATATACTGCGCTCCAGTATACTGGAGTCCCACATTCCTTAGAACAGCTCCAGTGGTGTAGCAATATTTAACCCCAAATCCATGTCCTTCACTCTTTTTTCCCCCCATGAGTGTCTTAGGATCAAAATGATGCCTCAGCTATACTGTATTTGGGCAAACCAATGCCTCTTTTCCATGACTACTTTATGGGTTTCCAGCTGCCTGTGTTTAAGTGAGTGTACTGTGATGTGATAAACCTATTTCAAATGCTAGCTATGTGATTGCTTCCACATCTGTAAAAGGTAATAATACTTATCTCAAAAAATTGCTTAGAGGAGTAAATGTAAACTGCCTAACCAAATATCTGGCGCATATTAAGTACTCAATAAATGTTAATTATTGCTATTATAGTTAGCTCCCAAATTGCTTTTTTAAGGAGTTTATAGCTGTTCTGGATGCTTATTACTGTGTGAATACTGCCTCAAATTTTGCTTCACAAACAGTTTTACTGACAGATAGTAATATTCAACTCCATTTCACAGTAAAAAAAAAATTCCTTTTTGTGTTAAGTGGAAAAGAGTAGGAGATAAGGAATCCAACAGAAGGAAATTGCCAATGACACAACCACTGGCTGCACTGGGAACAGAGCTAAAGGGGAGGTTTTAGGAGCAAATGTGTCCCCCTTTCGTTTCCACCTTTTTCCATGAATCCTGCTAACACAGGCTTGCCCTGAATGGCAAAAGGGGAGAAGGGCAGGGGTTAGTGGTGGCTCCTGGCCGTGGTGTGCTCTGCGGCTATCCGAGGGCAGGAGCGGTTGCCAAGAGAAACACCAAGCCCTATAGATGTAGGAGGAATGTTTCTATCAGCCACTTACTTAAGGTTCCAATACATTTATTTATGTATTGATATTTAAAATATTTGTTAAGTACCTGTGGCTGGTATAGATCATGAAAAAATAAGACAGATTACCCGTCCTTAAGAGGTTCATAATCTAATGCTATAGACAGCCAACTAAATAGAAGTCCAGGGTGTGATGAGAGTGCATAGTGAGGCCATGAGGAAGGCACGGGTCGGGTGGGGTGGGGTGGTGGGCAGGATAGGCTCGCGTCCGAAGGACTTAAGTTTGTGATACTCTCCAGTTAGAAATGCCAGAAAGGTCATAAGATCTATGATGATTGTTTCTGATAAACTAAAAAGGACTTGTGGAATACTTCCCTCCATAATCCCTCCAATCCAATAGAATCACAGCTTTTGTAGGATGAAGCAAGACAAGTCAAAGTTTAAATGTTAAAGAGCATATTTAACGCTTGAGGGAAAATGTAGGAAATCTGTCAGGAACTGGTTGAGAGGAGCCATGAAGCACGATTTCAGTGCAAGGGAAACATTTGAAATTACCCTCTTGGGTCATGGTACTAAAAGAAAAATAAACTCTAGTTTTCAAAAATTCAGAGGACTTTTCCTTTATAGTTTTTAATTTTTAAAAAAAAATTTGGACTTTTCCTTTATAATAGTAAGTTTCAAGATTTTTTTTACATTTTTCTCAATGCCTAAGTTCTAAGTAGTACACTCTATGTTTATAAAAATACACCAAAGTCATAGGTTTCACTTAACTTGGGGATGGAGGTCTTTTTTTTTTCTTTTTTTTCTTTTTTTTCCTTGACAGACATCTTTTCCCCAATGTTTGATGTTGAGCATTCACATTTTCTTTTCCATGAGGAGAATTAAATTTGGTAAGTCCCATTATCTAGCCATGCTTTTAAAATGAGAGGCCTTTTGCCAAAGTGAAGTCATTGAATTTTTTTCTAAAGAGAACTGCAGAGCAAATGTTTCCATTCCTTAGGGTAGCTGTTCTCAGTCCTATGCTCTTGCTAGAGTCATACCTAGTGGTCTCTAGAGATTCTCATGGGTGAAAGGATGGTAAAACCTGCTTTTTCAATTGAATAATTCTCTGCCAACCTAGATTGAAAACAATTAAACCTTGCTTAGATATCAAATTATACATCTTTCAGGTGTTTCTTTTCCATTTGAAACCTTAGGGAAGGAAAAGTGGGTAGCTAAAGACTTATGATTTCTTTGCTTGAAATTGTAGATCTAATCATATGTAAATAGAAGGAAACTTTCAGAGTGAATAAAACTATTGTATATGATTTTTAAATTCCTAGGTTTTAATTTTTTTAGCATGAGAAATGTCAAAAATACTTAATGAAGCAAGAATAGGATGGAAATAGAAATGCTAAAATAATGAAGATTTTACCACTTTTGCTTTATTCAGTTGTTGTTTGCTTATTTCTTTATTAAAGTATTTTAAAGATCATGGCTTTTGTTCACTTAACAACCTATCTGGGTAACCACTACATATCAGTTTATATAGATGTTATTCATCCTTTTTCTGGCTGCATAGTACTCTTTCATAGAGATGTACCATAATTTATTGTTTTCTATGGTTGGGCATTTTGATTGTTTCTAATGTTTTGCTATTGGTGATGAAATTCATGAACTTGGAGTACTGTATTTTAAGAGATGCATATGTCTTCTAGATAAATTCCTAGAAGGATTCCTAGAAAGATTCTATAAGTTATATTGCTTGTTCAAATGCAAATGTCATTTTGGGTATTGCCAAATTCCCCTCCAATGTATTTTCTGTTTGCCTGCCAACATAGTGAATTGTCAATTATTTAAATTTCTACCACTCTCAGGCAAGGAATGACATCACAATATCATTTTCATTCACAATTCTTTTATGAATAAAGCATTGGATATTCCATATGTTTAAGGAGATATTATCTCCTAGATTGTCATTTGTATTTTATTTCATTTATTATTTTTTCTTTCTTTTCTTTTTTTTAAACTTATTTTGTATTGGAGCACAGTTGATTAACAATGTTGTGTTAGTTTCAAGTGTACATCAAAGTGATTCAGTTATACATATACATGTATCTATTCCTTTTCCGATTCTTTCATTTGTATTTTAAATTACTTATGATGTTTCTTGCAATGACTTAAAAAAAGTCATAATGTTACTCTCATGTCAGTGTTTCTAGATTTGGCATCATAATGTGTTTACCTTTGTTTTGTTCTAATACTTGTACATATATTTCTTTTTCATTTAATCTTTGAGTCATTTGGTATTTATTTTGGTTGTCATATGAGTTATGAATCCATGTTTTTGGCAAATGTTACATGTAGTTTTTGGAAGATGCCTTTTGTATCAGATTTAGAAATTTCCCTTTTATTTATAGTTCACTGAGAGTTATCATGAATGGGTATGGATTTTATAAACTACTTTTTCTGCATCATTTGATATGATCATGTGGTTTACCTTTATATGTTAATATAGTGGATTATATAACTTAATTTTTGGATATATCACTACCCTTGCATTCCCAGTCAAAAACATACTTTATTGCTAGATTTTATTTGATTTGATAATATTTTTAAGGAGTTTTATATCTAGTCTATAGTTTTGTTTTTTTCCTTCTTTCTGTAATGTCTTTTAACTTTTTCTTTTTTTTTTAGTACCAAGGAAATACTCATTTCATAAAATGAGTTGAAAAGTGTTCCCTTTTATTTTCAGGAAGAAATGGTTTAGAATTGGCTAAGGTTATTCTTTATTGTTTGATGAAATTCTCCATTGAAATTCTCATAGCCTGGAGTTGTGTTTTTTGAGAAGGTTTTTAATTGTGAGTTTAATTTCTTTAACAATTATAATTCTATTCAGGTTATGTATTTCATCTTGGTGAGATTTGGCAGTTTATGATTTTTAAGGAATTGGTGCAATCCATTTAAGTTGTCATATTTATGTGTGTAGAACTTCTTCAACCTGATAACGGACATTTAAAAAAAAACCCACAGGCAACATTATATTTAGTAGTTTCCTAACTTTGTTAATTAGTCAATGACAACTGCCCTCACAGCTTCATTTGTACTAATGAGTCTAGGTATTGTAATAAGACAACAAAAAATATATACTTGAAACGATAAGGGAGTTTAACACATCTCAGGGTATAACATTAGTATATAAAAATAATCTATTTTTAAATACTAAAATAAGTGGAAATTGAAAAAAACATTTACAATCATGTCAAAAACATGAACTACTTTAACAACAGATATACCAGACTTGTATATCCAAAACTATAAAACATTTCTAAGATAAACTTAAAAATACTAAATAGATGAAGAGATATCCCCTGTTTATAGATCAGAAGAAACAATATTATTAAGATTTTTTGTTGCAAATTTATCTGTTGAGTTACAGAAATTCTAATCAAAATCCAAGCAGACATTTTTGTTGGTATTATCAATCTGATTTTAGAATTTATATGGAAATTATCATGGACCTAAATGTAATATAATTCTAAAATTTCTTGAAGAAAACAGAAGAAATTCCTTGGCTTAGACAAGGTTTCCTTAGGACACAAAAAGAATGAATCATAAAAGACAAAAATGATACATTTTGCTGCATCAAAATTTAAAACTTTTCAAAAACATTTAACAAAATGAAAAGATCACATAGAGCCTGGGAGAACATATTTATAAATATGTTTCCAATAAGACTTGTATTTGACATATAGCAATAACTCTCAAAACTCAATAATTAGAAAGCAGTTAATCCATTAACAAAGTCACCAAAAGACTTGTACAGACACTGAACCAAAGATGAAAAATGGCTGGCAAATAAGCACATAAAAAAGAGGCTCCCCATTATTAATCATTAGGGAAGTGCACATTAAACTACAATGAGTTACCATTGTAGGAAATGGAAATGGAAAACACTCTTACCTACATTTCTTAATATAAGGAATCCTGCAGAGCCATCATTTATACTCCTTTATATACAAAAGGAAAGCAGGCTAATAAAATTAAGACTCACTAAAAAATAAAAGTAGCCAATATTCATATCTTTATTAATCAGATATTCCAATTTGGACATTATCAATCAAGATAACCATTTAACAAGCAAGACCAATTGATATTAAAGATTATGTTCTATAAGCTCCAACAATAAGTATTCAAACTTCAAGGTCTGGGGAAAATCATTTATTTGGCAAACAAATTACAAATACATTTGTTATGACTGCAGAAGGCAGACAAGGATGCCTAAAGTTTAAATTTTTATACTATTCTGTGTTTAGGACCAGAAAGTAATAACATTGTTACTCTTGTCACTATTCTCAATTTGACATCTCATCAATGCAGATTCTTCAGCCTTAATTTATCAGCCTAAGTGTCATTGGTGTCTCTTGTTATTGTGAAAAGCATTTTCTCCCTTCTCAATTCTCTAAAGTTCTTTTCCTAAAAGTTGCAATAAAGAGTGCTTGTATTTATAAATTTACATATAAAGCAATCCATTTGTTAAATATTAGATGGCAAAGTTGAAAGCCTAAATAAAACTAAATACTAATCAAAATGGGTAGTTAGATATAGATTACATGGGTCATAAAAACACATTAAAATATTAAATTAACACAAATACTGATATCTTTAAAGATAACACACAACCATAATATGTCACTTCAACAGACTTTGGAAACTAGTGGTGAGTGAGCATCATCAATTCAAGGAATAGTTAATATTGGTCAATACACAAGAAAAGTTGAAATGTAAAATATTACAGTTCATATATGAAAGAAATTTGATAGAAAATTCCCCCAGTTTGACAGCTGTCCTAAAAATTTACATGACATCATCAAGAAATATTTGTTAAATTGAAAGTAATTTCTAAACTTTCAAACGTAAAAACAAAGTTTAATCACCTATTAAAGGACACAGATTTATTTTCTCCACAGAAAAGTTATTACCAAATTGTCATATGAAGAAACTATCAGAATGTACAGCTAAAAATTGTAAGAAAAATATGTGTTTCAGGCAATAAAAATATTATTTTTTTAGACATTGTGATGCTGTGGAATTTATCAGCTTTTATTTATTTAATAAATTTGTTTATTTATTTTTGGCTGCTTTGGGTCTCTGTTGCTGCACGCGGGCTTTCTCTAGGTGCAGCCAGTGGGGGCTACTCTTTGTTGCAGTAAGCGGGCTTCTCATTGTGGTGGCTTCTCTTGTTGCGGAGCCCAGGCTCTAGGCATGGGGGCTTCAGTAGTTGTGCCACTTGAGCTCAGTAGTTGTAGCTCATGGGCTCTAGGGCACAGGCTCAGTAGTTGTGGCACATGGGCTTAGTCGCTCAGCGGCATGTGGGATCTTCCAGGACCAGGGCTCAAACTCGTGTCCTCTGCATTGGCAGGCGGATTCTTAACCACTGCGCCACCAGGGAAGCCCTATCAGCTTTTATTTTATTTGATTTTTATTTATTTATTTTATTGGAGTATAGTTGATTTACAGTGTTGTGTTAATTTCTTCTGTACAACAAAGTGACTCAGTTATGCATATATATATATATATATATATATATATATATATATATATATATATATATATATATATATGCTTTTTTGTATTCTTTTTCATTATGGTTTATCCCAGGAGATTGGATATAGTTCCCTGTCTATACAGTAGGACCTTGTTGTTTATTCATTCTAAATGTAATAGTTAGCTTCTACTAACCCCAAACTCCCAATCCATGCCTCCTTCTCTCTCCCCTCCCCCTTGGCAACTACAAGTCTGTTCTCTATGTCTGTGAGTCTGTTACTGTTTTGTAGATAGGTTCATTTGTGCCATGTTTTAGATTCCACATATAACTGATAGCACATGGTATTTGTCTTTCTCTTTCTGACTTATTTTACTTAGTATGATAATCTTTAGTGTCATCTATGTTGCTGCAAATGGCATTATTTCATTCTTTACTATGGGCGAGTAGTATTGCATTGTGTATATGTACCACATCTTCTTTATCCATTCATATGTTGATGAATATTTAGGTTGTTTCCATGTCCTGGCTATTGTGAATAGTGCTGCAGTGAACATAGTGGTGCATGTATCTTTTTAAATTATAGTTTTGTGTTGATATATGCTCAGGGGTGGGAGTGCTGGATCATATGGTAATTCTATTTTTAGTTTTCTGAGGAGCCTCCATACTGTTTTCCATACTGGCTGCACCAACTTACATTCCCACCAATAGCACAGGAGATTTCCCTCTTCTCCACATCCTCTCCAGCATTTGTTATTTGTAGACTTTTTAATGATGGGTACTCTGACCAGTGTGAGGTGGTACCTCACTGTAGTTTTGATTTGCATTTCTCTAATAATTCGTGATGTTAAAGAGCTTTTCATGTGTCTGTTGGCCATCTGTATGTCTTCTTTGGAGAAATGTCTATTTAGGTCTTCTGCCCACTTTTTGATTGGATTGTTTGTTTTTTTGTTGTTGAGTTGTATGAGCTGTTTGTACATTTTGGAGATTAAGCCCTTCTTGGTCACATTGTTTGCAAATATTTTCCCCCTTTCCATGGGTTGTCTTTTTGTTTTGTTTATGGTTTCCTTTGCTGTGCAAAAGCTTTTAAGTTTCACTAGGTCCCATTTGTTTATTTTTGTTTTTATTTCTATTACCTTGGGAGACTGACCTAAGAAACAATTGGTACGATTTATGTCAGAGAATGTTTTGCCTATGCTTTCTTCTAGGAGATATATGGTGTCATGCCTTAGGTTTAAGTCTTTAAGCCATTCTGAGTTTGTTTTTGTGCATGATGTGAGGGTGTGTTCTAACTTCATTGATTTACATGCAGCTGTCCAATTTTCCCATCACCACTTGCTGAAGAGACTGTCTTATTCCCATTATATATTCTTGCCTCCTTTGTCGAAGATTAATTGACCTTAGGCATGTGAGTTTACTTCTGGGCTCTCTGTTCTGTTCCATTGAACTGTATGTCTGTTTTTGTACCAATACCACACTGATTTGATTACAGTAACTTTGTAGTATTGTCTGAAGTCTGGGAGGGTTATGCCTCCTGCTTTATTTTTTCCCCCCTCAGGATTATCAGCTCTTAAAATGTGCACTGTTGGCTGTGATTTCTTCTTTCCTTTCAACTTAGTATGAATATTTATACCTCAGTATGTATTAGTACTCACTTGTTATTTTTTCTTAAAGAGTACTTACAAAATTAACTAAGCATAGGGACTACAAAACTTGTCCTTTCCCTAACCTGTTTTGATTCTTAGGGAATTTTTGAAAGTCTGGTAGTGGCATTAGACTTACAGAATCCAAAGAATGAGAGTTCACACTTGGAGCAATGTCACCTAGGAATTGAGAGACAAGAGGACTCTAGCAGATGGGCTAAGCATATATATCGGAGAGCTACATGCAGTAGTGCCCTCCTGCAGACCAGTGGTGCTCACTATTGAGCATATTACTATGTCTGAGGATGCCTATGCCAAAGACAAGGGTTTAGTGTGTTTATTCCAGCGTTTCTCAGAGGTATTTGGTATATATGTGGGCATTTTGAAACATTTCTTCAAAATTTCTTCAATATTTCTTCAGGAAATATTGGAAGAGAATAGTCATCAATAACAAATATTGAACATAAGCAAGAGATTTTTAGCAGCCAGAATGCATAAGACTTTGAAATATCCATTCAAGAACATTTCCATTGATCTGTGTTTCACTGCTTGAATAGTCAGTGTGATAGTTGGTACTATTTTCCTGCAGGGAAAAGGGATCCAACAAATGCCAAGATTTTTCCACAGACGGTCTTTGGCTAAATAAGTGCCAAAAAAGACACTCCTTGTGGGAGTTTGGGAGGATTAAAATTCAGCTTTCACTGTTGCTTTTTAAACCCAAGGACACTGCTAGTGAACATAGTCAGTATCTTTCTTAGGCTATTTTGGAAACATATCATTCAGTGATAGAAAATAATTTTAGATATGAAGAGGAAACAATTGAAAAATTAACCTCCACCTCGGGAGAATTATACTTTTCTTTATTTCTGCCTAATTTGTTTCATGAGTGTTTGATGAATTCATTTTTACTTTACAAGGAAAGAGAGTGGGCCTGTTTTAATTGGGAATATTTTGATTGCCTGTACACATGACAACTTAGGGAAAGTTTTGTTTTCATAGGAACACTAATTCTCCACCTTTAGCTACATTATTTCTAGTAATCTTCTAATATGCGCTTGTATTCGAAAGCATGTAGAAGGAAAATTTAAAGCCTTCACTTTGAAAAACTAAACATGACAAGAGAACCAAGTTTTTTTTGTGTGTGTATGGAGAGTTATTTTGATTTTCAAATTGCAAATGTTATTGAAAACTACAGAAAACTTCCTTTCATTTTCTTTTCTTTACTGTATGTGCTTTCTGAGGCTATTGGCTCATGTATTTGGCATGAATATAAACAACATAAGGACAACCAAAAGGAAATTAATCCATCACAGTTCTAATTTCAATCTGCCTATTTTTATCATTCCTGTTTTTGCCATCTGGAAATTTTTCCATCACTAGCTAAAAATATAATACTCCTTTTCAAATACTTTGGAGTTTTATAGACAGACACATTGAAATTTTATTCTCATTGTGTATGGCATTATTTAGTATGCTTAAAGAAATCTGTTAATTTTATTTAATACATAAAACATACTGCTTACATATGTGTATGTGAAAAGATTGATATTTGTATTTATGTGAAATCAAAAAATTAGGAAAATATATATAAATATCAAGATATTCAGTTACACTCATTTTGCATGAATGTCCTTGCAAAACTAATAAAACTTAATTTCATAAGTTTTTTTATCATGACAAATAAAATTGTAGTTATGAATATACATGTAGTTTTAAAACCTGACCTAAGGCTATCAAACAAGTAGATATGTACAAAATGGTTAGAAAAGTCTTAATAACATAATAAATTTTAACTAGCTAAGCATTTAACATTTTTGTTTGAAACAAATATAAGCTAATAACAGTATAATTAGAATTTTCTCTGTGCTTTGTGAAAAATGTATATTGTAGTGAATGCATATATGTGTTTGGTGTGTATGTGTGTGTATATTTTATACATAACTACAAAGATAACGCATTTTATTCAGATATTAAGTTGGTATTGATTCTAGGGCTATTAGAGTCTTGGATTTTGGGGAAAGTTTCTCTTATTTATAACAATAATGCTAATGTCACTGTACCATATTAAAGATTTTTTAGGCAATGTGTTACTTTTATACACCAGAAAAGTAAATGGTGTGAGATTTTACTTGCACATTTGTAGAGATGTACCCATGTCATCCATTAGTGAGGCAAAGAGTAATTTCTAAGGTTAGAAAGAGCAGATCTCTCTCCCTCCGCCCCCCACCCTCTCTCTTTCTCTCTCTCTCATATATATCTCTAAGATATTTGTTTCTTCTCATTATCAGTGTAAATGCTAAATGCCTTGTATTAGTAAAAAGAGATGTTATTTTACAGAGTAATTTTCCTCACTGCCTTCCTTTTTTTTCCCTCAACTTTTCTTAAATATAGTTTCTTTGTTGATACCTCCCTAAACATTTTTGATACTATAGGATCAAACTCTTTGTGCATGTGCTTGATGCATTATTTCCTGATCCCACAGATATTTTTCCTTGTTAGTTTCCATTATTGCTTCTATCATTTTTATTTTCATATATGTTGGTATATTAGTGTTTAATTCTTAATATACAATACAACCTTTTGGAAAAGAATTATCTATGTTTGTTTTAATATGTATTTATAGTTTTGTAATACTAAGTCTTCTGAAGATTGAATGATAAAATAATACAATTCTGGTTAAGGTTAAAAAGTCACAAAGTTTAATAAGCAACAAAGTATCAATCTGTTATTTTATTTTTTTAAAATGGAGCTTAACAGTATCTTTTTTAAAAAATATATTTATTTATTTATTTGCTGTATCAGGTCTTAGTTGCAGTGCGTGGTCTCTAGAGTACCCAGGCTCATTAGTTGAGTCATGGGCTTAGTTGTCTGTAGCATGTGGGATCTCAGCTCCCCGACTAGGGATCGAACCGGCATCCCCTGCATTGCAAGACTCATTCCCAACCACTGGACCACCAGGGAAGTCCCCTCAATATGTTATTTTTAAATTAAAATTCAAGTAATGCTTATTTTTTAATTAAAAATGACACCATAATTATATACAAACTTGTGGATAATGAAAATCAATTTCATGATTATATTGAATTAGCCTTGAAAAGTAAGACAGTTTTGTATTTTTGCCAAGTGTAACCCATAGAGAGCATGTATATGCATTTATATTGTTGTATGTAGGTAGATATCTACACACATATAAATATGGTATATACATATGGATATAAATATATTAATTGCCTTAAATTCCATTTCTTTTATTAAAGAGTCAAATCAGCTTTTTAAAAGCATACTATTTTTTGTGTGTGTGTGCAGTACGCGGACCTCTCACTGTCGTGGCCTCTCCCGTTGCAGAGCACAGGCTCCAGACGCGCAGGCTCAGTGGCCATGGCTCACGGGCCCAGCCACTCCGTGGCATGTGGGATCTTCCCGGACCGGGCCACGAACCCGTGTCCCCTGCATCGGCAGGCGGACTCTCAACCACTGTGCCACCAGGGAAGCCCAAAAGCATACTATTTTTAAAACTATAGTATTTCTCACAATATCCTTTGTTCAGGGATCAATATATCCCCCAATTTAATGTCTTATTAAAATACATCTACTAGTCCATAAATCTTTCACATTAATTTTCTAATGATTTTTTTAAAGTGTTTTTTTTACTTCAGTTTGGTAAACAGGAACAGGCTTACCATGTTGTTCTTTACGAGAATTCTTTAGAAGTACTACAATATATTGTCTGTTTCCATAAAGCTCATAAGGGGAATGAAATGCCTAAGGCAAAACATGTCTTCTGTGCCTTCAGAAGTAAAACATCAAAGAAAGATACTATTTGCATATAAATATATGAAAATGTTCATAAGTAAAATCTTTGTGCATTGAGATAAAACAAAAAAGCATTCTTAAAATTTTCTTTCAGAAGCAGTTTCCTAAAATCACAATATAGGGACTATAGATATAGAATAGTTGACTGTGATGTCTTGTGATCTTTATGTACTCAAAATCCATGAAGCTTATTTGGTGAATAGTAGATAAAGAATAAACTTCAAGGCGTATGATATTTCATACTCTACATTTTAGTTATGATCAAAGGTAGCACTCTTTTGGTTAAATGTCAAAATTAGATGCATCAGTTTGTTTAAGTTTATGAAAATAGTGTAATTTTTATAAAATATATATTAAAGAAGAGATAAAAATTACAGATGAGATAACATATTTGCAGAGTGTTACTAGACAACAGCAAATCAAAAGGCTCTGAGTGATGACATATTTAACTGCTCCTGTATGTATACAGATCTGAGGCATGAAATAGACTCATCACTAACCTGCATAACTATGAGTGAAAAAATGATTATTATTTGAAGTCATTGAGTTTTGAGTTAGTTATGCAGCACTACTGTGGCAGTTGTTAACTGAAACAGAAACCTTGGGATAGAGGAATGAAAAAATAGATAACACTCGCTACCCACCTGTTTTAATAAACAAAATAATAACATAAATAGCTTGATTAGATATTGGGTTACAGAGAAAAATTAAGCAGGGAAAAGGATTAGGGGTTGTTGGAGGTATCATTTTAAATATAGTAGTCAGGAAAGCCTCGCTGAGAAGGGGATTTTAGCAGGTCAGTTTCCCTATAAAACATACTCTGAGGGCTTCCCCGGTGGCACAGTGGTTGGGAGTCCACCTGCCGATGCAGGGGACATGGGTTCGTGACCCGGTCCGGGAAGATCCCACATGCCGCGGAGCGGCTGGGCCCGTGAGCCATGGCCGCTGGGCCTGCGTGTCCGGAGCCTGTGCTCCGCGGCGGCAGAGGCCACAACAGTGAGAGGCCCGCATACCGCAAAAAACAAAAACAAAAAAACATACTCTGACAGAGAGATTTGTTTAAGGTATAACGGCAACTGGGTGGTAGCTCTAGTTTAAAATATAATATATTTGCTGTGTCATTTGGTGTCATCTACCCTTTCTTCGATCCAAGACTTCTAAACCTACAGAACCAAGAGTCACAGCAAGAGGAAGTATAAATCTCCCAAATCAGTCATGTTAAAAGGGACCACTCCTACTACTTCCTCTTGGTTTCCAGATTTATATATTACACCAATTAGTGACTTAGTGTTGGTGGGTCAAGAACGCCCTCTGCTGGCTGAAGCCCTGTGGGTAGGAAAGGCAAAAATGTGTATCAATTCCACTTACTATGAATTACTGCCCCTTCTGTGTTTGAAGGGGTCTAATGTAGTCAATTTTCTACCAAGTAGCTCTTTGGACTTTGAAAGACTTGGTGTCATGTTGGTGTCTCAGTTTTGATCTCTTTTGCTAGCAAGTTGGACATTTGGTATCACCAGTACCTAGATCAGCCTTGGTGAGTTAGAGACCATACTGACAGACCCATGTCTAGTCTCCATCCTGGCAACCATGGCCACTCTGTTACTGTATCCATTTGCCAATACTCTGATGTCTGATGACAGTGACTAACAAAAGACAACCAGTAGAGTTATTCTGTCTACTTTATTTTTTTTTACATCACTTTTTTAATTCAAACAGAAAGTCACAAAAATTATAATCATCCTCATCAGTTCAACTGATGAAAGAATTCATCAGTTTTCCATTAGAGTTCTGAAAATGCTTGTTCATTCAGTTCAGCAGTATAGTCAGTTACCAGAAACCTGTACTTGTCAGAGTCATTTCCATGAATTCCTTGAAGATGAAACCCTTTTATAGGAACACTTTTGCAAAAGCATCAGAGTACACCCAGAACTGTCTGTAAATGACAAAAGACTTAAAAATGACCACGTTTAAAGATTTGAAGAAAGTTCATAATAATGCAATTGACAAGGAAATTTAGTTATTTCTGAGATATACATTTTAAAGTAATAACTAGAATTATGACTTATAACATTATACCACTACATATAAGATTTTTAGGAATTTCATGTAATGTCTGAAACATTTATATTAACATATTTCCATACAAATAATCCAAAGAAAGTTTAGTATTAGTTTTTTCAATTTAAATTTATTTATATTTTTATACAGCAGGTTCTTATTAGTCATCAGTTTTGTACACATCAGTGTATACATGTCAATCCCAATCGCCCAATTCAGCACACCACCATCCCCACCCCCCGTGGCTTTCCCCCCTTGGTGTCCATACATTTGTTCTCTACATCTGTGTCTCAACTTCTGCACTGCAAACCAGTTCATCTGTACCATTTTTCTAGGTTCCACATGCATGTGTTAATATACGATATTTGTTTTTCTCTTTCAGACTTACTTCACTCTGTATGACAGTCTCTAGATCCATCCATGTCTCAAAAAATGACTCAATTTCGTTCCTTTTTATGGCTGAGCAATATTCCATTGTATATATATGCCACATCTTCTTTATCTATTCGTCTGTCGATGGGCATTTAGGTTGCTTCCATGACCTGGCTATTGTAAATAGTGCTGCAATGAACATTTGGGTGCATGTGTCTTTTTGAATTATGGTTTTCTTTGGGTATATGCCCAGTAGTGGGATTACTGGATGATATGGTAATTCTATTTTTAGTTTTTTAAGGAACCTCCATACTGTTTTCCATAGTGGCTGTATCAATTTACATTCCCACCAACAGTGCAAGAGGGTTCCCTTTTCTCCACACCCTCTCCAGCATTTGTTGTTTGTAGATTTTCTGATGATGCCGATTCTAACAGGTGTGAGGTGATACCTCATTGTAGTTTTGATTTGCATTTCTCTAATAATTAGTGATGTTGAGCAGTTTTTCATGTCTTCTTGGCCATCTGTATGTCTTCTCTGGAGAAATGTCTATTTGGGTCTTCTGCCCATTTTTGGATTGGGTTGTTTGTTTCTTTAATATTGAGCTGCATGAGCTGTTTATATATTTTGGAGATTAATCCTTTGTCCATTGATTCGTTTGCAAATATTTTCTCCCATTCTGAGGGTTGTCTTTTCGTCTTGTTTATGGTTTCCTTTGCTGTGCAAAAGCTTTTAAGTTTCATTAGGTCCCATTTGTATATTTTTGTTTTTATTTCCATTACTCTAGGAGGTAGATCAAAAAAGATCTTGCTGTGATTTATGTCAAAGAGTGTTCTTCCTATGTTTTCCTCTAAGAGTTTTTTTGGGTCTGGTCTTACATTTTGGTCTTGAATCCATTTTGAGTTTATTTTTGTGTGTAGTGTTAGGGAGTGTTCTAATTTCACTCTTTTACATGTAGCTGTCCAGTTTTCCCAGCACCACTTACTGAAGAGACTGTCTTTTCTCCATTGTGTATCCTTGCCTCCTTTGTCATAGATTAGTTGACCATAGGTGCGTGGGTTTATCTCTGGGCTTTCTATCTTGTTCCATTGATCTATATTTCTGTTTTTGTGCCAGTACCATATTGTCTTGATTGCTGTAGCTTTGTAGTATAGTCTGAAGTCAGAGAGTCTGATTCCTTCAGCTCTGTTTTCTTCCCTCAAGACTGCTTTGACTATTTGGGGTCTTCTGTGTTTGTCTCCATACAAATTTTAAGATTTTTTGTTCTACTTCCTTAAAAATGCCATTGGTAATTTGATAGGGATTGCATTGAATCTGTAGATTGCTTTAGGCAGTATAGTCATTTTCACAATATTGATTCTTCTGATCCAAAAACATAGTATATCTCTCCATCTGTTGGTATCATCTTTAATTCCTTTCATCAATGTCTTATAGTTTTCTGCATACAGGTCTTTTGTCTCTCTAGGTAGGTTTATTCCTAGGTATTTTATTCTTTTTGTTGCAATGGTAAATGGGAGTGTTTCCTTAATTTCCCTTTCAGGTTTTTCATCATTAGTGTATAAGAATGCAAGAGATTTCTGTGCATTAGTTTTCTATCCTGCAACTTTACCAAATTCATTGATTAGCTCTAGTAGTTTTCTGGTGGCATTTTTAGGATTCTCTATGTATAGTATCCTGTCATCTGCAAACAGTGACAGTTTTACTTCTCCGTTTCCAATTTGTATTCCTTTTATTTCTTTTTCTTCTCTGATTGCTGTGGCTAGGACTTCCAAAACTATGTTGAATAATAGTAGTGAGAGTGGACATCCTTGTCTTGTTCCTGATCTTAGAGGAAATGCTTTCTGTGTTTCACCTTTGAGAATGATGTTTGCTGTGGGTTTGTCATATATGGCCTTTATTATGTTGAGGTAGGTTCTTTCTATGCCCACTTTCTGGAGAGTTTTTATCATAAATGGGTGTTGAGTTTTGTCAAAAGCGTTTTCTGCATCTATTGAGATGATCATATGGTTTTTCTTCTTCAATTTGTTAATATGGTGTATCACATTGATTGATTTGCATATTGAAGAATCCTTGCATCCCTGGGATAAATCCCACTTGATCATGGTCTATGATCCTTTTAATGTGTTGTTGGATTCTGTTTGCTAGTAATGTGTTGAGGAGTTTTGCATCTATATTCATCAGTGATATTGGTCTGTAATTTTCTTTTCTTCTAGTATTTTTGTCTGGTTTTGATATCAGGGTGATGGCAGCCTCATAGAATGAGTTTGGGAGTGTTCCTTCCTCTGCAGTTTTTTGGAAGAGTTTGAGAAGAATGGGTGTCAGCTCTTCTCTAAATGTTTGATAGAATTCACCTGTGAAGCCATCTGGTCCTGGACTTTTGTTTGTTGGAAGATATTTAATCACAGTTTCAATTTCATTCCTTGTGATTGGTCTGTTCATATTTTCTATTTCTTCCTGGTTCAGTCTTGGAAGGTTATACCTTGCTAAGAATTTGTCCATTTCTTCCAGGTGGTCCATTTTGTTGGCATAGAGTTGCTTGTAGTAGTCTCTTAGGATGCTTTGTATTTCTGCGATGTCTGTTGTAACTTCTTTTTCATTTCTAATTTTATTGATTTGAGTCCTCTCCCTCTTTTTCTTGATGAGTCGGCTAATGGTTTATCAGTTTTGTTTATCTTCTCAAAGAACCAGCTTATAGTTTTATTGATGTTTGCTATGTTTTTTTTGTTTCTATTTCATTTATTTCTGATCTCACCTTGATGATTTCTTTCCTTCTGCTAACTTTGGGTTTTGTTTGTTCTTCTTTCTCTAGTTCCTTTAGGTGTAAGATTAGATTGTTTATTTGAGATTTTTCTTGTTTCTTGAGGTAAGTTTGTTTAGCTATAAACTTCCCTCTTAGAACTGCTTTTGCTGCATCCCATAGGTTTTGGATCATCGTGTTTTCATTGTCATTTGTCTCTAGGTATTTTTTGACTTCTTCAGTGATCTCTTGGTTATTTAGTAACGTATTGTTTAGCCTCCATGTGTCTGTGATTTTTACGTTTTTTTCCCCTGTAATTCATTTCTAATCTCATAGTGTTTTGGTCAGAAAAGATGCTTGATATGATTTCAATTTTCTTAAATTTACTGAGGCTTGATTTGTGGCCCAAGATGTGATCTATCCTGGAGAATGTTCTGTGCGCACTTGAGAAGAAAGTGTAATCTGCTATTTTTGGATGGAATGTCCTCTAAATATCAATTAAGTCTATCTGGTCTATTGTGTCATTTAAAGCTTGTGTTTCCTTATTTATTTTCATTTTGGATCACCTGTCCATGGTGTAAGTGAGGTGTTAAAGTCCCCCACTATTATTGAGTTACTGTCGATGTCTTCTTTTATAGCTGTTAGCAGTTGCTTTATGTATTGAGGTGCTCCTATGTTGGGTGCATATATATTTATAATTGTTATATTTTCTTCTTGGATTGATCCCTTGATCATTATGTAGTGTCCTTCCTTGTCTCTTGTAACATTCTTTATTTTAAAATCTATTTTTTTCTGATATGAGTATTGCTACTCCAGCGTTTATTTATTTATTTATTTATTTATCTATTTATTTATCTATTTATCTATTTGTGGTACACGGGCCTCCCACTGTTGTGGCCTCTCCCGTTGCAGAGCACAGGCTCTGGATGCGCAGGCTCAGCTGCCATGGCTCACGGACCCTGCCGCTCCACAGCATGTGGGATCTTCCTGGAGTGAGGCACAAACCTGTGTCCCCTGCATTGGCAGGCGGACTCTGAACCACTGCGCCACCAGGGAAGCCCTTCAGCTTTCTTTTTTTTTTTTTTTTTTTTTTTAAATTTATTTATTTTTATTTTTGGCTGTGTTGGGTCTTCGTTTCTGTGCAAGGACTTTCTCTAGTTGTGGCAAGTGGGGGCCACTCTTCATCATGGTGCGCGGGCCTCTCACTGTCGTGGCCTCTCTTGTTGCGGAGCACAGGCTCCAGACGCGCAGGCTCAGTAGTTGTGGCTCACGGGCCCAGTTGCTCCGTGGCATGTGGGATCTTCCCAGACCAGGGCTCGAACCCGTGCCCCCTGCATTGGCAGGCAGATTCTCAACCACTGCGCCACCAGGGAAGCCCCAGCTTTCTTTTGATTTTCATTTGCATGGAATATTTTTTTCCATCCCATCACTTTCAGTCTGTATGTGCCCCTAGGTCTGAAATGGGTCTCTTGTAGGCAGCATATCTATGGGTCTTGCTTTTGTATCCATTCAGCAATCCTGTGTCTTTTGGTTGGAGCATTTAATCCATTCATGTTAAGGGTAATTATTGATATGTATGTTCTTATGACCATTTTCTTAATTGTTTTGGGTTTGTTTTTGTAGGTCCTTTTCTTCTCTTGTGTTTCCCACTTAGGGAAGTTCCTTTGGCATTTGTTGTAGAGCTGGTTTGTTGCTGCTGAATTCTCTTAGCTTTTGCTTGTCTGTAAAGCTTTTGATTTCTCCATCGAATGTGAATGAGATCCTTGCTGGGTAGAATAATCTTGGTTGTAGATTCTTCCCTTTCATCACTTTAATTATATCATGCCACTCCCTTCTGGCTTGTAGATTTTCTGCTGAGAAATCAGCTGTTAACCTTATGGGAGTTCCCTTGTATGTTATTTGTTATTTTTCCCTTGCTCCTTTCAATAATTTTTCTTTGTCTTTAATTTTTGCCAATTTGATTACTATGTGTCTTGGCGTGTTTCTCCTTGGGTTTATCCTGTATGGGACTCACTGTGCTTTCTGGATTTGGGTGGCTATTTCCTTTCCCATGTTAGAGAAGTTTTTGACTATAGTCTCTTCAAATATTTTCTCGGGTCCTTTCTCTCTCTCTTCTCCTTCTGGGACCCCTATAATGCAAATGTTGTTGAGCTTAATGTTGTCTCAGAGGTCTCTTAGGCTGTCTTCATTTCTTTTCATTCTTTTTTCTTTATTCTGTTCCACAGCAGTGAATTCCACCATTCTGTCTTCCAGGTCACTTATCCGTTCTTCTGCCTCAGTTATTCTGCTATTGATTCCTTCTAGTGTAGTTTTCATTTCAGTTATTGTATTGTTCATCTCTGTTTGTTTGTTCTTTAATTCTTCTAGGTGTTTGTTAAACATTTCTTGCATCTTCTCGATCTTTGCCTCCATTCTTTTTCCGAGGTCCTGCATCATCTTCACTATCGTTATTCTGAATTCTTTTTCTGGAAGATTGCCTATCTCCACTTCATTTAGTTCTTTTTCTGTGGTTTTATCTTGTTCCTTCATCTGGTACATAGCCCTCTGCCTTTTCATCTTTTCTATCTTTCTGTGAACGTGTTTTTTGTTTCACAGGCTGCAGAGTTGTAGTTCTTCTTGCTTTTGCTGTCTGCCCTCTGGTGGATGAGGCTATCTAAGAGGCTTGTGTAAGTTTCCTGATGGGAGGGACTGGTGGTGGGTAGAGCTGACTGTTTTTCTGGTGGGCAGAGCTCGGTAAAACTTTAATCTGCTTGACTGTTGATGAGTGGGGCTGGATTCCCTCCCTGTTGGTTGTTTGGCCTGAGGCAATCGAACACTGAAGCCTACCTGGGCTCTTTAGTGAGGCTAATGACAGACTCTGGGAGGGCTCAGGCCAAGGAGTACTTCCCAGAACTTCTGCTGCCAGTGTCCTTGTCCCCATGGTGAACCACAGCCACCCCCCACCTCTTCAGGAGACCCTCCAACACTAGCAGGTAGGTCTGGTTCAGTCTCCCCTGGGGTCAGTGCTCCTTCCCCTGGGTTCCGATGCGCACACTATTTTGCTTGTGCCCTCCAAGAATGGAGTCTCTGTTTTCCCCAGTCCTGTCAAAGTCCTGCGATCAAATCCCACTAGGCTTCAAAGTCTGATTCTCTAGGAATTCCTCCTCCTCTTGCCGGACCCCCAGGTTGGGAAGCATGACAGGGGGCTCAGAACCTTCACTCCAGTGGGTGGACTTCTGTGGTATAAGTGTTCTCTAGTGTGTGAGTCACCCACCCAGCAGTTATGGGATTTTATTTTACTGTGATCGCGCCCCTCCTACCGTCTCACTGTGGCTTCTCCTTTGTCTTTGGATGTAGGGTATCTTTTTTGGTGAGTTCCAGTGTCTTCCTGTCGATGATTGTCCAGCAGTTAGTTGTGATTCCGGTGCTCTCACAAGAGGGAGTGAGAGCACGTCCTTCTACTCTGCCATCTTGGTTCCTCCCTCCTGTCTACTTTGTTGTTGAAGTAAACCTCTTCTGGGTTCAAAATTTCCTGGGATAAGTAACAAGTAGTTCTAAATATCTCACTGGTGTCCACTCCCATAGATTTATCATACACCTCTTGCCTAGATTTTTTATCCTCCATATTCAAATATGTCTACTTCTGGGTCCTTGACCAACCAGTAAAGCAATTCATCATTGCTCATATAGCTTTTTATATTCTAACATTGAGATACTTTTTCCACACAAAGTAGATGAGCACATATACTTTCCCAGTGGGAAGATCAACATTCCTAATCATTCTTTAGGCTCTAGTAGTGGGGCTGTAGTGCAGCTGCAGCCCATTTTCAGAATGCACACACATCCCAAGCTGATTTTTGACCAGACAAACTCAGATTTTTCCACTTTTGTCAGCTGGTCATAAAGGACCCCAACTCACGAGGTCATAAGTGTGACCTGAAGGAGCAGTGCTGGTACGACTGTGATAGATGAAGTGGGCCATGAGATAACATAGCTTACTCCTACTGTGTTGTCTTTCTCAGGCTCAGTCATGGATGGACCATTTCCAATTTATGATGAATTGTTCCTGGACATCCCTAACTTTATGACTTGTTGGGTCTGGATATTGGACGGTTCATATGCAGCATCACATCATACCCAATGGTCAAGTGTTCTATCAGGTTCCAGTGGCACACTGGGAGCTGTTTTTTACTTTATTTTAAATTATTTTTTGGCTGTGCAGTGCAGCTTGTGGGATCTGAGTTCCCCGACCTGAGATCAAACCCAGGCCCTTGGCAGTGAAAGTGCAGAGTCCTAACCACTGGAATGCCACGGAATTCCCAGGAGCTGTTTTTTCAAAGGTATATAATTCCCTCTTGAAAATGACATGGTTTTGCTTCACAACCCAAGGACTTGGTTATGAGTCTCCCATAAACTTCACACTTTATCTTTTTTCACCATTGAAACCTCCAGCACCATAAGATGCCAGGACAATGAGTCAAGTGATAGCTCTTGTACTATAGCCTTGACCTGCTGCAGAGCCCTTTCTTACTCTGAGTGCCACATAAATCTGGCAGCCTTCCATGTGATTAGGCATAATGGTCAAAGCATCCCCAAGTGTAGAATACACTGCCTTTGAATCCTAAAGAGGCAGATCAGGTGTTGGGCTTCCTTTTTGGATCACAAGATGCAATAATTTGTCTTTTATTTCTTAGTGGATGTCCAGCATGTCTCTGACCACTAGAACTCTAAAAATGTTACTGAAATGGCAGAAACCTGAATCTTTACAGGCTTTATCTTCCACTCATTGGATTATGTGTGTCTTACCAAAGCTTCCAATATAGTTGTTTCTTGCTTAAGTGGTTTAATTACGTGCATGATATTATCAGTATCATGGAATGATGTGAAATTTTATAATATATCTGACTGTCACAGGTCTCTTTGAACCATATAATGGCAAAAGGTGGACAAGTTAACATTGGCTTGGAGTAAGCATGTCAATATGTACTCTTAGGTTGCTTCCACATCCTGGCTTTTGTAAATCGTGTTGCAATAAACATTGTGGTACATGCCTCTTTTTTAATTATGGTTTTCTCAGGGTATATGCCCAGTAGTGGGATTGCTGGGTCGTATGGTAGTTCTATTTTTAGTTTTTTCAGGAACCTCCATACTCTTCTCCACAGTGGCTGTATTAATTTACATTCCCACCAACAGTGCAAGGGGTTCCCTTTTGATGATGGCCATTCTGACCGGTGTGAGGTGATACCTCATTGTGGTTTTGATTTGCATTTCTCTAATTATTAGTGATGTTGAATATCCTTTCATGTGTTTGTTGGCAATCTATATCTTCTCTGGAGAAATATCTATTTAGGACTTCCACCCATTTTTTGGATTATACAACAGAATATTACTCAGCCATAAAAAGAAACGAAATTGAGTTATTTGTAATGAGGTGGATGGACCTAGAGTCTGTCATACAGAGTGAAGTAAGTCAGAAAGAGAAAAACAAATACCTTATGCTAACACATATAATATGGAATCTACAAAAGAAAAGGTTTTGATGAACCTAGGGGCAGGACAGGAATAAAGATGCAGATGTAGAGAATGGACTTGAGGACACAGGGAGGGGGAAGGGTAAGCTGGGACGAAGTGAAAGAGTAGCATTGACATATGTACACTACCAAATGTTAAATAGATAGCTAGTGGGAAGCAGCCGCATAACACAGGGAGGTCAGCTCTGTGCTTTGTGTCCACATAGAGGGTTAGGATAGGGAGGGTGGGAGGGAGACACAAGAGGGAGGGGATATGGGGATATATGTATACGTATAGCTGATTCACTTTGTTGTACAGCATAAACTAACATGCCATTGTAAAGCAATCATACTCCAATAAAGATGTTAAAAAAATTTTTTTTAATAATTTATAAAGAAAAATACCGCACAAAATATACTCTTGTTTTTCTCCACGGAGTTGCAACTGTTTCTGATCCTCTTTTTCTGTAGGATCAATGGCCACATACCTGAAACATTGTTATCTGCTGTAGCAAAAAGAACTCATCTGGCACAGCACTGAAATTGGGACAATGTACAATAAGTTTATAGTGGTCCATGCAGCGGCAGGCCGCTTGTTTCAGTTCTCAGTCAGAAGGTAATATCTATATTTTCCTACCTCCCAATGCTCTCTTATTGATAAAACAAACCAACAGAAACAGCACAGGTTGTGTTAGCAACATGTATTTTTTCTTTGCTCCCCTCCTTTCACAAGCAGAGGAAACCCACTGAAGCCAGTGGCTCTAAGTAGAACACCAATATCTCCTTCCCAGTTTGACTACAGAACACTTCAGTTTCCTTTGCCCTCAGTAGCCAAAATTGTAGAGCAATGCTGTCTGCACCAAGCTCCCTAGTTCAGCAGGCATTTATCTTCAGCCAAAACATTGCCTGGGTTTCTGTCTTGTTTCTTCCCCAAGAAGATGTTTATCTTATTTTTAAGAGGCTATGCCTTAAAAAATTTTTTTTTGTTTCTGTTAGTGCTGTTTAGATAAGAGAAGGTGTGTTCAATTGTGGACATACAGAACAGAAGCATCTTAACTAGATATCTCCAGATTCTGTTTTCATAGTCAGAACATTATTCCTATCACATTCTAGAATCAGTAAATATGAAATGGATGGACTTTTATAAATTCTTTCCCCCCCCATGAGAATTTGTGCCTGGGGTTCTTGTTGATATCTCAGTTATTATTGCTACTCCATCCCCAAACTAGTATCAGTCATGGAATCCTGAATATATGGAGCCAAAAACATTTTTAATGAATGAACTTTTTGGTATAAAGTTTTTACCATTTTCTAAAGCTAATTAAATATTATATATTTTTTAAATTTTAAATTTTTGGCAAAAAGGATGATGAAAACTTTCAAGCATCATAAATTCTAGGGAAATTGGAATCTGTGTATATTTGTATAAGATATTTACTAATTATGTGTGTAGTGAGGATCTCTTTTTTTCTAATTTATGCGCTCTCCTTTAAATTCTCCATCAATTTTTTTCTCAAGACACTCAGCTAAAGTAATTTTTTCAAATGAAAGCTAAGTTGAAGCAGATAAATTTTAGTTTTGACCCAAAGAGTTGAAAGAATTTGGTAGATACTATAAATAAGCTTTTTATATGTGAGAATAGGAGTCACGTATCAGAGGTTCTGAGGGTGTGGAGCTAATTGTGAGCGCTCAGTGTATATTGCTGGAGGTCGCCTTTCAAAAATTATTTGAAACACTTTCCTTTAAACTGCATATCAGTGTCTCAAAACTTATGATTATATCTTCAAAGTGTGCAAAAGGCAGTGAACAGCAGCAAGGCAGCATGCTTATTGTACTGAAATATATGCGTTTATTAAAAATAGGGAAATAATATATATAGGCACACCAATTTATTTTTCCAGAATCTGAAAATTTCACCTTTGATCGAGGTATAGCATTTAACTAATGTTTCTCCCTCAGGTAGATAAACAGCAATTTAATTGATGGACACTGCAGCCAATAGAGCAACTAGATTGTTCCCTTCTTCCCAGGTCTGTTTTTCTAAGGTACAACTTTCAGTGTTATTACCTGTTTTTGGGTTTTTTTTTTTTCTCTAATACAAGCATCTTCTCCAATAATTGTGCTTCTCTGAAAGCAAAACCAGTTTATATCAGGAGTATGCCAATAACTGCAATAATAGATCAAATACAACCTTAAAGAGAGATGATTTATTTTTTTGTTTACTTAAACAGTAATTAAACATTTCCCATTATTTTCACCCTTGACTAATCTTGATCTTCTGATTTCATGTAATTTACTTCCAAGTTTTCTAAAACAGAGTGGACTTTTCATATGTCTTGGAAAGAAACAGCTAGCTGAATGCCTGACCCATATTAGAAGCTCAGTTAGTAAGTGGTCGCTTAGATGCTCACTTTTCCCTTTTCTTTTTTCTTTTTTCTTCTTTCATTTTTTTTTAACATCTTTATTGGAGTGTAATTGCTTTACAATGGTGTGTTAGTTTCTGCTTTATAACAAAGTGAATCAGTTATACATATACATATGTTCCCATATCTCTTCCCTCTTGCGTCTCCCTCCCTCGCACCCTCCCTATCCCACCCCTCTAGGTGGTCACATACCACCGAGCTGATCTCCCTGTGCTATGCGGCTGCTTCCCACTAGCTATCTATTTTACATTTGGTAATATATATATGTCCATGACACTCTCTCACTTTGTCACAGCTTACCCTCCCCCCTCCCCATATCCTCAAGTCCATTCTCTAGTAGGCCTGTGTCTTTTACTCAGCAGCAAAGTCAGTATGATTCCTTCTCTGTGGTAAATCAGCATTGAAATGGATTCAGAAATAGCTTTGCAGGAAGTATTTGAAGAGAAATCAATTCTTAGTATAATGATTGGGCAGAAGACTGTAATAGATTTAAGTAGAACTTGAGTTAACTATAAAGGAAGGAGATTTTAAAAATTAGTTTTTTAAAAAAGCACATTTTTAGCCTAAGAAATCAAAAGTCTTGTCATTTTTTTCCAAGACCATGGTTGAATTTTCCTTCTCCAGAGTTGAATTATGTTCGGCACAGAATGCCGAACTGCATTGCTGAAAGTTAGTCGAGCTTCTCTTGATGGTATAAATAGAATAAGTTGTGAAGCAATAAACTGATGAAGATTTGTTCTCAAATTACAGCAGAATTGATTTTTTTAAATGAAAAGATAGGAAGTTAGTGTCCATAAGTTTCTAAAATTGTATTAACCTATATTTTCTTGATGGAAATTAGATACTTTATTGTCTGAAACTCTGAGAAGTAATTCTTATTATGGGATTTTTCATTTTATTTTACTTTTAATTTAAATAATGAATAGAAAATAAGTTGATAGAAAGTTGTCAGAATGAGAAGTCAAAAAAAAATGAATATTTGAGTTTACTTTCAAGCGAGGCAAAAAATTTGACCTCAGTATATATTTTAAGATATTCATGTAAAATTTTACATAATTAAATTTACTAATAAGAAATCTGTTAAATGGTAGCCACCAAAAGGTTTGTGAATTTGTACATATTTTGCTTTTATTTTTATTAACTGCTATTAAAATTATTTAAACATTTGTAGGTTCATAATTTTAAAATGTGGTTGATATTATTAGTAATGATCAGCTCTATGCTATGTCTCTATGTGCATTATAATATTTTGACCATAGGGAAGTGGATCAAAACATGTAGAAGAATTATTTGAAGTACACTGTACCCTTCAAATTATTACTTCGAAATTTTCATAACCAAAAAGTGTCACGTAGTTCACTTGCTTTTTGACGAAAAGAGGGGTAATGGTTATTTTCTATATTCTTGAGGATTAGAGGCATTTACTGGTCCCTGTAATAATCTGATGAATGAAGCTCACCTTTCTGAAGCTGCACTTCAGGTGTGACCATACTGCCACCACCGTGCCAGTCTGATGGACTCTGCCCTCCAGGAGTAAGGACTTGCTGTGTGGAAGTGTGTGCAACACACAGAGGAGGTGCTCCCTGTGAAGTGTTTCCTGCACGGCTGCTCCTCATGACAGACCCTGCCTTCCAGAGACATGCAATGGCTTAATCCATGGTTTTGCTGGCCCTGAAGAAAAATCACTGCTTTGACATCTGAACAGCTTGTGAGGATTTAGTTTTTGTGGATAGCTTTTTACAAGTGTTGCTTTTACTCCTCACACTGTGTGTTAAGTGTTGCAAAGTTTTCCTGAAAACCTGAGAATGTGTGAAAATATGCTTAGAACAATGATTGATACGTAAGAGATCCTATATGTGTCAGTTTCAAAACGTTAGCTATTAGATTCCTTCCTACGTATAAAGAAATATATGTATATCTCCATGTATAAAAATATATGTGCCTTGTATTTTATTTTATTTATTTATTATTTTTTTTGCGGTACGCGGGCCTCTCACTGTTGTGGCCTCTCCCGTTGCGGAGCACAGGCTCCAGACGCGCAGACTCAGCAGCCATGGCTCACGGGCGCAGCCGCTCCGTGTCATGTGGGATCCTCCCGGACCGGGGCACGAACCCGTGTCCCCTGCATCGGCAGGCGAACTCTCAACCATTGCGCCACCAGGGAAACCCCGTGCCTTGTATTTTAATGTTATTATCTTAATGTGTTTCCCAAAAGTTCACTGTGACTAACATCTCATTTCTATTTGTTTCTTTATTGTTTCCTTTCAGTCTCCTAAACACTTAATTTTTTCTTAATTATTAATATCCCATTTTACAGATGCATAAATTGGGGCACAGGGAGATAAAATTACCCAGGTCATACAGCTGGTAAGTAGAAGAGCCAGGATTTGATCCTAGCAGGGACTCCAGGCAACATGCTCTTAACCACTGTGTACCCGCGCTGCCTTAGGCTGATGGTTGATAGAACACCCTATATAGACTCATTCCTTCATTGATTTATTAATTGGCCTGTAGTAACTGTGTATTTACTATGTGTCATGCTCTATGGTAGGTGGTAAGGATAAGTTGCCAGTAAGGAGAAAAAGTCCTCAAGTGACTGTTTCCACAAATGACTGCATAGTAAATGTTATCTCTTCATGAATGAATTTTCAGTAGTGTCTACAAGTCACAGCCAAAAGAATGAAATAATTGAGATAAGGGATCCAATCATAACTCAGAGAGAGAAACTCTTTGCAAAGGCCTGTGAGAGAACTTCCTAGTTTTCCCCAGCTCAAATGCTTCAGAACTTGTATTTCAAACTTAAATTGCTCATGCTGCATTTTGAGCCCAGTGCATCTAGCCTTGTCCATAGGTACAGATACAGCTGTATAACGTTCCCTGTGTTTGGACAATTTTTATCTTTGAAAATTATTAAGTTGTGTATGCTAATAAGAGAAGCCACCGCAACGAGAAGCCCGCACACCGCAACGAAGAGTAGCCTCCGCTCGCTGCAACTAGAGAAATCCCGTGCGCAGCAACGAAGACCCAACGCAGCCAAAAATAAATAAATAAATACAAAAAAAAAAACAAAGAAGAAGAGGAGAAGAGGTAATTCCCTGGTGGTCCAGTTGTTAGCACTCTGTGCTCTCATTGCCAAGGCCCAGGTTCAATCCCTGATCTGGGAACTAAGGTCCCACAAGCTGTGTTGTGCGGCCAAAAAAAAAAAAAGAAAACCGAAAAACAAAAAAACCAAATCATTAAAAAAAAAGAAGAAAAAGAAGAGAGAGAGAGACCCAGTGGGAGATGCCTCGTGACGACAGAGGCAGAGATGGGAGTGATGTTCCTACAAGCCCAGGAACTCCGAGGATTACAGGCAACCACCAGAAGCTACGAGAGAAGCGTGGAACAGATTCTCTCCTCGAGCCTTCGCAGAGACCATGGTCCTGCAGACACTCTGATTTCAGACTTCTGGCCTCCAGGACTACGAGACAGTAAGTTTCTGTTGTTTAAAGCCACCCAGTTTGTGGACATATTTTAGGGCAGCCTTAGCAAACGAGTACAACTACAAACTGGAAATGGGGGCTGATGAACTAAGTTGAGACCAATTATGGAAAAGGAAAGACAGTTAGATTTCTGTACCTGTCCCCACATTTTATATTAACTCAGGCATTGAGCTCGTATTATATTCCTTACAAAAGTAACCTTTCATGTTACCTTTGCATCTGGGCGACCCTGATCTTCTCTCCATGTAGCAATTCCCCGAGTTTATATGCTTTCCTGGTTCTTGTTTCATTAAGCTAGCCTGAACTGGCTCAAGTCAGAATTCACACCAACTGAGGAAATAGATACAGTTTACAACCAAGTATACTTTGCAGTAAAACAAACAAACAAATGAACAAAAGCAACAACCACAATAAACAGGTCAAGGTCTCACCAGGAAGGGAATTAGTGACAGTTACAGTGTTTTCTCATACAAACGAGTACCATCAGGGTCAATCTGCTGGGGTGACTGAAGGGCTCCTGGGAGGCCTCCTCGATCAGATTGCTTGTACAGGTGTCTGAGATCCATCATGTGGCATCATTCCTTTGCTTCTTGAAGGCGTCATCCGTTTTACAATTAAAGCACAAATATCTCCCAAGGAAAAAACAAAAATATGATCCATAAAATCTGTGGTTTTCTTCTAAATTAAATGCAAACATTAATAGACGAGATGGTTTTGAAACCCGGTTTAGGAACTGTTTAAGCATTTTAAAACCCATATGCCACTATTAGAATGACAATTTGATAAAACTAATGTGTATTGTTGATCTTTATTTTTCCTAAAATTATGCTGGGCCCTGGCTGTTAGGAATTTTCTGCTGGTTGTCCGGCCTCCAGCTGGGACTTAACTTCCTAATTTTATTAAGGCTCAATACAAGGACACACATGTGTATACTCTGGTTTCCTGTTAGTAGTTCATTAACAAGTTCATTATATGTGTGTTCCTGTCTCAGCATTATCAAGACAAATAGGGAAAGATCATGATGTTATGGTAAAATTCTATATGATTGTTTCTCTGAACTCTTTTGATTGAAAACTGTTTATTTTATAATACATTTAGATGTTAAAGGGGATAAGTGGGAGAGTTGTAACTTGTATTCTCAGAAAAAAAATTCGGCAGAACAGACTCATCTGGAGAATAGCCTAGTCTGTTTTAATGAATTTATGGAAAAAAAGGCTTTTACCACATTTCATCAATTATTTTCAAAGGATTCAAATAAACTAAGGAGTATTTAATACTAAATAGCAGTGTGATATAGTGGAAACTGATTCTTATATAGGCTGTTACTAACTAAATGGCCTTGATTAGGTCATCGCTGCATTCAGGGCTTTGGTTTACTTGGCTGTAAAAAGAGGGTGTTAGACTAGGATTTTTAGATTTGTTTCAGCATTTAAGCAGTATCTGTGAACATGGTGCTTTCTTACCTTTGAAAGTAGGAATATCAGTTTTCATGATATGATTAATAAAAATTTTATCTTGATAATTGTTGAATCTAGATAATGGGTACCTGCAGCTTCATTATACTATTTCTACTTTTATATATCTTTGAATATTCTTAAACAATACCAAACTTAGAAATATAATTGATGAATAAAATGCTTGATAGCAGATATTATGTTCAAACTGAAAAAAAAAGTTGTGTATGCTAATGTCAAATTTACATGTTGGTTAAATTCAATTACTTTGCTTTTTCCCATACATTTTATTTCCTAACTCCTAAAATATATTTTAACAAAGGATTACTGGTTAATATTTACGTTGAAATACAATTTTAGTCTGCCATAACATTTCTCTTTTGAAATCAGTTGCTCACATTAGGAGAATTATGTAAAACATGTTTAGTATCCACTTTAATGTTGGATTCTTTCTATATTCAATTTTTTTTTTTGTATATAGGAGGAGGGAAATATTGAGATTCTTTCATAAACAGAAAAATGAATGAGTAATTAGATAGCTGTAAGACTATAATTATAAAGAATTAGAACAATGCTACATGGTACAATGAAGTATCTGTTTTATTCTTGTTCAGTGTCAGGGGAAAGTAACTGGCAGTTACAACTGTCAAAGTCTTGGTTGTAGCTCTCATGTCCTGCCAAAATGTTTCAGAAAAATAACATACTTATTTAAATGCCCAACCAAGGGCCTTAGTGTTTTCTTATCTATGCATATAAGAACCATAGCAAATCTAAATAACAAATACCTCATAAAGAAAACTAATATTCCTTTATATATTTATCAGAATTATTTACTTTGGAACAGGAAACATGTTTCTTTTCTGGCATGTGTGTGGCAATTATATTACATCCTGTATATTAATCAAATAGCCCATTTTGAAGTAATGCAGAGCCAAGGTAACAAAAAAGCAAAGTTTTATCTTAAAAACAGATTTGATGTTCTGAGAACACACTGGAAATAATGAAATAAACAGAGGTCCTTGGCATCCAGCTTCCCAGCATCACTGCTGACACAGTGTTCCAAGTGCTCTGAAAGGAAAGAAGTGATTAGACCCTTGATGGATGAGCCGCTCAATTTATTTCTTAAAAGAAAAAGTTCTTTATCTTAAAACTAGAGCCACATGTATTACTCAAATCCAGATGACTAGATGAATTCTTTATTGAAATGACAATGAAAGTAGTTATATTGCTAATTGTCAACTTAAAAAAAAAACTCCTTTGGCAATCCAGACACACTGGCATGAGCAACAAAGATAATGAACATTTTTATAATCAACGTCCCTTGAAACTCTCCAGCTGAAGCTTCATTGAAATGCCATTTTGGTGTGATTACTCAATAATAAAGCGTGGATTTTTGAGACATATAAAGTAGTGTAAGGACAAATGTACGTTTAAATCATAGATTTAAAATGAGGAAAAACTTTTCAATTGTTTAGAGGGCTTTTTGTCTCCTTTTTGACATTCCTTATTTGTATGAAAGAAGGCATAGCTGTTCTGGCTAGCTAATTTCATATGAAAACAATAGGAAAGGATGAGGTTTATCATTATGGCCTGTTTTGACATAGAAGGCAACAATGGAATTTTAGTCAGAAAATAAGTAAGTATGGTGAAAAGAATGATTAATATATACTAAGAAGGATATTGAACAAAAGTACTACATACATGTAGTACTTAGAATGTAATTGTTTATGAACTAATTCTGGACTTCATTTGTTCTAACTGTGGATGATTTCTAAGCTTTGAACATAGGTACTTTTAGTTCACTTTAAATAGCAAAATCTTACTATATTTTCAGAGAAAAAAATTTAAAGGCAATGCTGTTTTTATAGAATGAAAGGAAGTATAAGCTAGTAATTTCACATTTAAAACCTAAGACTTACTGCAACCTTTAGTGTTTCAAATGTTTTCTTATCAGTTCTAGAAACCTTAAATATGCAATTTTCCTCTATGTAATTTTCACTTTAAAGATCAAATCCTGACTTTATCTCCTTTTTCCATGTTATAGAAAGTTAAGGGATTGACTTCAATTTCCTTTTCTTAATATCTATCTTGATGGTCATAAAATTTATTCATACTTTTCCTCCTTTATAGCTCAGACATTATTCTGTATTATGTATTTCAAAATCTCTCTGTTTTTCCTAAGGGCAGATTTTGTTAATTTGCATTTTTATGGGAACTATGATTTGAACTTGTTCTTGACCCATTCTATGAAAAATAGGTAACTCACATTGTAATCTAGTAAAAGGAAGTTGGTAAATTGGTTCATAGTTTATTTACTATTGAAAAATTCAGTGGCTAATAGAAACCTCTTGCTACCCTAAAGTGCATCAGAACTAGGGCTGGGGTTGAACTAAGCCAGGGCATCGCCTCTGCTGTTTCCTCGCATCTCATTTAATGTGTAGTCATTGGAAGGCCTTTGTGGGCAAAGGAAACTGCCTTCTCTCGTGGAAGCCCTGGTTTGCTCTCGTGAGGTCTCTGAGCTCTGTTATTTTATTGATACCCCAGAGGGTAGAGCAGTGGATTGGGAGTCAAGCAACCTGGTTTCTTCTCTTATCTGTCGCCTCTACTGCTAGGAATTTGGGCAACTCCCACCAGTCTCACTCTGTCTAAATATCTGTATTTTTGAAATGGAAATGCTAGGCTCGTAAAGCATTTTCTATATTGAAAACACAATGTCTGTGAGTCTGTAAGAGTCTTATCTGCAGTTCTTCTGGGCATCTTGAAAAATAACAGAAGAATCTCTGCAAGCTGCTATGGAGTTCTCCTGACTGGCTAGACCTAAAGTTTAATCTTTTGGATGATGCCAGTGATTGTAATGCACTTAGCCTAATTAGGTGGTCAGCTTCTAAGGAGACAAATGCCATGAAAAGCTTTAATGGTGGCAAGCATCTATGATTCTAAGAATTTCATTCAATTGTCCTTGAAGCATCAGAATTTTCTCTAATTGCTCTGTTAATCTAGTTTAGTCCTATTACTTCATGTAATGATTGACTAAAACTTGCTTTAAAATAGGGCTAATTGAAAGTTTACAAAAATATATTCTTCCACTGAAGCTCTGTGTGAAAGCAAAACCCACTCTTACATTCAATTTCCTTATATTTGACATCCTAATCATGAATTATCATATCTTAAATGTTAATTTTTTTTTTCCTTTTTTTTTTTTTTTTTTTGCGGTACGCGGGCCTCCCACCGCTGCGGCCTCTCCCATTGCAGAGCACAGGCTCCAGATGCACAGGCTCAGCGGCCATGGCTCATGGGCCCAGCCGCTCCACGGCATGTGGGATCTTCCCAGACCGGGGCACGAACCCGTGTCCCCTGCATCGGCAGGCGGACTCTCAACCACTGCGCCACCAGGGAAGCCCCTTAAATGTTAATTTTTGAAATCTCACTTTGGTGATACTATGGAGAATGATATAGAAGCCAACCTGAATAGAGTCAGTGATCAGACAGCAGGTAAATTCTGTTATAGGGAGAGAAGTGTTAAAACGTTGAAAGAAGGCATGGATGATGGGATTGATAAGAAAGGGATATGTGGAAAAGTTAAAGCAGAATGGCCAAAGTGGATCTAACATGAGAAAAGCATGACATCTACAATGACTTTCTGTTATATTGGGCTTGGAAGATATGATGGATTCTTGTGTTCCAAACAGAGATTTAAGATAAGAAGTATATACTTTGGCTTATAAGTATACACTTAGAAGATATGATATATGCCAGTTTCCAAATAAATGTTTCAAAAAATAAATCAATTGTTCAACTTTTAACTTATTACTAGACAATGAAATGCAGATACAGAAAAACACACAAAACAAATGTATAGCTCAATGAGATATTTTAAGGTAGTACTCTTGTAACTACCAGCCAAGTCAATAAATAGAACTTTCCCAGCCACTCGGAAGCCTCTCCATGATCTCTATACCACTTTCAATCCCCTCCCACCCACCAAAAGTAACCTCTATCCTGACTAGTAACCATTTCCTTGCACTTCTTTATAATGTTACATTTACGTGAGAATCACTCAGTAACATAGTTTAATAGTACTAAAATTTTGCTGTCTTTAAAGTCTTTTTTTAAATTGAAGTAGAGTTGATTTACAATGTTGTGTTAGTTTCAGGTATACAGCAAAGTGATTCAGTCTTACATGTATACACACACACACACACACACACACACATTTTTCAGTTTATTTTCCATTATAGGTTATTATAAGATATTGAATACAGTTTCCTGTGTTGTATAGTAAATCCCTGTTGCTTCTCTATTTTATGTATAGTAGTTTGTATCTATTAATCCCATGCTCCTAATATATTGCTCCTCCTCCCTTTCCCCTTTGGTAACCATAAGTTTATTTTCTATGTCTGTGAGTCGATTTCTGTTTTTTTTTTTGTTTTGTTTTGTTTTTTTTTGCAGTACGTGGGCCTCTCACTGTTGTGGCCTCTCCCGTTGCGGAGCACAGGCTCCGGACGCGCAGGCTCAGCGGTCATGGCTGACGGGCCCAGCCGCTCCGCGGCATGTGGGATCTTCCCGGACCGGGGCACGAACCTGTGTCTCCCGCATCGGCAGGCGGACTCTCAACCACTGCGCCACCAGGGAAGCCCCGATTTCTGTTTTATATATAGATTCATTTGTATTATTTTTTAGATTCCACATATAAGTGATATTATACAATATTTGTTTATTTCTGACTTACTTCACTTAGTATGATATTCTCTAGGTCCATCCATGTTGCTGCAAATGGCAATATTTCATTCTTTTTTATGGCTGAGTAAATTTCCATTGTTGTGTGTGTATATATACACCAATTTTTTAATAGTCTATTGAAGAACGCTGTGTTTGACCTGTAGAGGATCCCATCACATGGATTCTGGAGTCGGTATACCTGTGCCTCGATGTCTCTTTGCTGTGATGTTATTAGCAGTGACCTTTAATGCATAGATCTATTAATTCATTGAGGGCTACACAACAGTCATGCTCCAATTCTATCATTTCTATTTTTACTTATTAAATACTTTTATAAAAAGGCAATATTTGGTTATGCAGTGGAAAATTCAAATTGGAAAGGTAAGATAAATGCCTGAGCCTGCCCCCTGCCCTTTATTTATTTATTTATTTTTGGCTGTGCCACACAGCAGGTAGCATCTTAGTTCCCTGACCAGGGATCAAACCAGCTTCCCCTGCTTTGGAAGTGTGGAGTCTTAACCACTGGACTGCCAGGGAAGTCCTGAGCCTGCCCTTTTATGTACTCATTTTCAAGGTAATTAATTGGTTTCCTATCATCCTTCAATATTAATCAATTAGTTTTAAAATATATTATTATAAATAAACGCCTTTCCCATCATTGACGAGTAAGAGCCTCTTCAAATTGGCTCTTGAAAACTTCAGTGTGGGAATTAGGAAAGCTTATTGCAACTGGATTGCATTCCATAACTATGTAGTTAACAAAATAGAGTAGAAATGAGCATTCCAATAGCATGAGTTCATATAGATATTTCCAATTCAAATTTAGGCCTACAGATTTTTAACTTAACTCTTCAGTATTAAAACTATATTTCCTTTCTTCCATTCTAAAAATTCTCGTTCTCAATATCACAAGTGATAGTTAGAATAACTTGTAATTTATTCATTTGCTTTGTACATTAGACATACAATAATCTCAGAATAACAATACTAATACTACCACCTCCAATATAATTAACAAGAATAGTTAAAAGTATTCTTTTCATAAAAGTCCTCCTCACTTACTCCACAGTTTAAAAATATCTGAGCACATAGCTATTCAAATAATACTCTCTACCTTTTAACCTTTATTTAGTCTTACTTAGACCTACAAATATCCATAGGTTTTAATGCTGCCCTCTAGTCCTTACGATGATGTTTTGTATTCATTTTAGTAGTCTGAAGTGTAATGTTTAGTAAATTCCTCAGGAAGGGCTCATGAGAGCAATATTTCCAGAGTTATTACATATGATAACAGTTTGGGCCTTTATAGTTGAAATCAGTTTTGCTAGGTATAAAACCCTAATTTTTTCCCCCTTGCATACCTTAAATATGTACTGTGTTTTCTTTTGGGTTAAAACGTTACTATCAAAAAGACTGATGATAAATTAATTTCTTCCTCTTATAGGTCAATTTCTTTTTTGTGCCTAATGTCAAAAGTCTTTTTCTTTTTTGTTTGAAGCCCAGTATTTCTTGTCATTGCTCATTTTGAGACTATACTTTCATGAATGTGACATTCTTTTTCAATATGTAATTTTAACTCTTCTTTATATAAGAAAATTTTCCTGAATTGAAAGTTTTAGTATTTCTCTTTCTTTTTCCCTTACTCTTCCTGCATCCCTTGGGCTGCCACTGATGTTTGCTGGATCTTCTCTCTTGGACTTCCTTTGCTATCTTCAATATTTCTCACTTTGCAATTATTATTTTTAAAAAATCTCTTCTTTCATTTACCTCTGGTTTTTAAATTTTTTTCACTTTTTACCTTCTATTTTTCCTAAGGTGTTACCTATTGTGTTTATGTTTGCTTGTGTTTCTCTAATTCATTCTTTATTTCTGAAAAGATGGTTTCTTTTATTTCTTTTTTTTTTTCCTGAGGTCTAGAAATATACTTGAGGGCTTTTTTTCATGCTTTAAAAATTCTTTTTTATGTCTTAAGTGATTTTTAATGTATTTAGCTCATTTTGAACTAGCAGGTTATAGTTCATCTATACTATATTTTGGGGGGCATTTTTCACATACAAACTGCATGGAATTTGACCTCAATACTTTTTTTGTTTCCTACTTTGATGTGAAATTATTATTTTCTTCTTCTGAACTTTTAGTAGGAGTTCTAGTTCTGAGAGATTTTCTAAACTTCTCTAAATTCCTTCTTCTCTTGTTTTCATCTAACACCGGAACTATAGAAACTTGCTTTCTAAGATTTCCTGGTTTTGTTTCTTCCGCACTTTTCTCTGAAACTTTTTTCCCCTTCATTTCTGTTTTAATTGTCCTGTTCATTTTGATTCCACTGCAGACAGTTTTTCCTCAGCCTAGGAGACCTAACTGCCCTACCTTTTCAGATTATCTTATTGTGGGCCCCTCAACTCGCCTCATATTGGATTTGGCAAAAACACTATCAGTTTTGGTAGTTGTTTTCAAATTGCACTACTATTGTTTCTGCATATTTTGAGGTTCTCCTTTTTTTTAGTTCTGTCATACACCTTGTTGCTTTTCTGTGCTTTCTCATGCACAGATGCTGATATGAGTCTTGTGGTCATTTGTGGTTCATCCTCAATCAATTATATTTTGAAGTTTACAGGGATACCTTGCCACCTCGACTTACTGTAAATATTGCTTATGAGTTTTTGGATATACTATCTAGTGTTTCGTATGCTTTACCATCTAGTTGCTCTCTCTGTGTTTATGAGAATCAAAAGCTATATTGCTATAGCCATCCTCCCACAATCTCCTCTTCCTCCCTTTTTTTGATGATACACCATAGTGGTTAAGAGTACTGACTCTGGAATCAAACTACCTGGGTTAAAATCCCAGATAACGATACCACTTATAAGCATTGTTACCTCGGCACACCCCTGGACTCTAAAATTGTGATAATAATACAATTTATCTTAAAGGGTTATTATAAGATTACATGAACTAATATTTTTAATGTACTTATAATGATTCCAGGTATGTGATGACTGCAATGTATGTGTTTGTTAAATAAATTTCAGTTTTAATATATATTAGTCATTAAAAAATCCAATTAATACATCGTTCAAGACATAGAAAAGTACTATCAATGCCATTTCTTTATTACCTAATTAAAAATTGTAATTCATACTCTAGTTGATTTGATCCATAACGTTGTTTAGAATAAGGAAGAGACCACTGAGTCAATGAATGGTCAGGTGAATAAAGTGCTAACAATTAAAACATAAAGAGTTATATAGTATAATGAATTTTAAATAATAAGTTTACCATGATGTCCTAGCAACAAAGACGTACTTAGGTTACTGACGCTTTAAGTATTATTCAAGAAGATAATTGTTAATCTTCCTAAAGTTATTTAGGTATTAACTTGAAGGATAAGACAATGAATAGTCAGGATATTTTCAGTCTTCCTTGATTCATGTGTCATGTGCCAAATTTATATAGCTCCCTAACAATTTTATCCTTCATATCACTATACAGAAAATGCAACCAGCTGTTGCCTATTTCCAATGACCCACAGAAAATGGTTGTAATTTGTAATAGGAGCAATTTAGGTTTGATATAAGGAAGAACTTTATGAATGCAAAAGAAGTTCATGAATGTGTAATTTAGGAAATGAGACTGTAGATTCCCCTTATGTTGGCTTATTAAAAAATAGGATAGTTATTAAAGGATATATTGGGATGGTTCTTTGATAATGACCATTTATTTTAAAAAATAATACTAATAACAATAAAATAATACCAGAGGGCTATTATCCATTAAGAAATAATAATATTATTAATAATTATTTAATAATATGCAAAGGTTAAATAATTATGAAGAACTAGGAAAGAAGTATTCTATAAAAACTCATAGAAAACTATCAAAGTGACATTTGGAAAAGAATATATAAAATATTTTTAAAAAGAGACTAGCTTTATAAGCATGTAAATTTAGAGGAACAAGAGCAAGCCAGTTACTTTAACAAGGACCATAAATGCCTTGTTAGAGAAAAGCATGGTGAATCAATCAGAGTTAGCGTACTGGCTAATATGTTGTCCTTTAATTGGTTTCTCCATTATTGGCCTATCAAGGTTAATTTTGTGTGTGTTTCGACTTACCACAGGTTACTGGTTTGTCTTCTCATCCACAGCAGAGTTCAAAATGAGCACAGATTCCCCACAGAGCGAGTGCTATGAACAATGCAGCAGATCATCCGCCTCTGGATTTTCTTTCTACTGTCAGGTGTGTTTCTCAACATGAGGCCAAGAGTGTGGACTGTTTACACTGAGAATAGACAGCACTGAAAGCTAAAATATTAGCATGTGGTATGAGTATAAGTCAGTTCTCACTGTGGTTGCAACTGGTCCCCTTCTGCATGATATGCTGCCTTCAGGCGCATGATAAAGAGGTCATTTTCTTTTATTCTCGTTTAAATCTTTTCCCCTCATTTTATTTTCCAAATGCCAAATTTACAATTACAACCAAGATAAACCTGCTGACTTAGGTGGCTTACAATTCCAGAGCATGTTCCATGGCACAGACAATTAAAGAATAATTAATATACATAAAACAGACAAGTGAAAATTGGCAAGTAATTCCAATTCACAAAACTGCTAATTTTAAATATTTTTTCTGAATTTGCCATCATGTTGAGAGGAATGGGGCAGTTGCACCAGGCCATATCTACAAACTCTATATTTTCACAGTCAACCTGCTACCATTATATTATGTGATTGTATACTTTTGACTGATAATATTGATGAAATTGTGGCACGAGCTTTGCCAATGTGAGACTTACACATTTGAGTGAATAATGAAAAATTGAATCAGTGACTTGCCAAGTGTCAGAATATTTTTACCACATCAATATTTTGAAATATGTCTTATATTTTAGTTGTGTGAAACACTTTATGTTTCATCGTCAGTAGTTGATTTGGGTCACATTTTGCATGTGACTTAATTCAAATTGATGCAACAGACTCAGAAGCTTTCTTATTGTCCTTCAAAGCCAGTCTAATTAAATTTTATCTCTTATTAGCATTCATGACCAGTTCTAAGTTTCAGATTAGAAAATTAAGCAATAACATTTGATACTAATATTATGGCAATTGTTTTTTTTGAAATATTCTCATTCTAGAAAATATAGCATACATATTATTTTTTGTAATTTAATGTCCATTGTTTGAATTAAAATAAATCTTTGCATTTCCTATTGAGTGCCAGGGAGTGAATAATACTTTTATTGTTTTCTATTGAAGGTAATTCAATTGTTTTCCTAGTCTTTTCTTCTTATAATGAATTATCAAAAGATTAATACTTGAGAACTTGTCATATCACTTTCACAACATGCTTTAGCAAGAAATATAGTACAACTCAATATCAAAAAAAACAAACAACCCAAATAAAAATGGGCAGAAAGCCTGAATAGACCTTTTTCTAAAGGAAACATATAGATGAAAAGATGCTCAACATTGCTAATCATCAGGGAAATGCAAATCAAAACCACAATGAGATATCACCTTACACCTATCAGAATGGCTATCATCAAAAAGAATACAAATAACAAATGTTGGCAAGGATGTGGAGAAAAGGGAATTTTGGACACTGTTTGTGGGACTGTAAATTGGTGCAGCCACTGTGGAAAACCATATGAAGGTTTCTCAAAAAACTAAAAATAGAGCTACTATATGACCCCACAATTCCACTCCTGGGGATATATTTGAAAAAAACTAAAACACTAATTCGGAAAGATACATGCATCCCAATGTTCCTAGCAACATTACTTACAACTGCTAAGATATGGAAGCAACTTAAGTGTCCATCAACAGATGAATGGATGAAGAAGAAGTGGTATATATATATATATATATATATATATATATATATATATATATATATATATATATATATATATATATATATATATATATATATATATATATATATATATATATATATATATATATACACACACACACACACATAATGGAATACTACTCAGCAATAAAAGAGAAAAAAATTTTGCCATTTGCAGCAACATAGATGGACTTGGAGGGCATTATGCTAAATGAAATAAGTCAGACAGAGGAAAGCAAATACTGTATGTTATCACTTATATGTGGGATCTAAAAAATAAAACAAATGAATGGACATAAAAAATAAATAAAACATCTTGGGTGTTCCACAGGGTGGCTGTGGAGTCCTGGGATGAGAAACACCTGCATGCAGAGGGTGACAGAGACCCCGCTTTCCAGGCTTGTCTGTAAAGAGTTTGGCTTTACCACCTGTCTAGCAACCCCCAACACCTTGCAGCACCCAACCCCCTCGCCTCAGGGGCCCTGCCAAGTGTGGGAACAGGCTCTGGCCCAAAGGCTTTCAGTGAATCCTCAAACCAGAGTTGGGGAGTGAACTGCGCCTTTGCAGCTGCAAATCTATAGCCTTCATGGAGGCTGAAGGGACAGCACCATGGACTCTGCCATGTGGCAGAAAGGGTCTTTGTGCTCTGGCCAGGTATCAGGCCTGAGCCTCTGAGGTGGGAGAGCCGTGTTCAGGACATTGGTCCACCAGAGACCTACTGGCTCCACATAATATCAATTGGCGAGAGCTCTCCCAGAGATCTCTGTCTCAACACTAAGACCCAGCTCCACTCAACAACCAGCAAGATACAGTGCTGGACACCCCATGCCAAACAACTAGCAAGACAGCAACACAACCCCACCCATTAGCAGAGAGGCTGCCTAAAATCATACTAAGTTCACAGACACCCCAAAACACACCAGCGGCCATGGTCCTGCCGACCAGAAAGACAAGATCCAGCCTCATCCACCAGAACACAGGCACTAGTCCCCTCCAACAGGAGGCCTATGCAAGCCACTGAACCAAGCTTACCCACCGGGGAAAGACACCAAAAATAATGGGAACTACGAACTTGTGGCCTGCAAAAAAGTGACCACAAACACAGTAAGTTAAGCAAAATGAGAAGACAGAGAAATACGCAGCAGATGAAGGAGCAAGGTAAAAACCCACCAGACCAAACAAATCAAGAGGAAATGGGCAGACTACCTGAAAAAGAATTCAGAGTAATGATAGTAAACATGGTCCAAAATCTTGGAAATAGAGTGGAGAAAATACAAGAAACATTTTACAAGGACATAGAAGAACTAAAGAGCAAACAAACAATGATGAACACAATAAATGAAATTAAAAATTCTCTTGAAGGAATCAGTAGCAGAACAACTGAGGCAGAAGAACAGATAAGTGACCTGGAAGATAAAATAGTGGAAACAACTACCACAGAGCAGAATAAATAAAAAAGAATGAAAAGAATTGAGGACAGTCTCAGAGACCACTGGGACAACATTAAACTCACCAACATTCGAATTAGAGGGCTCCCAGAAGAAGAAGAGAAAAAGAAAGGGATTGAGAAAATATTTGAAGAGATTATAGTTGAAAACTTCCCTAACATGGGAAAGGAAATAGTTAATCAAGTCCAGGAAGTGCAGAGAGTCCCATACAGGATAAATCCAAGGAGAAACGTGCCAAGACACATATTAATCAAACTATCAAAAATTAAATACAAAGAAAAAAATATTAAAAGCAACAAGGGAAAAGCAACAAATAACGTACAAGGAATCCCCATAAGGTTAACAGCTGACCTTTCAGCAGAAACTCTGCAAGCCAGAAAGGAGTGGCAGGACATATTTAAAGTGATGAAAGGGAAAAAAAAAGCCTACAACCAAGATTACTCCACCCAGCAAGGGTCTCACTCAGATTCGATGGAGAAATTAAAACCTTTACAGACAAGCAACAGCTAAGAGAATTCAGCACCACCAAACCAGCTTTACAACAAATGCTAAAGGAACTTCTCTAGGCAGGAAACACAAGAGAAGGAAAAGACCTACAATAACAAACCCAAAACAATTAAGACAATGGTAGTAGGAACATACATATCGATAATTACCTAAAACATAAATGGATTAAATGCTCCAACCAAAAGACTTAGACTGGCTGAATGGATACAAAAACAAGACCCATATATATGCTGTGTACAAGAGACCCACTTCAGACCCAGGGACACATACAGACTGAAAGTGTTATACAGCAGCAACTAACACAACAATGTAAAACAATTAATACTGCAATAAAGCTGTTAAAAAAAAAAAGAAAAGAAAGATTATATTTTTGGTGTAAATAAATAAAATGAGATATATGAAGTCTATGTAGAAACAAGAACAGTGTTCTAACATTATGCAAAAATAAAAAGGCTGACCATAAAATTTTGTATTTACTATGATGGTAACCATGTCAACATACATACAAAAATGCTATAAGGGAATATGTAAAAAATGAAAAATAGTTGTAATAGTAGGGTATGACAGTCATGCATTTATTTTCTAGACTTTAAAAATGTTTCTTTACTTCTTCTATAATTGAAAAGTAAATTTATTAAAATTTAGGAAAACCAAAAAGAAATAGAATGTATCAGAAAATTATTTGCTAAGAAGGCTATTTGCTATGTGAGTATATGTGTTTGTATTTACACTCAAATATACAATTTACAGATTTACACAATTTCAAAGGGAAAATAATTATATCCTTCATAGCAAGTTGTAATTTATATGGTCATAAATAATAATAATAAAACAACAAGGTACTGTAAATTTAATATATTAGGAATTCAATTAAATTTCTTTTGTGTAGCCAAACAACTTCAGGAATATTTTGGTATGAAGCTAAGATATGGTTGATAGGAAGTTGGTGGATAGAGAGTTAGTTCCATATAACTTATTAGAGAGCTTTGAAATGGTGAGACAAGAGCTCCATATTACTTCCAGGAAAACTTTTACAGATGGTTAAGATCTTTGCAGTTTCCTAGCACACCCACTCACTGCTGTCCCTACCCCTTTTGGTATGTGTTTTAAAAGGCATTATTTTCCTTTGATAATTTCTCTTCTCTGGCCATTGTCCCAGGCCTCAATTCATTTGGAACGATCCTTTCTGTTTTGAGCAGAGATACAATCTTCCCAGACAGTGATCTAGTAAATGAGAATTCGGTGTCAATTCACCCCTTCTAACTCGCTTACCTGGACCTTAAGATGACCACTTAACCATCATTCAAAGTTTATTATCATCTTCAGTTTCCTCTTCATTGAAATTACATGTACTAGAATAACTAGTGTCAGAGCAAAAGTCACATTCCTGGCAACTTACTATGTGGTAGGCTCAGTGCCATCAGCTTTACCTACTGTATTTCTCAAGACTCTTTCAAATGCAAGTTTGATATTTAACTTAGGCAAGAATGAAGGAAATTTATTGGCTTTCTAAACAGAAGAGTCCGTGTATGAATTCAGACAAAGCTGGATTCCCGGGCTCAAACACTGATATTGGTAATATTAATTTTAATTTTCATTCTATCTTTTTTTTGGTTTCATTCTACAGGAAGTCTCCTTCTCCATAGTTAAGAAAATGGATGCCTACAGCCACAGATGCAGATCCTCCTGGTGGCTACTGGTAGATAAATATAATTATACATATACATGTAAATATGTGTGTAATATAACATTATATGTCTTAATTCATTTGATACTCATAACAACCCTTATGAGGCAGATGCTATTTTTTAAATATTAATCTTGGTTTTGAGGAAACTGGAACACAGAGAAGTTTAAGTAACTGTCTCAAGGTCACACAGCTCCACAATGGTGAACCCAGGATCCCAATCCAAAAAGTCCTACATTAGAAATGATGCTCTTTACCACTCCACTATACTGTTTGACCAGTGTCCATATATCAATAGAAGTACAGTGAAAGTCTGTGATGGCTCAGCCTTATTTATGTCCTGTGCCAGAACTGATCACTGTATGGTTGGATCTTAAAATCATGCTGCTTGAAAGACACCAGGTAAATAGAGTTTATATTGTGTAAACTTTACATAGAATTCTAAAAACTGAAAATTGATCTAGAGTTACAAAGTAGATCAGTAGTTGTCTGGGGCTGGGTCGCATGAGAGATAGCAAAGGGGAAGAAAAAAACTTGGGGGAAAACGTTCTGTATCTTGAATTTGGTGGCAGTTTTAAAAGAATGTATATTGGTCACATTTAACAAGGTTTAATATTTAAATGTGTACAGTTTATTGTATACGAATTATACCTCAGTACATTTGTTAAAAAAAGAAATACATGTGTGAGAAAACAACAGAGTTATAAGCAGTAGGAAATTGCAAAGAATAATGGTAAGAGAAAAAGAATAAACAGAAAAAAGGAGAGCAAATTGGGAATTCCCTGGCTGTCCAGTGGTTAAGACTCACCGCTTTCACTGCTGATGGTGTGGGTTCGATCCCTGGCTGGGGAACTAAGATCCTGCAAGCTGTGCAGTGCAGCCAAAAAAAAAAAAAAAAAGAGAGAGAGAGAGAGAGGGCAAGAAAACTGATCAGCCACCAAAAAGAGAAGAAAAACATTTTGGAAATGAAAAACATTCCACTTAATACATAATAGAGATTTGTAGAATTTATATAGGAATCTTCCATTGTCAATAATTTATAGGCATCTTTTTCTTCTACATTAGCTTAGATATTAATTTGGTTTTGTGACAAAATAATAAAACAATTTGAAAAATTTCTAACTTACTGTTCAAGGCACCAACATGTTAATGGGTTATTGGAGTTAGTTCATAATAGTTGGCTATATTCCCTTGGCCTAGTATAATCATTCTCTAGTTCATATTGAGAGGAATAAATTGTAACAGATAAAACCATGAGTCCAGCAGAGAACACAGTGTATCCAGCTCATAAATTTGTGCACACATAAGACAGTATTATAGCTGTAAAATACGTACAGTGGCTCCACCTTTTCTCAGATCATGACATATTTACAAATCGTAATTTCCTCTAGAGATGTACTGTGACTAAATTATCGTCTGTTTTTCTCCAGTGCCTTGAGGAAAAAAAATACATCTAATTCATCTTGGTTTAGATAGTACTAGTGAAATATGTAAACTTAGTTCTTTTCCTGTGAATTTCATTCCCTGTAAACATCAAAGCAAATATGGGAAATTGATTTTTACCAGTATAGAATGCATAATCTGCAAACTTGGAAATGATATTAAATACAAAACTGAATATTTTAGGAAAATATTTGTGGTGAGGTCACATTATTCATACACAAGCAAATAAGATTTATGTGAATTCCTATAAACTGGTGTGTATTGAAATTTCCAGTAAAGGAAATCATGAATATATATCTATGACTAGCTTCTCATCTACTGAGGCCTGTGCTAGGTTGCAAACTTATCTACTGAATTAATTGCACATTAGACACAGATTATATATGTATGGAGTGTGAATTTATGGAAAAAGAGCATATTTCTTTTGGGAGAGAACTTCCATATAACTCCTTACAGAGCATTGATTCACGGGATTTTACAAAGGAACTCAGGAGTTTGTTTGTTCACATTTCCCACCCCTCTCTTACTCACTGCGTTTCTAGAATATCTTCTACAACATGACAAATATATCAATTTATCATCTGAATTAACGCTTCCCATGTTGGAGAGCTACTGCAGCTAATATTTGAGTGCCTTCCATGTGCCAGACAATAATAGATTTTTATATTCATCAACACTGAGAGAGCTTTTACAGCAAAGTACTTTATAACATAGTAACTCATTTATACCTCCAAACACCCTGTAAAGTAGGTGGTATTAACACATTTCACATGAAATAGCTTGTAATTGGTAGAGCAGGGATTAACTGAGGTAATCTGTGTCCAATGTCTCTGTTTTGCTCTTGTCCATTATATTGTCTCATATTGTGCTATGTGCTTTTACATATATTATATCATTTAATTCATATAATAATATCACACTCACTAGAGACTATTGTGTCTAATGTACAGACTTAGAATAAGAATATCTTAATTATTCTTATATCTTATTCTTGATAAAAATAAAACTTAGAATAAGAGTATCAATATCTGAGACATGAGTTTTCCACTTGCTATGTGATCTGGTACAAATTACTTAATCCCTTTTAGCTTGGTTTTCTTATCTATCGTATGGGAACAATCACTGCTTTGTCTCTCTTTTAGGGAAGTCATAGAGATTAAAGAAAACACTTGGTGTTAAAACACAATGAAACCTTTAGAGCTGTATTAGTGTAATATAGCTATATTTATTTCTTACAAGGCAGCCCATACCCCCCCCCCCCCAGGGGCTACATTGAAACTTCGTTACCTTTTTTTAAAGATTGAGAGTTTTGGAGCCATCAAAGTTTTGCACTAAAGGCTTCATCTTCTTATTTATGCTCTCTGGTTTAAGAAAGATGTCCAGTCCTATGTACGATACTCTAGATATGGCATGACCAGTACAGAGTATTATCAATTTGTTCAATTATCATTTTGTATCATATCATATACATATAAATTGTGCAGGATAACATTTCTATTAATAATTAAAGCCCAAGGTTTAAACTTTTTGTCAGTCTCATCTGAGGGACAATGGATTTTGAACTTGTTGCCAACAGAAAACTAAAATTTTCTTTCATACAAATTGCTGATGTTAAACTAGGCATAGTTTTATCCACCTTACAGATAATGTTTTGGGTGCTAGGACAGTATAATTTGGGGAAGGATCTATGTAGATTCTCAATTTTATTCTGGATACTTTTTTTCTTTTTTCTCATTTTTTGGTCATAGGCCCAAGTTTGGTCTGAGCATTGTGAATTGTAGAAATCAAAATAACCCCAACTATGCTTTGCATAAACAGTAAGTGGAATGACTACTTCTTATCTAGTTTTTCTCCACCCTAATAAAGGCAATGGTATTTATATACAGCATCTTCTACTGACTTCCAACCAGTGAACCATGAAGAGCAGTAAAACATCCTAATTTTATAGCCCATCCTTTGTAAATTCTTCCATGTATAATGCTTGAACTAGAGTCAAGGGAGTAGAAGAAGAAGTGCATTCCATTTCTTACAAGGACAGCAGTAAAATTCTCACTACCTTTTAAATGGCCTGCCTATGAAGGCTGTGCTTAGTGATAAACCATTTCACTTTCCTTCCTTCTGAAATAATAAACTGCATTTTCTTTTATAGTTTATTCTTTGCAGACCTAGTGCGAAAATGTACATTATATTGTCATGTGTCTGTGTTGGAAAAAACATCTCCAGATCTTACATTTAATTTTTTGGTCAGGTTTGTAAGAATTACTACCCAATGTATAGAAGTACTTGCTCAACCAACTCGAATTTTTTGGTGAGGTTTTAATAATTAACCATAACACTTCTTGTTTTATGCCATTAAAAACATGGCTTACATGACAGGACGTGGGTATCTGAAGTGGAGGCTAAGTGTGTGATTTGGCTGCAAATCAGAAGGAAAAGTCTCAGCTGAATTATTAAAGGCTTATTCTCTTGAGAAAGGTAACGTTTCACCAAAAATGATAAACTATTATAAAAACTTAATGAAAATGTTGTATACAAGCAGTTTAGAACATTTTAAAAGTCATCTATCAGTTCAAACTTACTATTAGCTCTACCCTCAATTGGATGATAATATTCACCTTATTATATTAACAATGATCAGAAGGAAATAGGACTACTTGTGGAAAAAAATTTACATGTCAATCAAAATAGGATAGAAATTAAAATATGACCATGTGTTTAATAGTATAATTAAAAGGACTAAGCCCTTTTTTTTGTTAAAAATAAAGCTATGATGTGCTAGAAAAAATTAAAGTAAAATTTACTTTTGTGTATGTGGTAGACAGAATAATGGCTCCATGCCCCAGTCCCTGGAATTTGGGAACATGTTACCTTACATGGTGAAAGTACTTTGCAGGTGTGATTAAGTTAAGCATTTTGAGATGGGAAAGTTATCTTGGATTATCTGAGTGGGCCCAAGGTATTCACAAGGATCCTTTTAAGGGAAAGTGGAGGCAAGAATATGAGAGAAGCTATGGAAACAGAGGTTGCAGTCATGAAATTGCTAGCTTTGAGGATGAAAGGGGGCTAGGAGCCAAGGAAGCTGGAAGAGGAAGGAACAGATTCTCCCCTAGAGCCTCAGGAAGGAATCAGCGCTTCTAACACCTTGATGGCAGCCCTGTGAGACTCATTGTGAACTTCTGACCTCCAGAACTGTAAGGGAATACATTTGTGTGGTGTTAAGCCACTAAGTTTGTAATAATTTGTTATAGTAACAGTAGGAAACTAATATAATGCAACATGTGAGTTTTATTTTAGCTCTAGAATATAAATTCTTTAAATACTAAAACAACCTCAGTATTCTTCCATAGTCTTGTATAAAATAACTTTAAATATCTATTGAAAGCAAATGTTTTTATGCTTGGGCATGAACTATGACTTTTTGATCTCTTGGAATGTTAAAAACTATTGAATTGAAATTCTTAATTATTAAGTTAGATGTTAACTTTGTATATGAGAGCCTCTAATTTAACTTCTTTAATACTAGTGATCTAAATTAGCTTTTCAGATGAGCTAAAACAAATGTGTTAACAATTCTATAGTCAGGAATTTGTAGTCATAATGCAATGTCAGGAACTCTATATGTGTAAATTGCTTCTGCTTAAAAAAATCTTTTTTCCATTAAACTGTGGTTAAAAGCCAGAAGAGACCAGACATCATAGCAATGAGTTAAAATTATTAGAAATTTAAAATGCAGTGTCTTACTCTGTGAGATTTCTCCATAATTGAAAATATTTTACTTTATGTTGTATAGACTCATAGCTTTTACACATTTATAAACTATTATTATATTCTAGTAGTGCCAAGAGGCTTATGAGATATTTAATAAACATCTTGAAACCCATTTGCACGAGCACATTTCAATGAAACTATTTCCAGAAAAATGGAATGTGATAGAATTGATTGCACTGCTGAATGTAAATAGCATTTCTGGTTGGAGTTAAACCTCCCATGAAAGATTAAAAACAAGCACCTTGTCACACTTTGCTGTTAGGGGTCATATTTAAAAATGTGTTGTGCATGATTTATTTTACAGGAAAGTGAATGTTAGCGTATCATAGGACTGTAAATGATATTTGTTTGTGTACACAGTAAAAAAAAAATCCTTGACTATAAAGCCTCCTGGCTTATTAGATATGCATCTTAAACATTTCCCTGTCAGTAAATTTTGACATGTAAAATGTTAGTATTAACCTAACATCTCGTTCACTGATTTATTTTTTAATTTTTACAAGAAAAGCAACATGCCATATAAAACTCCACAATTTTTGGTTGACCATGGCTATGTTTCTAAATAAAATCATTCTTAAATATTATAGAATTACATGTAGTTTTTAGAACTAAATATAGTTACATATGTGGAAGTTTTAGAAATAAAATTATTTAACAATGCAGTTGTCTCTAAAACAATTTTGTTATTTATTTTGTTTATCTACCATGCTTGGATCTAAACAAGTAAGCAAATGGATGGCCCCTAACTTGTATCACCTGAGGTTTTTTAATTTACAAAGCTGGACCAAGAAAATTTTGAGAATTTGATTTCAGATCAAAGTTTTTTTTATCTCACAAGTTATTTTAAAATATGTTTTTGATGAATTGAAGAAAAACATTTAAAGCAACATGAAATTTCATAGGTGCACACAATGATAAGAAAGTGTCCTTTTCTTGCTATACATGTGAATACTGATACCTCCACAGTATTAGCTTCATTGTGGATGAGTGGACTGACTTCAAAACCTTAGGAAACATGTATGTTGCTGCATCCAGTAATTTTCTAGATACTGACATTTGGCTTCTCAGTTCATATGGAAGATCCACAGTGGGGAGGAATATTGATCATTATGTGACAGACATCTCGATAAATACTGTTACCATGATTTTTATTTGTTATAGTCTCTTTAAAGTTTCTATGGAGTGCAACACAAATGCTACTCCTTGATAAAGTAAGAATAAATACTAGAAGGAGCAGTTTGAAATTATTAATAATTTAACTGTGTTAGACACTGAGTCAGAAGGTAGCAAATCTAGAGAGATTCTTTAGATGACATAAGAACTCCCAGTCATGATGTTAGCTGTATTTATAAAAAGTCTTCAAAATTTTCTCAGACATTCTTTTAAATATTCCTTCACCAAATATTTAAAAGGCAGGTACTCTTTGAGGGGTAGGAATACCAGTGAAGAATACAAATGAGAAAACCTGCCTTTTAAGGGGATTACATCCTAAGAAGAGAGACAATTTTACAACATAAATAAGTTGACAATTATGTTAGAAAGTGACAGGTGATGCAGAAAAAAAAAGTGCTGGCTGATACCAGACTCCTAACTCTTTCTGGCTTTGATTGCCCAAGCTAGTATTGTACATTTTTTAATGAGTTGTTAATTGAGAAGCAGAAGCACAGCAATCAGCATTTTCTTCTTATTTGTGAAAATAATTCTACAATTTAGTGTAATTTTAATAAAACTTAGACAATTTATTTTTACTTATCTGAGCAAAGATTTTCCAGAGGAAAAGAAACATCTCCTTTAAACTATGTTGACAATTAAAATTAACTTATGTTTCTGTTTTCTCAAAAACTGGGGGAGAGGATTCTGCCAGCAGCCTTCATTTGGGCTGCAACTCTTCCCAGAGTCTCTGGCCCACTCGCCTACTACATCACATTTTGGATTCACCAAGCCTCCACAATCATAGTCTTGGTGCTTCAGCTGGGTGTCAGGCCTGAGCCTCTGAGGTGGGAGAGCCAAGTTCAGGACATTGGTCCACAAGAGACCTCCCAGCCCCACGTAATATCAAACGGCGAAAGCTCTCCCAGAGATCTCCATCTCAATGCTAAGACCCAGCTCCACTCAACAACCAGCAAGATACAGTGCTGGGCACCTTATGCCAAACAACTAGCAATACAGCAACACAACCCCACCCATTAGCAGAGAGGCTGCCTAAAATCATAATAAGTTCCCAGACACCTGAACACACACCACCGGCCGCGGTCCTGCCCCCCAGAAAGACAAGATCCATCCTCATTCACCAGAACACAGGCAACAGTCCCCTCCACAAGGAAGCCTACACAACCCACTGAACCAAACTTACCCACTGAGAACAGACACCAAAAACAACGAGAACTACGAACCTGCAGCCTGCAGAAAGGAGACCCCAAACACAGTAAGTGAAGCAAAATAAGAAGACAATAAATACACAGCAGATGAAGGAGCAATGTAAAAACCCACCAGACCAAACAAATGAAGAGGAAATAGGCAGTCTACCTGAAAAAGAATTCAGAGTAATGATAGTAAACATGATCCAAAATCTTGGAAATAGAATGGAGAAAATACCAGAAACGTTTAACAAGGACCTAGAAGAAATAAGAGCAAACGAACAATGAGATGGACAACACAATAAATGAGATTAAAAATTCTCTTGAAGGAATCAATAGCAGAATAACTGAGGCAGAAGAACGGATAAGTGACCTGGAAGATAAAATAGTGGAAATAAATATTGCAGAACAGAATAAAGAAAAAAGAATGAAAAGAACTGAAGGCAGTCTCAGAGACCACTGGGACAACATTAAATGCACCAACATTTGAATTATAGGGGTCCCAGAAGAAGAAGAGAAAAATAAAGGACTGAGAAAATATTTGAAGAGCTTATAGTTGAAAACTTCCCTAATATGGGAAAGGAAATAGTCAATCAAGTCCAGGAAGTGCAAAGAGTCCCATACAGGATAAATCCAAGGAGAAACACACCAAGACATATTACTCAAGCTATCAAAAATTAAATACAAAGAAAAAATATTAAAAGCAGCAAAGGAAAAGCAACAAATAACACACAAGGGAATCCCCGTAAGGTTAACAGCTGATTTTCAGTAGAAACTCTGCAAGCCAGAAGGGAGTGGAAGGACGTATTTAAAGTGATGAAAGAGGAGAACCTACATCCAAGATTACCCAGCAAGGATCTCATTCAGATTTGATGGAGAAATTAAAACCTTTACAGACAAGCAACAGCTAAGAGAATTCAGCACCACCAAACCAGCCTTACAACAAATGCTAAAGGAACTTCTCTAGGCAGGAAACATGAGAAGGAAAAGACGTAGAATAACAAACCCAAAACAATTAAGAAAATGGTAACAGGAACACACATATTGATAACTACCTAAGATGTAATGGAAAAAATGCTCCAACCAAAAGACCTAGACTGGCTGAATGGATACAAGAACAAGACCCATATATATTCTGTCTACAAGAGACCCACTTCAGACCTAGGGACACATACAGACTGAAAGTGAGGGAAGGAAAAAGATATTCCATGCAAATGGAAATCAAAAGAACGCTGGAGTAGCAATTCTCATATCAGACAAAATAGACTTTAAAGACTATTACAAGAGACACAGACACTACATAATGATCAAGGGATCAATCCAAAAGAAGATATAACAATTATAAAATTTTTATGCACCCAACATAGGAGCACCTCAAAACTTAAGGAAAATGCTAACAGCGATAAAAGGGGAAATTGAGGGTAACACAATCAGAGTAGGGGACTTTAACACCCCACTTTCAACAATGGACAGATCAATCAAAATGAAAATAAATAAAGAAACACAAGCTTTAAATGATACGTTAAACAGCATGGACTTAATTGATATTTATAGGGCATCCATCCAAAAATAACAGAATACACTTTCTTCTCAAGGGCTCATGGAACATACTCCTGGATAGATCATATCAAGCCTTGGTAAATTTAAGAAAATTGAAATCATATCAAGTATGTTTTCAGACCACAATGCTATGAGACTAGATATCAATTACAAGAGAAAACCTGTAAAAATTGCAAATACAAGGAGGCTAAACAATACATTATTAAATTACCAAGAGATTACTGAAGAAATCAAAAAGGAAACCAAAAAAACGTAGTAAAAAAAGTCAATGACAACCCAAAACCTATGGGATGCAGCAAAAGCAGTTCTAAGAGGGAAGTTTATAGCAATACAATCCTACTCAAGAAACAAGAAACATCTCAAATTAACAACCTAACCTCACACCTAAAGCAATTAGAGAAAGAAGAACAAAAAACAGCAAAGTTAGCAACAGGGAAGAAATCATAAAGATCAGATCAGAAATAAATGAAAAAGAAATGAAGGAAGCAATAGCTCAGATCAACAAACTAAAAGCTGGTTATTTGAGAAGATAAACAAAATTGATAAACCATTAGCCAGACTTATCAAGAAAAAAGGGAGAAGACGCAAATGAATAGAATTAGAAATGAAAAAGGAGAAGTAAAACTGACACTGCAGAAATACAAAGGATCATGAGAGATTACTACAAGGAACTATATGCCAATAAAATGGACATACTGGAAGAAATGGACATATTCTTAGAAAAGCACAACCCTCCGAGACTGAACCAGGAAGAAACAGAAAATATAAACACACCAAACGCAAGCACTGAAATTGAAACTGATTAAAAACCTTCCAACAAAGAAAAGCCCAGGACCAGATGGATTCACAGGTGAATTCTATCAAACATTTAGAGAAGAGCTAACACCTATCCTTCTCTAACTCTTCCAGAATATAGCATAGGGAGGAACACTGCCAAACTCACTCTACGAGGCCTCCATCACCCTGAAACTAAAAGCAGACAAAGATGTCCCACAAAAAAGAAAACTACAGACCAATATCACTGATGAACATAGATGTAAAAGTCCTCAACAAACTACTGGCAAACAGAATCCAGCAGCACAGTAAAAGTATCATACACCTTGATCAAGTGGGGTTTATCTTAGGAATGCAAGGATTCTTCTATATACACATATCAATCAATGTGATACACCATGTTAACAAACTGAAGAATAAAAACCATATGATCGTCTCAATAGATGCAGAAAAAGCCTTTGACAAAATTCAACACCAATTTATGATAAAAACTCTCCAGAAAGTAGGCATAGACGGAACTTACCTCAACCTCAACATAATAAAGGCCATATATGACAAACCTGTAGCCAACATCATTCTCAATGGTGAAAACTGAAACTATTTACACTAAGATTAGGAACAAGACAAGGTTTCCCACTCTCACCACTATTATTCAACATAATTTTGGAAGTTTTAGCCTCATCAATCAGAAAAGAAAAAGAAAGAAAAGGAATCCAAATCAGAAAAGAAGAAGCAAAGCTGTCACTGTTTGCAGGTGACATGATACTATACATAGAGAATCCTAAAGATGCTACCTGAAAACTAATCAAAGCATTTGGTAAAGTAGCAGGATACAAAATTAATGCGCAGAAATCGCTTGCATTCCTATACACTAATGATGAACAATCTGAAAGGTAAATTAAGGAATCACTCCTATTTATCATTACACAAAAAGAATAAAATAACTAGGTATAAACTTACCTAAATAGAGAAAAGACCTGTATGCAGAAAATTGTAAGACACTGATGAAAGAAATTAAAGATGTTACAAACAGATGGAGAGATATACCATGTTCTTGGATTGGAAGAATCAACATTGTGAAAATGACTCTACTACCCAAAGCAATCTACAGATTCAATGCAATCCCTATCAAACTACCAGTGGCATTTTTCACAGAACTAGAACAAAAAATTTCACAATTTGTATGGAAACACAAAAGACCCCGAATAGCCAAAGCAATCTTGAGAACGAAAAATGGAGCTGGAGGAATCAGGCTCCATGACTTCAGACTATACTACAAAGCTACAGTAATCAAAGCAGTATGGTGCTGGCACAAAAACAGAAATATAGATCAATGGAACAGGATAGAAAGCCCAAAGATAAACCTATACACACCTTATATTTGCTAAAGGAGGCAAGAATATACAATGGAGAAAAGACAGCCTCTTCAATAAATGGTGCTGGGAAAACTGGACAGGGACATGTAAAAGAATGAGATTAGAACACTCCCTAACATCATACACAAAAATGAACTCAAAGTGGATTAAAGACCTAAATGTAGGGCCAGACACTATCAAACTCTTAGAGGAAAGCATAGGCAGAACATTCTATGACATAAATCACAGCAAGATCCTTTTTGACCCACCTCCTAGAGAAATGGAAAAAGAAACAAAAATAAACAAATGGGACCTAATGAAACTTCAAAGCTTTTGCACAGCAAAGGAAACCATAAGAAGATGAAAAGACAGCCCTCTGAATGGCAGAAAATATTTGCAAACGAAGCAACTGACAAAGGCTTAATCTCCAAGATATACAAGCAGTTCATGCAGCTGAATATCTCAAAAGCAAACTACCCAAATCCAAAAATGGGCAGAAGATCTAAATAGACGTTTCTCCAAAGAAGAGATACAGATTGCCAACAAACACATGAAAGGATACTCAATATCACTAATCATTAGAGAAATGCAAATCAAAACTACAGTGAGGTATCACCTCACACCAGTCAGAATGGCCATCATCAAAAAATCTACAAACCATAAATGCTGGAGAGGGTGTGGAGAAAAGGGAACCCTCTTGCACTGTTGGTGGGAATGTAAACTGATACAGCCACTATGGAGAACAGTATGAAGTTTCCTTAAAAAACTAAAAATTGAACTACCATACGGCCCAGCAATCCCACTACTGGGCATATACCCTGAGAAAACCATAATTCAAAAAGAGTCATGTACCACAGTGTTCATTGCAGTTTTATTTACAATAGCCAGAACATGGAAGCATCCCAAGTGTCCATCGACAGATGAGTGGATAAAGAAGATATCTTTATTGCACATATATACAATGGAATATTACTCAGCCATAAAAAGAAACGAAATTGTGTTATTTGTAGTGAGGTGGATGGACCTAGAGACTGTCATACAGAGTGAAGTAAGCCAGAAAGAGAAAAACAAATACCATATGCTGATGCATATATAGGGAATCTAAAAACAAAAAACAAAAAAAGGTTCTGAAGAACCTAGGGGCAGGATAGGAATAAAGATATACAGATGTAGAGAATGGACTTGAGGACACGGGAAGGGGGAACGGTAAGCTGGGACAAAGTAAGAAAGTGCCATGGACATATATACACTACCAAATTTAAAATAGATAGCTAGTGGGAATCAGCCACATAGCACAGAGAAATCAGCTCGGTGCTTTGTATCCACCTAGAGAGGTGGGATAGGGAGGGTGGGAGGGAGACACAAGGGGGTGGACATATGGGGATATATGTTTTTGTATAGCTGATTCACTTTTTTATACAGCAGAAACAAACACAAAAAGACAAAAAAAAATACTGGGGGTAAACTCCATCTTGCTTGGCAAACTTGCACTAGTCCTCTACTTGTAGCCACTCTAGTCATGGTATATCAAAAGGTAATTTGCTGAGAAATTGGTAGATATGCATCTATTTATATGCCATTTTATATCAAGCAATATCCATGCTGTTTAGGTATAATAATAACATTCAGTTATCTGTATATGCCCAGATGCCATTGACCGTGAATGAAGGATGCTTGCAAGCTCAGGTTTTGCACAAGCCATTCTCATGTGGGCTGTTGCATTGCTCAATGCTATTTTTGTCCTCTTATTTATCTCTGTTAATGAGGTTTCCCCCGTGTGTGTGTGTGTGTGTATGTGTGTGTATATGTGTGTGTGTGTGAGAGGGGTGTTACACTGTTCTGTGCTGGTTCAGCTCTGTGTCTTCTAGCTGGCTTCCTGTGTTACTCATCCAGGGAAACAACAGGTCTTTACTAATGCCCCCAAAACTTGGAAGACAAACAGTGTCTTTTCTCTCCTTATTAGTGATCATAGCTCTTTCTTTATAACCTGTAGCAAAAACAAAAGAAATCCCCTAAAACTCCAAAACTCAGAACCCAAACTAAAACAAAAAACAACAACAAAACAATAAAATCTCAGATCAGGGAAATGCCTTTAGAAATAGGACTGTTATAGAGTCTCAAAGATTGGAACAGCATCTCATTTTAGAAGTTAACTGATTAAAAAGTAAAGATCCATAGTGGGTGAGTGCAGTACATACTATGTGTGTTTTAGCTAAGAGAAAAAAAGCTTTAAGAATGTGACAGAATTTTTAAAGTGCCTGGCAAGAAAATAAATTAGAAAAATTTCTGTCTCCTGATCATCACTAACAGATCAATTGCCTCTCCAAGGTTACTAGAGATGTCACAGCTGTTTGTAATGTGTCAATCTGGGTTCCTTTTTGTTATCTATTCTAGGAAATATTTGGGGGTATATAGAGATCTCAATTTGAAGACATTTCTTTTGTATATGATCCTTTCATTGAAAGTCTCAATATTAATATAAATGTGTTTCATTAGATATGTAAAATATTTTCTTCTAGATTATTTTATAGTATTTTTTTTCATAATTTTCTAAATTTCTTTCATGACATTTTACTCTCATGAATTTGATGTCCATGAGTTTGAGTATGCAAATTATTTTGAATGTATCATTTTTGTATTGTGGATTTAAGGCTTTGAAGAAATTACTTTCTTATTCTTCTACTCTCTGTCCTAATCCTTTTCTTTTATTTATGAAAATTAGGTTTAAAATTAATTGCGTTCCTTTTCCAGGGTTGACAATGAGAATTTTCAAGTAAGTACCATATATTCAATTCTTGAGAGCAAAGCAAAAAGAGGAAAAAATTCACCTAAAAGTGAATCATTTTAAATTTCAAACTTTTTGAAATACTTTTAAAATTTATAAAAGTTCTTAGTAGCAATTTGTATTAAATACTTTAAAATTAAGACTCATTATTGTTTAAAAAAATTAACATCTTAGAGAAAGTGATGATAACTAGGAAAAAATGACAGAAATAAGGAATGATGGAGGAAGCTCTACACAGTTTCATACTTTGCAAAGATAGAAAAAATTCTAACTTTTCTGTCTTGTTTCTAAGTCTAAGAAACATATCTCCCTGGCATCCTATTTCTGATTGCTCAAGTTTGGGAAATAATTTCATTAAGTCCGTAGTCAAATTTTCGCCTAGCCATAATCACTTAGACAATCTCTAAAATTTTTTTTACATTTTGATTGATTAATACCTATGTACTTATGATTAATGTACATTTTAATAATACATGACTTTCTAGAAACCCTGTAGTCATAGCCAGTGGGGTAGGCCATTTTGTTATGATGATGTAAATGGACTTCTGCTAATATACATCTTTGTTTTAAACAGCTGATTTTACTATACAGTAAAGTAATAACAACTAAAGTTATGATATTTATGTAACATCTTCTCTTCAGGAATCTCCCGTTAGCCATATTATTCTACTTTCAGGAATTTATTATTTTTACATTTCTGAAAATTTTAGGTTTGCTCAAATGATAAAAACATTAAAATTTTAAAATAATTTTCTTTACCTTAGATCAGTTTCACCTTCTAACTAAAGTCATAAAAGAAAGAAACTCTGAATCATTTACAACAGATAGTAAAATGTAGATATCCCGAGCATACTGCATTGTCTTAATTACCAACAGATTTAAACTACAACAAATATCCCCGACTTAACTTTTAATTACCTTAGATAGCAATATTCAAACATTAATTTTTAATTATTCTATTTTCCCAAGTTTCTGATTCTCAAGGGTTAACTATATTTTTAAATTGGGGCATATTTTATTATGAGTTAAATACATAAATTTTTAGTAAGCTGCTCTATCAGTTATAACATATGCATATATCCATATACCCGTATAACTGCCACTCAGAGAAGATACAGAAAATGTCCTTCACCTCAGAAAATTCCCATGTGTTCTTTTCCTTTTAATAGCCCATAATACTCCTTCCTGTTTCCAGAATTAACCACTTCTCAATTTACAGCACCATGAATTTTGTATTTTGTATACATGCTATTATAGAGTATATATTCCTTTTTGTTTGGCTTCTTTCACTCAAGGTATTTTTGAAATCCACCCATGTTGTTGTGTGTACTAATAGTTCATTCATTTTATTGGTGTTAATATTTCTCTCTCTTTCTTTATATATAAAAAGCACTTCTTTTTTTTTTAAATAAATTTATTTATTTAATTTATTTTTGGCTGCACTAAGTCTTTGTTGCTGCGCGCGGGCTTTCTCTAGTTGTGGTGAGTGGGGGCTACTCTTCCTTGCGGTGCATGTGCTTCTCATTGTGGTGGCTTCTCCTGTTGCAGAGCATGGGCTCTAGGCGTGGGGGCCTCAGTAGTCGAAAAAGCACTTCTTTATCTATTCTCTTTTGATGGGCTTTTGGGTTGATTCTTGAATATTATAATAAGACCAACATTAATTTTCTTACACAACTATTTTTGTAGACAAATGCAGTAATTTCTGTTAAGTATATACCTAGCAGTGGAATCACCAGGTTAAGGTTAAAGGTATGTTGAACTTTAGTAGAAAATGTCTATTTCCCAAACACCTCTATCATTTTACACTCCTCCTAGAGTTAAGGAGAGATCCATTTGTTCTCCATCCTTACTAACACATGCTATTGTTAGTTTTTAATTTTATCCATTCTGGTGATAAATATTATTTCATTGCAATTTTAATTTGTATTTTTATGATAAATAATGACACTGAGCATATGTTTATATATACATAAAATGATGCTTATTGAACATATTGATATTACCTTTTACCTTTTTTTTTTCCATGTCTGTTCAAGTTTTTGACTGTGTTTTGAATTGAGTTGTCTTTTTCTGATTTACTTATTGGAATTCTTTTTTCTGTTCTGGATTTAAATCTTGGTCATATTTTTCCCCAGCCTATTTCTTGCCTTTTTACTTTCTTAATAATATTTCTTGATATATTTTAATTTTGAAATATTTTAATTTTGATGATTTAAATTTATTACTTAGGTTGGGTTTTACTGAGCTTTTTGAATATGTATTGGCAACATTTTAGCCATTATCTTTGCTAATATTTTTTGCTTCTTTTTTCTCACATCTTTTTATGATGGCCCAATCTCACAATATATATTAAACTGTATAATGTTTTCCACATATCTCTCATATTTTGTTCTGTTTTTATATTATCATTTTGTCTCCATGCTCCACTTTGTGTAATTTTTTTTTAAAGAGTTACTTTTTAAAAATTTATTTATTTATTTATTTGGTTGCTCCAGGTCTTGGTTGCAGCAGGGGGGGCTCCTTAGTTGCAGCTCGTGGGCTCCTTAGTTGTGGCATGCAAACTCTTAGTTTTGGCATGTGCGATCTAGTTCCCTGACCAGGGATCAAACCCAGGCCTCCTGCATTGGGAGCGCAGAGTCTTAACCACTGCACCACCAGAGAAGTCCTCCACATTGTGTAATTTCTACCTCTACTAGTTTCCTGATCCTTCCTTCTGCAGTGTCCAGTATACTGTTAAACTCATCTGATACATCCTTAATTTACATTATTGTAAATATCTTAGAATGAATTCCTACATTATTGTACATGTTGTAGAATATCGAAAATTTCATTCCTGTTTAAATTCTCCATTTTTCATGTTAATGGTTAAGTACACATTTTTTAATCCCTACATCTGATCTTGTGTTTTGCATCAGTTGACCCTTCTTCCCCTTGTGTTTTCTTTGCATATCTTGAAATGTTTTATGTATACTGGACATTGGGTATAAACAAACCATAAACCTATGGAGGATATCATTTCTCCCTAGAAAGGGCAAGCAGCTAGGATGCAGGCCAGATCACTTTAAGCAGGAATTTATTTGAACTGGGGCTTAGTTCTAACTTTACTTAATTTGGGTTAACTTCTGGTTTCTCAAAACTTGATGTCAAGATTTATTTTCTTTTCTAATTTCCGAAACCAGGATGGCAGTCTTTGTCCTGTATGTATTGCAACATGCGGGGCTTTGGGATCTAAGCACTGAGAGGGTAATGTCTGTCTGCTTCTCCACAGCACACTGGCACATACTCAGCTAAAGCCCATGGCAGAGAATCTGCGAGCAGAGAGAATAAGTTTTGAGTTTAGATGTTCTCCAAATCCCTATTTACCACATCAGACTAGTTGATCATTAAAGTCCCTACTTGGTTCCTCTTCCCCCTCAAGAGTTCCTCTGCCTATGACAGGACAATTTCCCACCTATACTTAGAAAATATCCCATGCAGGTAAGCAGCTGCCAATTTCTGCTAACTTTCTGAGCACCAGTTAGTTTAGACTCTTTTGCATGCAAAACTCTTAGGTGCCTTAAAAAATTCTGTTAGGTTAAATATATCTTTTTCTAGTTTTTTTTTTTTTTTTTTTTACAATGAAGTAATGGCTTGCCATGCTTTATATATCCAAGCCAGAATCTGAAATCCCAGTATGTAGTTTTAATTATTGCCCAAATTATTTAATTTTTATCAACTTCTTTTTTTTTACATTTGGTGTGTAAATTCTATCTGTTTCTAATTTGGAAAAATATAGTCCTGTTCCTTACCACAGTTATTATAAGCAATAAAACTGAGTTAGGACAAAAATATAATTAACATGTTTTTGATTTCAAGGAAATAATTGAAGAGGAGAAGAGAAAAAAAATCTCTAACTATAAATTACAATGAGACTAACTGGAATATTAACTTAGTTTGGACTAGTTTAATGCCATTCCTTCCAAATCTGCCATTTTATGTCATAACAGTGACTAATAATTAAAAAGAATGTAGAAAAATATATGTAGTATCTACTTCTTTTCTATCAAAGCAATGACATTTGTTTATAAAGAAAGCAGAAGGAACAACCTTAGTCCACAACACTGTGACAGTGACCAAAGCAGACAGAACTGAAACAATCGATTCAGTGTTTTTCCTGCATCAAGGTACCCGGGAGGCATGTACATGCCCCACTATATGGATTTCTGAGCTACAGGGAGATCAAAACCTTTAGGCCCAAACTGATATTTGCTGTGATCATATAGATTTGGTTAATAATAAGAAGGGGCTATTCGGCTTCAGGGCAGATTTTCAGATTGTTAATCACTGTGTTGTTTTTCTCTTTAGAACTGTCATATTTATCATTTGGCTATGTCTCTTGTGTTGATGAGTTTCTGATTTCTTAGGGGAAGTGATTGATTCAGAAAGATCTTAATCAGCATGCTACTGGCAGAAAATATATTTTTGTTATTTAAAGAACATTTATTGAGTTCCAACTTCCTGAGGCATAGCATGTTCCTATGGGATAGATACAGCATAATTTAAAAATGTTTATTTGTTCTTTATGACCATATTAACATGCATTCTTGAAGTAATGTGGAAAATGTCAGAAAGCAACAAATCCAGGAGTTGCCGCAATTTATTACAAAGGGAAGATCTGAAAATAAAGTGGTTATCTATTGTTATCTTCATGTTTGGTGATGAGTTGTTTAGGAAGTCAGAATTGAGTCCTAAGCTTGGTTTTGAAGGAAGCATTTAAGGATGAGTAACCGTGAGATAGGGTTGAAGATGACCATAATTACCAAAATATACATGACAATGTTATTTTAATAAAGATTAGTTCCTTCTTAAACATTGAAATGTTATAAAAGTAGACACTAAACAGATAAAGACCAGTTATGTAACTTCTTATACCCTATTAAAATAGTAAACACTATAAACTAACCTATATTCCATTTGTTTTTTCCCTCTTACTCATCTAGAATATTTATAGGAAGGAATTAAGTGTTTGGTTAATAATTATAGCCTATACAATTAATTTCACAGCTAACAGTGCAGATTTCCAGTTGAAAGATTATTTATAATCACATAATTTTTAAATATTTGGACTTTGAAAGAATAAATAATGCTGAATAGAAAATATATTGGGAAATAATGAACAAATTAGGAAAAATCAACAAAAGGATGTTCTTAAGAAATTCTGTAGAAACACACTTTTTAATGTCCTATTATAAACTAATTGAAATATCACAGCTTACCCATTTGATGTCAAGAGTTCAACTCATTTCATTTAGTAATACTATTGCACAAAGACTTATTTTCGAGCACACCAGCATGCTGAGGCCAGCATCTCTGTCATGATAAGACATAACAATCTCTCCCTGATTTATCTGATTACACATTTTCCTAAATTAAAACAAAACAAAACAACAACAACAAAAAAACCTGGAAAGAAACTAGATGGAAATCTTTTTAAGAAAATGTTTTTGTTCATAGATCAATTTTGATTCATAGACCAAGTTTTAAAACAACTACCTGTACTAATACTGCTGTTACTATTGCTCCCTAAGTAATAATTTGTCTCTATTGGATAGTAGTAACTTAGTGACTTTCTGAGTCATTATGTTTCTATTAGATATGCCATTGTCACTGTTTATTCACAAGTAGGGTCTATTTTTATCACTGTATCAATATAATAATAAAGAGTAACAGAAAGAGATTGTCCCCACCAGTACAAAAACTGGGGTAGAAAATGTAACTCTTTAACACACAATGGTACGGTGCTTATGATGTGAGACTTATTCCTGCAAGCATTCAGTTTTACTCTTTTTTTTCTATACTGTATATCAAATGAAGTCTCTATAGGTAATATCTTCCTTCTAATAGGATTATTTATTGCTATTTCAGGTTTCTCCTTCTTCTTAGAGAAATGGCATAACCGTTTTCCCAGGTCCTTTTATTCTTACATCCCATATTCAGCCTTTGTACTGCTGTGACTCCCCAAGTAATTGCTGAGGATACTAGTAGGGAGAGGACAGTGCAGCAAGCCCAGAGTGTGGTCTTGAGACCAGGAGTGTGAAAGGGATATTGTAACGAGCTCATGCATTGTAAGCCAAGCTCTTAGATTCAACTTCAATAGTTTCTGACAGTTTTGACAATGAAGGAGTAGCTTGACATTTCCTTCTTGGGCACATAAGTGCCATCTCTCATTCCAGGTAGCTAGTGATTTCAAGAGCTGTAGTGTCGAGGCTGAAGTGCTCTGTCTGTGGAACACATCTCAGGTGAGAAAACTGAAGATCAAGTGGTGTCAAACAGAAATGGCATTCTTCTGTAAAAGTTTGGAAAAATAAGTGAAGATATTCTGAGTAGGAGTGTATAAGGATGAATTTTGTAGGAATAAACAGCCTTGGAACTTATAAAAATTCAGAGGATTCAAAGAAATGATTCAAGGGATTCTAGCATCTGGTGGGAATTGCAAAAGATTATCTGTAATTTAATTAATTCACATAACTTTGGATCATTTTTGAGATTGAGATTTTAAACCTAGAAATTGGAATTTAAGTCTATTTAATTGTTCACTTTTGAAAGCACCTATGTCCAACATGGATCCCATTTCTAAGCACACACGGTTATAGTGAGTTGGACAAAGTATTTGACCTCCTTGGATCCCAGTCATAACATATGTAGACTAGGGGTATTTATGGTAAAATTACTTTCACTGAATAAATGACATTATTTATATAAAGAGCTTAGAAAGTACCTGCTGCAAACGTGCCCCATGCACATTAGCCACCAGTTTTATTATTAACCAAAGCATATTTTACATAGTAAGCATGGTTTATATACTTTATACACACTTCATATTTGCAAATCAGTGATTGGCAGAAGCTCATATAGTGGTTTTTTTTTTTTTGTTTTTTTGTTTTTGTTTTTTTTGTGGTACGCGGGCCTCTCACTGTTGTGGCCTCTCCCGTTGCAGAGCACAGGCTCTGGATGCGCAGGCGCAGTGGCCATGGCTCACGGGCCTAGCCGCTCCACGGCATGTGGGATCTTCCCGGACCAGGGCATGAACCCGTGTCCCCTGCATCGGCAGGCGGACTCTTAACCACTGCACCACCAGGGAAGCCCTAGTGTGTTTGTTTTGATTTTGAGCTTTGTGGTTATTTGAACAGACTTTTAGACCTAAGCTTCCTAAGTACATAGATGTTAGAGACTCATAATCATATGAAGTAAAATATATAAAATGTGGTCTGGCAATAATTCTTCTAGTCCCTTTCTAGCTATATGTGATTCAAAGCATTTTCTGTCCTCATTTGGTTTTCAGCATATTATGCATTTTCAGGAATTCAAGAGGTATCAAAAGGAGACAAAATGTATGTTAGGACTCAAGCATCCTATTGTTCCATTATTTCCAAGATGAAGGAGCAAGAGAATGGAAATAGAAGGTCACAGGTAACTCTCAATCATGAATTTCATCATCTCAAAAGAGGCACAAAACAAAATTAAAGTTTTCAAAAAGTAAAACAAAAATGCCTGGAGGAACTCTCTTTGCTAAAAGAACAATTCTTTCCTGAGCATGGTTATTAACAAGGAAGACATTTATTAATTCTTACAAGAATAGAGGCTAAAAGCTACCAGTCTCATCTGGGGTCATAAGTTAAAATACCATAAATCAAAGATCTCTGATTTCTGATAACAGAAGTTGTGCATCAGTAAAAGATTCACTCAAGTATGGGTGTAACAGCAGAGGATGCAGAAGGTCTCTTGGGTGCCACTTGAGAAAGCAGCTGGGCTATATTCTGGTTCTCTCTGAAGTTTGTTTTCAGGAAAGCACCAGATGGATTGCACGTTAGATACGATTTCATCTGGAACATTTCCTGATGGCATTGTCCAGAAGTTTTCTTAGGCATTTTTACTACAGCACTCTTGAGCTGGAATTCCTGATAGGAATAAAGAAAAGTGTTTTTATAATATCTATATTGATGCTGGCAGCTCTGCCTTTCTTTTTTCAAAAATTATCTCTTTCAATTACTTTATTTTGGGAGTAGAACATAGAGTATTTAATAGGTTGGCATTGTCTTTAGAATTTAACTATAGAAGACACTAAAATAACAGCATCAGTTATAACAGGATATTTATTGCTTGGAAAGTGATGGAGTCAAGTGGCATTGATTTCTGGCATAATGTACTATGACCCTTATCCATCTGTTCAGGGTCTGATGCAGAAATCAATATATTCTCTTCCTGGGGAAGCCCAAGACATTCTCTGCATTTAGACATAGGGCTTCCAGATTGCTAAAGTGATTAAAAAATAATCAAGGCCTTCCAGAAGCTTCACTTTCTATCATACTCTAAAAAGTTTTCCCTTAAAAAGAACTCTTTCTGATCAAATTTTTTATTCAGTTTATTTCTTTCATTTTTTACAATTCAATTATTGTGCAGTTATAGTGATTAGATCTCTTGAGACTCCCAGCTGAGTTCAAGTAAAACTGCATTTGTAGACTGGTTTAAAATCTACCACTAGTAAAATATGACTCCTCTTAAAGTATCAATAAATACTTATGGTAGAATATTTCAAGGTTGTTAGGAAAGTGTGTCTGACCTCAGTTTGGGGCAGCAGGGGGCATTTGTATTGCTTTAAGAAATAGTCTAAAATCTTACAAATTTTGATATTGTTATCAATGTATGTAAAGTTGCTGACTTTTTTTCCTTGGACTAAAGACAAAATTGTTAATTTACTAACATACTAAAAAAGTTTCAAAAATTGTATTCTACTACAATAACTTTATGATTGCTAATGCAAAAACCTGAGAATCTGAAAGTAGCTTGTGTTTCAGCAGTTAAAAACAAAGCGAAAAATTTTCACATAATTCTGAAAGGACTTTGTTGGCCTGAATCAAAGAAAAATTGAAGTTTCGTTGAAAGTGGAAGAAAGTGGTTTTCACTCCCTCATATGGTAAGGTCATAACAGATTTTATTTTCCTCTTTGACCTAAGTGGATATTAGGAACATGATTTTGTGAATTCTGGAGACAATAATTACTCAGCCTCTTTCCTATTTATCTTTGCTTCAGGTCATTTTCTGTCTTGGTGTGGTTTTCAGTGTTTATATCAGGGTTTCTAGAAAAGTCATTATGCAAAAATATATGGTTGAGGAAATAATATTAATTAAAGTGCCAAATTCTTTGTGAATAGATTCACAATGATCTTTGTAAAGTATTTATTATAGAAACCTTTGAAGAAAAAAATGTGGTTATGTAATAATTTATGTAAATATTATAAATAGTCCTTTCAAATAATTGATAACCCAAGAAAAATGCAGAATTGCCTATGATACAGACGCTATTTCATGAGTAGGTCACCTTTTTGAATTAGCATCTATCTCACTGTAGTGTCCATCAACATCACTATAACTCCTTACATTAAAAAGGTTAGTATATACTTGGGTATGCTGCCAGTAGTCTGAAAGTAGATATGGTAGGTTCTCATTATTTGCAGTAGTTAAGCTTTATAAAAGAATGCTGAGCCCTGAATTAATGACTATTGAATCATTGCTTCTAGAAGAAATACAGGGTTAGGTTCCTGCAGCTTTTGCTCACACAGTTTTCATCAACAGATCAATGCATAACCTCATTTTGTGTGTATTACTGTTTAAAGACACTCTATTTATGTAAATTATTGATCCTCTAACACTGAACTCACAGCCAGCAGTGCTATAATTCATGCCTGAGTGAAGCTTATCCCACACATTTTCTTTTCTTTTTTTTTTTATAATGCAATTTTTTTTTGTTTTCTTCATAAGGCATGTCACAGCCTTCTTGAGCTTAGAAAGACTAGACAGCACTTCAACATTACACTTTGGGGATTTTAAACAGCAAAATCACCAACAAAACCCTCAAATATGTGAAAAACATGGCTCTAACTTGACCACAAAAGGATACTTTTTTACAATGTAAAAGCTAAAAACAAGGCAGAGCATTGCCTTGTTTGATCTCAGCTGGGAATGTATGTGTTAGGTGATTCAAATTTTTTGCTGCTCTGTGCATGTCCAGAAATGATCCGAAAGTACCTTGAGTATTAATTTTGAGCTTACAAATAACTTTTAGCAAGTAGGAAAATTCACAAATATGGAATTGGTAAATAATGAGCATTGCATGTAGTTAGATAAATCTTAATAGTTTTTATCCCCACTATATATCAGGTCCTGGGTAGAATGCTATCTTTATAGTTGTAATCTGAATCTTACAAGCAAAAGTTTCCAATGTGGCATTTTGTTATGGAAATGAAGAGCAAGGATAACAATGATTCTTACTTTACCATATTGCATTTAGTGATGCTAAATGATTGAACCCTAGACAATCTATCTACTAAGCAGTTAGAGAAAACTTCCTTACAAAATTTCTTTTAATTCAGCCATACTTTTAGAGTACTGCTCAAAGATTTTGGTTTTCTAAAGGTGAATATACATTTGAGTCAATGAAAAACTCAGTGGGACATCAGAAGCTTGTTAAAACAAAGTGAAACTTGCCAGAGCTATGTATCTTTCACTAAAAATAAAGAAATAAATGAAGTAATGCACATGAAAAACAAATAATATGAGAGTTTTTTCACAGTTGCTACTCCAAATCTGATCAAATAAATAGTAACTAAAAATCGCTCCCATCTGTTTAGTAACTGATGCTTAATCTGTTGATGATATAAATTCTCTGCCTAGTGGACAGGTGGCAGGGAGTTAAAAGACCATTTGTGAAAAGACCTCCATTGATGCTAATCGCCAGCCTTGAACTAGCCAAGAGTTGAACAAGAATAGGATCCATGTTAATTTTTTCATAGCAAGATTAAAACATATTGGTTAGCAGGATCTTAATTCTTTTCAGTCTTCCTACAAATATTATTCGTTAGACTAAAATTTTGTAAATGATTTAGAAGATATACAGTGCTGTCTGTGGATTCAGGCATTGCACACTGTAGACGTCACTAATTGTTACTAAGCCAAGAATTGTTTATAAGCAATCCTCTGCTTTGTGGTTTGGGTGAGGAGTGGGGTTTCTATTTAATCATAAATACTTGCTTAACAGCTTTAACTTGTACAGTATGAATTGATGATCCAGTTTCAAAATTTTGAATGCAAAATTTATATAAGAATTACAATACAGACTTAAATTTTTAAAAACAAAAATATTTAGCAGTTGCTTTTATATCTTGCAGTAATTTTGAGTTACAACAATCAGTTTCATGGATCTTGCAAATACTAGTTAAGTAGTTAAAGGATTTCAGTTTTCCAGAGTAATGAATACTTTAAATGCAATTTAGATATGTGCTATATATAGTATATATATATATATATATATATATATATATAAAGGCTCATCAAAACTATACTATAAGAAAGAATTCTCATTTTAAAATGCTGTAACAGCAAAACATATGTAACAAAAATTAAAATATCAAAAATCTATGACCATGCTCTTTTGGGAAGAGAAAAAACTTAAATTATCTAGGGTCTTTCTTTTCCATTGGGATAGGATTGGCAATAGTATTCTGTGTCTGAAGATCAGCTCTCCTTTAAGTCTTATTCTGGTGAGATCAGTTATCACAAGTAACCTGACTCAGAATCTCATCCTTCTCACCTGCTACAGGTCAGAGCATTTGTGTGTTCTTTCCTAGACTGATATCACTATTATTTTCTTTTTTAAAAAAATTTATTTATTTATATTATTTATTTATTCTTGGCTGCATTGGTCTTTGTTGCTGTGTGTGGGCTTTCTCTAGTTGTGGCGATTGGGGCCTACTCTTCGTTGCGGTGCACTGGCTTCTCACTGTGGTGGCTTCTCTTGTTGTGGAGCAGGGGTTCTAGACACATGGGCTTCAGTAGTTGCAGCATGTGGGCTCAGTAGTTGTGACTTAGGGCTCTAGGGTGCAGGCTCGGTAGTTGTGGCGCACGGGCTTAGTTGCTCCATGGCATGTGGGATCTTCCTGGACCAGGGCTCGAACCTGTGTCCTCTGCATTGGCAAGTGGATTCTTAACCACTGTACCACCAGGGAAGCCCCAATATCACTATTTCTGATTGAGAAACTTAAATCTAAAGACCACAAGAACTGCCTTCAAAGTCCGGTGACACTAAGATCATGATCAACAGAGTCCCCATTAGCTCCTCATTCGGACAATCACACTAAAACTTCATATCTTCCTCTGTAAACCCCTAGAACTTGGTGAATCAGTACTTTGCATTTAGCCATTTCATGTCTCACTAAACTAGGGGAATTGAAGATAAAACTTCCCACATAATTCCTAATTCATCTGTATAGTTTGATCAAATTGAACACTTGAAAAAAGACTCTTAGAAAAGCAGAAGAAAGATGGAGGGACACAAACCAAAATGAAGGATGTGAGACTTCTAGTTGAGTTCTGACGTGTGAAGAGCTTGAAATTGTTACTCTTACAACAAGAAAAAGCAGGGCAAACTGAAAGTCAGCTTTTCTTGGACCCATCAGAGAGCTGAGCTTTGGGCAAATGGTCACCCTAAACTCTGGAGAGTCAGATACAGGAAGAGACAAACAGCTCCTGAGATTGGTTTACCTGGAGCAGAAGCCTTTGGGATTTATAAGATGGTAGGAAAAGTTAAGTGGCTATTTTGAAGAATTGCTGCGGCTGAGTGTAGGCTAACATATGAGTGAAAAAATCCCAGTTGCTGCAGTCATAGGTGGGTCCCACACTCATTCAGTCTTTGACTCCAGGAACCCCCCTGGGTTATCCCAGTGAGCCTTTGAGAAAAATGTCCTCCTGGCCGAGAGCTGGAGGAGGGGTGTCATAGCCATCATGGAAACTTGCTCAGACTTTTCTCCCTACAAAGCCTGGTCTCCAGGGGGAATGAATTTGCCAGAGGGCAATTGTGAAAACTTACCATAGGTAAAATAAGGGAATTTCACCCCAGCTTCAACTTTCTTGTATCACCTAGGGGAAAAGCAAACAAGCAAACAAGAAAAACAACAAAAAATCATTCAAAACAAAATAAAAAATCAAACTCAACAAGGAAGAGGGTTTAAAGGAAATACATTGAGAATACTATAGCCAGGGAAGAGTGTAAGAGGCAGGGAGGAGAACAAATTATACCCCTGGAGAGGGACAGACATACTTGTGAAGAACACACCCTCAAGACACTGGCTCACTAAAAGACTGCATCTTAATCAGAATACTATTGAATGCACCCTCTTCCCCATGCCCCATCATCACACCCAAAGGCCTTTAGTATACTAAGAGGAGATTACAACTGAAAGAGTTGCAAGACACAGACTGTCTCTAAGCAGCAGTATAAGGAGAGCCCAAAATCCCAAGTCAGGAGACAAAAACAAGAACACTAGAAGAATTTGAAGTCTCTGATACCTATAGCTGTAACCAACCTTAAACACAGTCCAGCTTCTAGCCGTATTAACATGAATCATTATACTAAAGTCCTATTTATTTGAGTACCTATTACCTGATACAGCATGTCCAGCTTTCAAAAAAAAAAAAAATCTAAGCTAAGCTAAAAGGCAAGAAAAAATACAGTTTGAGGACATAAAGCAAGCTTCAGGACTACACTCAGAAAAGACACAGGTGTTGGGACTATCAGACAAGGAATTTAGCATAGCTATGATTAATACGTAAAGGACCCTAATGGGAAAATTAGATAACATTCAAGACCAGATGGATAATATCAGCAGAGAGATGGAAACTATAAGAAAGAACCAAAAGGCAATGCTAGAAATGAAAACAAAAAACAAAAAACATTGTAACACAAATGCCTTTGATAGGTTTATTAGCCTCCACACACCTGAGGAAATAATTAGTGAACTTGAAGATAGCTCAATGGAAACTTCCAAAATTGAAACACAAAGAGAAAACAAATAAATAAAAGCAAGCTGAATAGCACATCCAGACTGTATGGAATAGCATCCAAAGGTGCACAAAATTGGAATACCAGAGGGAGAAAAAGGCAAACAAGGCAAAATAAATATTTGAAGTAATTATGGCTAAGAACTTTCCAAAGTTAGTGAAAGATACCTAACTGCAGATCCAAGAAGCTCAGAGAACATCAAATAAGATAAACAGAAAGCAAAGAATGTTGTTATATCAAAACCCTGTTCTATCACTTTTCTCAAAATATGGTAAAATTTTTTTCTCTTGGTACAAATATTTTTCTAAATGAATATGACGCTAGTGGTTCTTCTTGGAATTTGTCTTGGCAGTTATTACCTTGTTTACTGAGGCAGTCATAACTTCTGTTCTGGTATACCTTATTTTATTGTGCTTCACAGATATCGTGTTATTTACAAATTGAAGTTTTGTGGCAACCCTGTGTGGAGCAAGTCCCTGGTGCCATTTTTCTAACAGCCTTTGCTCACGTCGTGTCTCTGTGTCACATTTTGGTAATTCTTACAATCTTTCAAACACTCCACCAACAAAAAGATTACAATTCACTGAAGGCTCAGATGATGGTTTGTACTTTTTAGCAATAAAGTATTTTAAATTAAGCTATGTACACTTCTTTAGATATAATGCTATTGCACACTTAATAGACTACAGTATAGTGTAAACATAACTTTTATATGCACTGGGAAACCAAAAAAATTGCATGACTTGCTTTATAGCAATACTCACTTTATTGTCATGGTCTGAAAGCAAAGCCACAGTATCTCCAAGGTATTTCTGTATTGGTTCTGAAGGTATCATCTGGACGAACAGGATATGTATCACAGTATGTACTAGTACACGAGTATATTTATTCCCTGTATACTATCCGCCATCTGCTCTCCTTTCCTTCCCACCCAAATGGGATAATTACAAACAGAACTTTAAGAAATTAATTAAAACATGCCTGGTATGTGTGAATTTCACATTTTTATATTGTTATATGGCAAAAAGCCATGTTTTGCATGAAAAGAATTCATAATTAATTTTTAACAAAGTATGAATTTGCAAAGGGATATATGTATATATAGTCCCCAAGATCCTGAATATTTGGAGAATATTGTTTTTACTGAGTACTTTTTGGGAATTGTATTTCCAAATGGATGGTGATGGCTTCAAAATAGTTATTTTAATGTTATATAATTTCAACTTATTCAGGTAATGCAAGCAAAACTTAATTCTAAAGCTGTTTAGATTTTCACTTATAAAAAAATCTATTTTTGATGTTCTCTCTGTCAGCTACATGTAGTAATTTGCAGGGAACTTTTCCATTCTTTGCCTCTAGCTCCACTTTCCACCAGAAAAATGATATTGTAGTAGGTATCTCTAAATTGGTCCATGGAATCATTAGTTTCAGTGTTGGCAGAGACTACAGAAGCAACCTTATCCATTTTCATTCCTTCATTTAATTGATGAAAAATTGAGGTTCAAATTCAGGAAGTGGCTTGTCCAAGTTGAAGAATATTCTGATATTCTTAGCTAATTAAAATAGAATTAACTTGAAATAGAATTTATTTTTGAATTGTTAGAAGTAATAAATCAAGGAAAAAATTTCAAAGCATTTGATGGCCATAAAAACCAGACTTTTAGATGCCATAGAAGAAAATGAGGTGTGATTTTGTAGCTTCCTTTTTAAAAAGAAAATAGAGGGATATATCTAACAATATTTATTAAAAATATAGATTAAGACTTAGGGTGTAGATTCTGTTCTTTTGATGGAACATGACAGAGGAACCAATACTTCACCCTTCTGGACTCCAAATTCTCTCACAGATCCCACTTAGATTTGATTATTTACTTTCTGTTAATATGCTTTTTATATTTTATTGATGTATTCTCAGAATAATATCTTAAAGCTCTAAGGAACTATCAAGAGATCTATTTAGAGCAATTCATTTATTTTACAAATTAAAATGAATTAAAAGCTTAAGGAAGTGAGTTAAAACCCAGATTGAGTGATGTCATATTAGGAAATATGTAGGGTCTTGTTTTTCTCATGTGTAAATGTTGTGCCTTTTCAATGGAACATGAAGCATATAAGTTTCCTTATTTATATAGTTTTTATCTTATTCCTCACTAATTATTTTAATACTATTTTCAAAACCTAAATAACTTTAAGAAAATATTGACCAATTTTAAAATTCTTCTGACCCCAATGTAAAATAAAGATTAAATTAAAAAATAAATAAAATTCTTCTGGAGTAAATCCTGAATGAACAATTGGAGTGGCAAAGGGAGCTTTTAGAAGTTAAGGCCAAAATTTCACAATTTAGAATTAAGATTTGCATTGCCTATGCAGATATATTCTAAAGGCAAATATAAAATAAATCATTGTTTGAAGTCAGGCATCAGCTGGATTATCCTGTTGCAAAACTCCCTTGACCTTGAGAGTGGCTCTGCTTCTAGAATTGAGATAAATGAACAGGAGAACTTGGCAGTATCTTCCTTTGGAATCTCTCTTTTTGAATGTCCTACCTGACATGTAATTTTATGTGTCACAATAAAATAGCTACAAAATGTAGTGGACAAAACATTACCAGCAATATCCTACATTTCTTTCAGTATATATTTAAGTATGCAATACTAATAAATAAAAGAGAAACTGCTTTAAGATAAAGAAGCATTTCAACAAACATATCTGTAATTATTTCTTCTACTAGTACAGGAAAAATCCTTAAGTCTTTCCTCCCTCACTCTTTTAAAAATAATTAGATATATTGGATTTATATAACTTTTTTTTTGAAAATTCTTCATTTGTACAATGACTTGTAATTTCTACCCATTTTTACACATTACAGATGAGCTCCACAAAGGAGCGTTTGAAGAGGTAGCATTTTTGTTGTGGCTTTTAGCAAGCAGTGTGAATGAAAATTACAGGAGTAATGTCATTATATGATAATCGTTTTCTTTTTAAAAATATGCTCTACCAGAGTGGAGGGTTTGGAGATTATTGTTAGTTTGTCAGTAGAGAATATTCTCTCTTCCTGAAAAACACCCCCTTGTGCAATTTAAGAAATAAATTTTTCTTTTATGAAAAGTAATTCAATAAGGAGAACAATTCACTGATGTTTATAATAGGGCTACAAAATACCATCTAAGGCTGGAGAGGTAAGCTGACTACTACTGTGGTTATTGCTGAAGCTATTTTATTTTATTTTATTTTATTATTATTTGGTCTCATTTTATTTTTTAATTATTATTGAGATGTAACTGACATGTAATGTTATATTAGTTTCAGGTGTACAACAGAATGATTTGATATTTGTATACACTGCAAAATAATTACCACAATAAGTCTAGTTATCCTCTATCATTATACAAAGTTACAAAATAATATATTTTTTAACATCTTTATTGGAGTACAATTGCTTTACAGTGGTGTGTTAGTTTCTGCTTTATAACAAAGTGAATCAGCTATACATATACATATGTCCCCATATCTCCTCCCTCTTGCATCCCCCTCCCTCCCACCCTCCCTATCCCACCCTCTAGGTGGTCACAAAGCACCGAAATGATCACCCTGTGCTATGTGGCTACTTCCCACTAGCTATCGATTTTACATTTGGTAGTGTATATATGTCGATGCCACGCTCTCACTTTGTCCCAGCTTACACTTCACCCTTCCCATATCCTCAAGTCCATTCTCTACTAGGTCTGTGTCTTTATTCCTGTCTTGCCGCTAGGTTCTTCATGACCATTTTTTTTTTTTTTTAGATTCCATATATATGTGTTAGCATATGGTATTTCTTTTTCTGTTTCTGACTCCACTCAGTATGACAGACTCTAGGTCCATCCACCTCACTACAAATAACTCAATTTCATTTCTTTTCATGGCTGAGTAATATTGCATTGTATATATGTGCCACATCTTCTTTATCCTTTCATCTGTTGACGGACACTTAGGTTGCTTCCATGTCCTGCCTATTGTAAATAGAGCTGCAATGAACATTTTGGTACATGACCCTTTTTGAATTATGGTTTTCTCAGGGTACATGCCCAGTAGTGGGATTTCTGGGTCATATGGTAGTTCTATTTTTAGTTTTTTACGGAACCTCCATACTGTTCTCCATAGCGGCCGTATCAATTTACATTCCCACCAACAGTGCAAGAGGGTTCCCTTTTCTCCACACCCTCTCCAGCATTTATTGTTTGTAGATATTTTGATGATGGCCATTCTGACTGGTGTGAGATGATATCTCATTGTAGTTCACTAATGATTAATGATGTGGAGCATTCTTTCATGTGTTTGTTGGCAGTCTGTATGACTTCTTTGGAGAAATGTCTATTTAGGTCTTCTGCCCATTTTTGGATTGGGTTGTTTGTTTTTTTTGTTATTGAGCTGCATGAGCTGCTTGTAAATTTTGGAGATTAATCCTTTGTCAGTTGCTTCATTTGAAAATATTTTCTCCCATTCTGAGGGTTGTCTTTTGGTCTTGTTTATGATTTACTTTGCTGTGCAAAAGCTTTGAAGTTTCATTAGGTCCCATTTGTTTATTTTTGTTTTTCCATTTCTCTAGGAGGTGGGTCAAAAAGGATCTTCCTGTGATTTATGTCATAGAGTGTTCTGCCTCATTTTCCCTCTAAGAGTTTGACAGTGTCTGGCCTTACATTTATGTCTTTAATCCATTTTGAGTTTACTTTTGTGTATGGTATTAGAGAGTGTTCTAATTTCAGTCTTTTACATGTAGCTGTCCAGTTTTCACTGCACCACTTACTGAAGAGGCTGTCTTTTCTCCACTGTGTATTCTTGCCTCCTTTATCAAACATAAGGTGACCATATGTGCATGGATTTATCTCTGGGCTTTCTATCCTGTTCCATTGATTTATATTTCTGTTTTTGTGGCAGTACCATACTGTCTTGATTACTGTAGCTTTGTAGTATAGTCTGAAGTCAGGGAGCCTGATTCCTCCAGCTCTATTTTTCTCTCTCAATATTTCTGTGGCTATTTGGGGTCTTTTGTGTTTCCATACAAATTGGGAATTTTTTTGTTCTAGTTCTGTGAAGAATGCCAGTGGTAGTTTGATAGGGATTGCATTGAATGTGTAGATTGCCTTGGGTAGTACAGTCATTTTCACAATGTTGATTCTTCCAATCCAAGAACATGGTATATCTCTCCATCTATTTGTATCATCTTGAATTTATTTCATCAGTGTCTTATAGTGTCCTGCATGCAGGTCTTTTGTCTCCTTAGGTAGGTTTATTTCTAGATATTTTATTCTTTTTGTAGCAATTGTAAATGGGAGTGTTTTCTTAATTTCCCTTTCAAATTTTTCATCATTAGTCTATAGGAATGCAAGAGATTTATGTGCATTAATTTTGTATCCTGCTACTTTACCAAATTCATTGATAGCTCTAGTAGTTTTCTTGTAGCATCTTTAGGATTCTCTATGTTTAGTATAATGGCATCTGCAAACAGTGACAGCTTTACTTCTTCTTTCCAGTTTGGATTCCTTTTATTTCTTTTTCTTTTCTGATCACTGTGGCTAAAACTTCCAAAACTATGTTGAATAAGAGTGGTGAGAGTGGGCAACCTTGTCTTGTTCCTGATCTTAGTGGAAATGGTTTCAGTTTCTCACCACTGAGGATGATTTTGGCTGTGGGTTTGTCATATATGGCCTTTATTATGTTGAGGAAATTTCCCTCTATGCCTACTTTCGGGAGGGTTTTTATCATAAATGGGTGTTGAATTTTGTCAAAAGCTTTCTCTCCATCTATTGAGATGATCATATGGTTTTTCTCCTTCAATTTGTTAATATGGTGTATCACGTTGATTGATTTGCATATATATATATATTTAAAGGTTACTTTCAACTCCAAGTTTTTTTTAATTTTTTAAAAATTTTATACACTTTTTAAAGGTTACTTTCCATTTACAGTTATTACAAAATATTGGCTATATTCCCCATGTTGTACAATACATCCTTGTAGCCTGTCTTTTTTTTTTATTTAGCAAATTTAATCAGTTATACATATACATATGTTCCCATATCCCCTCCCTTTTGCGTCTCCCTCCCGCCCTCCCTATCCCACCCCTCCAGGCGGTCACAAAGCACCGAGCTGATCTCCCTGTGCTATGTGGCTGCTTCCCACTAGCTATCTACCTTACATTTGGTAGTGTATATATGTCCATGCCGCTCTTTCGCTTTATCACAGCTTACCCTTCCCCCTCCCCATATCCTCAAGTCCATTCTCTAGTAGATCTGTGTCTTTATTACTATCATACCCCTATGTTCTTCATGACATTTTTCTTAAATTCCATATATTTGTGTCAGCATACAGTATTTGTCTTTCTCTTTGTGACTTACTTCACTCTGTATGACAGACTCTAGGTCCATCCACCTCATTACAAATAGCTCAATTTCGTTTCTTTTTATGGCTGAGCAATATTCCATTGTATATATGTGCCACATCTTCTTTATCCATTCATCCGATGATGGACACTTAGGTTGTTTCCATCTCTGGGCTATTGTAAATAGGGCTGCTATGAACATTTTGGTACATGACTCTTTTTGAATTATGGTTTTCTCAGGGTATATGCCCAGAAGTGGGATTGCTGGGTCATATGGTAGTTCTATTTGTAGTTTTTTAAGGAACCTCCATAACATTCTCCATAGTGCCTGTACCAATTCACATTCCCACCAGCAGTGAAAGAGTGTTCCCTTTTTTCACACACTCTCCAGCATTTATTGTTTCTAGATTTTTTGATGATGGCCATTCTGACTGGTGTGAGATGATATCTCATTGTAGTTTTGATTTGCATTTCTCTAATGAGTAAAGATGTTGAGCATCCTTTCATGTGTTTGTTGACAGTCTGTATATCTTCTGTGGAGAAATGTCTATTTAGGTCTTCTGCCCATATTTGGATTGGGTTGTTTTTTTTGTTGTTGTTATTGAGCTGCATGAGCTGCTTATAAATTTTGGAGATTAATCCTTTGTCAGTTGCTTCATTTGTAAATATTTTCTCCCATTCTGAGGGTTGTCTTTTGGTCTTGTTTTTGGTTTCCTTTGCTGTGCAAAAGCTTTTAAGTTTCATTAGGTCCCATATGTTTATTTTTGTCTTTATTTCCATTACTTTAGGAGGTGGGTCAAAAAAGATCTTGCTGTGATTTATGTCACAGAGTGTTCTGCCTATGTTTTCCTCTAAAGGTTTGATACAGTCTGGCCTTACATTTAGGTCTTTAATCCATTTTGAGCTTATTTTTGTGTATGGTGTTAGGGAGTGATCTAATCTCATACTTTTACATGTCCCTGTCCAGTTTTCCCAGCACCACTTCTTGAAGAGACTGTCCTTTCTCCACTGTACATTCCTGCCTCCTTTATCAAAGATAAGGGGACCATATGTGAGTGGGTTTATCTCTGGGCTTTCTATCCTGTTCCATTGATCTATATTTCTGTTTTTGTGCCAGTACCACACTGTCTTGATTACTGTAGCTTTGTAGTATAGTCTGAAGTCAGGGAGCCTGATTCCTCCAGCTCCATTTTTCGTTCCCAAGATTGCTTTGGCTATTCGGGGTCTTTTGTGTTTCCATACAAATTGTGAAATTTTTTGTTCTAGTTCTGTGAAAAATGCCACTGGTAGTTTGATAGGGATTGCATTGAATCTGTAGATTGCTTTGGGTAGTAGAGTCATTTTCACAATGTTGATTCTTCCAATCCAAGAACATGGTATATCTCTCCATCTATTTGTATCATCTTGAATTTCTTTCATCAGTGTCTTATAATTTTCTGCATACAGTTCTTTTGTCTCCTTACATAGGTTTATTCCTAGATATTTTATTCTTTTTGTTGCAATGGTAAATGGGAGTATTTCCTTGATTTCACTTTCAGATTTTTCATCATTAGTGTACAGGAATGCCAGAGATTTCTGTGCATTAATTTTGTATCCTGCTACTTTACCAAATTCATTGATTAGCTCTAGTAGTTTTCTGGTAGCATCTTTAGGATTCTCTATGTATAGTACCATGTCATCTGCAAACAGTGACAGCTTTACTTCTTCTTTTCCAATTTGGATTCCTTTTATTTCCTTTTCTTCTCTGATTGCTGTGGCTAAAACTTCCAAAACTATGTTGAATAAGAGTGGTGAGAGTGGGAAGCCTTGTCTTGTTCCTGATCTTAGTGGAAATGGTTTCAGTTTTTCACCATTGAGGATGATGCTGGCTGTGGGTTTGTCATATATGGCTTTTATTATGTTGAGGAAAGTTCCCTCTATACCTACTTTCTGGAGGGTTTTTATCATAAATGGGTGTTGAATTTTGTCGAAAGCTTTCTCTGCATCTATTGAGACTATCATATGGTTTTTCTCCTTCAATTTGTTGATATGGTGTATCACGTTGATTGATTTGCATATATTGAAGAATCCTTGCATTCCTGCAATAAACCCCACTTGATCATGGTGTATGATCCTCTTAATGTGCTGTTGGATTCTGTTTGCTAGTATTTTGTTGAGGATTTTTGCATCTATGTTCAGCAGTGATATTCGCCTGTAGTTTTCTTTCTTTGTGACATCCTTGTCTGGTTTTGGTATCACGGTGATGGTGGCCTCATAGAATGGGTTTGGGAGTGTTCCTCCCTCTGCTATATTTTGGAAGAGTTTGAGAAGGATAGGTGTTAGCTCTTCTCTAAATGCTCGATAGAATTCGCCTGTGAAGCCACCTGGTCCTGGGCTTTTGTTTGTTGGAAGATTTTTTATCACAGTTTCAATTTCAGTGCTTGTGATTGGTCTGTTCATATTTTCTATTTCTTCCTGATTCAGTCTTGGCAGGTTGTGCATTTCTAAGAATTTGTCCATTTCTTCCACCTTGTCCATTTTATTGGCATAGAGTTGCTTGTAATAATCTCTCATGATCTTTTGTATTTCTGCAGTGTCAGTTGTTACTTCTCCTTTTTCATTTCTAATTCTATTGATTTGATTCTTCTCCCTTTTTTTCTTGATGAGTCTGGCTAATGGTTTATCAATTTTGTTTATCTTCTCAAAGAACCAGCTTTTAGTTTTATTGATCTTTGCTATCGTTTCCTTCATTTCTTTTTCATTTATTTCCGATCTGATTTTTATGATTTCTTTCCTTCTGCTAACTTTGGGATGTTTTTGTTCTTCTTTCTCTAATTGCTTTAGGTGCAAGGTTAGCTTGTTTATTCGAGATGTTTCCTGTTTCTTAAGGTAGGATTGTATTGCTATAAACTTCCCTCTTAGAACTGCTTTTGCTGCATCCCATAGGTTTTGGGTCGTCGTGTCTCCATTGTCATTTGTTTCTAGGTATTTTTTAATTTCCTTTTTGATTTTTCAGTGATCACTTCGTTATTAAGTAGTGTATTGTTTAACCTCCATGTGTTTGTAATTTTTACAGCTCTTTTCCTGTAATTGATATCTAGTCTCATAGCATTGTGGTCAGAAAAGATACTTGATACAATTTCAATTTTCTTAAATTTACCAAGGCTTGATTTGTGACCCAAGATATGATCTATCCTGGAGAATGTTCCATGAGCACTTGAGAAAAATGTGTATTCTGTTGTTTTTGGATGGAATGTCCTATAAATATCAACTAAGTCCATCTTGTTTAATGTATCATTTAAAGCTTGTGTTTCCTTATTTATTTTCATTTTGGATGATCTGTCCATTGGTGAAAGTGGGGTGTTAAAGTCCCCTACTATGATTGTGTTACTGTCGATTTCTCCTTTTATGGCTGTTAGTATTTGTCTTATGTATTGAGGTGCTCCTATGTTGGGTGCATAAATATTTACAATTGTTATATCTTCTTCTTGGATTGATTCCTTGATCATTATGTAGTGTCCTTCTTTGTCTCTTCTAGTAGTCTTTATTTTAAAGTCTATTTTGTCTGATATGAGAATTGCTACTCCAGCTTTCTTTTGGTTTCCATTTGCATGGAATATCTTTTTCCATCCCCTTACTTTCAGTCTGTATGTGTCTCTAGGTTTGATGTGGGTCTCTTGTAGACAGCATATATATGGGTCTTGTTTTTGTATCCATTCAGCCAATCTGTGTCTTTTGGTGGGAGCATTTAGTCCATTTACATTTAAGGTAATTATCGATATGTATGTTCCTATTCCCATTTCCTTAGTTGTTTTGGGTTCATTATTGTAGGTCTTTTCCTTCTGTTGTGTTTCTTGCCTAGAGAAGTTCCTTTAGCATTTGTTGTAAAGCTGGTTTGGTGGTGCTGAACTCTCTCAGCTTTTGCTTGTCTGTAAACGTTTTAATTTCTCCATCAAATCTGAATGAGATCCTTGCTGGGTAGTAATCTTGGTTGCAGGTTTTTCTCCTTCATCACTTTAATTATGTCCTGCCACTCCCTTCTGGCTTGTAGAGTTTCTGCTGATAGATCAGCTGTTATCCTGATGGGGATTCCCTTGTGTGTTATTTGTTGTTTTTGCCTTGCTGCTTTTAATATGATTTCTTTGTGTTTAATTTTTGACAGTTTGATTAGTATGTGTCTTGGTGTATTTCTCCTTGGATTTATTCTGTATGGGACTCTCTGTGCCTCCTGGACTTGATTAACTATTTCCTTCCCATATTAGGGAAGTTTTCAACTATAATCTCTTCAAATATTTTCTCAGTCCCTTTCTTTTTCTCTTCTTCTTCTGGAACCCCTATAATTCGAATGTTGGTGCATTTAATGTTGTCCCAGAGGTCTCTGAGACTGTCCTCTCTTCATTCTTTTTTCTTTATTTTGCACTGCATCAGTTATTTCCACTATTTTATCTTCCACCTCACTTATCCGTTCTTCTGCCTCAGTTATTCTGCTATTGATCCCATCTAGAGTATTTTTCATTCCATTTATTGTGTTTTTAATCGATGCTTGATTCATCTTTAGTTCTTCTAGGTCCTTGTTAACTGTTTCTTGCATTTTGTCTATTCTATTTCCAAGATTTTGGATCTTGGAAATAGAATCTTGGGTCATCTTTACTATCATTATTCTGAATTCTTTTTCAGGTAGACTGCCTATTACCTCTTCATTTGTTAGTTCTGGTGGGTTTTTATCTTGCTCCTTCTCCTGCTGTGTGTTTTTCTGTCTTCTCATTTTGCTTATGTTACTGTGTTTGGGGTCTCCTTTTTGCAGGCTGCAGGTTCATAGTTCCCGTTGTTTTTGGTGTCTGTCCCCAGTGGCTAAGGTTGGTTTAGTGGGTTGTGTAGGCTTCCTGGTGGAGGGGACTACTGCCTGTGTTCTGGTGGATGAGGCTGGATCTTGTCTTTCTGGTGGGCAGGTCCACGTCTGGTGGTGTGTTTTGGGGTGTCTTTTTATGATTTTAGGCCTCCTCTCTGCTAATGGGTGGCGTTGTGTTCCTGTGTTGCTTGTTGTTTGGCATAGGGTGTCCAGCACTGTAGCTTGCTGGTCGTTGAGTGAAGCTGGGTGTTGGTGTTGAGATGGAGATCTCTGGAAGATTTTCGCCGTTTGATATTATGTGGAGCTGGGAGGTCTCTTGTGGACCAGTGTCCTGAAGTTGGCTCTCCCACCTCAGAGGCACAGCACTGACTCCTGGCTCCTCAATTTGGGATGATTTGTTGTCTATTCATGTATTCCACAGATGCAGGGTACATCAAGTTGATTGTGGAGCTTTAATCCGCTGCTTCTGAGGCTGCTGGGAGAGGTTTCCCTTTCTCTTCTTTGTTCTCACAGCTCCTGGGTCTCAGCTTTGTATTTGGCTCCGCCTCTGCGTGTAGGTCTCCGGAGGGCGTCTGTTCTTTGCTCAGACAGGACAGGGTTAAAGGAGCAGCTGCTTCGGGGACTCTGGTTCACTGAGGCCGGGGTAGAGGGAGGGGCACGGAGTGCGGGGCAAGCCTGCAGCGGCAGAGGCTGGCGTGACGTTGCACCAGCCCGAGGCGTGGCGTTCGTTCTCCCAGGGAAGCCGTCTCTGGATCCCGGGACCCCGGCAGTGACGGGCTTCACAGGCTCCCGGAAGGGCGGAGTTGACAGTGACCTGCGCTCGCACACAGGCCTCTTGGCGGCGGCGGCAGCAGCAGCCCCAGCGTCCCGCACCCGTCTGTGGAGCTCCTTTAAGCAGCGCTCTTAATCCCCTCTCCTCGCGCACCAGGAAACCAAGAGGGAAGAAAAAGTCTCTTGCCTCTTCGGCAACTCCAGAGTTTTCCCGGACTCCCTGCCGGCTAGCTGTGGCGCGTTAGCCTCCTTCAGGCTGAGTTCTCGCTGCCAGCCCCAGTCCTCCTCCTGCGCTCTGACTGAAGCCCGAGCCTCAGCTTCCAGCGCCGCCTGCCCCGGCAGGCGAGCAGACAAGCCTCTCGGGCTGGTGAGTGCCGGTCGGCACCGGTCCTCTGTGTGGGAATCTCTCCGCTTTGCCCTACCCAGGTATGTGGGGAGTTTCTTGCCTTTTGGGATGTCTGGGGTCTTCTGCCAGCGTTCAGTAGGTGTTCTGTAGGAGTTGTTCCGATTTGCATATATTGAAGAATCCTTGCATTCCTGGAACAAACCCCACTTGATCATGGTGTATGAGCCTTTTAATGTGCTGTAGGATTCTGTTTGCTAATATTATGTTGAGGATTTTTGCATCTATATCCATCAGTGATATTGATCTGTAGTTTTCGTTTTTTGTGACATTTTTGTCTGGTTTTGGTATCAGGGTGATGGTGGCCTCATAGAAAGAGTTTGGGAGTGTTCCTCCCTCTGCTATTTTTGGAAGATTTTGAGAAGGATAGGTGTTAGCTCTTCTCTAAATGTTTGATAGAATTCACCTGTGAAGCCATCTGGTCCTGGGCTTTTGTTTGTTGGAAGATTTTTGATCACATTTTCAATTTCAGTGCTTGTGATTGGTCTGTTCATATTTTCTTTCTTCCTGGTTCAGTCTCGGAAGGTTGTGCTTTTCTAAGAATTTGTCCATTTCTTCCAGGTTGTCCATTTTATTGGCATATAGTTGCTTGTAGTAATCTCTCATGATCCTTTGTATTTCTGCAGTGTCAGTTGTTACTTCCCCTTTTTCATTTCTAATTCTATTGATTTGAGTCTTCTCCCATTTTTTCTTGATAAGTCTGGCTAATGGTTTATCAATTTTACTTATCTTCTCAAAGAACCAGCTTTTAGTTTTATTGATCTTTGCTATCATTTCCTTCATTTCTTTTTCATTTATATCTGATCTGATCTTTATGATTTCTTTCCTTCTGCTAACTTTGGGTTTTTTTTGTTCTTCTTTCTCTAATTGCTTTAGTTGTAAGGTTAGGTTGTTTATTTGAGATCTTTCTTGTTTCTTAAGGTAGGATTGTATTGCTATAAACTCTCCTTTTAAAACTGCATTTGCTGCATCCCATACTGTTTTCATGGTCATTTGTTTCTAGGTATTTTTTTAATTTCCTCTTTGATTTCTTCAGTGATCTCTTGGTTATTAAATCGTGTATTGTTTAGCTTCCTTGTATTTGTATTTTTTACAGATTTTTTTTCCTGTAACTATATCTGGTCTCATAGCATTGTGGTAGGAAAAGATACTTGATATGATTTCAATTTTCTTAAATTTACCAAGGTTTGATTTGTGACCCAAGATATGATCTATTCGGGAGAATGTTCCATGAGCACTTGAGAAGAAAGTGAATTCTGTTGTTTTTGTATGGTGTGTCCTAAAAATATCAATTAAGTCCACCTTTTTTAATGTATCATTTAAAGCTTGTGTTTCCTTATTTATTTTCATTTTGGATGATCTGTCCATTGGTGAAAGTGTGGTGTTAAAGTCCCCTAGTATGATTGTGTTACTATTGATTTCCCCTTTTATGGTTGTTAGTATTTGCCTTGTGTATTGAGGTGCTCCTATGTTAGGTGCATAAATATTTACAATTGTTAAATCCTTTTTTTGGATTGATCCCTTGATCATTATGTAGTGTCCTTCTTTGTATCTTGTAATAGTCTTTGTTTTAAAGTCTATTTTGTCTGATATGAGAATTGCTACTCCAGCTTTCTTTTGATTTCCATTTGCATCGAATATCTTTTTCCATCCCCTCACTTTCAGTCTGTATGTGTCCCTAGGTCTGAAGTGGTCTCCTGTAGATAGCATATATACAGGTTTTGTTTTTGTACCCATTTAGCCAGTCTATGTCTTTTGGATGGAGCATTTAATCCATTTACATTTAAGGTAATTATTGATATGTATATTCCTATCACCATTTTCTTAATTTTGGGGGGTTTATTATTGTAGGTCTTTTCCTTCTCTTGTATTTCCTGCCTAGAGAAGTTCCTTTAGCATTTGTTGTAAAGCTGGTTTGGTTTTGCTGAATTCTCTTAGCTTTTGCTTGTCAGTAAAGCTTTTAATTTCTCTGTCAAATCTGAATGAGTTCCTCGCTGCGTAGAGTAATCTTGGTTGTAGGTTTTTCTCCTTCATCACTTTAAATATGTCCTGCCACTCCCTTCTGGCTTGCAGAGTTTGTGCTGAAATATCAGCTATTAACCTTATGGGGATTCCCTTATGTGTTATTTGTTGTTTTTCCCTTGCTGCTTTTAATATTTGTTCTTTGTATTTAATTTTTGATAGTTTGATTAATATGTGTCTTGGCATGTTTCTCCTTGGATTTATCCTGTATGGGACTCTCTGTGCTTCCTGGACTTGATTAACTATTTCCTTTCCCATATTAGGGAAGTTTTCTACTATAATCTCTTCAAATATTTTCTCAGTCCCTTTTTTGTCTCTTCTTCTTCTGGGACCCCTATAATTCGAATGTTGGTGTGTTTCATGTTGTCCCAGAGGTCTCTGAGACTGTCCTCGGTTCTTCTCATTCTTTTTTCTTTATTCTGCTCTGCAGCAGTTATTTCCACTATTTTATCTTCCACCTCACTTATCCGTTCTTCTTCCTCAGTTATTCTGCTCTTGATCCCTTCTGGAGTATTTTAAATTTCATTTATTGTGTTGTTCATCATTGCTTGTTTCCTCTTTAGTTCTTCTAGATCCCTGTTAAATGTTTCTTGCATTTTCTCTGTTCTATTTCCAAGATTTTGGATCATCTTTACTATCATTATTCTGAAATCTTTTTCAGGTAGACTGCCTATTTCCTCTTCATTTGTTAGGTCTGGTGGGTTTTTGTCTTGCTCCTTCATCTGCTGTGTGTTTTTCTGTCTTCTCATTTTTCTTATCTTACTGTGTTTGGGTCTCCTTTTTGCAGACTGCAGGTTCGTAGTTCCCATTGTTTTTGGTGTCTGTCCCCAGTGGCTAAAGTTGGTTCAGTGGGTTGCGTAGGCTTCCTGGTGGAGGGGACTAGTGCCTCTGTTCTGGTGGATGATGCTGGATCTTGTCTTTCTGGTGGGAAGGTCCACATCTGGTGGTGTGTTTTGGCGTGTCTGTGGCCTTATTTTGATTTTAGGCAGCCTCTCTGCTAATGGGTGGTGTTGTGTTCCTGTCTTGCTAGTAGTTTTGCATAGGGTGTCCAGCACTGTGGCTTGCTGGTCGTTGAGTGGAGCTGGGTATTGTCGTTGAGATGGAGATCTCTGGGAGATTTTTGCCGTTTGATATTAGGTGGAGCGGGGAGGTCTCTTGTGGACCAGTTTCCTGAACTTGGCTCTCCCACCTCAGTGGCACAGCCCTGATGCCTGGCTGGAGCACCAAGAACCTGTCCTCCACACGGCTCAGAATAAAAGGGAGAACGAAAAGAAAGGAAGAAAGAAGAAGATAAAAGAAAATAAAGTAAAATAATATAAAATAAAGCTTTTAGAAAAAAAAGAATTATTAAGAAAAAAATTTTTTTCAGTAATAAAAAAACAATAATGGACAGACAGAACTCTAGACAAATGGAAAATCAAAGCTATACAGACAAAATCAGACATAGAAGCATACACTTACACACTCACAAAAAGAGAAAAAGGGAAAAAAAATATATATATCGTTGCTTCCGAAGTCCACCTCCTCAATTTGGGATGATTCTGTTGTCTATTCAGGTATTCCACAGATGCAGCGTACATCAAGTTGATTGTGGAGATTTAATCCACTGCTCCTGAGGCTACAGAGATAGAATTCCCTTTCTCTTGTTTGTTCGCAGAGCACCCGGTGATCAGCTTTGGATTTGGACCCGCCTCTGTGTGTAGGTCACCTGAGGGCATCTGTTCTTCGCTAAGACAGGATGGGGTTAAAGGAGCAGCTGATTCGGGGGCTCTGGCTCACTCAGGCCAGGGGGAGGAAGGGGTACAGATGTGGGGTGATGCTGCAGCGGCAGAGGCCAGCGGGATGTTGCACCAGCCTGAGGCGCGCCTTGCGTTCTCCCGGGGAAGTTGTCCCTGGATCACGGGACCCTGGCAGTGGCGGGTTGCACAGGGTCCCAGGAGGGGAGGTGTGGATAGTGGCCTGTGCTTGCACACAGGCTTCTTGGTGGTGGCAGCAGCTGCCTTAGCATCCATGCCCGTCTCTGGGGTCCGCGCTGTTAGCCGCGGCTCGCGCCCGTCTCTGGAGCTCCTTTAAGCAGCGCTCTTAATCCGCCTCCTCGCCCACCAGGAAACAAAGAGGCAAGAAAAAGTCTACTGTCTCTTTGGCAGCTCCAGACCTTTCCCGGACTCCCTCCCGGCTAGCCGTGGTGCACTAACCCCCTGCAGGCTGTGTTCACGCCGCCAACCCCAGTCCTCTCCCTGGGATCCGACCGAAGCCCGAGCCTCAGCTCCCAGCCCCGCCCGCCCCGGCGGGTGAGCCAACATGCCTCTCGGCTGGTGAGTGCCGGTCGGCACCGGTCCTCTGTGCGGGAATCTCTCCACTTTGCCCTCCGCACCCCTGTGGCGCGCTCTCCTCCGTGGCTTCGAAGCTCCCCTCTCCTCCACCCGCAGTCTCCGCCCGTGAAGGGGCTTCCTAGTGTGTGGAAACCTTTCCTCCTTCACGGCTCCCTCCCACTGGTGCAGGTACCATCCCTATCCTTTTGTCTCTGTTTTTTTCTTTTTTCTTTTGACCTACCCAGGTACATGGGGGTGGGTGTCTTGCCTTTTGGGAGGTCTGAGGTCTTCTGCCAGTGTTCAGTAGGTGTTCTGTAGGAGTTGTTCCACGTCTAGATGTATTTCTGATGTATCTGTGGGGAGGAAGGTGATCTCCGCGTCTTACTCTTCCGCCATCTTGAAGCTCCTCTCTGAAGCTATTTTAGAAATAGCCTCTGTTAGCTCCTGTTAAAGATCTGGTGCGAATAGCAGTACATGTCTTCCATCTGAGATAATACTGACTCATAGGGACCACCGGCTGAAAGAACATTGTAAATTGACCTTTCTCGTGTGTATCAATTGGAATGTTTCTGGCTCTGTTAGGTAGTTAGACATTGGCAGCAAGGAGATTACAGTGGCTAGAAAGACAAGTGGAAATCAACTCACACCCAGCCATCTGGGGGACTCTCCCTTGACCCCACCCAGAACGGGCAAAACTATGGTCGTGTGGTGGACAGCTTATCCTGATAAAGAGGGGCACAATAACCCGAGGGGCTTCCCCGGGCTGCGCATATCCAGACCAGGCAGGTGTATAACCTACAGTAAACCCAAACTCATTATACCATAATTATAATAAAATATGCATGTGGTTCCCCCCCCGCCCCCGCCATGGGCATTTCTTAGCAATTCAAGGGTGAGAGCATGCGCAGCAGTAAACTTGTTACATAGCTCGGGACTGTCAATCAAATAACGATCCCCTGTCACTCACCCCCGCCTCCCTGCAAAATGCTCCTTAAAAGCTCCCTTAAGCCTGTATAGGAGTGCTGCTTTCAATTCGCAGAAACAGCCCGCTCTCTGAGAGTGTACCTATGCTTAAAGAAACTTTACTTCATGCTTAAGCTTAACGTGGTAGTTCGCAATTATTTCCTTACTGTCGTGGAACCAAGATTGCTGGTCTGGGCCTTCCGTTGACCTCCTCGGTTGAAGCTATTCTATCACAACGCTTGTCCACCTGGTGACAGCTGTAAATAACAAAATGCCTGACACAAACTGACTTAAACAGTAAGGAAATAGCAAAAGTTCAGAAGTTGTGTGGGTTCACATTTGTGAGATTCAGCAACTCAATTATATCGTTAAGGACTCAGATTCCTCCATCTCTCCAGTCCACATTGTATGGTACTCATTTCTTTCTGAGGTCTTTCTTCTGGGGTAAAATGGCTGTGTTTTGTCCCAGTCTCAGCCTGTGGAAAACCAATGCTGTGACTTTACCGGTGCTTGTGGTTCTTACTATGATTGCAAGACACCCTCAGCAATAACCATCAGGAAACTTTGGGGAAAAAAAGAGAAGTGTTTATTATTTATAGGTCCTGGAAATTACATCGCACACCTGAGGCCACACAGAGAGGTTGCAGGGAGAAAGACAGAGGGCGTGTGCCTGGGGTTCTGCATTTACTGGGGTCAAGGGTGAGGGCCTAGGGTTTCTTGGGCTCACTCTGTATTGGTGGAAAAAACCTAAGAGTGGGACTTTAGCGCGTGAGGAGAGAAAAAGCAAGAGTCCAGATGGCCAGTTATCGAGATCAACCAAGAGCTGTAAAACAAAGGATCCTGAGGGGAGAGGGGGAGGTGGCCTGGCTCTTTTTCTCCTCCTGTGGCTGGTACTGTGTTCAGTGGAGAGAGAGAGACATCTTTGAAGGGGATACCTCCAAAATCAAAACTTGTCAGGTGCTTGCATCACAACAAAGAAAAATCAGTTGTCAGGGCTTACACTACAGGCTGCTCTAAGTCAAAGGACTCCATGTGTCTTCTGTGTCCACGTCTCCTCTTTTACATCGATAGGATACTTTTTTCCCCTATGTTCTAATTTAACACAAGTCACTTGCCTCTTGCTGGGGGAAAATGCTGCATGATTGATCTAGGTTCCACAACCGCTTACTGGCAAGGGAAATGGGTACTGTGACTGGTTTTACTAATTAGGACCATTCCTGGCTCTGGAATCAGTTCCCCAAAACTATATATTTTTATCAGTGAAGGAAGGCTAGAATGAATATTGTAGACTCAAATACAGTTGGATCATTTTTCCCATTTAACAGTCGCCTCTTATAGATAAACATAAACAAAAGGATTTAAGAAAAAGCGATTAAGGGGATAAGTATATAAATACTTATGGAGGCCACAGGGCTCTGAACTTCCTTTATTTCTAACAAAGGATATCATTTTGCACATAAACCCCCATTTCCCTAATGTGAGACAAACAATAATGATTAAAAATGTCATTAAATTCCAGTTTAGAATTTTTTTCCTCCGTCTAAATGAGTGCCTTTTGGGTAATTTATTCAATGAATTCAAAGTTTAACTCCTTATCACATCTGCCTCTACAGCCTCCAGTGGTCCTGCCTATTTTCCTCCTCTTCTGAATAATATCTGATAACAGGGGGAAATGAACATTTCCTCAAGTCGTTGGCAGGAGGCCCCATTTGCACAAAGCCATTTCTGCAACTTGGTCATGACTATTACTGCTGGGCTCTGGGTTAGAATCTGTTCTCACTGTCTCAGAGCTGGAGACTTAAGTCTGCTCTCTGAGCAAGACAGTTGCTCCCTGAAAGCTGGGCCATTGTTCTTTGTTGGCCAGATACCACTCAGGCTCTGGATGACACAGATTCTCTGCTATCTGGCTGTAACTACTATTTGGTCCCTGGCTCTGGTGATTCCCCTTGTGTCTTCAAATGTAGCATTCTATGGCTCCTTGCTGTTGAGACTTCCCTGCTATTTGGAACCGGGACTTGCCTGGCATTGTGAATCTTTGGGTAGCCACCAGAGAGCACTTAGGGAGTTTGGAAGCCCCTTGGAGCTTCTCAATGGAGGACTCATGGCATTGGCATGGGATTGGATGAGCAAGAGCCAGTTTACTTGAGTGAGGTCTTTTAGGACATTGGCTCTGGCAAGGACCCAAGGGGATTAGGCAAACTCACTGAGAAGGTGGCTCATAGAAGTCTGAAGAAAGTAATAGCCCATACTGAGTAATGTTGAAGTACCTGAGTTACCGTGGAAGATGATGAGGATGGGATTAAAGGGCTCAGAGAGATAGGCCTGTTGGAATGTGTGTACTATGTGAAGCTACAAGACCCACCAGAGTATATTTATGAGAGGGTCCAGAGGACATATCATTCATGAAGCACATTAAGAATATATTGCCTGAGAGAAGCATCAGCATCACTAAGAAATCCAGTGGTGGCTCTTATCCGCAGGCTAGGATCTGTATTAGGAAAGGTGGTACAGAGCTTGGCTAAGGGGATGATGATGCCCTGAAGAAATAGAGGCTGGAAGTGGCACTCGCCACCAGACGCCAGGGGCTGCAACTCTTGCAACAAGTTGGGCAACGTTTATTTTTTTGAGTCACTAAAATCTTGACGCATGTTTGTTTTAGCAACTAGGATTCTCATAACACAGAAAATTGAGCCTTAAAGGGGCTGCCATAACAGAAAACTAATATATATTGTATTAATTGAGACACTGGATGCCAGATGGTGAGGAAATGTGAGAACTCTCATTTAGTTAGTAATTCATTTTGTAAAATTAAATGTCTTGTGCAAAAGAGCTAACCAAAAGCCTATATTTTATTTTGTTTAAAGGGTAAAAAATTATAAAGAGTTATTAATCCTAATAGAAACCCTAAAGAAACATTAACCCTAAAACTCCGACGTTTCCTTAAATGTAACTAAGCTTAGTAAAATGCCTGTATATAAATAAAAAAGTATCATTTTTTAGAGGAAAAAGCTTAAAATTATTACTTGTCTATAACTAATTGCTTTGTATGTAAAAATGTATTTAGTTTGCATACCATTAATATACACACTGATCTTCAATATGCTTACATATAATTCTGACATTCTATCAGTTGTGTTTGGAATGTTTCTGGAGTACCTGCACTTTTTTGGTTGTTGTTTAAAATATTTTATTGAGTTTTGGGAACATAAGTATATATTGTTTTCCATTAAAATATATAAGAGGAAAAATGCTTTACTGAGAGATATACCTATTAACTATGTATACTGAAATCAAGATGTTTTCTATTGAGAAAACATTTAACTGGAAGCTATTTTTCAGGGTATGCCTGTAAATTGCACAGGATGAAAGCTGGAGTTACTAGTTATGCATTGAAAAGTAGTGGGATCGATGCATGTAGGTCCATTTGGAGAATTTTCAGAGTCAAGCTACTGGATGGAGTGAACTAGAATTATACAAGGAAGTGGTCAGAAATGTTTAAACTTGAAAGGATCTTGGCATCAAACATATTCAAACCTCGTTGAAACCAATACCAGATAGTTACTAGTAAAATAAGACATTTTTTCTGTCCTATTATCACTTCTCACTCACCTCCCTCCAACTGTGGAGGCTTCAGAGGTCACAAGTATGAGTGGATGGAAGCGGGCTGGGAGAGTACCATGGTAAGCTCCCTGTCTTCTTGGTTCCAAGCGAGAAAAGTGGAGAAGTTTTAACTTTGAATAAGAAATCTTTCCCACATATTCAGAAGTAATTGACCCCTTATTGTCATGCTTTTGTGATTGTTTTTAAATTGAAGTATAGTTGATTTACAATATTGTGTAAGTTTCAGGTATACAGCAAAGTGATTCAGTTAGTTTTTTCAGATTATATTCCATTATAGATTATTACAAGATATTGAATATAGTTCCCTGTGCTATACAATAAATCCTGTTGTTCATCTGTTTTATGTATAGTAGTTTGTTAATCCCATACTCCTAATTTATTCCTCCCCCATTCCTCTTCCCTTTGGTAACCGTAAATTTGTTTTCTATGTCTGTGAGCCTGTTTCTGTTCTGTGTATAGATTCATTTGTATTATTTTAGATTCCACATGTACATGATATCATATAGTATTTGTTTTTCACTGTCTGACTTCACTAAATATAATATTCTCTAGAAGCTTCCCTCATTTTCCTATCTGTGCATCTCTCTCCTGTGATTCTGCAGATAAGGATAATGCCATTTAGCTGGCCTGGAATGGTTCTCTTGTTAGCTTTGGATGCTCTGCAGTCCACTCCTGCTAAAGCTGCCTCTTGGTTTTCAGGATGCCTTCATGCACAAACCAAGTATGTTTTCACTCTTTTTTCTCTAATTCATTTTTCTTATTTTCTCAAGATGTTATTAATCCCCACCCCTACCCCCAAGTGGAGACTTTTCTGTGTGTCTCCATTATATTCATACTTACTTTCCCTCTCCTAGTTCTTTTCAGACATACACGACTGAAACACAAGATGCCAATATTTTTTCCCACTGAGAAGACCTATTTCCCCTCCACAGTGCCATCATTCATCTCACAGTTCCCTAACCCAATGTGTTGAGAGCTTCAAAATACATTTATTTCCTTTCTCTCCTTCCTTCTCCCCTAATTCCCTCTGAGGGAAAATTTGGAAACTTTTATCTCTACCACCTCTTGCCCCAACTCTTAGGTTTTAGGACATGTAGCGTACTTATGAGGGTTTACCTTACAGTATGTCCTCTTTTATTCCAGGTTTTATATTTTGTTTTCCCAGATTATCAACCCATTAAAATATGACTTAAGACAGATGTACATATTCTGTGTTTCTATGTATATATATATATTCATTTATCAATATGTTTTTTTCCATTTTTCTTCATTCCCATCAAGTCTGAGTTTAGTTTTTTTTGTTATTTGGATGGTATTTCTTTTTTTCTTCTTCTTTTTTTTTAATCCAGATACACAAAGGGCAGTTTATTACTCACAGCAATAGCAGTGGACAGATTTTCATCATTTTTCTTATAACAGTTTCCCCCAGACCCAATTCCTGCAGGGTAACACAAAGAGGGTCATGTGACACGTGCACATGTGGGGATGCATTACAGGGAAGGAACTCTGAGCTTAGGGAACACAAATCTTTGAAAATGGATAATAAGCCTGCTTGGTCTTTACTGTACAGGGAAGCATTATTTTTATTATAATGGCCAGTAAATAGCTTTGCCCTTTATTATTTCTATCTTCCAAAGCTGTTTGCTATACAAACATTCTTAAAAAGATGTTCCAGAGCAGAGGTAGTCTCCCCAAGAGACACGCAAAAAATGCAAGAGACCTTGGAGATGGTCTCCAAATCCTCCTTCTGTGCAATTTTCTCTCTCTCCTCCCTAAACACCCCTCTATGAAGCTTATACTATCTGATAATCCTTTCTTGTTGCAATCATCTACAAACCTTAGGTTACTCCCTCTCATTTTCTGAAGATTTCTGAAAAAAATCAGTGTATTGATTATTCATTTAATACAATGACCTTTTGGTTCCATGACTTCTTTTCCTTCATGATCTTAACCTCTACTCTATTTTCTGATTATCTGTGAAACTGAATATCACTTCAAATGTTAGGTATTTGATGGATAGTATTTTCTTTCAGATTCTTTGGATATCCTTCTTTTACTGTTATATATGTATGTATGTATATATTTATTTATTTACTTATATTAAAGTATAATTGACATATATTAGTTTCAGGTGTATAGCATAATGATTCATTATTTGTTTATATTGTTAAATGATCCTTATTGCCTGACAGGTATATACAATATTCTAATTTCTAATACGACAAATAGGACTGATATCTGACATCCACTTTCTTTTTTTCCTTTTAGGTAATTTGTTCTTTCTGTCAAAGAGTTTGAATTATTTTTTTCTTATCCTTTAGGCTCAGAATTTTACCACGTTATGACTTAGGCATGTGTAATTTTTCACCATCCACCTGAAAAATAGATAAGCTCTTCTAGTCTGCACACTCACATTTTTCTTTCTTTCTTTCTTTCTCTTTTTTTAACTAAAGCATAGTTGATTTACAATGTTGTGTTAATTTCTGCTGTACAGCAAAGTGATTCAGTTACATATACTTTCTTTTTATATTCTTTTCTATTATGGTTTACTATGTGATATTTTATATAGTTCCCTGTGCTCTACAGTAGGACCTTGTTGTTTATCCATTCTATATGTAATAGTTTGCATCTGCTAACCCTAAACTCCCCCTCTGTTACTCCTCCACCTCCCTCCCCCTTGCAAACCACATGTCTATTCTCTATGTCTGTGAGTCTGTTTCTCACATTTTTCTTTTACTTAGGAATTTTTACTATTACTCTGTTTAATTATTGCCACTCTTCCACACCTTCATTTCCCCCCCATCTGGACCTATTACATTAGCTCTTCTGTTTCTTAATTCTCCCATAAGCTTTCTATCTTGGTATGTGTTTGTACTGTGAGATATTTTTTGAACCTAAACTTTCTGACCAATAAAATGAGTCTTAAGGGTAACAGGCCTTCATTAAAACATTTATTGATTTCTTTACTTTGCTAAAATAAATTTGGCTCCAGAGTGTCTTATTTTTATGTGATGCATTGAATCTCCTTAAGTGCTTTATCATTTGGTTACTTAGATATTTGTACAACTGACTCTTTAAGCAATTCTGTGTCTTTGATTTTTTGTGTTCTGAAATTTCTGCTTACCTTTTATGACTACTATACTCCTTTGCATCAGTTATTTTTTATCTTTAGACTCATTTTGGCTCATATCTGGTTACTATAGTATTCTTCTCAGGATCCCATAGGTGGTGAAAGGCTAAGAAAACTTGGTTTTATGACTAGAAATGTAAAGAAATGACCAAGATAGCCTAATGTTCCCTTCAGCTTGGCTCAACTTTAGACGGACTTGCTCTTCATCATGGACCCCTGATCTCCCTTTTCTTACAGCATTTACCTTAGGAAACTTGTAATTGTAAATTCTTTTGGTGCTTATTTCTAAAAGTTTCTTGGCATTTTTAAAACCCAGGAATGTCTCTCTCCAAGACCTAGGAGCTATTCTTTGAAATGTAACCATCAAGGATGATAGCATCCCTGTCTTTCAATCTGTGGTAATGCAGGAGCCTAACTTCAGTGAGCTCCACTTAGCAAACGGGTGGCTTAATCACAGAGAAAAAACGTGCAGATTTGCAAATTTAAGAAAACTCAATGTGCTTGACACATCTCATCAATGAACTTAGTCCCTAACATTCTCCAGTACTTTCCCACCAGCTCACTTCAGAGCTTAAAAACTCTCCTGACTTTTCCTTTAGCAGAGTGGAGTTCAGTCTCTCTTCTCTACTGCAGTAGTCTTGAATAAAGTCTTCCTTGCGTGTGTAATTTTTTCTTGTGCAATTTTTGCTTTGACAGAACCTAGGAAGCCTTCTGGTCTGCATTTTCTGTCTCCATGGCAGGAGAGACTCAGCTCACCAATCAATCTCCCTTCAGGCTCTAGAGAGTCAAGAACACTCATTCTCCTCATAAGGTGTCTCTCTCCTGTCATGTGCAGCTGAATGTCAAGCTTGTACCTAGATCTGCCACTTCTCAATTATCTACCTAGACTCTGATACATTCTTCTAGACACATGCCCAAACTTACTTGTAAATTTAGCCAAATTGCTACCTATTCACACCAACCATGTAATCTTTAAATTTTCAAAGTGGCTAAATGTTTATAAATATTCTAAATAACATGAAAAAAGCTACCAAGTAAAAATGAGATTTCCTACTCTATATTTCCTTTGCCCCATTAGGGCTTTGTCATAAAAATGCAGACTTTTGTTTTGTACAAATGTAGAATATGTAACCGTATTTTTCTGTATCTCATTATTTTTACTCCCTGATGTATCTTAGATATATTTAATTTCTAAAACCTTGTAAAATGGTTACTTTTGAGGTCCTTGCATACTACACACCACATTAAATATTGGTCAATATTAAAAGCACTTATAAAGTTAGGATATGTTGCACACATAGCCATTGAATCTCCCGAAAGGAATGGAACCAAGGGACAGGAAAAAATGTACTTTCCTGGAAGATTTTGAACAGAGTTTTCCCTTTTAGGGACTTTTAAATTTCAGTGGTAACACCAGAAAGTATGAAACGATTCTGTTAAACTATAGGTGAATTGGTTGAAAATAAACTGGCTGATTTAACAAATTGATCATAATGACAAATTGCTCAACTTGACAAATTGGTCAAAAATGAATATTTCTAGTCATTGGTTTCCAATTATTTGTAATTTTGTGCACCATGGAGATGCTTCTGCAATTTTTATGCACCTTTAAGTATTTTCATCCTTTTATCAAAAGTTGGGGGGAGGAGTAATATTTTTTGTGAACTCTGGGAAGGTTTGAAAATTTTGTACATGTTTCTTAGCATTTTGGTTCAATTTTCTTCTCTAAACATGTCACTGACTGTGAATTGATATTGTAGATACTTCTTTCTATAGCTTCAATCTTGAAGAAGAAATTATTTGAAATTGTAGCAATGTAATGGCATGGAAGGGTAAAAATTATGCTTAAAATGTTACTGGAAAACCCTGAATTAGAGTAAAATACATATGCAGTGGGAAAAGAGGACAATATGATCAAAATAACTGAAGTAAACTCATTGACAGAAAGCTAACTTTAAAATATAAAAACTTTAGAAAATAGAAAATGTTATCCAAATGATATTTAAAGTTTTGAAATTTGCCTTTAGACAAATCACCCGGAGCTAGAAATAAAATAAAAATTAATGAACACAAACAAAACAAGTATTATGGTTAAAAGAGAATTTTAAAAAATAGAAGGAACAGAAATACGAAAATACATATTACAAACACCTCTATGTGAACAAAGTTAATAACTGTGATAGTAAATGATTAGCATCTAGAAACGCATTTGTCGTGTCAACTAAATCATTTATGACTTTATCAGCTACCTCAAATTTGTTTTTTGTATAAATCACTTAGTAATTAGCATGCGTGATGCCTAGCTGTCCATAAATAACCTTGAGTATATTTTCTGTTTCTGTGGAAGTAACAAGATCTTCTCTATCATCCATTAAAAAGGGGGGAGTATAAATTCAAATCTCTACAGGAAAACCTTTGCTAACATTTGATATATGATTTGAAGTGATAAAATATATTTTGTTTGTGGCTCATGGGTTGAATTTTATCTTCATAGAAAAAGTTACATAGCTAATAAAAGGAATTAAGTTCCTTGGAAATATTATGTTTTCAGATACTAAAATGAACAGATTTAACTCACATTTACTCTCTGTTTTTTTCAGTAATGGTAGAAGCTCCCATTATTTGTCTTTGTGCTCTTGTTTCCTTCTAGCACCTGGAACTGGCAGCACATCACAGAGCAGGCACAAGACTAACAATGGAACTATTCTGGGCAACATTGTCATTAAGAGACACACTACAATTTCCAAAGAATGCTTCTTTTTGAAACAAGGGAAAAAGCCTATTTAACTTCAGGAAAATTGAAACGATTCCCTTAAATTGAAAGACAGCATTAAAGAAAAATTGTCTTTCCTTAAAAACCAATTATTTTGAGAAATCTTTGACTTTTTAAATGAGATTCAATTCCTAAAAGGTCATCAGTGAGAAATTTTTCCTTTCTAAAAGAAGTTTTACTTCCAACAAACCAGGTATAACATAAAATGACACTTATTCTCATAAGAATTATATACTTTTAAGTATCCAACATATTTAAACTTGTCCTCTCAATGTAAATAAAGTGTGGAAAGGCAGGGCTCTCTTTGTGTTGGTCCTTTTGCTTCAATGCAGTGAGCTGAGATGCAAAGAAAGCATTTCATTTGGTAATAAGCAAACAGTAATCTAGAAAAACTTTAAGGAAAAATAGAACGTAGTTCACCAGTGGATCTTGAATGGTGTCTATAATATTAATAAAGCATGTTTCTATACTGTCTAAGAATGTAGCTTGTTTCCATTTTCATCTTAGTGTTATACTCAATTCTCAAGTCCTTGTAAATCCTCACTCTATTGTAGAAAACATTTTTAAGAATATAATTCATCACTTTGACTTTCTTGAGGAATTGAGGGAGACATTGAGGGTGGCAGTAGGCCCTCATCCTGGAAGGTTCACCAGTGCTGGGGCTTTAAACAAGAAAGAGGATCTGAAGCCTGTGTTCTAGCCTAAAGTAAACAAAACAGAGAGCTATAAACAGAGGAAATGTGCTGTGTTCTGGACTCTGTATGGGACTCAAACATATATTCCAATGTGATCCTTCACAGAAAACTAATAAAATTGTGGAAATCCTATGTACATATTTTGAAGGAGCATCAAAAATAAATTTCATAAATAGACTCAGCAGCTTGGTTTGGAGCTTTGCTGCTATTTATAATGCCCACTTGCTCTTTCTCAAAATTGTGATTTTTGAAGTTTCCTAAATTATATAGTGTAGTGTGACCTTTTAGAATAGTTAATAATATTGTTCCTCAATGGTACAACTTCTCCTGAAGAAAGAAATCTTGCTTCTATTACAGTCCTTGAAAAGGCCCTAGGTACCAAATTGCAGAAATTGAAGGAGCAGCTTCTAACATAAATACATTCTGTAAATCATCTGGAAAACTTTTGCTCAGAGGATTTACAGAACACAGGAAATACGCATTCTAGGATGCGCAAAGATTAAAGCAGTCTCTTGGTCTGAGGAAGGTGACGTTCTGCTCACAGTTTTAAGCTTAAAGGACCACTGATCCTGACATAAGAAATGTCACCTTGAGTGAATATGAAGTTTCAAATGAAACAGGATGAAGCCCTCAAATAACTTAGCACTTCACATGATGTGGTATCAGATTCTGGCTAAATTTTTGATCTTTACAGGGTTGGGTAAGCAGTGACAAACAGAACACCATGAAGTAAGTTACTGTGTTAGGTTTTACTGTAAGAGGGAGAAGAACATGCATAGGCAAGCGCACACATAAATATTACTCTGCATAAAAGGTAGGCTGGGATGTGCTCTGCTGGATTGTGTTGAGTGATCACAGGGTGGGGATGTCTGACACATCAAAGAGGAAGGCTGGGGGCAGAGGTTGAATTTTTATAACAGAAATCACCAGATCATTGGTTGTGTTTGCTGGAAATCACCACATCATTGGCTGTGTTTGCTGGAACTCACCAGATCATTGGTTGTGTTTGCTGGAAATCACCAGATCATTGGCTGTGTTTGCTGGCTTCAGCATAGGTAGCTCCTGGTTCATAGGAATTGGAAAGAAAGGATTTTCAAACAAACCTGTTCATCTCACTTCCATATGTGCACTTATGAATTTTTAAAAAATAGACATTAAATTGCTCATCAATGCATATTTTGAAGTATACAGAATTTAAAAAATATATCCTATAATTAATATGAAGTGAATGACAAAGATGACTAGCCTGACAGTCTTGGTACTTTTCCTAAATTTTGCTTAAATTTAAAACTAGTAAAATGCTTGGGTAGAAACAAATTACATTTGCATAAATAAATAAGACTCTGGAAATTCAGTTAAGCTGCTTCATATATATATATTTCAAATCGAAAATATAACAAAATTCTGCTCAGTATTGTAAGCCAGTTAATGTGGAAAGACAAGCCCACTCACTGCAAATACATACACACACATCATATACATACATAACAGGTATAATACTTTTAAACAGTACAGTTAGTTTTTTAAATAAGAAAAGGAATGAACAATTTTTATAACTAAATGGTAACTAGAAGATAATTTGGTCACTGTACACCAAAGCAGGAGACAGAAGGCTATCAGAATCAAAGTTCTTTGAGGTTGGGGTTTTAATGCTCTAATAGAAATGAAGAATACAAGTTTAATGCTCAAACTTGTACAATGTAGGCAACAGGTATATCCCTGTGTAAGTCAGGGTTTCACTGATTCTCCCATCCAGGGACAGGAACCTGGGCAACTGTGCCTACTGTCATCTGGAAGCTGCATATAGTAGCTGTCTAAGCAGGAATATGAAAGGGTGAAAACTTATCAAGGAGGTATCAGAACCTCATGCTTGACTCATTGTTATGGGGCTTGGTATTAAGCTACCTCCATGGTTCTGGAACACTGAGCCAAGAAATTGGCATAAAACTGTTCAGAACAGTTGAAACCCACAGGGCCCTGGTAAAAGCAACTTGAAATCTGTCCTGGACAACCCAGGGTTTGGGAATTGTTTATAGAAAACAATCCTCATTGAAAATAAATTTATAATCAGAAGTTATAAACCATGTAGGATTAAAAACTAGACAATTTATAGTCCGTGAACTGGAGATAAGAAAAATATGAAATAATTTGCTTAAAATATTCAACAAGATTTAAAATAATTCTGGCAATCTGACATACTTGATGTCTGGGTAAACCATTCCTGAATAGAACACTTAACAATTCTGGATAATATATTTTAAATATCTTTTAAAATGCATAACTGAACAAGCAGGAGGGAGGAAACAAACATCGAGGTCAGAAATTGTGATAAGTGTGAATCAGAAGAGTTAAGAAAGGACAAAACTGGCATTTGCCCTGAGGCATCTGCCCATCTGTGGTGATCTGAGTTTTTTGTTTTTTAACTAATTAAATCACATTATTGGAGTGAAGGAAGATTGACCTTTTGATGCCACAGTGCATATTTGTTACATGAAAAAAGAAAAGACAACCCTGTTGATAATTGTTAACTTGATGAAGTAGCAGCAACAGTAAGGTTTTAGTTATGTTGAGCAAGATTTTAGGCGTTTGAGGTTCAGCTCTGCCACTTTTAAAAACTAAAAGTATAACATACATAAAGTGCCCGAATTTTAAGTGTATGACTTAATGAATGTTTGTACAAATGAATACTTGACCTCCACATTATGAAATAGAGTATTAGAATAGACCAAGAAACCTCTCACATATATACTCCCCCAATTCAATAACCAACCATGAAGAACATTATTATGACTTCTATCATCCTATATTTACTTTGCCTGTTATTGCACTTTGCAAAAATTGAATCTTTTGTGTCCGTCTTTATTCACTTAACATAACGACTATCAGATGTAACCGTGTTGTGTGTGGCAATACTTCATTCTTACTGCTATACAATATTCCATTATATGATTATACCACAATTTAATTATAATGTCTACTCTTCAAGACTACTTGTGTTGCTTCCATTTTTTTTGGCTATCACAAACAGGGCTACTAAAAACATTCTTGCACATGTAGTTTGGTAAACATATATATACCCATTTATGTTGGTTATATACTTAAGACTGGAATGGCCAAGCCATAGGGTGCACGTATATAGAGCTTTAGCAGATCCTGGAAAACTGTATTCCAAAATGGTTGTTTCTCACCCGCAGTGTATAAGCCCCAGTTGTTCCACATCCTGACAATATTTCAAAATTTTAGGCTTTTTAATTTTTCCACCCTAATAGATAGGAAGTGACATTGAATCGTTGCTTTAACTTGCTTTTACCTGATGAATGATACAATGTAGTAAGATTCTTATTGACCATTTGGATATCCTCTTTTATAAAATGCCTTTTTCAAATATTTTGACTAGATTTTTGAAATTTAGTTTTCTTTTGTGCTTTTTTTGGGGGGGTTGGTGAATGTCTGTATTTTACTTATTGATTTGTGGGAACTCTTTGCATATTTCGGATAGAAGTTGTGTGTTTTTTTTTTTTTTTTTTTTTAGCTACATGTATGAAAATATCTTCTCCTACCCATGGACTGCATTTTTACTTTCTTAGTGGAGTCTTTTGATAAATAGAAATGTTTAATTTTAATGAAGTTGCCCTTACTAATATTTTATTTATAGTTAGGGCTTTTTGTGTCCTATTTAAGAAAAAGTTTCTGCCCTAATGAGAACAAACTGTATGTGCTATGAAATCACAGTTTTACTTTTAAACCCATCAGAGAACTTAGGGTGACTATAAACCTAACTATTCCAAGGAGGAAGTAGCCTCTCCTAGGAGAGAAGAAGGACCCATAGCTGCTTTTTTCTTTGTACATATAGTGAGAAGAGAGTGAACCTGTGATAGGATAGCATAAGAAGAAACCAGCAGAACCTTTAAAGAATTGTAATGTCTGCATATGGCCTGACATGACTCATTAGTATCCCAAGGGATCTCCATTAGTGATCATCCTGCAACTGTTTCACAGAAGGCTTTCACTGAGTGCATGACAGCAGTGCATTAAATGCCATAGGAAGACAGAACAACTAATAGAGTACATCTTAGAGCCAGCGGATTTTGCCAAGTACAAAGCAGGCTAGGAAAAGGGCAAGAGAACTGAAAGAATGTTCTCTCAGCTACACAAGATCACTGAGTTCATGGAAGTAGTGTGTTGAAAATGGGCTCAGGGTAAAAGTGCTGAGAAAGTCCCTCCAGATGTACAAGACTTTCACTGAGTTTCTGAAGGATGGGAGCAGTGGAGAAGGGCTGTGAAAAATTCCCTGGAGGTACACAAGGGTTTCATCAAATGCAGTCAGTTGCTCTTTGCTGGGGGAAGGACAGGGTAGCTGAGAGAAATCCTCACAATGCACAACAGACCTTTATTTAGTTAACATTAGAGCCCATAGTAGGCAAGGAACAATGCAGCAAGGTGGAGAAAGATATCTCAAAGGTGAAAAACTAGGAGCAGGGTTGGAAAAGAAAGAGAAGTCCCAAGTCACCTAGAAGGCCAAATACTAGACTATAAAGCAGAGAGGGATCTCCTACAACCCTAAAAATTAGCTCCTAAACTAGAAAGCAAAGAAAGATCTCTGGAAATCTTGCCAGTGCTCAGATCCCAAGCTACACTGAAGGAAATATTCTGATCTCAAAATCAAAATATTGAGAAGCCAGTGGTGAAGTTGATCGAATAAAATCTGCAACAAAGCCCAGAATCAGCTGAAGCATATGCTATATTGATTCCTCTATCACCCTTGAAGCAGCTTAATAGTGAAAGAAGAGTGTCCTTTTTGGGGGTTAAATATCACTGATATTAATCTTTATTTTTCTTTGGCACACAAGCTCAATATATGATAAAATTTCTGAGATATGCAATAAAACAAGAGCATGTGAATCATAATGAGGAAAATAGTTAATATAAGTTAATCTGTGGATGTTTTAGATATTAGTATTATATGTACAAGGAATTTAACTGTGGTTAACATATCAATAGTAAATGATTTAGTAGAAAGGTGGGCAAAATGTGTAAGTAAATGGGAAATTTCAACAGAAAAATGTGAAGTATAAGAAAATAAAATGAAATACCAGAACAGAATAATATGGCATCATAAATGAGAAATTCATTCTATAGACTTAACAATAGACTCTACAGAGTGAAAGAAAGTGAAGACAGGACAAAACAAACTACCTAAACAAATACTCAAAGAGGAAAAAAATAAGAATATAAAAGAAAACTGAGCAGAGCTTTCCAATATCTATGAGATAGTATTAAACATACCAACATATTAACATATTTGTAATTAAAGTCCCCAAAATGAGAAAAAATAGGGAGCGGGAGAATAAAGTTTTGAAGAGATAGTGGCTGAGAATTTTTCAGGACTAATGAAAGATATCAATCCACAGCTCCAGGGCCAGTAACCCCAAGCATGAGTACACACACACACACACACACAAGACCACTAAGCTTATCATAATCAAATGTCTGAAAATCAAAGACAGGAAAAAAATCTTAAAAGTAGCCAGAGATAAAAAGATACATTCAGGGGAACAACAAGAGCAAAAGATGGCTAATTATGAAGGCTGGAATAAAGTGAGGCAAAATCTTTAAGGTGCAGAAAGAAAAAAATCAACCCAGAATTTCATACTAAATAAAATACCCTACAAAAATAAAGGTGAAATAAAGATATTTTCAAAATCAAAGGCCAAAAAGTTTTAGCCCCAGCACAGACACGTAAAATAAATTAAAAAAGAAGTTCTTCAGGCTTGATGAAAAAAAATGTTCTTAAAGACCTTTGGCTCTTTAAAGCAAATATAATGAAAATGCATTGTATATTTGCAGCCTGTGTAGAATTAAAATATATGTCAATAAGAACACAAAGGTCGGTGGTGGAAGAAGTGGAATTACTTCTTTGTGAAGTGGTATAATATTATTTAATGTTATTCTGTGATAAATTAAAGATGTGTATAACCACCATTATTTTTCTTTTAAAATTTTTCTTGAAAATACATTTCAATTTTTCAATACTATGGTACTACACATCTTTCCTCATATTCATCCCAAGCTATCTTTATTTTATGATTTTTGACAGTATTGTGAGTAATATTATTAAATTTTCATTTTCTATTTTTACTATGTGTATGATATACATGCATATATTCATACATACATTTGTATCCACAGACTGTAGCAAACTTATGTATTAATTATAAAAGCATGTCTCTAGTTTTTTTAGTTTTTTCTGTGTACACAATTATGTGAAATTAGTGGCTATTTTATTTCCTTTCTCTGAATGCTTATATAAGTCTTAAATTTTGCTAAACTTATCATGCTGTCTACAAACCCCAGTATAATGGTGAATAAAGAGACAACAGTGATACTTTTCACTTTTTACCAAATTAGAGGAAAAATTTTCAATATTTTATCATTAGGAATGATGTTTGTTACAGTTTTTTTTTCTTCTTTTGTCCTTTCTTTTATGTTGCAGATAGTCTTTATCAGGTTAAGTAAGTTCTCTTGTGTGCTAGGCTGCTGAGAGGTTTTTGTTTTATTTTGTTGTGTTTTACTTTTCTTTACCTATCCAATCACAGGAATTTTCTTTTTATCTGTTAATAGTGAATTATGTTACTTTTTTAATGCAAAATTTATATTTCAATCATTAGAAAAATGTCACCTGGTCATGATGTATTTTTCTATATCACTGGTTTCACTTTGCAAACATTTAACTTAGGATATTTGCATTTATAGTCACGAGTGAGGTTGTTCTGTGATGATGCATTCTAATGATATTCTTATGTAGTTTTGGTTTTAAGTTTATGCTTTTCTTATAAAACATATTGTGAAATGCCATCTCTTTTTCTATTCTCTGGAAGAGTTTGTGTAAGATTGCTTTTTTCCCCATAAGTAGTATTTGGAAGAACATACTGATGAATCCATCTCTGCCAGAGGGCTTCTTTTGGTCAACAGACTTTAGTAACATTCAATTTTTAAAATAGACATCAAATTAATCTGATTTTTAACTTTCTTCCATCAGCTGCAATAAGGTGAGGGTTTTATTTTATTTTTTGAGAAACATCCATTTTATATAACTTTTCAAATTTATTTTCTTAAAGGTATTCATCATATTCTTATATTATCTTTTTGATGTTGTCACATCAGCAGTGAGGTCCCCTTTTATGTCCCTGATACTAAACTTGTATTTTCTTTTTTGTCTTGATCAGTCTTGCTAAACATCTATAGATTTTATTAATCTTTTCAAAGAACCAATTTAAAAAAAAATTTTAATTGAAATTTCATTGATTTACAATGTGGTGTTAGTTTCTGGTGTACAGCAAAGTGATTCTGTTATATATACATATATATTTTTTTCCTTTATCATATTCCTTTCCATTATGGTTTATTACAGGATACTGAATATAGTTCTCTGTGCTATATATTAGGAACATTTTGTTTATCTATTTTATATATAGTAGTTTTTATCTGCTAATCTCAAACTCCTAATTTATCCCTCCCCCACCCCCCTTTCCCTTTGTTTTCTATGTCTGTGAGCCTCTTTTTTGTAAATAAGTTTATTTATATCATATTTTAAATTTATTTATTTATTTATTTTTGGCTGTGTTTGGTTTTCGTTGCTGGATGTGAGCTTTCTTTAGTTGCAGTGAGCCGGGGCTACTCTTTGTTGCAGTGTGTGGGCTTCTCATTGCGGTGGTTTCTCTTGTTGTGTAGCATGGGCTCTAGGGCACGCAAGCTAGATAGTTGTGGCACATGGGCTTAGTTGCTCCGCGGCATGTGGGATCTTCCTAGACCAGGGCTCAAACCCATGTCCCCTGCACTGGCAGGTGGATTCTTAACTACTGCACCACCAGGGAAGCCCCTATCATATTTTAGATTCCACATATGAGTGATATCATATGGTATTTGTCTCTCTCTTTCTTACTTCACTTGGTATGATAATCTCTAGGTCCACACATGTTGCTGCAAATGGCTTTAGTTCATTCTTTTTTATGACTGAGTGGTATTCCATTGCATATATGCATACCACATCTTCTTTATCCATTCATCTGTTGATGGACATTTAGGTTGCTTCCATGTCTTGGCTTTTGCAAATAGTGCTGCTATGAATATTGGGGTGCATGTATCTTTTTGAATTAGAGTTTTCTTCAGATACATGCTCAAGAGTGGGGTTGCTGGATCATATGGTAATTCTATGTTTAGTTTTCTGAGGAAACGCCATATTGTTTTCCATAGTGGCTGCGCCAATTTATATTCCCACCAATAGTGTAGGAGGGTTCCCTTTTCTCCATATCCTCTTCAGCATTTGCAAAGCACTAATTTTACCTTTTGAGTTTTAGTTGCTTTTTTATATTTTTAAGATGTATATTTCTTTGTTTTTATCTTTATTTCTTCCCTCTTTATTTCTTAGGTTTTATTTGCTGTTTTTTTTTTTTCTTGTTGGGGTGGAAGCTTAAATATGTAATAAAAATTATATAACTTACCTTGTCTCTCCCATGTAAGGACCAATTATAGTCCCATATACTTTATGCATTTCTGATCTGAAGCATTCACTCTTTTTAGGTAATGCAATTGGGATATGTGGTTATATGGTTAATTGAAAAATAATTTAAAAATCACAATAAAAGTTATAGAAGCATATTCATATTTTAAGCATTAATTTTATCTTAAAACATATAAATACAACTGGAATTTATAGCTGTACTGAGTTGAATAATGTCCCTCAAAAATTCACTTCCATTCATAACATGTGAATGTGACCTTATTTGGAAATAGGATTTTGAAGATGTAATCTCATTAAGATGAGGTTATATTCAATTATGGTGGACCCTAATTCAATGACTAATATCCTTTTAAGAAGAGGTGAGGCCAGACACATGGAGACAAGAGGGGAAGGAAATAGTCATGTGAAGATGGAGGCAGATATTGGAAGATACAAACTAAGGAACACCAAGGATTGCTGGCAACCACCAGAAGCTAGGAGAGGAGTGTTGAACATGTCCTCCCTAAGTACCTCCAAAAAGGAACCAAACACACTGTCATATTGATTTCAGACTTATAACCTCTGAAACAAATGAACAAACAAACAAAAAGAATATGTTTTGTTTGTTTGTTTTGCCACCTAGTTTGTGGTACTTTTTTACAGCAGCTCTCCGAAACCGTACATTGGCTAATCACTTGATATGTGATGAAGCTTTTTTCTTCACTGACTAGAATTCCAAAGAGCATGTTTTTGCTTAAACTGTAGTTTCCAATTTTAATTTTTTTAAGTGAAGCAATTGGAGTGCAGAATTTATTGAGATTTTTATAATTAATCTCCCCATCCCCCCAATCTTTTATTGTGGTCTGGCTTGTGACTATTTTGGAAACCATTTTAAATACTTACATTTATCTAATGTTGCTAAATTGTTCCACTTAATTTTTATAAAAACAACCATCTTTGTTTCAAATTAATAATCTTTAATCTGCATAGTATTTACTTAAACAAATAGGGTTTGAAGCAAGTACAACTGAGTGTAAACATGCAACTGCTGAGAGCTGACTTGTTTTGAGCTTCCACCTGCTGTGAGCATCATCAGGGGGCCTTGTGGCAGAATGGAGAATAATTTTGAATCCAGAAAATCTGTTTATTGGAAAAAACAACTCTGTTTTGGTTTTCTTGAACTTTATTATTTTACTTTATTGTTTTTTCTTTTCTCCAACATATGCTCTTTTGGTAAGATGCCCATGGAACAAGGGGGGTAGACAGAAAGAAGGGAGATAGGCAGGAAGTAGGGAAGAGGAAGGAAAAATATGCCTATGGATGATCTCCTATTCCAGTTATTGATGTCAGATTTTAAATTCCAGGCTCCGTTCTCAAGCCACTTATCTTCCTTCTGATCTGCTTTTCTGAGTTGCTAGGTGATATAAAGCAAGGGACACAAACATTGTTTTAACAGTATAAGAGAAACAAAAATAGCTAGGAAGGTAAATTGATTCCATAATGAAACAATAAACTTCAAATATGTGCCAGATAAGTTGGGATTGCACTTTTTCCTTCTAGTGTAGATCTGATGGTATAAAAATACCTTAAAATCAGTGAATGTGTCTTTTTCATTGAGCAAATGATAGCTAAAATATACTCAGCACTTAATATGTGCCAGGAAATGTTCTACTTGCTTCATTGTTCTTATTTAACTCCCAAAATAATGTTTGATATAGATATTATTTATTTATCACATTTTATAGATAATTGGAACATAAGTTTTAGTAATCTATTCATTCTCAGCTTAAGAGACTGAGCTGGGATATAAATCAAGAACTTGTGAAGATAATCATTACTCTATATGACTTCTGTTGTAGCTTCAAACACAGTGCTGAACACAGGGTAATGCTCATTTGGTATTAATTGATATATGTAGTGGGTTGAATGGTGGCCTTCCAAAAGATGTGTCCCTGTCTTAGTTTTCAGAACCAGTAAAAGTTACCTTGTCTGAAAAAAGGGTCTTTTCAGATGTAATTAAATTAAGGATCTTGAGATGAGGTGATCAACCTGGATTATCTATGTGGGCCCTAAATCCAATGATAAGTATCCTTATAAGAGACACAGAGAGGAGAAGGTAGAGGCAATGTGAATATGGAAGCAGAGACTGGAGTGATGCAACCACAAGCCAAGGAATGTCGACAGTCACCAGATGTTGGCAGAAGCAAGAAATAGATTCTTGCTAGACCTCCAGAAAGAGTACAATCTGGCTGACACTTTGATTTGGGACTTCTGGGCCCCAGAACTGTGAAAAAATAAAGTCCTGTTGTTTTAAGCCACTGTATTAATTTGTTATAGTAGCCACAGAAACCTATAATACAGGAAATTAAAATATAATGAAAGAACCGAAGAAGCAGACTGAGAGGCAATGAGAGACATTTGCATCCATTATAATTCGATTTTTGTATAAAAATGTTTCAGATCTCATTTCCCTATTTAATAAACGTACCTACCCACCTTTGAGATATTCACTTATGTGAATTTGTAAGTTATTTTTAAGAACTTGTCATTTTCTATTTTTAAAGTAATAATTTCCTAAAAGAAATACATAAAATCTGTCAAATAAAAGCAAATGTAATAATAATTATCTGGGTAAAATCTTGTATAAGGATGCTAGGCCTCAAGCAAATTGCTTTTTAACACCAATTTAAAAGATTTAGGATGTCTAATATTTCTCTCAGCTACTTTTATTGAATTTTTTCTTAAAGCTTTGGAATAAAGGAGTATCATCTAGTGGGAGAAATCATTGAATCTCCTTCACCTGACACTCAAGCCTAAAATAATCAAATTGTGCTTTTGCCTTTTAGTATGCCTTGTATTTTTTCTTGATAGCCAGACATGATGTATAGGCATACCCTGAAACTATTGCAAGCTCTGTTCCAAACCACTGCAAGAAAGCAAATACCACAATAAAGTTAAACCACAGGGTTTTAAAAAACTTCCCAGTGCGTATAAAAGTTATGTTTACACTATTAAGTGTGCAATAGTATTTTATGTCTAAAAAAAAATGTACATACCTTAATTTTAAAATATTTGATTGCTAAAAAATGCTAACCATCATCTGAGCCTTCACAAGTTATAATATTTTTGCTGGTGGAGAGTGTTACCTCGATGTTGATGGCTTATGACTTATCTGGGTGGTGGTTGCTGAAGGTTGGGGTGTCTGTGGCAATTTCTTAAAATCAGACAACAGTGAAGTTTGCCACATTGATTGACTCTTCCTTTCATGAACAATTTCTCTGTAGCATGCAATTCTGTTTGATAGTATTTTATCCACAGTAGAACTTCTTTCAAAATTGGACTCAATCCTCTCAAACCCTGCTGCTGTTTTATCAACTAAGTTTATGTAATATTCTAAATATTTTGTTGTCATTTCAACAGTCTTCACAGCATGTTCACCAGGAGTAGTTTCCATCTCAAGAAGCCACTTTTTTTGCTCGTCCATTAGAAGTAACCCCTCATTTGTTATAGTTTTTTTTTTTTTTTTTTTTGTCGGTATGCGGGCTTCTCACTGTTGTGGCCTCTCCCGTTGCGGAGCACAGGCTCTAGACGCACAGGCTCAGCGGCCATGGCTCACGGGACCAACTGCTCCACGGCATGTGGGATCTTCCCGGACCAGGGCATGAACCCGTGTCCCCTGCATCGGCAGGCGGACTATCAACCACCGCACCACCAGGGAAGCCCTTGTTATAGTTTTATCATCAGATTGCAGCAACTTAGTCACAGTCACATCTTGAGACTTTACTTCTAGTTCTCTTGCTATTTCCACCACAATTGCAGTTGCTTCTTCCACTGAAGTCTTAAACCCCTCAAAGTCATCCATGAGGGTTGGAATCAACTTCTTCTAAACTCTGGTTAGTGTTGATATTTTTATATCTTTCCAGGAATCAGGAATGTTCTTAATGGCATCTAGAATGGTGAATACTTTCCAGAAGGTTTTCAATTGACTTTTCCCAGATCCATCAGAGGAATCACTGTCTATGGCAGCTATAGTCTTATGACATGTATTTCTTAAATAATAAGACTTGAAAGTCAAAATTACTCCTTGATCCAGGCTGCAGAATGGATATCTTGTTAGCAGCCATGAAAACAACATTAATCTCACTGTACATCTTCATTAGAGCTCTTTGGTGACCAGGTGCATTGTGAATGAACTGTAATATTTTGAAAGGATTTTTTTTTTTTTCTGAGCAGTAGGTCTCAACAATGGGCTTAACATATTTAGTAAAGCATGTTGTAAACAGATGTGCTGTCAACCAGGCTTTGTTGTGTCACTTATAGAGCACAGGCAGAGTAGATTTAGCATAATTCTTAAGGGCCCTAGGATGTTCAGAATGGTAAATAAGCATTGGCTTCAACTTAAACTGCTCAGGTCGATTAGCGCCTAACAGGAGAGTCAAATTGTCCTTTGAAGCTTTGAAGCCAGGCACTGACTTCTCATCTTTAGCTGTGAAACTGCTAGATAGTGTCTTTTTCCAATATAAAGCTGTTTTATCTAATTGAAAATCTGTTGTTTAGTGTAGCCACCTTCATTAATGATCTTAGCTATATCTTCTGGATAACTTGCTATAGCTTCTATATCAGCACTTGCTGCTTCACCTTACACTTTGATGTTATGGAGGCAGCTTCTTCCTTAAACCTCATGAAGAAACCTCTGTTTTCTTCTGTGGCCTCCTCACCTCACTCAGACTTTATAGAGTTGAAGAGCATTAGGGCCTTGCTCTGGATTAGGCTTTGGCTTAAAGGAGTGCTGTAGCTGGTTGGATCTTTTATTCAGACTACTAAAACTTTCTCCATTTCAGCAATAAGGCTGTTTTGCTTTCTTATCATATATGTGTTCACTAGAATAGCTCTTTTAATTTCCTTCAGGAACTTTTCCTTTGCATTCACAACATAGCCAGTTGTTTGGTGTAAGAGGCCTACCTTTCAGCCTATCTCAGCTTTCGCCATGCCTACCTCACTAAGCTTAATCATTTTTAGCTTTTGATTTGAAGTGAAAGACATGCAACTCTCCCTTTCACCTGAACCCTTAGAGGCCATTGTAGGGTTATTAATTGGCCTACCTTCAATATTGTTGTGTCTCAGGGAATAGGGAGGTGAAAGAGGGCTAGAGACAGTGAACAGCCATTTAGTGGAGCAGTCAGAACACACACAACATTGATTGTCTGCTTCCTTATATGGGTGCAGTTTATGGTGCCCTGAAATAACTACAATAGTAACATCAAAGATCACAGATCACCCATAACAAATATAATAATATGAAAAAGTTTGAAATATTGCAGAAATTACCAAAATGTGGCTTAGAAATATGAAGTGAGCAAATGCTGTTGAAAAAATGGTTCTCATAGACTTGCTCTATGAAGTGTTACCACAAACCTTCAGTTTGTAAAAAACACACCTGTGAACCACAATAAAATGAGGTATGTCTGTGCTAGGTAAAAGGCACTGTTGGAAACAGGCTTTTAATAATGTAGTCCTGAGGTGTGGGGGAGGGAAAGCATCCTACAGGCCTATGATTAGGTCTCCTTCTATTAGCCTGTGCCTCTGAAAGGTGAACTCCACAAGTGTTTCTCATTTTTTTTCCCCTCTCATTTAAGGTAGGATGGCTAGAGTGAGCTGGGATTGGGTATTTTCCTTCTCCCAGGTGAATTAGGCTCTGCTAAAATTCCAGCAGGCTAGTAAGCTCTGTTCAGTTTCTCCTGAGGGGAGGCCTTGATAAGACCATAGTGCTCTGGCGTATTCAAAATAGTTCCCTCCCCCTTTCCCCTGCCAGAAGCAGGAGGGGATTTTTCTCTGATATTTACTGGGAGAAGCTGGTCAGGCTCCTGGAAGTAAAACTCACAGAAGCGTGGGGCTCCCCCTGTGACTGGGTCCCCTGGAATTTTTACCTCTCAGAATTGTCTGCACTGAGCCTCCAGCAATTTGTCAACCACAGGTTAGGTTTTCCTACGCCAACACTGGTTCCTCCAGAGGTTTCAGCTCGAGTTTCTGCTCTGGTAAGTTGTGATTCTCCGTATCTGTCTGCCTGTCTCTCTGGTTTTGGGGGCAGTGTTTGCCCTGTGACCTCACTTCTCTTATGGATTTAAGCGGGGTTGATTTTTCAGGGTGTTCAGTTTTTTACTTGTTAGGGCAGAGTGGTGATTTCCAAGCTCCTTACGTGCTGACCTGGGGGTACCCCAAATTTGACTGATGTTGACACAAAAATGTACCCATGTAATCAACAACACAATAAAACTATGAAAGATTTCTATTATTCCAGAAAATTATTTTATGCCCCATCCAGTCAATTCCAATGCCCACAAGAAATGACTCTTCTTTTTTTAAATCACCATAAGTTAATTTCACCTGTTCTTGATTTTCATGTAATAGAGTCCCACAGTAGCTTTTTTGGGTTTGGCTTCTTTCACTCAGTATAATGTGTTTGAGATCCATCCATGTTGTTCTACATGCTAGTATTTCATTCTTTTAAAAATAGTATATCATTGCAAGCATATACCATAATGTGTTTATTCTTCCTCATGTTGAGGATAATTGGTTGTTTCTGTTGCTACAGAATTATTTTTGTTAATTTCCAGTGTTAAGTTCATGTTGTTATGAACATTGTGAACATGCTTTTTGTGGATATAGGTCTTAATTTCTCTAGAATAAATACCTGGAAATGGAGTTTCTAGGTCATAGGATAGCTGCATGTTTAGCTTTATAGGAAACTACAAACTGTCTTCGTAAATGATTGAACAATCTTACATTCCTCGGAAGGTAGGAATACTCCAGTATCTCCATACTCTAATTAATTCTTGGTGCTTTCCTTTCAATTTTAGTCATTCCAGTGTTTTTAAACTGATAGTTTTAATCTGGATATTCCTGAATACTAATGATATCAAGGAGGGGATTACTGAAAGAACCTGGTTAGGCTCCTGGAAGTAAAACTCACAGACGTGTGGGCCCCACCCCACCTACGACTAGGTTCCCTGGAGCTTTTAACTCTCAGAATTGTCTGGATTGAATTGAATACTAATGATATTAAAATATTTTAAAATTACATTTGGCCATTCATATATCTTTTACAAATTGCTTATCTCCTCTCCCTTACCCAATTTTTATGGGACAATTGTCTTTTTATTAATAATTTGTTAAACTATATTATATATCTTGGCTATAATTCCTTAGATATATGTACTAAAATATCTTCCTGTCTGGGCTTTCCTTTTTATTTCATATCTATTGTCTTTTGATGAGCTAAAGTGTTTAATTTTGATGAAGTCCAGTTTATCAGTTACTTTTAACAGTACATTTTATGTCTTTTCTAAGGTATCTTTGCGAACCCCAAGTCCTCATATATGTTCTTCTATGTTTTTCCTAGAAGATTTTCAGTTTTAGCTTTACTTTTTATGTCTACAGTCCTTTGTGAGATAATTATTATGTGTGGTAGGAAGTATGGGTTGAAGTTTTCTTTTTTTTTCCCCACAAATTTATCCTGTTGTTTCACATCATCTGTTTAAAATACTTTATTTCCTTTCATTGAATTTGTTTGGTGCTTTGGTTGCAAAATAAGGAACAGTGTAAACATGAGTGTGATTTCTGGATTTTCTATTCTGTTCAATTGTTATTTTTGTCTAATTTTATGCTGATACCATAGTGTCATGATGAGTATAACTTTCTAATCAGTGCTGAAATCTGATAATGCCAATCCTACAACCTTGTTCTCCTTTTAAAGATTATTTTTCCTATTCTAGGACCTCTGCCCTTTCCACACATATGTTAAATTGGAGAGCCACTTTTTACCAACAAAAAGCCTGTTGAGATTTTGACTGAAATCACATTACCTCTATAGGTCAATGTGGTTAGAAACTGTGACATGTTTTGTTGTTTTAACCGTAAAAATCTTGCATGTGTTTTATTGGATTTAGTTAGTTCATCTGATGAAGGAAAAATAGAGTTAATAGAAAGTTAGGGGCAGAACTGAAAAAGTCATCATTAATAAATTAACATTTTACACTATTAATAATGTGAAAATCATGTTACTCTCGGTGAAGAACCAAGGTTACACACATGCATTATCTCCAGAAGTTATAACTAGCTTGCTGTATCTATTTCTATGAAATAAAATTTCCCATTAGATAAAATTTTGTATGATAAAACCATGCTTTTATGTGTATTATGAGAGCTAAGAGAATACTTTCTCTTAAAGTCATTTTCATAAATCACAGATGCCCCATTATTAAATAGCCATAGTCTAAATTGTCATTGTTTGGATCAACCAAGAGTTTGCTCTTAGACCACCAGCCTCCCTATTGTCAGCAGCACTTAAATCCTTTCATTTGTCAGTATACACTGAAAAGAGGACATTTTTAATTGCATGCAGAGAGACTGGGTGTAGAATCTCGGGATGCTGAGAATAAATCCTGCTTCCCTGTGGATGTCTCCTATGAACTGCCTCCAGTAACCAGAACAATTCCTATGAACTGCCTCCATTAACCAGAACAATGGACCCTTAGCCCACATGGATCTTTACTGCTGAATATGATCACAATGCTAACTGAGAAGGGTCCTCAGTGTTTCAGAGTTCCAAGTGCACCATAAACATGAATTTACAATTGCTATAGAACGGTGGAGTTATCGTCTACTTTAACCTGCACCTGAACATTTATAGATGATGATATAATTGGAGAAGATGATATTAGACTCATCCAAGTGATGATCATTCTAAACTCTTACTCTGAAAAGCTTTGGAAATTCAGCTAATGATAGAAATTGCCTTGATATCCTTTATTTTTCTTCTGAATTAATAGTAGGAGTTTCTCATCAGACTCATCTCATGCAAATGGTGTCATATCTCACCTCAACCGTTTATTTAACAAGCATTTATGGCTTTCCCACTTCATTCCAGGCAATAAATGTCATTCTCTTTCACATTGCTTACAGACTAGTGAGAAGAGACATAAAATAACCAAGTAAACCACAAGTTAAACAAAATGTTGTTAGTGGCATGAAGAAAATAGAATTACGGGATTGAGATCCTGAGAGAGACAAGGGGGATTCTTTAAATTATACATGCCAAGTACGTTTGTGATGGGACCTGAGCTACAGGAAAGAACGGACATATTCAGGTCAGGGAAACTGGCCTTTAGGCAGAAGAGATAACCCTTGCAAAGGTTATGAGCTTCAAATAAGCTTGATCATTTTTTTAGGTACAGAAAGAAGGCTAGTGAGGTCAGCGTGCAGTAGTCGTGGGGGATGATTTTACCAAGTGGTGTGACAGAGATAGATCAGGAACAAAATCACTGTTTGTTGGCTAAGTTAAGGTATTTAGATTTTATTCTGCATTGTAGAAAGCACTGGGAGGTTTTCAATGAAAAGTAAGCTTTTAGTTGGTTGATAAGACAGGTGGGTTTGAGAAATCCTGAAATTTCGACATAATAATTTTTAAAGTTAGGATAGATAAGATGATGATGGTACAGTAAACAAAACTGTCCTTTATGCTCTAAGGTCAAATGCAGTTCTGCTTCTCATTATCTTTGCTCAGGATCCATGCAGGTCGGTCTCCCCTATCTGAACAATGCTGGTGGTCATGCAGAATAAAAAAAGAACACCGTGAATCATTGCTGATTTCTAAGGTTTCTGCTCAAAGTGATACATGTCAATTCCACTCAAAGTTTTTCATGAAAGTAAGTCACCTAACCAAACTTGATGTTTGTGCAGCAGGAAAGGAAGTAATGATACCTCACCAAGATAGGAAAGAGTATTTTTCAGCGATACAGTCTACCAAATAAAACCTCACGTCACCGAAGTGCTTCAGCAATTAACTGTATTGCAATATATAAGATTATGTGCTAAGATTACATATTTAAAGGCAACAGATTCTTAGTCACTTTACAAGAGCTGGGTTTGGTCTCATTCCTACAACTAATAAAAAAATTTAAGTATATACTTAGGACAATTGTAGGCAATATCTAACTTTAAAAATCTGCCACATAAAATACTAATCTTTAAGAGTTTCATAAAATGTCATGGGCTTTCCTACTTCTTCTGTCAACAGATAATCTGGGTTTAGAGAATTAAAGATCAGATTTGGGAAATGGAGAAATAAAAACAATGTTAATCTAGAAGGAAAAGAAAATGAAGAGAAAATATGGCAGAGAAATGTAGACATCTTCAATACCTATTGTTCCTTTTCCAATGTGATATAGTTGTTGATTTGGGGTTAGACACGTGGCTACCCAGAATGGTGACCACATTTCTCACACTCCTTTCCAACTGAATGTGGATATATAGAAGAATTTTGGCTACTGAGATGTAACTGGAAGTGTATCATGGCAGTTTCCAGAAACTTTTCTTTAAAAAAAGAAAAAAAAGGAAAAGCATCTACCCCTTTTATTCTTTATTTCTTTATTCTACTACCTTCCATGCAGGTGCTTCCCTAAACCACGAAGATGAGTGATACATACCAGGAATGGTAGAGCAGTGAACTGGAAATATTGTGGTCCTTGTACATATAAGCCTTAGATGACTTTCCTTTGAACCCATACTTACATGGGAACAAAATAAATCACTGTCTTCTTTTTTAGAACATATTTAAAATAGAGCAAAGGAACAACCCATGTCACAAATATATATTACTGTTTCATAGGAAAAAAATTAGTGTCAAAAATTGTATATCAAGTGGTCTCAATTTTTAACTGTTTCCCTCTCTTATGGATAAAAGGAACAGAGTATGATGTTATAGATCCTTTTAGTTTTAACTGCTGAGATGAGCACTCAATTTAGTACATTTTCATTTTGACACAGAATCGAAGTGAAATACTTTGTCATTTAAAATAATCATAGTAATCATTAGCTTTCTTCATGTAGATTATACGTTTGAAACTTGAATGACAAAGATTAAAGACCAAATTCACTTCATGATTGACAACCAGTTCTATGGTTCAGAGTCTTGAATCAACAGCCTTAATTTTATTATTCTTATTCAATTCATCAGAGTGGGAAAACAGAAGGAAAAAAATAACAACTAGCAAATGCCTTAGAATAATAGCCTGTCTGGATGATTATATATAGAAACATAGTAAAAGTTTGAATTATTCTCATTTCTGTCACAGGTTAGTATGTTTTTATTTGCACAAGTAGGATGAAATGGTGGGGTTTGTGAGACAGGGCAGTCTCCTGATGAGAAGATGTGATATTTTGTTAAAGTAAAGGGAGAACTAAAAAGAAACGTCTGGTTATACCAGTTACAGTGAGTAGAGGTTAGTTCATTCCAACTTTAACCAATTTATCTCTGTTCTGGGAATCAAATGGTAAATTTTAGCTCTTTTAATGTATGACTAGTGCCTTGAAAAATGTTGATAAACAATTCTATGAGTTATAGAGCAGTTAATTATTTTCAGCTTTAAAATGGTAGGCTCCAGTTATAAATATCAAAAGATAATCTCAGAATGCAAGATTTAATCATTTTATTTTGGTCCTATTAATTTCAGTCAATCTGCCTTTCTGTCTGTCTCTCCCTCACACACACACACACACACACACACACATCTGCACAACCATATTATCAGAGTCCTATCAATTACTAAAATTTTAAATGTATAATAAAACATGATCAGAGGCAATTGAGTTTAGGAAGCAGAAACAGCCTTTTTGTTGCATCTGGGGGACATTTAGCCACTGAAATGAAAAGGAAGAATACAGCTGATTTTGAAAATTCATATCAATTTGGAGTACCAGTGGACGATGGAGCTATTGTTACCATTGTCTCATCTCATTCTCCAGTCTCCTCCTGCTCTTCTCCTTCCCCTCTCCCTCCAATCCCCCCTCCTCACCTTCTCCTTCACTTTTTTCTTCCTCTACATCTCTTTCATTTCTTTTTTTCCCCTTCTTTCTTCTGCCACTTTATCCTCCTGTTTTCCCTTCTCCCTCTGCTCCTGGCCCTCCTTCCCTTCCCTCTTCTACCCTCCCCCATGTTCTTCATTCCTCTTTTTCTCAACTTCTAGTTTCTTCTTTGTTTATTTCTAAGAATAAAAATATGCTAAGATTAGGACCATCTGATTAATGACATGTTGGCCCTGATATTTTCTGTGAACTGGGAGTATATGATTCTGTCAGCCTGTTTTGTTCCTTTTTCCTTTTATTTTCTTTTCTCCCTCAGAAATAAAATGTTGCATAATTATTGCTATAAAATGCTTCACAGGCAGAGCACTAAGAGATGGAGACTAGAAAATAAAAAGAAATAGGGATGGATATAGGTTGTCTTAACACCCGAAGCCTTTCACATCATTTCCTGCAATATTTTCATTACTGTGTTCCTAAATATGTATTTTCGCACCACATTTTTGTATTTCAAGTTAGTTATTTCATAAAGCTTGTCCCTTGTATCTAGATGCATTTTTTTCCCCTTAGCTCCAGGCAACAGCTTCATTTTCTGAGGCATAATAATACTTTCTCTTTCCGATTTTTCTCTAGTGTTTATGCTACTCCTACTGAATTTTAATAGATGTAACATTTTCTTACTAATACACACACATACTCTCTAATCTTCCTTCAAGGCTAACACAAATCAATTCTAAAAGAATAGAAAACCTCTAAATCCCAGAACTCTTCAGCAGATATTCCCCAAATGCTAGAATACGTTAAAACACAAGTTAGAAACTTTAAAAATTGCCTTTTCTAAATGATTACTATTACATATGAAAATAAAACACTGGCATAGAGGGGAAAGGATATGCTAAGTATAAAATTATTAGTGTGCAGAAGTGCCTTGACTTGAACGCAGATTTATAACTCATCATTAGTCCTCACCATCATCCCATTCTTAGCACTTCTGTTTACATGACAGGGTCATGTCTTCAGCTGAACGCTAGATTGCCGTGATTGTGGTAGATTCAGTAGAATGTCTCGATCAAGGTATTTTACAGTATCCTCCTAGTGTATTTACCATTAGTGTAGAGACTAACAAAATAAAGGCTGTTTTCCAAGCTTGCAGCAAAGGTTCCAGTTAAAATTTAGGTTCTGCCAGTAAGATGTACTCACATACTTGATTTTGATGCTAAGTTAAGTAGGGGAACAGCCAATAGTTTGTGTGATTCATTTTGCTAGCTGAGCTCTTTCAGTAAACTAGAGCTGACAGTTCTGTCAGTAACTTTCTGATCTTTCCAGCACAGTTGCCCTGTTCCTGGAGCTCAGTCCTGTGATAGTATTTTGATGATGCCCAGATGCCTGATTTTAATTAAAAAATCAGTTTCCTTGTCAGCACAGTTCAGTCATGTTATTCTAGGAGTCATTCCTAGAATGAGGCAGAGGTTAGGACATGCTCTTCTGGTTCTTTCAGCAGTTTTGTAAGTTGCTCATTCTCCTTGAAAGAGTTGGAGACATTCTTGTCATCTGCAACTGAGATCTGCTTGGCAATTTTTGGTACCAGAATTGGTTATAAGCCATGTTTCTTCAAGGTTGGGGATCTGGAAAATCAAGACTTATTATCTGACTTAGAAACGATCTTGGAAGATAGAGCACTGGTAGTCTCTTGTATACTATGGCCAAAGTTACTGAAATGATCACCTGCAGTCATTTGAAACAAAGTGACTAATATATGACTTTGGTAGACCATGTGGCAGGTGTCAGAGAACAAGAATATTTCTGGATGAGATGTCTGCTTCTCAATGCACTGGAGTATTTGAGAAAGAAAGCAACAGAGTTAGAGTTCACATGGCTAGGGGCATGTCAGAGAATGAGGTACTTCTTATGACCTCTTTTAAAGTATCTTTTTGAAGCTCTATGTCTCATCTATCTAAAAGCAGATGTATGATTTTGTTGATTCCTAAAGCACCAGGCAGGTTGAATTCATAGCAATGTCAAATCTGTCATGTAAAGATTAAGGCATTGATTAGAAAACAATAGGATGCTTCAAATTGGAAGGGTTAGATAATTCTAAGGTCTCTGAACTCCAGAATGCCCCCGTGTTTATCTAATTCTAGAAGAAGCATAACTTTCTCCCCATAATATGAAGATGCCTCTGTTTTCTATGGAGATCCTGTTACAATCACACAGCAGTTATTATTTTTCAAGGAAATCTTGTCATATTCTACAGCAGTCATTATCTCCTGACCTATTACTAGATGCAGATCCCTACATGCCCCATGGGACCAATACAAAGTCAAAGCCAGGAGGAAAAGGGTTACAATGCCAGTGGAATTTCAAGACTTCCCTAATTTGTATTAATAACCCTGGGAAATGTGTGTGGAAATTGTCTTATGGTGCTAGATAAGGAAGGAAGAGAACATGATTTAGGTGGGACTAATTTTTAATGAAATGCACTTAATGATGATTCTGGGTTCAGTTTACAAAGTTGAACATCTGGAAGCAATATCATTTGTGTGGTTGTTAAATGGAATCCAGGACTTGGTGATGGCTTACAAACAGTGAGTTGAGAAGACAAGCCAGTCTTAGATGTAATGGATATTAAAGGACTCAGTAAATTAGGTAGATACGTGTGGTACAGTGGATTCATCAAGAGTTTTCTTGTTTTCATTTTTTATCTTGAGAAGACTTTATTTCAGAGAATAGATGTGATAGACATTCTGTAAAGTATAGAGAACTATATAAAATTACATGTAATAAAGATGGTTATGAGTACTACAAGGAAAAAAAAAAACAAAACAAAACAAAATAAAAAATAAAACCAAACCCCCAAAATTCTACTCTTCCAATTCTATGTCAAATGCAATTCCAGGGACTGTGGGGAGATGGAAGAGAAATAACAAAGATTGTTCATACAAAATGTAAAGTCCCTTGAAGGCAGGGACAGAGTGGTATTGTATCTCTGGTGTTTACTACAATGTCTGACCATAGCATGCAGTTAATAAGAGGTTGTTGACTGAATAAATAAATACTCCCAGTGGGCACAAAGGCCAAACACAGCCACAATACAGTTTTCAGGAAAGACTTCTACCACCAAGGCATTGAGAATTCATAGTAAAGGGAAGCAGTCGCATCCTCAAAAAGGCTGTAATGGGGGCAATAAAGGTGGGGTATGGCGACTTCCCTTGTGGCACAGTGGTTAAGAATCTGCCTGCCAATGCAGGGGACATGGGTTCGAGCCCTGGTCTGGGAAGATCCCACATGCCACGGAGAAACTAGGCCTGTGTGCCATAACTACTGAGCCTGTGCTCTAGAGTCCATGCACCACAACTACTGAAGCCCACAGGCCTAGAGCCTGTGCTCCGCAACAGAAGAAGCCACTGCAATGAGAAGCCTTCACACTGCAGCTAAGAGTAACCCCCAATCGCTCGAAGATCTAACACAGCCAAAAATAAATAAATAAATTAAAAGAAAAAGGCTGAGTGTGCCGCTTTTTTTTGTTTTTGGTGGCAGTACCTCTTACATTTTCTGTGTAGATGATCACATTTTCTGCAAATGACAACTTTGGTTGTTTTTTTGTTTTGTTTTGTTTTGCTTTTGCCCTTCCAGTACTTACATTTTATTTGTCTTTTCTTGTCCTACTATATGGCCAGTGTCTTAAGTACAGTATTGAAGAAAAATGTAGGTATTAAGTATCCTTATTTTATTTCCGATTTTTATTTTATTTTATTTTTTTGTGGTACGCAGGCCTCTCACTGTTGTGGCCCCTCCCTGTTGCGGAGCACAGGCTCCAGACGCGCAGGCTCAGCGGCCATGGCTCATGGGCCCAGCTGCTCCGCGGCATGTGGGATCTTCCTGGACGGGGGCAAGAACCCGTGTCCCCTGCATTGGCAGGAGGACTCTCAACCACTGCGCCACCAGTGAAACCCTATTTTGGATTTTTAAGTGGAATGCTTTTAATATTTTATCTATAGGTAGGATATTTACTGTGGTTTTTTTTGTTGATATGATTTGTCAGATTAAAAGAAGTTCCCTTCTGTTCCTATTTTGCTATCATAATTTAAATTATCAAATGCTTTTTTTCTATATCAATTCCAATAATCATGTGGCTTTTCTTCCTTAGCCTTTGAATTTACTGAACTTCATAAATAGAGCTCTTAATTTAAACTGTACATCTATTTCCAATAAAAACCAACTTGGTCATTATGTACTTATTTTAGTGTATTGCTGTATTTGGATTGCTTATGTTTTGTTCTTAGCTTTATGGTTTCAGGTCATACGATCAAGTCTTTAATCTATTTTGAGTTAATCTTTATGTATGGTATAAGATAGTTGTCGAGTTTTATTCTTTTGCATGTGGTTATCCAGTTTTCCCAACACCATTTATTAAAGAGACTGTCCTTTCCCCACTGTATATTCTTGGCTCCTTTGTCATAAATTATTGAAATGTGGTCCCTAATTTTAATGTAGACTTTAAAATATTGGTAAGGAAGGAGCCAGGTAATAGTGTTTAATTTCCAGAAGAAAGGCAAAAATGGTTGCCATTCAATGCAGCAGCACTGAAGTATCAGTAGTAACTGGAATGGTCAACTGACCATGGAGTCCCTGGGACTTAAATAGGTCATCTTCCAAGGTCCTTTTTGATCCATAAAACAACATGAACTATAAATCTTGTGATAGGCTTGCTAGGAGTCACAATGATGGAGAGTCTTTTCCTTTCAACTAATCCTCATCTTCCACCTGGTTATGAATCCCAAATCCTTTGGGGAGGCCTGATACACACCTGAGTACACACCATAAATCTTTCTCTTGATTGTCAATGAATTCACCAGAATCTTGTTAAGAAAATGACTGTGTAGTTGAGAAAGGAAAGTATGTAGAACTTTTTGGGAGGATAATAGATACCGGCTTGAGTTAATACTAGTTCTTGATGATTTAGAGGACTAGTGAGGATCAATATAGTATGCAGTATTTTGAAGGTTTGGGTGATAAAGTTTTGACTAAAAGTGATTTTAAAATTAGTATGGTGTTTCCATGAAACTAACTATTGTTTTCGTTCCTAGCTCCTGAGTGTGTTATATTTCTTTGAAATTGGTAGACTCATTATTGGCTTCCAGATGCCTGGGGATAGGGATATTAAAGTAGGGAAGGGAGGGACTTCCATGGTGGTCCAGTGGTTAGACTCTGTGCTTCCACTGCAGGGGGCATGGGTTGGATCCCTGGTTGAGGAACAAAGATCTTGCACAGTAAAACATTTTTAAAAAAAAAAGGCAACTTAAAGTAGGGAAGCTAAAGCCCTTGAATTAATACTTTGAAAAAAAAATGAAAGCAGATTCAATAATATATCCTTTAGGGAAAGTCAGATATTAATATCACCCTAAAAAACTTGGAGGATGGGCTTCCCTGGTGGCGCAGTGGTTGAGAGTCCGCCTGCCGATGCAGGGGACACGGGTTCGTGCCCCGGTTCGGGAAGATTCCACATGCTGTGGAGCAGCTGGGCCCGTGAGCCATGGCCGCTGAGCCTGCACATCCGGAGCCTGTGCTCCACAAGGGGAGAGGCCACAACAGTGAGAGGCCCACATACAGCCAAAAAAAAAAAAAAAAAAAAAAAAAAAAAAAAAAAAAAACTTGGAGGATGGAAGGTTGATGGTTCCTATTACACCCACATTTTACTTGCCTGTTTGTCTAAGATAGGACATGGAGAATGACAATATTTTTATGTAAGTTTTTCAGGAGACTTGCTTAGTATAGTTTCATATACAACCTTTGTATTGGAGCAGATCAACAAAACCTATCATCTGGCATGTGGCAATAGGATTTAAAAAGATTTCTCTTTTCTATACCAAATTCTACCCCCCTCCCACACGATATTAGAAGCAATTTAATTCACCTGGCAGGAGCAGAAATACATACTCATTATCTTGCCTCAAATCTTAGGCTGATTTCCCCTATTTTGGTCTTCATTGATCTGGATTATCTCTCCATCTCATAGGTTTTCACCACCGGTCAACTGCACTAATGGAATCTTGATAACAAAACCAAGTGACAGAAAGTATCAGACCTAGAAAGACACATGTCAGAGGATAGGAGATAAACTCCATTAAATTAAAGGATTTGACATCTTAGTAAACTTTCTGAGTGACAGTAGTCCAAGTATGTTTGTAATGTCCTCTAAAATGTGTAAAAGTCCTTGTGGTACATCTCATTTCTTCTCATTTTGAAGGAGACAGGCTTGGTACATGTTAGCACCACTTCTTCTTCCTCTTCCCCGTCCCTCCTCCTCCCCTCCTCCTCCTTTTTTTGGTTTAGAGGTGTTGTATATCATATTTGGCTATAATGCTCTCATGCATTTACTAACATTTTTTAATGGAGTCCAGACGAAGCAAACTATCTCCAGCTGCTCTAAGATGGATAGTAAGAGAAGGTCATCCAGCTGTTCTAGACTTAGGGATAAGAGAAGATTCTCTAGGTGATTTGGAAAGCAAGTCCACCAGCTACTTGGCACATAGAACCTGATATACTGGACAATGGTCCTCAAAGTGTTTGTGACATATTGGAAGGCAATATGAGACTTGTGGTAATCCTGAAGAAGGGAATTGTATGTTAGAATTCTTTTAGTAAAGCCATAGTATTGTATTCTTCTTTGGCAAATAACAGTTTCTTAGAGACTGCAAACCTAACAATGACCCTTTTAGTGACAATGTTGTCTGAGGTGTCCATCATGAACCATGTGGAAGCTGATCCACCAAGTGATGCTCAGAAATAGTCCCTCATCAGAGGACATGTACATAATATGTACATACTATAGTGGACTCAAATCAGTCCTAGAAGCACAAGCAGTTGTATGAACAAGTATTCTGCTATAATTCCGACTCTCTTACCCCACACCTGTGGCCTCACACGGTGTTCATTTTGACAAGTTGACCTATTTGTCGTTGTTTCTGTATGGTATATTGGCAGCTGCTTGCTTTTGATAAAGCAAAATCATGCCTCTCAGGGTTATTCTCAAAAGACAGTTGGGAGAGAAGTACTTCAATGGCACAACTTTGAGTGACACATGTGATTATCCACTCTCCCTGGAAGGAGATATGACATGAGATATAATTCTACATCATTAGCCTGATGGGCTGACCAGATGGTCAGGGAAGTAGAAAGAACATGATTGGAGACTTAGAACAGTTACAAACATGAATCTTTGCCAGAGTGTAGTATATTTGTTTTTCATGTGAACGCTCATGAAAGAGCTCACACTGTAGCTAAGGCACTCAATAAGATAGAGAAGTGATCCCAGTTGAGGATCAGTTAGCCTCTTTCCCCATTGCTTCTCTGAATGGGCTCATGATCAAAATGGCCATGATGGTAGAGATAGAGGTTATGTATAAGTTGAAAAATGCAGATTTTCCCTTAGCAAGTTTGATCTGACTGATATCTTTGCTTAACAACCAATCTACCAGAGAAAAATGATGAGTCCCTCATGTGATATTATAGGCTGGAGAGAACAGCCAGCTACCTTGTGACACGTCGGTTATATTGGGCCTTTTCCACCGTAGAGGAAGCAGTTACTTTCTACCACTGGAATAGGTGCTTATTCTTTAAGTAGGTTTGCTTTCCCATCTTGCTATGGTTCTGCTAGCATTTCCTGCCACTCCTGCATTTATGCTTTATTGTCACTGGATATGAATACCACTCACTTTTTATTTAAAGGGATGAGGCAGTGGGCTTATTTCAGGAAGGTGTGACTCAGTCTTGCCATAAACTTCATCACCTAGAAGTAGCTGACTTTTTTAGGAAAGTGATATAGTCTCTTGAAGACACAGTGGGTGACAATGTCAGTCTTATGTCCTGCATAATCATGAGTCTTAAAACAAGCAATAGAATGGAAGTGACAGACTTTACTATTATATCTAGTGACCCCCCCAGTCATGAAAAAATTAAGGCAGGTGGTCATTGTGTTGGCTGGTGGTCAGTCCTGATTATCAAAGGGGTAGAAAACTGTTGCTACACAGTTGGACAGGGGAAGTATATCTGGAACCCAGGAACCTTCATATCCTAGAACTGTCATATCCAGTACTTAAAAGTTAATAAGAGACTTTAACAAAATAATGCAGGCAGGTCCACTAAGACACATTTTTAAGGAATGAATGTCTTGTTTATCTCACCAAGTAAAGAGCTCTATCCAACTTATATCTGAGGAGAGGAAGAACATGTAATAATTGCAATGGAGAAAGGAAGTTATAAATGAGAGCTATAATCTTGTGACAGGATGAAGAAACAAGGTGTATAGGAGTGTGATAGCCACCTCTGTCTATATGTATGTCTGTCTCTTTATGTCTTTCTCCCTCCCTCCCTTCCTCCCTCTTCTCTCTGAGGTATGTGTGTGTGTGTGTGTGTGTGTGTGTGTGTGTTTATGCATGTGAGAAAGAAAAGAGAGAAGTGTGGTGTATCAAGAGCATATACTGTATGTATGTGCTGTATACATTTATAATTGGGCCCACAGGTTAGGGAATGTTAAGAGGAGTCTTTGACTGAAGTAAAGGGACATGAATATTATTCAGAGATGAATGCACCAACTGGGAAATTGGGTCCTTCCATTTAGGAAGAGTGTGATAATGTGGTTTTTTGAAGTATGGTTGTGCTATTTTTAAGCTGGAACCTGTTACTACTATTGTTGTATAGATTAAGTATAGGAAGAAGTCTGTGAGTCCTACTGAATTACCAGAGATGGGAACTGTGGCCCATAAGTTAGATGGGTTCTCACCCATCCCCACCCACTTCTGGTGTGCCATCTTGTGTCACAAATCCTAGAAAGGTAAATGCCAGATATTTTGTAACTAGGATTCCACATGTGTGATTTGTATTCCATCAATCATATGCACTTACACAGCACTTGGGTTTGGAAGCTAGTTATGAGAGGAGAGAAGTGGCTACATGTGGGCCATTCTTTTTGCTAGCAGGAAGTGCCTGGCACTGTGACCCTGGGGCCAAGAGTTCTGTCATCATCTCCCTGATATCTGAATTACAGGAGAGGTGCTATGTTCGTGGAGCCAATGGTTGTTGCTCTCCACCTTCCTAATTGTTAGAATCTGGGATTGCTTATAGAAAAAAATGTTAAAATTAATTACAGGGACTCAAATGACTGAGTCTTTTGCTCATACTGCTCTAATGCTTTGCTTTTCAGTGAGTGGGATTAAAAATAGATTCCTCATGCTGCTGTTCTTTTCATTGATACTGAAATTTTATTTACCTCATGTTTATTTTCTTGTCTAATATCTTACAAAGTGTCAATATATCTAATAGATTTATTAACAGCATACCCTGGCTAAAACTTCTGAATATCGTACTGTGTAAGCATACCTCATTTTATTGCATTTTGCTTTCTTGTGCTTCATAAATAGTGGTTTTTTTTTTTTTTTTTTTTACAAATTGAAGGTTTGTAGCAACTCTGCCTGGGCAAGTCTTATCAGTGCCATTTTCCAACAGTATTTGCTCACTTTGTGTCCCTCTGTCACATTTTGGTAATTCTCACAGTATTTCAGACCATCCACCAGCAAAAGGATTATGACTTGCTGAAGGCTAGGATGATGGATAGCATTTTTTAACAATAAAGTATTTTTAAATTAAGATATGTACATTGTTTTTGCAGACATAATGCTATTGCACACTTAATAGAGTTACAGTATAGTATAAAAACTTTTATATGTACTGGGAAACAAAAGAAATATGTGTGATTCCCTTTTTGTGATATTCACTTGATTGCAGTGGTAGGGAACAGAACCTGTAATATCTCTGAGGTATTCCTGTAATTATGTCAAATGCTTATTGCTTTTGGAAATGATTACTTCTGTGATCAAAACAGATTAGCTTTTAAAAACATGGTTTTAAATATTTTAGCTGCTTTATTTACATAATTCTATTATAGAGAAAATAAAAAAGTCACTCTACTTTATATGATAATTATGTTTACATGTCACTGTATATATAAAGTGCTTCTATATACATCAGCTTTGAATTTTTGTGGATTACAGACCTATGAAATTTGAAGTATTTGTAAATATCATGTGTATTTTACAAAAGAAAAGACAATGAAATTCAGGAAAATTCTGTCCAACACCTAGGCCATAAAATTTAAGAGTGAGAGTCTTCAGAGTATGTTTTACTATTTTAACAAAACGTTTTAAGTTTTTATTAAACAACCTCCCTAGTTTCTCACAATTTTTAAATGCATCAAAAACTTGTTTATGTATAAGAAACATAAGTGATTAGAAGTTCATGATTTATCTTTCTAAATTTGCATTATAGAAAGAGTTGATATTTTAAATAAAAATTTTGTTTTTAATGAATATTTTCAGTATTTAGGTAGATAATAACTTTTTAAACTTGACTCAAACATATCATTATTTGCAATAAAAAATGATTTTGTTTTGCTGTATTGAAAATTAAGTGATTTTTAAAATTTGAGTTATGATTATAACAAAACCATCTGGTCTTGTTTTTTTTCCAGTAGTATTGAGAAATCACATAGCCAGGTAGATGAACCATTGACCTATTGTGGTTTAGAAATTTTTATACATTTTAATTTTCACTATTAATTTTACTACTCCCTCCAGAATTTTTTCAGTAGATACTCAGTACTCATTGACTCTGTAAATGAAGTATATCTAGGCAAGTAGGTGGGCAGTGCAGAAATTTGATACACAGATATGTTTAAAATATCTACACAGAAATCTGGTTTACATGGTAATTGTTTTTCACTATCAAGAATTTATTGTTGCTTTATTATAGTGGAACCTGACACACTGCATGGAAAATACAAATAATCATCAAGATTCAGATATACTTCCCTAATGACTTCATATGACCTGCCACAAAATAAGTGTTCAATAAGTGTGAACTGAAAGTTTTTGTGAGCTACCTTTGAAAATTATGGTCCTTTTCACCATGCTTACACACAAATAACCAAATCCATCAATGGTTTACTTTATCTCTTGAGGGCTTAGGGTAATTCATTTCATGCAATAAGCACTCAAGCAATTTCTTGTTAACAACAAATTGCAATAATCCACACAACCCTCACTTATCTTTGTCTCAATAACAATAGACTATATTTTCTTTGCCATATAATCCAATTTATTTTGTAAAATACTCACATGAGCGTCCCCCCATCCCTTGCAGTCTCTGAAGATAAAATATAAAGAGACACAAGACTCAAATGGCAATCTTTTATTTACAAAAATGATGAGGTATATGTGTGAGTTAGTATACATATATATGCATATATACAGATACACTTATACATACAATATATAAACACTAGTTAGGGAAATAAATTACCATTTTATACTAAAATGCAGTAGTTCCCATGGGAAATATTTCAGTGATATAAAGAGCAAAGTGTTTTATAATGGCTTTCCTGTTATTTGTAGGAATATCTTAATAGGAATAAAATATTATATAAATGTTATATATACAAATTTATAATTCTATATAATTTATAAATTTATGTTTAACATTTCAAATTTATTGTATATGTAAAATATTAAGGCAGAAAAATATGAGTAAAGGGGTATAACTAGAAAACAATGTTGGCATAAATAGGGTATTGAAATATGAAGATATTCATTAGTAAAATCATCTTCAGAATGTTATTTGCCATTATTTGCTCTTCATAAATTAAACAGTTTAGGCATACACAATTATTACTATGGATTTATAGACTACAAAAAAGTGCTTATTAAAAACTTTAGAAACGAGGATTTAAAAATATAAAATGTACCATGATGTTTCCGTTTGTTTGATTTGTTATACTGTAATATTTGAAGATGGTAGACTAGTGTTCCAAAGAACCATCTTACCTGGGTTTGAATGCTAGTTTTTTTTTATAGAACAAAGAGGAGGAGGTGAGGAGGTAAAGTTTAAAAAAAAAAAAAAAGCAATAAATTGCTGCAAATATTTTCTGGTTCCAGCCAGACTCCGAAGGGAATGTGTTAATTTCTTTTTTCCTGTACCCATTCACAGGTGGACCTGATCAGACTATCTCCTGTAAGCTAAACAAAGGTATTTTAGCTTAACGTTCAGGCATGGGAGATAGGGTTCCTGGAGATGGGCCATTATGTATACTTTAAGCTATAGGCAACATCCCTTTAATGATTAACTTTTAGCAAAAGCAATAGAATACAAAGGTTAAAGTAAAAGAAACAGGTCCAATATGGAGTAAGATTTGTTCTCCTCTATACAATAGGCTATGGGGAACACATCATTTTTGATAAATAGTCTTTTGTGAAGTAAAAAGGATGGATATTGTGGCTAACATTGCAAGCCAATACTTGGTGAATCATGTTTTTTAACATATCAGAAAATAGGGCTACTACATAATACATGTTAATAGGACTTTTGCAGAGGCACTTCTCAAGGGATTAAGGCTTTTTAAAATTAGGATATTCTATCAATAGAATATTTGTGTTTAAATCATGTAGGCAATGTAAATGATTACATTTTCCATTTATCAATTTATACTTTAATTGTGAGAAAGCAAAGTTAGACAAATAAAATATTAAACATAGACATTTAATTCCAGTTAAAATCAAATTTTGGTTCAGAGGAAATATTACTATCACCTGCCATCTTCTGGAAAACTCTTTAATTCTTAATTCTTAAATTTAAAACAAAGGGATGGATATAGGGAGAATTCACAGCATCTCAAGTATCTGAATGTTCCCTTAAGCAAGGAAAATCTACATTTTTCTCTGCATTCCTTTAATTTCCAAGTTTTTAACTGAATAAGGACAATAGTGTGAAGTGAGCTGTTGCACTCAAGTTGAAAAAGAGCTTGAATTAAAGAAAATATGAATATCCTTATTGGGATAACTGTCAGTTGATCAAGCAGCTCGTTAAACATAATCCACCTATAGTCAGTTCATCAAGAACAATTGATCTACATTAAGGCAAACAAAACATTTATTATATTCCTTTTAATTTTAGATCATAAAATATGTCCTAAGAAATGATTCTTTGAAATACATCTGCATCCTATTTGTCTCTGCAAACTTACCTTAGTAAACCGTTTCTTCCCCTTCCATCATTTCTAAAATCTATCTTCATGCCTTTATACATCAACCCTCTACTAATGTGCCTGTTAATTCCAACCACCAGATAGTTTTAAAAATTTTTAAGTAACAAAAAGTAATTCCTTTAAATTAGTTTCTTAAGCTACACTCACATGCAACATTTTCCAATTATTTTAGACTAAATGTCTATATTTTATGTATAAAATACATAATAAAGGAAGCTTTCTTTGCCTTTATACATGTATGCTCTTTTTTTCTATGCACTGCAATGCCTCAATCTTTTATGACTCGACTCAAAGTCAACTTTTCTGGGAGACTTTCCGTGGCTGCTCTAGGCAGAGTCAAGTGCTTTTATTTTGTTTTACTTCTTTGTTTTCTTCTAGATTCCTATAATTCTTTTGCTTGAGCCTCCTACCTGGACTTTAAAATGTGAGGGCAGGGACTTTGTCATCTTCGTGTCTTCAGCATTTAGCAAAGCAACTGCCACACTGTGATCACTTAAGCTTATTTTCAAAAATCCTTGCTGGTACAAAGGAAAAGGAAATTATAATGTGAGTTACAGTCTTTTCATTATGAAGTTGCATAGGAGGAGTAATATTGAAAAAGTAAGAGAACATAAATCATTTGTACATGGCTTTTCCCCCTATCTTTGGCAATATTCATTATGTGACCTAAGGCTTACAGTAACATATGAAATTTGTTCTCATAAAACAAATACTATTTTGACACACTTTCACCCTCTTCTACCAACTGGTGTGTGAATTCAACATAGAGATGTGATTTTAAATGGTATATATATATTTTAAAAACATACTACGGTTTAGGAGGAAAAAAATAATGCTAGGTAGTACTCTGGTAGAATATAATGTGGAGAAAACCATTCTAGTGTGATTGTTGGCTACGTTTCCATTAGCAGTGATAAAGAATAACAGAAACATGAAGTTGGCACACAGCTGATGTTTGTTTACTGATATTTCAGGGAGATCAAGCATTTACTTAATATCTCTCTGCACAAAGGCCAAGTCCTAGAGAATCTCATTACTTTGTCCATGGTCAAGCTGATTGGCTGAAAGATAGTAAAAAAGGTAGTTAGTCCCATAGCAGACTAACAGAGTTATCAGGGAAGGCATCATTACTTCTCATGGTCTTTCTAAAAAAAATCCCTTAGAATTTCAGCTGAGAATATGATGTGCTGTGATGGCAACAAAATGAGTCTCTGTAAGTGCCTGCACCTTAGTTAGGTCAAGTATGCACCATGTTTTGTTGTCGTTTTCTTAGCCAACATATTCATATGTAAAGTTTGTTTCTAATCAATCAAGCTTCTCTCTTATGACCGACACTTATGTGTTTAACTCTACTAGCTATAGTCCTACAATGGTATTTACATATTTTTTTACCTTTCTATAATAGTTTCATAGTGAACTGATTCTAATTTCATGATCAATACTCTGATCCAAGTCTTAAGTACCAATGTCTTCACTATTTATAGCAATGATTTCATAGGATTTCTATTTCTCCCTTACTTTCAATCCATGATGAATACAATCCCTAGCTTGTTTTTCTTAAGACATCACTTTTATTATTCTGTTTAAAAATTTTAAATGTCTCCTATTCTCTGAGAGATGAATTTGAAACTTTTATTTACATCTTCTCATTCTTGATCAACCAAAATTTCATCTCGTTTTCACACTTTTCTGTGCTACTCCTATATGCAAATTAGAACTTTCACTTTCCCTGACCATTTTTTATGCATTCCCATTCCTGCGCCGTATGCCATTTTTCCTTCAGAAAAATTTTTTTGATCATCAAAGACGTAGATAGACTTGATTTTTAAATTTATTTTTATTTTTTATACAATTTTGAAAAGTTACTTTGTGTTTTAGTTATTACAAAATATTAGCTATATTCCACATGTTGTACGATACATTCTAAGCCTGTCTTACACCCAATAGTTGGTACCTCCCACTCCCTCAACCCTGTATCCCCCCTCTCCCCATTGGTAACCATTAATTTTGTCTCTATATCTATGAGTCTGCTTTTTTTTTGTTTTATTCACTAGTATGTTGTATTTTTTAGATTCCGTATACAAGTGATATCATAACAGTATTTACCTTTTTCTGTCTGACTTATTTCACTTAGCATAATGCCCTCAAAGTCCATCCATGTTGCTGCAAGTGGCAAATTTTTGTTCTTTTTTATGGCTGAGTAGTATTCCATTGTATATATATATATATGTATATATATATATATATACATATATGTATATATATATATATATATATAACATCTTCTTTATCCATTCGTTCATTAATGGACACTTAGGTGGTTTCCATGTCTTGGTAATTGTAAATAGTGCTGCTATGAACATTGGGGTGCATGTGTCTTTTCGAATTAGTGTTTTTGTTTTTTTTCAGATGTATCCCAGGAGTGGAATTGCTGGGTCAAATTGTAGTTCTATTTTTAGTTTCTATTTTTAGTTTCTTTAGTTTCTGTTTTCCACAGTGGCTGCACCAATTTACATTCTCACCAGTGGTGTACAAGGGTTCCCTTTTCTCCACATTCTTGCCAACATTTTTTATTTGTATTCTTTTTGATGATAGTCATTCTGGAAGATATGAGATTATATCTCATTTTGGTTTTGATTTGCATTGCTCTGATAATTAGCAATGTTGAACATCTTTTCATATGCCTGTTGGCCATCTGCACCTCCTCTTTGAAAAAAAATGTCTACTCCATTCTTCTGCTCATTTTAAAATCAGGTTGGTTTTTTTTTTATGTTGAGTTGTATGAGCTGTTTTTATATATGTTGGGTATTAATCCGTTATCGCTTCTTGCTGCTCTAGGCAGATTTCCACAGTGAGAGGCTTCAGCAGCACCTTGCCTGGAGTAGGAAGGTCTTTGGATGCTGATGAGGAACTTAGATTGTTGTTTGGCCATCCTCATCCTGTCAAGTAATGTCACCCTGCCAACAGCCTATATGTGTAAAATTCCAGAGAAAAAGATTCTAAAACTTTACTCTTAAAAATAATCTTTTTTTAAAAAGGAAACCTCTAATATTACTCTTTAAATTACTTTTAGTGATATTTTTTAGTAAAAAAAATTCACTATTTTTATGTTGTCAGCCCTTGTATAGTATCGGTACACTTTAAAAGTTTTTTTCCATTATTTTATGGTCTCTCAGTCTGTCCTCATTGCTTGCTTATTTGTTTTGTTAAAATGTGTTGCATTTAAATGCAACTTTTTTCTTTTTCTTTTTTAAGATAGTTGACTTTGTATTTTAGCAATTCGACTGTGTTGTGCTTTCTTTTGATTTTCTTTGTAATTATGCCATTTCAGGATGATTGAGTTTCATGGAACTGTGGGTGTTTATTTTTATAAAATTTAGAAAAATCAAACCCTTATTTTATCAAATATCTTCTCTGCAACTTCTCTTCTTTTGAAGCTCCAACTGTATATACATTCAGCCCCTTGAGAATATCCCACAGTTTACTGACACTTTGTTTACCTGTTGTTTTGTTCTGAATATTATATATATATATATATATATTACCATATATATATTACCATATTACCATATTACCATATTACCTATTACCATATTACCATATATTACCAATATATTACCATACGGTAATATATATATATATGGTTATATATAGTAGGGGCTGGCAAGTCCAAAATCTGTAGGGCAAGCTGGCAGGCTGGAGATTCAGGTAAGAGTCTTGAGTCTGAAGGTGGAAACTCAGGCAGAATTTCTATATTCCAATCTGGAGGTAGAATTCCTTCTTCAGGATCCCTCAGGTGTTCCTTTAAGTGATTGGATATGGCCCACCCACATGGAGGCTAGTCTGCTTTATGTAAAGTCAATTGATTGTAAATGTTAATCACATATAAAACTTATCTTTACAGCAGCATCTAGATTAGCATTTGACCGAATGATTGGTCACTGTAGTCTAGTCAAGTTGATACAAAAAATTAACAATTATACCTGTAGAGTCAAGGAAAATTTTACAGAGAATATTTCAATTTAGAGTGCTCTGAAGAGGATGACTGAAATATGGAAGTAGAAGAATATGGGCAGGCATTTCATCCAAAAGGGATGGCAAGAATAAAAATATGGCAACCACTAAAATTTCAAATCATAAAGTGAAATTCCTTTGTGCTAATGCTTACAATTCAATTCCACTCCTTTTCAAGGACAGTTGTCCAGCTGACTGGAAAAAGGCAAAATTATATGCATAATACAAACATAAAATCTTAAAAGTTGAAAACACATTAGTAATCATTTATTCCAAAATTACAATTAGTGTAGAATTTCTCTATTATCCACCTGTCATTTGGAGACCTATTTTCCTCTTGATTATTTCCAGTTTGAACAGCTAACTCTCTTACAGGATTGATAATGCAAGATTTGTATATAATTTCTAAAACATTCTCTACTTCTGTGAATGGCAATATTATAGTGGTTAGAGCAGAACACTGTAGTCAATACTTCTTGGCTCTAATCCAAGTTCTAGCACTTATTAGCAGTGTGACCATGAGTGTATTATATAAGTTCTCTGTGTCTCCAGGAATGTCATGTGTAACATGGGAATAGTAACAATACCTACATTCTCAGAGTCTTGTTAGAAATACCTCAGATAGTCCAGATAAAGCATTTCATCTTGCCTATATAACAGTCTATATCAGTTATTACTATTATTCTAACAGTATAACATTGTAACATTGTAACATTAATAATATAGCAATCATTCAAAAATAATAAGAAACAATATTACATTGACGCAAGATGGCACCCCTGTAGTGGGGTTAGAACAGTGGGGTTAGAACACCCCTGTAGTGGGACTTGTGCTAATTCCTCTTTCATTAGACAAACCTTCTGATAATCATTTCCATTTCTACACTAAACATTTTCAATTAATTCGACTATTATTCATAAGGTAGTTTCTGTTCAAACCTGTGTGATTCTCATCATTATTCAGGATATACTGCATTTGCCAGTGTCCTTCTTGAAATGTGTTCCCTAGAAATTAAAGTTTATCCAGATATGCCCTAATCAGACTGTCCCATTCAGAAGAACTGTTTATTTCCTTGAGAAAACACTTTATTTCTACTTAGACATCATAAGCTTGCTTAGGCTCCTCTCTACGCCTGCCCAGTAAGTGGATGGCTTTGTGGTGTTTATAATCAACTGAAACTCATAGGTCTTTCACATGATCCATTATTATGTCAAGTTCCTTATTCTTTTCCTTTTCCCTTTCTCTCTTTTCTTTATTATGAACACTGTTGAATCTTAGCCATATATTTGCATACCTCTTTCTTACTTACAATGGAATATTGGAAGGCTCGATCATTAAGTGTGAGCCCCACCAAACTAGGACTCATACAACACTCTCCCCCAGGCCTAAACTTGTGATATCCACTGGTTTTCTTTTCTTTTCTTTTTTTTGTTAGTTTCTGCTTTATAACAAAGTAATTCAGTTATACATATACATATATCTCTTCCCTCTTGCATCTCCGTCCCTCCCACTCTCCCTATCCCACCATTCTAGCTGGTCACAATGCACCTACCTGATCTCCCTCTGCTATGCAACTGCTTCCCACTAGCTATCTATTTTACATTTGGTAGTGTATATATGTCCATATGTACACTACCACTCTCTCACTTTGTCCAAGATTACCCTTCCCCCTTCCCGTGTCATCAAGTTCATTCTCTGCATCTTTATTCCTATCTTGCCCCTAGGCACTTCATGACCATTTATTATTATTATTTTTTAGATTCCATTTATATGTGTTAGCATATGGTATTTGTTATTCTCTTTCTGACTTACTTCAATCTGTATGACAGACTCTAGGTCCATCCACTTCCCTACAAATAACTCAATTTCATTCCTTTTTATGGCTGAGTAATATTACATTGTATATATGTGCCACATCTTCTTTATCCATTCATCTGTCCATGGACACTTAGGTTGCTTCCAAGTCCTGGCTATTGTAAATAGAGCTGCAATAAACATTGTGGTACATGAACCCTTTTGAATTATGGTTTTCTCAGGGTATATGCCCAGTAGTGGGATTGCTGGGTCATACAGTAGTTTTTGTTTTGTTTTGTTTTGTTTTTTAAAATATTTTTAAAGATCTTTATTGGAGTATAATTGCTTACAATGGTGTGTTAGTTTCTGCTTTATAACAAAGTGAATCAGTTATACATATACATATACATATATCCCCATATCTCTTCCCTCTTACATCTCTCTGCCTCCCACCCTCCCTATCCCACCCCTCTAGGTAGTCACAAAGCACCAAGCTAATCTCCCTGTGCTATGCGGCTGTTTCCCACTAGCTATCTCTTTTACATTTGGTAGTGTATATATGTCCATGCCAGTCTCGCACTTTGTCCCAGCTTACCCTTGCCCCTACATGTGTCCTCAAGTCCTTTCTCTAGTAGGTCTGTGTCTTTATTCCTGTCTTGCGCCTAGGTTCTTCATGACCTTTTTTTCCCCTTTTTTTAGATTCCATATATATGTGTTAGCATATGGTATTTGTTTTTCTCTTTCGGAGTTACTTCACTCTGTCTGTATGACAGACTCTAGGTCCATCACCTCACTACAAATAACTCAATTTCATTTCTTTTTATGGCTAAATAATATTCCATTGTATATATATGTGACATTTTCTTTATCCATTCATCTGTCGATGGACACTTAGGTTGCTTCCAAGTCCTGGCTATTGTAAATAGAGCTTCAGTGAACATTGTGGTACATGACTCTTTTTGAATTATGGTTTTCTCAGGGTATATGCCCAGTAGTGGGATTGCTGGGTCATATGGTAGTTCTACTTTTAGTTTTTTCAGGAACCTCCATACTGTTCTCCATAGTGGCTGTATCAATTTACATTCCCACCAAAAGTGTATGAGGGTTCCCTTTTCTCCACACCCTCTCCAGCATTTATTGTTTCTAGATTTTTTGATGATGGCCATTCTGAACGGTGTGAGATGATATGGTATTGTAGTTTTGATTTGCATTTCTCTAATGAGTAAAGATGTTGAGCATCCTTTCATGTGTTTGTTGGCAATCTGTATATCTTCTTTGGAGAAATGTCTATTTAGGTCTTCTGCCCATTTTTGGACTGGGTTGTTTTTTTGATATTGAGCTGCATGAGCTGCTTGTAGATTTTGGATATTAATCCTTTGTCAGTTGCTCCATTTGCAAATATTCTCTCCCATTCTAAGGGTTGTCTTTTCATCTTGTTTATGGTTTCCTTTGCTGTGCAAAAGCTTTTAAGTTTCATTAGGTCCTATTTGTTTATTTTTGTTTTTATTTCCATTTCTCTAGGAGGTGGGTCAAAAAGGATCTTGCCGTGATTTATATCATAGAGTGTTCTGCCTATGTTTTCCTCTAAAAGTTTTATAGAGTCTGGCACTACATTTAAGTCTTTAATCCATTTTGAGTTTATTTTTGTGTATGGTGTTAGGGAGTGTTCTAATTTCATTCTTTTACATGTAGCGGTTCAGTTTTTCCAGCATCATTTATTGAAGGAGCTGTATTTTCTCCACTGTATATTCTTGCCTCCTTTAGCAAATATAAGGTGACCATACATGTGTGGGTTGATCTCTGGGCTTTCTATCCTGTTCCATTGTTCTATATTTCTGTTTTTGTGCCAGTACCATACTGTCTTGATTACTGTAGCTTTGTAGTATAGTCTGAAGTCAAGGAGCCTGATTCCTCCAACTCTATTTTTCTTTTTCAAGATTGCTTTGGCTATTTGGGGTCAGTCTTCTCTGTTTCCATACAAATTGTGAAATTTTTATTCTAGTTCTGTGAAGAATGCCAGTGGTAGTTTGAGGGATTGCATTGAATCTGTAGATTACTTTGGGTAGTATAGTCATTTTCACAATGTTGATTCTTCCAATCCAAGAACATGGTATATCTCTCCATCTATTTGTATCATCTTGAATTTCTTTCATCAGTGTCTTATAGTTTTCTGCATACAGGTCTTTTGTCTCTTTAGGTAGGTTTACTCCTAGATATTTTATTCTTTTTGTTGTAGTGGTAAATGGGAGCGTTTTCTTAATTTCACTTTCAGGTTTTTCATCATTAGTGTATAAGAATGCAAGAGATTTCTGTGCATTAATTTTGTATCCTGCTACTTTACCACATTCATTGATTAGCTCTAGTAGATTTCTGGTAGCATCTTTAGGATTCTCTATGTATAGTATCATGTCATATGCAAACAGTGACAGCTTTACTTCTTCTTTTCCAATTTGGATTCATTTTATTTCTTTTTCTTCTCTGATTGCTGTGACTAAAACTTCCAACACTATGTTGAATAATAATGGTGAGAGTGGGCAACGTTGTCTTGTCCTTGACCTTAGTGGAAATGGTTTTAGTTTTTCACCATTGAGGGCGATGTTGACTGTGGGTTTGTTATATATGGCCTTTATTATGTTGAGGTAAATTCCCTCTGTGCTTACTTTCTGGAGGGTTTTTATCATAAATGGGTGTTGAATTTTGTCAAAAGCTTTCTCTGCATCTATTGAGATGAACATATGGTTTTTCTCCTTCAATTTGTTAATCTGGTGTATCACATTGATTGATTTGCATATATTGAAGAATCCTTGCATTCCTGGGATAAACCCCACTTGATCATGGTGTATGATAGTTTTAATGTGCTCTTGGATTCTGTTTGCTAGTATTTTGTTGAGGATTTTTGCATCTATGTTCATCAGTGATATTGGTCTGTAGTTTTCTTTTTTTTTGTGACATCTTTGTCTGATTTTGATATCAGGGTGATGGTGGCCTCGTAGAATGAGTTTGGGTGTGTTCTTCTCTCTGCTATATTTTGGAAGATTTTGAGAAGGATAGGTGTTTGCTCTTCTCTAAATGTTTGATAGAATTCGCCTGTGAAACCATCTGGTCCTGGGCTTTTGTTTGTTGGAAGATTTTTTATCACAGTTTCAATTTCAGTGCTTGTGATTGGTCTGTTCATATTTTCTCTTTCTTCCTGGTTCAGTCTCAGAAGGTTGTGCTTTTCTAAGACTTGGTCCATTTCTTCCAGGTTGTCCATTTTATTGGCATATTGTAGTAATCTCTCATGATCCTTTGTATTTCTGCAGTGTCACTTGTAACTTCCTCTTTTTCATTTCTAATTCTATTGCTTTGAGTCTTCTCCCTTTTTTTCTTTATGAGTCTGGCTTATGGTTTATCCATTTTGTTTATCTTCTCAAAGAACCAGCTTTTAGTTTTATTGATCTTTGCTATCATTTCCTTCATTTCTTTTTCATTTATTTCTGATCTGATCTATATGATTTCTTTTCTTCTGCTAACTTTGTGATTTTTTATTCTTCTTTCTCTAATTGCTTTAGGTGTAAGGTTAGGTTGTTTATTTGAGATGTTTCTTGTTTCTTAAGGTAGGATTGTATTGCTATAAACTTCCCTATTAGAACTGCTTTTGGTGCATCCCATAGGTTTTGGGTCATTGTGTTTTCATGGTCAATTTTTTCTAGGTATTTTTTGATTTCCTGTTTGATTTCTTCAGTGATCTCTTGGTTATTAAGTAGTGTATTTTTTAGACTCCATGTGTTTGTGTTTTTTACAGATTTTTTTCTGTAATTGATATCTAATCTATCTATCTATCTATGATAGATATCTACGATATCTATTATATCTATCTAGCATTGTGGTCAGAGAAGATACCTTATACGATTTCAATTTTCTTAAATTTACCAAGGCTTGACTTGTGACCCAAGATATGATCTATCCTGGAGAATATTCTGTGAGCACTTTAGAAGAAAGTGTATTCTGTTGTTTTTGGATGGAATGTCCTATAAATATCAATTAATTCCATCTTGTTTAATGTATCTTTTAAATCTTGTGTTTCCTTTTTTATTTTCATTTTGGTTGATCTGTCCATTGGTGAAAGTGGGGTGTTAAAGTCCCCTAATATGATTGTGTTACTGTGATTTCCCATTTTATGGCTGTTAGTATTTGCCTTATGTACTGAGGTGCTCCTTTGTTGGGTCCTTAAATATTTACAGTTGTTATATCTTCTTCTTGGATTGATCCCTTGATCATTATGTTGTGTCCTTCTTTGGCTCTTGTTATAGTCTTTGTTTTAAAGCCAATTTTGTCTGATATGAGAATTTCTACTCCTGCTTTCTCTTGATTTCCATTGGCATGGAATATCTTTTTCCATCCTCTCACTTTCAGTCTGTATGTGTCCCTAGGTCTGAAGTGGGTCTCTTGTAGACAGCATATATACTGGTCTTGTTTTTGTATCCATGCAGCTAGTCTATGTCTTTTGATTGGAGCATTTAATCCATTTACATTTAAGGTAATTATTGATATGTATGTTCCTGTTACCATTTTCTTAATTGTTTGGGGTTTGTTTTTGTAGGTCTTTTCCTTCTCTTGTGTTTCCTGCCTAGAGAAGTTCCGTTAGCATTTGTTGTAAAGCTGGTTTGGTGGTGTTGAATTCTCTTAGCTTTTGCTTGTCTGTAAAGGTTTTAATTTCTCCATCAAATCTGAATGATATCCTTTCTGGGTAGAGTATCTTGGTTATGGGTTTTTCCCATTCATCACTTTAAATATGTCCTGCCACTCCCTTCTGGCTTGCAGAGTTTCTGCTGAAAGATCAACTGTTAACCTTATGAGGATTCCCTTTTATGTTATTTGTTGTTTTTCCCTTGCTGCTTTTAATATTTTTTCTTTGTATTTATTTTTTGATAGTTTGATTAATATTTGTCTTGGCATGTTTCTCCTTGGATTTACCCCGTATGTGACACTCTGTGCCTCCTGGACTTGATTAACTATTTCCTTACCCATATTAGGGAAGTTTTCATCTATAATCTCTTCAAATATTTTCTCTGTCCCTTTCTTTTTCTCTTCTTCTTCTAGGACCCCTATAATTAGAATGTTGGTGTGTTTAATATTGTCCCAGTGATCTCTGAGACTGTCCTCAATTATTTTCATTTTTTCTTTATTCTGCTCTGCAGTAGTTATTTCCACTATTTTATCTTCCAGGTCACTTATCCATTCTTCTGCCTCTGTTATTCTGGTATCGATCCCTTCTAGAGAATTTTAAATTTCATTTATTGTATTGTTCATGATGGTTTGTTTGGTCTTTAGTTCTTCTGGGTTCTTGTTAAAGATTCCTTGTATCTTCTCAATTTTATATCTAAAATTTTGGATCATCTTTACTATCATTATTCTGAATTCTTTTTCAGGTAGACTGCCTATTTCCTCATCATTAGTTCGGTCTGGTAGGTTTTTACCTTGCTTCTTCATCTGCTGTGTGTTTCTGTGTCTTCTCATTTTGCTTAACCCACTGTGTTTGGGGTCTTCTTTTTGCAGGCTGCAGGTTTGTAGTTCCCGTTGTTTTTGGTGTCTGCCCCTAGTCACTAATGTTGGTTCAGTGGGTTGTGGAAGCTTCCTGGTGGAGGGGACTAGTGCCTGTGTTCTGGTGGGTGAGGCTGGATCTTGTCTTTCTGGTGGGAAGGTCCAGGTCCGGTGGTGTGTTTTGGGGTGTCTGTGGCCTTATTATGATTTTAGGCAGCCTCTCTGCTAATGGATGGGGTTGTGTTCCTGTCTTGCTAGTTGTTTGGCATAGGGTGTCCAGCACTGTAGCTTGCTGGTCATTGAGTGGAGGTGGGTCTTGGCAGTGAGATGGAGATCTCTGGGAGATTTTCACCCTTTGACATTACGTGGAGCTGGGAGGTCTCTTGTGGACCAGTTTCCTGAACTTGGCTCTCCCACCTCAGTGGCACAGCCCTGATGCCTGGCTGGAGCACCAAGAGCCTGACATCCACATGGCTCAGAATAAAAGGGAGAAAAATAAATAAGGAAAGAAAATGATAAAATAGAATAAAATAAAGTTAAAAAATAGTTATTAAAATAAAAAACAAAAAATAATTATAGAAAAAAACTTTTAAAGTAATTTTTAAAAAAAGAGGGAAACAAGGGAACAAGCAAACCAAAAAACAAATCCACCAATGATAAGTGCTGAAAACTGTACTAAAAAAACCAAAAAAATCAAAAACAAAAAACAGACAGAACCCTAGGAGAAATGGTGGAAGCAAAGCTATAGAGACAAAATCACACAGAAGCCTTCGCATACACACTCACAAAAAGAGAAAAAGGGGGGAAAAATATATATATATAGCGTTGCTCCCAAAGTCCACCTCCTCAATTTGGGATGATTCGTTGTCTATTCAGGTATTCCACAGATTCAGGGTATATCAACTTGCCTGTGGAGATTTAATCCGCTGCTTCTCAGGCTGCTGGGAGAGATTTCCCTTTCTCTTCTTTGCTCGCACGGCTCCTGGGGTTCAGCTTTGGATTTGGCCCCGCCTCTGCGTGTAGGGCGCCTGAGGGCGTCTGTTCTTCGCTCAGACAGGACGGGGTTAAAGGAGCAGCTGATTCGGGGGCTCTGGCTCACTCAGGCCGTGGGGAGGGTGGGGTATGGATGCGGGGCAAGCCTGCAGAGGCAGAGGCCGGTGTGACGTTGTACCAACCTGAGGCGCACCATGCGTTCTCCCGCGGAAGTTGTCCCTGGATCAGGGGACCTTGGCACTGGCGGGCTGCACAGGCTCCCAGGAGGGTAGGTGTGGAGAGTGACCTGTGCTTGCACACAGGCTTCTTGGTGGTGGCAGCAGCAGCCTTAGCGTCTCAGGACCGTCTCTGGGGTCGGCGCTGATAGCCGGGGCTCACGCCCGTCTCTGGAGCTCCTTTAAGAGGCGCTCTTAATCCCCTCTCCTTGCACACCACGAAACAAAGAGGTAAGAAAATGTCTCTTGCCTCTTCCACAATTCCAGACTTTTCCCCAGACTCCCTCCCGGCTAGCCTTGGCGCACTAGCCCCTTCAGGTTGTGTTCACGAGACAATCCCAGTCCTCTCCCTGGGATCCGACCTCCAAAGCCTGAGCCTCAGCTCCCAGCCCCGCCCGCCCCGGACGGTGAGCAGACAAGCCTCTCGGGCTGGTGAGTGCCGGTCGGCACCGATCCTCTGTGCGGGAATCTCTCCGCTTTGCCCTCCGCACCCCTGTGGCTGCGCTCTCCTCCGTAGCCCCGAAGCTCCCCTCTCCGCTACCCGCAGTCTCCGCCCAAGAAGGGGCTTCCTAGTGTGTGGAAACCTTTCCTCCTTCACGGCTCCCTCCCACTGGTGCTGCCCCGTCCCTATTCTTTTGTCCCTGTTTTTTCTTTTTTCTTTTGCCCTACCCAGGTACGTGGGGGAGTTTCTTGACTTTTGGGAGGTCTGAGGTCTTCTGCCAGCATTCAGTAGGTGTTCTGTAGGAGCTGTTCCACATGTATTTCTGATGTAGTTTTGGGGAGGAAGGTGATCTCCACGTCTTACTCTTCTGCTATCTTGAAGCTCCTCTGTAGTTCCTTATTCTTATTTATCAGTAGTTGCCATGCACTTTATGTATTCAGACCAAAAACAGAAGGTTTTTCTTTATCCATACAAAGTTCCTCCATATTTATTACTTAATAAATGAACCATTGTTGTTGTTGTTGAGTGTCCATGTCTTCACCAATTCTCATTCTATTACCTTATTAAACTTGCCTCCTGTTGGTGGAAGTCACGGTTTGATAAATAAAATGTCTACATCTTAATCTAAAGCATTTAAAAACATTTCCATGAGTACAAGATCTAGATTAAGCCCTGGAACACATAATTATCGACACCTCCTCCAGACGAGTAACTGATATGTTTAGACCGTTTTAGGTAAGATTTTTAGAATAAATAATAATTTATCTAATTCCTTTGCAATTTACTTCTCATTTATCTCTCTTGAACAGAATATTCTTGAAAAGAATATCTTGAAATTCTTTTCCAAAGTGCCTGCCAAATAGATAATCAATTTATATAACCCAAAAGAAAAAAACTGTTAGTTTTTATTACTTATGTTTAGTAGATCTGTGTACTGCCCAAGGATATCCTGTACCTTCAATGTGCTCATAGTCATTTGGTTAACCATGCAATGAGCTCATAGAAGAGAAGGCAGTATTGATGGCATTCCAGGAAATGAAATATTAGTGGCTAATTAGCAGAAGCTGCTAGCTCCTCTGGAAAACACTTGCTTTCCTTTCTTTCTGAGCCTCAACTAGCTGCATTTTCCAGGCTCCTTTACAGATAGAAGAAGCTGAATGGTTGAGTTCCAAACAGTGGAATTTGAGTTGAAATGATATCTGCTCTACAAGGACCAAGACTTTTAAGAGGCAGATGTGTCTCCTCCATGTTTTCTGTCTCTCTTTCTGTCTATTCTGGATAGAGAGAATTATAATATCTTAAGAAATAGATGAATGGATGCTGTTTTCTGAATCAGGACTAGCTAAAAGGAGCCAGCTCTTCAGGAACACCTACTTTAAAATGTTACATGAGGGAGAAAAACTTATTCTGTGTTTGCTCTTTTATATATTTTTGGATTTGTTTGACACAGCAGTTCAACCAACCAAGCGAATTCATTCCATAATTACCATACAAAAATATTTTTAGCCCATGCTTAAAGAGCTTTAATAATGGGAAAAAAACCTCACTCAGTTAAGTAATGTGCTTAGCCAATGCAGAGCTCTGATTGTAAGAAAATTCATCTTTGTTTAGCTGAAATATTTTCCTAAAGAGGCTTTATAAAATCCTGTCCTTCATTCAAAGAACCACTCTTTAAATCTTTGCACAGTGAGTATGTCTATTGTCTGCTTCCTAAATGATGTGTGGTGCCTCATTTATCCCAGCAAAATTAAGAGAGCTCTGTCTTCCAGACCCAGGAAGACCTGTTTTTACAGTACACGAATGCCAAGTTTCAGGTGTAGTGATTCTGTATCCCTTCAAGTTTACAGTTAACCCAAAATAATCTGCAGCATTCTCTCTGGAATACTATGAAGCATGTGCCAACCATCTTTGGGCACCATAGTGACCAAATGTGAGGAAACTTCTGGTGTTTAATCATCTGAGTCATAGACACCATCTGGCTCCTCTTTACGCAACTGATCTTGACCCAAACAAGTGAACCACTCTCAGGGTTTCTTCACTGAGGAAACAGACATCTCCAGGACATCTCAGAAACACCACCATTGTTCAGCAGTAGGACCCCATTCCAAATTACTCTGCTAGGGGAAAAAGTTCTCTGAGGAAGGGGATGCTGATTATTTGATTGCTTATCCTTTTGATTGAATGACCACATCATTAAAAATAACTTCATTGGTCCATTAAAACAAGCCACAAACTCTGTTAGTTTTCTGAGAAATTGTGCTAAAATTTCTTTGTGCTCTGACATTACTCCTAATATAATTTTCACATATTTCCCTGACTTTCTGGCCCTTCAGTACTAGCCATTATAACCTTGATGTTTGTGAGGTTCAGGAATCCACAAGATCACTTCTGAAACCAAGTTTTGAAGTCCCCAAGATTACTGTCAGTTTTGATAAATCATTAGAGGAATTCACAGAGCTCAGTGAAAGCTACTCTACTTAGGGTTATGATGTATTATAGTGAAAGGATGCAGATTAAAGTCAGAGAAGGGGTGCATAAGGCAGGGTCCACACATGATCTTCCAGTTGTCCTTTCCCAGTGGAGTTGTAGACAGTGCTAATTTCTTTCAGCAATATTGTGTGAATATGCATGGAGTATTGACAACCAGGGAAGCTCACCTGAACCTTGGCTTCCAAAGTTTGATTGGGTCTTGGTCACGTAGCTACAACTGAATACCCAGGAGCCTGACATTAGTGTCCAGTAGCTCTGGAGGTTGAGCTCATATTGAGTGACCCAAAGCCCCCAGTGTAAGTCACATTGTTAACATAAACTGTCTGGTGTGGCTCAAGGCCCACAGGTAAACCTGAAGCACAGAGCTCACCTCCTAGAAGTTGAGGGCAAAGGCCAGAACTCTTTTTGGGTAAGATTAATCCCATACTGCAAAATGCTTTACCTGGGGCTTCTTCTGATGTGGTTTAATAATAGAACATATGAAAGTTATAAAAGTCTATTTAATAACTGATTGATTCATTCAACAAGTAACTATTGAATACTTACTATGTACCAAGTTATCTTCTGTGCCTTTCCTGATCTTCGGACTTCAGCTTACTTCATGTTTTTTTCTTGCCTGTTCTCTTGAGTTTGAAGTTTTCCATTGACTTAAGTGAGGATACTTCACTCATGATCCTAACAGAAGGAAGGCTATCCCAGCTGGCCTCCCTCATGGGATTTTGTTGGCAGTAATTTGCCTGGAAGATACCTGACACCTTATACCTAACTGCCTATGCGATCCCAGCCAATGCTCTCTCTCCCATTTCCTATCATTCTCCAACTCCTTCCTCTCCCACTCAATGTAGTTTCCACCACACTGGCTTCCCAACATTCTTCAGACACTTCCACATTAGGGATTCTGCACTAGCTATTCTTTCTTTTTGAAGTTTTACCCCACATATATCTGTTTGAATTTCTTTCTCAACTCCTTCCTACCTTTACCCAAGAGTCATCTTCTCTGGGAAGGCTTTCCTAATGCTTTATCTAAAATTGAAAGCCTCTTCCAAAACTTTCCGTACCCTTTCCCTGCTTCATTTTTTCTCCTTAACATATAATTCAACTCAACATATTTAATATTTTAGTAATTATAATGTTTGTTAATTATTATGTTATATGTTATAATGTTAACTGCCTCTTCCCTCTAGAAGCAGACATCAAATACCAGGAATTTTTGTCTATTTTGTTCACCATTTTATCCTGAATATGTAGAATAGAACTTGATGGATAATAAATGTTCAATAGGTATTTGTTTAACAGATGAATAAATGAATGAATCTCTATGCATTTTCACATAAAATGTACTGCTATTAAAAAATATCTATCATTTTATTCAGTTGGATGCTTTAGATGTGTTCTAAAGTGCATGCCTTTCTATTTAACCCCTTTAGCCTCATCTTTGAAAGTTTGTTGGGCTAGTTCAAGGTAGTCCAGGCTTTGAAGTCAGTAAGGTGTAGATTTGAGTCTCAGTTTTTCCATTACCAGCTTAATGACCCAGTACACTTTAATAATTCCTTCTGACACTCAATTTTTGCAACTTGGAATATAATATCTACGTCACAGAGTCATGAGAATTGTGTCACATGAGAGACTTTCTTAATAAATTTGTTCCTTTTTTTCCCTTTCCAGTGGCATATTTTTAGACATTGATTTCATCCTTTAATTACTTTCACAATACCTCAGCTACATATGCTCAAAAAACCTGAAATCTTGCTCTCAGTCTGTCTTTCCAAGATCATTGCTATAAAATCTTAACCTGACAAAGTGTAAAATACTCAATAGAACAGACTATGAATGTGTTCCTAATGAATCCATTTGGCTGCTAGTAGTCAACTGTTCTTTTTCAAAATATTAGTTAATCTTATATGTCCCATCAGGACTCTTTTTTTATTTCCTTTCAGAAAAAAAAATGTAAACAAAGTTGCCCATTCCCAGTGTTTTGGTATTTCCTCATGATTACTCAAATTTCTTGTGATGGTCAATCAATCCCATTTACAGTTACTTTTCATCTCCTTGGGATGACATTTTTCTGAAGCAGGAGACCTCATAGAGAGCAGTGAGATATACTCTGAGAACTACTTTTCATGTCTTAGTTTTCACTTTCTCCTTACAAATGTTTGTTGTATATGTTTCAGTTTGCAAATTCTCTTCCTTTATGGGGAACACAGAAACAATAAGGTGGCATCTGTTTTTGCAATGTTATTTATCAACGTTACACCATCAACTCCATGGAGAGAGCCTAGCCATTCATTGTTTACTTTGTTCTGTATGCATTTAACAAATGCAATCTTTGAGCTTTTAAAAATTATTTTAAGCCCTCAGCTGATACTATTCTTAAAATTCTGTAATAGTCTCTAATCTTCTTCATATTGGTTTTGGTTCTTATTTCCATCTTATTAAGTGTTTTTATTGCCATCTTAATATATTCTTCTAGCATTTAATTTCCACAAAGCTGAGGTACAAAAAAATAATTTTTAAGGTAGACCCAATATTTCTTCCTTGCATATAATTGTATAGCCAGAAATACTTTTTCTGAGAGCATTCCAGAATTGCTTGAGTCACTGTCTGCCTCTGAGACATGAATTAGTACCTTTCTTATACCTGTACTTTTAAGTCTGTCTTCCAAAAGTCTAGGATATATGACTCATTATGCTCAGTCTTCAATTTCAAGGCTATCAAAATTCTGTGATGACAAAATTGCTTTCTCCCTAGGTTGCCATCATTTCTTCCTCACCAACTAATTCTTTTTTTTTATTGGTATGAGTCATGAGAAATGAATCAGTGAATAATTCAGTAACTTCTTTTTCCCACAAAAAGTCCTTTTTCATTATTTCTCCATTGAAATGCATTGTTTTCAATACTTTATTTCCAGAGTAACATAATAGGCTATGTGTTTTTATTCTTAAATATTGAATTGCTTTTAAGAAGGTAAAAATACTAAAAGTAAGCCAAGGACCTCCATAACTAGTTTTAGGAGTCCCTGGTTATAATGTCTAGTTGGACATATTTCCAATGTTTGGGAAAATAAAACTTTCAACAAAATCAGAATTTTCAGTGGATGTCTAGAAAGGTGGAGTTTCATAATAACTATAATAGCTTGCCTCTGAGTCAGTTGTGTAATCTATGAGGAAGGTATTACTGGTACACTCTTGATAGCTGAATTTTTTAATGTATATTTCTGCAATAATATAACTTTTTTTCTCTCTTGAATCTTTCTTAAACATTGAATTAACTATGGTGAATAATGCGGTGACAGATGACATAATCAGATTGCCCTCGCTTAGAATAAAAATATTCTTCCTCAGATTTCACTGTTTCGAAGATTTTACTTCATCCGAATATATTCCTGATATATTTCATTCACCTGACTCTCTACTGGATCTATTTATTTCAAACAAATGGAAGTGTATTTTCATCAACTATTAGAGTCGTGATATTCATATTTATATTTGTAATATGTCCATAAAATAAACATGCTATGTTTAAATGAGAATCATATTCAGCTTTATTTTTACTGACACAGATTTGTGATCAAAATGTTTGGAGGCCACTGATTTAGCTATTGCTACGTTGATGCTATTCACAGGGAGTGTACAGGCAAAGAAAAGTATTCCTAGTCAAAATTAATCACTCAGTCCTCTATCTTCTCTCTGTTCTTTTTATCATAGTCATAATGGTTTTGCTGTCCTGTCTTATAAAGTTAATTGAGCACATGCCTGCCTTTGTACTTCATTGGGGTTTCAGCAAAATTGAACCAGTAGAATACTCCCTTGAAAATTTTTCTTCCCTTGGCTCTGGTATTATTACAGTCTCGCAATTTTTATTCTGCTTTCATTTTCTCTGTCTCTTCTTCTTACACATTCCCTATATGTTTTGTTTCCACCAGGATTTGCCTTTGGCCCACTGCTGTTCTCATTGTACTACTTTTTTCTTGGTATTGGGTTGGCCAAAAAGTTCATTCGGGATTTTCCGTAAGATGTTACAGAAAACCCAAAAGAACTTTTTGGCCAACCCAATAGTTTATCAAGCACCAGTGGGATTTCAAATACCATGTAACTGCTGTTGACCCTCAGATCATCTTTTTAAAAAAATTTTCTTTTCCTCCCTTTTCCCCCTGTCTCAGTGAATTAAACTACTACCGATTGTTCAAGCCTCACAACCCCTAACCTCCCTGCTCTCATTAAATTCTATGCTCAATTAGCCATAAATTATTATGAATTCCACATGCTTAATATCTCTTTCATTCACTTGCTTCTCTAATTTCCAACTGCCATTGCATTAATTCAAAATTCATCTGTTTTTACCTGGATCACTGGAATAATTTTAATGGATTTCATCCTCATTCTGTTATGTGGAGCAGATTTATGGTTTCCAGTTTCAACTAGGTTCTCAAAATTATTTGGCAATCCTTTGCCTTGTCACTCAAATGAATCTTGGTTTTATAGTCCTGACCTATGTACTAGCATGAGCACAGCTCTCTCCCCCACAATGTCTAGTAGGGATTTGGGGGTCTAACAATGATGCTTTACAAGTAACCGTATGGGAATTTGTCAGCTTCTGTCTTCATGCCAAATTTTCCCTGATTGTGCTGTTTGCTCACAGCTGCTTCTGTGCAGCTGCTTGTAAGAAGCCTCACTATTGTTCCATCCAAAATGCCAACATTCCTGCCAAGAAATTTATTTCTAGATATTCTGAGGATGTCTCATCTTTGGGATAATGGAATGACTCTGACTTTGTACTGAGGCAGGGAGAATGCTACACTTCATCACCTAAGCCCCAAAGCATAATAATTCAAATCTCTCTACTAGAATTTTGAAAGTTTTTGAGCCTCACTCCCTAATCATATGTGTGCTCATTCAATCATGCTGCCACAAGTGTAGGAGACGTCTATCAGCTTCCCTTGATTATGCTTTATTATTCTTTCCAATCTTTTCTTAGCCAAAATCTCATATGTAGTTAACAGATACAAAATGCAAGAAGATCATCATTTTAATGGAATCCAGTAGATACTGAGACATGTTGAGGGGGATGGAAAGAGAGAGCAGAGTTTTTACTCCAAAACAGAAGTAGGAGCAAAAATATTCTTTGTTACCATTATCTGAATTCACTTGCCTTGTGGACTTCCCTTGGCTTATATTCTGAATATGGAACATTCTATTCAAAACCTAGTTTCCTTCTTTGTTGTTCATTTATCCTTCTCCTTACTTTAAGTTGATTCTATTGCTTCCAACTTCACAAATAAAAAAACAGTTCCTTAAATCATTTATTTATTTCTTCAACAAGCGTTCACTGAGGGCCCAAAATATACCAGGAACTATACTAAATATTGTGGCTATAACTATAAAACATACCTTTTTCTCTAAGAAGCTTACAGTGCAATAGGGGAAACATTAGTAAAGAAATAAGTCAAATTAAGTGTTAACAGTGCTGTGGTAAAAATCCATGTAGAAATCAGGGGGCTCACAATGAAGGGATAGGAAAATTCTGTTGGGGATGGAAATCAAAGATTTCATAAAGGAAGTGAAGTTTCAGAAGTCTGCATTTGATTACATAAATACTGGGTATCTACCCCACAAATATCTTAAGACTGTTTTGAGCATTAAGGTTTATAAAATATATGGAGTCCATTTGTAATATTTAAAACCTTAAATGTATGGTTTTATAAGCATGTGTATGTGTGAATACGTTTGCATGAGTATATTTTTGTGACTGTTCGTGTGAATGTGTGAGGGGGAAAGGGGCAGAGGGACAGAAGGGGAGAGGGGATGAGGGAGAGGAGGAAATCATTCATGGCCACCTGTTAAAAATTGTTCTTGATTTCTGTTGTTATTCTAACCACACTGTGGATGGATTCTGTCAATTATATAAATATCATCTAATTTGACCTAAATTGTTCTAGTCTATCCATTAAAGAACTCTTTTGAGCTTTCTATGTTCTCACTTTCTTCATTTATTTATTAGTTAGTTATTTAAGCTTTCATAGAGTACATACTTATGGAGAAGTACTGCGATAAAACTATGAGAAAAATGAAGGTGATTATCTAAATGAACAAGTTTGTTCTTAGCGTTCAAAGCAGTTTACATAGAAGGGAATGGACAAAATCATAGCTGAGTGTGAAATAGAGCAGTCCAAGTTTTCTAAAATTTTAGCATTATTATTAAAAACCCTTTTTATATTCTCTCCTAATAGAGTAGTGAAAGAACATAGTAGTCCTCCTCTGCTTTGGGAGAATATTGCAGCTGAAGTATAAGGGAGAGACCCTACCATTAAGAGAGGTGTGCTCCTGGTAGAGCGTCTTGCTCAACTTTCTTTATTGACACTAGCATGTATGTGATTGACAGCAGCTTAGAGAAATACCACTTCATGCATTTATGAGCAATAGAATAGAAAGCCTTAATTTCAAAGGCTATCAGGGTCTCTTATGGAAGTCATTAGTCTCTAAAAGGAGGGAAATTTTTAAATTTTTGGCTGTTGCTTTTTGGTTATTGTTCCAGTCCTGCCTTGAAATAACACCACTGTAAGGGTCTAATATATAGAGTTGTGATTTTGTGATTTATAATAAGAACTATATATATTTGATCTTCCTCTAGCTTCGGGTACAGAGCTCCTAAAACCCTTGGAATGTCCTAAGTGATGAGAGCCAGAAAGTTGTCTTTTACATTAATGAAGTGGCTTCTGGACTCCACCTAAGGATGCAAACTGGTTGCCAGGAGAACCACCTATGTGATTAAAGAGTTGGAACTTTCAGTCCCTTTCCCCTGAACTTCTCCCTGGGGGGAAATGGGCTGGAGGCTGAGTCAGTTGCCAATGGTCAGTGATTTAATTAATCATGCCTATGTAGTGAAATTTCCGTAGAAACCCAAAAGGATGGGGTTTGGAGAGCTTCCTTGTTGGTGAGCACATGGAGATTTGGGAGGAATTGTACACTCTAAGAGAGCATAGAAGATCCACTCCCTTTTCCCATACCTTACCCTATGTACCTCTTCCATATGTCTGTCCCTGAGTTAAATCCTTTTATAATAAACTGGTGATCTAGTAAGTAAAATGTTTCTCTGAGTTCTGTAAGCCACTCTAACAAATTAATTGAAGCCCAGGAGGGGATCTTGGGAACCTCTGATTTATAGCCAGTGAGTCAGAAGCACAGGTAACAACCTGGGCTTTCGACTGTCTTCTGAAGTTGGAGAGGGTGGGCAGTCTTATAGGACTGAGCCCTTAACCTGTGGAATCTAATACTATCTCTGGGTAGAGAGTGTCAGAATTGAGTTGAATTCTCAAACACCTTGCTGGTGCCAGAGAATTGCTTGGTGGTGGTTGGAGAAGTCTCCCGCACCCCCCATGTTGGAATTGGATCCAGGAACCCAAAAAGAAGTGTATATTATATTTTTGAGTAAAGGTGTATTACTCTGATTTTGGTTAGGAAACCAGAACTTCTTTAAGGACTAGGGGAGTAAAGTGATTCAAAATAGAATCTGGGGCTTCTGTGAACGTGGAAAGAGGGGGTGAGGTGGGGAGTTAGTGGCTAGAGGGGTGGTGATGAAGGTCAGGAATGTCAAAAAAACAGCCACTGATGACAGTAGCCTGAAGCACTGAATAAGAGGACTCCAGAGTTGGTAGGGAAACTGCTACCAATTCTGGAAAAATATCTTATAAACTTTATCAGTCTTTAACAGAGAAGCAGGCAATTAGGGAGAAGTCTGAGAAGCCCCAGTGAGTGATCATCATGACCTCCTGAGAGAATCACAACTGCTTCCAAACCTGTTGGAGTTCGTTCCCCTTTTGTTACTCTCTAACCCGGAGACAGACGTGAAATGTTATTCTGGGAAATGTAGTTCCTGGCTTCTCTGCAACGTAGAGGAGTCCTTAGCAGTGGGTGCTAGTAGTGCAAAATGTATAGCTTAATGATCCAATGAGTGTGAATCATGTAAGCAGGCCTTGATGTTTGCTATTCAATGATAAAAACATTGAAATTTATTTTATAGTAAGAAAGTGAAATTTTTGACTATACTTAAATTTTGCATAGTTTCTCACCATATTCTGAATATTTTGAAATTGAATGGCTCATAAAGAATATTAAGTTTTCTTCAGCCTGTAAAAAATCACAAGCCTAGATCACTGAATAGCATTATACTGAAAAATATTACTTATCTAACAAAAGTTTTTTTTTTTAAATTATCTTGACATTTAAATTTGGTTAAGTTGATGACATGATAAAATTATACTATTTCTGCTTATCACTAAATACATCATGGCAAGAATGTATATGTGTATTTGTTCACCTGTAAAATCCAACTAAAATGCCATTTCTATTTCTAAACATGTTTTCCTGAGCAATATGTGTCTGTATATATGTGTATGTGCATGTGTGTCCCTCTATATACACATATATGTATGTAGATGTGTGTGCAGGTGTGTATATATATATTCTTATATATCAAGCTGATATTTTTTCCACTTTGCTAGCTAATCATAGTAATGGCATTTTTTATTTATAGCAGTCCAATTTCTTTAATAAACACTGTTATTATCTGTACTCCTGAGCCAAATCCAATACCCTACACTCGTCATAATGCATTATTTTTAATACTCAGTATTCCCGGTGGTAGAACAGTGATTCTTTTCTTATAAAAATTCTGCCTTTTGGGCATCAACATTTTTCAGCTTTAAATAAGACAAAATTGATTTTGTTGTGGCAGCCTAGGTTTTTGTGTAGACCTATGTTAAGATACTTTTTGAAATTAAATGTCAAATCCAGCTTGGCACTGGAACCATAGTGCATGCTTGACGTTTGAGGAAAAGCTGTCAGCGTGTCGCTCCTTGTCAACTTGCAAGCTGCGCCGTTGTGATTAGTTTAGGCTGAGGGATCACTGTTGGGCAGGACTTCATATCACAAGTGGCTCAGTAATGTGTGACTTGGGGGGGAAATTGGAGACAACATATTTGTCTTTGGGAGATGGAGTTTTATACTTTTAATTATTTAAGGGTTTTTTTTAGGTACTTTTCTCCCAGATGAACTAATACATCAGAAATCCTATTCAGAGTTAGGCATGAAAAGGAAAGCTGAAGTCTTTCTAAGTAGTAATTCCCATGAATCTTAGTGTCTGGTACTATAGTTGAAATGGAAGATTTTTATTCTATTTGCCAGGGTGATATGTTATATTAGTACTTTTTACATTTGGAAAATTTCAAGCCAGAATGTAATTGGTAGTTAACTACAAAGACTTGGAGAACTGAACGTCTCAGTTCTTTACAATAACTCATTCCCTGTGGTGATAGTTTTCTGTGAGATTTTGTGGTCCTCTAATAAATTAGAACTCAGAAATAACTATCCAAATAATTAAAGCTTTCCATTTCCCCCAGAATACACAAACCAAAAGAAAAAGAGAGGAGACATTACCTACTCTTTCCCCACTCAGGAATCCAAAAGAGGATAGACACTGCTTTAACTATTAGGACAGCAAGCAGAAAAGCAGAATTTGAAACTAAAATGAGTGACATAAAGGTGAAAGGGGGCAGGGGGGATTCATTCCCTGAGGCGGTACCCAGCAGCAGCATTGAAGGCATCTTGTGGTAGCAGCTGCAGTATCCATGGGTAGTACTGGGGTCCTACTTTGTCTTAAAATCTATTTTTTTTCTATTAGTATAACAGCACCAGTTTTGTTTGGTCTGAATGTGCTTAGTTTATCTTTTTCTACCATTGTGCTTTCAGTCTTTCTGTATCCTTTTGCATCTCTTCTAAAGAGTGTGAAATTGGATTTTAAAAAATTCAGTCAGATAATATTTGATTTTTACTGGAGCATTTGGTCCATTTACAAGCAGTATAATTACTAACAGGTTTGCTTTTTTTATTTATCATCTAATTTTGAGTTTTGTATTCATTTTAGTTGCCCCATTCTCCCTCCTTTCCCTCTCCCCTAATATCTTTGCCTTTTTTTGGGATTGAGTGTTTTTACTATTTCCATTACTTTCCCTTCTACTTTGGAGTGTATATATCTGCTTTAGATGACTCTAAAATTATAGTACAAATATTAAACTTATCAAACTCTAAAGTAAATGAATGACTTTTTCTACCTCCCAGAAAATACAAAGATTCAGATCCGCTCATCACTCTATGCAAGTATTTAATTATATTTTTTACCCTGCAATATACTATTTTTATTATTTTATAAAGTCAGTATTTATTTACATTTACTCATACTTTTATCCCTTTTTGTGCTTTTTATTTCTGCCTAACAGATTTTGATCTGAAACTACCTTGTTTCTGAGTCAAGTATAACCTTATAGCAAGCATCTGCAGGTGGTAAACTGTCAGTTTTCATTTGTCTGAAAAAGGTCTTCCTGCAGGCTGCCCATAATATTTATCTAAAAGGTCTTTGTTTACCCAACTCATAACATTTATGGGGATCATAGCAAGAGATGAAATGGAAGGCTCTGGACTGTAACATACCCCGTATTCTCTTCCCATCCCCAGCTTTGTCCTTCACTGTGAGGACAAAGCCTTCACCTTGGGGGCTTTGGGCAAGGCTCCCGATTGCCCCAGTCTAAGGGTAGGAGTATTTATTTTGTGGTCATTCATTCCTAAAAAAATATTTTCTCTTTATAAAATTATAGTTTAATAAGTCCTTTTGTTTCTCAGTCATCAGAATTCTATCATTTGCTGTCCAGAGTCAGCTCTCAGCCTAAAGTCACTCATTTGAAAGTGATCTGATCTTCTTGTCTGACAATTTTTAATATTTTCTATTTGTCTTTGGCTTTCTGAAGTTTCACTATGATGTGTTTAGCATGGATTTCCTTTTATTGATTCTGTTTGGGGTTTACTGGACTTGTTGAATTTGAGGGTTTGTGACATTAATTAGTTCTGCAATATTCTCAACAATTATTTCCATAAATGTTGCCTCTAACATTTAATCATTTCATTCATTCAATCATTATGTGTTTATCGTTTACCATCCATATGACAAGCGCTCCTCTTGGCACTGGGAAATACAGGTCTGACCAAAATAGCCCTGCTCTAGTGTCACTTGCATTCTACAGAGGACAGACAAACAATGAACATACAAAAAAGCAAAATCCATAGCACTTAAAATGATGAATTAAGAAGAAAAATACAGCAGGAAAGAAGGTAGAGTGTCAGAGGCAGAGATGAAATTTAAAGTGTGTTCAGAGAAGGCCTCAGTGAGAGAAGGTGATTTGAGTAAATATATGGAAGAGGGAAGGAGGTGAGATTTTCATATATCTGCAAAGAGAGAATCTCAGGAAGAGGAATTTACAAGTGTAAGAGTCTTGATCATGTTCACAGATCTGTAAGGAAACTGACCAAGCTTATGCAGGGTAGTATTTTCATTTCTTCAATCCTTTCAAGAACAGCCAGTTAAGGTTCTCATACATAGAAGAAAACAATAGAATTGTTAATTTTCAATGAAGAGGCACATTAAACACAATATTCCTAGAGTAATAAGTGCTGCAAATGCTGATACATATACTACACACACACATATGACTATATCCTTTTTTTGGTTTATCGAATGAAACTTAGTTTCTTCATAATAGCTAGTGGTCTATTTTAACACAGAGCAAGATGTTTTGTTTTTCAATGATTATTTTTATATTATTTGATCTAATCTTAAAATAGTGGAGATTTCATCCCGTCATGTGAAAGTTCTCATATGTAAAAAAAAAAAAGTTACTTTTAACATTCAATTAACACAATTAAAAAACTCTTTTGGAGATAAATTTGGGGAATGATTTTTCTCCTTTGGCTAGAAATGAATATTCCTTTTGAAATTCAGTTTCTACTTTTTGATCAAATTTAACCAAATTTAAGGTAACTTAGAATCTCTACAGAAAGTGCATGAAGATTTTGCAGGGCTGTGCATAAGTTTTTGTCCTATTGGCTTCATCATCTTTGATGGAGTTGGTACTAATTAAAATGCTTTTAAATACTTTAAAAGAACTGCACTTGGGGAAAAGGTTTTATCACCTTAAAATATTAGCTACAATTAATTTGCTTTAGCTCTTTTGTGCAAATGATTTCTAGAATCTTCAGAGAAATGAGATGAAAGGTGTTCTTTCAGGTCAAGACTGCTTAACCAAATGAATGTCTCCTTTTCTTATCTGGGAATACTCATTCCTAGAATCATAAGCAAAAGAGGATCCATGTATAGAACTTACTTTGCTTCTTGCTTTACTTAAGCCTTTATTTTGGCAAGGATACCATCCTCCATCCCTGGCATCTACTGTGGTTCTTTGGGCTTCTAACATTTTTCCTGTACATATCATTAAAGGTTTCATATCACATATTAACTTTAATTAACATCTTTATGATGACGATTCTAAGATATCTATCTCCATTCAAGATTTCTCTCCTGTTCTAGGGACGTATATATGCAACTGCTTATTGGTTACCTCTGTTTTGATGCCTCAAGATTGTTTTAGATTTACCCTATCCAATTTATTTTATTCCAAAAATCCCTTTCCTCCTCCCGTATGCTTTATTTCAGTGAATGACATTACTAGCTACTATGAAACTCGAGTGTAATTTATCTTTGACCCTGTTTAATTTCCCTATCCATATTAAGAAGCACCTGACCTTTCCAGAGAATAACTTTTATTCTTAAAAGCTTTACTGAGATATAATTCACATACCATATAATTCACCCACTTAGAACCTACAATTCAGTGGCTTTTAGCATAGTCGCAGAGCTGTATACCCATCACCAAAATCAACTTAGAAATTTTTATTACCCCATAGAGAAACTCCATGCCACTGTGCTATGTCACCCATTAATCTTCTCATTTGTCACAGCCCTAGACAACCACTAATCTACTTTTCTTCTCTATAGATTTATCTATTCTGAATTTTCATGTAAATAGAATCACTTTGCATAATGTTTATCCGTGTTATAGCATGTATCAGTATTTCAATCCTTTTTATGGTAGAATAATTTATCAGTATAAATATACTACACTTCATTCATTCCTTTATTATCAACATTTTGGTCATATCCTTTTTTTTTGCAATTGTAAATAACACTATAATAATCATTCATGAACAAGTTTTTGGTGGACATATGTTTTCATGTATCTTGGGCATATACCTAGGAGTGGCTGGTGGAATCATATGGTAGCTCCGTGTCTAACCATTGGAAGAACCAGCAGATGGTTTTCCAAAACAGTTGCAGCATTTTGCATTCCCACCAGCAATGAATGAGTGTTCCAAGCATTTTTATTATTTGTCTTTTAGGTTATAGTCATCCTCACGTGTGTGAGGCAGTATGTTATTTTGGTTTTGAGTTGCATTAACATGAAAGCTGATGATTCTGAGAATATTTTTCATGTGCTTATTTGCCATTTATATATTTTCTTTGGGAAAATTCTATTCAGATCCTCTGCCCATTTTTAAACTGATTTGTCTTTTATTTTTGAGTTCTGATAGTTCTTTATATATTCCAGATGCAAGTACCAGTTATGTATATCAACCAAAGATGGTCTCTGTGTATTTGCCCCTACAGTGTTCATTTCTTCACTGCAGGTTAAGACTTGTTAGCTCAAAAGCCCACTGTGGTAACTCCAGTTTTTACACATCAATCCAAACAGCCAATTTTTAGCCATATAGAGACTGCTTGCTTAGCACACCCACAAGACCTCACCCCACATCTGCTAGCAATAGATGACATAAGCCCAGAACTATAAATATACCAAGCAACACCCAAACTTTAGCCAGCATAGCCCAATAAAGTTTGTATATGCTGCTGCCACCTCATGGTCTTATCTTTTATCTTGATCAGTCCCCAAAACACTTGAAGCCCTTATAGTACTTTATCAGATATATGATTTACAAAAGTTTTCTCCCATTCTGAGGGATGTCTTTTTTCTTTCTTGATGGTGTCCTTTGAAACACAAAGTTTTCAGTTTTGATGATGTCTAGTTTCTTTTTTTTCTTTTGTTTTTGGTGTAATATCTAAGAAACCACTGCCTAATCTAAGGTCACTAATGTTTATACCTACTTTTTTTTCTAAGAATTTTATAGTTTTAGCTCTTATATTTCAGCCTTTGATCCATTGTGAGTTAAATTTTGTACACAGTGTGAGGTGGGTGCAACGTCATTCTTTGTATGTGGGTATCCAGTTGTCCCAGCACCATTTGTTAAAAAGATGATCTTTTTAATACCACTGGTATTGATCTTTTTTCCCCAGTCTTACTGTTGTTGCTTTAGTCCATACCACCATTTTTTTCTGCGTTTATATGAAACAATCCCCTAACTGACTTACATTTGTTTCATCTTGCAAATTTATTTTCTGTACTACAGCCAATGATCTTTCTCAAATAAAAATTCGACTGTGTCCCTCTCTTGCTTAAAACTTAGTAAACTTCACTGATTGCAGGTACAAAGCAAATGTCTTAGTATGACGCAGAAGTTTTGTCTTGTCTCCCACACTTGTCCTCTATGCTTCAGCTGTATTTTGTGTACGTCAAGTGCAACCTCTTCCAATTTTGTGCCTTTCATATGCTGTTTCCTCTTCTGGGAAAATCTCAGTCAGTATCCTTTAGTTCTAACGTAGACATCAATTAATTGAGAACAGTTTCCTTAAAAAACATAAGTCAGTTTCTCCCTAGAATTTGGACTCGTCCTTATCATGGTGTTTATCACAAAGTACTATAGTTGCCTGATGATTGTCTTTCCTCCTCAAGTTTGTAAATCCAGTGAATTGAAGGACTGCCTTTTTCACTCTGGTATTTTCAGGACTGAGCATAATATTGGGAACAAAGTAGATATTAAATTAACATTTACTGCATTGAGTTATTTTCTTGTACGTGAAACAAAGTCTGTAAGAAAATGTAATATGAGGCCAATTTCGAAAGGCATAACACTGAGTACTAAAGAAGTAAAAGTATTGATTACATAATGAAGAATAATATTGCTATTCTCAAACAGTTTATTGTGCAATTTGCCATGTTAGGTGTAAACCCATGGAGTATAATGAGCAATAAGTCATCTATACATTTCCAGAAAAAGGGTTGGAGAGGTGTAGCCCTCGATATTGAATACCTTTAGAGCAATTTTATATTAGGTAGTTATACTTATTGGGAGGCAGAAAGACACTTAGATAATTACAATACGTTATGGTAATTGGAATGATCACATTTGGTATCATAATAGGAGGGCCTGGTCTAGCTTAAATATTTATGAATCTAGGATATATTTGGGAAAATGAATGGCAAAAATAATTATTTTTAGCAACTGGTTAGTAATAAATGAAGAAAATACAGCATTAATGTAATTATTATGAGTATTTCATCTACATTTTTTTTCTGATATTTAGAAGCAGACAAACTGGTAACATTCTAAAATATCTCCCTTAGTTGGTAAAATATAGATACTTCAAAAGTTGTAGAGGTAATGGCGGTTGGGTTAAATCTCAATTGCTCTCTTATATAATTAGATCTCATGAATCTTTACTGTGTGGATTAACATTGAGCAAAGCCTTATATTACAGGCTGGCTGTTTTACTTTAATCATTTTATGCCATAGGGTAGAAATTAACCAGAAATTGAATGATGGTGAAACCTTAATAGCTTCAGTAGTTTAAGGCAATTCAAATAATTATACAAATGAGGTTCTCAGAAAAAAAAATCCATAATTTACAAAACTGAAATTTTTGCAAGATATTTTTCTTGTGAGTTATCCAATATTGTAAAGGCAGTTTTACAAGAATATATATACGTAGGAACTCCTGACCCAGCGAGGGTATTTTCCTTCTTTTTTAGTATTTCTGACCTTAGAATAATTAGTTTGTTGGTTTTGAATCAATATTCAAGCTCTTATTATATGTGGAACAGTTCCCAGCTCTTTGCCAACTATCTTCCTTGAGAGGAATAATTAGAAAATAGCGTGACCTTGGAGAGGCAGTAATGTCATATTTAGGAAACTAGGCATGAGTGATGTCATTCTCTGTGCCCACATAGGCTTTGGGAAAGCAAGTGTTTTTCTTCTTAACTACCTCAAGAACAGATGTGAATAAATAGTGTTTCACCAGAAGTAAAAGTAATCCATGGGAACCTTACAACGTTGCTGGCCATCAGCATTGCACATATAAATGATGCTGGATGAATTGGAGGTCACCTCAATACCAGTGCCCCAGGGGAGAGGTCATTGGCACAGTGATATAGATTTTCCTGCCACAACATATTTCTATCTTATACTTGATCCAGTCACTGTTTCATTATCCAAAGACTACAACGAGGGATCAGCTGTAACTGTTTAACAATGTCATGTTCTAGAGAATGACTCAGACAAGGAGACTCTTTTTTTTTTTTTTTTTTTGCGGTACGCGGGCCTCTCACTGTTGTGGCCTCTTGCGTTGCGGAGCGCAGGCTCCATGGCTCACGGGCCCAGCCGCTCCGCGGCATGTGGGATCCTCCTGGACCGGGGTACGAGCCCGTGTCCTCTGCATCGTCAGGCGGACTCTCAACCACTGCGCCACCAGGGAAGCCCGACAAGGAGACTCTTAAAGAGCTCAGGTGTTCACACAAAAATACTACTGTAGGAAGATAATAATTAATATCATAAAGTCATAGCCCTATCAAGGGATCTCATAATTAATTCCAGCATATTATAGGATATTTCAGACATAGAATGGATGGATGGGTGGATAGACATCTAGAACCATTACAATTCCAATTTTCAAATGAAACTTTGCTGCTGATGAAGATAGTGACCATTGAAGAAAGACATACAATTTGAAATTAGAGAAAAATATGCTCAGAGCTAATCAAATAGAAGGCAAATAATCAAATTATAATTAACTGGATAGAGACCAATAATTAGACTGCATATTTTTCCCATTCAGTTTAAAAAGTGATTATCAAATCATGGGGCTAGACATTTAAGTATAAGCATAATATGCCTATAATTTCTGAAACCCATATTTATTTATAATCAGCTTAACATTTGTTACTTTTTCTGGAGTTTGATTGTTAGACTCAAGCGGTTTTTATGACAATAGTTTTAATGGGTTTCAATGAAAATAACTATGTAAACAAAATGGAATATAATTATGCAAAGCTGATATTGCCACATATGACTGCTGTAGATATGTGTGTATATATATTATATATTAATACCCATATCTGTATGTATCAATAGCCATGTTCACTTTAGTGTACTAATATGAATATAGGGTGTCACTCCTACTGTATTTTGAAATGAGAAAAATTACGTTCAAAACATTTTTGAGCTATCCACCCACAATAAACTTTAGAAAATCAGACTCTGAAATACAGTGCAATTAGAGTTTTAAAATAGTGCTATCAAATTTCACAACTCATTTGGAAGTTTTAGTGTCATCACATACTGTGCACATGGATGCCTTGAACAGGTTTTTGACTTCTTAATGTAGATTTTAAACAAAGCCTCTTTCAAAATCACAAGTTGTGTTTGTGTCAGCAGTGGTGATACATAGAGTAGACATGTAAAACCTTGTCTTTAAACTGAGATCTAAAAGTATCTGAGAATCTAACAAACAACTGGACCCTTTGCACTCCATTAAATAATCAGACTTTGTCGAAAGTAGGAAAAGAGTGAAGGTGTTAAGTTAGGTCAAAAGGCACAATAAAATAACAAAAGATAACTTTGTATTATAGCTAGTGGTCTGAGAATTATTTTCAGTTTTTTCAAATATCTGATGTAGATGTGACTATAGGTAGCGTTCACTGAAACTCAGCATCCTGGCATTCTCCAAGATGTGTCTGTGTGATTTTTCTTTAGAAGATGTTGTAGTTATTCCTAGGTTTTGGCACCATGAAGTCTAAGTATAAGGTAACTGTTAGAAAATCCCCCCCTCCCCTTTTTGGTGATTTTATAGACAAGAGGAGCTGAACAGAAATTAATGTGTCTTGTTGATGTACTTCTTATATTATAATAAAGATTTTAGCTTTGTTTTATGAAGGGATATATAATTGAAGGGATTAAATTACACACAGATAGATATGATGAGCTTCTCAATTTGGGATATGCTGACAGTATAAACAGCTCCAAAACTCTGGGTTTTATGCTTTCATTTCCTTGAAGTTAAGCTACTTTCTCCTGAGCCTTAAAAGGAATCCAGCAATTTATCTTTACATTAACTTTTAATAAATATCCTAGCTACACAAATAACCAGGTGATTTTGGATAAACCTATAGAGTCAAACTTTAATCTTTCTAACAAATAAAACACATATATTTACAATATTCATAGTTATTATTGTGCTATAGTATCAGTAAGATTTTTAAGGCAAATACCTACCATCTAAAATACTTTTATGGGAAGAGTTGAGCACTGGGGAGACTCAGGAGTAGTTATGTTTTTTATTTAAATAGATTACATAAACTTTTGCAAACATTTTTCCTTCTCCTTTCATGGTGACTTGCAGCATGGACACATCCTCAGCTGGAGTTGACAAGTGCTCACAGACTGATTAGGAGACACATGTTCCTGGTTTCTACAGAGGAATATGCATTTCCAGTTGATATGTTCACTGAAGTAGGAAGCCAGCTAGAAGTGCTAAGTTCTATGATATGTTCTTCCACTTTGAGAAATGGATGGTAAGAAAAAATAATTTGCTTAGATTAAATTGAAGCAACACATCTAGTAGTAATGGCCGAGAGGTTACTAATGCCACACTTTTAGTTTCTAATTTATTTGTTCTGCTGGGTTTTTTAACAGTGATTGTGATAAATTTAATACAACATACTAGACATGCAGCAAAATACAAAAATACAAGGATATATAGCTATTAAAATTTATACTACTCAAACTTATCAGCTCTTGTCTGAAAAATTATATCCTCAAGGCTTGTTCCAGAAAATGTAAAACTGCTTTTCAAAAATCAGAAACCAGGGCTTCCCTGGTGGCGCAGTGGTTGGGAGTCCGCCTGACGATGCAGGGGACACAGGTTCGTGCCCCGGTCCGGGAAGATCCCACATGCCGCAGAGTGGCTGAGCCGGTGAGCCATGGCCGCTGGGTCTGTGCGTCTGGAGCCTGTGCTCTGCAATGGGAGAGGTCACGACAGTGAGAGGCCCACATACCGCAAAAAAAAAAAAAAAAATCAGAAACCAGTGTCGTGCCTTAACTGTTCCCCTGGATTCTACCAATCTGGCCTCACTCCTGAAATTGTCTTCTCTCTCCACGTTGTCATCACCGTTTTTATTATTTTCTGAGACTTAACCTCATGATACAATTATGCTGTAATATCGTCCATTTTAAGAATCAGCAAACAAGGCACTCCTCTCTTGATGTCATTTTCCTCTTTGTTGCTTAATGCAGTGATTTTCTCTTTCCTGTTTCTTTACTCCGTATGGTAGCAACTTTTCTTAAAGGTGCCTCCCATTCCTTGCCTCCCATTCTCCTCTAATTAATTCCAATTGGAAGTGGTCGGCCCCACAGCTCTGCTAAAACTGATCTTGCCAATATCGTCAGTTACCCATGTTGAAAGATCTGGTGTCACTTGGTTTTTCTCATCTTACTTGAACTCTCAATACTGTTGGATAATGTTGATACACTGTTCTTCGTCCTCTTGATGCATTTTTTTTCCTGGTTGCTGTAATACCTTGAATGCTTTATTTTCCTCCTTCATCACCCGCCATCAGTCAATTTTCTTTGTCAGTTCTTACTATTAGGCTTGATGTCCAAATTTGGGATGCCCCTTGGCTCGGCTTTAAGTAAGTCTGTTCCTCTTTTCTGTTTATACGCTCTTCATAGATTATCTCCTCCAGTGCTTTTGTTTAAATATAGCCTTTATGCTGATGGCTACCAAATTAATACCCTAGATCTACCATTCCTCTGAAATGCCAACTACCTACTAGGATGCTTAAGAGACATGTCAGAGTTAACTGACCAACACACAATCTTGATGTTCATTCTGACCCACAAATACATTTCTCCTCCAGTGTTTCCTTTCTTAGTACATATTTTCATTATCCTTGCTATTTGAAGTTATTTAAGTATAATCCATGATCTTGTCTCATCTTTATGACATCAATAACCTAATTTATCTCTCTGCTTCCATCTATATGCATTGTTAAAAAATCAAATCTGGACTTAGGTAAGGAGAGACTTTATTCAAAAGGATTATTGCAAGAAGAGGGAAAGGGCAATAGGGAGATGAAAACTCTTAGAAACAGGGAATGCTTTCCTATCATGAGCTCTGCAAGCACCTGAGCAATTGGGCTAAAGAAGATTTTCTCCTGTGGGGAGGAATAAACAAGGCTAGGAAAATGGAATGTGAGGAAGGGGGATGAGAGGGTAGCTTGAAAGGATAGGAAATCAGAGAATATTTTATCATGAAGCCAGCCTGTTTTCAGGAGACGGTGTATGCTGGCTCAGCTTGAAGGTGCGTCCAAGTTCAGGAGTCTGGAGGAAGGAGAAAAAACTGACCATGTTTCATTAATGAGCATTTTATTCTGATTGATCAGTGGGACAAGCAGTTCAGCCAATCATTTGTAAGATTTAGAGGGTCTGTGTCTGGCCTTGTGAGAGGTAAATATGTTGTGGGGTATCTGTGAGTCTTACTAAGTCTTCTGGGGAAGGATGTTTCTTTGCAGTAAGCCATTTCCAAGAACACAAAAAGGGGGATTTCTTAACTGTCACTGTTTTCCAGGAGCACAGGGCTTAGGTAAAATTCAATGTTGACAAAAGTGTCCTATCATCTATTCTTCATTGATTGGAGAGAATTATCTTTCACAGAGTATTTGTTCCATAATTAAAGCTTTTCATCTGTTTTTTTTTTTCATTTACAATGAAATCTAAACTTCTCATTATCTTCAAAGCCCTATCTGATTAGGAACCTGTTTCTCTGAATTCATTGTGGGATTCATTCCCTCTTTTCCAGTATGCTGAGAGCCCCTGGCCTTCTCAGTATTCTTCAAACAAACCAGGTTCTTTTTCAGACCTAGAATGTAAGCTCTGAAATCAGGGACTTCTGTGCCTGGTCTCTGGCAAGCTCTATTCTCAGAGACAGAATTTCCCTGATACATAATAGCCAGATATTAAAACAATATTTTGATGAATAAACACCTTAGGTGTTAACATATTTTCATGAATGGTTCTCAATTTGTATTTCACTTGATGATATATTTTGACAGAAATTCAGCTTTGACTCAGATTTACTCACTAATTATTGAAGTACAGTAGAGTCATAAAAATTTTTTTTGTGGGAAGCATGTGACTCCTATACCCTAGATTCATTACTTCCTATGGATATTTTAAATTTTTTCTTACTTTAAAGAGAAGAAATAAAGTATTATTTCCTGCATGATCATGGTAATGCCCCCAATTTTTATGTTGTACCAGTTGAGAATATTTCAACTGTTACTCTATAGACCTAAAATGTATATTTGCACTGCCCTTAGCCTGTGTTCTCTCCTTCCCATTTTATAATGGTCAGAATACAACAGTTTTCTGTTCACAAATAATTTCTCCTCCTCTTCACTCCTGGGATCAAAGTAAAAAATCTAAGTCACTTCTAGCCTATAGCATTTTGACTGAACTCTATTAACCAGGAAATAAGAATGACATTTTCATTCTTTTCTCAGATATTTGGCAATTCTCTATAGTCAGAATCAGTTTTGTCATTAAGAGTTTAGTGACTTTTGAATGAACCTGTAATATGGAGACAGTAATTAATGTTTGAAGAATTCTATTAATTTTTCTTGTACAAAAATCCTTTAATGGCACAGTTCAAAATGCCTCATCACTAAAGAATTCTGGATTATTGGTGATATATAAATGTTGAATAAAGGGAGGAAGCCAAATTGGAAGCCAAAATTATCTGGGACTATGAAGGACTACTCATCTAAGAGTAAAATATTTAGTGTTCTGATAGGTTTGACACATTCAGATTTGATTTGAACCACTGTTGATGAAACGGATCCAACACATTGGATGGAATTCAGCTGCACAAGAACATAAAGTGGGCAGTGTTAAAATCAGTCAAGGCAAGCACATCATGATTTCAGGTGGTTAGGACTCTAGGAGCAGAACAGCAGATAGCACTTAGATGTATGGAGAAGACGCTCCAAAGTCAAGTCTGGGAAGGACTGAGTTGGACGCCAGGTAAACAGCCAAGAGGTCCAGCATTCTACTCTCCAGACTCAGTGTATAATTGTGGTTCTAAATAGGAAATTGGATCAAGCTGACAGAGATTGAGGGAAGAATGCCTGAAAGTCAAAAAAACAACCCTAGAAATATATAGATAGCAACCTCTGGATAGTTTTCTTATCCTGGTCAGTGTTGTTTGCAGAAACCAGGTGAGGCCAGCAACTTATTGAAGGGACTCAATGCCAACAGTCAAGTAGGCCTAAAAAAATTGAGTCGGTTCAATGTTTACATAATTCTGGAAAGCATCTTTATCAAGCTTCAGCAAATTATCACTTCACTTAATATTCTCAACTCACACTTGTACAACTAAGATTTATACAGATAGTGTCTATATTTGCCATGAATACATGCATATGTGGCATCCCTGCTTTTGACACTTAGTACATTTGTTTATGTTCTGCCATTTACTTTCCTCCATTTTGCCTAATTTTGCAATATGATAATGGGAAAATATATCTAAAGTTTGCATTTTATTTTCATTACCTCTTGTCAAGAAAAAAAAAGTTTAGTTTATAATCACTTATTACAATGTTATCCTATTCTGAATTCTGCACATGGACATGTTTCCTTCAATTAGCAGAGTATTGACAGTTTGAAAAAATGTATTTAGGCAGATCATGTATTCTCCAGTTTTCTATAGTCCTGACAACTCCCTTTTGTGTTAACCCAGCTGCTGCCTAACTTTACAAAGCTTGCCTGGCCACAGAGCCATTTAAAATTTAAACCTTTGCTTTATATGCATGGAATGGTATGAGGAGGAAGGTAAGCACTGGAAAGAAAAATGATTTCTCACGTATTTGAACCTGAAAACCTATTTTATGCAGCACCAAACTAAGCATCTGATACACTGCATCCTTACAAATAGAGTTATAATCACTTTGGAATTAAGTAGGAAGAGGTCCTATACTTAAATAAAGTTTTCTTTATTATCTTTTTTTCTATACTATATAGCCATATTAATTTATTTTCCCTCTTTGCTTTCATGATATCAAAGCAAAGCATACTCATTTTGTGAGTTTTCAAAGTGCAGAAAAGAGTGGAGATATAGGAAAATTGACTCTTAAATACATCATACAGATGTAACCAATGTTGAAATTATGGTATATTTCTTTCATATTTTTTATACATCTTTATGTATCTATGTATACATCTTATATATCATACCTATATATGAATATAAATATGCAGATATCTAATCTCTTTTTTAATTGAAAATGGATCAAAACAAAAGGGACAAAATGTCTTAGTACTATTTTATTTTATTTTTGTTATTTTCATTCATTTGATTTAATGTTTAGATTCTCCATATAAGTGTAACAAATTATTTGTCTTTTTGCGTCTGACTTATTTCACTTAGCATAATACCCTCTAAAACCCTCCATGTTGTTGCAAATGGCAAACTTTCATTCTTTTTTTTAGAATTTTAAAATTTAATTCTATTTACTTTTTTATACAGCAGGTTCTTATTAGTTATCAATTTTATACACATCAGTGTATACATGTCAATCCCAATCTCCCAATTCATCACACCACCATCCCCACACCCCCGTGGCTTTCCCCCCTTAGTGTCCATGCATTTGTTCTCTACATCTGTGTCTCAACTTCTGCTCTGCAAACCGGTTCATCATTTCTAGGTTCCACGTACATGCATTAATATACAATATTTGTTTATCTCTTTCTGACTTACTTCACTCTGTATGATAGTCTCTAGATCCATCCACGTCTCAACAAATGACACAATTTCGTTCCTTTTTATGGCTGAGTAGTATTCCTTTGTATACATACACCACATCTTCTTTATCCATTCATCTATTGATGGACACTTAGGCTGCTTCCAATCTTGGCAACTGTAAATAATGCTGCCATGAACATGGAGGTACATGTATCTTTTCAATTAATGTTTTTGTTTTCTTTGGATATATACCCAGCTGTGGAGTTGCTGGATCATTTGGTAGCTCTAATTTTAGTTTTTTTGAGGAACCTCCATACCATTTTCCATGGAGGTTGCACCAATTTACATTCCCACCAACAGTGAACAAGTATTACCTTTTTTCCCTCATCCTCACCAACATTTGTCATTTGTGTTATTTTTGATGATAGCCATTTTGACAGGTGTGAGGTAATGTCTCACTGTGATTTTGATTTGCATTTATCTGATAATTAGGGATATTGAGCAACTTTTCATGTGCCTGTTGGCCATCTGCAAGTCTTCTTCGAAGAAGTGTCTATTCAGGTCTTTTGCTCATTTTTAATCAGGTTGTTTGTTTTTGGCATAGAGCTATTTATATTTTGGATATTAACCCCTTATTGGTGCTATCATTTGCAAATATTTTCTCCCATTCTGTAGGTTGCCTTTTCATTTTTTTTTTGATGATTTCCTTTGTTGTGCAAAAGATTTTAAGTATAATTGGGTCCCATTTGTTAATTTTGGCTGTTCTTTTCCCATAGGAGACTGATCCAAAAAACGTTGCTATAATTTATGTTAGAGTGTTCTGCCTATGTTCTTTTGCAGGACTTTTATGGACTCTAGTCATACATTTACGTCTTTAATCCATTTTGAGTTTATTTCTGTATATGGTGTGGAAAAATCATCCTAATTTCATTCTTTTTACATGTAGCTGTCCAGTTTTACCAGCATTACTTATTGAAGAGACTGTCTTTTCCCATTGTTTATTCCTGCCTCCTTTGTCATAGATTAATTGACCATAAGTGTGTGAGTTTTATTCTGGGCTCTCTATTCTGTACCATTGATCTATGTGTCTGTTTTTGTGCCAGTATCATACTGTTTTGATACCTTTGTAGTATAGTCTGAAGTCAGGGAGTGTGATACATCCACTTCTGTTCTTTTTTCTCATGGTTACTTTTGCTCTTCAGGGTCTTTTATGTTTCCATACAAATTTTAGAATTACTTGTTCTAGTTTTGTGAAAAATGCCACTGGTATTTTGGTAGGGATTGCTTTAAATTTGTAGAGTGCCTTGGGTAGTATGATCATTACAACAATATTAATTCTTCCAGTCTGTGAACACAGTATATCTTTCCATCTGTGTATGTCATCCTCAATTTCTTTCATCAGTGTCTTACAGTTTTCTAAGTACAAGTGTTTTATCTCCATAGTTAGAATTATTCCTAAGTAGTTTATTCTTTTTGATGTGATGGTAAATGGGGTTGTTTTCTTAATTTCTCTTTCTAATAGTTCACTGTACCTGTATAAAATTGCAGTAGAATTCTGTATATTAATTTCATATCCTGCAAATTTACTGAATTCATTAATGAGGTCTAATAGTTTTTTGTGACATTTTTATGATTTTCTATGTATAGTATCATGTCATCTGCAAAGACAGTTTTATTTCTTTCTTTCCAATATGGATTCCTTTTATTTGTTTTCTTCTCTGATTGCTGTCGCTAGGACTTCACATACTACTTTGAATAAAGTTGGTGAGAGTGGTAATTCTTCTCTTGTTCCTGATCTTAGAGGAACTGCTTTCAGCTTTTCACTGTTGAGTGTGACATTAAGTGTGTGCTTATTATATATGGCCTTTACTATGTTGAGTTATGTTCCCTCTATATCCACTTTGTGGAGAGTTTTCATCATAAATGGATGTTGAATTGTGTAAAAAGCTATTTCTGCATCTATTAAGTTGATCATATGATTTTTATTCTTCAATTTGTTTATGTGGTGTATCACATTGACTAATTTGCAGATATTGATCCATCCTTGCATCCCTGGGATGAATCCCACTTGATCATGTTGTATGATTCTTTTAATGTATTGGTGAATTCAGTTTGCTAATATTTTGTTGAAGATTTTTGCACCTATGTTCATCAGTTACCACCAACCTATTGGCAGGCAAAGCCTGTCCTGCTCTCTCTGGCTATGGGGCCCAGGGCTTCCAGAGCTGGTATCTGCCTGCTGGTGGGTGGGACCAAGGCCCAGGACTTTCTGGGTCTAGTGCTGGCATACTGGTGGGTGAAGCTGTGTCCCAGGATCTCTGGCTTCAGGGCCCTTGGGGTCCCAGTGCTGGTGTTGGCCTGTTGATAAGTGGGGTCAGTTCCTGATACAGCTGGCTGTGGGGTCTGGGGTGTCCTGAAGCTTCTATTGGCCCACTGCTGTGGGCTCCAGATCCTGGGGCTGCTGGCTGAGGGGCCCAAGGTGTCTCAGAGCTGGTGTTAGCCTGATGGTGAGTAGGCTGGTTTCTGCCATGGCAGTTTCCTGGGCTAGGATCATCCTGGTGTGTGTGTCAGCCCACTGCTGGGCAGAGCTGGGTCCCAGGGTCTCTGGCTGCAGGACACTGGGAGTTCTGGGGTTAGTGTCTATGCATTGGTATGTGGGGGCAGGTCCTGAGCTGTCTGGTGGACAGGATGTGTCCTGGGACGGCTGTGGGCTCAGGGAGTCTGAAGGCAGCCTGCCTGCTGGTGGGTGAGGCTGTGTCCCTGCCCAGCTAGTTACTTGGTGTGAGGTGGCCCAGCACTGGTGCCAGCAGGCTGGTGGGTGGTGCCAGGTCCCAGCGCTAATAAGCTAGATGAAAGTGTCCAAAATGATTCTTGCCAGCACCAGTGTCCACATGGTAGAACAAGCTCTTCAGAATAGCTGCCACCAGTCTCTATTTGCCCAGCATGAGTGCCATTGCCTCCTACCTTTCCAGGAGATGCCCCAAGATCAGCAGGGAGTCTGACCCAGACTCCTTTCAAATTACTGCTTCTGCCTTGGGTCCCAGAGGGTGTGTGATTCTGTGTACACCCTTTAAGAGTAGAGTCACTGTTTCCCATAGCCCTCTGTGTCTCCCAGAAGTAAGCCACACTGGTCTTCAAAGCCAAACATTCTGGGGGCTCCTTTTCCCATTGCAGAACACCTGGGCTGGGCAACCCGATGTGGGACTCGGACCCATTGCTCCTTGGGGAGAACCTTTTCAATTGTAATTATCCTCCCATTTGTGGGTCACCCAACTGGGGGGGGTGTCTTTTTCGGGAAGGAGGGTATGTATCTTGACTATACTGGGACTCTGCCCCTCCTGCCCATCTCCTTGTGGTTCTTGCTTTATATCTTTAGTTGTAGAAGATTTTTTCTGCTAGATTCTGGTTTTTCTCATCACTAGTTGCTCTGTAAATAGTTTTAATTTTGGTGTGCCCTTAGAGTGGGTTGCTCAGTGTCTTCTTACTCTGCCATCTTGGCTACGTTCCTTCCAATGTCTTATTTTAAATGGATATTATTCAAAACACAAGTAAAGAGGACTGTTGTAAATAATAATGCATGATAATATTGTGTATATGTTGTATATTATAGTATGTATAAAATGCCTTTTTATTCAGCATAAATTATCTTGACTTGAGTGATTAAAAGTGATTGGAGGCATTGATATGATTTATATTTATTTGTATGTGATTTATATATTTTGGAAATATGTAATTATATAAATAATACCCATATTTGTATTCCTCTAATTTCCTAGAGTTGATGCATTTTAGTAAATAAGAAGTCAAAAGTCTATATTATAAAATTATTTTAAGTTATTTATCTGTTTTAAATTAGAGTCATGAGGAGAGATAAGAAATTAACTATTTAAATTTAATAATTTATCAGACCATGATGTTTAGTCATAGAATAAATGATCTAAGTTTAAATTACTAAGGATAGACCTGGAACCAAATGTTAATTCATTTTTGAACTGCCTTTTTAACTAATAAAGCTTTATTTTGTATTAAATATTTAAAGATAGATTATTTTTTGGTAGAAAAAATTTATTTAAATTCTGAAGATTTTAGGTATCAGCAGTAAAAAGAGACTGTGTGATCTAGCAGTATACCACATCTTCCATTGGTAGCTGTCTACATTGCAGGTACAACAAAATACAGAGATTATGTCAAAAGAAGTAAAACCTATTAGTAATGATAGTATCATAAATAATTGCCTATTTTGGAACAGTGGTTTCTGTTGTGGAGTAATGCTTCAATGGGGCACAGAAAAAGACAATTGAGCTGTTGTTCATACTTTATTTTCTAGTAAGAATAAGGGAGAACTTAGTACCTTAAAATGGACAGGGAGTAGGTATCTTCACAGTTCATAAGTTGTCCAGCTATAAGTTCATATGAGTAGCAGACCTGACAAGAATTTTCAGTCAAAACACTACCATGTATATAAAAAAATACCATCTTAATAAAAGTATTCATTTTCTCAAAAAGGCAAGAGACCTAATTTTTTTAAAATTCATGGTTCAAAATGTGCCCTTACACAGCTCATTGTCAGATTGGTCACATTTCTACAGTGGCTTTTGCTGCCAATGACCCAGTGGTGGAAAGTCTGTTATTGTTTATGGCTTATGTCTCTCATTTGTCTTCAGAGGATTGTGACGTGTTGCAATTTATTTGTGCTGAATTTAATGGATAGTTCAGATCTTTGTTTTATCTTTGCTACCTATCACAAAATACACAAGTGGATTAAACTTTTCCAAAAATAAACTCTAAGTTGAAAAGTAAAACTAATGCTGTAAATAAAAATGGACAAGTTCAATGGCAGAACTGTGATTTATTTGTTTTAATATTCTTCAATACCAGAATATAAGAAAAAATGAGAGCAATATAATCATACATAAAAATGAGTTGGTCAAAAATTCAAATTATAAAGAGAGGTATATATGTATACTGTTAAAAATCAACCTTAGGGGCTTCCCTGGTGGCGCGGTCGTTGAGGGTCCGCCTGCCGATGCAGGGGACGCGGGTTCGTGCCCCGGTCTGGGAAGATCCCACATGCCGCGGAGCGGCTGGGCCCGTGAGCCATGGCCGCTGAGCCTGCGCGTCCGGAGCCTGTGCTCCGCAGCCGGAGAGGCCACAACAGTGAGAGGCCCACATACCGCAAAAAAAAAAAAAAATCAACCTTACTCTGAGGCATATTTGCCCTGAGATATTTGTGAATTTCTGAGCACATTTACTTAAAATAAATCTACTTAAGTATTGGTAATATGTGTTTACAATTTTAATTTATAATAGTTAATTTTGGTTTTCCTATCTATACAGGGTCTGAAACTTTTAATTTTGCTCCTGAAACTCTAGAGTCTAAAACAGTGTCTGGAACATAATAGAAATTCACTAAATATTTATTGAGTGAATGAATATTATGTATGGGAATAAAAATAATGAATATTTTGCATACCTATATAAATATTAAAGATATAAATAGCATATGTATATGTGTGTGTATACATAGATATATAAATATAATTGTTAACTGCATCTGTCAATGTGAGATGCATAATCTACTAATGTTATGTAAAACCAACCCAAATCAGCCTCACTGCTTGGATAAGTATATCTAGGTATCTTGAATCAGATAAGCCATTTGAGTTTATCCAATCTGACTATACTTGTATTTGTATCTGGGAAGAATACTTCCAGCCCCTAAAACATAATTGTTGTAAAGCAAGACCATTAGATGAGCTGGAAAAAGGCACATAGCTCCTGGAATTAGAATGGCACATGATGGGTGAGGAGACAATGTTATAAAAGCTTCCTGTTAGGGAAGCTGGAAAGAGAGGGTTTAGCCACAGTGTGAGAAAATGTGAAAGATAAGCAGAGCAGGTGGCATTTGATCCACTGAGGAAAGATAACTTCAAAGGCTTACTTTCACCAAACATTGTTCTAGATGCTTCCTCATCAGCCCCTTCACCTTATGAGAGCCGTGTTTTCCCTGAATGATAAGAACCAGACATAAATAGTATTCCACAGCCTATTTTATTTAATTTAAATTTTTTTACATCTCTCAAATATTCCAAAAATGTATTTTCCACCTCTCCTTTTTTAAAATTTCCATTTTTTCCCATAATGCTCGCAGAAACTTTCTTCAGAGAAAGCATGTTGGTTATTACCTGTTGACCTCTTCCTTTTTAAATGTCTTTAGATCAATTTTATAAAGACTTTTTTCAACATCAGTAAAATATAGTATTTCCTTTTGTTTCTAAAGAAAGCTTATGCTGTTAATAGCATATCTTAAATTCATTGGTAACATGAAAAATGACAATCCTTTTCATTTATGAAGAATTCTAGTTGTAGCTTCACATTTTGAAATCAAACTTAATTTTTACTTATAAAAGCACTCAAGTTTCAAAGGGCTTAGCTAATCAAGAAGACATTAGGATACCACACGCTGAATTCCTTGAGAATGTCTAATGCTTGGAGTCAAGTGGGTTTTTTTTTTTTTTTCTCTCCTTTTGAGAAACACTGATTAAAGTTGACAGATTTTTAGTTCCAGGGAATGGAGTTCAATGTTGTGTGGTATATGTCAACCAGTTAAAAGCAAAATTTAAGTTCATTTATTCATTAATAACAAACTTTCAGTGTACTAGCTGCTAATATTGTGCTGGTGAGTAAAATAATCTTGGTTACTGTCCTTGATCTGGCAGGGATGGCAGATGATAAACAAGCAAGAACAGTGAATTAATATTTAAAATGAGATATGAAGTCTTTTTAAGGAGGTGGCAGTGAAGTGTGCCTTCTGTTAAGAACTGAGTTTACATCAATTCACTTCAAGAAATATGAGTGCAGTGATATATACAAGGCTCTAGAATAGACAAAGATACAAAGAAGAAAAGTAACAAGCATGGACCACAAGGAGGTTGCTGAATGATAGCATCCATGACTATTTAGAATGTTTGTTTTTTTAAAGATAAGCCTTTCTTATTTATTTATTTATTTATTTATTTCTGACCGCACCAAGCGGCATGTGGAACCTCCCTGACCAGGGTTCCCACCTGTGCCCCCTGCAGTGGAAGAGTGCAGTCTTTAACCAGTGGACCACCGTGAGTTCTGTGCTTTGCTGAAATGAGTGCTAAATTCAGCTTTTAACTTACTACATTACCTACTTATTACATTATCTAGCTAATAAGATGTTAATCTTATGTTTTCATGGTAAGTTACTCAGACAAATAATTTCCTCTTTTTTTTTTCCGAGTAGAATTCTAGTTATTAATAGAATTGATTTGGGGGAGGGGAGTATTTTTACTTTTAACAATGAAAAAAATTACCGTGAATTCAATAATGCTTAAATGTGTTTTATTCAGGACTTGAGGATATGGGGAGGGGGAAGGGTAAGCTGTGGCAAAGTGAAAGAGCGGCATGGACATATATACACTACCAAACGTAAGGTAGATAGCTAGTGGGAAGCAGCCGCATAGCACAGGGAGATCAGCTCGGTGCTTTGTGACCGCCTGGAGGGGTGGGATAGGGAGGGCGGGAGGGAGACGCAAAAGGGAGGGGATATGGGAACATATGTATATGTATAACTGATTAAATTTGTTATAAAGCAAAAAATAAAAAAATGTGTTTTATTCAGAGGATACTTGCTATATATTTGAAGTCTAATAATGTTATCTGTGTAATGGAAGTATTGCGCATATATGGTTGCAGTGGCTTATTGTTAAAGCTGGAAAACATTACTGTATTTGCCCAAACTGGAAAACATCACTAAATTTGACTTTATTTCATGGTGATGAAAAACCTCATACAGTAAAATGTGTTTGATGTTTCAAATACGTGAAAGATATGTTGAGTGTGTGTGTGATACACACTGTCATTTACATTTGAGAGATGCGTATATATTTATATTGTACATGTGACTGAATTTTTAAGAAGTTATTTAGTTTTTAAAGCATCACTTGACACAAATGAAGTGGATATCACCTCAGGGCAAATCGAGGTTTAGAATGGTTTGAGGATTTCTCAATATCACACAGCTCTGATAAATAAAGTGAAAGATTGATCCTTACTTTGTTAACCATTATTCAGATTCATATTATTAGTTTCTTATGCTGAATTTATACTCATATAACCTAGAAATATGTCTTTAAAAGGCATTGGCACATTTTCTAAATTATGCTTTTATATTCATGTAAATACCAGTGACAACCTCGAATTTGTTGATTTTATTGTAATGAGGATTGAGGAAGGTGGACAGCTGTTTTTTGAATTAAGCAAAAGAAGACACTAATAATCTATCTTGTTATATAAATATTTTGCAGTGTGTGATGATCTATGTGAAATCCCAGTTGGGCACTAAGAAATGTTCTATAGTTTCTCAGATTTTTTTCCAGCCATGAGATTCTGTACACTAATATGAATGATGCTGGTAATATTGAAATAGTGTGTTTTAAGTTTGGGGAATTTAGTTGTCATTGGCTTAAAATAGATTTTTGTACCTGAATCACAAAGCATTCTTTAACTTGGGTCCTAGGCACTTCTAGTCTGGAAGGAAGATGTACAGATTACCACTGTGAACTTAGTCTAGCTCTCATCATCTGTAATTTTAAATGAAACTTTAACGACATATTACATTCTGCTGTCATCTCAGTTAATCAAGTATCCCCTTAAATTGGAAGTTGATGCTTTAGTGGATTTAACAGATTGTACAATGAAAAGATTAACTGAAACAATTAGACACTATTCTGTAGCCTGAAAGCAAATAATGTCACCTGCCAGAAAAACTGGAAATAGCAGGTGAATCACCCCAGGAACGTATTTCTTATGCTCTGATTCCATGTTGTTTGACTACTCATAACTGCCAGGGACTGAAAAGAGCCTAAAAAGGACTTACTTATAGGAATTAAATGGTGAAACCAACAGAGTGAAATAATAGAGAAAAATCTCAATTAATAGTTTGGAAAATTATGCTTTTTTGTAAGATGGATTTGTAATTTTTAAAAAATGCAAGTTAAAAATGTAATAATAATGAAAAAAAAAAAACAAGCAGTGATCCCCCTATGAGAAGCATGTCCACAGGTTCTTTGCTTGAGTGTTTGGAGGGAAATGTTTGAAGTAAACAAAGCTTCTTGCATTTCCAGAAAATATCTGCAGGTGGGGGAGATGGTGTTCTTTTGAGGGGTATTTGTGACTCCACTGTAACTCAGATCCTGTTTTCCAGTCTAACTGTAATACCATCTTCTCAGCAACGTTGTTTGTCTCCACATTCTGTTGCTTGTGTCTTTTCCAACAGAAAAGCCTTCTCTGACACACCACTGTAATATATTTCCAAACCTGAAATGTCCACTCACATGCAGGTGCTCCACTGTGATATTTCCAGTTTAAGACATTAGGAGTAATGACTTTATTGCTGTTGGAGAGCTTCCTTTTATGTGAATACTTCTCACTGGGGTGAGAGGAGATCTCAGCTTAAAAATATGTTTTCTGTTTTTCTAATTCAGAAGGATAGCACTGCCTCTTCATTATGACACTGAAGAGAATATAAATTAATATATTAACAGGTAAACACCATAAAATAAAAGACCATCAATGGTTAGGGAATGCTATTTGGGCATAATATTTTGTCTCTTTTTATTCAGAATTCTAATTATAGCTATTATGTATTAAATCTTTTTTTTTGGTGTTAGATATTGCAGGGCTTTTTCACATAACATCCCTTTTATATGCTCATTATAAAAATGAGCAAATGGAAGCTCAGGCAAAATTCCTTCCTAATGTTTCAGAGCTGTAGCACTATGTTAGACTGAAAATACCAAACTGTCAATGCTGAGCAACTCTCATACCTTGCTGATGAGTGTGTGAAATAGTATAACCACTTGGAAAATAGTTTAGTTTTATCTACTAAGTCTGAACATATGCATACCCTATGAAACAGAAATGTTATATCTAGATATAAACTCAAGAAAACTGAATTCACACATGCAACAAGAGACATACTGTTACTATTATAACAAAATGCTTTGAGAGGAAGATAAGATGAAGGAAGTCACTGTGTTTCAGACTGACTTCAGCTTCTTTGAGCGTTACTTTATAAGAACACTCTCTGAGTTAGTAGGTAAGATCAAAAGAGATACCTCAAAAACATGGGACTCAGGGTGGTTGGAGATTTTAGCATGGGGCTTACATAGTTATTTAAGGAATGACATTTTGCAAATATTGGAAAGCATAAATCAGTATAAGACCCTTAAAATTCAAGCAATAGGACTGTATAATCTGATATCTTTTCCAACTTTGTGATTAATCACCTACTTGCACTTGCATAATAATACTTGCTAAGGACAAATACCTTGAATAGCTAGTAAAGCAAAATTGTTGCTTTCAGAAAATAGTTTACAAAAAGTATGTTTCTGTAATATATGTTGGTGGAGTCCAAACCTCATATTAAGTTTTACTCCTAAAAAATCCTTTCTTTTGAAAAAGGACTTAACACCTTGGGTGACATGACTTGAATTTCATTTTAATGTTGCTTTGATAACTTATCCATTACATTCAAGTACATGCTGTTTTCTATCCATATTTATTGAACTGCAACAAAAAATGGAAATGTATCCAACCCTTTCCCTCTTTTCCCTCCCAGTAGCCCATATGTATATTGCAAATGCACTGTTCATAGAAAATATGGAAGTGTTCCTCGATCCACAGGGAAGTGCATAGAATAAATTAAATGAATCAGCATAGTATACCCTTTGATCTAATGAGTCCAATATGAGTAGTATTTCAGGACACTTGGTAGGAATTAAAGAATACAGATCCTTTCTCTGGATGGTGTTTTGTGCACTTGTAAGAACTAGAATAAAAGTGCTCTATTTATTTTGCTAGCATGATTGGAGAATGAATTTGACTTATGAGTAGGACAGAGCTAAGGTAGTAGCTCTCTCTCTCTCTCTCTCTCTCTCTCTCTCATGCGTGTACACACACACACACAAACACAAACAAGATGTGGAGTCTTTATAAACTGAATGTTAACCCTGACACATCTCTTGACGTTTAGTCATGTGGGACATTTTCCTGCATCTTTTGCTAGTTTGATTTGGTATTATTAAATTTTCAATCAAAAGTATGTAACTGATGCCATATTTGGTACCAAGAATGAGGTTTCACAAGTAAGAGGCTCTAAAATACTGGATTGCCCGAATTCTGTTAGGATATGGTAGGTGAGAAGTTGAAGATACTAGTTATTTAATTGTTCAACATAGGTTAAAGGATTTTTCTTTTACTGTGGATCTCATATCATGTACCTACCGAGGCTTTGGTATTAGGGGAAGTGAGGCAAAAAGGTTTCTAATGCTAGAACCTCTACTAAGAAAGAGCCAAGCTTGTTTTGCAGCTGTTCTCTGAGGCAGAGAGAGAAGGAAAGTTTTGCTAAGAGTTGCTCTTCTGTTTTTGGTCTACAATCCAAATGTACTGAGAGTTTGATAATTCAGGTACTTGAATGGTCAGACAAGCTTAATTTTGTACAGGAGGTGAAGATAGTGTTAACAGGGAAATGGGAGACTTAGTAGGAGAAAATATGGGGAACTAAGAATTAAATGACTCCACTGGCCTAAGCCATGAGCATCATCTTAAGAATTCCCTGCATGGGGCTTCCCTGGTGGCGCAGTGGTTGAGAGTCTGCCTGCCGATGCAGGGGCACGGGTTCGTGCCCCAGTCCGGGAAGATCCCACATGCCGTGGAGCAGCTGGGCCCCTGAGCCATGGCCGCTGAGCTTGGGTGTCCAGAGCCTGTGCTCTGCAACGAGAGAGGCCACAGCAGTGAGAGGCCCGCGTACAGCAAAACAAACAGACAAACAAAAAACAAAACAAAACAAAAAAGAATTCCCTGCATGATAAAATAGCTAACTCCTTACATTGTGGAAATGAAATCAAAATGTAGGCTTACAGCAAGTATATAAATAGGCATATTTTACCAACCCAATCATTAATTCAAATTACTCCAAGAGACAGACTGCTTTAAAAAGATCCAGATGAATAATCAGAGCACAGAAGATCAATAACAACTACTAGGAGGGAGAAACCTCCCATTCTAGTTCTAGGTTCAATGTCTATGATTAAGTATGATTTCTGGTTTGGTTTACTAGAACATGGAATTGGCCAAATATAAATAGACTTAGAGTCAGCTGTGATTTTAAAGGAGATATATTTATAAATAAACCCAAGCCTGGTAACTAACAACCTATCATTGCTCAATTGTGTATTTCCTAGGCACCCAAACTTACACTAAAAGAGCTGGGCTGCTCAAAAAATATATAGCCTCAATTGGATAGTCTCTCAAATGCCAATTGCAATTGTTTACATAGAATAAAATTGGCAAAGATTATTCTCGATATTGACAGAATTAGGATTCATGTAGAAAATGGATCTAGGAGGCCCTCACCAGAGTTAGAACCAATACTGCCAAACTGGCCATTCAAGGCCATTCTAGAGCAGTAGATGCCTTTGACTTCTGCTTAGGAGGTGATGATACGTGATGTATATCAGTGACTAATTTTCCTCATAATCAAATGAGAATTTTTATTGGACAGTATTAGAGTATATTGGAAGTCAATAACTTAGCATTTATCCCTAATTTACTAGGTTTTCAAGAGCTCAATGCAGAACTAATAGGACTGCCATCATCCAGAAATCCTGGATGCAGAACTGCTTTCAGTATATTTAAGTTAGGGAGGGAGACAGTAGGTTTCAAGTGTGTACTTCTTATTTAGTGTATGTTTGGGAAGCAAAGAAGTGAAGCACAACTGTCACCTTTGATTGCTGTCTTAGCATCCATCACGCTTTCCTCTTCCTGTCTTCTTCTATTTCCATCAAAGAGCCATTTGCTTTGAGAGAGGTTGGCTTCAGTGTTGGCTCCAGGGTTTGAGTACATTATTTAGCTTACTATTATAGGTGTTACCGAAACTTTCACAGACCTGAAAGAACCTTTAAAAGCATCCGATCTCCTTCATAGAACTTCTTGTGTTTTAGCCCCTTCATTTCCTGTAAATATTGTTCTAACATGACCTAAAGGAAGCCAACTACTCATGGAAATGTTACTTTTTAGCACTCTAGAAAAGTGATTTGGTAAGAGAGAGATGTATTATTAAAGTAAGGTGTTATTAAATATACATATATATATATATATATATATATATATATATAAAATGTTCTTTATGACCACAGATAAATAAAGGTAGCTATAAATAGCATTACTCAAATTATTTCCAAGCATTCTTTCTTAATGGGACCTATAAGGCTAAATTCAGGGCAGAGAGAAATATTTAGATAACTAGGTTTTTTAAAAGTTCCAAGAATGTGTCTTATGGAAAACAGTTCTCAAAGATACTGTTGTGTGAACTCTTTCTTGTCATGTTTCTTTCAGTGCTGGACGAAGATTTTTAAAAATTAACTATTATAGGATTTATGTGCACAAGAAATAAAAAAAAACATTTTTGTAATATCCTCCCTGAGGGAAAATTTTTTATTGTTATTTATTGAGCTGCCAGTGATTAAACTCGGTTTACTATAAAACATGGGGGTGGACATGGTCCCTGAACCTTGCAAAGTATTTGAGTTTCAGAGGTGTTTTAAATTTTTGTTGAATGGTAAAATGTTTCTGACCTCCTATGAATCAAATATGCCCTTTGATTTCCTGATGCTTTCTAGCCAGTATTCTGTTTAATTGTTCAACTTTAGGGAAATATATCCAGTGGTTTCACCTGTGAATCATAATCACACTGGTTAAAAGCATTCTTGGGGCCCATTCTCCTCTCATTTAGCACCTTCCATGGTACAGAGTGCAGAGTCTACCCTGCCTTCAAAAATCCTCCTGTGCTTGGATCCTCCTAGTGGGGCACTGAAAACACGCTGAGCATTTGGTCCTTCAGTTCCCATTACAAACCCTCTGAACTTCAGTTGGCAGATGATGAGACACTATTTACCTAGATTATATTTAGGGAGAAACTCTGTGAAGTACTAGAAAGAAAACTGCCAAGATAAAACCTTCTGGGGAAGAACTTTTTAAATTTTATTATTATTATCCATGACATCTGAATATATATCATGAGATTGTTTAACAGGATGAGCCTGATTTTCTTTCTCCTCCACAGAAAGATTGCAGATTGGCATAAAAACATGGCACATGAGAAGCTTGGCTTGGCTTCATATAGAGTGTGTGAGGACGTAATTTTACCAAATGAAGAGTGTGCACCATTGGGCAGACTTTCAGGCCTGCTGTGCAGGAATTGATCAAGCTGCAGCCAAGCCTTGCCCTTTTGTGCATTGATCTTCTCCCCACTGTGTGATCACACATTATGTCCAGGATTAAGAGAAGAACACAAGAAAGCCTTAGGGAATCGATGGACGGTGTCGAGAGTATTCTCTAATCCTATCATTTTGGCCTTATGTTTAGAAGTAAGAGGTTGAATTATTAACATACTTATGGGATCAGATTGTTTATTTAGATAAAAATTCATAACAATCATTCTTGGTCATTTTGTGGGAGATCAGACAGGATCAGATTTAGGCTAAGAAGCCTCTCCTCAAGAACATGCACATATGTGCCTATGCTACCACACTAGGTAAGCGTGTTTGCAAGTATGGAAAGGTGAATATGTGCAATTTTAGAAATACTGATTTAAGGCATACATTTTATATTTCTACATATCATTTCAAGTTTAAGGGCTGGGAAAAAGAACTCCAGCAAGGAGACTGCAATTGTCACTTCTGTTCTTTATAAGATAGTAGGTGCTTAAGATTTCGTAGTTTCATGTGCCTGACTATTTAGCATGTTTCCAGGGCTGTGGTTCATAAGGCCAGGACAGTTAGTTTCATATCTTTAAGGAAGCTGAGAATTCTAAAGTCATGATCTGTAGTTCTGAATCATAGGCAAACTACAGGGATGTGGAATAAAGGGGAGAGTTGATGATCTATTCAGAGTGCAAACACTGTACCAAAAAATCAATTAAATAATAGTGAATAAAAACAAATTTGACATCCCATCTATATAATTCAAAATCGAAAAATCTCTGAAAAACAAGGTGTTTTTTATTCCTGGATATGTGTGATAGATTCATGTGACTTTAAAATCTGAGCTAAACTGATGGAGGGTATGGAATCTTTATGCTACTTATCTTCAGTGCAGAAACATCAGTATGTTTGTTAATGAGGTACTTCCCCAGATAATTCTGAGGATGTTATATAAATTATGATTTTATACTATATTTCCTTTATAAAATCTGAAAAAACAGTTTCCTGAAATAGATCTGGACCAAGTCTAGACCTGTATTTTCATCTTTGTGTGCTAAAATAAGATATTAAGAAATACAAGTGTATTTGAAAATCTCACACTGAATCATGCATCTAGATTTTTTTAAATTAATTAAAAAAATATATCCCTTTTATATAAGATGTATATAAAACATTACCTTCACCTTGTCTTTTCCTGACATAAGAGTGGGCCAACCAAATGGCATTACCTACTTAAGATAAGGATCCTTAATGTACCCTTGAAAACAGTCCCTTGAGAATTCATGTTCACTGGGCAAAGGCAATCTGAATTGGTGGGAAAATTGTCAGGTATGGAGTCTTAAACCATCTACTTTAAAAACCATATGCTTTTAACTAATTCACTTAGATTTTATGAAACTCAGTATTCACACTTGAAAGTGGGAAATTATATATGTCACAGATTATTGAGAGAATTAAAGTAAGTCAGATTATAGAATGCATATAAAATGCTTAGGGAATTTCTATCTTATACACTTTTATAATCACCTCAGAGGGAAGTGGAAGACAGCTTTAAAAAACGTAATATCTGAGAACATGCTCATAATTATTTTTCAAAGCTATTTTCATTAGTAAGACATAGTAGATGAGAACTCTAATTATTCTCCCTTGCAGTAGTGGTTATAATTTTGTATGCATGTGTATCAGAGTGCTATTCTAAGCACTGTGAGAGCCGTATGAGATAAGTAGTATTGTTGTCCAATTGCTTTATTGCAAATGAGAAAATGAAGGCACAGAGAAGTTAAGTAACTTGTCCAAGGTCACATGGGTAGTAAATGGCAGAGCCATGATTTGAATCCTGATAGCTTGAACTCATAACATTCATATTATGTTATATACACTATGCTATAATGCCTCTCACTGAAAGTCAATTGTATGTGGAAGTCTCTTACTACAGATGTGGCAAAGCATAGATGAAAATATTTCCTTGTTGACAGAATAGTTCTTCAATGAGATCTTATTTTCCATTCAGCGATTGTATTTTGCTATATTGAATGGTCATTGCAAGGGTGAAGAGAACTAATTAGTTTGTGGAAAAAAAGATCAAAGTCCACAGTTTGCTGTGTGGACCAAAATGAATTTTTTTTTTTACTTTTGTGGATAAAAATAGCATGTTTTATATTTCACTTATCTGGTTTTGGATGTAATCTTTCTGAAACTCAAACTTCAAAAGTTAGCTTCTTTAATAAATGATAATGGCTTTCTAAATTAAAATTCTAGATTTGTTATATCTCTTTGAACTGGAGGCAATTACTTAGCTTTTTTGTGTCTCTTAAAATCACAACAATTAGTGATAGAGTTATGGTTTGAAGTCTGTGGTGTAGGGTTAAGAAGTTGTAAATGATTCAAAGGATAATGCATATATAATACTCAGAATTCCTAATTGTTTTATTTTCATTGTTTCTGCAGACAATGAGCTGAAAAGATATTTAACCATTTTGTGCGATTCTTTTTACAACATGTAATGACATCTGTGATCAGCAGACAGTGCTGCCTTCATTTTCCTGAGCAGCCGAACAATTACATATGAGATATGATGGCAGAAAGCTTTCCTGATTTAAAGAAAGCGCTGCAATATTGTCCCATAACATGAATTTCCTGTGCCTTAAAGTGCACCTCACGTGTCATTCCATTCTTTTTAAGGCTCCTCTGTACTGTCTTTTCTTTTGTTACCCCAGCTGTTATTCAGTTCTTGGCTCTGTCAGCTGGATTGTGTGTGTTATTTGAGGTTAATTAAAATTAATGATGAATTATAAATTGAGGTGCAAAACTCAGGGCAGCAGCAAATAGGAAAATTTCAAACTAGTTGTATGAAGTCTATGGGACACCAAAAGTATTGGACATTCTCAAAGATAAAAGCAGAGCTTTGTGGGAAGTGTTGAATTTATGCAGTGAAGTTGGCATCTACTTTTTGGTTCTAATTATATTCTCAAATATAAAATTCAGAAATCATTTTTACAAACATAGACAAAATGATATTGCAATCATTTAAGGGAGCACATAAAGTAAACACAAGCAATAATAACATAATGCTGCATTTGGCAAGTGTGTTTACTTTTGGCTTCAAAATTTGTTTAGTAGGACTTCCATGACAAAAATAATGAACTTTTATATGTTTTCCTTAGATTTCACATCTTTCACATATCTTTTAAATACAAAATAAAATATTAATTTTCTGGATTTATGTTGCTTGATTTCAGTTGTTTGAGTGGCTCTTTAAAAAAAAACCCAAATGTACGTAACAGTCATTCAATATTTTTGATACTTGTATGTTATTTTATGTAACAGATATTGTGGGATTTCTCTATAAGTTCAACTCTGTGCCTATGTATAAAAATAATTATAAGAACTCAGTGATTAAAATACTGAGCTTCCCAGTATGATAGCCACAAGGCATATGCCACAAACCAAGTAATTAAATGAAATAAATTTAAAATTTTATTTTTTATTTATTTAAATTTATTTAAAAATAAATTTTTATTTCCTCTAACACAGTAACCATATGTCAAGTACCAAATAGTCCCATATGGCTAGTGGCTAAAGTATTGAACAGTGCAGATGCAGAACATATCCATCATGGCAGAAGGTTCTATGAGATGGTGAACTTAATTAATTCAAAATAATTGTGCATGACTTTGGTAAATACTATATTAAATTGAAGTATATGGTTTATGTAATTACATATTTTAACAATATGTGTATATTCTGATAATTGCAGTCCTTATCCTGACAATGTGGTCAATTTAGTAAGTCACTGAAAAATTAGGATTTACTGGAAATGAGTCATACTTTACCAGAGTAATGTAGGTTTATTAATATTTTTCTATTAATCTAATTAAAAAATTTTTTTGAATATTTTATTCTATTAAAGTTAATAAAATTCAGGAGGACTTAATCAAATAATAAACATATAATTGTGAGTATATGCTAGGTTAAATGTATGACATCCTATTAGCTGTGGTTCAGAGAACATAAAACCCAGGACAAAACAAAGTCCTTAGTCTCAAACAGCATATAATCTAATTATAATATGGCATATATGCAAAAAGTTATAAGGCAAATATTATATTGTAGGGCTTTTGATGAGAGATAACAGGGCTTGAAAATCAGGGAAGGTTTCGTGGAAAATGTGGGGTTTTAGATAGGTCCTGATAATAACAAGATAATAAAAACAATCTATGGTAAATTTCCAAAAACAACATGTTGACTATTCAGTGTTTTGAGATACTTAATTAAAAAAAAAAAAAACCTGAAAGCAACATTTAGAATTTATCTAGTTGAATCATTCTCAGTTCTATCAGACCTAATATCTATTTTTAAACAAATATTTTTAATGCCCCATGATCAAACTGGCTTTAACATTCTCCTAAGATTTATTAAAATTTAGACCATTTTTTTCCTGACTATGGGCCCCTGACCTTCCTTTTCTTACTGCATTTACTTTGGAAAACTTGAGATTGAAAATTCTTTCTCTGACTTTAAAATGCAGATAAATCTCAGAAGCCTCTTTCCAGTTTTACAATTCAGGAATGCCTTTCCCAGGTACCTGGGAGCCATCCCTCTAAAAGGTAATCATCAAGAAAGATAGCACCCCTGTCTCCCAGGTTCTGTGGGAGAGTAGGAGCCTAATGTGGATAAACAACAATTAGCAAACATACATGACCTAATTATATTCATCAACCTCTCCCTTAATGTCCTCCAGTACTTTTCCATTGGCTCACCGTGCTTAAAACAGGGTTGAATTTAATCTGTCTCCCATATTGCAATAGTCTTGAATAAAGTCTTCCTATATTTTTATCTCTATCCAGTGCAGTTTTTCTTTGAGAACCCATATTAGTTTCCTATTGCTACTATAACAAATTCCCACAAACTTACTGACCTAAAACAACACAAATTTTTTATATTCTGGTTCAGGAGTTCAGAAGTCCAAATGGGTCTCACTGGGCTACTGTCAAGGTGTTGGCAAGGCTGTATTCCTCTGGAGGCTCTAGGGAAGCATCTTTTCCTTGTCTTTTCCAACTTTAACAGTCTGGTTGCATTCCTTGGTTCTTGGCCCCATTCTCCATCTTCAAAGCCAGCAACTGGATCACTGTGACCTCTGCTTCTGTCATCACATCTGTGACTCTGGATCTTCTGCCTTCTTCTTTCACTTATGAGGATCTTTGTAATAACATTGGGCCCACCTGGATATAAGCCAGGATAATCTCATCTGAAGATCCCTAACTCAGTCACATTTGCAAAGTCCTTCTTAGTATATAAAGTCACATAATCACATGTTCTGGTGATTAGGACATGGACATCTTCAGGGGAGGGGGATATTGATCTTCCTATTATGAAATATTTGGAAATTAAATATAAAATAATCTACCAGTAAATATTTTGAAAAATCAAGATAATGCCCTGACTTTGATAAAAAGGAGTTATAAAAGTAATATAAAGTAAATAATATATATGTATTTCAATATGTAAATGGGTGAGATGCTCAAAAATAAAGCAGTCAAATGCTTATATCTACTTGTAATGAATAAGTTTGAAGATAAGTAACACAAACAAACAACATATAAGTATTGTCACTATTTTTTATATTTGACATTTGGAAGTAAAGGTTACATAGATTTATTCACACACATACACACACATACATGTATACAAAAATCATAATGAATGGTAAATATAGAAAAACAGACTCACTAGGGGGTGTTATATTAGTAAATGCAACAAAAGTCTTTTCTGTCAGTAGTGTAATCTTCCAAAATGATGAACTCATTGGAAAAAATAAGGTAAAATTATGCCTCAATAGTCAGGGAAGCTTCATATCTGGAAATTCAGTAGATACTGAAACCAACTAAAATGCTACGTATTTATATGTAAAATAAAATATTTTAGCTTTAGATAATTAAAAACGGATTGTTTTACCCAGATAAATGCCTGATTATACAGTCAAAACTTGTGCGGGGTATACAATAATTTTCATTGTTTACAGTTGAACAACATAATTTGAATTCCTGGTACCCATGCTCTAAATAATGGTATGCCCCTTGTACACACACACACACACACACACACACACAGACCCCAGAATCCCAAACTTTCCAAAATAACTATTGCAGCCAACACTTCTCACCCTTGAAAGTCACCAGTCTTCCCAAACTTTTTATTTTATAGAGGAATACACAGCAGTTACCATTGATTAAGTGATATTTGGAGATTTAGTCTAGGAGCCATTTCAAGTGTTAGGGATACACTAAAGAACTAAATTTACCCAAATTTTCCTTTCTCATGGGATTTTGTTTTTGTCGTGAATGTGACAAAAATAATTTACAACACAGAAAATTGTGTCATATACTAGAATTCGGTTGTTTATTCATAATGCAGTCATTAAACAATGTTTATTGTGTGCTTATTTTAAGCCAGGCACAAAAACGTACTTGAAAAAAGGTAGTGCCATGCCAAGCATGCTAAAATTTTGGTAATTTATTTATTTTGCTGTTGAGCAGTGAGACTGTTTTGAGCATTATCTGATTTGTATTTAAGTAAAATCACTCTGCTCTGCAGAAAATGGAGAATGGTATAAAGGTTTGGGAGGAGAATTAAATCAGAGGAACTGATTAAGAGTAGATTACGTTAGAAATGATAGTGAGTCAAACTACAGTGTGGCAGTAGGTAGGTAGAAGTTCATGGACTTCACAAATATAGCAGAGATAGAACTGATAAGACTTACTGAAGTATTGAATTTCTGAGATACTGGAAGAAGGCATTTTCAAGATTGACTCCTTGGTTTCTGAATTAAGAAAATCAGTGGCACTTACTGATGGAGAATTCAGGAGGGTGTGTGGTAATCCATGGAAGGAAGAACTTGAATGTTATTTTATTTGCCAGTATTGCAGGGTTGAAATCCACATATTTAAATTTCTTTGCAGAATTTGAATACTTGCATTAAATTAAGGTTTATGCATGATGTAAATAAAAGTAGATCATTAGAAAATAGAAGGGCTTGATTCTTAAGCACTTTTCATACCTACAGGAACAATTTTTTATTGAATCTCAGCTTCTCTCTAAGAAATCACTGAAAAAAATTCTGACAGATAATTAAACTAAAAATATCAGTTCCAACAATATTTAATACCATCTATTTTCTTCTTTAAAACTCAGGCCACTAAATAAGAAATAACAATTGTTTTTGGAAAATATTTCACCAAAAAGACTTTTTTGGGCACAAATTATACCTCTAGTCAGCACTTTCACATATTTGTGAGTTTAGATTATTCCTCTGTACTATCACATTTAAATATGCCTCGAAGTCAGTAATGAAATTTCTTTAGTTGAAAAAAATTCTCTGATGAGTAAAATAGAGAGAAAAGAACAAACACTCAAGTTACTGAGAACTTACTCTGGCACCTTTTTAAAGCCCTTGTTACAGATGAAGTCACAGAAACTTAAACTATTAAATGAAACACCAAAAGACTCAATATTGAACAGGAGGTTGTCATTCAAAGAATTACATCTTATTAGTTTGCATATACCTTCCATGATTGTCTAAAGTTCTGGCAGATTGTATGTTGGCAGTAAAAATGTGTCAGTTTGCAAAAGTAATAGATTGCATTTTTTCAATGAAGTAAAGAAAGACAAATCAATAATGCTCTGTCCTGTTTAATATGTTAATATGTTCTTACTAATTTCCATTTTGTTTACCATGATTTGTATGAGATTATACAATTGCAGATAGATAAATATTGTGAAATCATGAACAGCCACTAGAGCAGTCTGTTGCACCTCATTATTTAAAACTAAACACATACACACACAGTCAACACAAACACCTATGTGGCATATAATGCTATTAAAACCTTATTAATACAAACTGTTCTGTTACTTTCTGTTAAGGCAGTTTGCTCCTTTCTACTAAATTTGGAATTCTTATTGGTACATCTCATTCCGTTATTAATGAGAAATTTAGGGGCCTCAGGTTCAGAGAGTACACAATTCAACTCCTATTCTGCCACTTATTTTGCATCCCTCCCTCCTTTATTTTGGGTAACTTAATCAACTCATCAGAGTTCTGGTTTCCTTCTCTATAATATGATGATAATATCTAATCTGAATGGATAACCTTTAGGATTTAGTTAATTTTGAAGATTAACAGATAATGGATAGGTATTGCCTAATTTAGTGCCTGGCTCATAGAGATTGCTCAATAAAGAAAAGGGACTATCTGGAAGTTTGTGCTCTTCGACCAACATCTCCCCACTTCCCCCACCCCCAACCTCTGGGAACCAACATTCTACTCTCTGTTAGGCTTCTTAAGACTCCATATATAAGTAATACTATAGAGTACTTGTTTTTCTCTGTCAGACTTACTTTTCTTAGCATAAAACCCTCAAGGTCCATCCGTGTTGTCCCAAATGGCAGGATTTCCTTCTTATGATGGAAGAATATTCTGTAGTACAAATACACCACATCTTCTTTATCCATTCATCCATTGATTGACACTTAGGTTGTTTCTGTATCTTGGCTATTATGAATAATGCTGCAGTAAACATGGGGGTGCAGATGTCTCTTTAAGATACTGATTTCATTTCTTCTGGGTATATACCCAGCAGTGGGATTGCTAGATCATATGGTAGTTCTAATTTCAACTTTTTGAGGAACCTCCATACTGTTTTCCTTAGTGGCTATATCAATTTACATTTCCAACAACAGTCTACAAGTTTTCCCTTTTCTCCACGTCCTTGCCAGCATTTGTTATCTCTTGTCTTTTTGTTGTGATTATGGTTAATAATACTGTATTACATACTTGAAAGTTGCTAAGAGAGTAGCTCTTCAGTGTTCTCACCACAAAAAAGAACTGTTAATTATGTGATGTGATGACGATGTTAGCTAAAGCTACAGTGGTAAACATATTGTAATATATAAGTGTATCAAATCAACACATTATATACCTTAAATATACACAATATTATATATCAATTATATCTCAATAAAGCTGGGGGAAAAAGGCCTATGATATAAGTCTTGCATAAAACTCTCAAATTTTCTTACTTCTTTTCTGGATAGTAATAAAGCATTTCAGAAAGAGAACAAGGTGGAAAGAACATCTTTGATATCTAGTCTCCTAGGTTGCTCCAGTCTCTTCAATTATTAGTCATTATGTAGCCCTTCTCACATTGAATCAAGACTGGTCATATGTGATTAATGGAATTCAGCAAAAGTGACAGTATTTGACTTCCAACACTAAGTTACAAAAGGCATTGCAGCTTTTACCTCAGTGTTCTGGACAGGTTCGTATAAAGGAAGTAAGAAGTCATACTTGAGAATACTCAAGATACCCTGCAGGGAGATCTATGTCAGGAGGAGCTGAAATACCCTTGGTCAGTAGCCAACACCAACTTGCCATCCATCTCTGGAAACCACCTTGAGAGAGGCTTCTCCAGCTCAAGTCAAGCCTACTGATGATTATAGCCCAACCTTATGAGAGACTCCACAGCCAGTAATGCCTGAGTCACTTCTGAAATCCTACCCTACAGAAACCATGAGAGACAACTAACGATTATTGATATTGTAAGCCACTAAGTTTTGGGGTGATTTGTTATGCAGTGATAGGTACCTAACAGAGACTTTTGTACCTGGCTGAGGGGTGCTTCTGTAAAAACAAAACAAAACAAAACAAAAAACCCTAAATGTGTGGCAGTAATTTTGGAACCAAACAGCAGGCAGAAGTTGAAATGGACTTGAGGAGACTATCAGAGGAAACCTGAAGGTCCTCGAGGAGCCTGTGAGAGAGTAATGAAAGGAAAGTGAAGAAAACATTACTGGAAACTTGAGGAAAGAGGATCATTGTTGAGTAATAATAAAATGTTTAACAACGCTTTAGTCTGCGGAAATGTGGAATTTAGAAACTATGTCTAATTGACTGGATGATATAGCTAGGGAAATTTCTAGCCAGAGTGTTGAAGGTGCCACCTGGCTTCCTCTCTCTGATTAAAGTAAAAAGTGAAAGGAGATATGGAAGCCAAAGGAAGATTTGTTAAACATAATGAAGGCAGGGTTTGCAGAGTTAGACATTTTTTTCCTCGTTCACAGCTTTTCCAGATGGCAAGAGAAATGGCAAGTGGCTGCCAGGAAAAGATCAAATGTGTGCCACTTCCAGGAAAACATGATCTAAAGATGAAGCCAAGGTTGAAGCCATACAATTCTTTAAGATGTCACAAAAGTCTAAGACAGTCTCCTCTAAGAACCACTTTGTCATATTAAAGCCCACTAAGGATCTTAAGAGTAAGACTCAGAGATCTTCTTCCTTTAAACTATATGTGTTATAAGAATTTTGATGGAGTTGTCCCTTACTTACCTTAGTATATTCTCAAGAAAGAGACTGACTTATCTCAAAGAAATTTGTGAGTGACACATTTATATAATGAAATGAACCCTAATAAGACTCATATGAGACTCACAAGGTTTTAAAGAAGATTATACTATCAGAAATACCTTCAGTTTCCATTAAAAATGACAGAACACACTATGAAAACAGGCACATGGACTCTCTTACTACTATGAACAAGAACAAGTTGGAAAAACTCAGCTGCAAACACCAGCCATTTCTTGTGTAACGACAAGGATAACACAGAGGGTAGAATCTAGAATCCAGGGGGCAGAACAAGAGGCAAGACAAATTACTCCTTGTGAGTAGGGATCATTTTTAATTAGAGAATCATGGGCCTGGGCAAATTCCAGAATTGTATGAAATAACGACAGCTGTGTGCTCCCTTTTTTTTCTCTTTGAAGATAAAGGTCTAGAGAGGTGATCTGTCTTATCATTGTATAGTAGATGTATGGAGTTGAAGCGGGTGGGTAGGAAAGAAGTTAACTTCTCTCTTCAGTTCACAAGTCCTCACTTGAAAAGAACTTCTTCTAGGTGGTTGTACTCCAGCAATCATACCTGAAGTGTCTTATCTACACTTGGAAGCTGAATTAGTGCTGATATGAGACATTTTAGGGTCTTGAGAAGGGGAAAATGTTTTTGCATATAGAGGGTCATGAATTTTAGGGGCTGGTGAATAAACTCTGGTGTCACACTCTAAGGTAGACTCCAGTGTTGCTCTCCTCCTGGTATTCCATCCTTGCTTAGTACCCTTCACATGAAATCAGGGCTGGCCCTTTGTGCCCAATGGAATATAGTGGAACGGATGAAGTATGACTTCTACAGGAAGGTTATAAAAGGCATGCAGCCTCTGCCTTGGACTTTGGGCTGCTTGATTTTGGGAAAGCCAGACACCACGCTATGAGGACATTCAAGCTGTCCTAGGGAGAGGTCTGTATGGAGAGAAATTCAGGCTACCAACTATCAGCCACTACCAGTTTGCCAACAATGTAAAATGTGTGATCCACCTTGGAAGAAAATTGTCTAGTCCCAATTAGTTCTTCAGATGACTGCAGCCCAGATGAGAAGTGATTGCTACCTCATGAGAGACCTCAAGTTAGAACATGTCAACTAAGCCACTGAAGTTTCTGACCCACAGAAATAATGAGAAATAATAAATGGTTATTTTTATTTTAGTTAAATTTCAGGATGAATTTATTTATTATACATCTTTATTAGAGTATAATCACTTCACAATGCTGTGTTAGTTTCTGTTGTACAACAAAGTGAATCAGCCATATGCATACATATATCCCCACATCCCCTCCCTCTTGAGGCTCCCTCTCACCTTCCATATCCTACTCCTCTAGGTCATTGCAAAGCAACGAGCTGATGTCCCTGTACTATTCTGCCCACAAGCTATCTGTTTTACATTTGGTAGCTTATATATGTTGATGCTACTCTCACTTTGCCCCAGCTTCCCCCCCCGCCCACCACGCTGCCGTGTTCTCAAGTCCATTCTCTATGTCTGTGTCTTTATTCCTGTCCTGCCACTAGGTTCATCAGTACCATTTTTTTTAAATTCCATATATATGCATTAGCCTATGGTACCTGTTTTTCTCTTTATGACTTGCTTCACTCTGTATGACAGACTCTAGGTCCATCCACCTCACAACAAATAACTGAATTTTGTTTCTTTTTATGCCTGAGTAATATTCCATTGTATATATGTGCCACATCTTCCTTATCCATTCAGCTGTTGATGGACATTTAGGTTGCTTCCATGTCCTGGCTATTGTAAATAGTGCTGCAGTGAACATTTGGTACATGTCTCGTTTTGAATCATGGTTTTCTCAGGGTATATGCCCAGTAGTGGGATTGCTGGGTTGCATGGTAGTTCTATTTTTAGCTTTTTAAGGAAACTCCATACTGTTCTCCTTAGTGGTTGTATCAATTTACATTCCCACCAACAGTGCAGGAGGGTGCCCTTTTCACCACACCCTCTCCAGCATTTACTGTTTCTAGATTTTTTGATAATGGCCATTCTGATCGATGTGAGGTGATACGTCATTGTAGTTTTTTTGTTTTTTTGTTTTTTTTTTTTTGTGGTACGCGGGCCTCTCACTGTTGTGGCCTCTCTCGTTGTGGAGCACAGGCTCCGGACGCGCAGGCTCAGTGGCCATTGCTCACGGGCCCAGCCGCTCCACGGCATGTGGGATCTTCCCAGATCGGGGCACGAACCCGTGTCCCCTGCATTGGCAGGCGGACTCTCAGCCACTGCGCCACCAGGGAAGCCCCCGTCATTGTAGTTTTGACTTGAATTTTTCTAGTGATTAGTGATGTTGAGCATCTTTTTACGTGCCTCTTGGCCATCTGTATGTCTTCTTTGTTGAAATGTCTATTTAGGTCTTCCACCCATTTTTAAATTGGGTTGTTTGCTTTTTTTGATATTGAGCTCCGTGAGCTGTTTGTATATTTTGGAGATTATTCCTTTGTCCGTTGTTTCATTTGCAAGTATTTTCTCCCATTCTGAGGTTTGTCTTTTCGTCTTGCTTATGGTTTCCTTTGTTGTGCAAAAGCTTTTACGTTTAATTAGGTCCCATTTGTTTATTTTTGTTTTAATTTCCATTGCTCTAGGAGGTGGGTCAAAAAAAATCTTGCTGTGGTTTTATGTCAGAGTGTTTTTCTGATGTTTTCCTCTAACAGTTTTATAGTGTCTTACATTTAGGTCTTTACTCCATTTGGAGTTTATTTTTGTGTATGGTATTAGGTAGTGTTCTAATTTCATTCTTTTACATGTAGCTGTCCAGTTTTCCCAGCTGAAAAAGCTGTCTTTTCTCCATTGTATGTTCTTACATCCTTTATCATAAGTTAGGTGACCATAAGTGCATGGGTTTATCTGTGGGCTTTCTATCCTGTACCATTGATCTATATTTCTGTTTTTTGTGCCAGTACCATACTGTCTTGATTATTGTAGCTTTGTAGTATTGTCTGAAGTTGGGGAGCCTGATTCTTCCAGCTCTGTTTCTCTTTCTCAGGTTTGCTTTGGCTATTCAGGGTGCTTTGAGTTTCCATACAAATTGTAAAATTTTTTGTTCTAATTCTGTGAAGAATGCCATTGGTAATTTGATAGGGATTGCATTGCATTTGTAGATTGCTTTGTGTAGTATAGTCATTTTCACAATATTGATTCTTCCAATCCAAGAACATGGTATATTTCTCCATTTGTTTATGTCATCTTTGATTTCTCTCATCACTGTTTTATAGCTTTCAGAGTACAAGTCTTTTGCCTCCTTAGGTAGGTTTATTCCTAGGTATTTTATTATTTTTGTTGCAATGGGAAATGGGATTGTTTCCTTAATTTCTTTTTCTGATGTTTCATTGTTAGTGTATAGGAATGCAAGGGATTTCTGTGCATTAAATTTGTATCCTGCAGCCCTTACCAAATTCACTGATTAATTCTAGTAGTTTTCTGATGACATTTTTAGGATTTTCTATGTATAGTGTCATATCATCTGCAAACAGTGACAGCTTTACTTCTTTCTTTCCAATTTGGATTCCTTTTATTTCCTTTTCTTCTCTGATTGCTGTGGCTAGGACTTCCAAAACTATATTGAATAAGAGTAGCGAGAGCAGACATTCTTGTCTTGCTCATGATCTTAGTGAAAATGCTTTCAGTTTTTCACCATTGACTATGAGGTTTTCTGTGGGTTTGTCATATATGGCCTTTTATTATGTTGAGGTAGGTTCCCACTATGCACATTTTCTGGAGAGTTTTTATCATATATCAGTGTTGAATTTTGTCAAAAGTTTTGCCTCCATCTATTGAGATGATCATATGATTTTTATTCCTTAATTTGTTTGTATGGTATATCACATTGATTGATTTGCATATATTGAAGAATCCTTGCATTCCTGGGATAAATCACACTTGATCATGGTGTATGATCCTTTTAATGTGTTGCTAGTATTTTGTTCAGGATTTTTGCATCTATGTTCATCAGTGATATAGGTGTATAATTTTCTTTTTTTGTGATATCTTTTTCTGGTTTTGGTGTCAGGGTGATGGTGGCTTTGTAGAATGAATTTGGGAGTGTTCCTCCCTCTGCAATTTTTTGGAAGAGTCTGAGAAGGATAGGTATTAGCTCTTCTCTAAATGTTTGGTAGAATTCACCTGTGAAGCCATCTGGTCCTGGACTTTTGCCTGTTGGAAGATTTTAAATTACAGTTTCAATTTCATTGCTTGTGATAGTCTGTTTATATTTCCTAATTCTTCCTGGTTCAGTCTTGGAAAATTGTACCTTTCCAAGAATTTGTCCATTTCTTTGTGGTTGTCCATTTTATTGATATATAGTTGTTTGTAGCAGTCTCTTATAATCCTTTTGTATATCTGAAGCTTCACTTGTGATTTCTTCTTTTTATTTCTAATTTTATTGATTTGTGTCATCTCCTTTATTTTCTTCTTGAGTCTGGCTAAGGGTTTATCAATTTTGTTTATCTTCTCAAAGAACCAGCTTTTAGTTGATCTTTGCTATTGTTTTCTTCATTTCTATTTCATTTATTTCTGCTCTGATGTTTATGATTTCTTTGCTTCTACTGACTTGGTTTTTTTTGTTCTTCTTTCTCTAGTTGCTTTATGTGTAGGGTTAGTTTTTTTATTTGGGAGTTTTCTTGTTTCTTGAAGTGAGATTGAGTTGCTATAAACTTCCCTCTTAGAACTGCTTTTGCTGTGTCCCATAGGTTTTGAGTTGTCATGTTTTCATTGTCATTTGTTTCTATGTATTTTTAAATTTCTTCTTTGATTTCTTCAGTGATCTCTTGGTTATTTATTAGCACACTGTTTAACCTCCATGTATTTGTGTTTTTTGCAGTTTTTTCCCATAATTGATTTCCAGTCTCATAGTGTTGTGCTCAGAAAAGAAGCTTGATACAATTTCAATTTTCTTAAATTTTCCAAAGCTTGATTTGTGACCCAAGATGTGATCTGTCCTGAAGAATGTTCCATGTGCACTTGAGAAGAAAGTGTGTTCTGCCACCTTTGAGTGAAATGTTCTATAAATATCAATTAAATCTATCTAGTCTATTGTATCATTTAAAGCTTGTGTTTCCTTATTTTCTGTATGGATGATCTGTCCATTGGTGTAAGTGGGGTGTTAAAGTCCCCTACTATTATTGTGTTACTGTGGATTTCCCCTCTCATGGTTGTTAGCATTTGCTTTATATATTGAGGTGCTCCTATGTTGGGTGCATAAACATTTATAATTGTTATATCTTATTCTTGGATTGATCCCTTGATCATTATGTAGTGTCCTTCTTTATCTCTTGTAACAGTCTTTATTTTAAAGTTTATTTTATCTGATATGAGTATTGCTACTCCAGCTTTCTTTTGATTTCCATTTGCATGGAATATCTTTTTCCATTCCTTCACTTTCAGTCTCTTATGTGTTCCTAGATTTGAAGTGGGTCTCTTGTAGACAGCATATATATTGGCCTTTTAGTATGCATTCATCCAGTCTGTGTCTTTTGGTTGGGGCATTCAGTCCCTTTACATTCAAGGTTATTATTGATATGTATGTTTCTATTACCATTTTCTTAATTGTTTTGAGTTTGTTTTTGTGGGTCTTTTTCTTCTCTTGTGTTTCCTGCCTGGAGAAGTTTCTTTAGCATTTGTTGTAAAGCTGGTTTGGTGGTGCTGAATTCTCTTAGCTTTTGCTTGTTTGAAAAGCATTTGTTTTCTCCATCAAATCTGAGTGAGATCCTTGCTGGGTAAAGTAATCTTGGTTGTAGATTTTTCCCTTTCATTACTTAAACTATATCCTGCCACTCCCTTCTGGCCTGCAGAATTTCTGCTGAAAAATCAACTGATAACCTTATGGGGATTCCTTTCTATGTTATTTTTTGCTTTTCTCTTGCTGCTTTTAATATTTTTCTTTGAATTTAATCTTTTGTTAATTTCAGTAATATATGTCTTGGGGTTTTCTTCTAGGGTTTGTCCTGTATGGGACTCTCTGTGCTTCCTGGACTTGGGTGACTGTTTCCTTTCCCATGTTAGTGAAGTTTTCCACTATAATCTCTTCAAATATTTTCTCAGACTGTTTCCTTTTCTCTTTTTCTTCTGGGACCCCTATAATTCAAATGTTGTGCATTTAGTGTTGTCCCAGAAGTCTCTGGGATTATCTTTCATTCTTTTCATTCTTTTTTCTTTATTCTGCTCCTTGGCAGTTATTTCCACCATTCTGTCTTCCATCTCACATATTCGTTCTGCCTCTGTTACTCTGTTATTGATTCCTTCTAGTGTGTTTTTCATTTCAGTTATTGTATTGTTCACCTCTGTTTGTTCTTCAGTTCTTCTAGATCTTTATTAATAATTTCTTCTATTTCCTCAATCCGTGCCTCCATTCTCTTTCCGAGATTCTAGATCATCTTTACTATCATTACTCTGAATTCTTTTTCAGGCAGATTGCGTATTTCCTCTTCATTTATTTGGTTTTGCACGTTTTTACCTTGCTCCTTCATCTGTGACATATTTTTTTGCTGTCTCTCTTTTTTTTTTTTTTTTTTTTTTAAGAGTGGGATTCTGTTCCTGTCTTACTGATTGTTTGGCTGGAGGCTTCCATCACTGGAGTTTGTAGGCTGGTGGGTAGAGCTGGGTCTTGGTGCTGAGATGAGCACCTCCAGGAGACCTCACTCTGATGAATATTCCCTGGGGTCTGAGATTCTCTGTTAGGTCAGGTTTGGACACCACAGGAGCTTTGGCCAACCTTCGGCTCATGAGTCAAGATCCCGCAAGCCACAGAGGGTGGAAAAAGAAAAAAAAGAAAAAAAGAGCAATAACAAAGAGTAAAAAATAAAATTAGACTAGGAAACTAAAAGATATTTAGAAAGAATATATAAAGAAAAATATAGATGAAAGAACAACTGGAAAGTAAAACAGAACCACAATAGTAAAAAAGAGGAGAAAAAACAAAAAGGTGGAAGGGGCCTTGGCTGTAGGGGGTGGGCCTTAGGGGCGGGTATTAGGTGGTGGGCAGCACCTATGCTTAGGACACACAGGGCTGGAAAAGGCCCTGGGTGGGGGGGGTTGTGGTGTGGGGTTTAGGCTCAACAAAATAAATGGGTCCCAGGTCTCAGAGGGCTGGAGACTCAGCCTGGGAGCCCATCAGGCTTCCCAGGCCTGAGTTGGTGGGGCAAACCTGCTCTGCTCCTCTCTCGCTCCTTTGTCCTGGAGGGCCCCTCCTGCCTGCCTCTCCTGTTGTCCCCCATCCTCCCCCCTATGCCCCCAGGACCAACCCGGACCAGAGGGGGCCTCTGAGGGTGTAGAACCTGCCCCAAGAGCCGGTAGGCTTCCCAGGCCAATTGGACAGGGGAAACGCTTGGCATGCTCCCCACTGATCCTATCCCCTGAGGATCCCTCCAGGCATGGGAACCCCTACCCCCCGCCACCCCTCAGGGGCACTGGTCCTTTCTGGCTTCCACTTCTCCTCCCCCCTCAGTCCACCCACATCCTACTGGTTGGCTTGGGGGTTCCTCCTGTCTCCTTGCACATTGAGGTCCCCCACCAGCATCCGGCAGGCACCCTAGTTGTGGGGAGATGTGAATACCATCTCTTCTCATGCTGCCATCTTGACTCTGCCCCCCAGGATGAATTTATGTAACTATCAATGATATCCCACTAAAGCATAACTGATTCAAATTCACACTTTTTCCATTCAAGAGGTAAATATATTTGTTTATCATCATCTTCAAACATATTAAAGAGAAATTTGGTATCAGACAACATATTGTGTAGTTTCTAAGATGTTGATCTAGTCTTTGAATAGGGAAAGTGAGAACTGTAAAGAATAATTCTTGGTTGAAATAACTGGTGAGAGATAAAAATTAATTTATATTGGTCATATGACCAGCTAAAATGTAATTCCTAATGTAAATTAAACTTTATGTGTCTAAGAAAAATGAAGAACCTGAGTTCAAACCTGAATTAACTCTTGATTATTAGAGTATCATAGAAGAAAATAAGTCCCTGGAAGAAAGCCCTGCCTCTGATGTAATTAACAATCTTAGTGGAGAGTAGCAAGTGTTCTGATAATTAGGTGTTGCACATGCATGTAAAGGCTAGCAATAGAGGACTGAATCCTCGTCCTAAGGTGGAACTATTTGTATGAGCCCAATGTGATGATCTGAATGGTGCACTGAGATCTAGTCACCCTCATTATTGTTTTGCAGAGAGAAACATTATGAAAATCGTTATGTTTGTCCTCATATAAAGTTGTCTATAGTTTTAGAGGTCACTTATTCTATCGGGATGACTAGGACCTTTGACACAATGTGTTTCATATGTGAAAACGTGTCAAATTTCTTCATTTCTCCTGCTTAACTGTTTTCTATACATTTTGTGACTATGCAGAGTTTGTTAGGAGTGAGAAAAATGATGTTTAGGATATATAGAAAGTAGATTTAAAAAAATTGCTAGAGAGAGCCTCATAACCACTATCTACTGCAATATATTTTTCCTATTTATTTATTTAATTACTTATTTTTAACAAGGTATAGTTGATTTGCAATATTATATTAGTTTCAGGTGTACAATATAGTGATACAAAATTCTTATAGATTATACTCCATTTAAAGTTATAAAGTATTGGTTATATTCCCTGTGTGGTATATCATTGTAGCCTATTTATTTTATAAGCTTTGTGACCTTTAATTCCCTACTCCTGTTTGACCCTTTATCACTTCCTTCTTCCCACGGGTAACTACTAGTTTGTTCTCTTTATCTGTAAGTCTATTTTGTTTTGTTGTATTCATTCCTCTGTTTAAGTCTGTTTAAGTGAAAACGTATAGTATATTTCTTTCTCTGTCTGACTTATTTCACTAAGCATAATACCCACTGGGTCCATGCATGTTGTTATAAATGACAAAATTTCTTTCTTTTCTTTGGCTAAGTAGTATTCCATTGTGTGTGTGTGTGTGTATGTATGTGTGTGTGTGTGTATATATATATATATACACACACACACTACATCTTTACCCCTTCATCTGTTGATGGACACTTAGGTTGCTTCCAGATATTGGCTAGTGTAAATAATGCTGCTATGAACACTGGGTTGTCTGTATCTTTTTGAATTAGTGATTTCATTTTCATTGGATATATACCCAGTAGTGGAATTGCTGGATCATATGGTAGTTCTACTTTTAGTGTTTTTGAGGAAACTCCATACTGTTTTCCATAGTGGCTCCAATAATTTACATTCCTACCAACAGTGTACAAGTGTTCTCTTTCCTCCACATCCTTACCAACACTTATTATTTGTGTTCTTTTTGATGATGGTCATTCTGACAGGTGTGAGGTAATATCTCATTGTGGTTTTGATTTGCATTTCTCTGATAATTAGCGATGGTAAGCATCTTTTCATGTGCCTGCTGGCCATCTTTATCTCTTCTTTGGAAAAATGTCTATTCAGGTCTTCTGCCCATTTTTTAATTGGGTTATTTTCTTTTGGCATGGATTTTATGAGCTGTTTATATATTTTGAATATTAACCCCTTATTAGTATCATCATTTGAAAATATTTTCTTCCATTCAGTAGGTTATCTTCTTGTTTTCTCATTGGTTTTCTTTGCTGTGCAAAAGCTTTTAAGTTGAATTAGGTTCCATTTGTTTATTTTTGCTTTTGTTTCCTCTGTCTTAGGAGATAGATCAAAAAAATTTGATATAATTTGTCAAAGAGTATTCTGCCTATGTTTTCTTCTAGGAGTTTTATGGTTTCTGGTCTTACATTTAGGTATATAAACCATGTTGAGTTTATTTTTGTATATGGTGTAAGACAATGTTCTAATTTTATTCTTTTACATGTAGCTGTTGAGTTTTCCTTGCACCACTTACTGAAGAGACTCCCTTTTTCCCATTGTATATTCTTGCCTCTTTTGTCATAGATTAACCACTACAAGTGACTGGGGTTATTTCTGCATTCTCTATTATGGTCCATTGATCTATGTGTCTGTTTTTGTGCTAGTACTATACTGTTTTGATTACTGTAGCTTAGTACTATAGTCTGTTAGGGGTTGGGATATCTCAATCTCTGTTCTTAAGATTATTTTGGCTATTTGAGTTTTTTGTGTCTCCATAAAAATTTGAGAATTATTTGTCCTAGTTCTCTGAAAAATGCCAATTGTATTTTGATAGGGATTTCATTGAATCTATAGATTACCTTTAGTAGTATGGTCATTTTAACAATATTATTTCTTCTAATCTATGAACATGGTATATCTTTCTAACTATTAGTGTCATCTTCAATTTTTTTATCAGTGTCTTATAGTTTTCTGAGTACAGATCTTAAATCTCTTTAGATAAATTTATTTCTAGGTGTGTTATTCTTTTTGATGTGATGGTAAATGAGATTGTTTTCTTAATTTCTCCTCATAGTTCATTGTTAGTGTATAAAAATGCAAGAGATTTCTATATATTAATTTTGTATCCTGCAACTTTATCTAATTCATTGATGAGCTCTAGTAGATTTTTGGTGGCATCTTTAGGATTTTCTACGTATAGTGTCATGTCATCTGCAAACAGTGATAGTTTTACTTTTTTCTTTCCAGTTTGGATTCCTTTTATTTCTTTTTCTTCTCTGATTGCTCTGGCTAGGACTTCCCACACTACATTAAATAGAAGTGTGGGGAGTGGGCATCCTTGTCTTCTTCTTGATTTTGGAGGAAAGGCTTTCAGCTTTTCACTGTTGAGTATGAGGTTAGCAGTAGGCTTATTATATATGGTCTTTATTATATTGAGGTATGTTCCCTCTATACCCACGTTTTTGATAATTTTTATCATAAATGATGTTGATTTTGTCAAGAGTTTTTTCTGCATCTATTGAGATGAACATGTGATTTTTATTCTTCAAGTTGTTAACGTGGTATATCACAATGATTGATTTGTGGATAATGAACCATGTTTGCATCCCTGGAATAAATCCTGCTTGGTCAGGGCGTATAATCCTTTTAATGTATAGTTGAATTTGGTTTCCTAATATTTTGTTGAGGGTTTTTGCATCTGTGTTCATAGTGAAATTGGCTTGTAATTTCTTTTCTTTTCTTTTTTTTGTAATATCTTTGTCTGGTTTTGGTATCAGGGTGGTGCTGGCCTTATAAAATGAGTTCTAAAGCATTCTTTCCTCGGCATTTTTTGGGAATAGTTTGAGAAGGATAAGTGTTAACTCTGTAAATGTTTGGTGGAATTCACCTGTGAAACCATCTGGTCCTTGACTTTTGGAGTTGTTTTTTGTTTTGTTTCTTTGTTTAAATGACTGATTCAATTTCATTAATATTAACTGGTCTGTTCATATTTTCTATTTCTTCCTGGATCAGTCTTGGAAGATTGTACCTTTCTAGGAATTTGTCCATTTCTTCTAGATTGTCCATTTTATTGGCATTTACATGTTTGTAGTAATCTCTTATGATCCTTTGTATTTCTGTGTTGTCAGTTGTAACTTCTTTTTCATTTCTAATTTTGCTGACTTGGGCCCTCCATTTTTTTTTTAATTAGCCTAGATAAAAGTTTATCAATTTTCTTTATTTTTTCAAGAACCACCTTTTGGTTTTATTAATCTTTTGTATTGTTTTTTAAATCTCTATTTTATTTATTTCTAGTCTGACCTTTATTTTTTCCTTTACTAATTTTGTTTTTTTTGTTCTTCTAGTTACTTTAGGTATAAGATTAGGTTGTTTATTTGAGATTTTTCTTGTTTCCTGAGTTAGGCTTATATCACTATAAACTTCCTTCTTAGAATTGCTTTTTCTGTAACCCATAGATTTTGGATAGTTGTGGTTTTGTTTTCATTTATCTTCAGTATTTTTTAAATTTCTTCTTTGATTTCTTCAGTGATCCATTGGTTGTTTAGTAGCATATTGTTTACCCTTCACATGTTTGTGTTTTTTGCATGTATATATATATTTTTTGTAGTTGTTTTCTGGCCTCATAGTGTTGTGGTCAAAAAAGATACTTGATAGGATTTCAGTTTTCTTAAATTTACCTTGACTTGTTTTGTGTCCAAGCATATGATCTTACTCCCTGTATTTCACCAAATTCCATTCATAATGTGTCTTCCCTCATTGGGTGATATGGTAGCTGATGATTACCTTGTGTGTCCACAAATGCTTGGTAGGGGAAGATATGTAAAGTTTTAACGTTTTTGTTTGACAGATGTATGTTTTGTATTGTATTGTATGTTTGTACAATAAGAATGGTAACTATTCAACATCTTCTATGTGGCAGGAACTGCATTTATGTTATTTTGTTCTTTACTTACAATAACCAGACAGAGTTTCCATTAGAAAAAATAAATTAGTATTCTTAAAAGACAAGTGAGTTGCCCAAAATCACACAATACAAGTGCAGGGATTTTGACTCATTTCTCTGATTCCTGAGAGGGGATTGATTCTTCTGTACTACACTACCTCCAACTTACAGACTGATCCTTGCAAATATATTTTTGTGGTTCTTTTGTACTACAGGGTCACTGAAGTAGTGAAATACCCATACTATACTTCAAAAACAGTAGCATCAAGACAGTTTCCTTTTTATAAAGAGTTCTTCTTATTATTATTTTTTATTAGTTTCTGCTTTATAACAAAGTGAATCAGTCATACATATACATCTGTTCCCACATCCCTTCCCTCTTGCGCCTCCCTCCCTCCCACCCCCCCATCCCACCCCTCCAGGCAGTCACAAAGCACCGAGCTGATCTCCGTGTGCTATGTGGCTGCTTCCCACTATCTATCTACCTTACGTTTGGTACTGTATATATGTCCATGTCTCTCTTTCGCTTTGTCACAGCTTATAAAGAGTTCTTTTCAAACCAGATGCTTGTGAGTTAGGCACTTCTGTCAGGTTTTCATCCATTCAGAAGATAGTTCTTGAGAACACTGAAAATACCCTCTGGAGATTTCTGTCTCAACATTACATTACTCTATTGGACAAAAAGTTCCGTTGCTGGGACCTGATTCTTCTGAGTTCAAAATATATTATGGGTGGGAATAATTTGAACAAATGTCTCATAGCATTGGAGGGAAAAAAAACTACAAAAAAGCCTCAAGAGAAAATCGTTTCAATGACTTGCCAAATTCGAAGAATGAAGCCATTATACCTTAAGCTAACAGTTAAGGCCTTTCACTGTCTGCCCACAAAGTGTTTTCTTCACTCCTATAATCCTATTACCCAAAGCCAAGTACCATCCTTACTAATTCTCCAAATGTGCATGGCTCACCATGTCTGAGACTGTTCAGTCTAACAAACAAGTTGATATTTGTTTAAACAGAGCTTCAGCCTAAAGTGCATTTCATTTCTGTAGCTTATAGCCTTAAAAAATGAAGGCGCTTTTATGAAAATACCATTCTTTTCCATGCCTTCTATGAAAAATCTCAGCCTAGAGTTATGGCTGTTTATTCACATGGCCTATGTAAGTTATTGGGCATCTTTCAGTTTTAGCACTTATTGCTTCCTGTCTTTTATTTTTAGTTATCTTTCAGAAGGTTTATGTATTGTTTCCCATTTAGATTGTAAATTCAAATGAGGATAAAACTTGCACTGTGTGCTGTTGTGAACCCTTAATAAACCCTACCACTGTTCTTCATGCAAAGTATATAGACAGTCATTTAAAGCTATCCTTTATTAATTGTATTTGTGCTATGCCTATAACTGTAAACAAATCAAAAGTTTTCTAATATATAATGAACAATAATACCACAAACATTCCATTCTTATGTGAATATAAAAGTAGGACACTATTGATTTAGTGGTAATTAAGATGTTTGGGAAACTGTCAGAAAAATTGGCATTATAGCCCAATTTTATAGGGTTGAAGATATTTTGTTATCTATGTAAAGTTTACATATGAAAATATAGTAATGTCCACAGGGCTTTAGTATCACTTAATGATTAGTTCTATCCAAGGATTTATGTAGAGAAGTGGTACTTTGCTGTGGAGGTCTCATGTGTCAAACTCAGATGTACATGAATTATTTTAACCTATATTTTTCCCTGTAAGTTATGAATCCTTTGAAATAAGAATAGATATATGTATACTAGATATGTTTTCTAGACTGAATTCCCAAGGTGGTTTAGAGAATTTGAGAGATTAAGAGAATGAAGACTCTGCTCTCATAAATGAGACCTCAACAGGTGAATTGGGATGTACATAGTTGCACTTGTCCAGTATGATATTTCAATATTGGAAGTCTATGGTTTATATCCAAAGAGCCAATTTTTGATGAGAAATATGATGGAACACATTGTTGTGTATTGGGTGTAGTTTTAATGGTACTATCAGAATTTAAAATTATATTTTATCCTAAATGATAAATTATGAAATATTTTATCCTAAGGATTCATTTTGCATCACCATTAAGATTCTTTCAATTTTATGTTTTCCTCTGTTGGAAATCCCTTAACATTTTTTTTCAAAAGACCAGAAATTAGAAACAATATAATCAAGAGAAAAATGTTTATGAAGTTAAATAATACCAAATAAGAAGATGTAGTTTCAGCAAGAGTAATGAGATGGGACACTCATTGACACCTGCTTTCTCCTGTTAATGAAATTATTTAAAATATTACTATGTACTTCACAAATAATTCAGAGAGATACATTTTGACAAAAAAGATATATATGGTTTTATGTTATTGATTCATAAGTACATTTCTGGTTATTTCTGTTTTTTTCTTAGGATTCTCTAAGACATATATGCTTTACATAAATATACAATAGCATTGTATTCTATACATAATATAAAGTAATACTTCAGGAAGTTTACACCCTTGGTTGTAAAAATAGGGGAAGAAATAATCCTCAAGAAATTTACAATTACATGGGGAAAATAAGAGAAATAACATTGTGGGACCAAATTTGAGAAGTGCCAAACTATGGTCACTGTGTTGGCCTGACTCACTATTGGCTCTGAATCTCTCCAACCCATGCAAATAGAACACATTACTCACCAACTAAATGTCCTATTTCAGATCTGAGGACCAATTCTGCCTTTAGGCTGATGGATTATAAAGATCTCCATATCTATAACACATTTTTGGAAATACATTTTTTCTTTTGGCAACTCATTCTGCCAGATGCAGATCCCTAAGAAATACAGCTGGGGGCATGACCCAGCCAAATGCACATTCTTATCTTTGCCCCATCTTATCTTTGTATACGGGCTCCATAGATAGAAAGGAACCTAAGCTTTCTTGCTGAAGTCTAGAACCTCAAGCAAGTTTAGAGGAATTATCTCTGCGCTGGGCCCCTAACAGTCTTTCTTTAGAATATGCCTTCTGAAGATTGAAGCTCTCACTCTGTGGATCCCCTGAACTTCTATAATCCCCACACTCTTCCTTTGCAAAACCCAACTGTGGAGTCAAACTATACATTCTTTGTGAACAATGGCAGGCTGTCTATGTCCTCTCCTCTTGGAAGTAATTTTTTCATTTTAATGTACTAAGTAGATTCTATTGTTATTATTACTTAGGTGATGAAAGATGTCAGTTAAGGAGAAGAAAACCAATAACCAAACATTGTATTGACTATATGATTGATAATAATATGTTGTAAATATGTGTGCACACAAAAATATGAAAATATCATTGAAAAATAATATCATAAACTGTTTAGGTTAGTTTTGAAATTATTTTTTAGTCAAAATATTTACTTTTTTTTTTTTAACTGGAATACCTTTCAGGTTTATACCAGAAAGTATAAACCCCTCCTCTCACCCTTATTAAGTATAGAGCACTTAATCAAATTTTACATCACAATGTTTTGTTTTTTAAAATTAATTTTAGCTTATTCCATTATAATAATATCCACAATATAGGTATGAAAGATAGACTCAACTTTTTACCATTGATCTTCTATTCATGATAGAAAACTTCATAAAGTTCATGGAAATGGCAGTAGTTATTCTCCTTTCAGAAACTTCGGTTACAGTATCAGGTGTTTATTTGCTTTTGTTGTTTTTTAGTATATTTTAAAAGATAATAGCTTCTAAAAACAATCATTAATGTAAATTTTTAAATGTAATAATCAATATCTACCATAATGGGTATGTATCACTTATTTCATATTTTATTTCTCTGTTATCCTTTTTTCATTGTCAATTAGTTGTACAAAATATCTGCATGTCCTGTACTTAGTTTCAAATATATGTTGTCCATTGTACTCTTCAAATTAATATCTCTATTAACAAATTGATATGGATAACTAGATCAATATGGGATGGATACGTTTCTGAAAGTACTGCCTAGAGAATGGCCTCACTTTTGGCCAACTGTCTTGTAAAGTGCCATATTGATTTTGTTATAAGGAACATTTGAAATTCTGAAAAGAAATCAATAGGAGGCCCAAATAATTTAGATACTATCACTTAAATCAATACTAATGTATATTGCTTTCCATTAGCTATTTGATGTGACATATTGAAGTATATATTTTGTGACTTATGTTATTATTTATATAAGTTGGTTATAAACACTAAAAAGTGATCTTTTATATACCTATTTAAAAAGTATAATTACTTTAAAATATTGGCGTTCATTGTGACTTTGTTAAATAATCAAAATAAAGACTTCTTTGGATTTTGTCTTATTGTTTATTAAACCTCTCTCAAAATAAGGGAATAATATAGCCATCCATTTATACTTTCAAAGTTTTTTTAGAAATGTAAAGAGAACTTTAGAGTTCAATAACATTTGAAAAAAAATTAGGTTAAGAGAAAACCAATTAATGAAAATCATATCCGAGTCAATTTGAGATGACCAAAATGCATTTTATTAGTTTATTTATGTTTATATTATTATTTAGCAGTCATGATAATTGACTGTGGTTACCAAATATTTGTTCCATTAATCAGACTGTGTTTGAACTAGTGCACAAAATTACAGAGTTGCTTGGATTTTACTGGTTTAAATAGTCTCAGATAATTCATTTATTCAATTATTCTAAGTCAGTTCCTTGTAACTGATAAGCTATGTTAATACATAATCTTTTAAAAAATATGTGAGTTTCTTAAGTAAGCATATTTAATAGGTTTAGATAAGGAAAACTCCATATAATATCTTAAAATTCTATGATGTCCGATTACATTTTTAATATGAATCCCTGCCTAGCTCTTAGAAAAGGTTCATAGTGTCAGCTTACATATGAATAAATTAAAATTGATAAAAATAAAAATCAATATTGGTAAGTTTATTTTTTAATATATTCCTTTTAGTGACTAGTTAAGTATCATGGGATGGGGGCACTTAAGTCCCTCATATCTAAATGTGAATCACATCAGTGACTTTATAACCTTGAGCAAGTTCTTCAGCCTTAGAGAGCATGTTTCCTATTCTATAAGTGATAAAATAGCATCACTTACCTCATAGGGTTTTGTTGGGATTTAATTAAATCACGCAACATTAAGATCTTAGAATAAATCCTGGCAAATAGCATTTTTAAGAAATGTAGGTTAAATTTTATTTTAAAATTGTTTCACTTTTGAAAGGATAATCCCTCAGTGTTTGTCATAATTTTAGAAGTGGTTGTTTCTATTATATTTATCTATCATAGCCTTTTAATAGGCTATTAATTATCAGATAGTAAACTTTCTCCTCAGCAATGATTTTTGAGAAGAATGACAAAAATTTGGTTGTGTATCCCTTACCTTAGGAAGATAATGGTATAGAAATCGAAATTGCTTATTCCCATGATTGTACTATCTTTTTCTATCACCTCAGTGATGTAGTGTGGGCTTGTGCGGAAGCTGGGCTGAGGCAGAGTGGGCCTGAGGCCAGTTTCCCATGGCCACTGTTATCCATATTCCTGGGAAAGATCGATGACTCTGGACAGCTTATATACAGTAGCTGTTCCAACTCTTCTGGTCACCCCATACTGACCACTCTAGACAGAATAACCATATTGGGCATCCTAAATTCTTAGGATAAGTTGTAAGACACTTTCAGCTTTCTGTGAATTCCTACTTGCCCTCAGGCAAAAGGTATCTGATGATATGTTGATATGTGTGTGTGTGTGTAAATACACATGTATGTAGGTATATGTCAGGGTTCTTCAGAGAAATAGAACTAGTAGGAGATATATGTGTGTGTGTGTGCATGCACAGTGCATATATTTATTTATTTATAGATGTATGTGTATATAGATATGTATATATGAGAGAGAGAGAAATGAATGAGTGAATGAATATGGGGGAGATTTACTGTAAAGAACTGGCTCATGTGATTATGGTGGCTGAGGAGTCTTGACCCAGGAGAGCTGATGGTATAGTTCCAGTCTAAGTCTGAAGGCAGGAGAAGACAAAGTCCAAGCTCAAAGACAGTCAGGCAGAGAAAAAGAATTCTTTCTTACTCAGCCTTTTATTCTATTTGGCCTTCAACATATTAGGTGAGGCTTACCCACGTTAGGGAGGGCAATGTTCTTTACTCAGTCTATGAGTTAAATAGGTTTACATTTTTTAAAGATGATTTGTGATCAGAATCCAAATTCAACTGACTAGAGGGGGTAGGCGGGTGGCATAATGGGTAAGATAGGCTTGATACACACAAAAGGGAAGAGCTGTGATAAATTGGAGAGCACATTCTCTTTCTGAAGACAGTCAAACTTAATTAAAATTAAATATTTCCAGGATAGATATGCCTTCAGACATCTAGTCTGTGACACTTGTCTAGATGCTGTTTGGAAAAAAATTGTGGGAAAGGTGAATAGGGATGCATGGGTTTTTGTAGGGGGCTACTTAAATAACTGAGGCCAAAGATGATGTAATCTTGGAAGATTGATGGCAATAGAAATAATGTCAAGTGCATATATTTTAGATATGTTTTGAAGTTGTAACCAATAAAACTTGGATTGGAATGTGGAGAGAGGGGAGAGAAAATTGGGGTAATTAAGTGTAACTTTTAGGCTTTTGGACTGAGCATCTGGTTTATGGTGGCATTTTCTGAGAATGGAGAAGAAACAGGTTTTGGGGGGTAATTTCAGTTTGGATGTGCTACATTTGAGGTATCTATCAAATTTCAAGTGGAGACTTCAAACAGTTGTGTACATAAATATAAAAGTCTAGAAATCAGAGGAGATTCTAGTGCTAGAACATAATTTTGGAAGGCATCAGTATGGAGCCATGGGACCAGATGAAATCTTTTGGAGAAATGCTGTTGATATCAAGGACTGAAAACTCCAGCATTGAGAGAAAATGTGGAGGAGTATATTCAGCAAAGGAGACTAGGAAGGAATAGCCAAGGGGTAGGAAGAAAACCCATAAAATGCAGAGTCAAGAAGTCCAAGAGAAGAAAATACTTCAAAAAGAAGGGAGTGGTCAACCTCAAATAAAGTTCTAAGAAATATTCTATGATGACAACAAACAGGAACCAATTAATTGGCCAATATGAAGGTCTTTGGCAACCTTGATAAGAAACATGATAGTGATTGCAGAAGACGGAAATCAAAATGGTGCAGATTAAAAAGTGAAAAGGAAATGAGAAGATGGAGATGTACTTGCACATTTTTAAGTTTTTCTGAAGAGAAGAAATGGGGAATCTCTGGGAGGACATTCATAGTAAATAGGAAATTTTGTTTTGTCTTGTTTTTTACAGAATAATGATAGCATTGTCTTTCTTTTTATTACAGAATAATATTAGAACATTACAATATTGAACAGAAAAAAGTCATATAGTAAAACAAGGATTGACATCCTTAAAGTGAAAGGGAATGTGTAAGGAGCCCACAGGGAAGAGGTGCTTTGAGAACTATAGTGATATTTCTGCTCTGTAACAGGAAGACAAAGAATATGTGTATAGGTTTAGTCATATTTGTAGATTTGATGGTAGAAGATGAGGGAGTTTGTTTATACTTCACTGAGAAAATGAAAGCAGTTTAAAGGCAAGCTCATCAGGTGAGAAAGGGATGAGGATGTTGGAGAACTTAGAAAAGCAGACTTTGTGAAATCACCCTTATAATGTATGGGAAAGCGCACTCACGAGGGAAGTATAATAGGATTGTTAAGAAGTGTTCTTTTGAACTTTGTGGCTATGAATTAAAATAAGAAAAGTCCACACAGTTGTGTGACTTTCTGCCACCCTTTCAGGTGGTCCTATGTAAACAAAAAAAGCAGATATGTAGGCTGACCTGGTATATTAGTTTCCTAGGGCTGCTGTAACAAAGTACCACAAATCTGGTGGCTTAAAACATAAATTTATTTTTGTCTCCCACTTCCAAAGGCTAGAAGTAAGAAGAAATCAAAGCATTACTGCAGCCATGCTCCCTCTGAAACCTATAGGGGAACACTTTCTTGCTTGGTTTACCGACAATTTCTGGTATTACTTGGTATACAGCTGCATAACTTCAATCTCTGCCTTTGTAGTCACACGGCATTCTCTCTGCATTTTTCTATCTTTAAATGGCTGTCTTCTTATAAAGGCACCAGTAATATTGGAATAAGGGCCAACCTTACCCAGTATGATCTCTAACTTAACTACTTACAAATGCATGGAACCTGTTTGCAAATAAGGTCATATTCTGAAGTACTGGGGTTTAGAATTTCAGTATGTTTTCTCTGGCAAGGGAACACAATTCAACCCATAACATCTGGGTTGATCTTTGTCAGGTGAGTATGACTGAGGGAGAAGCTAAATGTTAACTCTTCTAACTCCAAGAAAGTCAGGTATGTTTTTAGAACTTTTTCTACACTTATAAAATGAGAGAGTTGGTCTTGATGATCTTTTATGTACCTTCCAACCTTAACATTATATGATGTATCTATCTGTATTCTTAAACTTCATTTTAGTCTAAGGGTAGTAAAGCTTTCTACTCATTTTAGATAATATAAAAACTTTTAATTTTTTCTTGATCTATTTCTACAGCACAAACTGAAATGGACATGTAGATTTGGCTATTTTAGGGAGATCTAAAGAAAAAAAACAGTTAACACAGGCATCATAGGATTGAAATATTTAACTTGCTTATCTATATTTACTGTTACTCATCAGGAAATTGTTATACTGCATGAGTAAAGAAATAAAATCAGCAGAAATAAAACTGGTGTTTGAACTTGGGTCTGCATGCTAACTGTAGTCCTTAAACTAACCATAGGTCTGACACTATTAAACTTATCTTTACATGATGCAGTAAATTATATATTGAAGTTCATTGATAGATGCAAATTGTAGTTTATTAGAGAAGTTACTCAAGTATTATATACAACAAAAAGAATTTATTGTTGTAATTTTTATGATTTTAGTATCAATAGAGAAAAGAAAAAAATATTACAGTGTGTGTATAGCCGAATCGCTTTGTTATAGAGCAGAAACTGATACACCATTGTGAAGCAATTATACTCCAATAAAGTTGTAAAAAAAAAAAAAAGCACATCAGCTACTGGGATGACACTTATTTTTCAAAGACTGTACCTTGCTTCTAGTTCTTCTTTTTAATTTTAATTATCTAGCTTGCTGAATATCTTTATTCTGCAGGTTTTTTTTTAATAAAAAGCTTTTTGGATTAACATATTGCCTTTCATCTCAGGAAAAAAAGTGGCATATATCCTTTTTGATGGATTTATTATATGAATGAAAATGATGCTATTTGATTGACTACACTGTGTATAACTTATGCTCCAAATTATTATGAAGGTGTTTGTATTGAAAGGTAGCAGAAAATTAAAAATGTAGAGGCAAGTACCTTCTCTGTCCATACAATCAAGTGAAATTGGCATTTTTCTATAGTGTAGTAAAAGTTTATTTTCTTCATGCCCTGTGGTGTTCTTAAAGACAAAATGCATTAACAAATGGAATTAAAATACCTAAATATGATTATTAGCACTTTCAAAAATGAGAATTATCCCTCTTATTTTTTTTAATAATACTGTTGTAAAAATAATACACATACATGAGAAAAAATACAGAGTGTGAAATGGTTCCTGTGTCTCCAATGACTATTATGTCCTGGGTCAATCTCTATTCTCTTCTTCTCTAAGTGTCTAAAGAAAGTTTCAAATATGCATTCCTAAAAATGCACTTGCTAGCATTAGATTCTTGCATTTCTCTGTGTCCTTGACTCCTCTATAAACCAAACTACATGGAACTCCAAAGTTTTATTTGACTTTTTATTAAGGGATAAACTTGTGAAGTATAGGCTTCCACCACTGCTTATCAGTTCACACCTATTTATTGTCAATCTATAATAATATAACTAAAATATGTACAATAAATAATATATAAAGTAGTATTATTGTAAACATTTTTATTACAGGTGGACAATAAATTACTATTGTTATTAAAATGTTGGCACTTTGTTGATTGTATAATGTATATAAGGACATTTAATTCAGGGTTCTTATTAAGAGTTTACATTCTATTTGGGGAGAAAGCAAAAAACTGTTTTAAAACACAAACTTTGGGGACTTTCCTGGCGGTCCAGTGGTTAAGACTTCACCTTCCAATGCAGGGGGTGCGGGTTTGATCCCTGGTCAGGGAGCTAAGATCCCACATGCCTTGTGACCAAAAAAACATAAAATAGAAACAATATTGTAACAAACTCAATAAAGACTTTAAATAAAATCGTCCACATCAAAAAAAAACCCATGAACTTTGGATTCAGGCAGAGCTGAGTTCAGATCCTAATTTTATCATTTACTATCAAACCAAAGACACTGGGCTTTGTATTTTTCAGGAGAAATCCAAAGCAAATTAGCTCAAGCTTAAAAGGGAATTATTAATTCATATACCTGTTAGGGCTAAGATTCCTTTCAGTAACTGCTCAATCCAGGAGCTCAAATAAGTTAGGCAAAGTTCTGTTTCTTGCTACATGTGATAGTTCTGATTTCCTCAATGTATTGATTTCAGTCTGCATGTAGTTTCCTCTTTAATATTCAGAAAAGTGGTCACTAGCCGTTCCACACATACACTCTATGTATATGCAAGATAAAGAATGGTGTACTGTCTCCTACTACCCTTATTTCAAATCTGAGGGAAGAGTCTGGTTAGCCTAGCTTGGGTCACGAGACTTCCCATGTGGCACGAGAGGACTAACATGCATTATAGATTGTCTTGTCAAGATATGTGGAACAAGAGGGCTTCCCTGGAGGCGCAATGGTTGAGAGTCCGCCTGCCGATGCAGGGGACACAGGTTCGTGCCCCGGTCCGGGAAGATCCCACATGCCACGGAGCGGCTGGGCCCATGAGCCATGGCTGCTGAGCCTGCACGTCCAGAGCCTGTGCTCCACAATGGGAGAGGCCACAACAGTGAGAGGCCCGCGTACCGCAAAAAAAAAAAAAAAAAAAAGATATGTGGAACAAGAAAGTGTAGATTGCCAAAGGAAATATGGTTGAAAAAGGCAGGGTATAAACAAGACGATGGGAATCTAAAAATTGTGCAAATCCAGCTACATGTTCAAATTCCAGCTTTTTCAACTTTAATATCTGAGTAATCACACTTATCTCATGTAAATGTATGTAAAGTGTTTAGCATAGTACCTGGGACATAGTGTGTATTAATGACAGGATTCTTATTATAATTGTTATATTATAATAGTTTTTATTACTTGAAATAATGACTACTAATACTCATTTAATGCACACAAACATGTACCAAACACTCATGCTTGATAGTAGAGAAATAGAAATAAATCAAAGTTCCTTCTTTTGCAATATATTAGACTACACACACACACACACACACACACACACACATATATATATATTAGACTTTTGCATATATTAGACTATAATTTGAAGGTATTTCTCTATGTACACCTACATACATGCATAAACATGGGGGGAAGAAAGATAGAGAAAGAGGCACTTAGCAAGTATACATTATACAATATAGTGTATTTGACCTAGAATCGTTATATGGGAGTGCAGAAAGCGAGTGTTTGATTCTAAAATTTTAGGCCAGTGACATCTTCAAAGAAAAGATAATGAAGCAAAAATTTTCAAACATGCACAGGAGTTTTTTAGTCAGAGATAGTGGGAAGGACATAGCAGCATGAGTGATGGCTAGAGGTATGAACAAGTATGGAAAGTTCTAGAGACTAAAAGCGTGTATTCATCTATTGCTGCAAAAAAGAAATTACCACAAATTTAGCAGCTTAAAATAGCACATTTTTTTAATCTCATGGTTTCTGTGAGTCAGGAGTCTGAAAATGGTTTAGCTGGATTCTCAGCTCAAGATCCCACAAGGCTGGAACCAAGGTATCAGCATAGTGCATTCTCATCTGGAGGCCTGACTAGGGAATAATCCATTTCCATGCATATTTAGGTTGTGGGCATAATTAATTTTCTGTGGCTGTTTGACTAACGTCCTCATTTTCTTGGTGGTGGTTGGTCAAGGCTATACTCAGCTCCCATCTGCCACCCACAGTTCCTTGCCATGTGGCCCTCTTCATAGGCTCTCTCACAACATGGCAGCTTCCTTCTTCAGAGCCAAGAAGGGAAAGTCTTCCTCTCTCTGGTCTGCTAAGGTGGGATCTTATGTAATGTAATGGTCATATTTACTTCCCATTGTTTTTGCCATATAACACAGTCTAAGCCTGTGACATCCCATCATGTTTGCCATAATGTGTTGGTGAGAAGCAAGTCACACTTGATGAGAGGCAGTGATACAAAGGCATAGATCATTGGGGAATCTTCATAGGATATGTTTGCCACAGGTCAGTTGAGTAAAGCTTGGGATGAGAATTAGTCAGGAGGATAGAAAAATGTAAATAGAAGCCGTATTATGAAAGGTCTTGAATTTTTTGCTAAGAGATTTGAACATTATTTTCCAGGAAATTGAGTATCATTGGGAAATTTTAAGCAAGGAAGTGGCATAATCAGATCTGTGTTTGGGAAAGACAACACTGCTGAGATAATGAAGAATGGGATGGAGTAGGGACAAAAGGGAGGCAGGGAGATAAGGTAAAAGGCAGGATCACACAGGTTATAAGGAACCAGAAAGAGTGGGAATGGGAATGGAAGATTAGTCATAGAAGATTCAATATATTGAATTTAAAAATGTAATTCAAATTTGTGCCTAGAATACCACATCAATAAAAAGATAAATACTTGTTTCAAATATGTTCTTCTCTAATAATTACATTTTAAAATTTTATTTAAAAATGTTATAATGTTCATTCACTTGACATTGAAAGTCCATTAAAAAGTAAATGATTTCATAAGTTTTCAGTGTGCTATGTTAATAATGATGTGTTGCCTAAATTCCACAAAATTTGCATATTCAATAAATATTTGCATATTCAAATAAACAATATTTGTTTACCTTTTATGTTAAAATAAAATATGAACATTTCGATAATATTTTACTTAATAAAGACAGAGCTTAGAGTTTTGTGAATATTTTGGCTATGCATGACTCACTTTGGCACATACATTTGTAGTACACATATTTGGCCCATTTGTATTTCATCTTTAGAATTGGAAATTATTTTGCAACTGAAGATACTTTATCTTTGAAATACAGGATAGAGCACAAATATTATATGTGAATTGCCACATTGCCCCTTTAATTCAGATAACATTTCATTTTCCCTTTGGAGGCTGATTTTCTTTGCCTTGCATATGCTGTGAGGTCCTATGCTGACAGCAAAGCTGAATACTAAAACCATCTGTCAGGACTCAGGGGAGTTTGCTATTTTTCACTGCTTCCTCATGGTGTAAGGTCAATACTACAACAAGGTATGTTTCAATAAATATGCGGTGAGAAGAGAAATTGTCTCAAAGTAGGAACTACCAGCTGTCAGTACAATTAGTGACAAAAGAGCAGGGAAGTAGCCTTGAGGGCTTACAGATTCATTTGGGAATTTATTTCCATGGGGTTCTGAGCTTTGTTCTGGAGAATGTCTTTTAACAAAAAAGAAGTGTATGTTGAAAGTGGCATCTTTTAAAATATTTTCTTTCTACACAATCTCTCAAGCATTATTGTTACAGATCTATGTACATTTTGTTGTTGACAGATACAACTGTAGGATATGATGTATATATATTTTTTTCTCCCGAGAAAAAAGGCTTATTATGTTTAAAAGGAAAAAAAAAGAGATTTGTGTTCAGCCATCTGTGGTGCTGGCTGTAGGTTAAGAATATTGTCATTGGAGCACTGATTCCTGAGATAATTAATTCTAAATGGACTAAGTTAAGTATTAATGACTTTCAAGAGCAGGGAAGCCCGGTGAAACATATGCCACTCCCACATTAAGTATACTTTTTTTTTTTTTTAAATGCAATAATCCATTGCATTATTTTGAGGTTGGTCAATATTTTTAAGAGGGAATAATGAAAAATACTCAAGGTCAGATAATTATACACTGTGCCAATCTTAAATATCAAAAATGGTGTCTCCATTCTTTTACTCTTTTCCTGAGTATAATGAATATTTTGGTGCAACCCTATGTAGTTTCCACTTTTCTTGGCAAATTATAAGCAACTGTCTGTTTTTCTCTACCCTTTTCTACAAAAAATATATCATTTTGACTCCAGAGATAAATACTTTAAAAGGAATAAACAGCATGTTCCAGGTATTTAGAAGCAACAAGGTACTGAGTACCAAGACAATTTGTTCATTAATATGGAGGAGAGAGTTAAAAACAAACAGGAATTTTTGGTTGTAGGTTTTCCTGGAACTACAATTTGCCTAAGCTACTATCTCCTAACTGCTGCTTTTGAAAGGACAAAGAAAACTTAAAACTAAAAGGCTTAATTCTCTTTGAAAATAAGGGAAGTAATTTCCATCCTCTCCTTTTTCTTAGAGAATTTACTTTAGACAAAGCTAGGTAGGCCTTTTGTCAGTTTTGTTACCCAGGAATGTTTTTCTCAAGGACCTGGTCACCATCTCTTTCAAACGTGGTCGTCAAGAAAGATAGGGTCCCTCTCTCCCAGCTGCTCTGGGAAGATTGGAGTCCAACTGCAGTGGGCACCTTGCCCTGAGCTACAGAGCAACCTCCTGATGTAACGTAGAGGAGTTTGTTTTTCCTTAGGATAAACCCTGTAAGTTGAAACAGATGGCCACCCCAATTACCAGGTAGAGTTAGCATAAACTATTTGTGACAAAAGGCACTGTCCAGTCATTGTGCTTGAAGACTATTCACTGTCGATCTTGTAATGAGTTTTATCTGCTTGGCTGTATAAGAAAGGAAGATTTCTGTCTTCCCAATTTATTAGCAGATAGCCAATGGAATGTATCACATTTTGGTTTAATGTTTATTCAATAATATAACTGTTTTTGGACTCCACTGCATTTGTGGAGAGGTTTTCTGGGTTGAGAGAAAAAAACTTTTTTTTGGTTTTGTAGTTTTTTTTCCCTTTTAAATTATATTTCCCTGATAGTTTCTTTCCCTTTTACAAGTAGAAGTCATTAGGGATAAGGATTGTTTACAATGTGGCACTTCTTTATTTACAGCCCACTAAAGATGCCGTGAATATTTGTGCATTATATTTTGTTTGTTCATTACTGCCAATACATCTGTCTTAAATATTTAAATCAGATAAACAGTTGTATTTGCTTAGAAAGAACTTCAGTTCATGGTTTATTGTAAAGACATGATGTCAATACTAATAACTAACGAAAATTACTACATATTGTGGATTTTATCAAAAAGTGTCTTTGCATTTCTTGTGTGTATTCTAAATACATTAAGATTTTCATAAAATGTATATGTTTTATAACTCCAAGGCATTCAACTATAAACTTTAGAAGAGACTCTCATATTCTGAAAATGAGTTAAACGTATTTAAATGACAAATCTTTATTTTCTTGAATAACCTACTGTTACAATGCCACTTTTTCTCCCAAGAATATTATGCTGTGATTATGTTGAAATCGATATGGTGCTTTTAATGGAGTAGATAAAATGGCATGATGGTTAAAAGCAGGAGCTCTGGAGTCAGATTATGTAACTTAAAATCCCAGGTTTACTTTTTGTTATCTGTGAAAACACTAATGTATTACTTGGTCTCTAGGCTTCAGTTTCTTCTTTAATGCAATAGAAATGTGTCTTGCAGGCTCCTTACAATGAGACTTTGTTGTGGAAATTTGCCTGCAGGAGATTTATTGGGGATTGCTCACAGGAACAGCACCTCTAAGGAAATAAGGGAAAGAAGTTGAAGTCAAAAGAAACCTTAGTTGATCCTAGGTAGCTCTGGAGCTAGGGTTGTCTTTCAGAAGTATCCCAAATGAATGCAAGAAAGTTGGGCTGTTGTATTAGGTCACTGACCACTCAATAGTGTGGGCTGTTCCCCCAGGAGGGGCATAAACTTAAATGAGGCAATTTCTTGGGCTCCAGAGCATGTCCTGGAGAAATAATCAGGTGCAAACCTTTAGCAGCCAATACTTCCAGCAGCTGGGGGAATAAATGCCTTGGTCCTGAAAGGGGGATAGAGGTGAATCCATCTGGGCAGCGTAACACAGCATCCATTCAAAAAGATATTACTACCTATTTATTTGTTTTAATATTTAAAAGAAATCATCGGTGTAAGCCCTTAGCTCATACATAGTAAATACACTAAAAATGTTAGCTTGTAAAAATAGATAAGTTTTCATTCTAGGTAATTTATTTATTTAGATTAAAGTGAAGTTTATGTCTGAAATGTACTGTTGGCTTACTAGAACTTTTAAAACACAATTATCATTCTAGGAAATTTTCTTTGGGAATGACCTTTAGATTTCATGGTGAATTTGAAAATTTCTTTTGTACTAAACTTGTCATTAAGATGAACCATTTTTGTACTCTGAAGGAGTTTCATAACTTCTGACTCAAATTATGGCAGAGATTTTCAAATTCTGACAATTCTTTAAGGGTTCAAGACAGAATAGGACAGAGTATCAATGATGTTGCTCCTGTATTGATAGCAATCTATTATGTTGATGTATAGCCATTCCATAAGCATGGGTCTGTATTACAACAATAAGTTTTTGTTATTTAAATAAATCTTAAAACTAATTACTCAGTGGAGTGCTCTTCATCAATGGAATCAACTTGAGGGCATTATACGTATTTCAATTTCTATTTTAGAATTTTCCGTATGGCCAGTTTCCTAGCCATAAGCACACAAAATTTAAGATTAATATTCAATAAGACAATTTTGGACATAAAGTAAACTCCCCCATCTAACTGACAACTATTTTCATCATGCTTAGTTTAAATATTTTTCTTATTGTCATATTTAAATCAAATATATTCACTAGACACAAGATTAGACAATGTGAACTTGAATATCATCCATGTTAAATAGGAGGTGGCGCAGTGTAGTGATTTTGAGTTTGATGAATTTGGTTTAAAATTCTTACTATGCTGCTTATGAAGCATGTGTGATCTTGAGCAATTTATTAAATCTCTCAAGGCCCAACTTTCTTCATCTATGAAAAAGACAAGAATACATCCTTCTTTTGGTATTTGTGAAGATACTATCAGATGGTGAATTTAAATGAAACAAACAAAATAGTGTTTGATATAGACTTTCTTAAATTATGGTTGGCTTTATTAATAGCTATTGTGGTGACCCAAGCCCTGAGGGCAATTTTTAAGAGAAATTCCAGAAAATGTTTTGATAATGGGAAACATTATTAGAATAAGTATTTAGCCTCTGAACGTGACCATTTTGGAAAGAAAGACACTCATCCGAAGGTATAAATATTGGAATTAAAAAAAAATCATGTTACTTAAAGGCATAACTGTTGCAATGTGGCTTACCCTCCAAGGGCTGGATTTTCTTTGGAGAAACGAAATGAAATTTGAGATTTTTGTTACTAGATGGCAAACTTTAATATAATCCCACAAATTTCTTCCTTTAAAAAATGTGTCAAATCTGCATTTTTCTTAGAGAGGAGAAATTCCCCCTGTAGCATTAGCCTTATTAGTGTACAAAAATCTTAAGCTCTTAATATTTTTTTATAAGTGTTAACTCTATAAAAACCACATAAATATTGTATCAATTTTTTTTTCTTTTTTTCTTTTTTAATTAGTTTCTGCTTTATAACAAAGTGAATCAGTCATACATATACATCTGTTCCCACATCCCTTCCCTCATGCATCTCCCTCCCTCCCACCCTCCCCATCCCACCCCTCCAGGCGGTCACAAAGCACCGAGCTGATCTCCCTGTGCTCTGCGGCTGCTTCCCACTATCTATCTACCTTACGTTTGGTAGTGTATATATGTCCATGCCTCTCTTTCGCTTTGTCACAGCTTACCCTTCCCCCTCCCCATATCCTCAAGTCCATTCTCAAGTAGGTCTGTGTCTTTATTCTCGTTTTGCCCCTAGGTTCTTCATGACATTTTTTTTTTAAATTCCGTATATATGTGTTAGCATACGGTATTTGTCTTTCTCTTTCTGACTAACTTCACTCTGTATGACAGACTCTAGGTCTATCCACCTCATTACAAATAGCTCAGTTTCGTTTCTTTTTATGGCTGAGTAATATTCCATTGTATATATGTGCCACATCTTCTTTATCCATTCATCCGATGATGGACACTTAGGTTGTTTCCAGCTCCGGGCTATTGTGAATAGAGCTGCAATGAACATTTTGGTACATGTCTCTTTTGGAATTATGGTTTTCTCAGGGTATATGCCCAGTAGTGGGATTGCTGGGTCATATGGTAGTTCTATTTGTAGTTTTTTAAGGAACCTCCATACCGTTCTCCATAGTGGCTGTACCAATTCACATTCCCACCAGCAGTGCAAGAGTGTTCCCTTTTCTCCACACCCTCTCCAGCATTTATTGTTTCTAGATTCCTTGATGATGGCCATTCTGACTGGTGTGAGATGATATCTCATTGTAGTTTTGATTTGCATTTCTCTAATGATTAATGATGTTGAGCATTCTTTCATGTGTTTGTTGGCAGTCTGTATATCTTCTTTGGAGAAATGCCTATTTAAGTCTTCTGCCCATTTTTGGATTGGGTTGTCTGTTTTTTTGCTATTGAGCTGCATGAGCTGGTTATAAATTTTGGAGATTAATCCTTTGTCAGTTGCTTCATTTGCAAATATTTTCTCCCATTCTGAGGGTTGTCTTTTGGTCTTCTTTATGGTTTCCTTTGCTGTGCAAAAGCTTTGAAGTTTCATTAGGTCCCATTTGTTTATCTTTGTTTTTATTTCCATTTCTCTAGGAGGTGGGTCCAAAAGGATCTTGCTGTGATTTATGTCATAGAGTGTTCTACCTATGTTTTCCTCTAAGAGTTTGATAGTTTCTGGCCTTACATTTAAGTCTTTAATCCATTTTGAGCTTATTTTTGTGTATGGTGCTAGGGAATGATCTAATCTCAAACTTTTACATGTCCCTGTCCAGTTTTCCCAGCACCACTTATTGAAGAGGCTGTCCTTTCTCCACTGTACATTCCTGCCTCCTTTATCAAAGATAAGTTGGCCATATGTGCGTGGGTTTATCTCTGGGCTTTCTATCCTGATCCACTGATCTATCTTTCTGTTTTTATGCCAGTACCAGACTGTCTTAATTACTGTAGCTTTGTAGTATAGTCTGAAGTCAGGGAGCCTGATTCCTCCAGCTCCGTTTTTCGTTCTCAAGATTGCTTTAGCTATTCGGGGCCTTTTGTTTTTCCAAACAAATTTTGAAATTTTTTGTTCTAGTTCTGTGAAAAATGCCATTGGTAGTTTGATAGGGATTGCATTGAATCTGTAGATTGCTTTCGGTAGTAGAGTCATTTTCACAATATTGATTCTTCCAATCCAGGAGCATGGTATATCTCTCCATCTATTTGTATCATCTTTAATTTCTTTCATCAGTGTCTTATAGTTTTCTGCATACAGGTCTTTTGTCTCCTTAGGTAGGTTTATTCCTAGATATTTTATTCTTTTTGTTGCGATGGTAAATGGGAGTGTTTTCTTGATTTCATTTTCAGATTTTTCATCATTAGTGTATAGGAATGCCAGAGATTTCTGTACATTAATTTTATATCCTGCTACTTTACCAAATTCATTGATTAGCTCTAGTAGTTTTTCGGTAGCATCTTTAGGATTCTCTATGTATAGTATCATGTCATCTGCAAACAGTGACAGCTTTACTTCTTCTTTTCCAATTTGGATTCCTTTTATTTCCTTTTCTTCTCTGATGGCTGTGGCTAAAACTTCCAAAACTATGTTGAATAAGAGTGGTGAGAGTGGGCAGCCTTGTCTTGTTCCTGATCTTAGTGGAAATGGTTTCAGTTTTTCACCATTGAGGACAATGTTGGCTGTGGGTTTGTCATATATGGCCTTTATTATGTTGAGGAAAGATCCCTCTATACCTACTTTCTGCAGGGTTTTTTTCATAAATGGGTGTTGAATTTTGTCGAAAGCTTTCTCTGCATCTATTGAGATGATCATATGGTTTTTCTCCTTCAACTTGTTAATATGGTGTATTACATTGATTGATTTGCGTATATTGAAGAATCCTTGCATTCCTGGGATAAACCCCACTTGATCATGGTGTATGATCCTTTTAATGTGCTGTTGGATTCTGTTTGCTAGTATTTTGTTGAGGATTTTTGCATCTATGTTCATCAGTGATATTGGCCTGTAGTTTTCTTTCTTTGTGACATCCTTGCCTGGTTTTGGTATCAAGGTGATGTCGGCCTCGTAGAATGAGTTTGGGAGTGTTCTTCCCTCTGCTATATTTTGGAAGAGTTTGAGAAGGATAGGTGTTAGCTCTTCTCTAAATGTTTGATAGAATTCACCTGTGAAGCCATCTGGTCCTGGGCTTTTGTTTGATGGAAGATTTTTAATCACAGTTTCAATTTCAGTGCTTGTGATTGGTCTATTCATATTTTCTATTTCTTCCTGAGTCAGTCTTGGCAGGTTGTGCATTTCTAAGAATGTGTCCATTTCTTCCAGGTTGTCCATTTTATTGGAATAGAGTTGCTTATAGTAATCTCTCATAATCTTTTGTATTTCTGCAGCGTCAGTTGTTACTTCTCCTTTTTCATTTCTAATTCTATTGATTTGAGTCTTCTCCCTTTTTTTCTTGATGAGTCTGGCTAATGGTTTGTCAATTTTGTTTATCTTCTCAAAGAACCAGCTTTTAGTTTGGTTGATCTTTGCTATCGTTTCCTTCATTTCTTTTTCATTTATTTCTGATCTGATCTTTATGATTTCTTTCCTTCTGCTAGCTTTGGGGTATTTTTGTTCTTCTTTCTCTAATTGCTTTAGGTGCAGGGTCAGGTTGTTTACTCGAAATGCTTCCTGTTTCTTAAGGTGGGATTGTATTGCTATAAACTTCCCCCTTAGAACTGCTTTTGCTGCGTCCCATAGGTTTTGGGTCGTCGTGTCTCCATTGTCATTTGTTTCTAGGTATTTTTTAATTTCCTCTTTGATTTCTTCAGTGATCACTTCGTTATTGAGTAGTGTATTGTTTAGCCTCCATGTGTTTGTATTTTTTACACATCTTTTCCTGTAATTGATGTCTAGTCTCATAGCATTGTGGTCGGAGAAGATACTTGATACAATTTCAATTTTCTTAAAATTACCGAGGCTTGATTTGTGACCCAAGATATGATCTATCCTGGAGAATGTTCCATGAGCACTTGAGAAAAATGTGTATTCTGTTGTTTTTGGATGTCCTATAAATATCAACTAAGTCCATCTCGTTTAATGTATCATTTAAAGCTTGTGTTTCCTTATTTATTTTCATTTTGGATGATCTGTCCATTGGTGAAAGTGGGGTGTTAAAGTCCCCTACTATGAGTGTGTTACTGTCGATTTCCCCTTTTATGGCTGTTAGTATTTGCCTTATGTATTGAGGTGCTCCTATGTTGGGTGCATAAATATTTACAATTGTTATATCTTCTTCTTGGATCGATCCCTTTATCGTTATGTAGTGTCCTTCCTTGTCTCTTCTAATAGTCTTTATTTTAAAGTCTATTTTGTCTGATATAAGAATTGCTACTCCAGCTTTCTTTTGATTTCCATTTGCATGGAATATCTTTTTCCATCCCTTTACTTTCAATCTGTATGTGTCTCTAGGTCTGAAGTGGGTCTCTTGTAGACAGCATATATATGGGTCTTGTTTTTGTATCCATTCAGCCACTCTGTGTCTTTTGGTGGGAGCATTTAGTCCATTTACATTTAAGGTAATTATTGATATGTATGTTCCTATTCCCATTTCCTTAATTGCTTTGGGTTCGTTATTGTAGGTATATTCCTTCTGTTGTGTTTCTTGCCTAGAGAAGTTCCTTTAGCATTTGTTGTAAAGCTGGTTTGGTGGTGCTGAACTCTCTCAGCTTTTGCTTGTCTGTAAAGGTTTTAATTTCTCCATCAAATCTGAATGAGATCCTTGCTGGGTAGAGTAATCTAGGTTGCAGGTTTCTCTCCTTCATCACTTTAATTATGTCCTGCCACTCCCTTCTGGCTTGTAGGGTTTCTGCTGAGAGATCAGCTGTTAACCTTATGGGGATTCCCTTGTGTGTTATTTGTTGTTTTTGCCTTGCTGCTTTTAATATGATTTCTTTGTGTTTAATTTTTGACAGTTTGATTAATATGTGTCTTGGTGTATTTCTCCTTGGATTTATTCTGTATGGGACTCTCTGTGCCTCCTGGACTTGATTAACTATTTCCTTTCCCAAATTAGGGAAGTTTTCAACTATAATCTCTTCAAATATTTTCTCAGTCCCTTTCTTTTTCTCTTCTTCTTCTGGAACCCCTATAATTCGAATGTTGGTGCGTTTAATGTTGTCCCAGAGATCTCTGAGACTCTCCTCTGTTCTTTTCATTCTTTTTTCTTTATTTTGCTCTGCATCAGTTATTTCCACTATTTTATCTTCCACCTCACTTATCCGTTCTTCTGCCTCAGTTATTCTGCTATTGATCCCATCTAGAGTATTTTTCATTTCATTTATTGTGTTTTTAATCGATGCTTGATTCATCTTTAGTTCTTCTAGGTCCTTGTTAACTGTTTCTTGCATGTTGTCTATTCTATTTCCAAGATTATGGATCTTGGAAATAGAATCTTGGATCAGCTTTACTATCATTATTCTGAATTCTTTTTCAGGTAGACTGCCTATTACCTCTTCATTTGTTAGGTCTGGTAGGTGTTTATCTTGCTCCTTCACCTGCTGTGTGTTTTTCTGCCTTCTCATTTTGCTTATGTTACTGTGTTTGGGGTCTCCTTTTTGCCGGCTGCAGATTCGTAGTTCCCGTTGTTTTTGGTGTCTGACCCCAGTGGCTAAGGTTGTTTCAGTAGGTTGTGTAGGCTTCCTGGTGGGGGGGACTAATTCCTGTGCTCTGGTGGTTGAGGCTCGATCTTGTCTTTCTGGTGGACAGGTCCACGTCTGGTGGTGTGTTTTGGGGTGCCTATGGCCTTATTATGTTTTTAGGTAGCCTCTCTGCTAATGGGTGGGGTTGTGTTCCTGCCTTGCTAGTTGCTTGGCATAGGGTGACCTGCACTGTAGCTTGCTGGTCGTTGACTGAAGCTGGGTGCTGGTGTTGGGATGGAGATCTCTGGGAGATTTTCGCTGCTTGATATTATGTGGAGCTGGGAGGTCTGTTGTGGACCCGTGTCCTGAAGTTGGCTCTCCCACTTCAGAGGCACAGCACTGGCTCCTGGCTGCAGCACCAAGAGCCTTTCATCCACCCGGCTCAGAGTAACAGGGAGAAAAAGTAGAAAGAAAGAATTAGTAGAAGAAAGAAAGAGAGAGGGAAAGAAAGGAAGAAGGGAAGAAAGGAAGGAAGGAAGGAAGGAAGAAAGAAAGGAGGGAGGGAGGGAGGGAGGAAGGATGGAAAGAAAGAAGGAAAGAAAGGAGGGAGGGAGGGAGAAAGGAAAGGAAGAAAGACAGGAGGGAGGGAGGAAGGAAAGAAAAAGAAAGTGGAAAGAAGAAGGGTGGGAGGGAGGAAAGAAAAAGAAAGAAGGAAAGGAGGAGCGGAGGGAGGGAGGGAGGAAGGGAGAGTAGGAAAAAAAGAAAGAGCAGGTAAAGTAAAATAGAATAAAGTATGAAATATAGTAGCGTTATTAAAATTAGAAAGTAATTATTGAAAAAAAAAAAAAAAAAAACGGACCGATAGAACCCTGAGACATATGGTGGAAGCAAAGCTATACAGAGAGAATCTTACACAGAAGATTACACATACACATTCACAAAAAGAGAGCAGGGGGAAAAATCAAAAATCTTGCTCTCCAAGTCCACCTCCTCAATTTGGGATAATTCGTTGTAAAAAGAGGAAAAGGGCGAGAAGTCTGAAATCTTGCTCTCTAAGTCCACCTCCTTAATTTGGAATAATTCGTTGTAAAAAGAGGAAAAGGGGGGAAAGTCTTAAATCTTGTCCTCAAAGTCCACTTCCTCAATTTGGGATGATTCGCTGTCCATTCATGCACTCCACAGACGCAGGGCACATCAAATGGACCGTGGAGCTTTAATCCGCTGCCTCCGAGGCTGCACAGAGAGATTTCCCTGCCTCTGCTCTCACAGCTCCCGGGTCTCAGCCTTGGACCTGGCCCCGCCTCTGCGCGTAGGTCGCCGGAGGGCGTCCGTTCTTCGCTCAGACAGGACGGGTTTAAAGGAGCCGCTGATTCGGGGGCTCTGGCTCACTCAGGCAGAGGGGAGGGAGGGGCGCGCAGTGTGGGGCGGGCCTGCGGCGGCAGAGGCCGGCGTGACGTTGCAGCAGCCCGTGGCGCTCCGTGCGCTTTCCCGGGAAAGCCGTCCCCGGGTCTCGGGGACCCCGGCAGTGGCGGGGTGCACAGGCCCCCCGGAAGGCGGGGCGGACAGTGACCCGCGCTCGCACACAGGCCCCGCGGCGGCGGCGGCGGCGGCGGCGGCGGCCCACGCCCGTCTCCGAGGTCCGTGCCTTACCCGCGGCTCGTGCCTGTCACCGGCGCTTCCCCAAGCAGCCCTCTTAATGCCCTCTCCTCGCGCACCAGGAAACAAAAGGGAAAAAAGTCTCTTGCCTCTTCAGCAGCTCCAGACCCTTTCCCCGGACTCCCTCCGGGCTAGCCGTGGTGCACTAACCCCTTCAGGCTCTCTTCCTGCCGCCAGCCCCAGTCCTCTCCCTGGCTCCGACTGAAAGCCGATATCCGAGCCTCAGCTCCCAGCCCCGCCCGCCACGGCGGCCGAGCAGACAAGCCTCACGGGCTGGTGTGTGCCTGAGGGCACCGGTCCTCTGTGCCAGAATCTCTCCGCTTTGCCCTCCGCACCCCTGTTGCTGTGCTCTCCTCCGCTACTCCGAAGCTTTCCCCCTCCGCCACCTGCAGTCTCCGCCCGCGAAGGGGCTTGTAGTGTGTGGAAACCTTTCCTCCTTCACGGCTCCCTCCCACTGGTGCAGGTCCCGTCCCTATCCTATTGTCTCTGTTTATTCTTTTTTTCTTTTGCCCTACCCAGGTATGTGGGGAGCTTCTTGCCTTTTGGGGGGTCTGAGGTCTTCTGTCAGCGTTCAGTAGGTGTTCTGTAGGAGTTGTTCCACGTGTAGATGAATTTCTGATGTATCTGTGGGGAGGAAGGTGATCTCCGCGTCTTACTCTTCCGCCATCTTCCTCCCTATTGTATCAATTTTAAAGCTAGAATATAATATAAATGTACTTGAGGATAATTAGTGCTTTATTTCTTTGAATAACTTTTCTGTGCTACTATTAAATTTACTCTAGTTTGTTTACCTATTTTATACCTCTCCTACATGAAGACTTCTGTAAGAGCCCTTCAGGAAAAAAAGAAAACCATCTTCTCAGCTTTGGGGCTCCTACTGAAAGTCGGGAATCTTGCTGTGCTCCTGCAAGATCTTTATCCTTTTATCCTTTATTTAAGTAATCAAAAAACCTCGAGGCGGGGCTTCCCTGGTGGCGCAGTGGTTGAGAGTCCTCCTGCCCATGCAGGGGACACGGGTTCTTGCCCCAGTCCAGGAAGATCCCACATTGCCTCGGAGCGGCTGGGCCCATGAGCCATGGTCGCTGAGCCTGAGCGTCCGGAGCCTGTGCTCTGCAATGGGAGAGGCCACAACAGTGAGAGGCCCGTGTACCGCAAAAACAAAACAAAACAAAACACAAAACAAAACAAAAAACCCTCGAGGCTCATCTCTCTATGAAATAGTTAAGACCACTGACTGCCTTCATTACACTAGGGGAAAATGCACAGGAGCTGGATTTTTCTTTTCCATTCTGCCCTTTATCTTCCTGCAAAAAAAATCGATTTCCCCAGAAGAATTCTTTGTGCCTTTATTCTGATGACTGTGTCTTATCTGGCAAATGCTACACACGAAAAGGTGATGTTATAGACATGTTACTATAGAGAAGTAATGTTCATTTCCATTTGTGTTCATGTGGATTTAGAAGACTGATCATTTCATGATTATGTCCCTTTCTGTTTCATTTTGCTGCTAACAAATTTAAAGGTTGTTTAAATGAACTGTTGTTTTTGTTTAGCAACTACATCATTTGCTGAAGCATAAGCTGTGTTCAAGTAAACCAGTTAGGAGATAAAGATAGATATAGACATATCTCTATCTAATCTAATCTATCATCTATCTATCATAGAATAAACTGAAGTTAATTCAAGTAACTCCATTCCCTAATTATGTAGTTGTTTTTATTTTCTAGCCAAAGAGCTAGATTTTGCACTTATCCCTGTTGAATTTCGTTTTGATAGGATCAGCCCATCCTTTCAACCTAAGAGCATGTAGATTCTCTAGCTCAGCAGTCAGCAAATTATAGCCAACAGGACCACTGCCTGTTTTTGTAAATTTAGTTTTATTGGAACACAGCCACATGCTTTCATTTATGGAATTCCTATTGCTGCTCTCATGCTACAGTGGCAGAGTTGAGTAGTTGCAACAGAGACCTCATGACCTGGAAAGCCTAAAATATTTACTATCTGGCCCTTTACAGAAAAAATCGGCCAAACTGTGTATCTAATCCAACCTGTTAACTATTTTTTCCAGATAAAATATGCAAGTAGATGTGTAAAGAAAAAAAAATTAACGGCACTAACAGTTTAAAGGTTGAAAGGGAATTACTCATTAATATGTAAAACAGAAGTGTATTTTGGTTCTCACTGCCATGAAAATAAGTGACTAAGATTATTAGCAATGATATTAAATTTTGACTGATGATTACTCTCTCCCTAGTATCTCACTCCAGCAATGCTTCTACCACACAGAGTGGTCCACTGAACCCTATCAGCTTCATTACCCAACACTCCTCTTAAACTCATTCCTAGAGCAGATGGAGATTTCATAGGGCCTGAGCTGCAGACAATTTAGAGGCCTTTCTTATGATGAAGAATAAAGAATTCAAATATAAAATTAGAAATGAAAATGAATCTCAGATAAATATTCTAAATATAGCTAAGATTAAGTAAAAATTGGAAAAATCTCAACAAATTGCAAATTTTAAAGTTAAAAAATACCACAAACAGCCAAAAAAACAGAAAAATAGCACATATGATATTAACTGTTTGACTCACCCTTTAATGTTTTTTTATTTAACACTTTTAGTTGTAATTACTTTTTTTTATGATAATGGTTTTGTAGTATAATTTCCTATAGAGAGACCAGAAAGATATTTTTCCAGCGTGAATGGTCAAAATTTTTGTTTTTAGTATTAATAGGTTATAAAAATGTCAACTTCCCAAATTGTGGTTAGTAATACCAAGTGATTTTTTAAATTGTCAAATGTGGAGAAAGCTGTATCAGATTTCTTTCATATACAAGCTGAAAGGTTCAAATGACACTGTGTATTTTGTCTCTATACCTGTCCACTCCCCAGCCACATTTATCTAGTTGCAAATGCTGTAAGCTACTTCAGTATCTCAGTGTGGCCACTGGCCCAGCACCTTTGTGTCAGGGCTCATGGTATGTGGTAGGAATATTCCTGGAAAACCTTTTGATATTAGAACAGTTAACATCAGTCACCATACATAATTAAATTTTTTTTCTTGTGAGGAGAACTTCTACGATTTACTTTCTTAGCAACTTTCAAATATGTAATAAAGTATATTAACTATAACCACCATGCTGTAATTATATTCTCATGACTTACATATTTTATAACTGGAAATTTTTACCTTTTGACCCACTTTACCTATTTTTCCCACTCCCTACTCCCTGCCTCTGGCAATCAACTATCTGTTCTCTTTATCTATGAGCTTGGTTGTTTGTTTGCTTGCTTGTTTGTTTTTTAGATTACACATATAAATTAAATTATATGGTATTTGTCTTTCTCTATCTGACTTACTTCACTTTGTATAATGCCCTTGAGGTCCATGCATGTTGATAATGGCAAGATTTTATTCTTTTTTACGGCTGAATAATATTCCATTGTGTGTGTGTATATCACATTTTCTTTATTCATCCATTGGTGAACACTTAGGTTGTTTCCTTAACTTGGCTATTGTAAATAATGCTGCAACAAACATGGGGGTGCATACACCTTTTCAAGTTAGTGTTTTTGTTTTCTTTGGATAAATTCTCAGAAGTGGGATTGCTGGGTTGTATGGTAGTTCTATTTTTAAAATTTTGAGAAAACTCCATAGTGTTATCCAGACAGACTGCACCAATTTACATTCCCACCAACAGTGCATAAGCGTTCCCTTTTGTCCACATCCTTGCCAACACTTGTTATTTCTTATCTTTTTTTTTTTTTTTTTTTTTGTGGTACGCGGGCCTCTCACTGTTGTGACCTCTCTCGTTGCAGAGCACAGGCTCTGGACGCGCAGGCTCAGCGGCCACGGCTCACAGGCCCAGCCGCTCCGTGGCATGTGGGATCTTTCCAGACTGGGGCATGAACCCGTGTCCCCTGCATCGGTAGGTGGACTCTCAACCACTGTGCCACCAGGGAAGCCCGTCTTATCTTTTTGATAATAGCCATTCAAACAGTGAGTTATCTCATTGTGGTTTTGATTTGCATTTCCCTGATGTTTAGTGATGTTGAACATCTTTTCACGTACCTGTTGGCCATCTGTATATCTTCTTTGGAAAAGTGTCTATTCAGATCTTCCATTTTTCACTCAGACTTTTTTTTGCTATTGAGTTATATGAGTTCTTTATATATTTCAGATATTAACCCCTTTCAGATACATGATTTGCAAATATTTTATCTCGTTCAGTAGCTTGCTTTTTCATTTTGTTGATGATTTCCTTTACTGTGCAGAAGTTTTTTAGTTTGATGTAGTCCCACTTGTTTACTTTTACTATTGTTGCCTTTGCTTTTGGTTTCAGATCTAAAAAATCATTGCCAAGACCATTGTCAAGGAGCTTACCCACCTATGTTTTCTTCTAGGAGTTTTATGGTTTTAGGTTGTCTTTAATCTATTTTGTGTTAATTTTTGTGTATGGTGTAAGACAGCGGTCCAGTTTCACTCTTTTGCATGTGGCTGTCTAGTTTTCTTAGCACCATTTATTGAAGAGACTGACCTTTCCCCATTTTATACGCTTGGCTTCTTAATTTCTGCTGTTTTTAAGCCACTCAATTTGTAGTAATTTGTTATGGCAACCATCGAGTACTAAAACACCTTTCTAGACCTGAATGGGTTCAGAAAACAAAACAAAGCATATGCATAGGCATACACATTGACACAAATGTACAAATACACACACACACAACCATGTTTCCTAACCTGAGGTGGGAAATGCCACCTAATTTTCTAAACTGGCGCTCCAGTTTTTCAAGACATTTTGATTGTTTTAAAATGTTTGCTAGTTATTTGTGTTGGAAGACAATTTTGAGTTTCTTTTTCTGTACTGTGTGTGAGCAAGCTATAGAATTTTCTTACTTTTAGACTGTCTTCTCAAAGATGTTTGAGTTGAAAACAATCTTGGAAAATAGGGATAGTATCTCTCACATAGGAAAGAACAGACATATTAACTACTCATTATTCAGTATTGGGATCCCTAAGCTCTGAGTCTTCTATAATGCCACCCTCTAAGCATGCAGGTGTCATCTGGCCCTCTTTATGTGGCCCTGTGAAAACTGGGGCTTGTGGCACCAGTGCAATGGTGATATGCTGGCTAATTTTTTTGCCATGAGTAACAAACTGTTAGTCTCTGATCCAGGAGTCTCACATCTTCTACCAGCATCTACAAAACTGTGGCAGGCTAACTTGCTAGCTTGCAAGTAGTATAAAGTCTTGACAAATTGGTCTATTTTTCAGTAGTTTTCTTAATTTGTATAACCATCAAACATACTCTCTGGCCTTTGTCTGTGTTATGAGTTGATAATGAATACTTGTAACTGTCTGGTAAGCATCATTCCCCAGAGGACCCATAATATCTCATTCGGGACATGTCCCAAAATTGAACTCATAATTTTTCCTTCAAGTACTCTTTCCTCCTTTTTTGAAACCCCATTTAATGTGATCACCATTTTACACTTGAGTAATACTTGCTTCTTATTTCTTCTGTTTCACAAAACCAGCTAATATTTCCCGTTAATTGTACTTCCAGAATTGCTTGTTATAAACTCCTCTCCTGTCTCTGCCCTTGTGTTAGTCTAGGTCCTTTGAGAAACAGATGCCAAGATGGGATTAAACATATTAGAATATTATTAGGGGAATTATCCATGTGTGAAAAAGTGGTGTGAATTCTGGAACAGCTAGAAGAGCCGTTGGGCCATGATGCATGATTGCCCTTGAGAAAAAGAATAAAGAGTGGATGAGAGCATCCAAGGATGTCATGCAGTCTGAGAGAAGCTGGGAAAGCAATGGGAGATTCTCAAGGTCAAGCCAGCCCTCAGAGGATCTTCCTGTCCCCGAGTAATGAGCCTGCCTTAGTGTTCTGCTGAGAACTGCAATATTCTGGAGGACAGGCTGTGAGAAGCGTAGGTTGGCATAAATGCCACAGGGTGGCCTAAGTCACTTACTTTCCCTTTATTTAGAGTCTGTAAAATGCTTTCTCCTGATTGCCACAGCCTCATGCAGGATTGTGTGTTTTAACAATAGTTTTAATATTCAGATTTACCCAGAAACTCCCTGTGTTAATCTGTCTTGAAACATGTTATAACAGTTATGTTCCCTAAAGTAAAAAATCTATTTACCTCTTCATCTGAAAGTATCAATATTTTCTTATTCCCAAAACTATCCTTCAATATCCCATACCTTTCAAAGAATATGCCTACCTTGACATTTCAAGCAAGAAAATCCCAAGCTCTGCTCTCAAATTTGATTAGTTAATTGCACATAGCAACATTTTTGGTACCATTTTACCTGATGTTTAGTGACATAACCAAAAGTTTATAAATTTTAGCATTGGGTAAGAGTTTCCTTGTGCCATTTTCTCTGCTTGGTGTTTTAAATTACAGTTACAGCACTTGCAACTAGAAATTTCTTGGTTAGGACCCCAAGCTCTTCTACACACCTTATCTTTCACTTCATTCCTCTCAGGCTTCTGATTTTGACGTTAAAATCTCTGCAGTAGCATGTCTGACAAATTAATTAGATATCAGACAGTTCTTGTGGAGAATCTCATCCTCCTTGGGGCTGTGGAACTCATCATTTCAGGGCAGAGACTGGAGTACACATGGAAATATACTTGCATTCTCATGGCTTTTGCCAGTAATTAATATTCATTAATAAAGACCTGGTTTTGTTCTCTTCATAAATTTCAAGTGGATCATGCATTATAGATGTATGTTCACTTTTTTTTTTTTTTTTTTGCGGTATGCGGGCCTCTCACTGCCGTGGCCCATCCCGTTGCGGAGCACAGGCTCCGGACGCGCAGGCCCAGCAGCCGTGGCTCACGGGCCCAGCCGCTCCAGGGCACGTGGGATCCTCCCGGACCGGGGCACGAACCCGTATCCCCTGCATCGGCAGGCGGACCCTCAACCACTGCGCCACCAGGGAAGCCCTATGTTCACTTTTATTATTTAAAGGTTTTTAAAAAATATAATATGACTGCATATTTAAAGATTTTGTTTTCTTTTTTCCTTTTTGAATTTTTCTGATATTTATTATTATAATTTTATTTTTCCAAATCTTAATTGCCTCATTCTCAATTATTTAAAGAATTAAAAAATAAAAGTAATTGTATTTAACGTTTTCAAATTTGGTTGTAATTTCATTAAAAATTAGATTAAATGTAAAAGTCAATAAAATGACATAGTATTTATATTTTCAAAGAATATTTTTACTGAAATATTCAAAATCATATATTAAAGTTAATAATGATGTACATTGTAATTGAAAAGTGAAAATAAGATTAAAAATTTTTAAATGAAACAAAAGTTTTACTTAATTTTAGGCATTTTAATTAAGTCTTATGGAATATTTTCTTTTTTTTGGATTGGAAGAATTAATATTGTTTTTTGTTTGTTTTGTTTAAATTTTTATTTTTTTACTTTTTAAAAATATCTTAATTGGAGTATAACTGCTTTGCATTGTTGTGTTAGTTGCTGCTATATAACAAAGTGAATCAGCTATACGTATACATATATCCACACATCCCCTGCCTCTTGTGTCTCCGTCCCACCCTCCCTAACCCACCCCTCTAGGTGGTCACAAAGCACCGAGCTGATCTCCCTGTCCTATGAAGCAGCTTCCAACTAGCCATCCGTTTTACATTTGGCAGTGTATTTATGTCAGTGCTGCTCTCTCACTTACCCCAGCTTCCCCTGCCCGCCGCCGTGTCCTCAAGTCCATTCTCTATGTCTGTGTTTCTATTCCTGTCCTACCACTAGGTTCATCAGTACCATTTTAAAAAATTCCATATATATGCATTAGCATACGGTATTTGTTTTTCTCTTTATGACTTGCTTCACTCTGTATGACAGACTCTAGGTCCATCCACCTCACTAAAAATAACTCAATTTCATTTCTTTTTATGGCTGAGTAATATTCCATTGTATATATGTGCCACATCTTCTTTATCCATTCAGCTGTTGATGGACATTTAGGTTGCTACCATGTCCTGGCTACTGTAAAAAGAGCTGCAATGAAAACTGTGTACATGACTCTTTTTTTTTTTTTGCTGTATGCGGTCCTCTCACTGTTGTGGCCTCTCCCACTGCAGAGCACAGGCTCTGGACGCACAGGCTCAGCGGCCATGGCTCACGGGCCCAGCTGCTCCGTGTCATGTGGGATCTTCCTGGACAGGGGCACGAACCTGTGTCCCCTGCATCGGCAGGTGGACTCTCAACCACTGCGCCACCAGGGAAGCCCTACATGACTCTTTTTGAATTATGGTTTTCTCAGGGCATATGCCCAGTAGTGGGATTGCTGGGTCATATGGTAGTTCTATGTGTAGTTTTTTAAGGAACCTCCTTGCTGTTCTCCATAGTGGCTGTATCAATTTACATTCCCACCAACAGTGCAAGAGGGTTCCCTTTTCTCCACACCCTCTCCAGCACTTATTGTTTGTAGATTTCGTGATGATGACCATTCTGACTGGCGTGAGGTGATACCTCATTGTAGTTTTGATTTGTATTTCTCTAATGATTAGTGATGTTGAGCATCCTTTCATGTGTTTGTTGGCAATCTGTATATCTTCTTTGGAGAAATGTCTATTTAGGTCTTCTGCCCATTTTTGGATTGGGTTGTTTGTTTTTTGGATATTGAGCTGCATGAGCTGCTTGTAAATTTTGGAGATTAATCCTTTGTCATTTGCTTCATTTGCAAATATTTTCTCCGATTTTGAGGGTTATCTTTTCATCTTGTTTATGGTTGCTTTAGCTGTGCAAAAGCTTTTAAGTTTCATTAGGTCCCATTTGTTTATTTTTGTTTTTATTTCCATTTCTCTTGGAGGTGGGTCAAAAAGGATCTTACTGTGATTTATGTCATAGAATGCTCTGCCTATGATTTCCTCTAAGGGTTTTATGGTGTCTGGTCTTATATTTAGGTCTTTAATCCATTTTGAGTTTATTTTTGTGTACGGTGTTAGGGATAATTCTAATCTCATTCTTTTTTTTTTTTTTTTTGCCGTACGTGGGCCTCTCACTGTTGTGGCCTCTCCCGTTGCGGAGCACAGGCTCCGGACACGCAGGCCCAGCGGCCATGGCTCACGGGCCCAGCCGCTCCGCGGCATGTGGGATCTTCCCAGACCGGGGCACGAACCCGTGTCCCCTGCATCGGCAGGCGGACTCTCAACCACTGCGCCACCAGGGAGGCCCTAATCTCATTCTTTTACATGTAACTGTCAAGTTTTCCCAGCACCACTTATTGAAGAGGCTGTCTTTTCTCCATTGTATATTCTTGCCTCCTTTATCAAAGATAAGGTAACCATATGTGTGTGGGTTCACCTCTGGGCTTTCTATCCTGTTCCATTGATCTATATTTCTGTTTTGGGGCCAGCACGATACTGTCTTGATTATGGTAGTTTTGTAGTATAGTCTGAAGTGAGAGAGCCTGATTCCTCCAGCTCCGTTTTTCTTTCTCAAGATTGTTTGGCTATCTGGGGTTATTTGTGCTACCATACAAATTGTGAAATTTTTTGTTCTAGTTCTGTGAAAAATGCCATTGGTAGTTTGATAGGGATTGCATTGAATCTGTAGATTGCTTTGGGTAATATAGTCATTTTCACACTGTTGATTCTTCCAATCCAAGAATGTGGTATATCTCTCCATCTGTTTGTATCATCTTTAATTTCTTTCATCAGTGTCTTATTGTTGTCTGCATACAGGAATTTGTCCCCTTAGGTAGGTTTATTCCTAGGTATTTTATTCTTTTTGTTACAATGGTAAATGGGAGTGTTTCCTTAATTTCTCTTTCAGATTTTTCATCATTACTGTATAGGAATGCAAGAGATTTCTGTGCATTAACTTTGTAACCTACTACTTTACCAGATCCATTGATTACCTCCAATAGTTTCTGGTAGCATGTTTAGGATTCTCTATGTATAATATCATGTCATCTGCAAACAGTGACAGTTTCACTTTCTTTTCCAATTTGGATTCCTTTTATTTATTTTTCTTTTCTGATCGCTATGGCTAAAACTTCCAAAACTATGTTGAATAAGAATGGTGAGAGTGGACAACCTTGTCTTGTTCCTGATCTTAGTGGAAATGGTTTCAGGTTTTCACCATTGAGAATGATGTTGGCTGTGGGTTTTTCATATATGGCCTTTATTATGTTAAGGTAAGTTACCTCTATGCCTACTTTCTGGAGAGTTTTTGTCATAAGTGGGTGTTGAATGTTGTCAAAAGCTTTTTCTGCATCTATTGAGATGATCATATGGTTTTTATCCTTCATTTTATTAATATGGTGTATCACATTGATTGATTTATATATATTGAAGAATCCTTGCATTCCTGGGTTAAACCCTAGTTGATCATGGTGTTTGATCCTTTCAATGTGCTGTTGGGTTCTGTTTGCTAGTATTTTGTTCAGAATTTTTGCATCTATGTTCATCAGTGATAAATTGACCTGTGGTTTTCTTTCTTTGTAACATCTTTGTCTGGTTTTGGTATCAGGGTGATGGTGTCTTCATAGAATGAGTTTGGGAGTGTTCCTTCCTCTTCTATATTTTGGAAGATTTTGAGAAAGACAGGTGTTAGCTCTTCTCTAATTGTTTGATAGAATTTGCTTGTGAAGCCATCTGGTTCTGGGCTTTTGTTTGTTGGAAGATTTTAAATCATAGTTTCACTTTCAGTTCTTGTGATTGTTCTGTTTATATTTTATATTTCTTCCTGTTTCAGTCTCAGAAGGTTTTACTTTTCTAAGAATTTGTCCATTTCTTCTAGGTTGTCCATTTTATTGGCACACTGTTGCTTGTAATAATCTCTCATGATCCTTTTTATTTCTGCAGTGTCAGTTGTTACTTCTCCTTTTTCGTTTCTAATTCTATTGATTTGAGTCTTCTCCCTTTTTTTCTTGATGAGTCTGGCTAATGGTTTATCAATTTTGTTTATCTTCTCAAAGAACCAGCTTTTGGTTTTATTGATCTTTGCTGTTATTTCCTTCACTTCTGTTTTCTTTATTTCTGATCTGGTCTTTATGATATCTTTCCTTTTTCTAATTTTGGTTTTTTTGTTGTTGTTCTTCTTCTTTCTCTACTTGCTTTAAGTGTAAGGTTAGGTTGTTTATTTGAGATGTTTCTTTTTTCTTGAGGTAGGATTGTATTGCTCTAAACTTCCCTCTTAGAACTGTTTTTGCTGCATCTCATAGGTTTTAGTGCATTGTTTTTTCATTGACATTTGGTTCTAGGTATTTTTGATTTCCTCTTTGATTTCTTCAGTGATCTCTTGGTTATTTAGTAGCATATTGTTTAGCCTCCATGTGTTTGTATTTTTTAGTTTTTTTCTGTAATCTAGTCTCATAGCGTTCTGGTAAGAAAAGTTACTTGATATGACTTCAGTTTTCTTCAATTTACCAGGCTCGATTTGTGACACAAGATATGATCTCTTCTGGAGATTGTTCCATGAACACTTGAGAAGAAAGAGCATTCTGTTGTTTTTGGATGGAATGTCCTATAAATATCAACTAATTCCACCTTGTTTAATATGTCACTTAAAGCTTTTGTTTCCATATTTATTTTCATTTTGGTTGATCTGTCCATTGGTGAAATTGAGGTGTTAAGTCCCCTACTATGATTGTGTTACTGTTGATTTCCCCTATTATGGCTGTTAGCATTTTCCTTAAGTATTGAGTTGCTCTTATGTTGGGTGTATAAATATTTACAATTGTTGTATATTCCTCTTGGATTTTTCCATTGATCATTATGTAGTGTCCTTCTTTGTATCTTGTAATGTTCTTTATTTTAAAATTTATTTTGTCTGATATGAGAATTGCTACTCCAGCTTTCTTTAGATTTCCATTTGCATGGAATATCTTTTTACATCACCTCACTTTCAGTCTGTATGTGTACCTTGGTATGCAATGGTCACTTGTAGACAGCATATATATGTGTCTTGTTTTTGTATCTGTTCACCCAGTCTATGTCTTTTGGTTGGAACAGTTAATCCATTTACCTTTAAGGTAATTATCGATATGTATGTTCCTGTTACCATTTTCTTAATTGTTTTGGGGGTTTTTTTTAGGTCTTTTCCTTCTCTTGTGTTTTCTACCTAGAGAAGTTCCTTTAGCATTTGTTGTAAAGCTGGTGTGGTGGTGCTGAATTCTCAGCTTTTGCTTGTCTGTAAAGGTTTTAACTTCTCCGTCAAATCTGAATGAGATCCTTGCTGGGTAGAGTAATCTTGGATGTAGGTTCTTCTCTTTCATCACTTTAAATATGTCTTACCACTCCCTTCTGGCTTGCAGAGTTTCTGCTGAAAGATCAGCTATTAACCTTATGGGGATTGCCTTGTATGTTATTTGTTGCTTTTCCCTTGCTGCTCTTAATATTTTTCTTTGTATTTAATTTTTGATAGTTTATTTATTATGTCTTGGCATGTTTCTCCTTGGATTTATCCTGTATGGGACACTCTGCCCTTCCTGTTCTTGATTGACTGTTTCCTTTCTCATGTTAGGGATGTTTTCGACTATAATCTCTTCAAATATTGTCTCAGTCCCTTTCTTTTTCTCTTCCTCTGGGACCCCTATAATTCGAATATTTGTCTGGTAATGGGTGGGGTTGTGTTCCTGTCTTGCTTGTTGTTTGGCATGGGGTACCCAGCACTGAAACTTGCTGGTCGTTGAGTGGAGCTGGGTCTTAGCATTGAGACAGAGGTCTCTGGGAGAGCTCTCGCTGATTAATATTACATGGGGCTGGGCAGTCTGGTGATCCAGTGTCCTGAACTCAGCTCTTCCACCTCAGAGGCTCAGCCCTGACACCTGGCTGGAGCACCAATACCCTGTCAGCCACACGGCCGTGAATGTGGTGGTCTCCATTATGAAGTTGGATTATGAGGGTCTACAGTAGCTGTTCAGTTAGAACAGGTGGACTTGGTCACAATTTGTCTATGAGTCTGTCTCCAGCAGCCAGTGGCTGAAGGAGTAGGTCTTCACATGTGCTGCCAGACTCTTAAACGTTTATATAGAGGTCTTCACTGGGTTCAGTACTGGATTCGGTACAGATGGTCTCAAGAACACCTTACTCTCAAGGTTGTGTGCTTGAAACTGCTCCCAAGTCTGAGGGTCTACAAGCTGCAGGAAGACGAGACTGCCCTGTGCTGACTGCAAGCTGTGATTCTTGCCATGAGCCCTGCTGCTGCTGTTGTGGAATCTGGCTTCCCCTGCCACTCTGTCTGAAGCAAGGTCCTGGAGCAACATCCCACTGTGTGAAGCAGACTGCAGCAGGACATGGCAGCAGGCTTCACTCAAATATTTTCATAAAAATAAAACTCTTTACAATTCAATGAACATTATGTAGCCAAAGAAAAATTGGCATTATGCTTTGTTGTAGTTAATTTTATGTGTCAACTTGACTGGCCCACAGAATGCTCAGATATTTGGTTCAACATTATTCTGGGTGTTTTTCTGAGGGTGTTTTGGATGAGGTTAACTCTTAAATCAGTAGACTGTGTAAAGCCCTTGCAGGACATTTGGTCCTATTCCAAACATCCATTGAAACATCCTCTAATGTGTTAAATTATGCAAACATTTAACTTCACCAAAAGGATTTTATAATGTGGTCCTGTCTGAGACATTTGGCCCATGCCAAAATACCTTGAAATTTGGTACTATCCAAAATACCTACTGAGACTTTTGGTCCATGCTTTGTTAAATAATACAAGTATTTAACTTTTTTGAAATTGTATTTATATTATTTTCATTGTAATTCATGATGAATTTTGTATTTCACATTTATTCTTGCTCTTTCTTGCCACGAAGTTTGGCAGGGCTGCTCTTAAGTTGATAAACAATTGCTCCAACTATATAGAGCTGATTATTGGCTTTGTATTTGTCATATCTGATAACAATTTGGGTTATATGCATTTGATTTTGTCAGTGTCATTATGAAGTTGGTGGCTGTATCTGAGTGTGAGCACCAAGAATCTGGGTGATAACTTGTTCATTACTTTGTTATTCCTCTTATAACACTTCGGTAAGTCTTCAAATCGAGGATGATGCACTACCTTCAGCTTTTGAAGTTTAATATGCCAGCTTTCCACTGCATTGTTCATCCTGTGATCACTGTTAAGTACCAGTATATAAACATTTCAAGTTTCTGGTGGAAATCTTGAAGCTTCTAGTCTTCTGATTCTGCCACGCCTTCCTGCATATACATTCTCTCAACATAGTCCACTAGATCATCTAAGTTTTATTCTGCATTCATCACAATGTATAAGATTTTCTTTTACATCTTTTAAAGGCACAAATGGAAGTCCAGACAACATAGATGCACACTTGCAGGTGTTACTTTTCATTGTCATGTACTTGCCTGTTAGATCCAATGAAGATACTTTTTTGATTGTGAAAAGTAAAACAGGCATCCTTTTACTTGTGCATTTGGTAGGAGTAGTTGAATTGCATTCATATTTGCAAACTCAAAATCTGTTCTGCACAGTGAAGGATTAATGTCAAGATTTCTTTCCTCTGCAAATTCAAGTACTTCTCATGTATATATCTGTAAGTGTCTTCTGACCTTTGCATTGTTAGTGCATAAATCAGTGGCAGAGTATAACCCAACACTACATTGGGCACAGTAAATAACTGAGTGAATTGTGTTGGTGGCATCTTGAAGGCGTCATCACTGAAAAATGTGGTACTGGCACTTAAATATTGAATACTGTCATAAATTGTGTAAATGAGAATTCTTTTGTCATCCTGATCAGTGGAATCATTTATAAGAGATGGTTTTCCACATCTGGTCATTTTTTAATCCTCTGGAATTTCAATTATATGCAATGAAGTTGGGTTTGAAGGTCTATGTCTGTTTTGAATTTTATTTAGTTGCCCCTTTAATGAGTTTCTTTCTGGTAGCACTAACAGCACTTTTCATTTGTAAATATCACAGAAAGTTCTTTGAAGTACCTGTGGTGAGGTTGCATTTGGTTCTTCTGTGTGTCCTTTTAACCTACTTAGGATTTTCCTTATTTCATCTTCAAAACCAACATTGTGTGGACGTTTTCATATCTTATCTTGAATGATTATAATGTTATCCAAATCTTGACCAGTTGTACATTGGACATTGTAGATTCTCCTCTCTTGAAAACACTAGTACCTTTTATTATTTTTTTGTAAGATTAATATTTAACATTGTTTCTTTATTTTTATAGAAGTATAGTTGATTTAAAATACTGCATTAGTTTCAGGTGTACAGCAAAGTGATTCAATATTTTCATAGATTATACTACATTTAAAGTTATTTTTTAAAAGGTCATACTTCTCTGCACTGTAAATACATCCTTGTAGCTTATCTATTTTATACATAGTAGTTTGTATCTCTTAATTCCATACCCTTATCTTTCCCCTCTCTCCTTCCCTCTCTCAAGTAGTAACCACTAGTTTGTTCTATGTATCTGTGAAACTTTCCATTTTGTTATATTCATTCATTTCTTTTAGAGTTTAGATTCCACATATAAGTGAAAACATATAGTATTTGTTTTCCTCTGTCTGACTTATTTTACTAAGCATAATATCATCCAAGTCCATCCATGTTGTTGCAAATGGCAACATTTCATTCTTTTCTTTGGCTGAGTAGTATTCCGCTGTATACATTACCATATCTTATTTATTCATTTGTCTGTTGATGGACACTTAGGTTGCTTCCAGATATTGGCTATTGTAAATAATGCTGCATGAACATTGGCGGGAGCATATCTTTTCAAATTAATGTATTTGTTTTTATTGGATAGATACCCAGCAAAGGAAGTGCTGGCTCATATGGTAGTTCTATTTTTAGTTTTTTGAGGAACTTCCATATTATTTTCCATGGTGGTTGCAGCAATTTTCATTCCCATAAACAGTGTACAAGTGTTCCCTTTTCTCCACACCGTTGCCAACATTTCTTACATGTAGACTTTTTGATAGTAGCCGTTTTGACAGCTGTGAGATGATAACTTAATTGTAGTTCTTATTTGCATTTCTCTGATGATTAACAAAGTTGAGCATCTTTTCATGTACCTGTAAGCCATCTATAGGTATTCTTTGGAAAAATGTACTCAGGTCTTCTGCCCATTATTAGATTTTTTTTTTATATTGAGTTGCGTAAACTGTATATATTTTGGATAGTAACCCCTTATCTGTCACATCATTTGCAAATACTTTCTCCCATTCAGTGTCTTCTTATTTTGTCCATGGTTTCCTTTGATGTACTAAAGATTTTAAGTTTAATTAGGTCCCATTTGTTTATTTTGTTTTTATTTCTTTTGCCTTAGGAGACAGATCCAAAAAATATTGCTATAATTTATGTCAAAGAGTGTGCCACCTATGTTCTCCTCTAGGATTTTTATGGTTTCAGGTCTTACATTTAGGTCTTTAATCCATTTTGAGTTTATTTTTGTATATGGTGTGAGAAAATTGTCCTAATTTCATTCTTTTACATGTAGCTGTCAAGTTTTCCCAGCACCACTTATTGAAGAGACTGTCTTTTCCCCTTTGTATATTCCTGCCTCCTTTGTCTTAGATTAATTGACCATAAGTCTATGGATTTATTTCTGAGCTCTCTACTCTGTACTATTGATCTTTGTGTCTGTTTTTGTGCCAATATCATACTGTTTTGATAGCTTTGTAGTATAGTCTGAAGTCAAGGAGTGTGATACCTCTAGCTCTGTTCTTCTTTCTCAAGGTTATTTTGGCTATTCAGGGTCTTTTGTGTTTCCATACAAATTTTAGAATTATTATAGTTCTGTGAAAAATACCACTGGTATCTTGATAGGGATTCCACTGAATCTGTAGATTGTCTTAGGTAATATGGTCATTTTAACAATATTAATTCTTCCAGTCTATGAACACAGTATATCTTTCCATCTGTGTATGTCATTCTCAATTTCTTTCATCAGTCTTATAGTTTTCTGAGTACAAGTCTTTTACCTCTGTAGTTAGAATTATTCCTAAGTAGTTTATTCTTTTTGATGTGATGGTAAATGGGGTGGTTTTCTTAATTTATGTTTATGATAGTTCACTGTACCTGTGTAAAAATGCAACAGAATTCTGTACATTAATTTTGTACCCTACCATTTTACTGAATTCATTGATGAGCTCTAGTGGCATCTTTAGGTGGAATCTTTAGGATTTTCTCTATATAGTATCATGTTATCTGCAGATAGGGACAGTTTTATGTCTTCTTTTCAAATGTGGCTCCTTTTATTTCTCTTTCTTGTCTGATTGCTGTGGCTAGGACTTCCAATACTATGTTGAATAAAAGTGGTGATAGTCGGCATCCTTGTCATGTTCTTGATCTTTGAGGAACTGCTTTCATCTTTTCACCATTGAGTATAATGTCAGTTGTGGACTTACTGTATGTGGCTTTTATTATGTTGAGCTATGTTCCCTCTGTGCCCACTTTCTGGAAAGTTTTTGTCATAAATGGATGTTGAATTTTGTCAAAAGCTTTTTCTGCATCTACTGAGATGATCATATGGTTTTTAGTCTTCAGTTTTTTAATGTGATGTATCACATTGATTGATTTGTAGATATTATACCAACCTTTTGTCCATTGAATAAATCCCACTTCATCATGATGATCGTTTTCATATATTGTTGAATTCCGTTTGCTAATGTTTTGTTGAGAATGTTTGCATCTATATTCATCAGAAATATTGGCCTATAATTTTCTTTCTTCTAGTGTCTTTGTCTGGTTTTTGTGTCAAGGTAATGGTCACCTCATAGGGTGGATTTGGGAGTGTTCCCTCCTGTTCAACTTTTTGGGATAGTATGATAAAGATAGATATTAGCTCTTCTTATATATTTGGTAGAATTCCCCTGTGAAGCCATTCAGTCATGGACTTTTGTTTGCTGGGAATTTTTTTTTTATTACAAAATCAATTTCACTACTAGTGCTCAATCTGTTCAGGTTGTTTACTTCTTTCTGATTCCTCCTTGGCAGGTTGTATATTTCTAGGAAATTGTCCATTTCTTCTTGGTTGTCCAATTTGTTGGCATAAAACTATTCATACTATTCTTTTAAAATTTTTTGTATCTCTGTGGTATTGGTTATTTCTACTCTTTCATTTCTTATTTATTCTGATCCTCCCTCTTTTTTCTTGATGATCCTTGTTAAAGGATTATCAACTTTTTAATTTGTTTTCAAAGATCCAGCTCGTTTTCATTGATTTTTTTCTATTGTTTTCGTTGCTGTTTTTGTTGCTCTCTATTTTATTTCCTCTCTGATCTTTATTATTTCCTCCCTTCTGCTGACTTTGAGTTTCATTTGTTCTTCTTTTTCTAATTCCTTTAGATGGTAGGTTAGGTTGTTTTTTGAGACTTTTCTTGTTTCTTGAGGTAGGCCTGTATCACTATAATCTTTCTTCTAAGAACTGCTTTTGCTGCATGTCATGGATTTTGGAAAGCTGTGTTTACATTTCTTTTTTTGTCTTGAGGTATTTTCTTATTTCCTCTTTGATTTCTTCATTGACCCATTGGTTTTAGTACCATGTTGTTTAGTCTCCATGTGTTTGTGCTTTTCCCATTTTTCTTTCTGTAATTGATTTCTAGATTCACACTGTGGTGGTCAGAAAAGTTGCTTGATATAATTTCTATGCTATTTAACTTGTTGTGACTTGTTTTGTGGCCTAGCATGTAATCTATCCTGGAGGATGATCCATGTGCACTTGAAAAGAATGTGCATTCTCTTGTTTTGAATATAGATATCTATAGATATCTATATCCTGTAGATATGTCCTGTAGATATCTATTAATTCCAAGTGGCCTATTGTGTATTTCAGACCGCTGTTCCATTACTGATGTTCTGTATGGATGATCTGGTCATTGATGTAAGTGGGGTGTTAAAGTCCCCTACTATTATTGTATTATTGTTAATTTCTCCCTTTATGTCTGTTAATATTTGCTTTATGTATTTTGGAGCTTTGGGTGCATATATGTTAATGAATGTAATATCCTCTTCTTGTATTGATCCCTTTATCATTCTGCAAATTCTCAGCCAGTGTGGATGCAGACAGGGTCTTTTTTTTTCTTTTTTTTGTGGTACGTGGGCCTCTCACTGTTGTGGCCTCTCTCGTTGTGGAGCACAGACTCTGGACGCGCAGGCTCAGCGGCCATGGCTCACAGGCCCAGTGGCTCCATGGCATGTGGGATCTTCCCGGACTGGGGCACGAACCCGTGTCCCCTGCATCAGCAGGCGGACTCTCAACCACTGCACCACCAGGGAAGCCCCCCTTTATCATTCTGTAATGCCCTTTTTGGTCTTTAGTTATAGACTTTGTTTTAAAGTCTATTTTTTTTCTGATATAGTATTACCACCCCTGCTTTCTTGTCATTTCCATTTGCATGAAATATCTTTTTCTGTTTTCTCACTTTCAGTCTGTATGTGTCTTTAGCTCTTAAGTGAGTCTCATGTAAGCAGCATATTGATGGGTCTTGTTCTTTTTTTATCCAGTCAGCCACCCTATGTCTTTTGTTTGGAGCATTTAGTCCATTGACATTTAAAGTAATTATTGATAGGTATGTACTTATTGCCATTTTATTACTTGTTTTCCAGTTGTTTTTATAGTCCTTTATTCATTTCTTCTTTTTATTTCTTCTCTTGTGTTTTGATTAATTTCTTTAGTGGTATACTTGTGTTCTTTTCTCTCTAGTTTTCGTGTATCTACTGTAGGTTTTTGATTTTTCATTGCCATGGTGTTCATATGTACTGACCTGTAACTATATCTAATTTTTTTTTTAAGCTGGTAGTCATTTAGGTACAAACTCATTTTAAAAGATCTACATTCTATACTCCCCTCCCCCACATTTGTGTCTTTGGTGTCATATTTTATATATTCACTGTTTATTGTAGTTATAGTTATTTTTGTAATATTTTTGTCTTTTAATCTTTGCTAGTTTATTTAAGTTGTTGATCATCATCCTTTACTCTTTATTTGCATTTACTAGTAGGATTTTTACTTTCCTATAGATTCTTACTTCCTGATATAGCCTTTTCTTTTTGTCTTAGAAAAGACCTTTTAATATTTGTCTTAGGTTAGATTTAGTATTGATTAACTCTTTTAGTTTTTGTTTGTTTGAGAAGTTCTTTATCTCTCCTTCAATTCTCAATGATAATCTTGCTGGCTAGAGTATCCCAGGTGGCAGGTTTTTCCCTTTAAGCACTTTGAATATAATGTGACACTCCCTTCTGGCCTGCAAAGTTTCTGTAGAAAAATCAGCTGACAGCCTTATGGTGCTTCCCTTATTTATGACTTTTTATTTTTCTCTTTCTGCCTTTAGAATTCTCTAACTATTGCCATTTTAATTATGATATGTCTTGATATGGGTCTGTTTAGGTTCATCTTGTTTTGGAAACTCTGTACTTCTTATATGTACATATCTGCTTATTTCTTCAGGTTTGGGAAGTTTTCAGCCTTAATACCATTAAATGCATTTTCAGCGCCCTTATCTCTCTTCTCCTTATGGGACCCCTGTATTGTGAATGTAGATACACTTGATGTTATCCCAAAGATCTCTTAAACTGTTCTCATTTTTTACACTTGTTTTTCTTTTTGCTGTTCTGATTGGGTGATTTGTATTACTCTATCTTCCAGATCACTTATGTGTTGTTCTATATCACCTAGTCTGCTGTTAATTCCTACTACTGTGTTTTTCATTTCAGTTATTGTAGTCTTCAGTTCTGACTAGTTCTTTTTTATATTTTTTAGCTTTTTGTTAAAATTCTCAGTGTTCATTTATTCTCTTCCCTGATTCACTTAGAATTTTTATTACTAACACTTTGAATTCTTTATCTGGTAAATTATTTATTTCTGTTTTATTATTTGTTTTTTTCAGGGCTTTTATCTTACTCTTTCAATTAAGACAAATTCCTCTGTCTTCTCATTTTGCTTAATTTTCTCTGTCTCTATGAAATTAGGTGAAATAGTTACCTATTGCAGTCTTGAAGGGGATGTCCTTATGTGGGAGTGTCCCTATACAGTCTGCATGTGCCCTGTGCCTTTGGTGGGAGAGCTGGATGTGATGTGAACACAAGTCATGTCTCTCCTTAAAGTTTGCTGGCAACTATTACCTTCCTAGGAAGTAGGGCCAGAGAAGGAGGGGCTAGTGCCAGAGCCAACTGTGAGCCAGGCTTCTTCTCTACCCATTGACCATCACCACACTATCAGGTTCAGGAGTTTGTCCCAAGTTGCTGGACAGAAGCCACGAGGGTCAGGTCCAAGCTGGTTCTGTTCTTTAGGTATGCATTCTCCCCACTCCCAGCACCACCATTCTTGCTCCAGAAGGGAGCAGTGCTGGCAGAAAAGAGACCCACAGTCTCTTGGCATGTGACTTAGCGTGGCTGCAGGGGTCTGGCTGCAGACAGAGGTTCAGGTTGCTTCTTTTTTTAAAAAATATTTATTTATTTGGCTGTGCTGGGTCTTAGTTGCAGCATGTGGCATCTTTAGTTGCGGCATGCATGTGGGATCTAGTTCCCTGACCAGGGATTGAACCCAGTCCCCTGCATTGGGAGGGCAGAGTCTTAACCACTGGACCACCAGGGAAGTCCCCAGGTTGCTTCTGATGTGCTGCTTGTGAAAACTATAGTAATGGCTGTCCCTGGTCTGCTCAGAGGCCAGTTCAGGTCTGAATCTCCTTCATCCTTCACAGCCAATCTCTCCCTCTGTCCTCTGCTGCTCCTGCCTTGATGTGGAAGTGTGCCACATGGGAGGTGGTGCCCATTTATCTCTGGTTGTGGGTCAGAGTGGGAACTGTGGTGTTCTGGCTGAAGACAGAGATCAGGGCTGCTTCTGATGTGTTCCCTGTGTAAGCACCAGCAACAGCTTTCCCTGTCCTGTTCAGTTGCCACTTTGGATCTGAGCCACCACTGTGTCTCATGGCTGAGTGCTTTCCTTGGTCGTGGCAGCCCTTGGTCCAGTGTAGAGCTGCGATATGAAGTAAGCAGGCTGGAGCTTTTACTTGGCTCTCATACAGGGATGCCCATAGGAAGCCAGTCAACCACTAGTACAGTTTGAATCCATCCTGTCCGCCCTGTTTCAGGAGTAAGCAAGTATGCACACACTCCTCACAAGCAGAGTCCAGGCTTCCCACAGCCCACCTGTTGCTCCCACCAGCCTTCCAACAAGGCAAGGGGACTTATTTTCCCTGTGTTTGTACCCAGGCCTGGATGCCCAATATGTGGCTCAAACTGTTCACTCTCCAGGGTGGATCTCCCCCTATGTAATCTTCCTCTCCCTCTGAGTCCAGCCCCAGGGGCACACGTCTCAACCCTTTTCGTCCCTTCTTACCTGATTCTATGTGGATATTTCTTACATCCTTGGTTGTACAGGAGTCTTTCTGCCAGTTTACAGTTAGTTTTCAATGAAATTGTTCCACTTGTAGATGTATTTTTGATGTGTTTATGGGAGGAGGTGAGTTCTGTGTGTTCCTACTCCATTATCTTGATCAGTAACCAAAACACTAGTACCTTTTACTCCTATCTCTTTTAAAGGAATGGAAATGGTGACAAAAACCATTATAATGTAGCACTGGCTTTTATTTTTATGAATATATTATTTCTGCCATATTTTGAAATAAAAATATATTGCCACTCTATAGCACATCTATTCAAGGGAAACATTACCTCTTAACCCTGGGCAGTGGGATAGATGTAGAGGGTTTAATTAGATGCCCAGTACCTCTTCTCATGGCAGCTGTTATACCTGACCACTGTGTGGTGGGAGAGACACTCTCTTCTCATTCTTCCAAAATAAACAAGATGCTCTGTAAAGTGTTTATGTCAACATGTTTGCCACATATTTTACATAGTGGCTTGAACAAGCTCCTCCTTTTAAACTCCACCCTTATTGAACAACTCAGCCACATCCAGTCAGATGTCCAGTGACATATTAATGCACCATGCATCATGAGATCCCATTCTCATTTGTTGTCCTTTGTCCTCTAACTATAGAACTCCTTTTGGTACTCCTAGTTAATACAAATTTCACTCTTCTGCAAGATCAAATTCTAATCCATCTACCTAAACCCAAGTGCCATTACCAACTAGGCTACAGAAGCAAGAAGGGTTATTTCTGGCAATACAGCCACAGCACAATTATTGGATCAATAAAACATGATAGCATTTTTAATGTATTAATCCTGTAAACCAATAGTATTAATAAACTTTGTGGACTATTTGAATTTGGGGATGTTTTCTAAGTGTAAGTGTTTTTGAAAGGACAAAATATCAAGGCCTATTTGTCATGGACCAAATATGTTGAACATTTTTGATAGAACCAAATTTCAAAGACCTTTTGGCATGAACCAAATGTTTCAATGGACAGTTTGGACAGAACCAAATGTCTGCTAATTGTGTAAAGCAGACTGTCTTCTTTACTGTGGGTAGGCCTCATCCAGTTAGTTGAAGGCCTGAATAAAGAAAAAAACTGGCCCTCCCCCGAGTAAATGAGGATTCCTTGATTCCTTCCTTCTCACTCTTAGTCTTCCATGTGGGACGTTGTTTTTTTCCTGCCTTTGGACTTCAACTGAAACATTGACTTTCCTGGATCCCCAGCTTGCCAACCACCCTTCAGATCTTAGAACTTGTCGGCCTCTGTAGTTCCTTCTAATAAATTTCCTTCTAATAAATTTCTCTTCTCTCTGCCTTACTCCGTCTCTCTGTCTCTCTCTATATATACATATGTATTTTAATGGTTTTGTTTCTCTGGAGAACTCTGACAAATACCTATTTCATGCATACACAAGTTTAAAAATAGAACAGAATATTTAATAGTGAAAAAAATTCCTCAGCCACCGCATGCCATTGTTGTGACTATTGTACTAACTTGTGGGTACCTTGACATCACACACTCGGGCATCAAGAAAAACAGGAAAGCAGATGCTTGACACTGTATCTCATCATGCAAGAATCTATTACATTCTTGCTATTGGAGAGGAAGGATTTGACAAGTTAATTAAATTGTCTTTTTTCTTATCTAAACACTTCCATCACACAGGTCCTCTCTGCAACGCAAAATAGTATTTGTCTTCAACAATGACAGCAACACCTTCTGCAAACCTTCATGACATTCAGATATAGTTATGTTTTGTTATGAAGAATTAGACATATAACGCAGACATACATAGTGTATGTGAGTGCTGTCTAGTGCATCCCAAGTGAAAGAATTGTTTCTGTGGTGTGTGTGTGGGGGTGGTAGTGAGTGGGTGTGTGCATGCATGTATGTATTTCTATGCCCATAATTTCTGAGGCTCTTAAAAATGATGGATACATATCAGTGGTTCCTCTTGCCTAGGTGTCATGATGGTAGTGATAGAATCAACCCATAGGTTTACCAAATTTGTTGGAGTTTTAAAACTTTAGGGCCCAACATTATGCTTTCCCTATATACTATAGACTGAATGCTTATGTTCCCCTAGAATTCATATGTTGAAATCTAATTTCCAATGTGATGGTATTTGGAGATGGGACTTTTAGAAGATAGGTCATGAGGGCAGAATTTATGCTGTTGGGAGGGAAAAAAAAACAACAGAAACCCTTACCCTTCTAAGTTCTTCTGGCTAGTCTAAGAATTAAATTGACATGAGACAGATAAATCAGGAGAAAAAAGACAAAAGTTTAATAACATGTATACTTCCTGTACACGTGGGAGAGATCCAGGGAAACTGAGTAACTTGCCAAAATAGCCAAAGTCCTCACGTTAAATATTATCTTCAGCTAAAGACAAAAGAGAATGTTGGGGAAGAGGTTTGGGATTTGGAGGAAGGCAATTTATATGGAGATAAAAAAGCAGATGTTTGGTAAACAAATATTTGCTGGGCCCTGCAGAGACAATGGGGCAGAGTGGACTCTGGTTTCTCCCCCACCACACCTAGCCCATATTCTTTGTAGATATCTCTGTGGGTAGCACCCTTCTTGGAACAGACCTTTTATCTTAATTCTTTAAGCATCTAAAGGGGAGGTAAAAAGAAAGACTTCCCGAGTCTTCTGTTTCTTAAAAATAATCAGCCTAAATTAATCATTACACTAAAGAGACATATTTTGGGGTGGCACATTTTGCTTCCCTACAGTGTCCTCATGAAGGAGGCCCCAGAGTGCTCCCTCACCCCCTTCCACCATGTGAGGTTACGGTGAGAAGGCTGTCATTTCTGAGCCAGGAAACAGGTTCTTGATCTTGGACTTCCCAGTCTCCAGAACTGTGAGAAATACATTGCTGTTGTTTACAGGCCACTAAATCTGGTATTTTATTATAGAAGCCTGAACAGACTAAGATGGTATAAAAGAGAAAGTAGACCTACTTGGGGAAAGACACTGTGTTAATCTTAGTGCTTCAATGTTAAGCAACAGACATGGTTTCTAACATTGCAGTTGTTACAGTCTAATGATGTGTACATGTGTTAAACAGATAATTACTCATAGAGTCTTGCTAGGAACTATATAGTGAAGTTACAAGGTACAATGGACATTCTAATTGGTAGGCCATGGATCACTGTTATGGCTGGGAAGGTGCGGTATCATGATGATCTTGGTTGGCCTCGGCCTGCAGCGGCTTGAAGGAGGATTTCAGTTCCCGGCCAGAGATTGAAGTCAGGCCGCGGCAGTGAGAGCGCTGAATCCTAACCACTAGACCACCAGGGACCAGTGGCCAGCAACAAGGCCCTGGTCCATCAGCTTTGTAGAAATGAATTTCCACATGGAGACAGAAAGTAGTGAAACAAGTAAAGTGTTTATTAGGAGGGAAAAGGGTACGTGTGGATAGACACAAGGGTGGACTCAGAGAGAGAGTCATGCCCTCGTGGTAGTTTGAATCACATATATGAGGCATTTCTTCTGGGTTTCCTTTGGCCAATTATTTTGATTTGCCTGGTTCTGAGTCCATATTTGGTATATCTCAGGGTCCTACCATGTGTGTGCACGTATCTCTTAGCCAAGATGGATTCTAGTGAAGAGGCCTATGGGTTGGTTGACATTACTTACTATGAGGTGGCACCCCCTCCCTTTTTGACCTTCATAGAACCTTTCTGCTCCTGCGTAGTTGGAAAGGTCTCCTTGACTTTGAGAATGGGGATTACATGGTCTTTTGTCTCTTATCTTGGCAGGGCTCAGCTCTTCTCTCACTCTTGCTGTTTTGGAGTATCTGTCCACAGGGAGCAACTCCAGTTGCTCAGCCTGGGGCCCATCTATCTCCTGCCTTAACGAAGGTTATTTTCTACTAGATACATATGTTAATGTTGAAGAAGGTGGTTTCCCAAAGTTAGGGGATTATCTGATAATATAAATATTCTCTATTATGAGAATCAACATTTAGGAATATTTCTGAAGAATGAGTATCAGTTAGGGCTGGAGTCTTCCCTTTGAACTTTATTGCCACATAATTTGTTCTTGGAGTTATGAGAATGTGTGAGGACCTCAGTGACAAGGTTTAGCCTGAATATAAGTGAGAAGAGTGTCCAGAACAATTTTAACCTTTTATCTTCAGGCAAACAAAACTGAGCCATGCTAGCTAGAAAACAAAGTTTGGTTAGAATGATTATAGCAATTTCAGAGTTTCCTTGGCAAAGGCTGTACCCTTATTATGTTTAGTTGAATTATGGATCATGCTTTTGTAGCTCTGTAGACTTCCACAGTGTCATTGTGCTCTGGGAACTGATTGTTCCCACAGGTGTTTAACCATACCTTTAGGATGAAAACAGTTCAAACAAGTTAATGAAATCTTTATTATTGGGAAATTTTAGAACAAATTTCTGAGAGAAGATCAACAAATAAGTACATCAGTGAAAAGAACTATATCAATAATTTGGAAATTATGAGCCAAATATAGCACCTTTAATATGTATCCATGTAGAGTCTGAAACCAGAGTTCCAGAAATAACTGCAAAATCTAAGAGGTCACAATGCCTCAATAGAATCACATACAATTTAGGTATTTAAATTTCCAGTAAGTTGAGTGTGAGACAACAGTAAAAGGAAATGGCCAAACATGCTAATAAGTACTTTAATAGAAGTGTAGCCTCTAGAATGAAAGAGGTAATATATTCATTTTTTTTGAGTTTTAGACAGGCAAATAAAAAGTATTATGATAAAATGGAAAACATTTAGAGGACAGTTACAGGAATGATGAGAATACACAAAACCAGGAGATTTTTTATCCTGTAAAAGAGAAAACTCAGTTGTCTTTATGTGAAAAATCATCCTGAAAAACTGGGTTACACTTGTTCTTCAGGTCCTGGCTTCTACTTAGATAAGGTTGTCAAGAAAGAAAAGTTGTAGTAGGTGACATTTTATCAGAGAAGTGAAGGAGGTGATGGGTTGAGCAGAATAAAGACCTGGAGGAAATAAGTTTGGTTTGAGAAAACAGCAACTCACAGCCTAAGGCTGGAATGAGAAAAGGGTTTGGAAAATAATAAGATTCTATACACATATACATGTATTAAAAATACCACGTGTGTGCATAACACGGATATACTCAACTATATATGTGCTCTGAAAATCCTTTCAACAAAGAGCAGTCTAGAGTCTTAGGTTATAGGTGTTACTTACAGTGGAAGAAAAGTTGTATGAAGCTTTTCGGCAATGAGATCCCTCAAACAATTGGTGCTGCTTTCCTAAATGGTGGTTCAATAAGGGCAATTAATCCTTTAGATTATTTTCAATTATATAATCTAGAAAAACAGAGAAATTCTACTTTTTTTTTAGCTGAAAAAAAGTTGGAGTTGTAATGACTGTTTGAAAATTCTTTCATATCCATTTAAGCAAAATTATTGTGATTCAAGTTCATTTTCTATGTGAAATAGGAAGAGTTAAAAATGCAGTAAACAGTTGACTATTCAAAAGCAGATTATTGCAAATATTTCTCAAGTTTTTGATTGATATGCTTATCACCGACTTTGCTAAATTAACTCCTTTGTTAATATTGTCTCACCTTCTTGACTCCCAGAGGTTAGTTCAGGATAACGTTCTTGGGTAAATTTCAATCATACTTCTATAGGTAAAAATTACCTTTTGCTTGATTATAATTTCCCGAGGAGAGTCTTAAAGATTACATCAGATCCATTCTCATGTGTGAGTACTGCATTCAATCTGATTAAATAAATGAAAGAAATAATTTAAATTTAGCAGATGAGATAGTAGAAAGGTCTGTAGTTAAAAAAATATTTTTCTAAAGCATAAATATCTTCCTTAAGTCATATGATATTTTACAAAGTATTTTCATATGTATACCGATTTGATCTTCACAAAAATGTTTCGGTAGAATAGGTATCATGTATATTATTTTGAAAATCAGGAAACAGATTCATAGATGTTCAGCACCTTTACCAAGTGAGTAAGAACTGGAACCACAGACTTCTTACTTCCAGCTCAAGGTTGTTCATACTTTTTGTCAATCACTTTCTTAGAAATGTTTTACTGAAAAAAAAAAACTGATCAATTAAGAACAAAGAATGATCTAAGCAAACTGGATTAACATATGATCACAGATATCAATTTCTATGACATCCGACATTACATACTTTCCCTACTTTTTGAAACTGTCTTCCCTTGGCCTCCCAGAACCTGGATTCCAATCAATCTTCTAATCCTTTTTAATTCCTCTTGGTGATTTATCCTTTCACTCTCTGACACTCAGTGTTCAACAGGGTTTTATTCTTGCTTTGCTTTGCAGCCTGCATGCTCTTCCTTAAGTATCTGAAATTTCTACTTCCAGAATTCACCTGCCTTCTCAACTTCCAATCTGTATTCTGAGTAGGATATAAATCATCTATTGATGAAGTCTAGAAATGTTTATGAAAACAATTTATTGGAATGCAATATAAAATTCAACTAAAAATAAGTTTTAAAAAGTTTTACCAGCATCAAGGAACAAAATTTGGAATCCAAGACTTTGTGATTAAACTTATTGACCTGTTCTAAGAATTTTTAAAATTCAAGAATAAGAACCTGAGAAAACTAACATGGTTATTATTATCAGAAGGAGAGAGGAACTCAAGGATGGGGGTCCCTGTCACTGAAGTGATCAGGACCAAAGAACATCAAAATATACACCCTGTGTAAACATGGAATTTTCTGTCTGTTCACTGCCCTAAACTTGGCACCTATAATCATGGTAGCCTATAGTAGTTGTTTAATCAATATTTTCTCAATGAATGAATAAATACAATGCTGGAAAGGAGGACTATTACTGACAGTGCGTATGATGGATATTCTAGCAAACTTTTTTATTAAATTCCATTTCTTTAAAATGTATTCAGTTTAAAAAATGGCTAGTTTGGGAATGAACTTGTCCAGTGTATTATTCTTCCTTCCTCTAACTGAACATAACCATCAAATTCTATGGCAACATCAAAAACCTTGTATATGACAAGTGTACATTTGAAAAAAGGGTTGAATGATATATAACATGTGCTTTTACTTCTTGACTGGATCAGATTAGTATCGATTTGCTTTGTGTTTAAAGCAAAATGTTTTATGCCTCTTTGAATGTATTCTTTCCAGCTCATTTATTGTTGATGGAGAACACAAAGTACCAATCATAATTTTCTTATTTCATGGATATCCTGTTATCAATGGCAATTTTGAGATTATCAGAGTAACAATGAAGAGTGTAGAGAGGACCAGTTAATAGTAATGCTTAAGCGATGCTTGGGTGTAGATTTTAGAAAGCTTGCTTTTACAGATAATTGTGTTTCTTTTTAATTGTACTTATTATTAATTAAAATGTTGTCATTTGCCTTTTTTTTGAAACAGAAAATTTTGCTTTATCACAGTGTTATGATTGGCCTAGTTTGACCATATGCCTGTTCTCTAGTTAGGAAAAGATGGGGAACCTAATAGGCCCACTTGATTTTATCCAAAGGCAAAAGATAAGTTTCCCAAAGGACGTTGGGTACTAATAGAGTAAAGAATTATTTTTTGGTCTGACTGTTTTCTTAAACAGCTGTTTTAATTATATATTTTACATACAGTTCGAATTGCAGTTTCAGAATACTAGGAAGCAGGAATTAAAGGAACAGAATGAGGATCTTTAGCCAAGTGATGAAAAGACTGAGAAGAGCTGGAGTTCATTAATTTTAGTGATATCTCTTAACAATATAAAGAATCCATGGTATTTACACTGCAAGATTACATCTTGTGTTTCTATAATGCTGACAGAATATAACTGATATTTGTAATATTACTTATATAATAAAAAAAATTTACCTACAATATTTTTTTAAAAAAACATCAATATTGAAAACATATGGTCATATATCTTTGATATTGTGTAAAGTAACTCCACGCTGTATTTTGGTAAATTTGGTTTTTCTGAAAACATTACCAAAGACGAGCAACTATGGCATCCATATTACTAAAAGTATTTACTTTCATTTCAAACTTTTTTTTAAATTTTATTGAAGTATAGTTGATTTACAAGGTTGTGTTAATTTCTGGTGTACAGCAAAGTGATTCAGTTATACATATATATATATATATATATATATATATATGTATTTTCATATTCTTTTCCATTATGGTTTATCACAGGATATTGAATATAGTTCTCCTTGCTATACAGTAGGACCTTTTTGTTTATCCATCCTATATATAATAGTTTGCATCTGCTAATACCAAACTCCAATCCTTCCCTCCCCCATGTCTCCCCACCCTGGCAACCACAAGTCTGTTTTCTATGTCTGTGAGTCTGTTTCTGTTTTGTAGGTATGTTCATTTGTGTCATACTTTAGATTCCACATAAAACTGATGTCATATAGTACTTGTCTTTCTTTTTCTGACTTACTTCACTTAGTATAATAATCTCTAGGTCCATCCATGTTGCTGCAAATGACATTATCTGATTCTTTTTTATGACTAATATTCTACTGTATGTATATGTATGTGTGTGTGTGTGTATGTGTGTGTGTACACACATACACACACACACACACACCCCACATCTTTTTTATCCATTCATCTGTTGATAGACATTTAGGTGGTTTCCATGTCTTGGCTATTGTAAATAGTGCTACTATGAACATACAAGTTCATGTATCTTTTTGAATTACAGTTTTATCTGGATACATGCCCAGGAGTGGGACTGCTGGATCATATGGTGACTTTATTTTTAGTTTTTTGAGGAACCTCCATACTGTTTTCCATAGTGGCTGTATCAATTTACATTCCCATCAACAGTGTAGAGGGTTTCCTGTTCTCCACGCTTTCGCCAGCATTTATCGTCAAATGAGTTTTTTTTTTTTTTTGAGAGAAAAATAAGATTTTAATTTTCTTGGTATTTTTTTTTTTGAAGTTACCTGTAGGAGGAAAACTTTGAACTCAGTGGCATCCAGTGTGTATGTTGAAGGGGAAAGTGGGACTATGTTAGGGAAAAAAAACCTGCCCTGTTGTATTTCCTTAGGCCATTAGAAGCATAGCAACAATTACTTTGAGTTTTACAAATCCCTGGGCTAATTCTTTATTGATCTGCTTGTGAAATTAGCTCTATAAATAGTATATGAATGAATGAAAATTAAATTAATAAATGTAGAAATTAAAATACAAACTGATAACCTTTATAAAATAAACAGTGATTACTTCAATGAGGAATGACATTAATACATATGCATTGATATTAGAAAAACCTTAATTTTCACAATGTTTACTATTTTAAAATTTATTTAAATGCTTTTTAAAAATTTACAATTATATATTTTGACATACAGAAAATAATATAACCTGTGCTAGACTATAAAATTGGCTGCAAAGACTTACCTTCCCAAGAAGAGGTAGATTTTCTGCCCTTGACTCTGTATTGGCCACACAGCTTTATTTGGCCAACAAGACATTAATGATCATATCATAGGCAGATACTTGAAAAATGCTTGTAAATTGGTGTTTATTCTTTCGTGACTCTTGGAAGTCTTCCAGCACTGTGTAAAACACCCCTGGATAGCCTGAGAGAGAATGAGCGATTCTTCTGAACAAAGAAGTCTCCACCCCTCCAACCATGACCCTAACCCCTGCTGTCTTAGTAGCTACTGTAGGTTCAAGTGTAAGACCAGGTGAACCAGAAGAACTGCCTAGCTGAGGTAAAGAGCCATTGTTTTAATCCATCAAGTGTGAAGTGCAGTCAGCCCTCTGTATTCATGAATGTGGAGGGCCAACTGTACTATGCCATTTATATAAGGGACTTCAGCATCTTCAGATTTTGGTATCTAGGGTGTTCCTGGAAACAAATCATGCCCTGCCCCCCATCCCCCCACCCAAAATACTGAGCGATGACTATTTTTTTTTACATAGCACTAGATAACTGATACAGAAATTAGAAACAGAGTGTTCCCATAACAGGAACAGAAAACTTGTGGTACTGAATGAAGGAACAATGGAAAATATTAAAGATGCTGTTAGCCTTTTCACTCTCCTGGGCTCCCTTCTCTGTTCCTTTCAGAATTGATAAGGATCCCATCTGTTAATTTTGGAACTGTAGTATACAAGGTTTCAAAAGCAGTGTGTTGCATTGCAGACACTTTCTATCACTGGTATTCCATGTGGGTAAGAGAGAAGAGGGAAAATTTGTCACTCCAGTTACCTCCTGACAAGGACAAAACTACTGTAGTACACATCCTACCAACTGACATTCTTTTTTAAAGTCTTCTGATAAAAAGCAATTGTAAATCATGACTGTTTAGTACTTTTAGAGACTATGTCTTTTATTTACCATTGAATTGGTTTCTTGGTCACACAAAGGAATTGAGATCATCAAGGGGCACTGAGGAAATTCATAAAAGAGAAACCAAATTCCCCTACTTTATATTTTCCTTTGAATTTGTCCACAGGCTATTTAGTAGATACTGAAGATTACCTTGTACACAACTTGGGAATTTTTGGAGTGAACTTGGGTTTGTTACTTAAAATTTTCTAAACCTCCTTGTTTCTCAACCATAAAATACACCCATTAAAAAATCACTTTATAATGTTTCTGTGAATATTAAATGAGATAAAGTATATAAAGTATTTCCTGAATAACTTATACTGTCATATGAATTTTGATGATGATGATATCAGTGGATATGTCAATACCTGAGGTAAAGTATACATGCTGTAATTTTCTTAATTCCCACATGCAATGTGTGATCATGTTAGTCAATAAATTTCCATAATTGGGGGAAAAAAAGGTACTGTTAACAAAGCCTGGAAAATATTAAGCAAACTTTGTGGGCTCTGAAAGTTGTCAAGTAAATGGCATGATGGAAAAAAAGGTCAAAACTGTCAGCGACAATAACTTGGAGACAGAAATGAACTAATGAACTTGTCATTGGCAACATGATTTCCAAGCAGAATGTTGAACATGTCTATTGTTTTCTTTTATCTGCCTAAAATAAATAGGCTCCAGGAAGAGAGAGATGAGCTAAAGAAAGAATGATTCAGTTTGCCAGAATTTAGAGGGAATGTAAATGGGCCAGAAAGTGATAAACTGGAAAATGAAACTGTTTGTCTTCAGCTAAGGGCAGATTCTTAAAATAAATAAAAAACTGGAAGATGAAACCCAAAGAATTGCCAATGAAACTCTGCATCAGGGTCACGATGATCAAAGCAGGGTCATGGCATCAGATCAAATCTAAGGTGTTGGCTTTAGACCCTTTGTTAAGACCTCTAAAGATTTAACTAGTTGGATATGTTCAAAATAGAGAAAAGTCTGTCTGGAAAACAATTAGTGATGTGGCTTTTATGAAGCGCAATGGTTTATTATCTGATACATAGATAGCCTACAAAGATTTTTAAAGGGAGTTATGTCAGTTAAAAGGATCCCATCTTGAAACAAAGAGACCAAGAAAATTGCATAAAAGCCTCTGGACCTTTTATTTTCTATGGACTGAAAACAGGATGAGTAATCTTCTCAGCTTTTCACAGAGAAAAGGTAGAATTTCTCAAAGGATGAAACCAAGAACCTGGTATGAGGAGTTAAGAGCCAGCTATGGAGAACAACAGGAAAATAGATATTCTTATGGTAATAGTAGAGATTCAGTTGTGAACTGGGAGCCACTTCCAGGGAAATGACTAGATCCTGTCCCCAGGGTAAGAGGACTTGGCAATGTTTACCCAGGAGTAATTTATAATAGCTATGGATCAGTGACTGCTAGGTACCTCTCATACATCTTCTCTGTGAATGGGTGTCAACTGCAGTTATGTTGCCCCTCTTTCATCATTGTATCATGTGCATGTGTGTGGGGGGACAGATAGCAGATAACTTGCCTTTTTAGTTCATAGGGCCATGAATTAAGAGGAACCACCAGAGGGACATCATCTGTATTCATATTAATAGAGACCATGAGATCCTTTACTTCAAACTTGATGTGCAATTCAGTGAGATTCTGGAGGATCCTGGGGTAGAAATGAACATATTTCAGGCAGGAGGAATGTGAGCAGTTGTGATCAGAATTGTGGTGTTTTTGCAGAAATGATGACAACAGTTTGAGCTCCTTCCATCAATAGATGGAATCTATTTCCCCACGTTCACCTCTTGAATCTGGATTAGCCATGTGCCAAAGGCTTTTTGGCAAGTATGATGCAAGTAGAACCTTGAAAGATGCTTGCACACTGGACTTTACCTCTTGTGGATTTTGAATCCCTCCTTCCACTTTTTGAACAAACCTGGTGTAGCCTCCTGGCAGACAAAGCTGCCCTAGATAGGTCCTCCCTATAGAGACCAGACCCATGAAGATCTGGCAGTTGACTACAAACACAAGTGAGCCCAGGAGAGACTTAGCAGTGGAACCCATCAGTTAAACTCATCCACAAAATCAAGAGCTTAAATAAATGGTGTGTTTTGAGCAAAAAAAAAAAAGTTTTGGAGTGGTATGTTATACAGCAAAAACTAACTGTTTAGCATCATCCTGGATTTAAAATTGTTGACATTTTGTTATATTTTCCTCCAATTTTTTTGTAAAAAAATAAAATAAAACATTACAAATTAATCTGAAGTGAGAATCCTCTCTCTCCTTCTCTACCCAGAAGTAACCACCATCGGGAAGTTGGCTTGTATCATTTTTCTGCATATAACATATTTAGCCTTTTGCAAACAATACATAATATTTTATACTTTTAACATGTTACACAAATGAGATCCACAGCACTTTTTTTTCCTCTATATTTTAATTTAGAAAAATGAGTGTGGTTTGGAGCTATAGTCATTCATTCATTCATTTTTTAACATTGAAAGACAAATTCACAGGATATACAGTAGTTGATAGAAATCTTGAAAACAAAAATGTATGAAAACTGGTCTCACTGAACCAGTAGAATGATAGAGTAGCTAGGGTGACACCTTTTAAATATTAAGTCACTCTTCTGTTGGTGAAATCATATAGTTTCTATTCATTTCATTCAGAATAAAAGTCAAAGTCCTTACAATGGCCTATGAGGCCCTTTGTGATCTCCCCAGTCTTTTTAATCTCTTACTTCATCTTCTACTATTCTTACCCATCCTTACTCAACCAATAAGTAATGGCAGAATACACATAAAGTCCCTAGCTTTCTTTCCTTCAAATGGGCAATTCTAGGAAGCATTCTATGCATGTTTCAGAGTCCCTGCTGGACAGAATCCACACTGCCTATGGTAATGACCTCACTAATCTGCCTTTAATAAGCTTTGCCTTCCTCCCTGTGTCACTCTCCCTGCTCTGTCGTCCAGCTTCCTGGAAGTACCTCCCAAGTAAACCCAACTTCCTTGCACTGGGTACCTTGTCTTTGTCACTTCCTAAGGTGAGACCATTCAAGAATCTTTAATCAAGCCAGGAAGAGACTCGCTGGGCAATGGGAGAAGCTGTTTCTGCCAGGTGAGGAGACTTGGTGGGGTTTGAGGGCTTGGGGATTTAGAATGACCTCTGTCCTGCCAAAGCCTCCACTGTAGTTTGTCATCTGACACATGCAACTCAATCCCTGAATTTCAAGTCATCTTTGACTCTTCTCTTTCTCTCACACCGCTTGTCAGCTCTGCATTAAAATATATTCAGAATCTGATCACTTCTCACTTTGTTGCAAACATCCTGGTCAGAAGCCAACAAACAAAGATATCATTTCTCTACTGGAATTTTGCAGTAGCCTCCTAACTGATTTGTTTACCATCCTTCTCTCTATAGATTGTATTTCACAAAAGAACAAGAGTGATCAAACGTAATTCAGACCATTTCAAACATGTCATTCCTTAATACTCTGCAAAGGTTTTCCATCCCCATTAAAGATCAACACTCTTACCATCAACCCCGTCCCCTCCTTTTTTTAACCTACATGGCCCTACATGATTTTGCCCCTGCTATCCCTTGAGCTTATCTTTTATATGTTTCATTCTGTTCACTAGGCTATAGGTACATATAACATGCCAAGCACATTTCCTCCTCAGCATCTTTGTACTGCTCTTTCCTCTATGTAGAATGCTCTTCTCCTATTATCCATATGACATGATGCCTAACTTCCTTCAGCTTTATACTCTAATGCTATCTCATTAGAGAGATGTAGTGGACATGAAAATATGCTGCTCAGATTTTGTACCCTGGAAAACATAACTGGCTCCTGCCCCCAAATGGTTCCACTACCATCGTGAGTCAAGGCTGATTCCTGTGGGCTGTTCCAAGTCAGTGGCTGACCATAATGAGAGTTCTACTGCTGGCCCATTCCTATAGAATGAGAAACTCCTCATACAGCTAACTTTGGCTAGAGAACTCTTGTCTGCCTTGGCATAATTTTTTTAAAAACTGCTGTAGCCTGAGATTTCACATACTCAAATATTCTTCCTTGGCCCTCTTTTTCATAGGTGGTTTGAAAGCTCTCTCTACCTTCTCTGACTCTGCCTCTTAATTCTTCACAGTTATTTTCCTTAATAAATCTCTTGCTCATCTAATCTTATCTTGGTGTCTGCTTCGTGGAGTATTCAGACTATCATAGGGCATTCCCTGATAATTTTCTGTAAAATTTTACCCCATCCTTCTAGTTTCCCTAGCCAGCTTCATTTTTCTTATTAATACCTATCCTCATATCTATTTTCTGATCCTTGAAGGCAGAGAATTTACCCATTTCTTTAGTTTCTATATTGCAGCATCTGTATTAGTTCTTTTTATGTGGTTGGCTAGAGATGTCTGTTGAATGAATGAATGTATATGGAAAGAGGCTCAAAGCAGCTGTGGATTCTGCCTATCCTGAAACACAGTAATGATGACAGCAGTTTCTGTGTTGTTAAACAGCCCTGTTGCTAAATGACAAAAACACATTAAGCATGTTATGAGAATCTTTTGCTTATCTAGTAATGGTTGAATAATAATTTAAAACTTTGAGCTGTTAAATTATTTTTTTAAACTCTCCAGGACTGCTAGAAACAGTCTATGCACAAAAGAGCCTTGGTATTTTTGATATCCATTAAAGTGGGTATCAAAAGTGAGAATTTGAACTTCTAAACCACTACCTGTGTCTGAATCTCAGCTCTGTCATGTGTAATCACTGTGACCTTGGTAAGTTCTGAATCCTCAAAAGGTTACTTTAATACACACTTCATTCCAAGGGACCACAATGATGAGTGAAGTCAATGTTTTGTCACTATGTGCCATGGAATACTCACATCCTTTTCCTAATGCTAATCAATTCTCTACTCACTGACTTCAAACTCACTCAAATGAGATGGCCCATTTCAAATTCCCATTTTTTTTTCATTTTTTTGGAGTTCGGGATGCCTGTAACTTCCTCCGATGTCAATTACTATATTGGTCATCCTCCCTACACTATGTCAGTAGACTCCACTCTCACAAGTTTAAACAGGAAGATTTATCAAGAAATATTAATAAGCTTCAAGGAACAATTCTCAGACCGCAACACAGAACTATGTGGTTGAGCAACTAAAGCTCTGACACCCCCAGTACTTCCATCACAACTAGAAAAGGACTGTCATAATAATTTATCTTACTTTATTAGTTTTTAAACTGTTTTGTTACTCAAAACTTTATTTTTTAATTTAGGTTTCTGATTCTGTGCTCATGCCTTCATCACTTTGACAATGTTTCTGTTCCTCACTAAGGAAAGCACACTTAATCCTGTCATGGACTTATTTTGCGCATATGCATCCAAAGTAGGGCTCACTGACATTTTTTTTTGTTTGTTTTAAACTACCTCATAAGATTTCAGTTCTCACAACATGAAGCCCTTAAAGTCAGCCTGTGCACAGCCCACATGCAGATGTTTGTGCTTTCCCAAACTTCCTGTTGGAAAGGTAAACAATTCTATTCCCAGAGGTTCAGGACTGCCTAGGTTTGTTAGAGGCTATATTGTCAAGTAACTTACGATTGTACATCAAACACTGGACCATTCTGAATGCCTTTAGGCATATCTCTGGAAGAACAAAGGGTCTTTATTATCGCCAACCTCATGAACTCACTTCCCTTGCTTCTATGTGCTCCAGCAAGTTGGGTGCCTTATACCTGGCTGGTTTTCTGACGTAACTTACATATGAATCAGAACTCACACAGGTGCATCAAGTTGGCAGAACCTAAGTCACATGTCTGCCAGCTAGCAGAAAAGGTGATTGGAAAGGTAGGGTTTCAATTTGGGAAAGTAAGATTCACAATTTATTGAGATATTGAAATATAGAAAAGGTGCTTGATAGCTTTTAGACAGCTCTTGGTGGCAGATTGCTGCTAAACTTAGTATCTAATATCTAATAAAATAATAGCAAACACAAAGAGTTTACTGTGTACTCTGTACAAATTTGTTTCTATGAATTCTGCATATATTAATTATTTTTATCAACACGTCTCCCCTGTGTGATTGATACCATTATTTATCCTATTTTATGGATGAGAAAACTGAAGCATTGAGATTTTAAAGAACTTACCAAGGTCACAGTGATTACACATGAAAGCTGAGATTCAGACACAGGTAGTGGTTTAGAAGCCCAAATTCTCACTTTTAACCAATATATGCATAGCCTTTTGCATATGTGTATATAAACAACATCAGCAAATCAATATGGAATAGACAAGAGAAAAAGAAAAATGGGTAGAATTTGTGCATAAGAAAGTCACAGGAACTGAACAAAGATGGTTAATAAAAATGGATTATTAATGTTATAGACAGCTATGATATAATTATTCATATTTCTTTGGTCCCAATAGGGGCCACGTTAACTGGATAAACCATATTCATCTTAAGAAACTGCCTGACATCAATTTCTCAAACTTCATTTACTAATTCTTCAAATATATATTTCAAATCCCCTTCAAACTGCCCCATACTACTAGCTGTCAGAATAGTTAGTCCTTAGTTGTAATTGTTTAGTTTTTTGGTGTTAGCCTTAGGAGGACATTTTGACATGTCCTCAGTGGGGTAGTTAGCATTCATCACACATTAACCATTCAATAAAAGTTGTTATATATTGTTAAATGTAACAAAAATGTCTGCTATTGACTCTGTAAGAATTATTCAAAAATTCTAGTGCCCTTTTCCTTTAGAAATTTCTAATACATGGTGACAAAAAGTAAAATAACATACCTTCTCCACACTAGAACCTGCTCTAATCTCCTTACTTAGAGTTTTATTCTATAGCATATATTAACATGTTTATTAAACTAACAGAGATTGAAGTTCTTTGAAAGGAAGTAAAGAAAATACTACAAATTGTAATGATTCCTAATCAAAGCAGAAGATAATGAAATCTTGCTAGACAAAATTCACCCACCTAGTGGATTATAATAGCAAGATGAAAAGGGAGGGAAAAAAAGATTCAAAGGGCTCTTATTTTCATGTTGAAAAAAAGCTATTCTTGGAAGATTAAATCTACCTTTGAAATGAAAGTGATTTAAAATCAGTCTCAGTTAGGTTAAGTTGCACTTGATGGGATTTCCTTTCTCTAAAACTTCTTATATCAACTTCTCTATCTGATTTGACTATTGTGTGCTTTGCATATGGATGTATTCCTGTGTTAAGCTGTCTGAATTCATTTAAATTTGATTTAACTTGGTTAACACTAGTAGTCTGTTTTGACCGACAAAAAAAAATTGCTCTGAAAAGTTGAAGACAGTAAAAGTACATGAAAGTTTTTATATCTGTCAGAAATGTATTGGTTATGAGATAGTATTAAAATTGCACAGGTTGAACAATTCTTGTAGAAATATTCATATGAAAAACAAGCAAGGGTGAGAATTTAGTACTAAAGAGCAATCACAACAATATTGTAGATTGTAATGAGACATATGATTTTTTTTACTGGAATATAGTTGATTTGCAATATCGTGTTTCAGGTGTACAGCACAGTGATTCAGTCACACACACCCATACACACACACACATACATTCTTCTTCAGATTCTCATCCCTTATAGGTTATTACAAAACATTGAGTATAGTTCCCTGTGCTATATGTTGGTAATTTTATATATACTTTTGATTTTAATACAATATCTGCCTGCTTTTGAGAGGAACTTGTGTGTATTTGGTTCTTTGAGGGAGTACAGTCAAATTTTTCCAGAACCACACAAGACCCAGGAAGGCTAAGGGCTCTAGAAAATACCAGTGGGAAATGCTGATATGGGAGTCTGAATGAGTCTAACTGCAGGGGGTTTGGTTTCCTATGCTGAAGTCCAGGCTAAAATTCATTGTTCTCCAGCCATGGGACTGCTCAGGACTCCCTTCCACAGAGCCCCTCTCCTAAGGAGTAGACCTGAATATGGTGCTCTCTGGGTAGCTTGTTTCAAGAAAAGAAGGAGGGCAAAAGGGGAAGATTGACTTATTTCAAGAGTTCCTTTCCTAGGTTTCTGATTCTGTAAGTCTCTTCTCTCTACTTGCGACCTAAGTGGAGGAGTATGTTAGGATCCAGCAAGATCCAGAGTAGTGCATTTCCAGGAGGGTGAAAAAAGTGTTACTCTCGAACAGTGTAGATCTGGCACTTTAGTATTAAGTTATTAAGGCCTGCAAGGTTACCACAGAGCACAAACTGAGAAATGGTATGTGCTATGAGAAAGATGTTTGGAATCCAAGGTAGAGCTTGAAACTATTGGGCAGAATGAATTGACTGGTTAAGCGGTGTATATTTGCTTGATAAAAACAGATTCTATTAAAGCCTCATACTGGCGGGGAGAATACTATACCAACACAGGAAAACTGGGAGAAGAACTTAAGACACTATCTACTAAGGAGGGACTTGGGGCAGTGGGGATGGGAGTGGAAAAATGAGGGCTTCCTATTCCTAGTGCTTTTCGTATATTTAAGACTTGTTTTGTTTTTTTCCTTTTCTGGTATTCATCTGTTCTCCTCTGCCTATTTTTCTCTTGGGATTTTGGTGTTTTTCTTACTAATTATAGGAGTCTTTATATAGTAAGAAAATTAAGCCTTTGCTGTGATATGTGTTGCAAGTAAATGTTTTTTTCATGTGATCATTTCTCTTTTGACTTTGTTTAATTTATTTGTTTTATTTAAGGTGGTTATTTTAGGCACACAGGAAAAACATATATATATGTATATATTTAGAAACAGAAAACTAAAGTACAGCTATTTCACAACTAGCATCAAGTATGTGTGCATGTGTGAAAGAGAGGGAGGAGAGAGAGAGAATTCTCCTTAATCTATTTCAGAAGTATGAACTTCATTTGAGGGCATTTAAAATTATTGATCTTAGTTTTTTTAGTGGTCATTTATATCAGGAGTTGACTTTGATTTAGATTTTTTTTTTAAATGGTAAATGGTCTATACTTAGTACTTTACATTGATACCTATTTTGTCTTGTTTGTGTTGTATGTGTTTGTGAGAGCTGTTGGGATTGTATATATTTAGGAATTTAATTAGAGCTTTGGGGATTGGTTTGTGCAAAGGAAAGTATAACAATTGGTTCAATATACTTTTATGGATAATTTTTTTCTGTGCAGTACATTTTATACCTTGACAAAATAAGCAATTTAGGGTAATGCAACAATGATTTAGATATATTATCTCTATCTGCCAATTTTTACTTTATTTATATTTCATACCCACAATTTTAGTTTTCAGATAGATGATAATAGGATTTGGAGCTTAATGGATTGCTATGCTACTGTTTCAGCTTTAATGAGGCAGGTGATTAGTGAACGCTACGTCTGCTTTCTAAATGAGTTGCTTTCATTGAGGTCCATCAGGAACACTTTGTGAGTAGGCATTGCTTACTTTCTTTTAAGCCTTGTCACACATACTTTTTAAAGTTCATAGTAATAAATTTTCAAATGATCATGTAGACTGAAAAACAGTTTAACTTTCTACAATCTGACAAGATATTTTAGAAGCTCATAATTTTATTAACATGGTGATCTCAACCAAAAAACACAGCTGTTTAATTTATACTACTGGCCAACTTCTATGCAATTAAACATATCAGTAAATGATAAAACTGCAGAAATTACATTAAAATAATGCTGTAGTCTAGAACTGATGATGAATCTATGCAACTCAGCCTAGTGTAAAGACAGTCGAATTGACAGTAACTTCAACAGCTTGCATTTTCATCATTTATACCATATTTGAAATACCACAGAGTAGAAGATGGGTTTTAGCTTGGATAATTGACGTCAGTGGAAAAGTGAAAATTGTTTCATGTGGCCCAAAAACCAGTCACCTAGTGAAAGTCCTAATTAAAATATAAGAAATATTTATTAAACTACTATTGGTGAGTAACAAAGATGTAAAAACCTTAAGTAGGTTCTATTTTATTATTTTCAATCTTTATATTTAGCTCCAAGATAAATTTTACAAGAGATGCTTGTGGAAGACAATGCTTTGTGGAATTGCTAATTCTGGTGTTTCATATAGAGGAGACAAACTATAACAGATACAACACTTTTAGCTTCCATTATTTAAAATTATGAATACATATTTTTTCTTAAAAATAAAAAGTGGCATACACTGTACTTTAAGCTAATTTCGTCTTTGTGCACTTTTTCTCTTTGGAGAGAAAAAATAAAGCAGTATGCACTGCTTAATTAAAATAAAGAAAATATCATCCAATAGGTGTATTGAGCCTTGAAGTCTTATTTTACAGATTATTTGATATCTATTTACAAATCTGGATTTGAGTCTTTTAAAAATAATTTTGAGTCTGCAGTGCTTGATTCCAGGTCTTTATGAGAAATGTTTAAATCCATTCAACCCTAATAACTAAGGAGCCCTGCGCTAAAACAAAATAGGCTTTTACAGCCTTTTTAGAAATAAGTGGTTCCTAACTAACCTTCCTGCTATGCTTGGCAAGCCCAGTCTTTTCATTTTCCGTACAGTAACCAGAGTAATCCTTTTAAAATAAAAATCTTGACAATATCAGATACCTGTTTCAAACATTCGATACTTCATACCATGGACTCCAAATCTGCCTCCAGGATTTCTTTATCACATCCTTATTCCATCTTTATCACATTTCAATTTCCCTCTTCCTAGTTGCAGTCTACCATGCTAACATTCTTTTCACTTCTTCAAAACAATAAACACATTCCTGCCTCTGATGTTTTAACTCTTGCTCCTCTCTTTGCCAGAAGTGCTCACTTTCCCAGGTGTCTACAGAGCTCACTTAATCCTTTGCTATGTGTCTCTGATGGGGTGTCATATCTGAGAGCTTTTCATTCATCACTCTGTAAAGCTGATATATTAGTCCCTCCCATATTCAAACTCTTTAGCCCGTTTTATTCTTTTTACATCACTATAATTAACTTACATTTCTATTTCTTTATTATTTATCTCTTGCCACTGGAATGTAATTTGCATGTGTGAAGAAACTTTGCCCTTGTATTTACACTTGTACCCCCATACATGTTTGCTATACAAATGCTTACTAAACATTTTTTGAATGAATTTAAATAGTAATTAAATGAAACAAATAGAATGGTCAATGAATTAATTATCTGTAGTTTATGTAAAAAGTACTGGCATTTGAAATCAACCTAAGGAAAATTTATGACCATATTAATGAGGTTAATGTTTGTATGCAAAAATTAAATTTTGTTCCATAAAGAATGAGAGCTGTTTCTTCTCCCTTTTTCCATTCAGCTTTTTTTTTGGGGGGTGGGGTGGGGAATAGTGTAGTGGGGCTTTTCTTTTTGTTCTGAATTGCTTATAATAACTCAGGTCTAGGAACTTTGTTTTCTCAAGTCCTCTTGCCTGTGTGGTTCTGGGTTGGAATTGGCCAAAACAGGAACATATGTGGGGTTTAGATGGTAAAAGTGAAGAGGAAGCCATTACTCTTAGATTGTCATGATGGACAAACTGGGTGATACACAAATGCAGATGTGTCCAAAGGGCTTGAACTCCTATCTTGTCTTCCCAATCTGTGGCCCCACCCACCATTCAATAGTAACACAAGACAACTATCTAATATTTGACTGCAGCTTCCTCAGAGTTAGCAGCTTTCTTGGACCTCACTATGAAACTCTTCTTCACAGACACACTGGGCTACCAGATTTTCACAGCTTCTAAGCTTTTTCTATAGAATCATAAATACCCACTTACATCACTGCTTCAGGTTATTACAGTTAGTGATTTTCTCAGGAGCTTATATTTTTATATAACAGCCAGGATCAAACAGTATAGAAAGTATCTCTGACTGGCTACTTTGAAACATTTCTTTTCCTAACTTTGCCACATTTGTGTAAGTACTCATTTCTATGGTAAACAACTTGTTCCCATAACACTGTTAGTGGCTCTGGTTTGATGATTAAACTCTGACTAATAAAACTTTTATGACTGAATACTGGTCATCTGTCATTATACTTCTCTATCCTGTTTGATCCTGACCACTATATGTAAATATAACCTCATGAAAACAAGTTGTACTATATATGTATATGTGTGTGCATGGACGTATAGCAGAACTTTAAAATTTTTTTAATTAAGCAGAAAAAGGATTTGTATCCCTTTTCCTATCTTCAGATTGTTAGAGGAGTCTTTTACCATATTTTGTAACTCCGAAATGGTTATAAATTCTAATTTTGTATTTAATAAGTGAAGATGCATAATCGTTAAATCGAGTCAAACTGTTGTCACAGCACACTCTTCAAATTTGCTGAATCTCCAAAGTAAATAAAAATGCCTTAGTGAATTAGAAGACCTAACAAGGATCCGTGTAAGATGAAGAATACATTTGATCTTAAAACAATCGTTTTTATTCTTAAAATCTGATCTACCAGATCAACGAAGTATTTTTCAGTTTTAACTGGAAAAAATAGAACAAGTGAAATATTCTTCTCTACCATAAAAAATTAATGTTCACAAGAGCAGGTTGGTGGATTTGGTTTTCTTTTTGACTCTTTTTCTACTTGAGAATATGTTTAGCCTACCGGAATATAATGTGTTTAGAAACACCAGTATTGTGTAGTCACATCATATAATTTTACATTATTGCTTCATTTTTTACTATTTTTCTATATTTTATTTGAGGTTCTGAGAGCAAGTAATAATCTATATATGGTGTTTTGTGATGAATCTACCTAAAAATATAAAAGTTTTCTGCACCTCCATGTGCACACATATCTACTCTTATTCAAGAACATCTATCCTAGAACAAAGTTGTGTCACCTTCTTTTCATTTACTCATGTACTCAAAAAGATTTATTGAATATTTATTTGTGCCAAATATTTAAAATATGTCAGTAAATCAAAAAGGTTCTCACTTCTATCTTCACTAAAGTTATAATCTAGTAGGGATTACAAACAACTAAACATATCATTTAAGTGAAGTGTGGTCAATGTGATTAAGAGGGAAATACAGTGAGTGTGCACAGTAAGCATATTGATATGAGTACCTAAAGGAATGTTATTTCAACTGGAATTTGATTGAAGGTTAGAATGTATTCAGATTAGGTGAAGTGGGGAGAAATGTTCCAATCATAAAGTCTGAGTTAGGATTCATGGATATGAAAACACCTTAATTCATCTGGAGCATGGATTAAGACTGGGGAATGGTAGGCAACAAGGGAAATCAGAGCTAAAGAAGAATTAACAAGATTTGAATGGAATTTTAGACTTTATTATGAGGGCAAGGGGAAGACATATAAGAAATGACATACCAACATTAAAATTTATTTTCAAGAAGATTATCTGGCTGCTGAGCTGAGAATAGTGAGGGAAGAAGGGACAAACCTGGAGGCAGGGAAGCCAGTTAGAGAGCAACAGATGACTCTTCTACACTCTGACAGTGAGGATGGAAATAACCATTTCTAGCTAAAAGGTATTTACAAAGGGTAACATATAGGATTTGGTAGTTCAGGGAATGGGGTTGAAGGAGAGGAGTCAACTTTAACTCCCAGATTTTGAGCATGAGCACGTGGTCAGAAGGCATCATTTTGTGCCATGTGGAATACAGGAAGTAGAGCTGTTTTGGTCGCTGTGAGGATGACAAATAGTTCATTATGTAATTCTTAAGTAAGATTTATCCATCTAATCCTAAATAGGATATAACCTATATAATTAGATTTGTCCTATAGGCAAGTGAAGAAATGGCAAGTGAGGAGTTATCTGGAAAGAAACATGGGCTTAATTAGTATTTTAAACATTTTAAGGTATAAAATGTGATGATTTAATATACATTGTAAAATGATTACCACAATCAAGTTACTTAACACATCTACCTCCCCACATAGTCGTATTGTGTGTGTGTGATGAAAACATAAGATCTACTCTCTTAGCGGATTTCAAGTATACAATACAGTATTATTACCTATAATTACCAAGTTTAAGGTGTAAAATGTGTTGATCTGATACATTTATTTATTGCAATATAATTACCACCATAGCATTAGCTAATACCTCTCTCATGTCACATAGTTATTATTTCATTTTGTGGTGAGAACATTTAAGATCAAGTCTCTACATAACTTTGAAGTGTGTATACTCCAGCTTTGTTGACTATAATCACCATGCTGTGCATTAGATCTCCAGAACTTATTCGGCTTATAACTGAAAGTTTGCACCCTACAGCCAACATCTCCCCATTTCCTCCATCCTTAAGCCCCTGGGAACCATTGTTATACTCTCTGCTTCTATGAGTTCAACTTTTTAATATTCCACATATAAGTGAGATCATACAGTATTTGTCTTTCTGTATCTGGCTTATTTCACTTAGCAAAATGTCCTCCAGGTTCATCCGCTGGCACAAATGATATTTGTTTTTATGCTATTGAGTTGTATGGGTTCCTTATATATTTTGGATATTAACCCCTCACAAGATATGTAGTTTGCAAATATTTTTTCCCATTCCATAATTTACCTATTCATTTTATTGATTGCTTCCTTTGCTGTGCAAGTTTTAAAATTTGATATTGTCCCAGTTGTTGATTTTTGCATTTGTTGCTTTTGCCTTTGATGTCATATCCAAAAAAGTCATTGCCAATACCAGTTTCAAGGAGACTCTTCCCTATGTTTTCTTCTAGAAGTTTTACAGTTTCAGGTCTTACATTTAAGTGTTTAATCCGTTTTGAATTACTTTTTATGTAAGGTGTAAGAAAAGGGTTTAATTTCAGTCTTTGGTGTGTGAATATCCAGTTTTCCTAACACCGTCTATTGATGAGACTGTCTTTGTCCATTGTATATGCTTGGCTTCTTTGTCATAAATTAATTGACCATATACATGCGGGTTTATTTATGGGCTCTCTATTCTGTTCCATTGATCTTTGCCTCTGTTTTTATGCCAACACCATACTCTTTGATTACTATAACATTGCAAAATAGTTTGAAATCAGGGAGTGTGATGCCTCCAGCTTTGTTCTTCTTGCTTGAAATTACTTTAGCTACTTGGGATTTTTTGTGTTTCCCTACAAATTTTAGGATCGTTTTATCTGTTTCAGGGAAAAATGCCATTGAAATTTTGATAGGGATTGCACTGAACCTATAGATCTCTTTAGGGAGTATAGGCATTTTAACAATGTTAATTTTTCCATTTCATGAACACGGGATATCTTTCAATTTATTCATGTCTTCTCTAGTTTTTTCATCAATGTCTCATATTTTCAGTGCACAGATCTTTTTCATCTTTGGTTAAATTTATTCCTAAGTATTTTATTGTTTTTGATTCTATTGTAAATGGGATTCCTTTTCAGATTGTAGTTGATGTAAAGACATTTAAATGATTTTATATATAGGCTTTTATTCAACTTTACTGAATTTATTAGTTCTTAGAGCTTTCTGGTGGATTCTTTAGGCTTTTTTTTTTCTTTTTTCATAGCATCATGCCATCTGTAGAGACTATTTAATATCTTCCTTTCTGATTTTAATGTCTTTCATTTCTTTTTCTTGCCAAATTGTTCTGGCTAGGACTTCCAATACTATGTCAAGAGTGATAAGAGTGGGCATCCTTTTCTTGTTTCTGATCTTAGAGGAAAAGTTGAAACATCCTTGAATCCCAAGGATAAATCTCACTTGATCCCGGTGTATGATCCTTTTCATGTACTACTGAATTCAGTTTTGCTAGAATGCATTGTGGAACTTTGCATCTATGTTCACCAGGGTAGTTGGCTTATAATTTTCTTTTCTTGTAGTTTCCTTGTGTAGGATATGGTATGACAGTAATGCTGGCCTTGTAAAATGTGTTTGGAAGTTCCCTCTTTAATTTTTTTGGAAGAGTTTGTGGAAGATTGGCTTTAAACATTTAGTAAATTTACCAGTGAAGACATCTGGTCCTAGGCTATTCTTTGTTGCAAGGATTTTTGATTACTGCTTCATTCTCTGACTCATTATTAGTCTTTTCAGATTTTCTATTTCTCCATGATTCAGTTCTGGTCAGTTGTATGTTTTTAGAAATTCACATATTTCTTCTAGTAATCCAGATTGTTAATATGTAATTATTCACAGTAGTCTGTTATGATTTTTGTATTTCTGAGGTATCATTGTAATATCTCTGTTTTCACTTCTGATTTTATTTATTTGAGTCCTCTCTCTTTTATTTCTTCTTGTTAAATCTAGCCAAAGTTTTCTAAATATTTTTGTACTTTTACAAAAAGATAGCTCATAGTTTCTTTGATTTTTTTCTATTGTCTTTCTTGTCTCTAATTCATTTATTTCTTCTCTGCTACTTATTTTCTGTTTTCTGCTAATATTGGGTCTAGTATGTTCTTTTTTTCTAGTTCCTTGAAGTATGACATTAGGTTTATTTTTTGGAGGTGGGAGGAAAGGAATAGGGACTTTATTCAGAAAACCAGAAGACTGAGAAGATGATGGACTAGTGTTCCAAAGAAACATGTTACCTGAGTTAGAATTCAGGCTTCTTTTATACTAAAAGGGGAGAGTGTGTGCTTGGTTGTTGCAAAATTCTTGGTGCCAGAATCCTTTATTCTTGCAGCTGTCCACGTAGGTCAGGTCACAATGTTCCTATAAACCTCCAACAAGACAAATGTTATTATCTGTTCTGCAACTTAAAAAAAAATGTTTGTATTGGAGTATAGGTGCTTTAAGATGTTGTGTTAGTTTCTGCTGTAGAGCAAAGTAAATCAGTTATAAGTATACATATATCCCCTCTTTTTAAATGTCCTTACCATTTAGGTCCCCACACAGCAATGAGTAGAGTTCCCTGTGCTATAGAATAGGTTCTCATTAGTTATCTATTTTACACCTAGTAGTATATATATGTCAATCCCAATATCTCAATTTGTCCCACCCCTCCTTCCCCCCTTGGTATCCATAAGTTTGTTCTCTACATCTGTGTCTCTATTTCTGCTTTGCAAACAAGTTCATCTGTACCATTTTTCTAGATTCCACATATAAGTGATATTATACAATATTTGCTTTTCTCATTCTGACTTACTTCACTCTGTATGACAATCTCTAGGTTATCCATGTCTCTGCAAATGGTACTATTTCAATCCTTTTATGGCTGACCAATATTCCATTGTATATATGTACCACATCTTCTTTATCCATTCCTCTGTTGATGGACATTTAGGCTGCTTCCATGTCCTGCTATTGTAAATAGTGCTGCAATGAACGTTGGGGTGCCTGTATCTGTTTGAATTATGGTTTTCTCAGGGTATATGCCCAGTAGTGGGGTTGCTGGGTCATATGGTAGTTCTATTTTTAGTTTTATGGGGAACCTCCATACTGTTCTCTATAGTGGCTGTACCAATTTACATTCCCAGGAACAGTGTTGGAGGGTTCCCTTTTCTCCACACCCTCTCCAACATTTGTTGTTTGTGGATTTTTTGATGGTGGCCAGTCTGACCAGTGTGAGGTGATACCTCACTGAAATTATGATTTGCGTCTCTCTAATAATTAGTGATGTCGAGCACCTTTTTATGTGTTTGTTGGCCATCTGTATGTCTTCTATGGAGAAATTTCTTTTTAGGTATTCCACCCATTTTTTCATTGGGTTGTTTTTTGTTTCTTTGAGGTGCACTGTTTATTTTGGAGAGTTGTTTGTATATTTTGAAGATTCATCCCTTGTCAGTTGCTTCATTTGCAAATATTTTCTCTCATTCTGAGGGTTGTCTTTTCATTTTGTTTATAGTTTCCTTTGCTGTGTAAAAGCTTTTACGTTTCATTAGGTCCCATTAGTTTACTTTTGTTTTTATTCTCATTACTCTAGGAGGTGGGTCAAAAAATATCTTGCTGTGATTTCTGTCAAAGAGTGCTCTGCCTATGTTTTCTTCCAGGACTTTTATAGTGTCCAGTCTTACACTTAGATCTTTAATCCGTTTTGAGTTTATTTTTGTGCATGGTGTTAGGGAGTGTTTTAATTTCACTCTTTTACATGTAGCTGTCTAGTTTTCCCAGTTCCACTTATTGAAGAGACTGTCTTTTCTCCATTGTATACTCTTGCCATCTTTGTTGTAGATTGGGTGACCATATGTGCATGGGCTTATCTCTGAGCTTTCTATCCTGTTTCATTGATCTATATTTCTGTTTTTATGCCAGTACCATACTGTCTTGATTAATGTAACTTTGTAGCATCAGGGAGCCTGATGCCACTAGCTCCGTTTTTTTCCCTCAAGATTGTTTTGGATATTTGGAGTCTTTTGTGTTTCCATACAAATTGTGAAAATTTTTGTTCTAATTCTGTGAAAAATGCCATTGGTAATTAGACAGGGATTGCACTGAATCTGTAGGTTTCTTTGGGTAGTGTAGTCGTTTTCACAATATTGATTCTTCCAATCCAAAAACATGGTATGTCTCTCCATTTGTTTGAGTCATCTTTGACTTCTTTCATCAGAATCCTATAGTTTTCTAAGTACAGGTTTTGTCTCCTTAGGTAGGTTTATTCCTAGGTATTTTATTCTTTTTGTTGCAATGGTAAATGGAATAGTTGCCTTAATTTCTCCTTACAGTTTTTCGTTGTTAGTGTATAGGAATGCAAGAGATTTCTGTGCATTACTTTTGTATCCTGGTAACTTTACCAAATTCCTTGATTAGCTCCAGTAGTTTCTGGGTTGCATCTTTAGGATTTTTCATGTATAGTATCATGTCACCTGCAAACAGTGACAGTTTTACTTCTTTTCCAATTAGGATTCCTTTTATTTCTTTTTCTTCTCTGATTGCCATGGCTAGGACTTCCAAAACTGTGTTGAATAACAGTGGCAAGAGTGGACATCCTTGTCATGTTCCTGATCTTAGAGGAAATGCTTTCAAGTTTTCACCTTTGAGAATGGTGTTTGCTGTGAGTTTGTCATATATGGCCTTTATTAGGTTGAAGTAGGTTCCCTCTCTGCCCACTTTTTGGAGGGGTTTTATCATAAATGGGTGTTGAATTTTGTCAATGCTTTTTCTGCATCTATTGAGAAGATTATATGGTTTTATTCTTCAGTTTGTTAATATTGTGTATCACACTGATTGATTTGCATATATTGCAGAATCCTTGCATCCCTGGGATAAATCCCACTTGATATGGTGTATGATCCTTTTAATGTGTTGTTGGATCCTGTTTGCTAGTATTTTGTTGAGGATTTTTGTATCAATGTTCATCAGTGATATTGGCCTGTAATTTTCTTTTCTTGTGACATCTTTGTCTGGTTTTGGTATCAGGGTGATGGTGGCCTCGTAGAATGAGTTTGGGGGTGTTCCACCCTCTGCTATATTTTGGAAGATTTTGAGAAGGATAGGTGTTAACTCTTCTCTAAATGTTTGGTAGAATTTACCTGTGAAGTCATCTGGTCCTGGACTTTTGTTTGTTGGAAGATTTTAAATCACAGTTTCAATTTCAGTGCTTGTGATATGTCTGTTCATATTTTCTTATTCTTCCTGGTTCAGTCTTGGGAGACTACCTTTCTAAGAATTTATCCATTTCTTCCAGGTTGTCCATTTTGTTGGTATATAGTTGCTTGTTGTAGCCTCTTATGATCCTCTGTATTTCTGCAGTGACTGTTGTAACTTCTCCTTTTTCATTTCTAATTTTATCTATTTGAATCCTCTCTCTCTTTTTTTTTGATGAGTCTGGCTAAAGGTTGATCAATTTTGTTTATATTCTCAAAGAACCAGCTTTTAGTTTCATTGATCTTTGCTATTGTTTTCTTTGTTTCTATTTCATTTATTTCTGCTGTGATCTTTATGGTTTCTTTTCTTCTACTTACTTTGGGTTTTGTTTTTTCTTCTTTTCCTAGTTGCTTTAGCTGTAAGGTTAGGCTGTTTATTTGAGATTTTTCTTATTTCTTGAGGTAAGATTATATTGCTATAAACTTCCCTCTTAGAATGCTTTTGCTTCATTCCATAGGTTTTGGGTTGTTGTGTTTTCATTGTCATTTGTTTCTAGGTATTTTTTTAAATTTCCTCTTTGATTTTTTTAGTTATCATTGGTTATCTAGTAGCATATTGTTTAGCCTCCATGTGTTTGTGCTTTTTACAATTTTTTTTCCTGTAAGTGAATTTCAGTCTCACAGCATTGTGGTTGGAAAAGATGCTTGATAAGATTTCAATTTTCTTAACTTTATTGAGGCTTGATTTGTGACCCAAGATGTGATCAGTCCTGGACAATGTTCCATGTGCACTTGAGAAGAAAGTGTATTCTGCTGCTTTCAGATGGCATGTCCTGTAAATATCAATTAAATCTATGTGGTCTAATGTGTTGTTTAAGGCTTGTGTTTCCTTACTAATATTCTGTTGGAATGATCTGTCCATTGGTGTAAGTGGGGTGTTAAAGTCCCCCATTATTATTTTGTTACTGTCAATTTCACCTTTTATGTTTTTTAGCATTTGCCTTATGTATGAGGTGCTCCTATGTTGGGTTCATTAATATTTACAATAGTTATATCTTCTTCTTGGATTGATCCTTAATCATTATGTAATGTCCTTCCTTGTCTCTTGTAATAGTCTTTATTTTAAAATCTATTTTGTCTGATATGCGTATTGCTACTCCAGCTTTCTGTTGATTTCCATTTGCATGGAATATCTTTTTTCATCTCCTCACTTTTGGTCTGTATGTATCCTTAGGTCAGAAGTGGGTCTCTTGTAAACAGCATATATACAGGTGTTGTTTTTGTATCCATTCAGCCAGTCTATGTCTTTTGGTTGGAGCATTTAGTCCATTTACATTTCAGGTAGTTATTGATATGTATGTTCTATTGCTGTTTTCTTAACTGTTTTGGGTTTGTTTTTGTATGTCTCTCTTTTTTTTAAATCCCTTCCTTTTTTGTTTTCTTCTCTTGTGTCTTTTGCCTAGAGAAGTTCCTTTAGCACTTGTTGTAAAGCTAGTTTGGTGGTGATGAATTCTCTTAGGTTTTGCTTGTCTGTAATGCTTTTTATTTCTCCATCAAATCTGAATGAGAACCTTGCTGGGTAGAGTATTTTGGGTTGTAGGTTTTTCCCTTTTTCATTTGAGATATTACTTTTTTTCTTAGCGTATGCATTTATTGCTATAAACCTTCCTCTTAGAACTGCTTTTGCTGTATCCCTTAAGTTTTGGTATGTTAAGTTTCCATTTTCATTTGTTTTGTGATATGTTTTATTTCCATTTTTATTTCTTCTTGTCCCATTTGTTATTTGAAAGTATTGTTTAATTTCCATATATTTGTAAATTTTCCACCAGTGATTGGTTTCTAAATTTAATACCATTTGTGTTTAGAAAAGATACTTGATATGATTTCAGTCTTCTTAAATTCATTAAGCCTTGCTTTGTGGCCTAACATATTTTATCTCCTGGAGAAGGTTCACTGTATGCTTGAGAAGAATATGCACTCTACTACTGTTGCTGGGTGGAATGGTCTCCATTTCCATTAGTTTCATTCAGCCTATAGTGTTATTCTAGTTAGCTACGACTGAGGTTGGCAGGCCTGTTATCTGAGGCATGGGTGGAGATAATTCCTGATGGGTCCCTTTGGTGGATGTGTTGGTAGCAGCAGGGTTCTGCCTGGTCCCTGCTTAGTACCTGGGTAGGCATAACTACTGCTGGACTGGAGCTGGGCAGGCTTGAAGCCAAGTCCCAGGGCTGCTTCAAGGTCTGCAGTCAGACAGGTATTGGGCCTGCCTCAGCAGGAAAGATGAGAATGTCTCCCAGTAGATCTCTGGACAGGCAAGGCTGCTGCTGGACTGCACCTGAGAGAGGCTGAAGCCAAGTCACAGGGCTGTTGCAGGCTCTGCAGCAAGACTGACATCAGAGGGCCAGCCTCAGGGCACAGATGTGCATATCTCCTGCCTGGCCACTGGATGAGCAGGACTGGAACCAAGAGGGAATGGAATGAGATCATAGACTGCTTCCGGATCCACAGCCAGAACTGAGGTTGGCCGGCCTGTTCCCCAAGGCATGGGTGGATGTGATTCCTGCTGGGTCCCTTGGTGAATGGTGCTGGTGGCAGGACCAGGGCTAAACAGGGCTATAGCCAAATTCACAGGGGGACAAGGTTATTTCTAGGTTTGTAGCCAGAACCATAGTCAGTGAGCCTACCATCTAGGCATGGGCCTGCCTTCTCAAAGCTGCCATCTTTGGTCTTGGGCTCTCCCAGGTTTTCACAGTCTTTTACCTGGATCCTTAAGCTCCCACACAGGTACTTTTGTTCATGCTTGGCTGTCACATTATTTTTGTTGATGAGGGGTTCAAGCAGAGGAATCTCCTATCCCACTGTCTTGCTAATGTCACTCTCCAGGCCTTAAAGTTTAATTTAATTCCACTTTTGTGTGAGAGAGATTTGATTATGATTAAATGTAGATTTGCCAAAACAAGTAAAGGGGGATGGAGACCTAATCAAAACTTGCCTCAGAGATTATTAAAGCTGTCTAAATACTTATAATTGTGTCCAAAATGCACAAGGTTATTTAGAATTAGCTTGTATTAATTTGGCTTATTCTTTTAAACATCTAAAATATTTGTGAATTTGAAGAAGTAAAAGCAAACTTTCTAAATTGTTATCAAATGGCTAAACAAATTTAATTTCTTCTTTCACCAGGATAAAATTGGTGATGATTTCTTCCAAATTTTGTGGATATACACATTCAAACATATATTTTTTCTTCTTCAATAAGTTCCTGTTCTGAATAAGCAAATAATTAAGGATCAAAACACTTCTGTGGAGGTAGAAAGAGAAATGTCCTCCAGTGTATATCTCTAGGAGGAATCTTAATAGGGAAGAAGAGGTCAATAAAATAAATACATCATCTTCATTAGGTATTTTGTTTACTCAAGTTTGAGGGGTTTTCTTTTCCTTCAATGACAGGTTCAAATGTTAAACTTTGTTTATATATTAATGTAATGACTTCAAACAGTAGAATAATTGGTTGATGCCAGTTGTGTACATTGTTCTCTCTCTCTTTTTTTTTTTTTTACTTTGCATATCCAGAAAGTGTTAAAATTGCCTTGACTTATATAAAAACAGAGGAGAGTCATAGCCTACACCCTGAGAATCTTATTAAGGTTCTATAAACTATGAAAGAAACAAATATTTATAAAATAGGAAAATACAAAAAATGGGAAATAGAATGTTTTCTATTCATCTCCTTATTTAGAACACATAAACCTTTATTACATGTGCACATATTGCACTCTTTGGCATATAACTATTAGTGCACATTATGAAACTACATTTTTATATATTAATATGCTACAAAGTGTGGTGCAACATATATGAAATTCCACCAATCTTTAGAGACTAAAAATAGAGAAAAACAGCAGGCAAAATATTATTTTCCTTCTTGGAATGAAGAATGCTTAGTGAATTTGTGAAGAAAGAGCTTCTATAGAAGAGAAGACATGCTCTGACAGAATGTAGGGAAAACTGTCCTAAACAGCTGATTTTGTTTTATCATAAAAAAATGCACGGCACTGTAAATAAGATGAAAGGAAATGAATTGAAGATCTGTAATCAAATCTCTCACAAAAGTTTTCTAAGCATGGATCATCTCATTTCTTTGCAAATATTACAGCTAATTAGCTGATGTTGATTCCATCAGTTTGTTTTTCAATCGTTCTTGGGATACTGTTAAAGTAGGCTTTGATATTATACTAATGATTCTCTAATGATGATTTTCTTTAATCATGACATTGTTAAGATGGTGCCAAAAGATCTGGAAAAATTCCAGGTTTCTGGTTACCTCAAAGAACATAGGAAATCAGGTTTGTATGTTGAACACCAAAGTAGCATTTGAGTCCTCCCACTAGAGTGGGAGACTCCATGATGACATGGTTCAGTGTTTGGATATTCATTTTTGTATGTTCTTTTCTAAATTTTTCTTGATTGTAGGGCAATAAAATATAGCTGCCCTAGGAACCAAAGCACAAGATATTGACAAGGGGAAATTAGACTATGCGGCATTTATTTCTGACAAGAAAAATGAACATTAATGACTGTCACATACATTTCTCAAAAATTCTTTCTACCAAATACATCAATTCATGGATTTAACTTTGGTGGTGGTCATTATTGGTATTTCTTCTCTCAGCTTCCTTGCTTCACAGGCCCTAAAGTAGGTCTATTGATTTATTTTCTTTTCAAAAATACTTTATTTTTAGAGCAGCTTTAGATTTATAACAAAATTTCAAATATTGAATCAGTCTCACATATCTGGGGTAAATAACACTTGGTTGTGATGTGTAATTCCTTTTATACTTTCTTGGATTCAATTTGCTAATATATTGTTGAGGTTTTTTGCCTTTATATTCATGAAAGATGTCGATCTGTATTTTCTTTCTTTGTAATATCTTTGTCTGATTTTGGTATTAGGATAATGCTGACCTCATAGAATGAATAAGGAGGTATTCCCTCTACTTTCATCCTCTGAAAGAGATTGTAGAGAATTGGTAGAGTTTCTTCCTTAAATAGTTGGTTGAATTCACCAATGAATCAATACGGCCATGGTGCTTTCTGTTTTGAAGGGTTGTTAACTATTGATTAATTTTTTTTAATTTACAAAGGCCTATAGTAGGACCTTCTGTTTCTTCTGTGTGAATTTTGGCAGATTGTGTCTTTGAAGGAATTGGTGTATTTCACCTCGGTTATCAAATTTGTGAGCAAAGAGTTGTCCAGATTATTGATTTATTATCCTTTTATGTCCATGGAATCTGTAGCGTTGTGCCCCCTTTAATTTCTGGTACTAGTAATATGAGTTCTCTCTCTTTTCTTCTGCTTACTTAGGATTTAATTTGCTCCTCTTTCTCTAGTTTTCTGTGAAGGAAACTTAGATTATTTACTTTACATGTTTCTTCTTTTCTAATATATGCATTCAATGCTATAAATTTCCCTCAAATTTTGATGTTTGATTTCTACCTACTGGATACATTTATTTCTTTTAATTTAATTTTTCTTCCATTTTTATTGAGATGTAGGTGACATACAGCACTGTGTAAGTGTACAGCATAATTATTTGACTTACATCATGTAATGACTATCATGAGTTTAGTGAACACCCATCATCTCATATAGATACAGTATTAAAGAAACAGAAAAAAAATATTTTTCTTTGTTATGAGAACTCTTAGAATTTACTCTCTTTCCCCCGCCCCCAAGCTTAAATACATGTTTATTGAAAGCATTCACTAGTTTACATACTGAATGGGACATAATTCATGTATTCTTAATGACACATTGTAAAATGCATTTATGAATTTCTGAACTAATATCAATTACAACATCACTAGTTCAATATTTTATTTAAAATATTTTAGCCCACTAAGATTGAAAAAATATTTAATAAGTATATGATTCCATTATGACAGAGTAACACAGTAATAAAAATGTACGTATTGTAGATGGACTACCTATAATTTCACAAGGTACAGCCTTACTTTTTAAAAATTTTTTATTAAAGTATTGTTGATTTACAATATCATATTAGCTTCAGGTGTACAACATTGTGATTCAGTATTTTTATAGATTATACTCCATCTAAATTTATTACAAAATAATGGCTATATTTCCTGTACTGATCAATATATCCTTGTTGCTTATCTATTTTATACATAGTAGTTTGTATCTCTTAATCCTATACCCCTATCTTGCTGATCCCTTCTTGCCTCTCATCACTGGTAATGACTAGCTTGGTCTCTTTCTATCTCTATGTTTCTGTTTTATTTTGTATATTCATTTGTTTTATTTTTTAGATTCCACATATAAATGATAACAGAATATTTGTCTTTCTCTGTCTGACTTATTTTACTAAGTATAATACATTCTAGGTCCATTCACATTGACACGAATAGCAGAATTTCATTCTTTTTTATGGCTAATATTCCATTGTGTTTAATATTCCATTGTGTGTGTATACACACACATACAGAAACACCGCATCTTCTTTATCCATCCAACTGTTGATGGACACTTAGGTTGCCTCCATATCTTGGCTACTGCAAATAATACTGCTGTGAACATTGGGGTGCATTTACCTTTTTGAATTAGAGCTTTTGTTTTCTTTGGATATATACCCAGCAGTGGAATTGCTGGATCATATGATGGTTCTACTTTTAGTTTTTTGAGGAAACCCCATATTGTTTTCCATAATGACTGCGTCAATTTACATTCCATCCAACAGTGTGCTAGGGTTCCCTTTTCTCCACGTCCTCATCAACATTTGTTATTTGTAGACTTTTTGATGATAGCCATTTTGACAGGTGTGAAGTGATATCTCATTGTGATTTTGATTTGTTTTTCTCTGATGCTTGGTAATGTTGAGCATTTTTTCATGTGCCTGTTGGTCCTCTGTATATCTTCTTTGGAAAATTGTCTTTTTAAGTCTTCTGCCCATTTTTAAATTGGGTTGTTTGTTTGTTTTTTATATTGAGTTGTATAAGCTGTTTTTATATTTTAGATATTATCCCCTTATGGGTCATATCATTTACAAATATTTTCTCCCATTCAGTAGATTATCTTTTTGTTTTGTGATTAGTTTTCTTTGCTGTGCAGAAGCTTTTAAGTGGAATTAGGTCCCATTTGTTTATTTTTTCTTTTTTTTCCTTTTGCCTTAGGAGACAGATCCAAATAAAATATTGCTATGATTTTGTCAATGAGTGTTCTGATTATGTTCTCTTTTAGAAATTTTATAATTTCAAGTTTTACATTTAGGTCTTTAATCCATTTTGAGTTTATTTTTGTGTATGGTATTAGAGAATGTTCTAATTTCATTCTTTTACATGTAGCTGTCCAGTTTTCCTAGCACCACTTATTGAAGAGACTGTCTTTTCTCCATTGTATAGTCTAACCTCCTTTGTCATAGATTAATTAACAATAACTGTGTGATTTTATTTCTGGGCTCTCTGTTCTATGTCTGTTTTTGTGCTGGTGCCATGCTGTTTTTATTGCTGTCTCTCTGTAGTATAGGCTGAAGTCAGGGAGTATGATTTTTCCAGCTTTGCTATTTTTTTCTCAAGATTGCTTTGGCAATTTGGGGGTCTTTGTGATTTTATATATATTTTAGGATTATTTGTTCTAGTTCTGTGAAAAATTTCATGGACATTTTGATAGGGATTGCATTAAATATGTAGATTGTTTTGAGCAGTATGAATATTTTAACAATATAAATTCTTCCAATCCATGAATACAGGATATCTTTCCATTTCTTTGTATCATCAATTTCCTTCATCAAAGTTCTATAGTTTTCAGAGTTTTTTTTTTTTTTTTTTTTTTTTTTTTTTTTAGGTCTTTCACCTCCTTCATGAAGTTTATTCCTAGGGATTTTGTTCTTTTTGATGCAATTTTAAATGGGATTTTTTTCATTGCTTTCTCTTTCTGATAGTTCATTATTAGTGTATAGAAAAGCAACAAATTTCTGTATATTAATCTTGTATCCTGCAAATTTACTGAATTCATTTATTAGTTCTAATAGTATTTTGGTGGAGACTTTAGGGTTTTCTATATATAGTATCTTATCATCTGCAAATAGTGACGATTTTACTTCTTTCCTTCCAATTTGGATGCCTTTTTCTTTTCTGCTTTCTGTGGCCAGGACTTTAAATACTATGCTAAATAGAATTGGGAGAATAAATATCCTTCTCTTGTTCCTGATATTAGAGAAAAATCTTTCAGCTTTTCACTGTTGAATGTGATATTAGCTGTGGTTTCATAAATGGCCTTTATTATGTTGAGATGTCTTCCCTCTATACCAACTTTGATGAGAGTTTTTATCATGAATGGATGTTGAACTTTGTCAAATGTTTTTTCTGCAGTTATTAAGATAATCATGTGATTTATTTTTTTCCTTCCTTTTGTTAACATAGTGTATCACACTGATTGATTTGTGAATATTGAATCCTTGCATCCCTGGAATAAATACCACTTGATCATGGCATATAACCCTTTTTATGTATTGTTGAATGGAATTTGCCCATTTCTTCTCTGTTGTGCATTTTATTGATGTATAATTGTAGTGAACTATTATGATCATTTGTATTTCTTTCATGTTGGTTGTAGTTTCTTTTCCATTTCTGAGCTTATTGACTTGGGCCTTCTCTTTTTTATTCTTGATGAGTCTGGCTAAAGGTTTATCAATTTTGTTTATTGTTTCAAAGAATCAGCTCTTAGTTTCATTGATCTTCTTTTATTGTTCTTTAGTCTTTTTTTCATTTATTTCTTCTCTGATCTTTATTATTTTTTCCTTATACTAACTTTAACTTTTGTTTAATTCTTCTGTCTCTAGTTCCTTTAGGGATAAGGTTAGGCTGATTATTTCAGAGATTTCTTGTTTCCTCTGGTAGGCTTGTATCTCTATAAACTTCCCTCTTAGTACTGCTTTTGCTGTATCCTACAGATTTTGGGTCACTGTGTTTTTGTTTTCAATTGTTTTTGTCTCCAGGTATTATTTGATTTATTCAGTGATCCATTGGTTATTTAGGAGCATATTGTTTAGACTCCATGTGTTTGTGTTTTTGCAGTTTTTTTACTTGTAATTAATTTCTTGTGTCATAGTATTGTGGTCAGAAAAGTTGCTTGATATGATTTCAGTTTTCTTAAATTTACTGAGGCTAGTGATCTATCCTGGAGATTGTTCCATGTGTACTTGAAAAGAATGTGTATCCTGCTATTTTTGGATAGAATTTTCGATATAGATCTATTAAGTACATTTGCTCTGGTATGTAATTTAAGACCAGTGTTTCCTTACTGATTTTCTGTCTGGATGATCTGTCCATTGATGTCTGTGGGGTGTTAAAAGTTTCATAATATTATTGAACTACTGTCAGTTTCTCTATTTGTATATGATAATACTTGCTTTATGTATGCAGGTACTCCTATGTTGGGTGAATTTTTATTTAAAGTTGTTAGATTTTCTTTTTAGATTTATCTTTTGATCATTATGTAATGTCCTTATTTGTCTCTTGTTACAGTCTTTGTTTTAAGGTCTATTTTGTCTGATGTAAGTATTGTTACCCCTGTTTTGTTTTCATTTTGACTTTCATGTAATATCTTTTTCCATTCCCTTACTTTTAGTCTATTTGTGTCTTTAGATCTGAAGTGAGTTTTTTTTAGGCAGCATCTATAAGGGTCTTGTTTTTATACCCAATCATCCACCTATGTCTTTTGATTGGAGCATTTTATCAATTTAAAGTAAGTGTTGATAGTTATGTTCTTCGATTTTGCTGTCATTTTGTGTGTTTTGCAACTTTTTTTGTCTCTTCTTTTGCTCTCTTCCCTTGTGATATGTGTTTGTTTGGATTATTTCTCTTTTTTTTGTTGTTTATATATTATAAATTTTTGTTATGTTTGAATTACTTTCTGTTTTTGTAAGCATATCATTATAGGTTTTTTGGTTTGTTGTTATGCTGAGGTTTATATATAGAAATCCATATATATATATATATATATATGATATTTTTTCATGTATATATGAAATTTTTTAAAGTTGCTGATCTTTAAAGTTGAACCCATTTTAACCTTGAGTTTTACTCTCTAACTCTTACATTTGCTTTATTTTATTTTATTTTTTTTTGGCGGTACGCGGGCCTCTCACACTGTGGAGCACAGGCTCTGGACGCGCAGGCTCAGTGGCCATGACTCACAGGCCCAGCCGCTCCGTGGCATGCGGGGTCTTCCCGGACCGGGGCATGAACCCGCGTCCCCTGCATTGGCAGGCAGACTCTCAACCACTGCGCCACCAGGGAAGCCCCACATTTGCTGTTTTTGACATCATATTTTACATCTTTTTGTTTTGTGTATCCCTTAACTATCAATACTTATTTTGAATACAGATGATTTCACTCCTTTTGTCTTTCCTACTAGCTTTATATGTGGTTGAATTACTACCTTTGCTGTATATTTGCCTTACCAGTGAGATGTTTTTCCTTTTGTAATTTTCGTATTTATAGTTGTAGCCTTTTCTTTTCTGCTTAGAGATGTCTTTTAACATTTCTTGTAAAGCTGGTTTGGTGGTACTGAGACCTTAGCCTTTGCTTGTCTGTAAAACTTTTGATCTCTCCATCAAATCACAATGAAAGACTTGTCAGAGAGAGTATTCTTGGTTGTAGGTTTTTCAATTTCATCCTTTTAAATGTATCACACAGGACCCCTAGGCTGGCAAGACAGATGTGGGCTTAGACCCCTTTATCCTTGGGGAGAGCCTCTGCAATTGTAATTATCCTCCAATCTGTGTCACCTACCCAGGCATATGGGTCTTGACTATATCACACCTCTCTCCCTTCTACCAGTATTGTTGTTCCTTCTTCACATCTGTAGTTGTAGAAGATCTTTTCTGCTGTTTTTCTGTTCTTTCTCATCAATAGTTGCTCTGTAAATAGATGAATTTTGGTGTGCCCATGGGAGGAGGTGGGCTCAGGGTCTTTGTATTCTACCATCTTGGCTTCTCCTTCTGGATATGTTCATTTCTGAGAGGGTGTTATTGAAGTCTCCAACTATGAGAGTGAATTCATCTATTTCTCCTTGTAGTTCTATCATTTTTTACCTCACATAGTTTGATCCTCTGTTGTTAGGTACATTCATGTTAAGGATTGTTATGTCTTCTTGGAAAATTGATCCCCTTTTCACCATGTAATGCCCTTCTTTATCCCTGGTAACTTTCCTTACTTTGAAGTCTGTTGTGTCTGAAGTTAATATATCTATTCCTACTTTATTTGGTTAGTGTTAGCATGGTATATTTTTCTTCATCTATTTTTTCTTAATCTGTATGTGACTTCATATTTAAAGTGGGTTTCTTGTAGACAATATATAGTTTTGTTTTTTGATCAACTCTGATAATCTCTGTCTTTTAAGAGGTATATTTAGATCTTTGAGATTTGAAGTGGATATTAATATAGTTGGATTAATAATCTACCCTATCCACTACTATTTTCTATTTGTCACCCTTGTTCTTTGTCCTATTTTTGTCTTCCACTCTTTTTCTGCCTTTTATGGTTTTAATTGAGCATTTTATATAATTCCAATTTTCTCCTTTTTAGCATATCAGTGTAACATACCAGTTATACTACTTTTGCTTTTTTTAGTGGTTGTGTTAGTGTTTCCAATATACATTACAGCTAATCCAAGTCCTGTTTCAAATAACACTGTACCAGTTCTTGGGTAGTATGAGTACCTTATAATAAAAATATAATTCTAATGACTCCATCCCATACCTTATTTCACTGCTGTTATTCATTTCATTTATATATAATCATATACAAATATATATATGATATACATAAGCATACATAATCAAATATATTGTTGCTATTATTATTTTGAGCAAACTGTTATCTGTGAGATCAATTAAGATAAGAAAGAAGAAATTTTTATTTTACCTTCATTTATTGTTTCTTGGATGCCCTTCCTTTCTTTATGTAGGTCTGTATTTCTGACCTATATATTTTCCTTCTATCTAAAAAACTTATTTTAATGTTTTTTGAAGATAGGGCTACTGACAACTAATGCCCTCAATTTTTCTTGATTGGGAAAGTCTTCATTTCTCATTGATGTTTGAAGGAAAATTTCACAGGTACAGAATTCTGGGCTGTTGGGGGGTTTTGTCTGAACCCTTTGAATGCAGTTAATCCTTGAACAATACAGGTTTCAACTCTGAAGGTCCACTTACACATTCATTTTTTAAAATGAAAACATATTATAGCACTATATAATTCAATCCACAGTTGGCTGAATCTGTGGATGTGGAACCATGGATAGAGAAGGCTGACTCTAGCATTATACTTGGATTTTTTACCACAAGGATGATAGGTACCCCTAACCCCGGCTTGTTGAATGGTCACCTGTATTTTGCTCCATTATCTTCTTGCTTACAAATTTTCTCAGGAGAAGGCAGATGTAATTCTTATCTTTGTTCTTCTATAGGTAAGGTTGTATTTTTCCACTTGCTACTTTCAGGATTTTTTTTTTTAATCCTTGATTTTCTGTAACTTAAAAGTAATTTGTCTAGGTTTTGGGTTTCTTTGTTTTGTTTTTTTTCCTTTAGCCTGCTTAAAGTTCTATAATTTTAATTTTCTTGGATCTGTGGTTTGTTGTCTGACATTAATTTGTGGGAAATTCTCAATCATTATTGTTTCAAGTATTTCTTCTGCTCCTTTCCCTCTTCTTTTTCTGTTATTCCCATTAAACATAGTTAACCACTTTTGTAATTTTCCTACAGCTCTTGGGTAGCCTGTTCTATTATTTTTTGGTCTTTATTTTCTTTGCTTTTTAGTTTTCAAGGATTCCACTACTGATATATCGTGTAGCTCTGTGGTCCCCAAATTTTCTGGCATCAGGGACTGGTTTTGTGGAAGACAGTTTTTCCACGGAGAGGGGTTGGGGGGCGGGGGGGGATGTTTCAAGTGGTAATGTGAGTGATGGGGAGCAATGGGGAAGGTCAGATGAAGTTTCGCTCACTCGCCCACCACTCACCTCCTGCTGTGTGACCTGGTTCTTAACAAGCCGTGGACCAGTACCAGTCTGTGGCCTGGGGGTTGGAGACCCCTGCTCTAGCTCACAGATTCTTTCCTCAGCTGTGCTCAGTATACTAATGAGTCCATCAAAGGCATTCTTCATTTCTGTTACAGTGTTTTTGATCACTAGCATTTCTCTCTGGTTCTTAGAATTTTCATCTCTCTGTTTACATTGCCCATCTGTACTTGTATGCTGTTTACTATCCATTGGAGCCCCTTACATATTACTCACAGTTGTTTTGAGTTCCTGGTCTGATAATGCCAGCCTCCCTGCCATGTCTGATTCTGATGTTGGCTCTGTCTCTTCAAATTGTGAGGATCTTTTGCCTTTTGGTATGCTTTGTAATTTTTCCTTGATAGCCACACATGAGGTACCAGTTAAGAGGAACTGCTATAAATAGGCCTATATTAATGTGGTGGGGGGAGAGGGAGGATTCTGTATGATTAAGTCTCAGCCTTTTAGTGAGTCTCTGTCACTGGACTGTGAACTTTGCAAGTGCTTCCCTTTTTTTTTCTTCCCACTTTGGATGTTTATAGTGGGCTGGAGTTGGGTATTTCTCTTCCCCAGGTCAGTCTCCAGTAATACCCCAGTTTAGGTTAGGCTCTGCTTAATTAATTTCCCCTGACAACAGGTCTTGTTAAGAAGAGCAGAATGCTCTAGTGTATTTCAAAGTGGTTCCTTTTCCCCACGACCTGCCAGAAGACCCAGGGAATTTTTCCATAATATTCATAATATTTACTGTGGGAACCTGGTAAAGCTCCTTATAAATCTCATAATCTTGTGTCTCCCTTTCTCCAATAACTGGGTCCCCTGGTGTTTTTATGTCTCAGAGTTGTCCACTCTGAGTCTCCAGCAATTCATCAATTACAATTTAGGTTTTCCTATTCTGTGAGTGGTTCCTGAGGCAGTTTGCTCTCAAGTAACTCTGCTTCAAGGGTAAGCTGTGATTCCATATTCAAGAGTCTGTCTCTCCAATCTTAGACGTGGTGGTTTGCTTTGGTCCTTCCCTCTCTCATCCAAGAAGAGTTGTTAGTTTTTTCAGTCTGTTGTGCTTTTACTTTTTATTAGGATGGAGTGGTGACTTCTAAGCTGCTTACATGTAGAACTAGAAACTGAGAAAGTAGATTATCTTATAAGTACAAGTGCCAGAGAACAGAATTCAATATGCTATATTCATTTTCAGTGGCTCTCAGCCACGGTTGTTTTCTTTTACTGACTTTCTCTTCATATGCCACCAAAATTAATCACAAAATTTCAAAACTGGACAAAGTTAAAATTGGACTCTTTTGCAAAGAACTTAAACTTAAATAACAAAACAAAATAGATCCAGGACTGTGAAAATAAAGTAGAAACCTCATAATGTAGTTTCTAAGGAGAGGAAAAATCCTTAAGTAATTATATTTTCTGTTGCTAAGCAAAATTATAATTTTACAAATAATGAAAATAAAGAAATATTTTAAGCTTTTTATGTATAAATTTGTGCATCTCAGCCTAAACATTGTACTTTTTAAAACAGTAAGTAAAGGAGGAGTTATTTTTAGCCATGAACTGTAAGTCTCTTTTATGCCAGTTTTCCACTTCGTCTCAACACACTTCTCACTAACTAGCTACCTTGACACATAATTTAGGGGAGAAAAATTGACCCATTTGAATAATTTTTGTAAATCAATATAGTACAGATAATACACAGAAGATTTTAGGCATTTATCTGAGGTCACAGAGAAGTATTTAATCTGTGTAAGAGAGAAAGATCAGATGAAGGCAGACCCCCAAATATAAACGAGGTGGGGCATATCTAAAGTTACTAAAATATATATCACATACCTGAACAAAGAAAATAATTCAGTTTCTTGGTAAGAACCAACATTTGGGAACTAACAACGGTTATAAGGATGCTAACGTAGTAAGTCTAGAGCTCTCCACCATGAGGTAACAATAGGCCTAAGAGGTGAGTTAAAACTAAAGCTGCAGTGAGTTAATCAAAAGGCCTTATCTGAAGAGAGAGGTGGAATTAAAACATGGTAAGATTTAATACCTAACAGGTGTTAAAAGAATACATGGTATTTTGTTTTAGGGCATTCTCACTGTTTCATAACAAACTTGCCTTTGGCAGTGGACAAGGCAAATATACTGTACCTTACTGCTGAGAAACTTTTCCCACTGAATTTATTAATGGTGAATTTACATTTTAATACAATTTTTTTCTCTTTATAAAATAGAGCATATTTATTCAGATTAACTCTTTTGAACTCTGCTAGTGCCTTCAATTGTACAGCAGGCTCTAGTATGCCTTTTATCCCACTGGACTTTAAAAGTAAATATTCCATGTTTAACATTCAAGTAGTTTAATTATATAATTAAACTGTTACTTTAAATTTATATTAACTAGAAATATTTTAGATACATTTATTCATATATGTATTATATATGCATACACATGCATACATATATTCATATTTTATTCTTTAATGGTGAAAACTACTCATCTTAATTTGTCTTCATACAAGACCAAAATAATAATTTATTATTACTACAAAATAAAATGTCACTTATAAAGTGCATACCAAGTACAGGTGTTTTTCAAAGATTTTTTATCTATCTTGGCTCTGTTAAACCTTGCCATAACCTTAGAAAATAGATCATCCATTCTGTTTTCAAATATGGGAACTGTGGTACACTGAGATTAAATAACTTGACCAGAGTAATTTGTTGGTAGTGATGGAGTCGGAATTTAAACCTATAAAATCTGACTTTCGAATCTGTCTGCTTCCTAGTATACTACCTTGCCTCCTCCGCTGTGAATTAGATATGTTCCTAAGATATAATACCAGGAATAGATGGGAGAGTATAAAAATTTTATTCTTAGTTATCTTTGATTAAAGAGAGATTACAAAAGTGGGCATTTTTACATTATGGAAAAAAATCATTGTCTATATGGCTAGCAGGAGCTGTGAGATAAGGAGTCTATAAAGTTGTACTTGCTTATCTTAGACTTGAGTGTAGTGATTTTGAGACAAAATATTTCAAAGCTCAATAAATTTCCTTTTTGATTTTACTGGAATTATTAAACCCAAACTGGTATTTAAAAACAGCAGACATTCAGTAGACAAAAATGGATACACTGAGCAACCATGTTTCAGTAGACTGTTAAAGACAGAACAAGGGAAATATATAGCAGGCAGAAAAGAGTGTCTCTCTGGTGATATCAGAGAATAGTACATAGATGCAATCACAAGGTTGGGCAAAGATATTCCAAAACCAAAACAGCTTGAAGGAAGACCCTGATTCATTTGTCATTTCTGGGTTACTAGTCATTTGCATGACTTTCTCAAATCAATTTCTTGCTCATCCTCTGCTCTATTCTGAGTAGCTAGAGGCTAACCACTGCACCATATCCCAAGTTCCCTTGCTCACTGGCTCTGGCAAATATCACAGGGAGAGATTGGAGGCTAGAGAGTCAGAGAAACCAGAGATTTTTTTCTGTTTCTATCTATGTCCCTGGAAAGGGCTCTATTTCTTCCTTGCTTCCCCATTTTTTTCTGTTTCTGTCTATGTCCCTGGAAAGGGCTCTATTTCTTCTGTGCATCTAGTTCCTATGGCAGCTCTTCTTCTGTTTTAACAGTTCCTGTCTAGTGGCTCAGACTCCTGGGCTCTGGCAAACTAAGGGATGGTAATTGATTCCTTCTCTTGCTAAACTCTGGATTGTCTCACAGTGTCTCATTGTTCTCCCTTTCAATTCATCTAATAACTTCATAACTTTCATAACTGTTCTCCATAACAAATTTCCTACATGAAATTTCAGTCTGGGCTTTGTTTTCCTGACTGGACTCTATTGATATAATTTATCTGGGTAAATAAGTAGGATAGGAGTTATAAGAAAAATACTTGTTTCAAGTGCTTATGGAAATTCCAGGTGCTATAATTCATTAAACAGATGTTTTGACTATTTAAATAGGTCTGGAAACAAGAAGTGAGGCCAGGACAGGAGTTAAAATATAAAATTAGCACCATATTGTGAATGAAATCACCTATACACAGAACACAAAGGAGAAAAATGTCTGAGTATAGATGTTCTAAAGGGATCAAATCAAAGGGTGAGCTGATGAAGAAGATTGGTAAGGAAAACATGATGAAGACATGTGAGAAAGATGAGAAATATATGTATGTATATGAGAATTATATATATGTATATATATAATTCACCAACATACAGTATTTAGAGAGCTCCAGTAGAAATAAGGGCTGAAAATTTTCCACTGGATTTGGAATTTAGAAGGTCATTGGTCTTATTAGTAAAGAGAGGGAAATTTGGGTGAGAAGTCTGGAGAAATATGCTAAAGTTGGAGATCTATTGTTTGAGAAGAGGGAACTGCTAAAATAAATAGTTAAACGAAAAGTATTAAGGACTGAAAAAGCATGACCTATTTTTATTCCATTCAGAATGTCTCAGTTTTTTGAGCATAATATTTGATATGGTCAGTTGTATCAACAAGTCAAGTTGGGTTGACAAAAAATGCAAAAAGGAAGGCTCTTGAAGATTCTGGTGATAGTAGATTAAAAAAAAAATCACACGGATCCACAATCAAGAAGAATGTGAGACAAATAAGGAGTTAAAGCAAGGAATAAATTGTTAGCCCAGTGGGCTGGGTATCATTTCAGTGTAGAAGAGGGGAAGTTCTGTCATCTGAAAGGAAGATGCCGCCATTGCTCATGACTGATGTAGGTGTAGGAGAAGGAACAGCCACCATTGAAGATGGCTACAAGAAATATAATATCTTTTAGGAACAAAGAGATGTATAGGACAAGGGGATGTAAAAAATTATCTATGTGGAGGTTAAGATGAAGGAGAGTTTATTTATGATGGACTGGGGGATCCAGTGACCATAGTGGTATGGATGTGAGAAATGTCAGTAGTGGAATGATGAATTTGTGGGAGTAATGTGTAGAGTAGTATAGAAAGGATAGAGTGACTTAACGATTACAGTCATGATTGCATTGTATCTCCTGTCTTGTACTTCTGAACCACTCTAAGTTATGAAACATCCAAGGGCTCTCTCTTCTGCCTCTGATTAAAATGGAGGCTTGGGGCACTTTATGTTCTTTAAAGTTATCCATATTGATTTTTACTTATTCTCTCACTGTCTTTTAAGTTTCTATACACTTGAGTACATGTATGTGTATGTACATGTATATGTGTGTATGTGTGCTTGTGTCATCCTGTCTCAGCTATTCTAGAAGACTTTAAGATAATGAAGTACTCATCTATGAATTAGACATTCAGACAAAGTTAAGAGTGAAATTTAGGGAGAAGGGGTTAGCAAGAACTTTTTTCTGTCAATTTTGTTTTCTGTGTGGCTTATCAAGGAATTGTCATCTTACCTACAGGTGTGCATAAACAAACACACATGAAAGAGGGAAATATATTAATTATGAACTCTGGAACTCCATTTAATGGTGAGATTCAGGAAAAAAACTAATTACAATTTAAGTTATCTACAGGACATGTTGGTGGTTTCTACCTTGTGATGCCAACTTGGTGATCCTCTTATACATCTTTTTACCAGACTTTTCTTTTTGCCAGGTGTCTACAGAGACGGCCAACTCATCAAACCAAAATGTGTTTAATCAGGAAATGTTGCAGATAAAAATATTGCTAACCTTTACAAAAATAATTTGAAAAAGGTTTTGGATTATAGACTTGGACTATTTCATACTAACATTTCCTTTCACTAGCAATTATAAATGACATTTGGCAGTTTCAGAAAGACCACCAAAGCTTAAATCAAACATTTGAAGAATATCATCTCTATTCATGCAAATGATTCCTAAACACTGTGCAATAATTTGTCTGTATTGCTTCCAAGAAAACATTCCAAGCAATATTTGAAAGAAAATAAAATCCTAATCTTTTACAGTTCCACTGCGTTGAATTCCAGGAAGAAAACTCAAGCACAGAGTTTAGTTGCCCTCTTACAGGAATCATTTACCCAAGTATATGTTATGCAGGTATTTAGCTACATAAGCCTGGGCACAAAAGCCCAGGTGTCTTCAAGTTGAAACAATACTCTGTCCTCTTTTCCTGGACTCCTTTGTCCCTCTTAGGCATGAGGGCAAACAAACTGAGAGATTAGGTCAAGTTCACTCTAAACAACAACAACAAAAAACTCTCTTGAAATTCTGCACAAGTATTTTCTAAATGAAAGGGAGACAAATAGTTCTGCCAAGTTCTTTTACATTTTGTGTTAGGAAGAGAAAATAGCAAAGCTAAAAATATAAAGTAAGAAATATGGAGCCTAGGGGAGATACATCATAGCAATTCTATTATTTTTTTCTAACTATTTTTTCTATAGAAGATCAAATTTATTTGGAATTTATAGAGGATGCATATGCTTGCTTACAATATGGAAAATAAAAACAGAAGATAAATGGGCAGGAAATGGAAAGAAAGAAAATACATTAAAACTCAGTACTGGGTAATGTGTTTGATATTTTTGTAAACATTTAGTATGCAATTTTCTGAAATTTTTATTCCACCATAATTTCCATGGGGGAAATGTTCTCACAGAATTTACTTTGAATGCAAAACACCTAAAACAGAGTAATTATCCTAAATTTCCTCTTTTGGAAGCTATTGGAAATAGCATCAATGCCTCTACGTCACCAGATAAATTTCTGAAAATGTTCAAAAAGATGATAGGAAATTTTTGGAGGAAGAATATAATTATCATACATTATAATTTTCCTATCAGTGCTTGAATTCCATTTATATTCTACATTAATATTCATCAGTTGTGTGTTTCTTATGGTTTCTACAAGAAATTACCACAAACTTAGTGGCTTAAAATAACCAAATCTTATTCTCTCATAGTTCTGGTGGCCAGAAGTTCAAAATCCAGGTACCAGCAGACACTCCTTAAGAAGCTCTAGAGGCAAATTCTCTCCATGCTTTTAGATGCTAGTGGTTGCTGACTTCCTTAGCTTGAGGTCACAGCAGTCCGATTTCTCTTTCATCTTCACGTCACATCTCTTCTGTGCCTGCCTTCTCTTCTGTGTCTCTTATAAGGTCCTTTCTCACTGGATTTAAGGCCCATTTGGAAAATCTGACCTGGATCTTAACTTAACTACATCTGCAAAGGTTCTTTCTCCAAATAAGATAACTTTCATAGGTTTCAGGGATTAGGATTTGGACATATCTTTTGGGGGGCTACGAGTCAGCCTACTCTATCTACCATCTGTAATGTCTCTGGTGAAAAAGACTTATTTTTTTCCCAAGATGACCTGCTCAAGCTATGATGCCTGCCTTTATTTCATTGAGCTGAAATCTGCTTCCTTATAGTTCTATCATAATGATTCCAATTCTGCCATTTGAGGCCCCATAGAATGAGTATACTCTCTTTTCTACAACATAGTCTCCCAAATATTTGAAAGTTGTTGTAATTTCTCCGGAAAATGATTTTGGTTAAAATTGAGACATTCCTGAATTCAATTTCCCTTTATTTCTGGATTTTTTCTTTTTCATCTTTTTCCTAGTGAGCCACTCTTCTTCCTTCAGGACTGACTTGAGGCCTATTGATAGCTATGACTGAGTATTTTACTATCATATTAATCACAAAATACCACAGTGTATAATGTAATAATACATTGTCTCTTTGCAGTGCATTATTCTATTTCAATATTTATATAAACATCAGGATAGATTATATGCTATTTCCCTAGACAGATTGAATTTAGAGGATTATTTTTTAAAACTTACTGCTGTTTCTCCTATTTGTACTAAATTTCCTTGGTAATTTATGGCAGGTGTCGTTCCTATTCTCTCATGAGTTGGTGAGACCCAAACAAAACTATTAATTTCATTCTCAAGAAATCACATTCAATGACCTTAGAGGCAGTACAGAGCTACAGATAAAGTATCATAAGACATACTCTGTGGGGTGAGAAAACATTGCAAAAGGAAGAACACACAAGCATATACAGGAAAGTTGATTTCAAATGTAGTGACAAATGAAGAGGTGTGCTCATATAAATTTAAGGGAAAGTAATTTAGAAATAAATGACAAAAAATTTGTTGAAATATGCTATTATATTACTATTAATGCTGTTTGAAATAATTCCTTTTTAAGTCATTTTATTTCAATTCATAATAAATATAAACCATAATTTAGGTTTAAGAAATACATAAAATCTGCCAAACTATTGTCACCTTAAAATATATTAAAGGTAATTCCAGACTTTTGGATTTTCTGAGAACTGAATCCTTGATATATTATCAAGAGTATAGATTTGTAAATATTCTCATATTTCATGTTAAAATATGGGCAAAAAATTATCTCAAATATATTCAAATGACCCTTACCTTAGTTGCAACAGAAAGGATCATGATGTACATAGTGTGATGGACATAAACACATACGCAACATTGCCAATTCATTTCCAACCTCCTTCCACCAACATATATTTTATATTAACATCAAGGACTTGTCCCTTGGAGGTAATTAATGTATTGTAAAATTAAATGAATGAATGGCCTTGGTATTGGTATTGGTCACCAAAGAATTTGGTTTGACAAACTATACTACTAATGGAAATGCTAGGTGTCAAAGTAAACACAAACAAGAAGATAATGTGTCAAAAAGTATAACTGTTTTTTTTTGTGTGTGTAAAGTCCCAAACAATATTCCTGACCAACAGGCAGCTTTCTTCCTAGTGGTCACCGAGAAACACAGATGATTATTTTCTCCTGTACTATATACTTCCCACTATGGCTTCCAAGGTCTCTGTGCTCGTCCATATTGAGCCAAGGATAAGAGCATGAAGAGTCAAAGTGCAGGCTTTTATGGGTTAGGCCTGGAAGTGGGGCATGAGGCTTTCACTTTGTGGCCAACCCAATATATTGACTAGAATTTAGTCATATAGTTATACCTAATGGCCAGGGAGTCTGGGAAATATGGACTAACCTTTTGCACATAGAGAAGAGAAACTTGTTTTAGAGAAGAGTTACCAAGTCTCTGCCATATCAAGTAAAATGCTTTATTGAAAAATACCATTTAAATTAATTTATTGGTTTTAGGGTATATGGTAATAGTTATTTAGGAATCATAGATAGCTATATAATTTGTGGGGCTCAGTGCAAAATTTAAAAATGGAACCTCTTGTTCAAAAAGAAGAAAAGTGTCATTAAATATACTAAAATATAAAACATTTTATTTTAAAAATCTTATATTACTTATAAACCTAGTAGGAGTTAATAGTGATACATGGTTTTAATAGTATATACTGTATCTGATGAACCCTCCAAGTGGAAAAAAATTACTGGACACAAATGTAAAGCAACTCTTATAAGGTATTTAAGACAGCAATCCAAACAGGCAAGAAGTTTTGCAGGACCATGATCACTAAAAGGAAAAAAGCCCCTAAGATTAACTCAGATTTAAACTTTTCCCAGAGTGCATTACTACAATTTTGGTTCAGGGAGATTGTACCTAATCAGAAAAATGCAGGGTCAGAAATGACAGAGTGCAGAATGCTCAGGACTGGCCAGGAAGTTAAAACACGCAGGACAAAAATCCAGAGAGTAGATATTTTCTGGGCGTGCACAGGATGTGCACTTCAGGAAGCAAACAGCAAAGAGTAACTGGGAAGCTGAAAAGTTGAGAAGAGATTTCAGCAACTGTGTTATCCTGACGAAAGAGAAAGTGGATTTCAAGTCTCATCATGGTGAAAGTACTTCAGAAAACACCTCAGACTTTCCACTGTGATGATGGTAGCACCATGACTTAGGAGTAATGGTCACTCCTCAAGAGCAAATGTTGAGCTCCACTATGACATATTTTATATTGTGATATTTATACCATGTTGAGATCCCCGTGGTGAAGTCCATGTGCCAACGAACTGAGCATGGTCTCCAGCCAACAGTCAATGAGGAACTGAGGCCCTCAAGCAAGAGCCCATGAGAACTGAAATCTGTCAATAATCACATGAGTAAGCACTGCTGCCCTGATGATATCTTGGTTTCTGCCTATGAAAGTCTCTGAAGCACAAGATTCAGCTAAGTTATTCTCAGATTTCTGGTCTATAAGAACCATGAGATAATAAATATTGTTTAAACCAGTAAGTTTTGGAGTAATATTAAATAGTATTGAATAATAGATAATAAATAAATAAACATAATAAAAGTAGATAACTAAAGTGGTTATAATACAAACGTAAAACTGAAATAGACTTAGTCGTAACTAAGCCTCACATCTAGCCTGGACAGAATGAAAGTGATCAACTGGCATTGTGTCTGCCAAAAATAACATTGACCAGAGCCTGTACGGCTTTTAATACACGATGTTTGGCATCTGCTCAAAATGTATGAGACATGATAAAAATGGGAACACATGACTGACAAACAAGAAAAAAAATAATAACAGACTAGATAATAAAAAGAGACCAAGAGTTGATTAAAAGTTCAAAATAATCACTGACTTGAAAATAATCAAGTAGGGGACATGTAAAGTATACAGTATGTCTATAAAGCATGTAATATAATTTTAAAGCATAATTTTGAGCTCTAAATGGACACTTTAGAAAGGAAGAAATGTTAAGTCATTGATTTAAGTTTTCAGTTCAAGAAGTTTGTGGGGGAAAAAAGCAAGTTAAACTCAAAGAAATAGAAAAAAAGAAATAGTAAAAGTAAGAGGAAAAGGCCATGAGATAGATATAAAATAGATCCAGAATTTGATTCTTTGAAAATTTTAATTAAATTGATAAATCCCTACCAAGTCTTATCAAGAAAAACAGATAACATAAATTGTTTTTACCAGAATAAACAATAGAGCATCAATCCAGATCCTGCAGATAAAAGGATATTATGACTAATGTATACCAATTAAGTTAAAAATTTTGAAATAATGGACAAATCCTTATAATACATAGCTCGCCAAAATTGGCATTAGAAGAAAGAGATAATCTGAATGGTCCTATTCAACAAATTGGATCTGTAATGGAAAACCTAAACCCACACATACATGCACATACTCCTATCTTTAAGCTCACATGGTTTACAAGGAATACTTCCAAACATCTAAGAAAAGACTTGTATCAGTCTTATCAAGTTTTTCCTAATAATAAAATTGGAATGACTTCCCAAATCACTTTTTGATTCTACCATAACCTTGACACCAAAACTTGTTGAAAGCAGAAATTAGAAGCAGATATCACTCTTAAACATATACACAAAAACCTAAATAAAATGTTCACAAATGTAATTCCTAATTCAAAGTGGTATATAAAAACATTTATAGGTAATCACCAAGTAAGTTTAATTTCGTGAATGTGAGACTGGTTTATACTGAAAAATCAACGAAGTCATCACATTAACAGATTAAATAAGAAACAAAATGTATAATCATCTTAAGGTATGAAGATAAAGCATTTGATAAAATTCAATACTTGTTCATGATAAAAATTCTTAGCAAACTTTAGAAATAAAAATTTTCATTGTAAAGCAATTATACTCCAATAAAGATGTAAAAAAAATTTCATTACATGATAAAAAGAATCTTTAAAAAAACCCTACAGCTAAGATTATATTTAATGCTGAAACAGTCAATATTTTCCCTTTCAGGTTGGGAAAAAGACAAGGATATCCAATATCACTTCTAATAAAATCTGAACATTATTCCCACTAAAATAGGGTAGGAGAGAAAGAAAAAAACACAAATATTGAAAGTGAAGAAGTATATATTTGGAAAATCCAACAGTATCTCAAACAAGCTATTATAATTAATAAGCAAAATTAGCTAGATCATGGGGTACAAGGTTATCAAAAATATTTCTGTATGCCAACAACAATTGGAAAAAATCCCATTTGTAATATTACCCAAATCATAAATTATTTAGGGAAGACTAACAAAAGATATGTTAAATATCTATGAGTTTTAAAGTATTATTGATTGACATTGAATGAGAGAAATGGAAGGATAAACTATATTTACTGATGAAAAATTAAATATTTAAAAAACATTATTTTTCCTAAATTACTCTATAAGTTTAATGGAATGATTATCAAGATCCCATAGGCATTTTTATGAAAATTTAAAAGATGATTCTAATATGTATATAGAAATGCAAATGACAAAGAACCGTCAAGACAGTCTTGAAGAAGAAAAGCTTCAGAGCACACAGTACACATTACCTGAAATCAAGGGTTTAGAAATTAAGACAGTGTGGCATTGACTCAAGGACAGATTCAGAATATAGAATTCAGAATTAGACCAACACATATACAGTGATCTGATTAATGAGAGGACTTCACTGCAATTTAATGATAATCTTCACAATCAGTTGTGCTGGGTTTGTGGAATATCTCTTTGGAAGAAAACGAATTTTGACTCATTTACTTGAAACTTAGGTTTCAGCTGCCCCAAGTTAACTAGAATTACACAAAACAGAACAACTTGAAATGGAAATATATATTCCTTCTAAGAAGAAATACTAGATAAGGAGTTTGCTAATTACATAAAAATTGTAGAGTAGGGACAAGATAAAGTTCTGGGGCATAGACATTTAGTCAGAGGTTATACACACATAAGGTACATCTGATTGATCTGGAAACCTTTTTAAAAGACATATTCTTGGGCCCTAAACAGAAAGGCTCTTATTTTGTAGTCCTGTTACAGGACGTGGACACCTAGATTTTTAATGAGCTCCAAGAATGTTTTAGTATACATCAGGGTTGTCTACACTTATGGCATGAAGTTTTGGATAAAAATGATAGTACCAGGCAAGGAGATATCTAGCCATTCTTTGGAATTTCTCTGGGTCCTATTCTATAATCCTAATAGGGTGACAATCAAGAAGGAGTTGAAAACTGGATGTGCATACACTGACATGACAAAACTAGTAAACATGTTTTGAAAGATAATATGGTCCAATGTGTCAAAGTTCATAAGCTGTGACTCAAAAGTTTATTAAGTTATACTACTGAACCATGCCTCACTGACTGTTTAACAATAACCACCACCACAATAATAATAATAATGTGGGTGCTCATGGAAATCTGAAGTCCATTGTGTAGTCTGCTGTATTTTAACTGCTGAATACATATTATCTACTATTATATACTATTTTATATACTTTTTTGAGGCAAAAGTTGGTAGACAAAAACAATGAGAGGAATAGTCAGACTATAAGGAGATTTAGTCAGACTATAAGGAGATTTAATAGTCAGACTATAAGGAGATTTAAGGAGATTATTTATGTCTCCATGTTTATTTTTTATTTTTCTAATTTTCAAAAAAATCATAACATTACTTCTATAATCAGAAGAAAAATAAAATTAGAAAATTGTAAGTTTCACTGAAAATTTCATGTGATAAAAATATTAAGATAGAATAAACAGGAGAATAAACACCGTATAATTGCTCATGTATATGGAAAAACGAAGAAGACTTCATGAGTTCTTCAGTTTCCATTTTTCAGGAATACTGGACTTTGAGAGCAAAGGGAATTTTGACTGGAGTATTTATATCATGATAGTAAATTATTTAACTTCTTATTTTCTAGGCCATTCTTATAGATTACCTCAAACCTTTTGTGGCTGTATAATGCCCACCCCCCCCAAAAGAAGTCCATGTTCTAAGAAGTCTGTGAATTTTACCTTCATGTCAAAAGGGACTGTCAAATGCAGTTAAATTAAGAGTCTTGAGATGTGGAGATTATCCTGGATTATAACGTGGGCCCAGTGTAATCACAAGTATTCTTATTAGAGGAAGGCAAGAGATCAGAGAAGACAATGTGACAATGGAAACAGAGTTAGTGAAGGAGACATAACAATACTACACTTCTGACTTTAAGGATGGAGGAAGAGGCCATAAATCAAGGCAGGCAGGGGGCCTCTAGAAGGTAGCAAAGGCAAGGAAATGGACTCTTACCTAAAATTTTCAGGAAGAAACAATCGTGCTGATACCTAACCTTTAGCCTAATGAGATTGACTTGGGGCTTCTGACCTCTGGAAATATAAGATAATAAGTTGGTATTTTAAGCTATAAGTTTGTGGCAGTTTGGTAAAGCACCAATAGGAAACAAATACAGATACTCAAACTCTTATTCATTTTCATGAGTTTAAAAATCCATTAGAAATAATCCAATTCATACTCATTCCTTGTATAAAATCCAATTAAATTCATACCTTGCACATAAATATGTTAATTTTTACAACTTATTATTTCATAGAGGCATACTGGTGTAGGAAGAATTTCAGAAGTCTGTTTGCTGCTTCCAAGAAGTATTTATGAAAATCTTTAGGACTACCTGATATTTTATTTAAGTCAACATGTGAAAAACATTTTTGTGGCAGATTCCCCTAACTTGGTATGACTTTATAAGACTATTGCAAAACCATAAAATAGTTGACTGTGAATCCTTATCATCATTAGAAAGTTCTGTATTCAGACAACTAGAAATTTTTGTTTGTAGATTTACTAACATTACAACAATATAAAAACTATTTGCTCAGTATCTTAGCTGAAAAACTTGGGCTCTTACTTAATATGCTTTTCTTGGATGGAAATCACAGCCTGTTCTCCTCTGAGTTGTTATAAGCAATGATTAGAACTGAGGACATCAACCTTCCCTAGAGAGCTGTCTTTTACATCAGGTAGACAATCTGGGGCCTTCATATTGATGTGTTTTAGAGAAACTTAGGAATTATATCTCCTTGTTGTAGGACAATTACTCTAAATTGAAATACTATTACATTAAAACTTCCTTTACTTTAGTTATATAATTAAAAACTGTAAACAATTTCTGGGACAACCGAAGCTGTAAATCCATAGAGGTCAATTCTTGTATGTAGGAGAGGAAAAATGAGGTTCCAGGTTGGAAATCTATGCAAGAGTGAATAAATATCGCTAGGTAAAAAAGACATGTTTTGGAGAATCAGGTCCTACTCTTATAACTGATGCAATAGTTGAGCCAGCCTCCCATGAACTAGAGAGGAAGCATACTGCAGAATGTAATGTTTATTTAGGAACTTGTGAATTAAAGATTCTAAATATAAACATAACTTATATATGATTACAAAAAATGTAATTTATAAGACATGGCTCATTGATCTATATTTGAATTCCTTATTGCATGGGGTAATTTTCCTTTAAAAAATGATTTTTTTAATCAAAATGCCTTAACTTCTTTATGTCATTGCCTTTACCTTTATCTCCTCCTTTTGAAAAATTATATATACATGTACATGTATATATGTATATGGCATATAAAACACACGTATATAGATCATTTCAAAATCATATATGTAATCAATTCTAAATACAGTCTTAGTTTCATTCTTTCATTCTATTATTGTTAAAGATGAGATTGGCATAAAGGGGTAAATGTGCATTAAGAAAAAAATGTCTGCTAAGTTTGCATTTTCTCCCTGGTAGTCTGTCCTGTTACATTTCTGATAAACCAAGGTTGTCATGTGTTTAATGAATTTTCTTATGGCAAGCTAGCATCTCTTTGTTTAAAACTACTCACTGCTTTCAGTTGGGACTGGCTGTTGATCACAGCTTTGGTACAGCAAAAGACTTGTGTCCAATCCCTTCATCCCTTCCTGCTATTTTGAAATGGACTATTAGGTCTGTCACTTAGACAATTAGATAAATAATAACTGTTGGGTTCATTGTTTTTGAAGGTCATTTTTTGCAATACCTCTGCAGTGTCTATTAAAAGACTGATCAACATCCGTTGGGTAGAAAACATAAATTCTTTATTGAAAAATAATTGAATCCTGAGACAGAAGAACACAAATAGAAAAAATACATTGCTTTTTCCCATTTCCAAAGTTGACAATCTGCTGGGAGATATTTGTTAGAATGATGTATGTGTTTAATTTCATATAAATAAAGCAATCCAAGCTTTGAGATCTGATGCATACTTTGTGCATTACTACTCTACAAATTAGTTGTGATCTATAGTTTCACTCTTTTTTAGAGAAATAGAAGTTTGTCTTTTTTATTCTTTGATTTACATTATTGATCTGGGACCATCTTAATTTTCCTGTAACCACGTATATCTTCACACTGTAGTAGGAAACACTGGGCACATCGCTTCGCTATTGCTTTGGCACTTTCATCAGCTTCTTGCCTTGTGTACTTCCATCAAGGCGGCAACTGAAGATCAATGTGGAGAATAACAAGGACCTCTCGGGGCTGTAAAACCTCTCCTCTTGAGTACCATTGCTACATTTGTTCCACAAAAAGAAATTTATGAATACTACTGTTGTATCTTTATGACACCATAAGCTAACTTTAAGGGTTGGAGCAGATAATTTACAACACTTCTGTTTTGCTAAATCCTGCCACAGTTTTTGTCTCTTTGTTTATGACTTGCACCTAACTAAGCAAGTACACATTAGTTATAAGCATCTTCAAAGCACTACCTGTGATAGGTTATTCATTTGCTTAAAAGAGTTGACAAAATTCTCACATGAAGTTTTCCCAAAATACTGGCATTGTATTTGTGTCAGTCACAGTTACTGATGCAAAAACAAATCCTGATCCTTTCCACAGTGTAGTCATTGCTCAAGACTGGCAGCCCAACCCATATTAACATTTCCTAGCAACAGAAGGTGAACATAAGAAATGCCTGTATTCCCAGCCAAAGCAATTAAGATGCGAATATGAGTTTTCCACCTTTTATATTCTCGGTTCTGCTGGCTGCATGGCAATGGACAACCTTGAAAGCCACATGTTGCAGATGTCAGAGACTCTGTCAGACCCTGTTCTTGAATTCCTGTCACCAGCCAAGTCCACTGCCTTTTCCCTTTCCTGCCACAGATCAGGAACGTACACTTTTGAATTCATGTGATTGAGAAGCAAATTTCTATTGTTTTAGGCCACAGATGTTCTTTTTAAAAAATTTTATTGAAGTATAATTGATTTACAATGTGTTTGTTTCTGATGTACAGCAAAGTGACTCAGTTATACATGTATACATTCTTTTTCATATTCTTTTCCATTATGGTTTATCCCAGGATATTGAATACAGTTCCCTTGTTATACAGTAGGATCTTGTTGTTTATCCATCCTATATATCATTGTTTGCATCTGTTACTTCCAAGCTCCAGATCCTTCCCTCCCCGGCCCCCACCTTGACAGCAACAAATATATTCTCTATGTCTGTAAGTCTGTTTCTGTTTTGAAGATATGTTAATTTGTGTCATATTCTAGATTCCACATATAAGTGATATCATATGGTATTTGTCTTTCTCTTTCTGTCTTATTTTTCTTAGTATGATAATCTCTAGGTCTATCCATGTAGCTGTAAATGGCATTATTATATTCTTTTTTATGGCTGAGTAATATTTCTGTGTGTGTGTGTGTGGGTGGGTGTGGGTGTATACCACATCTTCTTTATACATTCATCTGTCAGTGGACATTTAGGTTGTTTCTGTGTCTTGGCTATTGTAAATAGTGCTGCAGTGAACATTGGGGTGCATTTATCTTTTTGAATTATAGTTTTATCTGGATATATGCCCGGGAGTGGGATTGCTGGATCATATGGCAATTTTAGTTTTTTGATGAACCTCCATACTGTTTTCCATAATGACTACACCAGTTTACATTCCCACCAGCAGTGTAAGAGGGTTCCCTTTTCGCCACGCCCTCTCCAGCATTTATTATTTGTAGACTTTTTAATAGTGGCCATTCTGACTGGTATGAGGTGGTGCCTCAATTTAGTTTTAATTTGCATTTCTCTGATAATTAGCAATGATGAGCATCTTTTCATGAGGCCACAGATATTTCTATTGTTTACCTTATCTAATACACTGCTGAGTATATTATTATCATCATCAATATTATTATTTATCACATAGTTGATTTAGGTTAAGAGAACAATAATCTCTATCCTATATGTGGTAAGTACAGAAATCTCCATTATTTTGGGCCCCAGTAATTCTGAATTATGATCATTCAGTACTGTCTTGGTTGAAATTTACCTTTGCAATGTCAGTGAACAAATGACTAAGTAAAATAATGAGTTGGGCAAATACTATTATGAAACACTGCAGGTACTACAGGTGTATATTTATTTAACATTGCCAAAAATATAGAACATTTGGAGAAATTTAGCTATATACAGTACAGATTAATAAACCCAATGTCAAAGACAGAGGCCTAGGTTTGACTTCAGAGTCTGCCATCTTAACTGGATGATTTTGTACAGGTCACTTAATTTCTCCACTTTATTATTTGAAAACATGAATATATCAATTATACCTACGTTGAAATATTAGTCAGCGTTGACAGAGATCACCGCTACAACTGAAGAGACTCAATTCTGAGCCCAGTTATACTGAACAAATTTTGGTGATATCAGACATTCCATAGGAAGGGTGGCACACAATAACTCACTCATAAAGTAGAAATGAGGTCATGAACAACATGCTTTGTGGAAGGAAGGAGTTCAGGAAAAGTCTACCACATACATGAGCAGATTGCTTCACTCTGCATTGAGTCGGTGATGAAACCCTCTGAGTACCTCCCCACTCCCACTGTTGTGTGGCCAAGCCCATGACTCTCTGCTATTAGGGACTGTACAGGCTGCTTGGTTTACTTATGAGCATCTGGATTGAGTACCATTTTACAAGAAAAATCAGCATCAATATGCCTGGCAGATGATAAAACCTTAATGAATGAAAGAAGGCAAGGGCAAGCCTGAACAGCAAGAGAAGTTGAACTATTTATCAGTGGAAACATAGTTAGGTTCCCACCATCAGGGAAATGTAGGGATAATCAAACACTCTTAGGTTTTAGTCAATAGCTTTGCTGTATGGTTAGGCAAATAGACCCCAGATAATTGTACAATAAAACTCGTCTTTTGGGGACAATTATGAAAATGTCTATGAGAATTTTGAAGAAGAAGTAGAATGAGTTATATGAAGCCCACTGAAAAAAGTCAGTTGTCAACTCAAAAGCAATCAGAATGCTAAGGCAAATACTTAGATCCCTACTGCTAGCTAACTGGCTTCATGAAAAGAGGCCAAGCACTGTGGGGCTAAGAAGTAAAACAGTCACCTTCACCCAGTGAAGCAACTACTATGATTTTTTAAAAGCTGCATCCAATGTAAATCAGAAAGCAATTCATTGAAAATTCCTTGAGTTAAATTCCCCAAGGATAATGGACATACAGAGCAGGTGACTGGATTATTTTGGACCTTTATTGGCAATCTCCAGTTCTCTAACTTGATGCTAATAGGGATTATTCTATTCTAGGGGTGGCTTGTTCTATAACATATAACTTCAGAGAACACAGTTAAATATATGAAACAGAAAATTCTCAATATTTGCTATCGAGGCCACCTAGATGTACTTTTTCTGGTCATGGTACACACTCTGCTCTACAGAACTCCTCAAGGAAACTTCTATCTTATCACTTTCAGAGCACTGGTCTTTATGAACATTAGAATTAGTATTTGAAACATGTGATACTTAAAGTAGTTAATGGAAGAGGTTTTAAGGATTAGCTTAGTAGGTTAAATGCGTTTGTAAAGAAATTGAATACAAAAATAAAGGGGTGGAGATTCTATTGGAAAAGATTATGGGATCAGGAGGTAGTATGAGGGGATGGGAAAGGATGCAGTTACACTATTGTACATCTTTCGTATTTCACACAATATTTAATTTTGCCTGGTGTGGTGATAGATGGCCCAGTTTTAGATTTATACATGCCCAAAGAGGAACATACCAATGGCCAAGACATCTAAGGAGACATATTCCTAAAGGAGTTTGGCATGGGTGATGGTATGCCTATGTAGCAAAATTAGGATCATCTATGGATACCCTCTATTACCAAGCAGCAGAGAGAGAGAGAGAGAGACTCTAATTCTTTACCTGAAAAATACCATGCATCTGCTTGTGTGGATCCAAGGGTTAGCATAGCTGATACTGATGTTGTCTAATGCTGTAGACAAATTGTCCACCTGCTGATTTAGACATCACAACTATGGAGGAAAGAGTGTGGGAAGATGGCTAAGAGGTGTGATACTGAAAGCAATGAGGTCCCAACCCTTTTCTCCACTCAGCTCACAGAACAATGGGAGCCACAATTGTACCCCTGGTAGGAGATTGGAGAGGTTTTCTCTGAAGAAACTGAATAGCCGAGGAGAAAAAGAAATACAGTCTTAGAACACTGGTTATATACCATTGCAAAAGGAAAACCACTGACAAATCATCACAGGTTGATGTTTACCAGTAGACAAGTCCAAAAGCACAATTATTATCCACCTATAATCACTTCGTTATTTTTTTTTTACATCTTTACTGGAGTATAATTCTTTTCAATGGTATGTTAATTTCTGCTGTATAACAAAGTGAATCAGCTATATGTATACATATATTCCCCTATCACGTCCCTCTTGTGTCTCCCTCCAACCCTCCCTCTTGTGTCTCCCTCCAACCCTCCCTATGCCACCCCTCTAAGTGGACACAAAGCTCTGAGCTGATCTCCCTGTGCTATGTGGCCGCTTCCCATGAGCTACCTATTTTACATTTGGTAGTGTGTATATGACCATGACACTCTCTCACTTCATCCCAGATTACCATTCCCTCCCTGTGTCCTCAAGTCCACTCTCTATGTCTGCGTCTTTATTCCTGTCCTACCCCTAGGTTCTTCAGAACCATTTTTCTTTTTATAGATTCCATATATATGTGTTAGGTTACAGTATTTGTTTTACTCTTTCTGACTTACTTCACTCTGTATGACAGTCCCTGGATCCATCTACCTCACTACAAATAACTCATTTTTTTTTCCTCTTATGGCTGAGTGATATTCCATTGTATATATGTGACACATTTTCCTTATCCATTCATCTGTTGATGGGCACTTACGTTGCTTCCATGTCCTGGTTATTCTAAAAAGAGCTGCAATGAACATTGTGGTGCATGCCACTTTTTGAATTATGGTTTTCTCAGAGTATATGCCCAGTAGTGCAAATGCTGGGTCGTATGGTAGTTCTGTTTTTAGTTTTTTTGTGTGTGTGATACGCGGGCCTCTCACTGTTGTGGCCTCTCCCGCTGCGGAGCCCAGGCTCCAGATGCGCAGGCTCAGCGGCCGTGGCTCACGGGCCCAGCCGCTCTGTGGCACGTCGGATCTTCCCGGACCAAGGCACGAACCCGTGTCCCCTTCATCGGCAGGCGGACTCTCAACCACTGCACCACCAGGGAAGCCCTGTTTTTAGTTTTTTAAGGAACCTCCATACTGTTCTCCATAGTGGCTGTATCAATATACATTCCCACCAACAGCGCAAGAGGGTTCCCTTTTCTCCACATCCTCTCCAGCATTTATTGTTTGTAGATATTTTGATGATGACCATTCTAACTGGTGTGAGGTGATACCTATTATACTTTTGATTTGCATTTCTCTAATGATTAGTAATGTTGAGCATCCTTTCATGTGTTTGATGGCAATCTGTATATTTTTGGAGACATGCCTATTTAGGTCTTCTGCCCATTTTTGAATTGGGTTGTTTGTTTTTTGTTATTGAACTGCATGAGAAACTTGTATATTTTGGAGATTAATCCTTTGTCAGTTGCTTCGTTTGCAAATATTTTCTCCTATTCCGAGGGTTGTCTTTTTGTCTTGTTTATGGTTTCCTTTGCTATGCAAAATCTTTTAAGTTTCATTAGGTCCCATTTGTTTATTTTTGTTTTTATTTCCATTTCTCTTGGAGGTGGGTCAAAAAGGATCTTGCTGGGCTTCCCTGGTGGCGTAGTGGTTGAGAGTCCACCTGCCGATGCAGGGGACGTGGGTTCGTGCCCCGGTCCAGGAGGATCCCACATGCCATGGAGTGGCTAGGCCTGTGAGCCATGGCCACTGAGCCTGCATGTCTGGAGCCTGTGCTGCGCAACGGGAGAGGCCACAACAGTGAGAGGCCTGTGCACAGCAAAAGAAAAAAAAAAAAGGATCTTGCTGTGATTTATGTCATAGAGTGTTCTGCCTATGTTTTCCTCTAAGAGTTTTATACTGTCTGGCCTTACATTTAAGTCTTTAATACACTTTGAGTTTATTTTTGTGTATGGTGTTAGGGAGAGTTCTAATTTCATTCTTTTACATGTAGCTGTCCAGTTTCCCCAGCACCACTTATTAAAGAGGGTGTCTTGTATATTCTTGCCTCCTTTATAAAAGATAAGGTGACCATATGTGTGTGGGTTCAACTCTGGATTTCCTATCCTGTTCCACTGATCTATATTTCTATTTTTGTGCCAATACCATACTGTCTTGATTATGGTAGCTTTGTAGCATAGTCACAAGTCAGGGAGCCTGATTCTTCCAGCTCCATTTTTCTTTCTCCAGATTGCTTTGACTATTTGGGGTCTTTTGTGATTCCATACAAATTGTGAAAATTTTGTTCTAGTTCTGTGAAAAATGCCATTGGTAGTTTGATACAGATTGCATTGAATCTGTAGATTGCTTTGGGTAGTATAGTCATTTTCACAAAGTTGATTCTTCCAATCCAAGAACATGGTATATCTCTCATCTGTTTGTATCATCTTTAATTTCTTTCATCAGTATCTTATAGTTTTCTGCATATAGGTCTTTTGTCTCCTTAGGTAGGTTTACTCCTCAGTATTTTATTCTTTGTGTTGCAAAGGTAAATGGGAGTGTTTCCTTAATTTCTCTTTCAGATTTTTTCATCATTAGTGTATAGAATGCAAGAGATTTCTGTGCATTAACTTTGTATCCTGCTACTTTACCAAATTCATTGATTAGCTCCAGTAGTTTTCTGGTAGAATCTTTAGGATTTCTATGTATAGTATCATGTCATCTGCAAAGAGTGACAGTTTACTTCTTCTTTTCTGATTTGGATTCCTTTATTTCTTTTTCTTATCTGATTGCTGTGGCTAAAACTTCCAAAACTATGTTGAATAATAGTGGTGAGAGTGGACAACCTTGTCTTGTTGCTGATCTTAGTGGAAATGGTTTCAGGTTTTCACCATTGAGAATGATGTTGGCTGTGGGTTTGTCATATATGGCCTTTTTATGTTGAGGAAAGTTCCCTCTATGCCTACTTTCTGGAGAGTTTTTGTCATAAGTGGGTGTTGAATGTTGTCAGAAGCTTTTTCTGCATCTATTGAGATGATCATATGGTTATTATCCTTCAGCTAATATGGTGTATCACATTGATTGATTTGTGTATATTCAAAAATCCTTGCATTCCTGGGATAAACCCCAATTGATCATGGTGTATGATCCTTTTAATGTGCTCTTGGATTCTGTTTGCTAGTATCTTGTTGAGGATTTTTGTGTCTATGTTCATCAGTGATATTGGCCTGTAGGTTTCCTTTTTTGTGATGTCTTTGTCTGGTTTTGGTATCAGGGTGATGGTGGCCTCGTAGAATGAGTTTGGGAGTGTTCCTCCCTCTGCTATATTTTGGAAGAGTTTGAGAAGGGTAGGTGTTAGCTCTTCTCGAAATGTTTGATAGAATTCGCCTGTGAAGCCATCTGGTCCTAGGCTTTTGTTTGTTTGAAGATTTTTAGTCACAGTTTCAACTTCAGTGCTTGTGATTGATCTGTTCATATTTTCTATTTCTTCCTGGTTCAGTCTCAGAAGGTTGTGCTTTTCTAAGAATTTGTCCACTTCTTCTAGGTTGTCCATTTTATTGGCACTTGTTGCTTGTAGTAATCTCTCATGATCCTTTGTATTTCTGCAGTGTCAGTTATTACTTCTCCTTTTTCATTTCTAATTCTACTGATTTGAGTTTCTCCCTTTTTTTCTTGATGAGTCTGGCTAATAGTTTATCAATTTTGTTTATCTTCTCAAAGAACCAGCTTTTAGTTTTATTGATCTTTGCTATCATTTCCTTCATTTCTTTTTCATTTATTTCTGATCTGATTTTTATGATTTCTTTCCTTCTGCTAACTTTGGGGGATTTTTGTTCTTCTTTCTCTAATTGCTTTAGGTGTAAGTTTAGGTCGTTTATTTGAGATGTTTCTTGTTTCTTGAGGTAGGATTGTATTGGTATAAACTTCCCTCTTAGAACTGCTTTTGCTGCATCGCTTGGATTTGGGACATCGTGTTTTCATTGTCATTTGTTTTCAGTATTTTTGATTTCCTTTTTGATTTCTTCAGTGATCTTTGGTTATTTAGTAGTGTATTGTTTAGCCTCCATGTGTTTGTATTTTTTACAGGTATTTTCCTGTAATTGAAACCTAGTCTCATAGCATTGTGGTCAGAAAAGATACTTGATATGATTTCAATTTTCTTAACTTTACCAAGGGTTGATTTGTGACCCAAGAAATGATCTGTCCTGGAGATTGTTCCATGAGCACTTGAGAAGAAAGTGTATTATGTTGTTTTGGATGGAATGTCCCATAAATATCAATTAATTCCATCTTGTTTAATGTATCATTTAAAGCTTATGTTTCCTTATTTATTTTCATTTTGGATGATCTATCCATTGGTGAAAGTGGGGTATTAAAGTTCCCTACTATGATTGTGTTACTGTTGATTTCCCCTTTTATTACTGTTAGCATTTGCTTTATGTATTGAAGTGCTCCTTTGTTGGGTGCATAAATATTTAGAATTGTTACATCTTCTTTTTGTGTTGATTCCTTGATCATTATGTAGAATCCTTCCTTGTCTCTTGTAATAGTGTTTATTTGAAAATCTTTTTTGTCTGATATGAGTATTGTTGCTCCAGCTTTCTTTTGATTTCCATTTGCATGGACTGTCTTTCTCCATCCCCTCACTCTCAGTCTGTATGTGTCCCTAGTTCTGAAGTGGGTCTCTTGTAGACAGCATATATGTGGGTCTCATTTTTGTATCCATTCAGCCAGTCTATGTCTTTTGGTTGGGCCATTTAATCCATTTACATTTAAGGTAATTATCAATATGTATGTTCCTATTACCATTTTCTTAATTGTTTTGGGTTTGTTATTCTAGGTGTGTTCTTTTTCTTGTGTTTCCTCCCTAGAGAATTTCCTTATCATTTTTTGTAATGCTGGTTTGGTGCTGTTGAATTGTCTTAGCTTTTGCTTGTCTGTAAAGGTTTTAATATCTCCACTGAATCTGAATGAGATCCTTGCTGTGTAGAGTAGTATTGGTTGTAGGTTTTTCCCTTTCATCACTTTAAATATGTCCTGCCACTCCTTTCTGGCTTGCAGAGTTTCTGCTGAAATATCAGCTATTAACCTTATGGCGATTCCCTTGTATGTTATTTGTTGCATTTCCCTTGCTGCTTTTAATATGTTTTCTTTGTATTTAATTTTTGATAGTTTGAATAGTATGTGTCTTTTCATGTTTCTTGTTGAATTTATCCTATGGGGGACTCTCTGTGCTTCCTGGACTTGATTGACTATTTCCTTTCCCATATTAGGGAAGTTTTCTACTATAATCTCTTCAAATATTTTCTCAGACACTCCTTTTCTCTTCTTCTTCTGGGACCCTTATAATTCGAATGTTGGTGCATTTAATGTCCCAGAAGTCTCTGAGACTGTCCTCAATTCTTTTCATTATTTTTTCTTTATTCTGCTCTATTGCAATTATTTCCAGTATTTTATCTTCCAGGTCACTTATCTGTTCTTTTTCCTCAGTTATTCTGCTCTTGATTCCTTCTAGAGAATTTTTAATTTCATTTATTGTGCTGTTCATCATTATTTATTTGCTCTTTACTTTTTCTATGTCCTTGTTAAATGTTTCTTGTATTTTCTCCATTCTATTTCCAAGATTTTGGATCATGTTTACTATCATTACTCTGAATTCTTTTTCAGATAGACTGCCTATTTCCTCTTCATTTGTTTGGTCTGGTTGGTTTTTACCTTGCTCCTTCATCTGCCGTATAGTTCTCAGTCTTCTCATTTTGCTTAACTTACTGTGTTTGGGGTTTCCTTTTCGCAGGCTGCATGTTTGTATTTCCCGTTCTTTTTGGTGTCTGCCCCCATTGGGTAAGGTTGGTTCAGTGTGTTGTGTAGGCTTCCTCATGGAGGGGGCTGGTGCCTGTTTTCTGGTGGATGAGGCTGTACCTTGTCTTTCTGATGGGCAGGACCACGTCCAGTGGTGTGTTTTGGGGTGTCTGTGATCTTATTATGATTTTAGGTAGCCTCTCTGCTAATGGGTGGGGTTGTGTTCCTGTTGCCAGGTGTTTGGCATGAGGTGTCCAGCAGTGGAGCTTGCTGGTCATTGAGTGGAGCTGAGTCTTAGTGTTGAGATGGAGATCTCTCAGAGAGATCTCCTGCCAATTGATATTACAAGGTGCTGGGAGGTCTCTGGTGTTCCAGTGTCCTGAACTTGGCTCTCCCACCTCAGAGGCTCAGGCCTGACACCTGACTGGAGCACCAAGACCCTGTCAGCTACACAGCTCAGAAGAAAAGGGAGAAAAAAAAAAGAATGAAAAAATAAATAAATACAATAAAGTCATTAAAATAAAAAATAAAATATCATAAAATAAAAATATTAGATGTTATAAAGCAGAAACTAATTTAAAAAATGAAAAAAAATATTAGAAAGAAGTGAGCAACCAAACCAATACACAAATCCACTATTGATAACAAGTGCTAACATCTATACTAAGATAAACTTAAAAATCAGAAACTATTCAGTTGCATACAGCAAACCCCAAGTCTAAAGTTGCTCCCGAAGTCCACCACCTGAATTTTGGGATGATTCGTTATCTATTCACATATTCCACAGATGCAGGGTACATCAAGTTGATTGTGGAGATTTAATCCACTGCTCCTGAGGCTGCTGGGGGAGATTTCCATTTCTCTTCTTTGTTCGCACAGCTCCTGGGGTACAGCTTTGGATTTGGCCCAGCCTCTGCATGTAGGTCACCTTCTGGCATTGTTCTTTGACCAGCAGGAGGGAGTTAAAGGAGTAGTTGATTACAGGGTTCTGGCTCACTCAGGCTGGGGGGAGGGAGGGACATGGAGTGTGGGGCGAGTTTGTGGTGGCAGAGGCCAGCATGATGTTGCAACAGCCTGAGGGGTTCCATGTGTTCTCCCCGGGGAAGTTGTCCCTGGATCACAGGAGCCTGGCAGTGGTGGGCTGCACAGGCTCCCAAGAGGGGAGGTGTGGATGGTAACCTGTCCTTGCACACAGGATTCTTGGTAGCTGCAGCAGCAGTGGTAGCTTTTCATGCCTATGTCTGGTGTCTGTGCTGATAGCTGCTGCTCACTCCTGTCTCTGAAGCTCATTTAGGCGGTGCTCTGAATCTCCTCACGCACCCCAAAACAATGGTCTCTTGACTTTTAGGCAGTTCCAGAATTTTTCCTGGACTCCCTCCCAGTTAGCTGTGGTTCACTAGCCCCCTTCAGGCTGTGTTTATGCAGCCAACCCCAGTCCTCTACCTGGGATCTGAACTCCGAAGCCTGAGCCTCAGCTTCCACCTCCCATCCACCCCGGCAGTTGAGCAGATTAGCCTCTCAGGCTGCTGAGTGCTGTTTGGCACCAATCCTCTGTGTGGGAATCTCTCCACTTTACCCTCTGCATCCCTGTTGCTGCGCTCCCCTCCATGGCTCTGAAGCTTCTCCCCCCGCACCCACCCCCCTTTTCCACCAGTGAAGGGGCTTCCTAGTGTGTGGAATCTTTTCCTCCTTCACAGCTCACTCCCAGAGGTGCAGGTCCTGTCCCTATTCTTTTGTCTATGTTTTTTTCTTTTTGCCCTGCCCAGGTTCGAGGAGAGTTTCTTGCCTTTTGGGAGGTCTGAGGTCTTCTGCCAGTGTTCAGTAGGTGTTCTTTAGGAGTTGTTCCACATATAGATGTATTTTTGATGTATATGTGGGGAGGAAGGTGATGTCCACGTTTTACTCCTCTGCCATCTTGAAGGTTCTCTGTAGGCAATTTTTAAACGACTGTTTCAATTTCAGTACTTGTGATTCATTTGCTCTTATTTTCTATTTCTTCTTGGTTCAATCTTGGGAGATTGTACGTTCTAAGAATTTATCCATTTCTTCTAGGTTGTAGATTTTATTGGAATTTAGTTGCTTGTAGTAGTCTCTTATGATCTTTTGTATTTCTGTGGTGTCTGTTGCATGTTCTCCTTTTTTATTTCTAATTTTATTGATTTGAGTCCTCTCCCTTTTTTTCTGGATGAATCTGGCTAAAGATTTATCAGTTTTGTTTATCTTTTCAAAGAACCTGCTTTTAGTTTCATTGATCTTTTTTTTATTGTTTTCTTCATCTTTATTTCATTTATTTCTGCTCTGATCTTCATGATTCATTCCTTCTACTTACTTTGGGTTTTGTTTGCTCTTTTTTCTCTAGTTGCTTTAGGTGTAAAGTTAGGTTGTTTTTTTCAGATATTTCTTGTTTCCTGAGGTAAGATTTTATTTCTATAAACTTCCCACTTATGACTGATTTTCCTGTGTCCTTTAGGTATTTTGATCATCGTCCCTTCATTTTCATTTATCTTTAGGTATTTTTTGATTTTGTCTTTGACTTCTTCACTGGTCCATTAGTTGTTTAGTAACATATTGTTTAGCCTCCATGTGTTTGTGTTTTTTATATTTCTTTTCCTTGTGGTTGATTTCTAATCTCATAGCATTGTGGTCAGAAAACATGCTTGATATGATTTCAGTTTTTCTAAGATTACCAACACTATCTTTGTGTCACAGCATGTGATCAGTCCTGGAGATGTTTCATGTGCACTTGAAAAGAATGTATGTTCTGCTGCTTTTGGATGGAATGCTCTATAAATGTCAATTAAGTTCATCTGATCTAGTGTGTCATATAAGGCATGTGTTTCCTTATTGATTTTCTGCCTGGATATTCTGTCCATTGATGAAAATGGGGTGTTAAAGTCCCCCACTATTATTGTGCTACTGTCAATTTCTCCTTTTATGGCTCTTAGGATTTGCCTTATATACTGAGGTGCTCCTATGTTGGGTGAATGTATATTTACAATTATTATATCTTCTTCTTTGACTGATCCCTTGATCAATATGTAGTGTCTTTCTTTCAACAGTCTTTATTTTAAAGTCTATTTTGTCTGATATGAGTATTGCTACTCCAGCTTTCTTTTGATTTCCATTTGTATGGAATATCTTTTTTCATTCCCTCACTTTCAGTCTGTATGTGTCTGTAGAACTGATGTGGATGCTCTTGTAGACAGCATGTATATGGGTCTTGCTTTTCTATCCATTCAGCAGAATCTCTGTCTTTTGGTTGGAGCATTTAATCCATTTATGTTTAAGGTGATTATCTATACATATGTTCTAATTGCCATTTTGTTAATTGTTTTGGATTTGTTTTTATAGGTCTTTTTTCTCCCCTTCTTTTGTTTTCTTGTGATTTGATGACTAACTTTAGTGTTATGCTTGGATTCCTTTTTCTAATTGTGTATCTATTGTAGATTTTTGGATTGCAGTTCTCATGAGATTTTGATACAGCAGTCTATATATATATAAAAGATTGTTTTAAGTTGATGGTCTTTTAATTTAAAATGCATTTCCAATATCCTGCATTTGTACTCTCCTCTTACTATTACTAGTTTTGGTATCATATTTGTGTGTTCATATTTTCCTATTTTTGCTGTATGTTTGCATTTACCAGTGAGCTTTTTCATTATTAATATTCTTGTTTCTAGTCATGGCCTTTTCTTTTCCTCGTAGAGAAGTTCCTTAACCATTTGTTGAAAAGCTGGTCTGGTGGTGCTGAATTCTCTTAGCTTTTGCTTGTCTGTAAAACTTTTGATTTCTCCATCGAATCTGAATGAGATGCTTGCTGGGTAGAATATTCTTGGTTGTAGGTTCTTTCCTTTCATCACTTTAAATATATTGTGCCACTCCCTTCTGGCCTGCAGAGTTTCTGCTGAGAAATCAGCTGATAACCTGGTGGGAATTCCCTTGTATGTTAGGTGTTGATTTTTCCTTTTTGCTTTCAATATTTTTTCTTTGTCTTTAATTTTTGTCAGTTTGATTACAATGTGTCTTGGCATGTTTCTCGTTGGGTTTATACTGCCTGGGACTCTCTGCACTTCCTGTGCTTGGGTGGCTATTTCCTTTCCCATGTTAAGGAAGTTTTCAGCTATTGTCTCTTCAAATACTTCCTTAGGTCCTTTCTCTCTTACTTTTCCTTCTGGGACCCCTATAGTGCAAATGTTGGTGCATTTAATGTTGTCCCAGAGGTCTCTTAGACTGTCGTCATTTCTTTGCATTTTTTTCTTTATTCTGTTTTACAGCCATTATTTCCACCATTCTGTCTTCCAGTTCATTTATTCATTCTTCTGCCTCATTTATTCTGATATTGACTCCTTCTAGTGTACTTTTCATTTCAGTTACTGTGTTGTTAATCTCTGTTTGTTCTCTAGATCCTCTAGCTCTTTGTTAAAATTTTCTTGTATCATCTCCATCTGTGCCTCCATTCTTTTTCTGAGATCTTGGATCATCTTTACTATCATTACACTGAATTCTTTTTCAGGTAGATTGCCTTTCTCCACTTCACTTAGTTGTTTTTCTGGGGTTTTATCTTGTTCCTTTTGTCTCATTTTACCTATCTTTCTGTGTTTGTTGTCTTCATTCTGCAGGCTGCAGGATTGTAGTTCCTCTTCTTTGTGGTGTCTGCTTTCTGGTGGGTGAGGCTGGTCCAAGAGGCTTGTGCAGGCTTCCTGGTGGGAGAGACTGGTGCCTGCCCACTGGTGGGTGGAGTTTTGTTTTGTCTCTCTGGTGGGCAGAGCTATGTCAAGGGGTATGCTTAGGGGTGGCTGTGAGCTCAGGAAGACTTTAAGCAGCCTGTCTGCTGATGGGTGGGGCTGTTGGTTGTTTGGCCTGAGGCATCCCAGCACTGGAGCCTAAGGCTGTTGGGTGGGGCCAGGTCTTGGTGTCAAAATGACAACCTCCAGGAGAGTTCACACCAATGAGTACTCTCCAGTATCTCTGCAACCAGGGTCCTTGTCCCCACAGTGAGCCACAGCCACACCCTGCCTCCCCAGGTGACCCTCCTGCAGGAGGTGACCCTCCTGCAGGTTGGTACAACCCAGGCTCCTATGAAGTCACTGATTGTTCCCTGGATCCTGGTACACATGAGACCTTGTGCATGCCCTCCAAGAGTAGAGTTTCTGTTTCCTCCAGTCCTGTAGATTTCCTGCAATCATGCCCCACTGGCCTTCAAAGACAAATGCTCTTGGTTCTCCTCCCAATGCCAGGCACCCAAACTGTGGAGACTGATGTGGGGCTCAGAACTCTCATTCCTGTGGGAGAACCTCTTTGATATAATCATTTTGCAGTTTGTGGGTCTTCCACTTGGTGTGTATGGGATTTGATTGTAAACTGAATGCATCATTCCTACTGTCTTCTTGGGGCTTTTTCGTCTTTGGACATAGAATATCTTTTTTTTGTAGGTTCCAGTCTTTTTTGTCAATGGTTGTTCATCAGTTAGTTGTGATTTTGCTGCTTTCATGAGAGGAGATGAGCTCAAGTCCTTCTACTCCACCATCTTCTCTCTGCCCCCTGAGTAGTATGGACATCTTAACAATATTAATTCTTCCAATCCTGAACATGGGATACTGCTGTATATATTTATGTCTTTCTCAGTTACTTTCATTAACATCTTTTAGTTTTCAGTGTAGAGATATTTCACCTTATTTAATTTGTTCTTAAATATTTTCTTGTTTTTATGCTATGGTAAATGGGAACATTTTCTTTATGACTTTTTCAGATAATTTATTTTTAATGTACAGAAAAAGTCCTGTATTCATATATTAACTTTGAATCCTGAATCTTAACCAAATTTGTTGATTACTTCAGCAGTTTTTTTGGTGGAGGCATTTGGATTTTTTACATGTAAAATCATGCATCTGCAAATATAGATAATTTTACTTCTTCCTTTCTAATTCTGATGCCTTCTATTTCTTTTTGTTGCCTGATAAACCTTGCAAGGGCTTTGATTACCATATTAAATATGTGTGGTGAAAGTGGGCACCTTTGTCTTTTTCCTGATATTAGAGGAAAAGTTTTCAACCTTTCATAATTGAGTATAATGTTAGCTGTAGGCTTGTTGTATATGGCCTTTATTACATTGAGCTACATTTCATTTATGTCTAATTTGTAAAGAATTATTATTATGAATAGATATTAAACGTTGTCGCCATCTGGTTTTTGGCTTTTCTTTGTGGAGAGATCTCTGATTACTGATAAAATCTCCTTACTAATATTTAGTCTGTTCACATTTTCTTTTTCTTCCTGATACATTATTAATAAGTTGTATATTTTTAAGAATTTTTCCATTTGTTTTTGGTGATCTAGTTTGTTGGTATATAGTTGTTCATGGTAGCCTTTTGAGATTCTTTGTATTTTTGTGGTATCAACTGTAACATCTTCTTTTCACCTATAATTTTGTTGATTTGGATAAACTCTCTCTTTGACAAGTCCAGCTAAAGTTTTGTCAAATTTATTTATCTTTTCAACCAATCATCTCTTAGTGTTGCTAATCTTTTCTATTGTTTTCCTGTTCTCTAGTTCATTTATTTTCACTCTAATCTTTATTATTTCCTTCTTTCTGCTCACTTTGGTCTCAGTCATTCTTTCCTATTTTCTAGGTTTTTTTTAGCCATAGAATTAGGTTTTTCTTTTGTTTGTTTGTTTTTTAGGATCTTTCTTATTTCTTAATGTAGGCATTTACTGCGATAAATTTCCCTCTTAAAACTTCTTTGGGTGTATCCCATAAGTTTTGTGTTTCTTTTTGTTTGTCTCAAAATACTTTACTTCCCCTTTAATTCCTTTTATCTATTGGTTCTCCAGGAGAGTGTTGTTTAATTTCTGTGTATTGTGAATTTTCCAATTTTCCTCCAAGTATTTCTGTTTTCATAACATTGTGGTCAGAGAAGGTACTTGGTATGATTTTAACTTTTTTGAATTTGCTAAGACTTGTTTGTGGCTTAACATATGGTCTATTCTAGAAAATGTTCCACGAGTGCTTGAGAAGAATAAATATTCTGCTGTGGTTGGATAGAATGTTCTGTATATGTCTGTTAGGTGTGTATGATCTATGATTTTCTTCAAATCCACTCTTTCCTAATTGATTTTTTGTCTAGATGGTGTATCCATTATTGAGAGTGGTGTTATTAATATTCCCGTCTCTTATTGTGTTCCAATATATAGTTCACCTTTTAGTTCGGTTACTTTTTGCTTTATGTATTTAGGTACTCTGATGTTAGGTGCATAAATATTTACAATTGTTATATCTTTCTGATGGATTGTCCCCTTATTATTATAAGTTATATAATATGATGTCTGCAACTTTGTCTTATTTTTACAATTCTTAGTTTACAGTAATTTTGTATGATGTAAGTGTAGCCACTATGGCTTTTTTTGGTTACTGTTTGCTAGAATATTTTTTTCCATCCCTTCACTCTCAATCTGTTTGTCTTTGAGCTTCTTACAGGCATCATATCAATGTATCTCCATTTTTTACTCATTCAGGCATTCTATGTTTTTTGACTGGAGAATGTAACCCTTTTATGTTTAAAATAATTACTGATAGATAAGGACTTACTGTTGCCATTTTTATAATTGTTTTCTGAACGTTTTTTAAATCCACTGTTTTTTGTGTCTGATTGTGCTGTCTTGTGTGTGTGTGTGTGTGTGTATTTTGTGGTATCAGTGTGTGTTGACTTCTTTATCATTTCCCTTTATGCTATTGCCACAGATTTTTCCCTTGTGGTTATGAAGAGGCTTACAAAAATATCTTAAAACACCTTATTTTAAACTAACAACTTTAAAAGCATTTCTAACTTTACACTGTTACTTCTCCTCCTCCTCACATTTTAGGTATTGATATTACAGTTTAGGTATTTTATATTGTGTAACCAACAATAGATTATTGTTGTTATAGTTATTTTTCCTGTTTTTTTACTCTTAAACTAGAGTTGTAATTGAATTAATCACCACTTATTACCATATTACAGAATTTAACTTTGACTTTATATTTATCATTAACAGTGAGTTTTATGCTACCTCCTTATGTTTTCAGGATGTTAATTAGCATCCCTTTACTTCCAGTTAAAGAACTCCCCTTAACATTTCTTATAAGGCAGATTGAGTGGTCATGAATTCTTTCTCTTTTATTTGTTTGGGAAAATTTTATCCTTCTTTTATTTCTGAAGAACAACTTTGCTGGCTGTAGAAATCTATTTGGACTTTTTTTTTTCTTTTAATACTTTGAATATATCATCCCATTCTCTCCTGGTCTGAAATGTTTCTGTTGAGAAATCCACCTGAAATCTTATGGGTGTTTCATTGTATGTAACTTCTTTTTCTCCTGCTGCTTTCAAAACTTTTTGACTTTGATTTTTGACAATTTAATTATAATGTATCTTGGTGTAGCCCTATCCAGGTTCAGCCTATTTGGTGATTCCTTGGGTCTCATGGGTCTGGATGTCTATTTTGCTCCCCAGGTTTGGAAGTTTTAGCCAATATTGCTTTAATAAATTTTGTCCCTTTCTCTTTCTCTCCTGGAATTCCCATCATACAGATATTGTTGCTTTTAATTGTGTTACATAAGTTATGTAGGCTTCTCACTCTTTTTTATACTTTTTTTTTCCTTACTTCTTTGACTGGATAATTTCAAATGCTGTGTCTTCTTGATCACTAATTCTTTCTTCTGTATGGTTGAGTCTGCTTTTGAAACTCTCTATTGAATTCTTCAGTTCAGCCCCTGTACATTTTAGGTCTGGAATTTCTTTTTGTTGTTGTTGCTGAACTTCTCATTTTATTCATGCACTGTTTTCCTAATTTCACTTCATTGCCTGAATGTTCTATAGTTAACTAAACTTCTTTACGAGGATAATTCTGAAAACTTTGAAAGTTCATAGATCTCCATTTGTTTAGAGTCATTAGAGCTTTATTAGATTTTTTTTTTTTGGTGGTGTCATGTTTACCTGATTTTCTTTACCTTAATTCCTTACATTGGTATCTGCACATTTGAATAAGTGAACTTCTCTCTCAGATGTTAAAGGTTTGCTTTGGCAGACTGTTCTTTGCCGATTAACTCAGTTTGGGTTTCTGGACATGTCATGTAGTATCATCCTTGGATTGGGAGAGGTTGCTATTAGGGCCTATTTTTGGATGATGCCACTGCCTGAGCTCTGAGATTGGGGTGAGGGGTTGCTGCTGGATGGGAAGAGATGGATAGAAATTCTTTCTTGGTTCCCTACACAAGACTGTAGGATGGGCTCTGTTGTTGCCTGTGTTCTCTAGTCACGTTTAGTAGACAGTCAGAACTGGGTACTACTCAGGAGTAGTATGAGTCTTCTCTGCCAGGGACCCAAAGACTGCATGGCTCACTGTTTGAAGACCTGAATCAGGTAAGACTGTGCACTAAATTCCTTAGCCAGATGAGGCCACTAGCTTTGCCATGCAAGTGGGGAAGGCCACAGGTCATGCTCTCTGTTAAAGTGCCACTGTGAAAAGGGCTGCTGTATGCACTACACATCTTCCCATGTGCTCTGGTTAGATTCTCTGGTTGGGTGAGTTGAAGGATTTTTCAGGAATGAGTGGGATTATGAATATGTTTCTCTGCCTGTGCTTGGCAGAAGAACTAGCTCCAAACCAGCAAGGCTCTTTGTTTGTGGTCTTGACTCACGTTACTCATACCCCAAGTTCCCTGCCCAAATATGGCCACTAGCTTTGTTGTGAAGTCTGTCAACTCTGCCTGCAGGACTGCTCTGCTCAAGCATTGCTCAGCTACACAGATTTCCAGGTGCTCTGGCCAGGCTTTCAGGTTGGGCAGGACTGAAATCTATACTCAGCAATGAAGTTGGGTTAGGAATTAGCTACCCTGCCTGGATGGAGCTGTGGAACCCTCTGTAGCTCGAATAGGTCTTTGTGGTCTTGACTCAAGCTGACCCACCCCCCTAGTTCCATGGCCAAACAGTGCCACTTACTTTGCTCTGTGAGTGATCAGTTCCATCTGTTCTACTCTGCTGGCGCATTGCTGGGATATGCAGTTTCCAGGTGTTGTTGCTAGCCTTTATGTTCAGACAGGACCAGGAGTTACACTGAACAGTGGACCAGGCTATGGTCAGCTACCCTGTCTGGCTGAGAGCTGACCAGGGTCCAGCGTTGACAAGGCACTTCATTTAAAGCAGACCTGTACCCTGCCCATTTCCCTAGTCAGAGTGTGCCATTGACTTGACTCTGCAGATGAATGAAGCCACTGATTGGGACTACTATTTGAGTGCTACAGGTAGGAACTTGGTCTGCTAAAATCTGCGTGCTGGTTGTTACAAGCCTCTCCCACTTCTCCATCACAATCAGATTCCCAGTGTTCAAGCCTTGGAGATTCCCCTGCAATTCCCATGGAGTGAGACTGGACTGAGGGCTCCTAAAAAGAGACTATAACACTTGTGGAGCTGGATGTTCACACTGAGCTCTCTTTACCCACTAGAGAAACTCTAAGCTCAGGGCAGACTTCTCAGCATGGTGTTGCACAGGCCTGGGGAGGAGCAAAGTGATCAATGTTTAGGGGCTTCTCTTAGCCTTCTTGGTCTCTGTGGTGCAGGGGGCGTTTCAGTCTCACACCTATATTCTAGGACTCTCTCAGTGGTGTCTTGATCATGAAAAGTTGTTAGTTCTTGAGAGCAAGAGTGCAGTCAAAATCAGCCTACGTTGCCGTCTTGGTGATGCGAATTCAAGTGTCAGGAATCTTACAAGAAAACTAAATTTAAAATGAAGGACTTAGAAGTCATTCTGAAAAAGAATGACTGGGTCAATGAAATAAAAACAGCCTATCTTAAAAACATTTTTTTTTCAGATTTCAGTAATAAAAATCTTTAGGCTTTGGGTGTCTTTATTACCCAAGTAAACTTAGGGTGAATCTTACCTGAATTGCTTTCAGCCATAGAACAAAATATATTCTGTTGTATGTAGTGAAAAGGTAAGGGTCTTTTCCAGTTCTGGTAAAAAAAAAAAAAAAAAAAAAAGAAAGAAAGAAAAAGTATCTTAATTACGGCTTTAATTAATCTATGGAACATACCTAGATAGATAGAATTTTGTGGTTTCTGACTTAGTTTTTAATTTCTGCTTTGAAATTGTGACACTGCCTTTGGGTATAAATCTTTAGAGATAACATAGTCAGTCCTACTCTGATTTCTGCCTTTGCCTTTGCTTAATAGCAGGTGTTATCCAGGAAATGAATGTCAACAAAAATAAAAAGTAAATAAAAATATTATGTCATTAGGTTTAGATTTATAGCAACATTATAGTAGCTTTGAGAGAAGTTTTAAAATCAGGATAAAAATAATTTACTTCTATAAAAAATGACTAAGATATAAAATAACTGAGAAATATCTATATGTTGCATGCAAAGGATGCTGAAGTACAAAGATGCATATTACCAAGAGGGCTTCAATATTCCTCTTAGCTTGACTAAACTTTAGACAGGCTTCTTCCCGCCTCTAGGTCCCTGACCACCCACTCACCCAGACCTTTATAGAATCCAGATGACCTAACTACAAAGATCCCTCTCCTCTCTTTTCTTAGAGTATTTATCTAAATAGCTTTTAATTATAAATTTTTTCTCTCCCCCTTTTATATGTAAATATTTTCACAAGCCTCTTTCCAGCTTTACAACTCAGGAATATCTTTTCTCAAGGATTTGAGGGCCATCTCTTTGAAATGTAATCATTAGGGAAGATAGTGCCCCTTACTGCAATTTCTGTAGGAGGATAGGAGCCTAACTTTGTTGGGCATCTCGATCCAAGTTCCAAACTACCTCTTGTCATAAAGATATAAGGAATCTACTTTCCATGGATAAAGCTAACACAGTCACCCCAACTACCAACTGAATTTAGGATGAACCAGGTGTGACAAATGATGCTGTGAAGTCCTTTTACTTGAGAATTATTGATATTTAAAACATGTATGTAATGGGTTTTTATCTACTTAGCTATATAAAAGTGTAAGTTTCTTTCTGTCTTTGTAATCTCTTAGTGGAGTACCTGTGCTGTACATCACATTCTGGTTTAATGCTTATCTGATAAAAAAGAAAAATCTTTCTCTTCTATGTTTGTAGAGAATTTTTTTAATTTGGGAGGAGATTTTGGTTTTAGTTATAATGCTGGTGATGGGGACTAGATGTATGGAAACTACTGAGTTGCTTAGATCAGCTGGAGGTCTGTGGCCACACAAGTCAGAAAAGAGACCATGAATAAACAAAAGTCTGTCTCTAGCTCTCCATTATTTTGGAATACTAGCTAAATAGACCCTCTTCTCTAAATTCAATATATTACTATTGAATAATCATGGGTAATATGGGTTCTAAATTTCCATCAGGATCACCATACAGTTATAATATATGGAAAGCCAGGAATGTTGCCTCAGATATTCTCTTAAAGAGCTAATGATTGTACATCACATTTGGAATGGATAAATGAGAATCCAGTTATCTAAGGATTGTTCTTTTGATTTGGATAAAATAACACACTTGCTGGGGTTCTTAGACAGAAATTATTCCAAGCAAATGAATGACTGGCTCTATGGGATGAAAATCATTCTAAGGAAAAAAAAACTATTTGGATAGCTAGAAGAAAAGATTGAGAAAAAATGGAAGAGGACATCTAAAAATTAAAGGCACCTTCCTTTCCACAGAACTTTTCACCTTTCTCTGCAGTGCCCAGTACCACTGCTTCCCCTGCATCTATTTATCCCTCCCTGCCTCACACTGACTCTAGGGAAGAGGTGGGGGATGAACTTTTAGAAGAGTGGGTCCCTTCATTAGTAGGTTTCCTGTAAAGGGAGATGAGGGAACAACTTCTTTAGCTGGTAATGATAAATTTCCTTTTTTGAGGGCACACATTTTTGCATCTCATGGCCTAGCCCTGAATCCACTTTATATTGAGTCCAGATTCCACCTCTAAAAGTCCCTTCTCATCCCCACACCATGTAGCTAGGTAAGCAGATATGGTAAGGAAACCTAATTGGAAAACAATGGAGAACTTGGATGGAAGACCTTACACCTATATGAAGGCAACAGGAAGGAGAGTTGCTGCATTAGTCACTTGGGAAAGGGCAAACAAATAAGATGATAAACTGATGAATGTTAATATGAAAGGGAAACCAACGTGCCATATAAGTTATAATTTTCTCATCTCAATATGAGGAAAATTATCCCTTCCTATTTGTATTGCCAGCAAAGATAATGTCAGTGAGGAGTTACCCAGGACTACTGGTTAATTCAAATGCTCTTCTCACCAGCTGTTATTACTCCCTTAAAGGCTTCTTTTCCCCATACCACAGAAGTACTCTACAGCATGTTTTAGTTTACAAAACCACACATGGGAATGTGCACTGACTACTGTGTTAGAATGCTGCAGAATTTTGAAACCCGCAGACTGCTCCTTTGACAAAGCAAGCACATTGGCGTCTAAGAGATCACCACATCAAGATGTATGACAATAAAGGGGTATGATAGGCAAGGAAACCAACCATCCACCACCATTCCACAACTACGACAGATATAAGGGCATTAGGGACACATCAGAAGGGGTTGCCAACAGCTTTACTTGAAGGCTTTCCAAGTAAAATGGGAGAAGTTATAGCACTGTAACCTCCTCAAAAATCTACTGATTTGGGTAAAGAAAAATATCATTAGCACCACATAAAAAGAGCTTAACCTTAGGAAGATTTAAAGTTTTAATGCTTTTCTAAGATGTAAAAAAAATTAGATTCTTTTATAACTTCTTACTGCACAGAGAACAAAAATTAATATCTTCATTTATAATCCAGTCACAGTTTCAAAATTTTGAAAGTGAGAATATACTAATTAAGATTTTATACAATGTATGAACATAGATTTAATAACAACTTTCAAAGAGTAAACTTCAATCCAGAGTCTATTTTACAATGTCAAATAAGCACGTTTTTAAAACTTTATTTTTCTAAGTAGTATTGTATTTAATATTCAAATTATTCATCATTAAAACCATATAATATATATTTCCCACTGTGTATAATGTATAATGTATTTTTTTAAAAATATCATACCATCTAACAACATAACAATATCTATAATAGATATAGTTCTGATTTATATTTTGGTATAAAATCATATAAATCAACAAAAATAAATTTAACACCTGGGGATTATAAAATCAAATAAGCTACCTCTATTATAAATTCTATTTTGATATTCACTTAAGCAAAAAATGAACCTCTCTAATTTTTCAATTCTGGCATTGTACACTTCAGTTCCATTATTTCTATTTTGTTCTTTTTTATGGCTTCTATTTTGTTATTAAATTTCTAATTTTGTTCGTGCATTATTTTCCTGATTTTGTTTAGTTGTCTGTGTTGTCTTGCATCTCATTGAACTTTTTTAAGATAAGTATTTTGAATTCTTATTAGGTAACTCACATCTCCATTTCTTTGGGGTCAGTTACCATAGTTTTATTAATTTTCTTTGATGATGTCATATTTGCCTGATTTTTCGTGATCTGTGTAGGCTTGCATTGATGTCTGCGTAGAACCAAACTTCAATCTTTACAGACTGGTTTTGATATATCTGTATTGAGGTATAGTTGATTTACACTGTTGTGTTAATTTCTGCTGTACAGAAAAGTGATTAAGTTATACATATGTATATTCTTTTTCTGTATTCTTTTCCATTATGGTTTATCACAGGATATTGAATATAATTCCCTGTGCTACATAGTAGGACCATGCTGTTTATCCATCTTATATATAATAACTTGCATTTGCTAATCCCAAACTACTAATTCTTCCCTCCCCCGTCCCCCTTTCCCTTCCACCTTGGCAACCACAAATCTGTTTTCTATATCTGTGAGTTTTACAGACTGGTTTTGAAATGTAGAGACATTCTCCTATCCGTTTCCCCTGCTGAAGGGATTGCCTCTGGGATCACAGTTAAATGGAGTTGGAGCTGATTACATGCCTACTGCTGGGTCTGCAGTGTGGCTTGCAGTTGACAGCTTTTTGCCAGCGTCTTGGACAGTTGTGGCTCATGTCTTGTTCCTTGGCAGGTGGGCCTGACTCCAGGACCCTGTTCAATAAGGCTGATGCTGGGACAAGGGTATGCAGGGTCTGCAGACAGTGGGACTGTTACTAGGTTTGTGGACAGTGTGGCTCCTGCTGAGTCCCTGGAAGGGCTCCCACTGGGTCACTAGGCAGGAACCTGGACAGGCAGGACCACTTCTGGAACATGCTAGGAAGGGCTGGAGCCAGGCCATAGGGCCACTTCAAGATGTGCAGTCTGACAGATCAGCCCCCACTAGCATGAACAGGCACATCTCCCAGTGTGTCTCTGGGTGACTAGGATTGCCCCCAGGTCAGAGCTTAAAGTTGTTGGAGCTGGGCCACAGGATACTTCAGAGTCCACAGGTAGGGCTAAGTCAGTGAGCTTGTTACCCAAGGGAAGAGCAGGTAGTACCACTCTTGAGTCTCTTGGCAATGGTGCTGATGACAGGTCAAACAGGTCTGTAACTGAATCCAAGGGGGACAGGGGTATTTATGGATCTGTAGCCAGGACTATGGCCACTGAGCGTGTCACCTGGCTGTGAGCCTGCCTTCTCAAAACAACCATCCTTGGTCTTGAGCTCCACTTGGGTTTTAAAACCTCCTAACTGGACCCTGTGGCAGTCACAAAAACAATTTAGTCTGTGGATGGCTGGCAAATTATTGTTACTCGGGAGGGGATACAAGCAGGGGACCTTGGGCCTCTTCTACTGCCATCTTGCTTGTGTCACTCCCAAACTCCCTGTTTTCTTAATATGATGGACTCACATCGTTCAATCAAAACTTCATTAAGTTTTAGTTTCATTTAATTTACATGGCTAATATGTCAGATTGATAAAGTGCTGTTTCTACAAAAATCTTTACTTGTTTTTCCTTTTCACTTGGGAAAACCCAGTCACTGGTTGAGGATTTGGGGGACTTAAGCAGTACCTATACACAAGAAGCAGATATTTGATGTGCATTCATATCAACCCCTCACCATTGGAGGATAGATGAACTTTAAAGCAATTCCAGCTCTAATTTTTTTCTATAGTGCTATCAATATCTTCATAAAAATATAATCCATATGAAACTGTGTATACTGTGATGTACAGTGAAGATATTGTGTAGAAATACTATCATGACTTCACTGATTTCAATTACAGTTCTTTTAAGCTTTCCATTTAAAAACCTTGTGCATGATTTCAGGGAAAATTTTAGAAATTATAAATCATAATTTTATGTCAAAGTATATTTTTGGTAAAATTATGAAACTTGAAATTATTTTTTAACCAATCAGAGGCAGAATTATATTTTTTTATAAGAACTTAAGTTTTCAAATGCTAAGTTGAATTATTAAAATGCATGCTATATGTATTTCTGGCTTTTTTGCCTTCAAAAGTCATACAACTATTATACTTTGAACAAATGTTTCTTAATCTATAAAATAGATATAATAACAGTTATCTTACAAGACTGTTTTGGAAATAGATTATATAATGTGTGCTATTGTCTCACACATTATCATTAATAAATACATTTTTATTTTGGTGAAGTAATTTCTGTTTATTAAAGTTTATAATTTCAATGACAATTTTTAGTGGCTATATTTGCTAGCAATGGTGTGGTTCAGTCTAAAACCAATAAATTTTTGTTGTTGTTATGATATTTATTTGTCATTTTACCTTTTATTTAAAATCTTTATCAGAGTATAATTGCTTTACAATGGTGTGTTTGTTAGTTTCTGCTTTATAACAAAGTGAATCAGTTATACGTATACATATATCCCCATTTCTCTTCCCTCTTGCGTCTCCCTCCCTCCCACCCTCCCTATCCTACCCCTCTAGGTGGTCACAAAGCACCAAGCTGATCTCCCTGTGCTATACCGCTGCTTCTTACTAGCTATCTATTTTACATTTGTAGTGTATAATGTCCATGCCACTCTCTCACTTTTTCCAAGCTTACCCTTCCCGCTCCCTGTATCCTCAAATCCATTCTCTAGTAGGTCTGCTGTCTTGCCCCTAGGTTCTTCATGACCAATTTTAAAACCAATAAATTTAAAGCACATGTCAGTTACAGTGCAGTTATTTGACTATAGAACAAGAAAGCAAGGGTATATTCCACCATGCTAGTTTTTGAATAGATATTGTCCAAAATAAAATACACACAGATAGTATATAAAAGATAATTTATGCACCCATATTCTTTATGTACCAACTTTGGAAATAATAGGTCTAGGTATTGATATATTCACTTTAAGTTTCTATTATAAGTCTCCTATGTCCCTATAGATATGTGTGCATGATATAAATAACTGTTAAAGGAAATAACTTGTCCTTTTTATTTTATGCTCAATTTAGATTAGATTACATATTTATATTTAAGATATTAACCTTATCCTATGAAAGATTGTTGAAGGTCACAACTTAAATTTCATTAATTAAAAGTAAAAGCATTTATTTTCTCTTAGGTTATAGGAAGACAGTCATTACTATACATGCTGGTATTTTCAGAATCAACTTCTGGGTTTCTTTTCGTTTTTCAGGACTTTTATAGACAGTATTTGACTATTGTCCCAGGATTATAAATAATATTATAAGTTGGTAACTCTTAAACTCGTATCCTTAATGCTGAATTGCCATTGGAGCTCCGGATTCATAGTCTACATGACCTCTATACTTGAATGTCTAACAGAAATTTCAAACCAAACTTAGTCAAAACAGAACATTTGATTCCATCCTTTACCTCAAATCTCCTCCACTATTTTTCTTATTTAAGAAAACATCTCAGCTACCTATCCAGTTGACCAAATCAAAATACAGAAGATCCTCAAGGAGTGTCTCAAGTGTGGTCAAAAATCATATTCAGAGAAGTTGAGATTATAGGGGATTTTGTTGAAGATCCAAGCTTTGAAGGACAAAGTGAAAGTTTTCCAGGTTCTATATAGATACAGAATATGAGGATATAATAGTGGAGGTACAGATAGAGCAATAGGAAGAATGTACTATGTGAGATAAAAGGATTCTATGAGTTCTGGTTTCCTGTAGTAAATAACATTAATGGACAGAATGGTAGATAATTTACAAAAATGTCTGATTATTTTATTCCCTATATCCATTTCTGTTTCAATATGAGCTTGGGATAATCAGTCTATTTATGAACTATTTATATCTCAGATGGTCTTGTAACTTGCTGGTTAATAGCATCTTAAGAAAATGACCATGTACACTGTTAAACCTAGGTCTCTTCATGTGCCTTAACAAGATGCAACCATGTAGGACAGAGCCATATCAGCCCCAGTTGCCCCAGCTGAGACCCTAGACAAGTAAGAAAACCCAGCTAAGATCAGTAAAGCTAACTTCTTGCTGAGCTTCAGATGACAACAGTCATTTGAAGGAGTCCCATTGAGACAAAAATGATCTCCCAGCTTAGTAAGGACTGATGCGGCAACCCCAATAAATTGTGAGTTAAATAAATAGTTTGGTTTTCAGCCATTAAGTCTTGTAATTGTTGGTTTTACAACAAAAAATGACCAATAAATGCACCATGCATGTAGTCCTGGCCAATTCAAGATAGACAGTGGTGGTAAGGCTGTGAATGTTAGATGCTAAGGAAGGTGGTTTTCTAGGTCCTCCTTGGTGTGTGGACACTTCTGTGGATGTCTTGACCCCTAAAGATAAAAGCAAAAGAGCCTATAGTAGGAGTCTTACTCTGATCCTTTCAGAGCTTAATCTTAATCCCTGTTGGTGTAGATTAGGAGAATTTAAGAAAACTTATTTTATTGCGGATCTTAATACATTCAATGGAAAAGATTAAGTCATCCCTATTTCTTTGTTGTTAAAATAAACCCTCTTTATAAAATGGTGTTGAAAATAAATATACTTTGCTCCTTTTAATACCAGTTTTAAAATAGAAAAAGAAAACACTGAATAGCTGAATACATTCAAATTTTTTATCTCTTCTTGGGCCAAAGGAAGAATATATTACACAGTATCACTTAAAATAGATTTGAGGTTTGTAAATAGTTTTGGTCAATGTATGAATGTTTCTTGGACTTTTTCTTTGGGATCTTTAGCTCATGCTTTCTCTTCTGTGTGGCTAACAGTAAAGGACTCTGGTATAAAGAAGCCACATAAGAGAAGGAAGCCAAATCCTAGAGTTATCACCTGGAGAGGATCCAGGAGAGTCATGTAATCTGTACTGGAAATTGGTGTGAGATAAACATTTTCTTGTATTAAGCAACTGAAATAGTTAGGCTGTTTATTACAGCATCTAGTGAGTATTAACCTGTTTAATAACGGCATAAATATTTTACATGACTCAAAATCTCTAAGTAGTACTGTTCTTATATATCACTAGTTATTCCATATCCAAAGGTACTTTCTTTTAAGAAGTGCAGATTTTATACTATTAAAATTAATAATATGCTACATGGACATGACCATGTTTATTTTATTTGCACTTTATTTAATTCTTCTGCCTTTTTTTTTTTACTGTATTATATATTACAGTTTACAGGAAATGTTATCTGCACTGCTATGGATGGGAACTTCATGTCTTGCTTCACTGGATTCCTATTCTCATTGTGCATGGCTTCCCTTAAAACATGAAGTATGTAAAAGAATGAAATTAGAACACTCCTTAACACCGTACACAAAAATAAACTCAAAATGGATTAAAGACCTAAATGTAAGACCGGACATTATAAAACTCTTAGAGGAAAACATAGGCAGAGCATTCTTTGACATAAATCACAGCAAGATCTTTTTTTCACCCACCTCCTAGAGTAATGGAAATAAAAACAAAAATAAACAAATGAGACCTAATGAAACTTAAAAGCTTTTGCATAGCAAAGATAACTATAAACAGCTAATGCAGCTCAATATTAAAAAAACAAACAAGCCAATCCAAAAATGGGCAGAAGACCTAAATAGACATTTATCCAAAGAAGACATACAGATGGCCAAGAGGCACATGAAAAGCTGCTCCACATCACTAATTATAGCGAAATGCAAATCAAAAGTACAATGAGGTATCACCTCACACCAGTTAGAATGGGCATCATCAGAAAATCTACAAACAACAAATGCTGGAGAGGGTGTGGAGAAAAGGGAACCCTCCTTCGCTGTTGGTGGGAATGTAAATTGATACAGCTACTATGGAGAACAGTATGGAGGTTCCTTAAAAAATTAAAAATAGAACTACCATATGACCCAGCAATCCCATTACTGGGCATATACCCTGAGAAAAACCATAATTCAAAAAGAGTCATGTACCACAATGTTCATTGCAGCTCTATTTACAATAGCCAGGACATGGAAGCAACCTAAGTGTCCATCGACAGATGAATGGATAAAGAAGATGTGGCACATATGTACGATGGAATATTACTCAGCCCTAAAAAGGAACGAAATTAGGTCATTTGTAGAGACATGGATGGACCTAGAGACTGTCATACAGAGTGAAATAAGTCAGAGAACAAATATCATATATTAATGCATATATGTGGAATCTAGAAAAATGGTACAGATGAACCGATTTGCAAGGGAGAAGTAGAGACACAGATGTAGAGAACAAACGTATGGACACCAAGGGTAGAAAATGGTGGGGTGGTGGGATGAATTGGGAGATTGTGATTGACATATATACACTAATATGTATAAAATAGATTAATGAAACCTCCTGTATAAAATAAATAAATAAAATTCAAAAAAAACCCCATGAAATTTGCAGCACTTATGATTGCAAACTGAGTCTGCTTATAACCATGGTTTATAATTGGCATGATTTCTTCCTGACTTGGAGATGATTATTTTAAGTTAGAGTCTATTGGGTAGGGATTCTGTTCAGTTTTTTTTACTGAAACTTGCAAACCTGTCAACCATGCTGAAGAAAATACAAAGCAGGACAACACAGGTTTAAGCATTTTTCTAAGTAGCTTATGTGTTAGTGAAATATTTCCAAGGCTCTTAGTACAGAAATACTGGACTGTTTGTGCTAAATAAAAGATTAACTCTAAACGTGAATACCAAAGAAGGAAGAAGGAATTGGTGAAACAAAAACATGGTGCTCAAAAACTGCTTTTTGTCTATGATGACCTCTATTATGACACCTGGGGTTTGCATTCTCTAAGTATGAAAAAAGGATTTCACACCATATTTAAACATAATTCTTGCTACCTTTAACTAGGTATTTTAAAATCAATAAAGACAAAAATCTAATTTTCACATGATTTTGAAAAATAGGCTGATAATAACTATGGTAGTTATAATGGATGCATCTATCTACCTACACATTTTCTTATAAGGCTTTAAAATATATCTACACCAGTTTTCACAGTACAAAGAAACAGACAAAATATGCATAGTTCAACAAATTTAGTGGAGAAGTCTTTTTACAACTTGTAGTTTTTCTCTCTTTATAGATTGATGTTGATCATCGGTATGTTTCCATATGTCCTTTGGGTTAAATTTCTTTTTCTGAAATGGTTGTATAAACACAGAAACAAATGTTCCTACCAAGTGCCTTTTGGCCTTACCATTTTCAGAGCCAGTACTCTTGAGCTTTCAATGATCTTTAAGTGATTTGCTAGTGGCAACATAACACTCTCACCAAAATACAGCTTCCCTGGAAAGGAGATGGTCTTTGAAACTCTACCCTTTTCCATCAAATTCTTACTGTCCTCAGATCAAGCTCTCAGGTACTTGACAGAGAGATTCATGTGATATTTATTAAGAAAGTTTGTGATATGACTGTATAATGTGTTAGTGTTCTTAGATGAACAAGCCAGGGCTTGGTGAGAATACATAGGAGGGCTGCCAGCCATGGTGGTTTCAAACACTGGCAAAGCAATAAGGGTGAGATTTTAAATAAAATGCTTCCACGAATATATTATACAGAACATTAAACAAACACACATTTACAAAATAAAAGAGAAACAGAAGACCTTAGAAATAAAAGAAAATATATATGACATCTCTAGGTTAGGAAGCATTATCTGTACTCACATTTTTATAGACTGTTTTGTTAATTATAGCTATGTGATTTTGTGACATCAAGAGAAATATTCAGGAAGAGAGCCAGAGTTTATGAAAATATATCTATTCTCTTGCCATATGTTGGGTATTTGTTGATAGTGTACACAGCAAACAACCCTTTCTCCTTTGCTGCTTTTGCTTATTATTTCCATCTGTCAAACAGGGACTCTCTAGGATCAGCTGGAAAAATTACTTCAAAGAGAATGTTGCTTATAAACCTCAAGTTATAAATCGTACGCTCTGAAAGAAAGTTCCTTAATCACATTATAATCATGTTTTATTCATTCAAAGCTGTTAAAGCATAATGCTCTTATAACAAATGCCTTAATTTAAATATTTATTGAAAAATACTCAAATTATTCATTTTTAAAAGATCTACTTTAGGATAAAGTTATCTTAGTCAAATAACTATATATGTTAGACACAGTGAAGAATATGTTCATAGTTTTGACTCTTTTAAAATGTTAATCTAACTTTTTTTAACTTATAACTATGATTTCCTAGTTGAGAAAAAAGTTAATGAAAAGTGTCTCATTATCCTTGAAGAGACATTTGTGAATATGTTAACAAAAAACAACTATCAGTTGTTGTCTCTTGTCATATGAATAACATGACTTAGTTTGTATACATTCTAGGATAAATTTAAGGAGAGTTTGTAACATTTCACCCCAATTGTTAGTTTGACAAGCCTGTCATAATTGTCCTACTACCTGCTCACTTGCTCTTTGCTTAAGTGAAATTAGCATTTGGCTCCTGGTAGCCAAATTAAACTTGAATTAAAGTAAAAATTACTTACTTATTAATGTATGTGTGAATGTTTATATTTTGATATCTTTATATTGAATCTTGAATTCAATATAAACTGTCTTGAATCTCTTTTACTTCAGAAAACCAAGGTATGATTTTTAAAACTTGAATAATATATGAAATGTGTTATACACACCTCCATGGGACCCAAAAGTCATAAAGCACACTTATTGTGTCCAGCCTGAGATAAGATTATACAAAGGATATTAGATGAAGGTTTATTTATAGTATGTTCACTTAAAAAGATAATATGGCACTGTTAACTTTGTAATTGGCCTCTTAAAAGTTACAAATACAGTTTCCACTCTTAAATTAGATCTCTCCTTAAGAAAATTAGTTTTTTCTACTTTTTAATGATGTATTACTAATCTTTCCTTCTCATTGTTTCATTTCATGTTTATCCGTCTGCAAATGACATGACACTATATGTAGAAAATCCTAAAGATGCCACCAAGAAACTACTAGAACTTATCAATGAAGTCAGTAAAGGTGCAGGATAAATTATTAATATACAGAAATCTGTTTCATGTCTATACAAGAACAATGAACTATCAGAAATAGACAGTAAGGAAACAATCCCATTTACAGTCACATCAAAAAGACTAATATACCTAGGAATAAAACTACCTAAGGAGGCAAAAGACCTGTACTCAGAAAACTAAGATACTGATGAAAGAAATTGAAGGTGGCACAGATGGAGAGGCATATCATGTTCTTGGATTGGAAGAATCAATATTGTGAAAATGACTATACTACCCAAGGCAATCTATAGATTCGATGCAATCCCTATCAGATTACCAAGGGTATTTTTCACAGAATTAGAACAAATAATTTTGAAATTTGTACCGAGACATAAAAGACCCCAAAGAACCAAAACAACCTTGAGAAAGAAAAATGGAGCTGGAGGAATTGGGCTCGCTGACTTTATACTAAAAAGCTACAGTAATCAAAATAGTATGCAGGAAAACAGGCACATAGATCATTGGGACACGATAAAAAGCCCAGAAATAAACCCATGCACCTATGGTCAATTAACCTACAATAAAATAGGTAAGAATGTACAATGGAGAAAAGACAGTCTCTTCAATCAGTGGTGCTGGGAAAACTGGACAGCTACATGTAAAAGAATGAAATTGGAACACTCCTTAACACCATACAAAAAAATAAAATGAATTAAAGACTTAAATGTGAGGCTGGATACTATAAAACTCTGAGAGAAAAACGTAGGCAGAACACTCTTTGACATAAATCACAGCAAGATGTTTTTTGACCCACTGCCTAGAGTAATGAAATAAAAACAAAATTAAACAAATGGAACCTAATGAAACTTAAAAGCTTTTGCACAGCAAAGGAGACCATAAGCAAAACAAAAAGACAACCCACAGAATGGGAGAAAATACTTGCAAACAAAGCAATTGACAAGGGTTTAATCTCCAAAATACTCAAACAGCTCATGCAGCTCAATATCAAAAAACCAACAGGAACCAAAAAACAACAAACAATCAAAAAATGGCCAGAAGACTTAAGTAGACATTTCTCCAAAGATGACATACAGATGGCCAAGAGGAGCATGAAAAGCCGCTCAACATCACTAATTATTAGAAAAATGCAAATCAAAACTATGATGAGATATCACCTTGCAACAGTCAGAATGGCCATCATCAAAAAATCTTTTATACAAACAAAAAATGCTGGAGAGGATGTGGAGAAAAGGGAGCACTCCTATACTCTATGGAAAAGAGTATGGAGGTTCCTTAAAAAATGAAAAATAGAGCTATCATATGATCTAGCAATCCCACTCCTGGGCCTATATCCAGAGAAAACCATGGTTTGAAAGGATACATGCCCCCAATGTTCACTGCAGTGCTGCTTACAATAGCCAAGACATGGAAACAACCTAAATGTCTATTGACAGATGAATGGATAAAAAAGTGGTGTGTGTGTGTGTGTGTGTGTGTGTGTGTGTATACACACACATATACATATATATATACATATACATATCTATCTATATAATGGAATATTACTCAGCCATAAAAAGAATGAAGTAATGCCATTTATAGCAACATGGATGGACCTAGAGATTATCATATTAAGTGAAGTATGATAGTGAAGAGAAGAGTGAAGAGAAAGATGAACATCATATGATATCACTTATATGTAGACTCTAAAATAAAATGATACAAATGAACTTATTTACTAAATAGAAACAGACTCACAGATTTAGAAAACAAACTTATGGTTACCAAAGGGGGAGGGAAAAATTGGAAGTTTGGGATTGACATATACATACTAGTATATTTAAAATAGATAACCAACAAGGACCTACTATATAGTACAGGGAACCCTGCTCAATATTCTGTAATAACCTTAATGGGAAAAGAATTTGAAAAAGGATAGATACGTGTATATGTGTAACTGAATCACTTTGATGTACACCTGAAATTAACACAACATTGTTATCAACTATACTTCAATATAAAATAAAAAATTTTTTAAAGATAGAAAATCCAAAATCAATAATCCCAGATCTAGCCTAAAAAAAGTAGAAAAAGAAGAGCAAATGAAATTCAGATTAAGCAGAAGAAAATGAGTAATAAATGAGAGAGCAGATATCAATGAAATTGAAAACAAGAAATCAACAGAAAAAAATTAATGAAACCAAAAGTTGATTCTTTTAAATGATTAATAAAAATAAGCCTCTAGCAAGGCTAACTATGAAAAAAAATTGAGGGAACACAAATTTTTAATATCAGAAATGAAAGTGGGGATGTCTCTATAGATCCCATGGCCATTAAAAAGATAATAAAAACATTATGAACAACTCTAGCCCACTAAGTTGAAAATCTAGATAAAATTAACCAATTCCTTGAAAGACACAATCTGCCAAAACTCATTCAAGAAGAAATAGACAATCTGAATAGGCCTATATCTATGAAATTAAATCAATAATTAACAACTATCAAAACAGAAACTCTTAAACACAGATAAGTTCATTGGTGAATTCTAGCAGACATTTAAGGAATAAACTATACCAATTTTCTACAAACTCTTCCAAAATACAGAAGCAGAGAGAATACTTCCTGATTCATTCTATAAGGCCAGCATTACCCTAATACCAAAACCAGATGAAAAAATAAACTGTAGACCAATATCTCTCAAAAACATAGATGCAAAAATTCTTAACAAAGTATTAGCAATTAAATCCAACAATGTATAAAAAGAATTATACACCATGACCAAATGTGATTTATCCCAGATATCCAAGTCTGGTATTACATTTCAAAATAAAATAATGTAATCTCTCGCATCAATAGGATAAAGAAGAAAAAATCACATGATCATATCAGTAATGCAGTAAAAGCATTTGACAAAGTTCAACATTCATTCATGATAAAAATGCTCAGTAAACTAGGAATGGAGAGGAGATCCCACAACTTGATCAAGGAAATCTACAGTAAGCCTACAGCTAAAACCATACTTAATGGTGACAAGCTTAAACCTTTCTCAGTAAAATCAGGTAGAAGGCAAGGATGTCCCCTCTCACCACTGCTCTTTGACATTGTGCTGGAAGTCCAAGCTAATGAAATCAGGCAAGAAGAAGAAACTAAAGGTATACAGACTGAAAAGGAAGAAATAAAACTGTCTTTGCCCTCAAATGACATAACTGTGTAGGTAGAAAATCTGAAAGAATAAACAAAAGACTCCTGGAGCTAATAAGTGATTATATCAATGTTGCAAGACACAAGGTTAATACACACAACTCAATCACTTACCTATATACCAATAATGAACAAGTGGAATTTGAAATGAAAACATATACCATTTACAGTAACACTGAAGAAAATGAAATACTTAAGTATGAGTCTAAAAAATATGTACAAGAGCTATATGAGGAAAATGACAAAACTGATGAATGAAATCAAATAAGAACTAAATAAGTTGAGAGATACTCCATATTCATGGTAAGGAAGCCTCTATATTGTCAAGATTCCAGTTCTTCCCAACTTGATCTATAGCTTCAATGGAATGCCAGTCAAAATCCCAGCAAGTTATCTTATGGATATTGAAAAACTGATGCTAAGATGTATATGGAGAGGCAAAAGACCCAGAATAGCCAACACAATATTGAAGGAGATGAATAAGATTGGAGGACTGACACTATTTGCCTTAAGACTTGCTGGAAAGCTACAATAATCAAGACAGAGTAGTACTGTTGAAACAACAGACAAATAGATCAACGGAACAGAATAGAGAATCAGATATAGATCCACATTAATATATTCAACTGATCTTTGAAAAAGGGAGCAAAGACAATACAATGGAACAAAGATAATCTCTTCAACAAATGGTGCTAGAACTGACCATCCATATGCAAAAAAATAATCTACACACTACCTTTATACTTTTCACAAAAACGAACTCAAAATATGTCACATTTAGATAAATGTAAAATGATAAAATTACTAGAAGATAACAGAGGATAAACCTAGATAACCTTGGGTAGGGCAATGACTTTTTAGATACAACACTAAAAGCATAACCATGGAAGAAAGTATTGATAAGCTGGATTTAATTAAAATTAAAAAGTGCTCTGTGAAAGAAAAAGTGAAGAGAATGAGAAGGCAAGCCACAGACTGCGAGAAAATATTTGCAAAAAAACATCTGATAAAGGACTGTTATCCAACATATACAGAGAACTCTTAAAACTCAACAAGTAAACAAACAACCTAATTAAAAGTTTGGTCAAAGACCTTTACAGACACCTCACCAAAGAAGGTATACAAATGGCAAATAAACATATGAAAAGATGCTCAACATAATCTTACCAGGGAATTACAACAACAAGAAATACCACTACACACCCATTAGAATGACCAAATGCTGGCAATGACTGGAGCAATAGGAATTCTCATTCATTGCTAGTGGAAGTACAAAATGGTACAGCCACTTCATTTCACAAGACAGTTGGGAGCTTTCTTAGGAAACAAAACATATTCTTACCATATTATCATAAAATCACACTCTTTGGTATTTATGTAAATGAGTTGAAACCTTATGCCCCAGATGTCTGAATACCTCCTCTTCTTTTTAACTTGCACCATAAATTCTAGCCATCTCAGCAATCCCAGATGCCTATTTCTTCCTCCTCAAATCACTCTGCCTGGGCTTCTGCTCCTCTACCACCACTGGAAAATTGACCTCAGGCAGGGAGAATTAGGGTTCAGCTAATGTGTTCCTTTTCCTCAAATATGACATGAGTGTGTTGTCTGGTGCACAATACCTGTAAACAGTTTCTTCATACATTTCAACAAGTTCTATTTCCTTGTATTACATGAGGGGAATTCTGAAACCAACTACTGTACTCTGTTATGGCCAGGAGACCCTTACCTCTATGCTCTCTAGGCTTGTCAGTTTTGTTATTTTGTTTCTGCTGTAATGTCACTATTTCTGATTATCCTACACGATGCCATACCTCTTTAGCCCCTCCCCAAGTCACTATTTTTCACATTTCTCATCTTAACATTTAAGAATACACTCTAGGGTGGTGATTAAAGCTACAGTGTGTGGAACAGGATTGCCACAGTCTGCATGTCAGCTTCAGTATTTAGTGTGCAGCTTTGCTAAGTCACTCTTTGTTAAGTGAGTCTTTGCTAATACTATATACTTCAGTTTCATAATCTTGTAAAATTAGAGATTATAATTGTACTTTTCACATTTGTCCTTATTAAATTTAATGAGATTATATATATAAACATTTAAAAACACATAGTGCCAAATAAATGTTAGCTACTCAGTGTTCTCCATAGAAGTTATTTTAAATATATATATACAGTGTATAGTTATTTATTTTAATATCTCTCTTATTAGAATGTAACTATATGACAACTGGGAACTTGTTTATTAATCACTTTATAATCAGAATCTAATATAATGTTTTGAACATAGTAGGAAGTAGTAAATATTATTGAATGGACACATGAATATGTTTGAACAAATTCATCATTATATTCACTAAGAAAAAATATGCATATGTATTAATTACAGTGGGGTTATCAAAGTAACATGTCACTGGACATAAGAATTCATGTAAATTATGGCAGAAATTGGTTGCCTTATTTTTTTTCCCTTAATACTTTTGAGATTTATTCATGTTGTTGCCAGTATCAGTGATTTGTTCCATTTTGTTACTATTATTCCATTTTATGGATATAAAACAAGTTGTTTTGTGATTGATTAGTTGTTGAACATTAGACTGATTTGTATTTTATGGTTATTATACACAAAGTTGCTTTTTGTGGATATGTTTTTATCCTGTGAATGAAATTATTTACCTGGAATGAAATTGCTGTATCAGTTTTCCAAAGTGGCATTAATTTTTAAAACTCCCATCAGAAATATGAGCGTTTCACTTGTTTTCCATCATTGCCAATCTTTGGTGTTCTCATAATTTTGTTATTCTAGGGATTTTAGTGTATTTTTGAAAGGGCATCCAATATAGTATTAATTTGCATTTCCTTGATCACTATTAAACTGGGAGATATTTTCATGTGATCAATGGCTATTGATATGTATTCATTGGTGACATGTCTGTTCAAAAAGGAGAAATGACAAAATCAAGGACTCTTTAAGATGTCAGGGAATAAATGTCATCATTTACTTGGTTTTGAAAAAAAATACTTATCTGAAAAGGGAAAACTACTTTAAGGCTTAGGTTTATCATTTTAACAACAGCTTTATTTCTGCTTTACAATGTGTATGACTAAATAAGTGGTGCCTAAAAGGCTTCTTTTACAAGTAAGGCTAATGCAGGCTACTACCAGATTTCTTGAATAGCTCCTTTAATGCATATTTTAAAATTGGTACATGTAATAAAGCTGACATTGAAATTGTGTAACTGAAAAACAATGCATCTGTTACTGGATTATCCTACGATTTAATTATTTGTAAAGAATAAAAGAAAAAAGAAAAATTGAGTTTTAAACTACATTTACAATTGCAAATCAAAACTATAATGAGGTACCACCTCACACAGGTCAGAATGGCCATCATTAAAATGTGTACAAATAACAAATGCTGGAGAGGGTGTGGAGAAAAGGGAACCATCTTGCACTGTTGGTGGGAATGTCAGTTGATGCAGACAATAAGAAAACTAAAAATAGAGCTACCATATGATCTAGCAATCCCACTCTTGGGCATATATCCAGACAAAACTATAATTCAAAAAGATACATATATCCCTATGTTCACAGCAGCACTATTCACAATAGCCAAGACATGGAAGTAACTTAAATGTCCATTGACAGATGAGTGGATAAAGATGTGGCACATATATACAATGGAATACTACTCAGCCACAAAAAAACACAAAATAATGCCATTTGCAGCAACATGGTGCAACTAAAGATTATCATATTAAGTGAAGTAAGTCAGAAAGAGAAAGGCAAATACCAAATGATATCACTTATATTTGGAATCTAAAATATGACACAAATGAGCCTATCTACAAAACAGAAACAGACTCATGGATATAGAGAACAGACTTGTGGTTTCCAAGTGGGAGGGGGTTGAGGGAGGGACGGATTGGGAGTTTGGGGTTAGCAGATGCAAGCTATTATATATAGAATGGATAAACAACAGGTCCTACTCTATAGCACAGGGAACTATATTCAATATCCTATGGTAAACTATAATGGAAAAGAATATAAAAAAAGAATATACATATATATGTATAATTGAATCACTTTGCTGTACAGCAGAAATTCACACATTGTAAATCAACTTCAATTAAAAAATTAAACTATATTTACAGTAATCTTTTGACACCCAAGGATTCCAAATTTAAATGGTTACAAACTATATCATTCAAAAGAATTCCAGATATTTTTGTTTTTGTTTTTGAGCTGTCCTTTATAGTTCTAAGTCATAACCTTCCCTTGTCACCATGTTGTTATTTATTTTTATTTGGTTAAATAGAATAATGAAAATTGTTCTACTTATTTTATAAGGGGTCATTAATGAGATAAAAATAATTTATTTGCAGCATAAGATTATTAAATTCTTCAATTTTTTTAATAGTGAACATTTAATTAACTAAAATCACTAACATTAGATTCCTAAGATTTGTTCATCATTTTCTTAGAAATTTTGATATAAATTATAAAATAGGTGATTTAATTGGAATTGTTTTAGAGAACTGATACTAATTTCTCACTTGTGAATGTAAGATATTGGTAATTAAAGAATATATATTAATAAGTACATACAATGGATATTAGAGTGAAAATGAAAATACAATATTTAATAAATTGTTACAGAATATCCTAACTTTACTGAATAAATGTACATATGCATACAAATGTATAGATTTTGAAAGTAATAAAAGACTGAATGTAATAAAATACAGAGACTGAGAGATCCATGTTCCTTAAATTCTATTAAAATTTTGAGTCAACATTTTAAAAATATTTATATTTGAAGGATTATAATATAGTGATAAATGAAGTCCTTGACATATTGCCCAATTTGGGTTGATGGGGAGAGCACTAGAAAACACTGTGCAAACTTATCCCTTGGAAGATATTCTGCTGCAATTTCATAATATCCCTTAGTGTTATAGCTTTGATTTCCTGCTCATTACAGTATCCAGGATCATCAGTATCTAAATAGTACCATACACATACTGGGCTATCTATAAATAAATGTGGAATAAATTAAAGAAGAATCAACTAACAAGCCTATTCTTGTTTAAAGGTCATTTAAGCAATTCTGTGTTCACCAAAACATATACTACTTCAAGTTGATATTATATTAAATGGTTTATGTTAAACAAAATTCTTTGGATATTTGTTTAATTCCTGAAATGAAACTCTGCAAAAAATCACTGATTTGTACTTCATGCAAGATACAATATTCCAGTTCATTTTCTCAAACAACTTGCAACTTATTAGGAGGAAATACTATGCATGCTACTAAGTATAATTTACATGAAATGCCATACATTTTTTAGTGTAAAAACATCTGGTATCTAAAAACTTAAAATTTAGAATAATAGAAATGATCCTATTAAGAAAAATAATATAAACTTCAAGATGAGGAAGAATTAAGTATGTGTAATATTGGCTCCTGATAGATGAGTCAGGAATACAGAAAGTAATACCGGACAAGACCACAGAAAAGTATAGGGTGTATTCAGGGAATAGTATTTAATCAATCTGGTTTTATAACTTGAGAGTGACTATAATTTAGCAACCTTATTTTGGGGTAGTATGAGTGGTTTATTTGAAGGGACCGAAGTCAGTGGTGGCAAACTAGTGAGCAAGCAAATATTTCCTCGAGGCAATGAGGCAAGTGATAGAGAAGTTTTTAACTGCATTAGTGGCCTTGTTAGTGAAAACTAATTGATGATTTGCAGCCGTACAGAAATTAAATCACCAAAACTTTGTAAACAATTGATGAAGGAGGAGAAGCTATCGCAAACTTTGAGGTTTTGAAACTTTATGGAAGGTGTCATTTAAGAGAACTAGCTAGAAGAAAAGGGAAAATCTATTTTGGTAGTGGTTGTTGGATTTAATTCTGGTTATGTTGAGTTTGAAGTACTGGGGCATGAATTTGACCCTAGGATATTTTACACACCTTGGATTTCAAACAGACTTTTACTGAAAATGTCAAGTGATAATTCAGACACATAGAATTGAACATTATTGCATATTCTTTCTCTAATTTTATTTACTCACCTTTATTTCACAGATAGAATCTTTCTAGTCTCTAGCCTCCTTTTTTTTCAAATTAAGTGACTCAGTGTAAAATGTGGTGTTTGATATTTTAAACTTTAAAATGAACCATTTTAATTGCATGTTTAAATGTTCTATTAACTTTACTTCTAATGAAGTTTCTATAATTACATATTTAATATTTAGTAAATTTATACAGATGTAATGTATTATTGGAAAAAGATTGTGTGAACTAAACAAGAAAATTGTCTTTGAAAATCTGATCTTAAAAAAAGCAGCACTTCCTATACTTTATTTATTTTTTATATTTGCGTTTTATTCACATAAGCTACTCCTTCTCCTGGAAATATCTTCCTCCCACTCTTCTCACTCTTCACTCTTTCCTTTCAAAGCTCAGCTAAAATTAAACTCCTCAGCCAGGTTCTCAACAGCCCAGTATAATCTCCCGTTATTTCCTTACTTCATCACAGTTGTCACTTTTTATGATTAAATGTCTTCTGATATGGTTATTTCCTAAATCACCACTAGACTGTAAACTCATGAAGCAGAGATTATATCTGTTTTGTTTACAAATATAAAAATCAATACCTAACTTGGTATTTATTTGCAATGGGAATTTAATATATTTTTGAGTGAATGAATGAATACTGGTGGACAAACTAGTAAAATACAAACTTCATGACCTACTAAGTAATTCTTACATCATACACCTGTTGTGATATTTGAGTGTCTTATTTCCAAGAAAATTAAGCATGTGTGACAGATATGAACAAATTTATCACTACATTTATCTCATATAGCTCAATTTAACTTTGCAAAATATATGAATCTCTCAAAATCTGATTACTCCATTTGCAAGCTGCTCTTCATTTCTTTTAAAATCTTTTACATTAACTATTATGTACCTTCAAATTGGCACTGCCATATTTAAGTGGTTCTAGGTTGTGCCAATGATATGGAAGAGCAGAAGCTTTGTTTGTGACTATTTGGGTTTTATAATTAATTTGAGTGGTTTGAAGTATGGTTTGTTCATGGAGTCATTGGAGAGGAATAATATTATTAAAAGCCAGATGGCAGCACAGTTTACAAGCCTAGCAGGCACAAAATCATGTCCTAGTGGAACATTTTTAAAATGGTTTTGGTTCCCCTCAATAACTATCAGTTCCAATAATCTCGCTATTTTTGACTTTATAACTGCCAAATATATTGCTCTCTGAAATTCTGTTTGAAAACTCTGAAATAACATTGATCGTTTTGGCAGCAAATTCATTTATCAAAAATATCTTTAATGTTTAAATGGGAAATTAAAAGATATCTCAATCAAATTGCTTGAAAAGTAGAAATTCCTAGATATGTTCCTCAAAAATTAAATAATCTTTCTTATTTTGCTTTGGTCATTTATTATTTTACTTCATTTATAACAGCTATTTTTAATAATTCATTATTATTTGAAATCTCCATAGAACCATGTTCTCAAAAAATATTCATTTTTATTGTGCATTTCTTTAAATACACAGTGTTTGCCATACATGAGCAAAGAATAAATGTTCCAATTATGCTATCAAATGGAATCTAAGATTACCTTAATCCAAAGGGTATATTAATTTGGCTAAATTATAAGAGTGTCTTTTAACAAAATATATCACGTTGAAGAGAACACATTTTCTTAGAACATTATCTAAGGTGTTATAGATATGATAACATATAGATATAATTTGAGAAACTTATACAATTACTTTGGAAAGGAAAAACCAAAACCATTATTCAGCAATAAAAAGCAACAAACTATTGTTTCATATTATAACTTGGATTATTATCAAAATAATTATACTGAGTGAAAGAAGCCAGGCAATAAAGAGTAATATATTGCATGGATTCATTTGTATATAACTGTAGAAAATGTGAACTAATCTACACTGTATGAAATCACATCAGTGTTTGCTTGTAGAGGGGAGTTCTGGAAAGGGAGAGAAAAGGGGCAAAAGGGCACTGTTGAGGTGCTAAATAAGTTCACTGTTTTGATTGTGGTGATGGTTTCATGGGTATGTATCAAACTGTACACTTTAAATATGTGCAACCTTATTATATATCAATTATAACTCAGAAAAGTTACTAAAGTAGTAAATTGAAAAGAACTATTATTAATTAATCAACAAATGTTTACTGAAACCTAAGCTTACATGTCTATAAACATTGAACAATTAAAAGAAGAAAAAGAAGATAAAGAGAAAGGTAAGATAAATGTGAGATTAAAAGCTTTATGTGTCAAGTAGTTTTCTAGCACTCTAAAAGCATTATCTTTAGTGTTTATGACAAAATATTTACACAAAATAGGAATTAAACTGACAATAAATGTAAGAGTTCAGGTTCAAAGTCAAATGTCTCTGAAAACAAATGATTCACCCATGCCCATATATATTTTCAATTTAAAAATATTTTAAAATAAATTATTATACTTATGTTTGAAATTGCAAATTTAATATTTGATCATTTTAAAACATCATAATTTCTATTTAATATGCCAATATCTAATATAGGTTGATAGTTTCTAAAATAATAATATAAAATTAAATTAGATATTTATAGAAATATATAACTTATAGAATTTTATAGAAAAATATCAGCAAATATAATGTTTGATTCTTTGAAAAGATAGACATAATTGTAAACTCCTAAATAGTCTGGCTCAAAAAAAGATTACACAAATTGACAATATCAGGAATGAAATATGAGAGAGGTTATCACCACAGATTTTATAGATATTAAAAGGACATTAAGAGAAAAATAAGAAGAAAATCTTTAACATCTTAGATGATATGGATAAATTTTTTGAAAAAATAACTTAAACATAGTGAAAAACAATCAGATGTGCTTAACACCACATAAATACTTAGGCACATTAGTAGGAAATTTTATATTAGATTAAAGCAAGAGCAAATAAACAGTAAAAGACTTCAGGGAAAATAGCATGACCAGAGAGAATGACAGATATTTCATATGATATAACAAGAAATCTTATTAATCCTAAATATGTGTGTACCTGACAAGAACTTAAAATTATGTGAAAGCAAAACTATCATAAACAGATGGAGAAACAGGAAGAAAAAGTACAATTACTGTTAGTGATTTCAGCACTCCTGACTCAATATATGATATGAAAGACAGGAACCACACTAATAATCAACTTGATCTAAATTACATATATAAAACACTCCACAAAGAACTTCAGAATGTACATTGGCTTAAAGTATGCATAGAACATATTACTGATCATAAAACAAGCCTCAATGAAATTAAAAGAAGGAAAAACATACACATGGTATTCCTGGGCAATATTAAAATTAAATTGGAAATTAACAACAAAAACATAAATCATCCCAAACATTTAGAAATTTAAGAACACACTGTAGGACTTCCCTGGTTGCTCAGTGGTTAAGAATCCACCTGCAAATGAAGGGGACACGGGTTTGAGACATGGTCCAGGAAGATCCCACATGCCACAGAGCAACTAAACCCGTGTGCCACAACTGCTGAGCCTGCATCCACAACTACTGAAGCCCGTGCACCTAGAACCTGTGCTCCACAACAAGAGAAGCCACTGCAGTGAGAAGCCCACACACCACAACGAAGAGTAGCCCCCCTCTATGCAACTAGAGAAAGCCCATGCACAACAATGAAGATCCAATGCAGCCAAAATAAATAAAATTAATTTAAAAAACAAACAAAAAATAAATAAGTTAAAAATAAAAAAAAATAACACACTGTAAAAATGGATGGTTATGATAAAAATCATAATTAACAAGTTTTGACAGAGATATGTGAATTCAATAAAACAATATTTGCAGTAAACACCTAAAGCAGTGCTATGTGCGATATTAAGAAGTAAAAACTTTTGCCATCAGTAATAAAAGATACACGTTGATAAGTTAGAAAATGAAGAGAAAATTCTAAACAGAGCAGATAAAAGGAAGGAAATATTAAAGAACAGAAATAAATAAAAGAAAAAACTGACTAAATAAAGTGGGAGGCAGTATGCTAAGAAGAGCATCAAGGCTCCTATCCCTTGTGTACATGTCCTGGAATGAGTTCATAGATTAGAGAAAAATGATTAAAAACATGGATTCATTTTTATATCCAAATTATTTTGCTTTTTACTCAGATGAAAAAGAAAAAAAATAACCCTCTATATGGATCTGTTTGTACTATCCTCACCCTGCACTATCATTAAACAGTTAGGATGTATGTAATGCATAAACTGCCAACTTTGAATGTCTTGTTGGAATATTTGTAGATTTTGTTTCAGAAAACAGCCGGTGAAATTTATGTGACTTTATTTAATTGTTTAATTCCATTTCAGCTCAGTGGAGAAGCCATTTAGGAAAACCAGCTTTCATCTAAATAAATGTAGCCTTAAAAATTATTTTTTAAAAAATTTCTGGTGCAAGCTAGATGTGGGGGCTTGAGCAAATTGAAAAATAATATTTTTTTTCTTCTGAAAGAGCAAGAACATGTACATTATCCTGACAGTTATATGAAAAGAGAAATTAAAGTAATATTTTACAGCTTAAAAAAGTAGAAAGGCATATTAAAAAGCAATGGTAAATAAATTTAGGTTAACTGTATTGTCATGTTTATTCGTCTCATAATTTTTGAATATAATTGAAAATAAATATGTAATTTAGTTATTAAATGCTTGAGTAAAAGTGTTATAATATTTTAAATTGCTCTTAAAATAATGGTTAAAATATTTGTTTTGAAATCCAATTAACTTTAATAAAGAAATTTGGGGAGAAGTATTTCAGAACTTTCAAAAAATTAAAAAAAAAATCACATTCATTACTTTGGCAGTAGAGAGATTTCCTTATAAAGGGATCTAGATGGGAGAGAGTAGAAAGTAGTACTCATTTATGACTTTAAATTTTTTGAAGAGATACCAAGATTTATCAATACTATATAAGATATCTTCTAGTACATCTCACTCTTCATACCAACCCTTACTTCATAGCACACACTTCTTTTTTTTTTTTTTGCGGTACATGAGCCTCTCACTGTTGTGGCCTCTCCCGTTGCGGAGCACAGGCTCTGGATACGCAGGCCCAGCGGCCATGGCTCACGGGCCCAGCCGCTCCACAGCATGTGGGATCTTTCCCGGACCGGGGCACGAACCCGTGTCCCCTGCATCGGCAGGCGGACTCTCAACCACTGCGCCACCAGGGAAGCCCCCATAGCACACACTTCTAACTATTCTTTGTGTTGTTCTCATAAGCAAAGCTTCTTTCTTTGAAGGAAAATATACAGTGGGATTGTAGAGATATTATTCTTGAACAACTAAATAATAATCAAGGAAGAAAGGGTCAAGAAAGGGCCTTGATTTAGCAATTTTTCCTGAGGGAACCAGGGTAAAGAATATAAAAATAAGGAGCAATAAGAAAAAAGTGTTTCAAGAGTTAGATGTTTCTCATATATGACATTGATCTATTTATTGTCTACATTAATATAAGAAAAATTATAATTGTTTATTATTCATAATGTTAAAGCTTAGTGGCTTCTGTAAGAGAACACATGTATCAAGGTAGTAATTCAAGCTACAATGAAATATTTCTTTTTTTATGTAGACAATAATTCTAAGGAATATGGAAAAGATACATGGGTGAGTGTCATCTCAGATACTGTCTTCAGATAATATGCAGACGGAGCACATTAATAAATAATTTAGTCAGACTCTAGAAAATTTCTATTTAAAATCTCTAGATGAAGAAAATGGAAACAAGGAGGGCAGAGAGCCACTGAGGGGCACTGCCCTTACCTGGATATTTATTCAAAGTCTGTGTAGCCCAGAATCTAATGGAATATAGGAAGTATAATAAAACTGGTTAGATTAATAAACTCTTAGCAAAACCTTTGTTTTTTCAGTATAAGTGTAAATGTACTAGTTTCTTTGAGCTAGTAAAATAAATTGCTTGACAAATGCTGCACTAATCAGAAAAAAACAGGACAAAAATTGCAAATCTTTGTGGAACTCTATTATGTTTTAAGGCTTGTGTCTATTTTTTTTCAGATACAGTACTTTAAACTATTGTAAAACATGCATACATTTATGAATCCATTTGAAGATTCCTTGTTTATTTTGCCTTAATTAAGAATATTTTTGTATTTTGTAGGTACAAAAAAGGAACACTAGGAAGGATGACAGATAGGTGAGATACAGCTTGCTAGAAGACCTTTGGCCAGCATCTACAGGCCCTTCCACAGACACATGGTAGTGAGGGGTGTAACACTGTAATATAAAGTGCCAGATCTTGCAACAGAAATGATCTAAAAGTGGATTTTCTAGTGAACAGTATAAGTCCTTCCCTAGCCAAAATAATGCTGTGAAACCATCGTATTTTTTGCTGAATATATAACTGACATTTGTGACAAGCTAGATTTTGTTACAGCTAGAAACATGTATCTTCAATATTATTGTTCTATATTTATATGATTAATGGTCAAACTGCAAGACTCAGAAGACAATGTAACAGTCCACTTTGTCACAAAAGCTTTCATTTGAAAGCACTTTTACTTTTTTTTTAAACAAAAACGACAAACCTTTCTTGTTAACAGAATGACAGAAACAAAAGTGGAAGGTTTACACAGATCTGATCTAAAATGTGTGTATTATTTTGCAATACCCAAGTTAGCTGAACTGCATTGTAATATGGCTCTGAATGCGGTCCTTCTTCATCTTTTTGACTATGGGGCCATTCATGTATTCCCCCCAAATTATAAATATATTGACTTTCAACCACTAATATGTGAATAATAGGTGAATTGTATGAGTTTGCATTCTGCATGTAAAATACATATTTTTACTATTTCCTGTAACATGGGAAATAATTTAAGAATATTAATAATTATGATATATGTGTAAATGATGACTAACTTATGGAATTTGCCTGAACTGCTATACTGTTCCTATTTTGATCTAATGAAAAATCAATTTAGTATGACCAGAATGTACCCCAGGCTTATTCTATTCAGACAGTAAATAGTAACATTTATATGGCGAACTTTGAGCCTAGTGATTAATATGTTCATCAAGTTAGATTTATCATTTATTAAATGATCTGAAATTGGAGATTAGTATTGTAATTATTTAGAAAATTTAATCTTAATGTATGAGGAAGAAGTGATTTCTGTCTCCAGAGATAGACGGTCTTAAGCATCCTTTTAGTAACTATGTCACCTCCTGCATGTTAGTATCTCTAAGCTTCAGTTTCCTCATCAGTAAAAATAGAACTAATGAAATTACTTCTGATAATTTCTGTGGGAATTAAAATAATAGCATATTTCCTTGCACATAGAAGGAGCTCAATTAATTTAGCTCATTAAATTTAGCTATTATCTGAGATTTAGACTCAAGAACTTTGTACTTGGTGAGTTCTGAAGAGTTCTTTGTTTTTAAATAAAAAGTTTTCTTAATTTACCTTCATAAAACAGATATCATCATAAGTCTTTTGTTCTCCCATGTTCATATATTTGCCTGTAGACTCATTCATTGAACAAATATTTAGTGTCTAATTCCCTACACTGGCATTCTATGCCTTCTAGCTTTTTTCTGACTTTAATCTAAATGCTTTAGTGTTCTACCTATAGGGAATGTAAGTGCTGGTCATGCTGATGTCTACATACCTGCATAGAAGATATGATGTTTTTCACTGTAAATAAAATTTACATTTGTAAATATGTCTCAATTTTTAAAAGTATAGTATATTCCCAAATTATGCAAAGTTGAGGACCAACCTCTGGATCTAATTAAATCTATCAAAGTAAATAACCTGCCTAAATATTAGGCAGATTTTCCTGGTAATATTACTACCTCACATAATGTCCTTTGTTCACATTGAAGTGTGAATGATTTAAACATTCTTATTTAAAAATTAACAATTACTTAAGCTTGTACTAATGATGAGAAGGTAATAACATTCTTAAAAGATCTAATCAAAGGGACAAGGCACCTGGGACACCCCAGAGCATACCCATTTCAGCTCCAGCCATCCCACCAAGGTGGCCTCCATGCAGCATGGCCTGAGACCCCATGGCCTACACCCACTTGAACTCCAGTTGTCCTGCCATGGAAGACACAGAAACACAGTTGTGTTCCCCAACACAGCATGCCACAGGAACACCCCCAGCCCATGATTGCTCTACTCATAACTTTCCTGCCAAGAAGCTCTGTGTGGCATACCCCAGGACCCCTCAGTCCCTACCCACTCCACCTCCAGCCATTCTGTCAAGGCAGCCCAGAATAGGGAGTTTACACAAGGGATGTTCTTACACGAGCCCATGTCTTCAAGGCCAGAAGAGGTAGCAATTTCACCTAATTCATAGAAACAAAGACAGAAAGTCAAACAAAATAAATATATAAGAGAATGTATTCCAAAGTAAAGAACAAAATATAACCATAGGAAAAAATAATCCTTAAAGAAAAAGAGGTAATTCATAATATAAAGAGTTCAGAATGATAGTCATAAAGATGTTCAACAAATTCGGGAGAAGAATTGAGGAACACAGTGAGGACTCCAACAAAGAGTTAGAAAATATAAAAAAAACCAATCAGAGCTGAATAATATGATAAAATAAATGAAAAATATACTAGAAGGAATCAACAGCAGGCTAAATGATACAGAAAAATAGAACAGCAATATGGAGATAAAATAATGAAAATCACCCAATCAGAACAGCAAAAAGAAAAAAGAATTAAAAAAAATAAGGATAGTTTAAGGGATGTCTAGGACAGCACCAACTCTACTAACAGTCACATGATAGGGATCAGAATGAGAAGAAAGAAGCAGAAAATTTCTGAAGAAATAATGGTTAAAAACTTCCCTAACCTGGGGAAACAAATATCCAGGTCCAGGAAGCACAAAGTTGCAAACAGGATAAACCCAAAGAGATTACACTGAGACATACCATAATTAAAATGACAAAAAATTAGAGAATTTTAAAGTCAGCAACAGAAAAACAACTAGTCACATACGAGGGAAATCCCATGAGGCTATTAGCTGATTTTTCAGTAGAAATTTTGCAGGACATAAGAGAGTGGCTTAATATATATTTAAAGTGCTGAAAGGAAAAAAAAAAAAAAAAACCCTTACAAACAAGAACACTCTACCCAGCAAAGTTATTACTCAGAATCAAAGGAGAGATAGTTTCCCAGACAAGTAAAAACTAAAGGAGTTCATCACCACTAAACCAGCCTTACAAGAAATGTTTAAGGGTCTTTTTTAAACATAAAGAGGGTCATTATTAGAAATAAGAATATACATGAAAGGAAAATGTCATAGGTAAAGACAAATATACAGTAAAAGCAGTGGATCAGCCACTTTAAAAGCTACTATGAAGGTTAAAAGACAAACATAGTAAAATCAATTATAATTACAATTAGTTAAGAGATACACAAAATAAAAAGATGTAAAATATGACATCAGAAGCATAAAACCTGGGGGGAGCATAAAAAAATATAGTGTTTCTAGAATGCATTCAAACCTGAGCAGCTATTAGTTTAAAATAAAAAATATATATGAAAATCATGGAAAACAAAGACCTACAATAGATAAACAAAAATAAAGTGAAAAGAACCCAAATGTAACACTAAAGAAAATCATGAAACCATAAGGGAAGAAACTAGGAGAAGAAAGAAACAGAGAAGGACTACAAACATGAGCAGAAAACAGTCAATAAAATAAGTATATACCTATCAATAAGCACTTTAAATGTAAGTAGACTAAATGTACCAATAAAAAGACATAGGATGAATGAATTGAAACAAAAAAAAACCAAGTCCCATTTATATACTGCCTAAAAGAGATATATTTCAGAAGAAAGGACAGACACAGACTGAAAGTGAAGATATGGAAAAAGATATACAATACAAGAGGAAATGAAAAGAAAGCTAGAGTAGCTATACTTATATCAGACTAAATAAGACTTTAAAACAAATACTGTTCTAAAAGACAGAGAAGATATTACATGATGAAATCAATACAAGACGGGGATATGACATTCGTAAATAGTTATGAACCTAATATTTTATATATATATATATATATATATATATATATAAATTACATATTTATAAATAATAAAGCAAGTATTCACAGATATAAAGGGGAAGATAGGCGATAATAAAATAATAGTAAGGGATTTTAATAACCCACTTACATCCAGACAGAAATTTAATAAGGAAACATTGGCCTTATATGACACATTGGACAAGATAGACTTAATAGATATATATAAAACATTCCATCCAAAGCCTGAAGAATACAATTTCTTTTCAAATGCACATGAAACACTCTCCAGGACAGGTCACAGGTTAATCCACAAAACAAGTCTCAATAAATTTTAAAATGCTGAAATCATATCAAACATTTTTTCTGACCAAAACAGTATGAAACTAGAAATCAGTTACAAGAACAAACCTGGGAAAAACCCCACAAGTCTGTGGGGACTAAAGAACATGCTACTAAACAACCAAGGGACAATGAAGAAACCAAATATGATATCAAAAAATACCTTGAGACAAATGAAAGTGGAAGGAAAACTTTCCAAAATCTATGGGATGCAGCAAAAGCAGTTATAAGAAGGAAGTGCACAGTAATACAAGTCTACCTCAAGAAATAAGAAAAACCTCAAATAAACAATCTAACTTCATACCTAAAGGAACTAGAAAAAGAAGAAAAAACAAAGTCCAAACTTAATACTAGTAGAGAAATAATAAATGTCAGTCTGTAAATAAATAAAATAGAGACTGAAAAAACAATAGAAAGATCAGTGAAACTAAGAGTCAGTTCTTTGAAAACACATACAAAATTAATAGACCTAAAGACACACTCATCAAGAAAAAAAAAAGAGGGCTCAAAATCATAAATGAAAGAAGTTACAAATGATACCACAGAAATAATCATAGGAGACTACTATAAAAATTATATACCAAAATTTGGGCAACATAGGAGAAATGGATAAATCCCCAGAAACATACAATCTTAGAAGAAATAGAAAATCTGAATACACCAATTACTAGTAATTAAATTGATCAGTAATCAAAATAACTCACAAAAAACTAAAGTCCAGAACCAGACAGATTTGCAGGTGAATTCTAGCAAACATTTAAAGAAGAGTTAATCCTTCTCAAAATATTCCAAAAAAACTGAAGAGAGAAGAAAGCTCCCAGACTCATTCTATGAGGCCAGCATTGCCCTGATACCTAAACCAGACAAAAAGACTCCCCCTACCAAAAAAAAAGAAAAAATTACAGGCCAATATCCTTAATGAACATAGATGCACAATTCCTCAACAAAATATTAACAAACTGAATTCAACAATACATTAAAACGATCATATGACACAATCAAGTGGGGTTTATTCAAGAAATGCAAAGATGGTTCAATATCCATAAATCATTCAATGTGATACACTATATTAACAAAACAAAGGATAAAAACCATATGATCTGCATCATAGATGCAGAAAAAACATTTGACAAAATTTAACACCCATTCATGATAAAAGCTCTCAACATAGTAGATATAGAGTGAATGTATCTTAACATGATAAGGCTATATATGACAAATCCAGAGCTAAAAATATATTCAATGATGAAAACCTGAAAAATTTTCCTCTAAGACCAGAAACTAGAGAAGAATGTCCACTCTTGCTACTGTTATTGAACATGGTATTGGAAATCCTAGCCACAGGAATCAGACAAGAAAAAGATATAAAAGGCATTCATTTTGGGAGACAAGAATTAAACCTGTCACTATTTGCAGATAACATGACTATATATATATATAAACCCTAAAGACTCCACAAAAAAATTCTTACAATACATGAACTCTGGAGAAACTAGGGTAGGAACCAAGATGGCAGAGTAGAAGGACATGCTCTCATTCCCTCTTGTGAGAACACCAGAATCACAACTAGCTGCTGGACAATCATCGACAGGAAGACACGAGAACTCACCAAAAATGATACCCCACATCCAAGGACAAAGGAGAAACCAAAATGAGATGGTAGGATGGGCACAATCACAATAGAATCAAATCCCATAACTGCTGGGTGGGTGACTCACAGACAGGAGAACATTTATACCACAGAAGTCCACACACTGGAGTGAAGGTTCTGAGCCCCACATCAGGCTTCCCAACCTGGGGGTCCTGCAAGGAGAGGAGAAATTCCTAGAGAATCAGACTTTGAAGCCTAGTGGGATTTGATTGCAGGACTTCGACAGCATGGGGGGACACAGAGACTCCAATCTTGGAGGGCACACACAAAATAATATGTGCATTGGGACCCAGGGGAAGGAGCAGAGACCACAGGGGAGACTGATCCAGACCTACCTACTAGTGTTGGAGGGTCTCCTGCAGAGGCAGGGGTTGGCTGTGACACACCACAGGGACAAGGACACTGGCAGCAGAAGTTTTAGGAAGTACTCCTTGGCGTGAGCCCTCCCAGAGTCTGTCATTAGCCCCAACAAAGAGTCCAGGTAGGCTACAGTGTTGGGGTGCTTCAGGCCAAAAAACCAACAGGGAGGTAAGCCAGCCCCACCCATCAGCAGTCAAGTGGATTAAAGTTTTACTGAGCTCTGCCCACCAGAACAACAGTCAGCTCTACCCACCACCAGTCCCTCACATCAGCAACTTACACAAGCATCTTAGATAGGCTCATCCACCAGAGGGCACACAGGAGAAGCAAGAACTACAATCCTGCAGCCTGTGGAACAAAAACCACATACACAGAAAGACAGACAAGATGAAATGGCTGAGGGCTATGTACCAGGTGAAGGAACAAGATAAAACCCCAGAAAAACAACTAAATGAAGTGCAGATAGGCAACCTTCCAGAAAAAGAATTCAGAATAATGATAGCAAACATGATCCAGGACCTCAGAAAAAGAATGAAGGCAAAGATCGAGAAGATGCAAGAAATATTTAACAAACACGTAGAGAATTAAAGAACAAACAAATAGAGATGAATAATACAATAACGGAAATGAAAACTACAATAGAAGGAATCAATAGCAGAATAACTGAGAAGAACGGATAAGTGACCTGGAAGACAGAATGGTGGAATTCAATGTTGCAGAACAGAATAAAGAAAAAAGAATGAAAAGAAATGAACACAGCCTAAGAGACCTCTGGGACAACATTAAAAGCAACAACGTTCACATTATAGGGGTCCCAGAAGGAGAAGAAAGAGAGAAAGGATCTGAGAAAATATTTGAAGAGGTTATAGTCGAAAACTTCCCTAACATGGGAAAGGAAATAGCCACCCAAGACCAGGAAGCACAGCGAATCCCATGCAGGATAAACCTAAGGAGAAACATGCCGAGACACATGGTAATCAAATTGGCAAAAATTAAAGACAAAGAAAAATTATTGAAAGCAGCAAGGGAAAAATGACGAATAACATACAAGGGAACACCCATAAGGTTAACTGTTGATTTCTCAGCAGAAACTCTACAAGCCAGAAGGGAGTGGCATGATATACTTAAAGTGATGAAAGGGAAGAATTTACAACCAAGACTACTCTATCCAGCAAGAATCTCATTCAGATTCAATAGAGAAATCAAAAGCTTTACAGACAAGCAAAAGCTAAGAGAATTCAGCACCATTGAACCAGCTCTACAACAAATGCTAAAGGAACTTCTCTAAGTGGGAAACACAAGAGAAGAAAGGGACCTACAAAAACAAACCCAAAACAATTAAGAAAATGGTCATAGGAACACACATATCGATAATTACCTTAAACGTGAATGGATTAAATGCTCCAACCAAAAGACACAGGCTTGCTGAATGGATACAAAAACAAGACCCATATATATGCTGTCTACAAGAGACCCACTTCAGACCTAGGGACACATACAGACTGAAAGTGAGGGGATGGAAAAAGATATTCCATGTAAATGGAAGTCAAAAGAAAGCTGGAGTAGCAATACTCATATCAGATAAAATAGACTTTAAAATAAAGGATGTTACAAAAGACAAGGAAGGACACTACATAATGATCAAGGGATCAATCCAAGAAGAAGATATAACAATTATAAATATATAGGCACCCAACATAGGAGAACCTCAATACATAAAGCAACTGCTAACAGCTATAAAAGAGGAAATCGATAGTAACACAATAAGAGTGTAAGACTTTAACACCTCACTTACGTCAATGGACAGGTCATCCAAATTGAAAATAAATAAGGAAACAGAAGCTTTAAATGACACAACAGACCAGATAGATTTAATTGATATTTATAGGACATTCCATCCAAAAACAGCAGATTACACTTTCTTCTCAAGAGTGCACAGAACATTCTCCAGGATAGATCACATCTTGGGTCACAAATCAATCCCCAGTAAATTTAAGAAAATTGAAATCATATCAAGCATCTTTTCTGACCAAAACACTATAAGATTAGAAATGAATTACAGGGGAAAAAACGAAAAAAACACAAACACATGGAGGCTAAACAATACGTTACTAAATAACCAAGAAATCACTGAAGAAATCAAAGAGGAAATAAAAAAAAAACCTAGAGACAAATGACAATGAATATACAATGATCCAAAACCTACGGGATGCAGCAAAAGTAGTTATAAGAGGGAAGTTTATAACTATACAAGCCTACCTCAATAAACAAGAAAAATCTCAAGTAAACAATCTAACCTTACACCTAAAGGAACTACAGAAAGAAGAAGAAACAAAGCCCAAGGTTAGCAGAAGGAAAGAAATCATCAAGATCAGAGCAGAAATAAATGAAATAGAAACAAAGAAACCAACAGCAAAGATCAATAAAACTAATAGCTGGTTCTTTGAGAAGATAAACAAAATTGATAAACCATTAGCCAGACTCATCAAGAAAAAGGAGAGGACCCAAATCAGTAAAATTAGAAATGAAAAAGGAGAAGTTACAACAGACACTGTAGAAATACAAAGCATTCTGAGACTACTACAAGCAACTCTGTGCCAATAAAATTGACAATCTGGAAGAAATGGACAAATTCTTAGAAAGGTATAACCTTCCAAGACTGAACCAGGAACAAACAGGAAATATGAACAGATGAATCACAAGAAATGAAATTGAAACTGTGATTAAAAATCTTCCAACAAAAAAAAGTCCAGGACCAGATGGCTTCACAGGTGAATTCTATCAAACATTTAGAGAAGAGTTAACACCCATCCTTCTCAAACTCTTCCACAAAATAGCAGAGGAAGGAACACTCCGAAACTCATTCTATGTGGCCACCATCACCCTGATACCCAAACCAGACAAAGATATTACAAAAAAAGGAAAATTACAGACCAATATCACTGATGAATATAGATGCAAAAATCCCCAACAAAATACTAGCAAACAGAATCCAACAACACATTAAAAGGATGATACATCATGATCAAGTGGGATTTATCCCAGGGATGCAAGGATTCTTCAATATATGTAAATCAATCAATGTGATACATCATATTAACAAATTGAAGAAGAAAAACCATATGATCATCTCAATAGATGCAGAAAATGTTTGACAAAACTCAACACCCATTTATGATAAAAATTCTCCAGAAAGTGGGCATAGAGGGAACCTACCTCAACATAATAAAGGCCATTTACAACAAACCCACAGCAAACATCATTCTCAGTGGTGAAAAACTGAAAGCATTTCCTCTAAGATCAGGAACAAGACAAGGATGTCCACTGTCACTACTATTATTCAACATAGTTTTGGAAGTCCTAAGCATGGCAATCAGAGAAGAAAAAGAAATAAAAGGAATCCAAATTGGAAAAGAAGAATTAAAAGTGTCACTGTTTGCAGATGACATGATATTATACATAGAGAATCCTAAAGATGCTACCAGAAAATTACTAGAGCTAATCAATGAACTTGGTAAATTGCAGGATACAAAATTAATGCACAGAAATCTCTTGCATTCCTATACACTAATGATGAAAAATCTGAAAGAGAAATTAAGGAAACACTCTCATTTACCATTGCAACAAAAATGAATAGGATTAAACCTACCTAGGAAGACAAAAGACCTGTATGCAGAAAACTATAAGACACTGATGAAAGAAATTAAAGATGATACCAACAGAGGGAGAGATATAACATTTTTTTGGATCAGAAGAATCAATATTGTGAAAATGACTAAACTACCCAAAGCAATCTACAGATTCAATGCAATCTCTATCAAATTACCAATGCCATTTTTTACAGAGCTAGAACAAAAAATCTTAAAATTTGTATGGAGACACAAAAGACCCTGAATAGCCAAAGCAGTCTTGAGGGAAAAAAAACGGAGCTGGAGGAATCAGACTCCCTGACTTCAGACTATACTACAAAGCTACAGTAATCATGACAATATGTTACTGGGAGAAAAACAGAAACATAGATTAATGGAACAAGATAGAAAACCCAGAGATAAACCAACACATCTATGTTCAACTAATCTATGACAAAGGCGGCAAGGATATACAGTGGAGAAAAGACATTCTCTTCAATAAGTGGTGCTGGGACAACTGGACAGCTACATGCAAAAGAATGAAATTAGCACACTCCCTAAAACCATACACAAAAATAAACTCAAAATGGATTCAAGACCTAAATATGAGACTGGACACTATAAAACTTTAGAGGAAAACATAGGAAGAATACTCTTTGACATAAATCACAGCAAGATCTTTTTTGATCCACCTGCTAGAGTAATGGAAATAAAAACAAAAATAAACAAATGGGACCTAGTGAAACTTAAAAGCTTTTGCACAGCAAAGGAAACCATAAACAAGATGAAAAGACAGCACTCAGAATGGGGGAAAATATTTGCAAATGGATCATCAGATAAAGGATTAATCTCCAAAATATATAAACAACTCATGCAGCTCAATACTAAAGAAACAAACAACCCAATCCAAAACTGGGCAGAAGACTTAAATAGACACTTTCCAAAGAAGTCAAACAGATGGCCAAGAAGCACATGAAAAGCTGCTCAACATCACAAATTATTAGAGAAATGCAAACCAAAACTACAGTGAGGTATCACCTCACACCAGTTAGAATGGACATCATTAGAAGATCTACAAACAACAAATGCTGGAGAGGGTGTGGAGAAAAGGGAAGCTTTTTGCACTGTTGGTGGGAATGTAAATTGATACAGCCACTATGGAGAACAGTATGGAGGTTCCTTAGAAAACTAAAAATAGAATTACCATATGACCCAGCAATCCCACTACTGGCATATACCCAGAGAAAACCATAAATCAAAAAGACACATGCACCCCAATGTTCATTGCAGCACTATTTACAATAGCCAGGTCATGGAAGCAATGTAAAGGCCCACTGACAGATGAATGGATAAAGAAGTTGTGGTACATATATACAATGGAATAGTACTCAGCCATAAAAAGCAATGCAATTGAGTCATTTGTTGAGACGTGCATGGACCTAGAGACTGTCATACAGAGTGTAGTAAGTCAGTAAGAGAAAAACAAATATATTAATGCATGTATGTGGAACTTAGAAAAATGGTACAGATGAACCGGTTTGCAGGTCAGATGTTGAGACACAGATGTAGAGAACAAATGTATGGACACCAAGGGGGGAAAGCCGCAGGGTGTGAGGATGGTGGTGTGATGAATTGGGCAACTGGGATTAACATGTATACACTGATGTGTGTAAAATTGATGACTAATAAGAACCTGCTGCATGAAAAATAAATATAATAAAATTCAGAAAAAAAGAATAAATGAATTCTGTAAAGTCACAGATATCAAAATTAATAAACAGAAATTTGTTGTATTTCTATACACTAATAATAATCTATCAGAAAGAGAAATTAATAAAACAATTCCATTTACAATTGCTTCAAAAATAATAGAATGCCTAGTAATAAATTTGACCAGGGATATGAAAGATCTATACCCTGAAAACTGTAAGACACTGATGCAAGAATGTAAACTCAACATAAATAAATAGAAAGGTAACATGCTCATGAATTGGAGGAATTACTATTTTTAAAATGTCCACACTACTCAAGTCAATCTACAGATTCAGTGCAACCCCTATAAGAATATCTATGGTAGTTTTTGCAGAACTAGAACAAATAATCCTAAATTTGTATAAAACTAAGAAAGAACACAAACAGCAAAAGTAGTCTTGAGAAAGAAGAACAAAGCTAGAAACACCATGCTCCCTGATTTCAAACTATACTACAAAGCAATACTAATCAAGATTGTATGGTACTGACACAAAAACAGACACATAGATCAATGGAGCAGAAGAGAGAGTTAGGAAATAAACCCATGGATATGGACAATTAAACTGCAACATAGAGGGCAAGTGGCTACAATGGGGAAAAGAGTTTCTTCAACAGACGGTTTGGTGAAAAGTAGAGAGCTACATTGAAAAGAATGAAATTAGGCCTTTTTCTTACACCATATATAAAAATAAACTCAAATGGATTAAGATTTAAACATAAGACCTGAAACCATAAAATTTCTAGAAGAAAACTTAAGCAGTAAGCTCTTTGACATTGGTCTTAGCAATATATTTTTGGATCTGTTTCCTCAGGCAAGAAAAGCAAAAGCAAAAATTAAAAAATGGGACTACACCAAACTAAAAAGCTTTTGCACAGCAGCAAAGCAAACCATTAATAGAACAAAAAACCACTTACTGAATGGGAGAAAATAAATGCAAATAATACATGCAATAAAAGGTTAATATCCAAAATATATAAAGAACTCATACAACTCAACATAAGAAAAAACCACAGGGAATTTCCTGGTGGTACAGTGGTTAAGAATCTGCCTGCCAATGCAGGGGATATGGGTGTGAGACCTGGTCCAGGAAGATCGCACATGCTGTGGATTAATTAAGCCCATGCACCACAACTACTGAACCTGCACTCTAGAGCCCTCCAGCCACAACTACTGAAGCCCAGGCACCAAGAGTCCGTGCTCAGCAACAAGAGAAGCCATCGTAATGAGAAGCCTGTGCACCTGCTAGCCTCAACTAGGGAAAGCTCGTGCACAGCAACAAACACACAACACAGACAAAAAATTAAATAAATAAATAAATAGATTAAAAACACACAAACAATCCAATTTAAAAATGGACAGAGGCTCTGAATAGACTTTTTTTCCAAAGAAGACATCCAGATGGCCAACAGGCACATGAAAAGATGCTCAACATCACTAATCATCAGGGAAATGCAATCAAAACCACAGTGAGATATCATTTCACACCTTGCAGATTTGCTACTATCAAAAAGAAAAGAAATGGGGAGACCTTCAAGATGGCAGAGGAGTGAGTTGTGGAGATTGCCTTCCTCCCCACAAATACATGAGAAATACATCTACTTGTAGAACAGCTTCTACAGAACACATACTGAACAATGGCAGAAGACCTCAGACTTCCCAAAAGGCAAGAAACTCCCCATGTACCTGGGTAGGGCAAAAGAAAAAAGAAAAAGCAGAGACAAAAGAATAGGGACGGGACCTGCACCACTGGGAGGGAGTTGTGAAGGAGGAAAGGTTTCCACACACTAGGAAGCCCCTTCGCGGGTGGAGACTGCGGGTGGTGGAGGGAAACTTTGGAGTCGTGGAGGGGAGCACAACAACAGGGGTGTGGAGGGCAAAGCAGAGAGATTCCCGCACAGAGGATCGGTGCCGACCAGCACTCACCAGCCCGAGAAGCTTGTATGTTCACCCGCCGGGGTGGGCGTGGGCCAGGAGCTGAGATGCTGGCTTTGGAGGTTGGGTTCCAGGGAGAAGAGCAGGGTTGGCTGTGTGAACACAGCCTGAAGGAGGCTAGTGCTCCACAGCTAGCCGGAAGGGAGTCCGGGAAAATGTATGGACCTGCCTAAAAGGCAAGAGACCATTGTTTCGTGGTGCAACTTTACAGAAAAGCAAAAGCTAATAGAATTCAGCACCACCAAACCAGCATCACAACAAATGCACCAGGAGAGGGGATTCAGAGCACCGCCGAAACGAGCTCGAGCCGCGGCTATCAGTGTGGACCCCACAGACAAGCATGAAATGCTAAGGCTGCTGCTGCAGCCACCAAGAAGCCTGTGTGCAAGCAGAGGTCACTATCCACACCTCCCCTACCGGGAGCCTGTGTAGCTCGCCACTGCCAGAGTCCCGAGATCCAGGTACAACTGCCCTGGGAGAACACATGGCATGCCTCAGGCTGGCGCAACATCATGTTGGTCTCTGCCACCGCTGGCTTGCCCCACATTCCGTACCCCTTCCTCCTCCCGACCTGACTAAGCCAGAGCCACCAAATGAGGTGCTACTTTAACCCCGTCCTGTCTGAGTGAAGAACAGACACCCTCAGGCGAACTACAGGCAGAGGTGGACCAAATCTAAAGCTGAACCCCAGGAGATGTGTGAACAAAGAAGAGAGGTCAGAGAAAATATTTGAACAGATTATAGTTGAAAACTTCCCTAATATGGGAAAGGAAAGAGTTGATCAACTCCAGGAAGCACAGAGAGTCCCACAGAGAATAAATCCAAGGAGAAACACGCCAAGACACATACTAATCAAACTATCAAAAATTAAATACAAAGAAAAACTATTAAAAGGAGCAAGGGGAAAACAACAAATAACATACAAGGGAATCCCCATAAGATTAACAGCTGGTCTTTCATCAGAAACTCTGCAAGCCAGAAGGGAGTGGCAAGACATATTTAAAGTGATGAAAGGGAAAAACCTACAACCAAGATTACTCAATCCAGCAAGGAACTCATTCAGATTCGACAGAGAAATTGAAACCTTTACAGATTAGTAAAGCTAAGAGAATTCAGCACCATCCAAACCAGCTTTACAACAAATGCTAAACTTCTCTAGCACAAGAGAAGGATATGACCTACAATAACAAACCCAAAACAATTAAGAAAATGGCATAGGGACATACATATTGATAATTACCTAAAATGTAAATTGATTAAAATCTCTAACCAAAAGACATAGACAGGCTGAATGGATACCAAACAGGACCCATATATATGCTGTCTACAAGAAACCCACTTCAGACCTAGGGACACATACAGACTGAAAGTGAGGGGATGGAAAAAGATTCCATGCAAATGGAAATCAAAAGAAAGCTGGAATAGCCATACTCATATCAGATAAAATACACTTTAAAATAGAGAATGTTACAAGAGAAAAGGAAGGACACTACATAATGATAAAGGGATCGATCCAAGAAGAAGATATAACAATTGTAAATATTTATGCATGCAACATAGGAGCACCTGAATACATAAGGCAAATGCTAACAGCCATAAGAGGAGAAATCAACAGGAACACAATGATAGTAGGAGACTCTAACACCCCACTTTCACCAATGAACAGGTAATCCAAAATGAAAATAAATAGGGAAACACAAGCTTTAAGTGATGCATTAAACAAGATGGACTTAATTGATATTTATAGGACATTCCATCCAAAAACAAAAGAATACACTTTCTTCTCAAGTGCTCATGGAACATTCTCCAGGATAGATCATATCCTGGGTCACAAATCAAGCCTTGGTAAATTTAAGAAAATTGAAATAGTATCAAGTATCTTTTCAAACCACAATGCTATGAGACTAGACATCAATTACAGGAAAAGATCTGTAAAAAATACAAACACATGGAGGCTAAACAATACACTACTCAATAACGAAGTGATCACTGAAGAAATCAAAGAGGAAATAAAAAAATACCTAGAAACAAATGACAATGGAGACACGACGACCCAAAACATATGGGACGCAGCAAAAGCAGTTCTAAGAGGGAAGTTTATAGCAATACAATCCCACCTTAACAAACAGGAAACATCTCGAGTAAACAACCTGACCCTGCACCTAAAGCAATTAGAGAAAGAAGAACAAAAAATCCCCAAAGTTAGCAGAAGGAAAGAAATCATAAAGATCAGATCAGAAATAAATGAAAAAGAAATGAAGGAAACGATAGCAAAGATCAATAAAACTAAAAGCTGGTTCTTTGAGAAGATAAACAAAATTGATAAACCATTAGCCAGACTCATAAAGAAAAAAAGGGAGAAGACTCAAATCAATAGAATTAGAAATGAAAAAGGAGAAGTAACAACTGACACTGCAGAAATACAAAAGATCATGAGAGATTACTACAAGCAACTTTATGCCAATAAAATGGACAACCTGGAAGAAATGGACAAATTCTTAGAAATGCACAACCTGCCAAGACTGAATCAGGAAGAAATAGAAAATATGAATAGACCAATCACAAGCACTGAAATTGAAACTGTGATTAAAAATCTTCCAACAAACAAAAGCCCAAGACCAGATGGCTTCACAGGCGAATTCTATCAAACATTTAGAGAAGAGCTAACACCTATCCTTCTGAAACTCTTCCAAAATATAGCAGAGGAAGGAGAACTCCCAAACTCATTCTACGAGGCCACCATCACCTTGATACCAAAACCAGGCAAGGATGTCACAAAGAAAGAAAACTACAGGCCAATATCACTGATGAATATAGATGCAAAAATCCTCAACAAAATACTAGCAAACAGAATCCAACAGCACATTAAAAGGATCATACACCATGATCAAGTGGGGTTTATTCCAGGAATGCAAGGATTCTTCAATATACGCAAATCAATCAATGTGATACACCATATTAACAAATTGAAGAAGAAAAAACATATGATCATCTCAATAGATGCAGAGAAAGCTTTCGACAAAATTCAACACCCATTTATGATAAAAACCCTGCTGAAAGTAGGCATAGAGGGAACTTTCCTCAACATAATAAAGGCCATATATGACAAACCCACAGCCAACATCATCCTCAATGGTGAAAAACTGAAACCATTTCCACTAAGATCAAGAACAAGAGAAGGCTGCCCACTCTCACCACACTTATTCAACTTAGTTTTGGAAGATTTAGCCACAGCAATCAGAGAAGAAAAGGAAATAAAAGGAATCCAAATTGGAAAAGAAGAAGTAAAGCTGTCACTGTTTGCAGATGACATGGTACTATACATAGAGAATCCTAAAGATGCTACCAGAAAACTACTAGAGCTAATCAATGAATTTGGTAAAGTAGCAGGATACAAAATTAATGCACAGAAATCTCTGGCATTCCTACATACTAATGATGAAGAATCTGAAAGTGAAATCAAGAAAACACTCCCATTTACCATTGTAACAAAAAGAATAAAATATCTAGGAATAAACCTACCTAAGGAGACAAAAGACCTGTATGCAGAAAATTATAAGACACTGATGAAAGAAATTAAAGATGATACAAATAGATGGAGAGATATACCATGCTCCTGGATTGGAAGAATCAATATTGTGAAAATGACTCTACTACCCAAAGCAATCTACAGATTCAATGCAATCCCTATGAAACTACCACTGGCATTTTTCACAGAACTAGAACAAAAAATTTCAAAATTTGTTTTGAAAAACAAAAGACCCCGAATAGCCAAAGCAATCTTGGGAACGAAAAACAGAGCTGGAGGAATCAGGCTCCCTGACTTCAGACTATACTATAAAGCTACAGTAATCAAGACAGTGTGGTACTGGCATGAAAACAGAAAGATAGATCAATAGAAGAGGATAGGAAGCCCAGAGATAAACCCACACACATATGGTCAACTTATCTTTGATAAAGGAGGCAGGAATGTACAGTGGAGAAAGGACAGCCTCTTCAATAAGTGGTGCTGGGAAAACTGGACAGGGACATGTAAAAGTATGAGATTAGATCATTCCCTAACACCATACACAAATGGATTAAAGACCTAAATGCAAGGCCAGAAACTATCAAACTCTTAGAGGAAAACCTAGGCAGAACACTCTATGACATAAATCACAGCAGGATCCTTTTTGACCCACCTCCTAGAGAAATGGAAATAAAAACAAAGATAAACAAATGGGATCTAATGAAACTTCAAAGCTTTTGCACAGCAAAGGAAACCATAAACAAGACCAAAAGACAACCCTCAGAATGGGAGAAAATATTTGCAAATGAAGCAACTGACAAAGGATTAACCTCCAAAATTTATAAGCAGCTCATGCAGCTCAATAGCAAAAAAACAAACAACCCAATCCAAAAATGGGCAGAAGACTTAAATAGGCATTTCTCCAAAGAAGATATACAGACTGCCAACAAACACATGAAAGAATGCTCAGCATCATTAATCATTAGAGAATTGCAAATTAAAACTACAATGAGATATCATCTCACACCAGTCAGAATGGCCATCATCAAGAAATCTAGAAACAACAAATGCTGGAGAGGGTGTGGAGAAAAGGGAACACTCTTGCACTGCTGGTGGGAATGTGAATTGGTACAGCCATTATGGAGAACAGTATGGAGGTTCCTTAAAAAACTAAAAATAGAACTACCATATGACCCAGCAATCCCACTAATAGGCATATACCCTGAGAAAACCATAATTCAAAAAGAGACATGTACCAAAATGTTCATTGCAGCTCTATTCACAATAGCCTGGAGAATGAAACAACCTAAGTGTCCATCATCGGATGAATGGATAATGAAGATTTGGCACATATATACAATGGAATATTACTCAGCCATAAAAAGAAACAAAACTGAGCTATTTGTAATGAGGTGGATAGACCTAGAGTCTGTCATACAGAGTGAAGTAAGTCAGAAAGAGAAAGACAAATACCGTAGGCTAACACATATATATGGAATTAAAAAAAATGTCATGAAGAACCTAGGGGTAAAACAGGAATAAAGACACAGACCTACTTGAGAATGGACTTGAGGATATGGGGAGGGGGAAGGGTAAGCTGTGACAAAGCGAAAGAGAGGCATGGACATATATACACTACCAAACGTAAGGTAGATAGATAGTGGGAAGCAGCCGCATAGCACAGGGAGATCAGCTCGGTGCTTTGTGACCACCTGGAGGGGTGGGATAGGAGGGTGGGAGGGAGGGAGACAGAAGAGGGTAGGGATGTGGGAACAGATGTATATGTATGACTGATTCACTTTGTTATAAAGCAGAAACTAATAAAAATAAAAAAAACCCAATAATGCAAACAAAAGAAAAAAACTACAATGAGGTATCACCTCACTCCAGTCGGAATGGCCATCATCAAAAATCTATAAACAATAAATGCTGGAGAGGGTGTGGAGGAAAGGGAACCCTCTTGCACTGTTGGTGGGAATATAAATTGATACAGCCACTATGGAGAACAGTATGGAGGTTCCTTAAGGAACTAAAAGTAGAACTACCATATGACCCAGCAATCCCACTACTGGGCATATACCCTGAGAAAACCATAATTCAAAATGAGTCATGTACCACACTGTTCACTGCAGCTGTATTTACAGTAGCCACAACATGTAAGCAGCCTAAATATCCAGCTGCTTCAATAGATGAATGGATAAAGAAGATGTGGCACATATATACAATGGAATATTACTCAGCCATAAAAAGAAATGAAATTGAGTTATTTGTAGTGATGTGGACGGACCTAGAGGCTGTCACACCATGTGAAATAATTCAGAAAGAGAAAAATACATACCTCATGCTAAAACTTATCTATGGAATTAAAAAAAAAGTGGTTATGAAGAACCTAGGGGCAGGACAGGAATAAAGATGCAGATGTAGAGAATGGACTTGAGGACATGGGGAGGGGAAGGGGTAAGCTCGGATGAAGTGAGAGAGTGGCATGGACATATGTACACAACGAAATGGAAAATAGATAGCTAGTGGGAAGTAGCCACATAGCACAGTGAGATTAGCTCAGTGCATTGTGACCACCTAGAGAGGTAGGATAGGGAGGGTGGGAGGGAGACACAAGAGGGAGTAGATATGGTTATATATGTATATTTATAGCTTTTTTACTTTGTTATAAAGCAGAAACTAACATACCATTTTAAAGCAATTATACCTCAATAAAGATTTAAAAAAAAAAGAGCCATTTACGTAGGCAGTAAAAAAGACAAAAAAAGATAAGAAATAACAAGTGTTGGCAAAGATGTGGAGAAAAGGGACCTCTCAAGCACTGTTGGTGGGAATGTAAATTGGTACAGGCACTATGGAAAACAGTATGGAAATTCCACAAAAAATTAAAAATACAACTACCATACAATCCAGCAATTCCACTTCTGGATATTTATGTGAAGAAAATGAAAACACTAATTCAAAAAGATATATGCATTCCAATATTCCTTGCAGTATTATTTACAATAGCTAAATACCGAAGCAACCAAAGTGTCTGCTGATAAATGAATGGATAAAAATGATGTGATACCCACGCATGTGTGTACACACACACAATGGAATATTAGTCATAAAAAGTAATGAAATCTTGCTATTTGCGTCAGCACTGATGGACCTAGCATGTTATGCTAAGTAAAAGAAGTCAGGCAGCAAGAGAAAAGTACCTTATGATTTCATTTATATGTAGAATTTAAGGAACAAATGAACAAATGAACAGACACCCAAACAGAATCAGACTCATAGACACAAACTGGTGGTTGAGAGGGTAGGGTGTGTGGGGATGATTGAAATAGGTAAAGAGGATTAAGAGGTACAAACTACCAGTTATGAAATAAAGAAGTCACTGGGATGTAAAGCAATGGTGTAGAGAATATAGTTAATAATACTGTAATAACTTTGTATCGTGATAAATGTTAAGTAGACTTATCATGGTGATCAATTTGCAGTTTATATAAATGTCAAATCATTTTGAAATGTGTATAACTAAAACTAGTAAGTTAACTATACTTCAATAAAGAAACAACAAAGTACTCCTTAATTAGGCATTATTATGTATCATTAAAATAAAAACATCTATAAATATTTCAAAATTATACTTATTATAGAAAATAGTGTAAGTTTGTATGTTATATACATAGTGCCAACTCACAGAGTTCAGCCATTATTCACAAAATGTGGATTGAAAGTCAACAATTTATTTCCATATTTAATGGACTATTAGAGGTTGTGCAATTAGTAGAAGCCATGTGTCAAATAAGTGTGGTCTGTTCTATTATAAAAAAATACTTTTTCCTAAGCATTCTCCTACTCTCATATATTTCTGCTTACATTGTTTTTGCCGAAATTAGGCCACTTGTTATCTTTAGAAGCAAGAAAAGATGGGGAGATAAGTATAGGTAATTAGCTACATTTATAAGTTTTTTTGAAGGAAAATGCATATCAAATAAGTAACTATTCATATCTATCATAGGGAAAAAAGTGAAACCTGCACTTTGAGAAGATTATAAATGCCAAATTGCTGAGTAAAGAGAAAAGATGTAAACAAGACAAAGGTGAATCAACAAAGTTAATTAGTGATTTCAGAAGTAGCAACGGAGAAAAGAGGGATACAGCATGCCTTGTTTTATTGGGCTTTGCAGATATTGTGCATTTCAGATATTGTGCTTTTTAAAAATTGAAGATTTGTGGCAGCCCCGCATCAAGCAATTTTATCAGCTCTATTTGTCCAACAGCATGTGTTAACTGTGTGTGTCTGCAGATTTTGGTAGTTCTTGCAATATTTCAAACTTTTTTTATTATTATATTTGTTATGGTGATCTGTAATCAGTGATCTTTGATGTTACTATTATAATTGTTTTGGGGCACCACAAAGGTTGATCCCAATCTCCCAATTTATCCCTCCCCCTTTCCCCCTCGGGCCTCCCTATTCTCTGAGACACAACAGTATTGAAATTAGGCCATTTAGTAACCCTACAATGGCCTTTAAGTGTTTAAGTGAAAGGAAGAGTCGTGCATCTCTCACTTTAAATGAAAATATAGAAATGATTAAGCTTAGTGGGGAAGGCATGGTAAAATACAAGACAGGCTGAGAGCTGGGCCTTTTGCACCAAAAAGTTAGCCACATGAATGCAAAGAAAAATTATTGAAGGAAATTAAAAGAGCTACTCCAGTGAACACAAAAATGATAAGAAAGCAAAGGAGCCTATTGCTGATATGGAGAAAGTTTCAGCAGTCTGGATAGAAGATCAAACCAGCCATGACATAAATTTAAGTCAAAGCCTAATCCAAAGCAAAGCTCTACCTCTCTCCAATTTATAAAGGCTGAGAGAGGTAAGGAAGCTGCAGAAGAGAAGTTTGAAGGTAGCAGAAATTGTTTCATGAGGTTTAAGGAAAGAAGCCACCTCCATAAGATAAAGGTGCAAAGTGAAGTGGCAAGTGCTGATGTAGAAGCTACAACAAGTTATCCAGAATATCTAGCTAAGATAATTAATGAAAGAAGCTACACTAAACAGCAGGTTTTCAGTGTAGACTAAACCATCTTCTATTGGAAGAAGATGCCATCTAGGACTTTTAAAGCAAGAGAGGAGGAGTCAATGCCTGGCTTCAAAGCTTCAAAGGACAGGCTGACCGTCTTGTTAGGGGTTAATCCAGCTGGTGACTTTAAGTTGAAGCCAATACCTATTTACCATTCTGAAAATCCTAGGGCCCTAAAAATTATGCTAAATCTACTCTGCCTGTGCTCTATAAATGAAACAACAAAGAACATCTGTTCACAACATGATTTAATGAATATTTTAATCCCACTGTTGAGACCTATTGCTCAAAAAAAAAAAAAAAGAGACTCCTTTCAAAATATTACTGCTCGTTGACAATGTACCTGGTCACCCACGAGTTCTGATGTAAAAGTGCAAGGAGATTAATGTTGTTTTCATGCCTGTTAATATAACAGCTATTCTGCAGCCATGGATCAAGGAGTAATTTCAACTTTCAAGTCTTATTACTTAAGAAATACATTTCCTAATGACATACAGCTTCCATAGTGATTCCTTTGATAGATCTGGGAAAAGTCAATTAAGAATCTCCTAGGAAGGGTTCACATTTCTAGATGCCATTAAGAACATTTATGATTCATGAGGTCAAAATATCAACACTAACAGTAAATTTGAAGAAGTTGTTTCCAACCCTCATGGATTACTTCAAGGGTTCAAGACTTCAGTGGAGGAAATAACTGCAGATGTGGTGGGAATATGAAGAGAAATAGAATTAGAAGTGGGGCATGAATATGTGACTGAATTCCTGCAATCTCATGATAAAACTTGTAAGAATGAAGAATTGTTTCTTATGAATGAGCAAAGCAAGTGATTTCTTGAGCTGGAATCTATGCCTGATGAAGATGCTGTGAAGATTATTAAAATGACAACAAAGAATTTAGAACATGATATAAATTAATTGATAAAGTAGCGGCACAGTTTGAGATGGTTGAAAGAAGTTCTATGTGGGTAAAATGCTATCAAACAGCAATGCATTCTACAGAGAAATTGTTCATGAAAGGAAGAGTCAATTGATGCAGCCAACTCATTGCTGCCTGATTTTAGGAAATTGCCACAGACACCCCAAACCTCAGAAACCACCATCCTGATCAGATGGCAGTCACCAACATCGAGGTAAAGCCCTCCATCAGCAAAAAGATTAGGACTGACTGAAGGCTCAGATGATGTTTAGAATTTTGTAGCAATAAAATGTTTTTTAGTTAAGGTACATACATTATTTTCCTAGACATAACTGTATTGTACACTTAGTAAACTACAGTATAGTACAAACAAAATTTTATTTGCACTGGGAAACCAAAAAATTCATGTGACTTTTTTTATGACAATACTCACTTTATTGTGATAGTCTGGAAGTGAACCTGCACTATATCTGAGGTATACCTGTATATGTGAGAAAAATGTTAATGAATAACTGAAATGATAGTGTTTTTTGGATTTTGTGAAATAGGAAAAAAATACAAAACTGATAAGAAGAAATAAAAGAAAGACTATCTTCAACTTTTAAGATATTGAGTTTTAAATCTCATTACAGTTGCTAAATAGAAATGTTAAATATGAGAAATGTTATGACTTGCAAATTAGAAATAATTATGCATTTAGGAAAGATATAAATATGGTTAAAGTCTATAGTAAAATAGTTGAGTCATTCCAACTTAACACTTAGAAAAAAATAATGCTGTTATTCCTTGAGACCCATAATTTTTTAAAAAATTGTCTGTAATTATAGTTTGGTAGAAATTTTATTTAGAATGATTTGAATGAATTGATTTGGATTTAAATTCTTATTTTCTATTTTACTTTTAAACATTAATTTCAAAGTCTTTTCTAATTGTCACATTACCTCTTGTTCTCAGGTTGAAAATTTCTACTTTTGTTGCCTTCATTGCCCCCACCCTCATGATCCACCCCTAACTCCTTGGGGTGGTTTGTATACACAGTGTTTTAATTTTTCTTCCATCTTACCATGCCCATACATGTTGATACAAATTAAATATTAAGATAACGTGTTGGTCATATGAGAGGTGATGATATTATAAAAACATTAAAAATGACATATTGTTAATACATGTTCAAAGAAATTTAGGAAGCTATTAAAAACAATATTGGATTATCCTAAATTCTCTTTCTGTTAATAATGAATTAGATATTTTAAACCATCTCTCCTTTCAAGGACAGCTAGAAAAGCTAGACAAAATACATATTTTTTAAACATCTGCCTAAATGCATCAAAAAAGTATAATGGTTTGGAAGAATCATGGTGCCAAAATGAAATAAGAAAAAAAAAACCCAGATAAAACAGGCTATGGGGTTACATTTCCTCTCTGAGCATCTGTATATTCTATAAAATACTGCCAGATCAAAATAGGTGAAAAAGCTTCTGACATTCTCGGCGACTATGATAATAGAAGATTCCAGAGGCTTCTGAGGAAAGATGCATTGGTAAAATGTCACACACTTTGTGTTTAGAATCAAAAGTGTACATTCTAGGAGTAAAAGTAAACAGAAAATAAGTAAGACCTGATCAGAATTAAAGTTTGCAGATTTCCACTAGTGCCCTACCAAAACAAAAGTAATCCTTCTATTAAAAAAAGTTAACATAGCCCTAGAACTAAGATTACCTCTAAACTTAATTTTTTAAGAGTCTTTATTTCCTTCCATGGTTCTTGGTTATTTCCTTCAGTTAAATATATATATATATATATTACTCTCTCTGCTCTTTGTAACAATTTCATTTTTTCTCATTTTTACATCTTTATGTATTCCTTATTTATATTTTTATTCTTTCACATTTACTACTTAAATCAGTTAAAAAGCTGTAAGATTTCCTATGAGTATAACAATAAGCCACGTTCATATATTTTAAATAACATTCTCAGTTTAAAAATTATTTTAAAAATAGTCAATAATTGACAGTTTAACTCCCTTTTTGCTCCATGTTATTTAATATTTAATAATTTCTCAAATGACTTTTTGGGATATGGGAGGGTCATTTTTTTTATACAGCTTAACCAAATGTATCTGGTTTACTATAACATATAAAACAAACAGAAGCAGGCAAGAAATTAGAGCCCAGCTTATATACATAAGAGAAACATATTAAGGTTAAAATATTATGTGAATGTTTTTTCATTCATTTCTAATTTATTGTCTGTTTAGATCAGTGTGATATAAATCTGTTGTGTTAACATTTGTAATTTCAGTTTCTGTTTTATATAATTATATTTATTTTTTGTTATGAACTGAATATTTGTGTTCCCCCCCAATTCATATGTTGAAACACTGCCCCCCCATGTGATGGTATTAGGAGGTGAGGCCTTTAGGAGGTAATTAGAATTAGATGAAGCCATGAGATTAGAACCCCCATGAATGGGATTAGTGGCCTTGTAAGAGTCACTGAGAAAGCTTGCTTCCTCTCTCTGCTCTCTGCCATGTGAGGATAAAAGAGTTATCAGTCTGCAACCCAGAAGAGGATTCTTACCAGAACTTGACCATGCTGGCAGCCCAATCTCAATCTTCCAGCCTCCAGAACTATGCAAAATAAATTTCTGTTGTGTATAAGCCAACCAGTCTATAGTACTTTGTTCTAGCAGCCCAAACTAAGACATTTTCAATAACTTAATCAATTAAATCTTGAAAATAGTATTAACTTATGACATTTTTTGTGTTCCTTTCCATTTCTCCTGGTATTTTAAGAACATTTTTATTATACCTTCTAATATTAATGTTATTTGGAGCATAGACATTGTTAATAATTTTTTCTCCATTTGGAGGTTCTTTGTTTAGTTCTGCAGTTTTAATCTCAATATGTTTCTCTGATGTATATAAGCTGGGCTCTAATTTCTTGCTTGCTTATATTTGATATATTGTAGTAAGCCAGATAGGTTTGGTTAAGCTACATAAAAAAATGACCCCCACCCCACCACACACAGATCTCAATGGCTCACAGCAACAAAAATTCATTTCTACCACCTACTACCTGCCCATCATGTTCAGCTGGGACTCTATCTCATCTCACCTCCATTTCTGACCCAGAGTGATGAACAGCCTCTATCTGGAGCATCAGCAGTTGCCATGACAGAAAGTTTCATGTTTAAATATATACTCAGAAATGACAACCATTATTTCATCTGGCATGGCATTTCATCGGCCAAAATAGGACATGAGACTATGCCTGGACAGCAGGACAAAGACTCCTAATCCTCCCACAGGGAGAGGCAATGCAAGCAAATGAACCAAAATATGTGGAAACAATTAATACAGTGTGCCTTGTATATTTTTACACATAAATTTACTATCAACCCTTATGAATAATTTTGTTTCTAGTATCTTCAAAGGCTCAGATGGTTGAAATCACTGATAACATCTAAGAGATAATGTTTTTTAAAAGGAAAGTTTTAATCAATTTACATTCCTAGGTAGAAATAACATGATTGCTCAATCTTTCATTTTCTTATATTCTTTTTATTTAAAAAGAAAAAAGTTTCCTTGTCTTTGCTTTGTGTCTTTATAGATGTCAAAGGGCATGAATGATACTTCTTTACAAATGTATTTAAATTCTTTTTCTGTGTATATAATAGTATTATCTTTAATTCCTTAAAGGAAAACAATATAATTGGGCTTTGCCTTTCTGTTTTATACCTCAGATTAGATTAGTTTCATTTCCTTATGAATTAAACATTTAATATTCATTTGAATATTACTATAAAATCCATTAATATCTGGCCATTCTAATTTCTTTGACTTTATTTTTATTGTGTTTTTTTATTCTTTGACTTCTTATCTATATCTTATCATATTCTATCAAAAATACTATCTACCTCAATCCTTAAAGGCTGTTTACTTGTATTCATTTAAAATGTTATTCTTTTTTCTGTATTACATTTTAAAGTCTGTATAGGAATAAACTTAACATTTCTCATTTTGTGGATTTTTTAATAATGTAGAAAGTATTTAAAATCATTCTTTTTTTTTTTTTTTTTTTTTTTTTTGTGGTATGCGGGCCTCTCCCATTGTGGAGCACAGGCTCCAGACGCGCAGGTTCAGCGGCCATGGCTCACGGGCCCAGCTGCCCCGTGGTATGTGGGATCTTCCCGGACCGGGGCATGAACCCGTGTTCCCTGCATTGGCAGGTGGACTCTCAACCACTGTGCCACCAGGGAAGCCCATTCTTATTTTTTAACCCTCTTTTGTTTCTTTATAGGTTTGAACTCTCTCACCTCTCTTTCTTTCATACCTTTGTATATTTTGGACCTGAATCTGATAATTTTTAAAAATATCTATTTCCCTTTCTATATCAACATATCTATTACATAGATTTCTTTAACCAGTTTTTTATGTAGTTTAGTATTTTCTTCAATTAGTTTTGAGAAATCCTTGTATATAAAATACAACATAGAAATTTATTGAGAAAATATTGGATTCTTTTCTCTGACCAAGGTTTTGGGAGTAATTCAATAGGCTCATTGTTACAATATTGGATATCCTTTTCAGTTTAGTAGCACTTCAATATGTAAAAGATAGCCGTAACATCAATTCTGTTATTTCAAATTAATCACAGGAATGGTCTACAAGACTGTAATATTTGACTTGAAATGCTGCTCAGAGACCAAAATAGTCTTCCAATTTGTAATAGTTTGTGAGAGTTTGAGGACACAGACTATAGTATATCAACTCTGCTAGACAGTGTAAACCATAGGGAATTGCAAGATGCTTTTCCTCCTTTTTCTTTTGGAGAAAAAAAAATAGAAGAAATATAGGCTTAAGGAGAAAGATAAAAAAGCTGTGTCATCTGTTTTTTGCTTGACTTTTCAGAGATAACATTTCCTTTGATTGTTGTGTTAACATGATCATAGAAAAATCGTTTTTACCCTGGAGTTTCAAAATGGGCTTTTTCTGCCACACTAAAAAATTAAAATCACTCTATTTGATCCCCCTTCAAAAGGGCAAAATTTGTTAATTGGAATACCATCTAAATTTATTATTTAATCCCCAATAGATTAAGTTTAGCATTTATGTTTTGATAAATGTCTATACATTCATTATCATATAATATGGAAAAGACTATAGAAAGAATATTGATTCCCTAAGAAATATATGTTTTCAGCTTCCATAGCTCAAGTTGAAACATATGAGATGAGATTGGTGCTGGAATTCACTAATCCTTAATCAAAACAAAGCAATACATAAATATATCCTGATCCAGGATGAATATGCTTTAAAGATATTATGAAGAGAATAAAAAAGACAAGTAAAAGAAACAAACATGGAGAGGTACAGTGTTCTCGCATGGGAATCTTTTATACTTATATGAATAAACCATCAAGCTTATTTTAAAAATCCTTAACTATTGGACATATTTTTGACACAAATGTCAAAGAAAATTTGTTTTACTAAAAAGTATGTAATACAATTAAAGTCATATTTTTTCAGCAATATAAGAAGTTACATTAGACAGAGTGATTGTCCCAAATGATATCAACATCAATTTTGAATAGTAAATTACTTCTTTTTACTTATTTTTCCAAAGTGGAAATTTCAGATACTCTAAAGATCAGATTACTTCTTATAATTACAACAGTAACTTTTTGTTCGAATGTTTAGTACTTTCTAATTACATTTCAAAGTGCAAATTTCTTCCACAAACTACCCACTCAGTGTTCAAGAGAATTTGGAAAAAGATATATTAAACGAACTTTCATAATGCTAGCTCTAAAAAAGGTAAATCCTCAGTACTTATGACCCCTACAATAAATTAAATAATATACTTTTCTTTGCAGGTTGTTTTTGTTGTGTTTTGATTCAAATATATTTGACTCATAACAATGATGCCACAATTTATAACTGATTCACTTTGCTGTATACCTGAAACTAACACAACATTGTAAATCAACTATACTCGAATAAAAATGTTAAAAAGTTGATGCCACCAGGTCCATAATGAAACATCAGGGATAAAAGTGACTGACTGAGGAAAATTGAGACCATGCATTATGGAATCCAGCAATCTAGAAGGAATGATCATTTGCCTTATCACTTAAAAATGTTTTTGTCTGATTTCACAGTATGTCAGATATTTTGATTGTCCCAGAGAAAAAAATAGAGAATATTTGATGTAAGTATTTAAAAAATCAAATCAGCAACTTTTTATTGTAGTTTGTTTACATATCACACCACCCACACACAGACTCTAAAGTCAGGGATTACACATCTTTTAATTTATCCCTAATCCTCAAAATTATTATCCAGCGTAGAGCAGAAATCTCAATTTATTGAGCAAATAACTGGATATCAGAAATTAAAAACCAAAGCCCTTAGAGTTTACATAGAAGAAAATTTGGTGTTTACTTTCAATTTTGTTCTGGTGTGAAGTGGGTTTAATACCATGCAACAGGATTTAATCCTAAATAGGACTCATTTCGTGGGTGATGAATTATGTGGAAAGCATTTAAGTGGCCAATAACTCATAGCACTTTGGCTTCCATTAAAATTGCATCTTTTCTTGATTGTGAGAAGTTGTGATTACTTGAAATTAGCAGCACCTTCAGGATATTGAATTTAAAACACAAGGCAATCCCACTGCCACACATAGGTAATTCCAAGGTAAATTTATAGACCTCTACGGCTCCTGTGCAGCCTACCACAGCTGTAGCTTTCAGTTTTATACTTTGGCTTTAGCTCTTCTCCATAGTGACTAATATGACTGGCAGAAACCGTCCCTACTGACCACGCCAATCTGCAGAATATCCACAGATGACTGCACTGCTTAAAAATTCAAGTAGAAATGATTCCAAACTGGCTCTTCAACCTATCTGCTCTCAGATTGATTCCTTGGTTCTATCAGCTGTATTTTCCAGGATCCTTTGTCATCTGGCTTCTGACTGAGTTCAACCAATGGCAATCACATCAGAAAACTGGAGGATGGAAGAAAGGGAGAAGCCAGTTTATTTCTGACAGTTATGATCTCTTGGGAAGAACACGTGTTACCCGAAATTTGAATAAACTGGGAGTCCTATATTTAATCTGGCAACCCTAACCCAGAATTCCACCTCGAGGCCTGCTTCTTCTCTGGGGTTTCAAGTAGCAATATCTCCTTCCTTTGTCTCTTCAGCTTAATGGTGGCAGCAGCTTCCAGTGTTGCTATCTTTGGACTGTCTCTCCATCCCCCTCATCCTTCCTATATCCTATCAGATGGAATTTGATATAGGGAGGAATACTTATACAAGACTCAGAAAAAGAGGGGGGAACCAAATGACAGTATTTGAAGTTTCTGATTTATAAAGGACTCAAATCACATAATTAAAAAAACATTGGCTCATTACAAGAAGATATTTGCAGTATCTATAATCAACAAATTTTATTGCCTTGACTATGAAAGGAACTGCAAAGCATACAAAAACATCAGGAAATCCAATTATAAAATGGGCAATTAAGTGAATAGGCAATTACAAAAATGAGAAAGAGCATCAAATAAGAAAAATGAATAAATGCTCAGATAAAAAGTAATCTGAGTCACACAAATTAAAACAATAAAATTCTACTTTCTATCTATTAGATGGACAAAAAAATATTCCCATAATCCTTTCTCCGTATTTCAGAAAGTGGTCCATACAGCATTGTTAGTGGTTCCTGACACAACCTCAGGATAATGTTCAATGTCTAGAGCCCTTGAAATCCTGCAGAAGAAGTAGAATAACCACAGATTCTTCTCTGTGTGGTGGGTGTCACTAAAACTGAATTTCAGACAGAAGAGTGTAAAAGGAAAGAAAAGTGATGGCATCTGCATCATAAGTATACTATGGACCAGAGATGCTTCTGCTGAAAGCTCGTGCTATTGTGGCCTCTGAAAATCCGACTGATGTCAGAGACATATCCTCTAGCAGCACCAGCCAGCATGCTGTACTGAAGTTGACAGCTGCTCCTCAACCTCATTTATTGCTGCAGGCTTCATTCCCAGCGTCTTTACTAAGCAGATTCAGACAGCTTTCTGGGGTACCCATCTTTTGTTGGGTACTGATTCCAAGGTTGAGCTCTTATCAAGGCATCTGACTGTAGGCTAATCACCATGGCTCTGTTTAATACAGATTCTCTTCTGCATTATGTGGACATTGCCACACATGCAATAACAAGGAGGCACTCATTGTGTCTGATGTAGTGGAAGCTGGCTCAGGAAATCCTGCTCTGTAGGGCAACATTCCTCTTGGACACATGTTGGAAATCATGCCTGTCCTCTGCTCCTATAGGTATACTAAAGAAATTAAAGTAGAAAAAGTAAGTTGCTGCTGAAGAGGCTGTAGCCAAGGAGAAGCATCAGGGTGGATGGATTTCCCCCAACTCCTGAATTTACTGCTATTACTCTTGAGGCTACAAACCGGCCTAAAGTCTTGAAGGTTTCCACTTTACCTAATCAGTCAGCTCTTCCCTATCAGAGTCCAAAGTTCTCAGCATGTGACTGAAGACAGGTAGGCATCTGCTCAGGGTACTGAATATTCTTTCTTATTTTTTTAACATCTTTATTGGAGTATAATTGCTTTACATTGTTGTGTTAGTTGCTGCTGTATAACAAAGTGAATCAGCTATATGTATACATATATCCCCATACCCCCTCCCTCTTTTGTCTCCCTCCCACCCTCCTTATCCCACTCCTCTAGGTGGTCACAAAGCACGAGCTGATCTCCATGTGCTATGTGGCTGCTACTCACTAGCTATCTATTTTACATTTGGTAGTGTATATATGTCAATGCCACTCTCTCACTAAAAATAGAATTACCATATGACTCAGCAATCCCACTACTGGGCATATACCCTGAGAAAACCATAATTCAAAGAGAGTCATGTACCACAATGTTCATTGCAGCACTATTTACAATAGCCAGGACATGGAAGCAACCTAAGTGTCCATCGACAGATGAATGGATAAAGAAGATATGGTACATATATACAATGGAATATTACTCAGCCTTAAAAAGAAATGAAATTGAGTTATTTGTGGTGCTGAATATTCTTAATCTCCTCTTCTTCCACAGGTTTTTAAGCAAATATGGTGTGTGTGTGGGAGGGTGACATAAAGTAAACATAGGATTCTATTTTCTTAGTCACATGACTTTGAATTCAGTCAAGAAAGCAAGAAAAAGGAATATTCACACACTGATATCAGTGATTTTGGAATGTAAATAGGCACTTTTTTGGTAAAAGTAAATCACTCATAGCTCTAAGTCTTATACATGTATAGAAGGAGAACTTTACAAGATGATTTATTTTAACATTGTTTGTGTTAACAAACAGTTGGAGATGGGCTCTGCTGTGCAGTGGTCAAGTGAGAAACTAGATTTATTAGAGGAACATGGTTAAATCTGTAAAATATGGTTAAACAACAATAATAAAAAAGAAAACACTAAGATTTATTGTGCATATCATCTGGGTAAATTTAAAACTAAATGATTTTGAATACTATCAGTATTTCACTGATGTAAGTACTTAAATAAATATATAGAAAATTATACATTGAAACAAGCATGTGTACTATTGAAAGAATTGAGGGGATCTGGATAAGGAAAAAATAAAATATAAGACCACAATTTGGCAACAAATGGGCAGCAAAGATAGCACGTCATAAACCTAAAAGAATGAGCAACACAATCTGTACTTCTAAGGCCATGTTTGCTAAAACAGAATAAAGCTACCAAGTTAATTTAATTAACTTAAAAATGCTTTCTATCTCCATTTAGTTGCAGAGTAAACTTGGTACTTGCTGATGTACATAAACACTGGTTTGTAATCACACAAACTAAACATGATTGACTGAGAACATCTAATTTTTATATATTTGAATATAAACATGAATTCAAAAATACAAAATAAAATCAACTTAAAGTTGTTTCTGATAATTCATTTTTTTATAAGATTTAAATTAGCCTTCAAAATTATTCTGAGATTATCATATGTATAATTGATATTGGAAATGTTTTTAATTTAAAGTATAGCACAGATACAAAAGATGCAATTAATTCAGCATATTTTAATAAACAAATAATTTTAAGATAGTTTCATGTTAACATGTTATTTTTGACACAAAAGTTTGAATGTCATGATTAAACTATCATCTCTAAGGCAAGATATAGTGCACAGTTCTTCAGAATGCTTAAAACTCCTGAAAATATCATTGACTCTCCTGTATACCAGCAATGAACAAGTGGAATTTAAAATTAAAAACACAATATTATTTACATTAGCACCAAAAAAATGAAATACTTAGGTATAAATCTAACAAAATATGTCCACAATCTAGATAAGGAAAAGTATACAACTTTGATGAATAAAATCTAAAAACTAAATAAATTGAGAGATGTTCCATGTTCATGGATAGGAAATCTCAATATCATTAGTATTTCAGTTCTTCCCAATTTGATTTATAGACTCAATGGAACTCTGATAAAAATCCTAGCAAGTTATCTTACAAAATTAAGAAGCTGATGCCAAAGTGTGAATGGAGAGGCAAAAGACCCTGAATAGCAAACACAATACTGGAGGAGAACAACAAAGCTGGAGGACTCATGTTACTTGACTTTAAGACTTACTATAAAGCTACAATAATCAAGAAAGTGTGGTATTGGCAAAAGAATAGACAAATAGATCAATGGAATGGGATAGAGAACACAGAAATATACTCATATAAATATAGTGAACTGATCTTTGACAAAGGAGGAAAGACAATCCAATAGAGCAAAGACAGTCTCTTCAACAAATCGTGCTGGAACTTGACATCCACATGCAAAAAATGAATCTAGACAGAGAAATTATACCCTTCAAAAAATTAACTCAAAATGGATCACAGACCTATATGTAAAATGTAGAACTATAAACATCCTAGAAGATAACATTCCAAAAAACCTAGATGTCCTTGGGTATGGTGATGACTTTTTAGATACAATGCCAAAGGCATGATCCATGAAAAAAATTATAAATCTGAATTTCATTAAAATAAAAACTTCTACTCTGTAAAAAATAAATGGTGAGAATACAAGCCACAGACTGGGAGAAAATATTTTCATAGGTCACATCTGATAAGGGACTATCATCCAAAATATACAAAGAACTCTTAAAACTCAACAATGAGAAAACAAACAACTTGATTAAGTAATGGGCCAAAGACCCTAAGAAACATCTCACCAAAGAAGATATACAGATGGCAAATAATCATGTGAAAAGATGCTCCACATCATATGTCATCAGAGAAATGCAAATTAAAACAACAACAAAATACCACTACAAACCTATTAGAATGGCCAAAATCCACAACATTGGCAACACCAAGTGCTGGAGAAGGTGAGGAGCAACCAGAACACCCATTCATTGCTGGTGGGATTGTAAAATGGTACAGCCACTCTGCAAGACAGTTTGGCAGTTTCTTACAAAACTAAACATAATCTCCCCATACAATGATCACCATACCCAAGGACATCTAGCTTTTTTCTAATGTTATCTTCTAGGATTTTTATAATTTTGCATTTTACATTTATGTCTGTGATCCATTTTGAGTTAATAACACTCCTTGGTGTTGATTCAAAAGAGTTGAAACTTACATCTATGCAAAAACCTGCACATGGATGTTTATATTAGCTTTATTCATAATTGATAAAACTTGTAATCAACAAAGATGGCTTTCAGTAGGTAAATGGATAAACTGTTGCACATCCAGACAATGAAATATTATTCAGCATTAAAAAGAAATAAGCAGGCTTCCCTGGTGGCGCAGTGGTTGAGAATCTGCCTGCCGATGCAGGGGACACGGGTTCGTGCCCCAGTCCAGAAGATCCCACGTGCCACGGAGCGGCTGGGCCTGTGAGCCATGGCCACTGAGCCTGTGTGTCCAGAGCCTGTGCTCTGCAACGGGAGAGGCCACAACAGTGAGAGGCCCGCGTACCGAAAAAAAAAAAAAAAAAAAAAGAAAAAGAAATAAGCTATCAAACCATGAAAAGACATGGAGGAAACTTAAATGCATATTAGTAAGTGAAGGAAGTCAATTTGAAAAGGCTACATACTGTATGATTTCAACTACATAACATTCTGAAGAAGACAAAAATATGGAGACATAAAATTTTAGTGGTTGCCAAGGGTTGGAGAGGTGAAACACAGGATTTTTAAGGTAGTGAAAAAAAGGGGCAGTCATCCCTTGGTATTCACAAGGGATTAATTCCAGGATTTGCCACTGATAACAAAATCCTCAGATGCTCAAGTCACATAGTTTGTCTTGCCCTCCACATTGAATTCTGTGGATTCAACCAATCTCAGATTGTAAACATAGTACACAATACCTAGTTGGTTGAATCTGTGGATGCTGAACCCACGTATACATAGGGCCAACTGTACTCTCTATGAGGCCATAATGCATACTGGCAGATCGATGGCATTGTCCAAACCTATAGAATGTACAACACAATGAGTGAACCATAATATCAAAATGTAAACTAAGAACTTTGGGTGATTATGATGTGTCAATTCAGGTTCATCAACTGTGACAAATGTGCCATCATACTTTAGTGGGGTATACTGATAATGGGAGAGACTATGCATATGTGGAGGCAGGAGTTACATGGGAAATCTCTGTACCTTCCCTTTGGTTCTGCTGTGAGACTTTAATGGCTCTTGAAAAACAAGGCCTTAATAAAAACAGTCATTGATTCAAAAGCTAATGTCTGTGTACCCTTATCCAAATAGACTGAAAATTCAGTGTCAGTTACCCATTGTTATGGTTTGAATTTTGCGCCCCCTCCCCACCACCACCAAAACAAAACAAAACAAAAAACTCAAACATTTGTTGAAGTGACTGTATTAGGAGATAGAGTCATTAAAGAGGTAATTAAGTTAAAATGAGCTGAATAGGGTGGCCCTTCATCCAATATGACTGGTACCCTTATAAGAAGAGGAGATTAGAACATAGATAAACATAAAGAGAAGATAACGTGAAGACAGGGATAAGACAGCCATCTCAAGCCAAGGAGAGAGCCTCAGAAGAAACGAGCCCTGCCAACACCTTGATCTTGGACTTCTAGTCTCCAGAATCATGATGAAATAAATTTCTGATATTTAAGCCACCTAGTATGTAGTACTTTGTTAAGTCAGCCCGGCCAACAAATACACCCCTGATAATGTATATTTCTTCTCTGTGGAAGAGATTGGAGAGTTGTTAAACTTTGGCACAAACAGGAGAGAACAATACTCCTGATCATTTAGAATGTATTTGCTTTAATATACAATTAAAGGACACTAGGGCTTTGTGCAGTAGTTAACAAAAGATCTTCATTATTTTTAACTTCTGTATTCTCTGATAAAATGAATCACGTACATATTGGGGTCAGTGATATAGTCAAAGGGACCCCAGAACTTTATTTTATTCATTCACTCACTTTTGCAATAGTGAACATCTTCACTATGAGAAGGATACACTGAATTTTCAGAGTTGCTAAAATATAATTAATTTGTTTCTTAGATCAAATCCCAAATACCTTTCACATAAACATGCAATGATATAAAAATAAAGCACGAATGCTCTGTTAAAGTCTGAGGAGGATTTGAAGGCAGATCTATGACAGTCAAGGGACAACCAGCAGTGTGATAAATCTTTGCTCAGGGGAATTAAACAGATTTTAAATAAAAGCAATTATTTAAACATTTCCCCTTGTATGACTTTCATAAATATTAAACTTAAAAAAATGTATTTCCTGAAACGGAGTATCTCTGTGCTTAATCAATATATTTGTTGGGTGTGAAACCACAAAATGTAAATGGAATACAGACATAATATTACAATGATATCTAATATATTATCTTTTGTTATTCTCAACTTTATAATAAAGCATAACTCTTATCTCAGTGAGAGGTGGATGCATGTCAGAAATAAGGAAGCCGGGGCTTCCCTGGTGGTGCAGTGGTTGAGAATCTGTCTGTCAATGCAGGGGACATGGGTTCGAGCCCTGGTCTGGGAAGATCCCACATGCCGCGGAGCAGCTAGCCCCGTGAGCCACAATTACTGAGCCTGAGCGTCTGGAGCCTGTGCTCTGCAACAAGAGAGGCCGCGATAGTGAGAGGCCCGCACACCATGATGAGGAGTGGCCCCCGCTTGCCGCAACTAGAGAAAGTCCTTGCACAGAAATGAAGACCCAACACAGCCATAAATAAATAAATAAAATAAAATAAAATAATACACACACCTTTAAGGATTAAAAAAAAAAAAGAAATAAGGAAGCCTCTGCTCTGCATCCAACCAAAAACTGGACATGATATCATAAGAGATGTATCATCACAAAATTCTCAGGTAGAGAATTTACAGGTTTTTTTTTGAAATATCCATTCTGTCCTCTTCCTCTTGCTCTTTCTAAGTATGAAGAGGTATTGACTGTTACAACTAAAGGTCAGAGCACTGGTTCAGGCAACTATGGACAACAGTGGAGGCAGCAGGGTATAAAGTCAGTTGTAGAGAGAGAATGAAGGATGTCTGTGGTTTGTAGTAAGAAGCACAGGGCCTGAGGGGGATGCTGGGCAGATATACTTTGACCATCACACTAACTCTTTATGAATGTCCATGATATTGCCATTAAATGTTGTTTGAATGTCAATGCACTTCCCCAGCTGGCCAGAGACCACACCACTTCCATTGTTTCTGGCCTCTGAGGGCATCTGTGACTGGGGTCTCAGCAGTAAGAAATGTTTATCCTTCTATAAAATGTGTACTTTAGTACATCAAACTAAATGTCAAATAGATAAAGTACCAAATGTATTATGAGTGTATTATTATATAGAGAGAGTTAAAAGTTTTGTCAGTCAGGGTTGAACCAAGGAGCAGAACTAGATTATATAAATACATACATACACACATGCACATACATATAATTTACTACAAGAAATTTGCTTATGCAATTGTGGGGGCTGACTAAGCCACCCAAAAGTCCACCAACTAGTTGAGAAGGGAAGATCCATGGAGAAGTGAGGGTGACTGCAGACCAAGCTGCTGCTTCAAGTCTTTGAAGAAGAAAGGTTCTTATCTCTCTTTAAAGGAAACCCACTTGATTAAGCCAGGACCGTGTGAGATAACTCCCATTTTCATTAACTCAGAATTAATCTACTTGGAACTTTAATTACATCTGTGAAATTGCTTCACAGCAGCACCTACACTCATGTGTGACTGAAGAACTGGAACACAGTTTATGTGTGTGCTACAAAATGGCTGCTGCCTCCTTTCCACCTACTAACATATAGGAGTGAATATCTCTTGTAACCCACTCTATCTGGAAACTTACTAAGAAAAAAAATTGTGGGGAATGTATCAGCCTAGCCAAGTTGATATGTAACAAAACCAACAACAGAAAAATAAACTTGCTCTATATTTATATAAGTGAGTTCTTTTATTTCCTATTTAACTCTTGTCAAACATTATGGATCCATACTCTTGCTTGGAGTTTCAGAGATATAATTATATAAACACTATGCAATTTTGAACAAAATGCAGATTCAATTCTTGATGTGACAGAACATACTTCATTTAATTGTGTGTTATCAAGCATATATTAAATACCAAGTAGTTTACTGATATTTTAGATTCAAAAAATTTAAATAAGTACCATTTTGCTTAAAGAGTTCAAGGTCCACAGAGAGATTTTTTTAAATTAAAAACTTCATTAAATGTGCTACAATAGAAGTAAATATGTACATTATCAAAAGACAGAGAAAAGGCACTTAAACATGTATGACAGTGACAGAAATAATTCAAGTTATGAGTAATGCTTCAGCTTAGCCTTACATGCACTTAGCCTTTGGGAAACCATCAAATAGGGGAAATTTTTTTCCAGGCAGAAGGAAAAATGATACATGAAGAAAATTTTAGATGCACAGGAACATAGAAAAAATGAGTAGAAAAAGCAAAGGTTAATTTTGACTGAGATATGAGAGCAGAACATTTTTAAGGGAGCAACATTAAATATAGATTGTTCTAAGGCAACAGAGAGTGTAGAAGAATTTTAAGCCCGGAAGTAACATATTTATTTCTTAATTTTCAAAAAAGAATCACAGGGGTTAGAGACAAGATGGTGGAATAGAAGGACCTGATCTTACCTCCTCTCATGAAAACACCAAAATCACAACTAAATGCTGAACAAGTAATGACAAACAAGAATGGAACCTATAAAAAAAGATATTCTACCTCCAAAGACAAAGAAGCCAAAAGGAGATGGTAGGAGGGGCACATTTGATTTAGAATCAAATCCCTTACAGACTGGGTGGGAGACCCACAGACTGGAAAATAATTATATCACAGAGCTTCTCCCACAGGAGTGAGAGTTCTGAGACCCACATCAGGCTCCCAAGTCTGGGGGTCTGGCGTTGGGAGGAGACGACCCTGAAGTATTTGGCTTTGAAGGTCTGTTGGGCTTGAGTGCAGGAGCTCCACAGGACTGGAGAAAATAGACTCTACTCTTCAAGGGCACACAAAAGGTCTCATGTGTACCAAGTCCCAGGGAAAAATCAATGACTAAATAGGAACCTGGGCCAGACCTACCTGCTGGTCTTGGAGGGTCTCCTGGGGAGGCGGGGGCAGCTGTGGCCCACTGTTGGGACAAGGACACTTGTGGTGGAGGTCCTGGTGAACCCTCATTGTTGTGAGCTTTCCTGGAAGCTGCCACTTTCACACCAGGACATGGCCCCACCCAACAGACTGTAGGCTCCAGTGCTGGGATGCCTCAGGCCAAACAACCAAAAGGAGATGAACACAGCCCCACCCATCATCAGAAAGACTGCCTAAAGTCTTCCTAAGCTCAAGGCTGCCTCTAAACTCACCCCTTTACATGGCCCTACCCACCAGAGGGACAAGACCCAGCTTGACCCACCAGTGGGCAGTCCCTCTCACCATGAAGCATGCACAAGCTACTGGACCGACCTCATCCACCAGGGGGCAGACAGCAGAACCAAGAGGAACTACAACCCTGCAGTGTGTGGAATGGAAACTGCAATCACAGAAAGTTAGACAAAATGAGACAGCAGAGGAATTTGTCCCAGAAGAAGGAACAAGATGAAACCCCAGAAGAACAACTAGAGATAGGCAATCTAAATGAAAAATAATTCAGAGTAATGATAGTAAAGTTGACCCAAGATTTCAGAAAAACAGAATGTAGGCACAGATCAAAAAGATACAAAAAATGATTTTAGGTGCTTTGTGACCACCTAGAGGTGTGGAATAGAGAGGGTGGGAGGGAGACGTATGAGGGTGGAGATATGGGGATATATGTATATGTATAGCTGATTCACTTCGTTATAAAGCAGAAAGTAACACCGTTGTAAAGCAATTATACTCCAATAAAGATGTTTAAAAAAAAAAAGTGCCCAACAACCCACGGATCACCTGCCATATTTTCTAAGCATCCTTCTGTTAATTTAGAATAAACAATTATTTCAATAAGACTGAGAAATTAAAAAAAAAGACCTAGAGAAATTAAAGAACAAACAGAGATACAGTAACTGAAATGAAGAATACACTAGAAGGAATCAATAGCAGAATAAATGAAGCAGAAGAAGAGATAAGTGAGCTAAAAGAATGGTGTAAAAAAAGGAATGAAAGGAAATGAAGACAGTCTATGAGAGTTCTGGGAAAATATTAAACACAAAAATATTCACATTATAGGGGTCCCAGAAGGAGAAGAGAAAAAGAGCCTGAGTAAATATTTGAAGAGAAAATAGCTGAAAACTTCCCTAACATGGGAAAAGAAAGAGTCACCTAAGTTGAGGAAATGCAGAGTCCCAGGCAGGAAAAACCCAAAGAGAAACACACCAAGACACATAGTAATCAAACTGACAGAAATTAAAGATAAACAAAAAATCTTAAAAACAAAAGGAAAAAGCAACAAATAACATAAAAGTGAATTCCCATATCATTTTCAGTTGATTATTCAGCACAAACTCTACAGGGCAGAAGGGAGTGGCATGATATATTTAAAGTGAAGAAAAGAAAGAAGTTACAACTAAGAATACTCTACCTAGCAAGGCTCTCATTCAGATTTGATGGAAAAAATCAAACCCTTTAAAGGTAAACAAAGGCTAAGAGGGTTCAGAACCACCAGAACAGCTTTGCAACAAATGATAAAGGAACTTGTCTAGGAGGAAAAGAAAAGACCACAACTAGACACAAGGAAATTACTAATGGAAAAGCTCACCAGTAAAGGTAGGAAATCATCCACAGACAAATATTATATCAAAACTAGCCATCATTATGTCCCATTTGTTTATTTTTGTTTTTATTTCCATTTCTCTAGGTGGGTCAAAAAGGATCTTGCTGTGATTTATGTCATAGAGTCAGTGTTCATTGACAGATGAATGGATAAAGAAGATGTGGCACATATATACAATGGAATATTACTCAACCATAAAAAGACACAAAATTGAGTTATTTGTAGTGAGGTGGATGGACCTAGAGTCTGTCATACAGGGAGAAGTAAGTCAGAAAGAGAAAAACAAATACCATAAGCTAACACATATATATGGAATCTAAAAAAAATATATGGTTCTGAAGAACCTAGGGCAGGACAGGAATAAAGATGCAGACATAGATAATGGACTTAAGGACACGGAGAGGGGGAAGGGTAAGCAGGGACGAAGTGAGAGAGTGGCACTGACATACATACACTACCAAATATCAAATAGCTAGCTACTGGGAAGCAGTCACATAGAACAGGGAGGTCAGCTTTGTGCTTAATGACCACCTAGAGGGGTGGGATAGGGAGGGTGGGAGGGAGACGCAAGAGGGAGGGGATAGGGGGATATAAGTATATGTATAGCTGATTCACTGTTATACAGCAGAAACTAACACACAATGTAAAGCAATTATACTCTAATAAAGATGTTAAAAAAAAACCCAACAACTAGCAATCATGAGAAGAGCAGAGTAGAAATGCAGGATATCAGAAATGCATTGGAAATAAAAAGACCAACAACTTAAAACCATCTTGTTTACATATAGATTGCTATATCAAAACCCCATGGGGAATGCAAACAGAAAATCTACAATAGATACACACACAATTAGAAAAAGGAATTCAAACACAACACTAAATTAGTCATCAAATCACAAGAGAAGAGAACAAAAGAGGAAGGGGAGAAAAAAGATCTATAAAAACAAATCCAAAACAATTAACAAAATGACAATTAGAACATACATATTGATAATTACTTAAAACATAAAATGGATTAAATGCTTCAACCAAAGGACATATACTGGCTGAATGGATACAAAAACAAGACTTTTATATATGTTGTCTACAAAAGACCCACTTCAAATATAGGTACACATACAGACTGAAAGTGAGGGGATGGAAAAAGGTACTCAGTGCAAATGGAAATCAAAAGAAAACTGGAGTAGCAATTTTCATATCAGACAAAACAGACTTTAAAATAAAGACTATTACAAGAGATAAAGAAGGACACTACATAATGATCAAGGGATCAATCCAAGAAGATATAATAATTGTAAATATTTATGCACCCAACATAAGAGCACCTGAATATATAAATCAAATACTAACAGCCATAAAGGAAAAATCAACAGTAACACAAGAATAGTTGTTGACTTAAACACCCCATTTTCATCAATGGACAGTTCATCCAGATAGAAAATCAATAAGGAGACACAAGCCTCAAATGACACACTACACCGGATGGACTTAACTGACATTTATAGAGCATTCCATCCAAAAGCAGCAGAATACACATTCTTTTCAACTGCACATGAAACATTCTCAAGGAATGATCACATGCGGGGCCACAAAGCGAACATTTGTAAATTTAAGAAAATTGAAATCCTATCAAGCATCCTCTCCAACCACAATGCTATGAGGTTACAAATTAACTACAAGAAAAAAGATTATAAAAAACACAAACACGTGGAGGCTAAAAACCTAGTAAATCACTGAAGAAATCAAATAGGAAATAAAAAAATACCTAGAGACAAATAAAAATGAAAACACGATGATCCAAAACCTATGGGACGCAGCAAAAGCATTTCTAAGAGGGAAGTTTATAGCAATACAATTTTACCTCAGGAAATAAGAAAAATCTCAAATAAACAACCTAATCTTATACCTAAAGCAACTAGAAAAAGAACAAGCAAAACTCAAAGTTAGTAGAAGGAAAGAAATCATAAAGATCAGAGCAGAAATAAATGAAATAGAGATGAACAAAACAATAGAAACGATCAATGAAACTAAAAGCTGGTTCTTTGAAAAGATAAACAAAGTGATAAACCTTTAGCCAGATTCATCAAGAAAAAAGGTAGAAGGCTCAAATCAATAAAATTGAAAATGAAAAAGGAGGTTAAAACAGACACCACAGAAATACAAAGCATCATAAGAGTCTACTAAAAACAACTATATGTCAATAAAACGGACAACATAGAAAAAATGGACAAATTCTTTGAAAGGTACTATCTCCCAAGATTGAACCGGGAAGAAACAGAAATAGAAAATATGAACAGACAAATCACAAGTACTGAAATAGAAACAGTGAAAAAACTCCCAGCAAACAAAAGTCAAGGACCAGATGGCTTCACGGGAGGATTCTATCAAACTATTCCAATGAATTGCAGAGGAAGGAACACTCCCAAACTCATTCTATGAGGCCACCAATCACCCTGATACCAAAACCAGACAAAGATACCAGAAAAATAGAAAATTACAGGTCAGTGTCACTGATAAACATAGACACAGGGCTTCCCTGGTGGTGCAGTGGTTGAGAGTCCACCTGCCGATGCAGGGGACACGGGTTTGTGCCCCAGTCTGGGAGGATCTCACATGCCGTGGAGCGGCTGGGCCCGTGAGCCATGGCCGCTGAGCCTGCGCGTCCGGAGCCTATGCTCTGCAATGGGAGAGGCCACAACAGTGAGAGGCCCGCATACTGCAAACAAAACAAAACAAAACCAAGCAAAAAAAACATAGACACAAAAATCCTCAACATAATACTAGCAAACCAAATCCAATAATACATTAGAAGGACCATACACCATGATAAAGTGGTATTTATCCCAGGGGTGCAAGGATTTTTCAATACCAAAAATCAATCAGTGTGATACACCATATTAAAAAACTGTAGAATTAAAAGCATATAGTCATCTCAATAGATGCATAAAAAGCTTCTGACAAAGTTCAACACCCATTTATGATAAAAAACCTACAGAAAGTCGACATAGAGGGAACATATCTCAACATAATAAAGGCCATCATATATGATAAACCCACAGTTAAAATCATATTCAACAGTGAAAATTTGAAAGCATTTCATAGAAGTTCAGGAACAAGACAAGGATGTCCACTCTCACCGCCTTTATTTAACATAGTTTGGGAAGTCCTAGCCATGGCAATCAGAGAAGAAAAAGAAAAGAACCCAAATTGGAAAAGAAGAAGTAAAACTGTCACTGTTTGCAAATGACATGATACTCTACATAGAAAATCCTAAAGATGCTACCAGAAACAATCTCATTTACCATTGCATCAAAAAGAATAAAATACCTAAGGAGGCAAAAGACATGTACTCTGAAAACTATAAAACACTGATGAAAGAAACTAAAGATGATACAAACAGATGGAAAAATATACCGTGTTCTTGGATTGAAAGAATCAATATTGTCAAAATGACTATACTACCCAAGACAATCTACAGATGCAAGGCAATCCCTATCAAATGACAAGTGGCATTTTTCACAGAACCAGAACAAAAAAATCTTAAAATTAGTTTAGAGACACAAGAGACCCCAAATAGCCAAAGCAATCTTGAGAAAGAAAGACAGAGCTGGAGGAATCAGGCTCCCTGAATTTACTACAAAGCTAAAATCAAAACAGTATGGTATTGGCACCAAAACAGAAATATAGATCAACAGAACAGGAGAGAAAGCCCAGAAATAAACCCACACACCTATTGTCAATTAATCTATGACAAAGGAGGACAGACTATACAACTGAGAAAAAAACAGTATCTTCAATAACTGGTGCTGAGAAAACTGGACAGCCACGTGTGAAAGAATGAAACTAGAACATCCTTTAACACCATACACAAAAATAAACTCAAAATGGATTAAAGACCTAAATGTAAGACTGGATGCTATAAAAACTTAGAGGAAAACACAGGAAGAACACTCTCTGACATAATTTGCAGCAATATCTTTTTGGATTTACCTCCTAGAGTAATGAAAATAAAAGCAAAAATAAACAAATGGGACCTGATTATACATAAAAGCTTTTGCACAGCAAAGGAAACCATAAATAAAATGAAAAGTAAATCCACAGAAAGGGAGAAAATATTTTCAAATGATGTGACTGACAAGGGATTAATCTCCAAAATATACACACTTCTCATGCAGCTGAACATCAAAAAAAAAAGTCCCAATCAAAAATGGGCAGAAGATCTAAATAGACATTTCTCCAAAGAAAACATACAAATGACCAATAGGCACATAAAAAGATGTCAACATCACTAATTATTAGAGAAATGCAAATCAAAACTACAATGAGATATCACCTCACACCAGGCAGAATGGCCATCATCAAAAAGTCTACAAACAATAGATGTTGGAGAGGGTGTGGAGAAAAGAGAAACCTCCTACACTGCTGGTGGGAATGTAAATTGGTACAGCCACCATGGAGAACATTATGGAGGTTCTTTAAAAAGTAGAAATAGAACTACTACATGATTCTGCAATCCCACTCCTGGGCATGTATCTGGAGAAAATCATACTTCGAAAAAATGCATGCACCCTGATGTTCATTGCAGTGCTGTTTACAATAGCACAGATGAGGAAGCAAACTAAATGTCCACCAGCAGAGGAATGAATAAAGATGATGTGGTATATATACAATGGAAATTTACTCAGCCATAAAAAAGAATGAAATAATGCCATTTGCAGCAACATGGGTGGACCTAGAAATTATCATACTAAGTGAAGTAAGTCAAACAGAGAAAGACAAATATCATATGATATCACTTATATGTGGAATCTAAAAAATGATACAAGTGAACTTATTTACCAAAAAGAAACAGACTCACCAACTTAAAAAACAAATTTATGGTTACCAAACGGGACAAGGGGGAGAGGAATAAATTAGGAGGTTGGGTTTAACACATACACACTGCTATATATAAAACAGATAACCAACAAGGACCTACTGTATAGCACAGGGAACTCTACTCAGTATTCTGCAGTAACCTAAATGGGAAAAGAATTTGAAAAAGAATAGATATATATATAACAATCACTTTGCTGTACACCTGAAGCTAACACAACATTGTTAATCAAATATATTCCAATATAAAATGAAAATCTAAAAAAAATGTCTATATTATTCAAAGCCATCTATAGACTCAATATAATCTCTATCAAAATTCTAGTGGACTTTTTATTAAAAATGCAGAAAGGAAAATCCTAAAATTTATATAGAACCACAATACCTAGAATAGACAAGCAATCCTGAGAAAGAACAAAGTGGCAGGCATCAAATTCCTGATTTCTTTTCTTTTCATTTTTTTGGGGGGTGGGGGCAGTTAATAGTAATTTTTAAGATTTTTATACAAGTACAAAAAATAGCACAAATCATAAATGTAAAGTTTTCACAAAGAGAACATTTCCTTGTAACCAACAGAGAAAAATAAAATTTAAAGAACTCCCAAAACCCGTTTGTCCTATCATATATACATTTGTACTTCTGAACAAATGTAACCACTATTATGACTTCTGATCTGGTTTTGAAATTTGTATGAATAGAATAATTTGCTATGTATCTCTTTGTGTCTGGTTTCTTTCTCTCAATATTATGTTTGTAATATCCATGTTATTGTGTATAGCAACCATTTGCATTTCTAAACATTATTCCATTATATTAATATATCATAATTTATTGAACAATTCTGTCAAAGTAATTTCCAGTTTGGAGCTATTAAAAATAGCACTGCAATACACATTCTCACAGATTTTAAGGAGCATATTGTGTACATATCTGTTAAACAGGTGTAGGTTGATGAGTCATAGAATATGTTTAACCATTGTTGATACTATCAAATTCTCTCCAGTAATGTATGAGAAATCCAGTTATTCCACATTACAAGTTTGGTCATTTTGGTTGATATGTGTCAGTATTCATTGTGAGCTTTCTTTCTATATTTTCCTAATAACTAATGAGTTTGGAAAATTTCTATAAGAATTTAGGCCATTTGGGTAGCTTCTTTTGTGAACTGTGTGCTCAAATCTCTTGTTTAGTTTTGTATTGAATTTTGTGTCTTTTTATTAAATTATAGGGATTCTTTATATATTTTTGGAAATAAATCCCTTGTCACCCCTCGAATCTTGCCTTTTATTTACACTTTTTTCTTTTTCATTATTGAAGTATAATTGATTTACAATATTATATTAGTTCCAGGTGTACAACATGGTGATTCAATATTTTTATAAATTATGAACCATAAAAAGTTATTGCAATATTGTTGACTATTTCCCAGTGCTGTAAATTACATTACCATGATTTATTTATTTTATAATTGATAGCTTATATCTCTTAATCCCCTTCATTTGTTTTGCCCATCTGCGCACCCACTTCCCCTCTGGCAAGCACAGTGGTTTGTTTTCTGTAGCTATAATTTTATTTCTGTTTTGTTACATTTGTTCATTTGATTTGACTTTTAGGTTCCACATATAAGTGAAAACATACAGTATTTGTCTTCTCTGACCTATTTCACTTAGTGTATTACCCTCTAGGTCCATCCACGTTGTTGCAAATGTCTAAATTCATTTTATATGGCTGAGTAGTCAATTGCATATATATATATATGTATGTATGTGTGTATATATATATATATATATATATATATATATATCACAATTTGTTTATCCATTTATCTACCAGTGGGCAGGTTGCTTCCATATCTTAGCTATTTTAAATACTGCAGCAATGAAAATTGGAGTGCATATATCTTTTTGAATTAACATTTCCATTTTCTTTGGATAAACACCCAAAAGGGGAATTCCTGAATCTTATGCTAGTTCTAATTTTTGGAGGAACTTCCACACTATTTTCCATAGTGACTTCACCAATTTACAATCCCATGAAAAATGCTTGAGGATTCGCTTTTCTCCACATCCTCCTGAACAACTGTTAGTTCTTATCTTTTTGACAGTAGCCATTCTGACTGATGTGAAGTGTTATCTCATGGATTTGCTTTGAATTTTCCTCATGATTAGTGATACTGTGTATATTTTCATGTATCTGTTATCCATCTCTATGCCTTCTTTGGAAAAATGTCTATTCAGGTACTCTGCCCAGTTTTTAAACATATTGTTTTTTATATTGATTTGTAGGAGTTCCTTATATTTTGTTTTTTTGTTTTTTGTTTTTTGATTTTTTTTTTGAGGTACGTGGACTTCTCACTGCTGTGGCCTCTCCCGTTGTGGAGCACAGGCTCCGGACACGCAGACTCAGTGGCCATGGCTCGCGGGCCTAACTGCTCCATGGCATGTGGGATCTTCCCGGACCGGGGCACGAACCCATGTCCCCTGCATCGGCAGGCGGACTCTCAACCACTGTGCCACCAGGGAAGCCCTCCTTATACGTTTTGAGTATTAACCCTTTATCAAACATGTCATTTGCAAATATCTTCTTCAATTAAATAGGCTGCCTTTTCATTTTGTTGCTAGTCTCCACCACTGTACAAATGCTTTTTAGTTTGATGATATCCAACTTATTTTTGCTTCTGTTTGCCTGGCCTAAGGAGAAAAGTTCAAAAGTGTATTGCTATGATCAATATCATGGTGTGTACTGCCTATGTTTTTTTCTGTTTTCTAGTTTCAGGTTTTACACTTAAGTTTTTACCATTTTGAGTTTGTTTATATATAGTGTAAGAAAAAGGTTCTAGTTTCATCATTTACAACTTTTACATGTAACTGTCCAGTTTTCCCAACACCTTTATTGAAGACTGTCCTTTCCTCATTGTACATTCTTGCCACGTGTGTCATAAATTAATTAACCATATGTGTGTGTGTTGTTTATGGGTTTTCAATTCTGTTTCATTTATCTGTCCTTTTTTGTGCCAGTACCATACTGTCTTGATTATTACAGCATTATTCTAGTAATCAAGAAGCATGGCACCTTCAGCCTTCTTCTTCTTTCTCAAGATTGCTTTAGTTATTCTGGATCTTTGATGGTTTTTTTTTACAAATTTTAGAACTATTTGTTCTACTTCTCTGAGAAATGCCATTGATATTTTAATAGAGATTGCACTGAATGTATAGATTACTTTGAGTAGTATAAATACTTTTAAAACATTAATTATTCCTATTCATGAGCATAGTATATCTTTCCATCAATTTTTGTCTTCTCCATTTTCTTTCAGCAGTGCCTTACTGTTTTCAGAGTACAAGTCTTTCACCTCCTTGGTTAAATTCATTCCTAGTTATATTATTTTTTGACATGATTGTAAATGAAATTTTCCCCTTAATTTCTCTTTCTGATAGTTTATTATTTGTGTATAGATATGTAATAGACTTCTATATATTTATGCTGTGTCCTGCAATTTTACCAAATTCATTTATTATTTCTAGATTTTTTTGGTAGAGTCTTTAGGGTTTTCTATACAGTATTATGTCATCTACAAATACTGACAGTTGTATTGCTTCCCTTCCAATTTGGATACCATTTACTTATTTTTGTTGACTGATTGCTGTGGCTAGGTATTCAAATACTATGTTGAATAAAAGTGTAAGACTGAGCATCCTTGTTATTTTCCTGATCTTAGAGGAAAATTTTTCAGCTTTCACCATTCAGTATATTAATTATGGGTTTATCATATATGGTCTTTATTATGTTGAGGTATGTTCCCTCTCTACCCACTTTGTTGAGTTTTTATCATGACTGGATGTTGAATATTAAATGCTTTTTCTGCATCTGGAGATGATCATGTAATTTCTAAAATTTGTGTTGTTAATGTGGTTTATTATTGATAGATTTGAAGATATTGAATGATCCTGACATATCTGGAATAAATCATACTTGATCACAGTGTATGATCCTTTTAATGTATTTCTGAATTCAGTTTGCTAATATTTTGTTGAGGATATTTGCTGTTATGCTCATCAGTCTTGTAGTTTTCTTTTTTGTGTTGTCTTTGTCTGGTTTTGATATCAGGGTAATGTTGGTCTTGTAAAATAAATTTGGAAGCATTTCTGTCTCTTCGAATTTTTGGAAATGTTTGAAAAGAATAGGTATAATATTTTTTTCAAATTCTTGTTAAAATTTCCCTGTGAAGCTGTCTGGTCCTGGACTTTTGTTTGCTGGGAGTTGTTTGGTCACTGACTCAGTTTCATTACTAGCATTTTGTCTGTTCAGATTTTCTATTTCTTCCTGATTCAGTCTTCTAAGATAGTATGTTTCTAAATTTTATCTGTTTCTTCTATGCTCTCCAATATGTTGGCATATAACTGCAGTAGTTTCTATGATTATTTGTATATCTGTGATGACATTTTAAATTTGTCCTCCTTTATTCATAATTTTATTTATTTGGGCCCTCTTTTTTTTTTCTTGATGAGTCCAGCTAAAGTTTTGTCATTTTTTGACCTTTTCAAAGAACCAGTTTCATTCATATTTTCTATTATTTTTTAGTCTATATTTCATTAATTTCTATTTGGTGATTTATTTTTTATTCCCTTCTACTAACTTAGGGCTTTGTTTTTCTTTTTTTTAGTTCCTTTAGGTTTAAAGGTAGATTGTTTCTTTGAGGTTTTTCTTATACCTTGAGGTATGCTTGTATTTCTATAAACTTCCCTCTTAGAAATGCTTTAGCTGTATTCCATAGTTTTCAAAAAGTTTTTTTTTTCCATTTTCATTTGTCTCAAGGAATTTTTGATTCTCATTTTATATTTTTGTTGACCCCTTGGTTGTTTAGCAGTATTTTTTAAGTCCCCAGATATTTGTGTTCTTGTAATTGATTTCTAGGTTTATACCTTTATAGTCAGGAAAGATGTTTGGTGTGACTTCAATCTTCTTAAGTTTATTGAGACTTGTTTTGTGACCTCGCATGTAATCTATCCTGTAGAATGTTCTATATGCACTTGAAAAGAATGAGTATTCAGCTGCTTTTTGATGGAATATTCTATATGTATCTATTAAATTCGTCTGTCCTAATGTGTCATTTAGGGCCAGTGTTTCCATATTGAGTTTCTGTATGATTTATCCATTGATGTAAATGGGATATTAAAGTCCCCTATAATTATTGTATTATATCAATTTGGCCGCTTGTATCTGTTAATATTTGCTTTATATATATATGTGCTCTTATATTGGGTGCATAAATATTTACAGATGTTTTAGCCTCTTCTTGAATTGTTTTATCATTATGTAATGTCATTCTTTGTTTTTGTTACAGTCTTTGTTTTTAAGTCTATTTTGCCTGGTATAAGTATTGCTTTCCCAGCTTTCTTTTAATTTCCATTTGCATGGGATATCTTTTTCCATCCTTTAACTTTCAGTCAGTTTGTGTCCTTAGACCTGTAATGAACCTCTTATAGGCAGCTTATAGATGGATCTAGTTTGTTTATTTCTTTTTAATCCATTCAGCCATCCTATGTCTTTTGATTGGTGCATTAAGTCCATTTACATTTAAAATGATTATTAATAGGTATGTACTTTTTGCCCTTTTGTTGTTTTCTGGGTGTTTTTGTAGTTCTTTGTTTCTTCATTCTTCTTTTAGTGATTTCTCTTGTTGTTTAATGATTTTCTTTAGTGTTATGTTTGGTTTCCTTTCTCATTCTTTTTTTTGGCATATGTATTGTAGGTTTTGGTGTGTAGTTAACATTTAATTCATATGTATTAATATATGCATATAACTATATATATATATATATATATATGGCTATTAGTTTTAATTTGATGATCAAGTTTGAACACATTCTATAAGAGCTATATTTTACCCACAGCCCAACATATTTTATATTTTTGACTTCATATTTTACATCCTTTTGTGTATCCCATCAATATTTGTTGCACTTATAGTTGATTTTACTAATTTTGTTTTTTAACATTTACAATTACTTTTTAAGTGTTTGACTCACTGGCTTTACTATATATTTGCCTTTACCAGTGAGATTTTTCTTTTAAATACACACTTTTTTTCTTTTTTCTTTTCTTTTTTTTTTTTTTTGCAGTATGTGGGCCTCTCACTGCCGTGGCCTCTCCCACCAGAGCACTGGCTCTGGACGCACAGGCTCAGCAGCCATGGCTCATGGACCTAGGCACTCCACAGCATGTGGGATCCTCCCAGACCGGGGCACGAACCCATGTCCCCTGCATCGGCAGGCAGACTCTCAACCACTGTGCCACCAGGGAAACCCTAAATATAAACTTTTTAAATTTCTAGTTATGGCTTTTTCTTTTCTCCTTAAAGAAGACCCTTTAACCTTTCTTGTAAGGCTGGGTTAGTGTGATGAACTCTTAGTTTTTGCTTGTGTGGTAATCTCTTTATAGGTCCTTTAATTCTGTATGATAAACTTGCTGGGTAGAAAATCCTTGGTTGTAGGTTTTCCCTTTTGGCACTGTAAATATATGTTGTGCCACGCCCTTCTGGCCAGCAAGATTCCAGTGAAAAATCAGTTAATAGCCTTATGGGGATCACCTTGTCTGTGACTTTTCTCTTGCTGCCTTTAAAATTCTGCCTTAATGTTTATCTTTTTGAAATTTTAATTACAATATATTTTGGTGTAGATCTCTTTGGGTTCATCTTCTTTGGGACTCTCTGAATCTTGGACCTGGATATCTGTTTCCTTCTCTAGCTTAGGGAAATTTTCAGCCATTATTTCATCAAATAAGTTTTATACACCCTCTTTCTCTCTTGTCCTTCTGGAACCCCTATAATGCAGATATTGGTATGCTTGATGTTATCCCAGAGGTCCCTTAAACTGTCTCATTAAAAAAATTTTTTTTCTTTTTGCTGTTTTGATTGGGTGACTTCTGTTTTCTGGTTTATGCATTCTTCTGTACCATCTAATCTGCTTTTGATTCCTTCTAGTGTAGTTTTCATTTCAGTTGTATTCTTCAGTTCTGAATGGTTATTTTTTATATTTTTTAAGTTCTCACTGTGTTCTTCCATTCTTTTGCTGAGTTCAGTGAGCATTTTTATGACTGTCACTTTGAACTATATATCAGACAAATAAAAACTATTTCATTAGTCTTTTATGGGTTTTTTTTTTAAACTAAAATTTTTACTTTTTTTAAAATGTATTTATTTACTTATTTATGGCTGTGCTGGGTCTTCGTTTCTGTGCATGGGCTTTCTCTAGTTGTGGCAAGCGGGGGCCACTCTTCGTCATGTTGCGCAGGCCTCTCACTATCGCAGCCTCTGTTGTTGCGGAGCACAGGCTCCAGACGCGCAGGCTCAGTAATTGTGGCTCACGGGCCCAGTTGCTCCGCAGCATGTGGGATCTTCCCAGACCAGGGCTCGAACCCGTGTCCTCTGCATTGGCAGGCAGATTCTCAACCACTGTGCCACCAGGGAAGCCCCTCTTTTATGGGTTTTTATCTTTTTTTGGTTTGTTTGTTTGGGACACATTTTTTGCCTTCTTATTTTGTTTGACTTTCTGAGGTTGTTTCTATGAATTTTGCAGAATAGTTTTCTCTCCCAGTCTGGAAGGTGTAGCCTTGTGTAGGAACATCCCTGTGCAGACTGTGTGTGCCAGTGGCTTTGGCAGGAGGGCTCGATTCAGAGCAAGGCATGGGTCTGGGTCTTTCCTGGGATGTATAGGGGCTGCTGACTTGATGGGAGGTCTGGATCTGAAACCAGGTGTGGGCCAGGGGACTGATGTGGCAATCTTGGCAGGCCAGCAAGAGTTCCAGGATCTTTTCAATCTGCTGCCTTTGAGTTGAGACTTGGATCAAGTGAGTTTGTGTACCACCCTTGTAAGAGTAGCATCTCACTTGCCTAGATCCTTCCAGCTCACCTGACATAAGCTCCACTCATTTTCAAAGCCAGTTATGTGAGCTGATATTCCTGGTGCCAGATTCTAGGCCTTGGGTGACTACTCTGTGTCTCAAACCCCTCACTCTAGAAAGGACCAGTGATTTGTTGATACCCAATGCTGTTTGTGGGGCACTGTTTAGGGGAGGGTGCTGACTAGATCATGTCTCTGGCCCTTCTACCTATTGCAATATGCTTTTTTCTTTATATCCTTAATTGTAGAGGAGCTGGTCTGCTAGTATTCATGTTGTCTGCTAGCCTTCATGTTGTTCCCAGAGAGAGTTATTCTATATGTAATTATACGTTTTTGTGTGTTTGTGAGGAGATGTGAGCTCAAGGTCTCCCTACTCTGCCATCTTCTACACTTTTTGATTTCAAGCTGTACTATTAAAGATATGGTACAAAATAATATAGTGTTGTCATAAAACAAAAAAATAGATCAATGGAACAGAATCAAGAGTCTGGAAATAAATCCAATTATATACAGTCTACTAATATTTAACAGGCAGAAAGTATTTGGTGGAGAAAATACAGTCTCTTCAATAAATGGTGCGGGAAAATTGGATATTCATGTGTAAAAGAATAAAACTGGACCCCTAACTTATATCATTCAGAAAAATTAACTTCAAATGGATTAAAGACTTAAATGTAAGATCTGAAATGATGAAACTCCTAGTATAAAATATAGGAAAACAATCTTGACATGGGTCTTGGCAAAGATTTTGGATATAACATCAAAAGCACAAACAGAAAATTAAAAAAAAAGAATGTGATTCCATCAAGCTAAAAAGATTCTGCATAGCAAAAAAAAAAACCAAACAAACACCAACAACAACAAAAAACAAAAACAGTAAAATGGAGGAAACATACAGAATGGGAAAAATATTTTCAAACCCTATATCCAGTTACAGGTTAATATCTAAAAATAAATAAAGAACTCCTCATACAACTCAATAGCAAAAAAGTTTATATATATATAATTTATGTATATATATCTAATTTAAAAATGGGCAAACAACCAGAGTACACAGTTTTTCAAAGAAGAAATACAAACGGCCAACAGGCACATGAGTAGGTGCTCAACTTAACTGTTAGGGAAATACAAGTCAAAACTACAAGATATTACCTCACACTTGATAGAGTTGTTATTATAGAAAAGAAGAGTGATAACAAATGCTAGCTAGGATAAGGAGAGAAGGGAACTCTTGTGCTCTGTTGCTGGGATTGTAAATTGGTTCAGTCACTATTGAATACAGTATGGAGGTTCCTTAAAAATAGAATTACCATATGATCCAGCAATTCTACTTCTCTGAATATATCCAAAAGTATTGAAAACAGTAACTAGCAGAGACATCTTCACCTCCATGTTCATAGGAGCATTATATACATTAGCTAAGTCATGGGGGGAAAATGTCTGTCAATTGATAGAGAAATGAATGAAGAAGTGGTACATATATACAATGGAATAGTATTCAGTCATGAATAAGAAGGAAATTTTACAATTTGTGACACTATGAATGGACATTGGGGGAATTAGAAGTGGTAGAAGTCAGACAGAAAGAGAAATACTGAATGATCTCACTTATATGTGGAATCTAATTTTTTTAAAGATAAATGTAAATGAAAAAACATAATTACAAAAATAGAGGTCAGGTCAGTGTAGGGGGGTATGGAAATTGGATGAAGTTGGTCAAAAGTCACAAACTTTCAGTTATAAGATAAATAAGCACTAGGGATAAAATGTACAACATGATTACTATAGTTAACATTGCTGTTTGTTAAGAGAGTACTGCTAAGAGTTCTCAACACAAGGAAAAAAATGTTTCTTTTCCTTTTTTATTTTTCTATGTGTTTAAAAAATTTTTTATACAACCTTTAAAGGTTACACTCCATTTACAGTTATTACAAAATAATGGCTACATTCCCTGTGTTGTACAATACATCCTTGTAGCCTATCTTACACCCAATAGTTTGTACCTCTCATTCCCCTATCACTTTATGCCCCTCCCCCCTTCCCCCACTGGAAACCACTAGTTTGTTCTCTATCTGCAAGTCTGCTTCTTTTTTGTTATATTTAATAAGATGTTGTATTGTTTAGATTCCACATGTATGTGATATCATATAGTATTTGTCTTTCTCTCTCTGACATATTTCAGTTAGCACAGTGCTCTCTAAGTCCATCCATGTTGCTGTGAGTGGCAAAATTTCATTCTTTTTAATGGCTGAGTAGTATTCCATTATAAATATGTATCATATCTTATTTTTTTCATATATCTGTTGAAGGATACTTAGGTTGCTTCCATATCTTGGCAATTGGAAAGAGTGCTACTGTGAACATGGGGGTGCATATATTATTTTAAATTATTGTGTTTGTTTTGTTTTGTTTTGTTTTTTAGATATATACCCTGGAATGGAATTGCTGGGTCAAATGGGGGTTATATTGTTAATTTTTTGAGAAAAATCTTTACTGTTTTCCACAGTGGCTACACCAATTTACATTCCCACCCACAGTGTATGAGAGTTTCCCTTTCTCCACATCCTCAAACATTTGTTATTTGTGTTCTTTTTGATCACAGCCATTCTGACAGGTGTGGGGTGATATATCATTGTTGTGTTGACTTGCATTTTGCTGAATACTAGCAATGTTGAGCATCTTTTCATGTGCCTGTTGTCTATCTGCATTCCTTCTTTGGAAAAATGTCTATTCAGGTCTTCTACCCATTTTTGAGTTGGATTGTTTGATTTTTTGATGTTGAGTTGCTTGAGTTATTTATATATGTTAGACATTAATCCCTTATTGGTCTTTTTTTTTTTTTTTTGTGGTACGCAGGCCTCTCACTGTTGTGGCCTCTCCCGTTGCGGAACACAGGCTCCGGACGCACAGTCTCAGCGGCCATGGCTCATGGGACCAGCCGCTCCGTGGCATGTGGGATCTTCCCGGACCAGGGCACGAACCTGTGTCCCCTGCATCGGCAGGCGGACTCTCAACCACTGCGCCACCAGGGAAGCCCCCTTATTGGTCTTATCATTTGCAAGTACTTTCTTCCACTCAGTAGGTTGTCTTTTCATTTTGTCAAAGGTTTCCTTTGTTATGCAAAATCTTTTAAGTTTAATTAAGTCCCATTTGTTTATTTTTGCTTTTATTTCATTTATTTTAGGAGTGGGATCTAAAAAAATATGGCTGCAATTTATGTCAAAGACTGTTCTGCCTATGTTTTCCTCAAGGAATTTTGCAGTATCTGGTTTTACATTTAGGCCTTTAATCCACTTTGAGTTTATTTTTGTATACAGTGTTATCAGTTAATATGCTACACCAAGTTAACCAATTGGGAAATAAAAACACTATGATCATCTCAATGGATGCAGAAAAAGCTTTTGACACAATTCAACATCAATTTATAATAAAAACTCTCCAGAAAGCAGGTTTAGAGGGAACATACCTCAATATAATAAAGGCTATATATGACAAACCCACAGCTAACCGTGTACTCAATGGTGAAGAGTAGAAAGCATCTCCTCTAAGATCAGGAACAAGACAATGATGCTCACTCATGGTACTTTTATTAAACATAGTATTGGAAGACCCAGACACAGTCATCAGACAAGAGAAAGAAATAAAAGGAATCCAAATTGGAAAGGAAGAAGTAAAACTGTTACTGTTTGCACATGACATGATACTAAATATATATAGAAAATCCTAAAGATGCCCCCAGAAACCTACTACAGCTCATCGATGAATTTGGTAAAGTTGCTAGGATACAAAATTAATACACAGAAATCTGTTACATTTCTATATACTAAAAATGAAAGAGAAATTAAGAAAACAATCCCATTTACCATCTCATCAAAAAGAATAAATCACCTAGGAATAGGTCTAACTATGGAGCTAAAAGACCTGTATACAGAAAACTATAAGAAACTTGTGAAAGAAATTGAAGATGACACAAACAGATGGAAAGGTATACCATGTTCTTACATTGGAAGAACCCATATAGTTAAAATGACATACTACCCAAAGCAATCTACAGATTCAATGCAAAACCTATCAAAATACCAATGGCATTTTTCACAGTACTAGAATAAATAATTTAAAAAGTTGTATGGAGACATGAAAGACTGTGAATAGCCAAAATAATCTTGAGAAAGAACAGAGCTGGAGGAGTCATGTTCCCTGGCTTCAGGTTATACTATAAAGCTACAGTAATCAAAACAGTATGGTACTGGCACAAAAACAGACACATAGATCAATGGAACTGAATTGAGAGCCCAGAAATAAACTCATGTGCTTATAGTCAGTTAATCTATGACAAAGGATTTAAGAATATACAACGGGGAAAAGACAGTCTCTTCAATGAGTGGTGCTGTTAAAACTGGACTGCTACATGTAAAATAATGAAATCAGAACATGCTCTAACACCATGTATATTTATTTCTATCTATATTATGAATTTAACTAAACTTATTTCAGTAATCTATTCACAAACATATGAATCACTTCTTTATGCTATATACCTTAAACTTCTACAGTGTCTTTTGTCAATTTTATCTAAGTAAAACTGAATAAGAAAAAAACTTTCTGATATTTACCCAAACATGTAATATTTCTAGACATCTACATCTATAATAGTTGTAAAAATATTTTGTTTTGTTATTACTTCTGCTAGTTTGTGTATATCACTTAATATCTCAGAGATTTAGCTCTTCACCTTAAAATGTGAGATTATGATATCTGCTTTAGTTAATTCAAACATGAATTGTAAAGACAAATAACATGATGAATATGCAGGAGCTTTGTAATTTACAGTTTTGGAGTGGGATTTCTTTAATTTCTTAAGAATTATACTTTTCACAGGTTTATTCTGCTTAACTAGATTTACATCAGGAAAATATAAAGTTTTTTTTTTTTAAACAGAATCTTCATTTTGGTTAATTGTTTTGAAAGTACACTGACCATTAAGTTGATAATTTGATTAAGGGGTTGAAAATCAATACTTGAAATAGCAATACAGTTGAGAAAATAATATTAGTAAAATAAAAAATTCCTTAGGGCTTGCTAGGAAAATTCATCATAGTCTCACATAACATTATTGAATAGAGGAGTTAGCAGTCAACTAATTGGTAATTTCAGTCAATTACAATCCACCATGCTTCACATGCTTAGGTTTTTTTAAATTAACTATAAATAATTCTACTCAACTACATAAAGTATAAATTTAAAATACCAATCATGCTTCATCATGTGTCAGGTTCTTAAGATATGTGAAATCTTAGATTTCTAATATTGAAATTTAACCTAAATTTGCAGACCTGCAGAGGCCAAGAAATGTCCATAATCATTAAGATATTTGGCATTGTAGATGGAACTTCACAAGTTACAATTTGATAATTGTTTCAAAAAATTATTACTTCCAAAATTTTCTATTTTTTAACAAAATTAAAACTGTTCCAGAAGATGCTTCACATTATATGTCATCAAGGAAATACAAATTAAAACCACAGTGAAATACTACTATAAATCTATTAGAATTGTTAAAATCTGGAACAGTGACTGCACAAAATACTGCAGAGGACGCAGAGCAAAAGGAACCCTAATTCACTGCTGGTGGAAATGTGAAATGGTACAGCCATTTTGAAAGGCAGTTTGAGGGTTTCTTATAAAACTAAACATACTTTTACCATATCCAGCAATCACACTTCTAGGTATTTACCCAAAGGAATTGAAAACTTATGTCCACACTTAAACCTGTACAAGGATGTTTATCGCAGCTTTATTCATAATTGCCAAAATTCAGAAACAACAAGATGTCCTTTAGTAGGTGAATATATAAACAAACTCTAGTACATCTTGCAAATGGAAGACCATTCAACATTAAAAAGAAATTAGCTACCAAGCAATGAAAAGACATGGAGGAATCAATGCATGTTACTAAGTGATTAAGCCAATCTGAAAAGGATATATACTGTATGATTCCAACTATATGACATTCTGGAAAAGACAAAACGATGAAGAAAAACTGATTAGTGGTTGCTGGGGTATGAATAGATAAGTAGCTTGAGCACAGATATTGGGAACAGTGAAAACACTCTGAATGATCTTGTAATAATGGATATATGTCATGATATATTCGTCCAAACCCATAGAATGTTCAAAACCCACAGTGAACCCAAATGGAAACCATGCACTTCGGGTGATTATGATGTGTTAATCTAAGTTCATTCTCGGTTTTAAAAAAAAGTACCCTCTGGTGATGTTGATGTTGATAATTGGGGAGGCTAAGTGTGTGTGGGTCATGGGGGTACATGGAAAATCTCTGCACCTTTTCTCAATTTTGTTGTAAACCTAAAACAATTCTTAAAAAAATAAAATCTTTAAAAAAAACACAAAAACTACACAAGTTACCTAATGTTTTTTTCACCTAAATAAAGAGGTAAAATAAGGCAAGCTGAAAAAGATGAGTTTATTTGGGAATAGCAAAGGAATTGCAATTTGGGACAAGCAAATTATAGCAAGCTACAAGTTAGTCCATGAGGGTTTGGGGTAGGTAGTATTTATGAGCAGGAAATGTTAAGAGGGGAGAGTTCAGTTACAATCAGTTAATGTAAAAAACAAATGGAGACCAGCCCTGAAAACTTCCTGAGTAGACAAAATTAGTCCAGTCACACAAACAAAGTTCAATTCAGCTCACTTAGTGAGACCAACCAAACATCTGGGTCATCTCTTGTTGATGCCTCTGGCAAAACTTCCCAAGGTTAATATGAGATAACCTCTGATTACCTCACCCCCTTCCCAGGTCATCCAAGAAAAGTGGATATATCCTATCACCTTTTTGTAAATCAGGCATTTGCAGGAAATCAGTCTCTTAGTCCTTAAGCTTTGTCTTCCAGAAGGCACATGTGTGCGATTCTCCATTTTATATCCTCTGGTCCTGTTTTAGATTGAAATTCTTTTACATTGTCATTTACCTAGTTGATCATATTTATTTTATCCTACATACATGTTGCCTTTTGCTTTATCTTGCATAAAATATTCACAATATGATCAATGAAAACAAAATGCTTTGTGTAAATCAACTACTAATAAATTTAAGTATTTATTAATATCTATATAATAGATTATATATAGATATATATGTAATACTATATATAGTAATGTAATATATTTATATATGAGATAATTTAAAGGTTTAAAATTGTATTATTGGATACTAATTTTTAGAAGTATTTTTATAGCTGTGAAAGATTAGGATTATTTCAAATAGAAATGGAAATTGTGATAATATGTTTAATTTCTTCCATTCATCTACCATACATCTGAGATTGGAGGTAAAAAGAAAAGACAAGTATTTTTTTTGATTACATGTCAAATAAGAAAAACTAAAAGAGTTTTAACATTTTTTCATGCTATTTTTCTATCAAAAATATATAAAATACTTTACTGTAGTCCATAGATTTAATGGTATTATCTTAAAATTGAGTTGTTTAAAAATTTTCTTTGAATTTTAACACTTAAAGCAGGCTAAGAATGGCAGGGGAAAATACGTCACTTATTGTTACCTGTGTTTCAACTAAAACACTTGAACACATAGGCTCCCTCAAGTGTGGCATTAAGGGAATTTCTCTATGAGATTCTGAAATCAATAGACTTGTCAAAAACTTTCTAAGAGCAGCATTGTGAAAAATATCGTACTTCCCTGGATGGAAGCACAACCTCAAAAAAATTATTTTAGGAGTGAAATTGTTTTGAGACATGTTCTGACATGTTTTTATAACAATTACAGATATTCCAAAATCTGAATGCTACTATAGTCAAATAAATAATTCAAATATTGCAACTAGTTTGCACTACTATTTAACAGAGTTTTCATTATACATTCAGGAACCCCTTAATTTTTCCATGCACATCATTTCTAGTTATAGTTATAAAAACACCATACTGAAATAGTTTCTCTCACATTTTGTGATAATGATGATTACTTTGCTTCCCTAAAGCATTTATATTCTAAACAACATTTTTTGTGGCTTTCTATAATGTACCAATAATGTTACCTTTTTCATTCAGCATCCTAATCCCATTCAATGTATGCTTGTTCTCTCAAATTTTGGCAATAAAAATTTCCTTGTGAACTTTTTTCTAGATGCTAATTTACCTCAAGGAAGGTTTCACCTTCCATCTTTGTGCCTTGTTGATGCCTGGCAGCAGCATCTACAAACAAGTATTTTTGATCTTTCACTTTCCTTACTTTTTTCTCTCTTTTGCATTTTCTCCTCCTTTCCCAGCTTTTCCCCTTCTCAAAATGCCTCAGAAATACACAGTGAGATATCTTACTTGTTAAATCATCTTCAAACTCTAATTGATCTTGTGAAGAAAAAAGTAACCAAATGACAGTGGAGAAAAGATGACCCAAAACAAATGGGATGCAACAAAAGCAGTTCTAAGAGGGAAGTTTATAGAAACACAACTCTACTTTAAGAAACAGGAAACATCACGAATGAAGAACCTAACCTTGCACCTAAGGCAATTAGAGAAAGAAGAATGAAAAACCCCAAAGTTAGCAGAAGGAAAGAAATCATAAAAATCAGATGAGAAATAAATGAAAAAGAAATGAAGGAAATGATAGCAAAGATCAATAAAACTAAAAGCTGGTTCTTTGAGAAGATAAACAAAATTGATAAACCATTAGTCAGATTCATCAAGAAAAAAAGGGAGAAGACTCAAATCAATAGAATTAGAAATGAAAAAGGAGAAGTTACAAAAGACACTGCAGAAAGACAAAAGATCATGAGAGATTACTACAAGCAACTCTATGCCAATAAAATGGACAACCTGGAAGAAATGGACAAATTCTTAGAAATGCACAACCTTCCAAGACTGAATCAGGAAGAAATAGAAAATATGAACAGATAAATCACAAGCACTGAAATCGAAACTGTGATTAAAAATCTTCCAACAAACAAAAGCCCAGGACCAAATGGCTTCACAGGCGAATTCTGTAAAACATTTAGAGAAGAGCTAACACCTATCCTTCTCAAACTCTTCCAAAATATAGCAGAAGGAGGAACACTCCCAAACTTACTCTATGAGGCCACCATCACCTTGATACCAAAACCAGACAAGGATGTCACAAAGAAAGAAAACTACAGGCCAATATCACTGATGAACATAGATGCAAAAATCCTCAACAAAATACTAGCAAACAGAATCCAACAGCACATTAAAAGGATCATACACCATGATCAAGTGGGGTTTATTCCAGGAATGCAAGGATTCTTCAATATATGCAAATCAATCAACGTGATACACCATATTAACAAATTGAAGGAGAAAAACCATATGATCATCTCAATAGATGCAGAAAAAGCTTTTGACAAAATTCAACACCGATTTATGATAAAAACCCTTCAGAAAGTAGGCACAGAGGGAACTTTCCTCAACATAATAAAGGCCATATATGACAAAGCCACAGCCAAAATCATCCTCAATGATGAAAAACTGAAACCATTTCCACTAAGATCAGGAACAGACAAGGTTGCCCACTTTCACCACTCTTATTCAACATAGTTTTGGAAGTTTTAGCCACAGCAATCAGAGAAGGAAAGAAATAAAAAGAATCCAAATTGGAAAAGAAGAAGTAAAGCTGTCACGGTTTACAGGTGACATAATACTATACATAGAGAATCCTAAAGATGCTACCAGAAAACTACTAGAGCTAATCAATGAATCTGGTAAAGTAGCAGGATACAAAATTAATGCACAGAAATCTGGCATTCCTATACACTAATGATGAAAAATCTGAAAGTGAAATCAAGAAAACACTCCCATTCACCATTGCAACACAAAGAATAAAATATCTAGGAATAAACCTACCTAAGGAGACAAAAGACCTGTATGCAGAAAATTATAAGACACTGATGAAAGAAATTAAAGATGATACAAATAGATAGAGAGATATACCATATTCTTGGATTGGAAGAATCAACAATGTGAAAATGACTCTACTACCCAAAGCAATCTACAGATTCAATGCAATCCCTATCAAACTACCACTGGCATTTTTCACAGAACTAGAACAAAAAATTCCACAATTTGTATGGAAACACAAAAGACCCCAAATAGCCAAAGCAATCTTGAGAACGAAAAATGGAGCTGGAGGCATCAGGCTTCCTGACTTCAGACTATACTACAAAGCTACAGTAATGAAGACAGTATGGCACTGGCACAAAAACAGAAAAATAGATCAATGGAACAGCATAGAAAGCCCAGAGATAAACCCACGCACATATGGTCATCTTATCTTTGATAAAGGAGGCAGGAATATACAGTGGAGAAACTATAGCCTCTTCAATAAGTGGTGCTGGGAAAACTGGACAGGGACATGTAAAAGTATGAGATTAGAACACTCCCTAACACCATACACAAAAATAAGCTCAAAATGGATTAAAGACCTAAATGTAAGGCCAGAAACTATCAAACTCTTAGAGGAAAACATCGGCAGAACACTCTATGACATAAATCACAACAAGATCCTTTTGGACCCACCTCCTAGAGAAATGGAAATAAAAACAAAAATAAACAAATGGGACCTAATGAAACTTCAAAGCTTTTGCACAGCAAAGGTAACCATAAAGAAAACCAAAAGACAACCCTCAGAATGGGAGAAAATATTTGCAAATGAAGCAACTGACAAAGGATTAATCTCCAAAATTTACAAACAGCTCATGCAGCTAAATAACAAAAAGACAAACAACCCAATCCAAAAATAGGCAGAAGACTTAAATAGGCATTTCTCCAAAGAAGATATACAGACTGCCAACAAACACATGACAGAATGCTCAACATCATTAATCATTAGAGAAATGCAAGTTAAAACTACAATGAGATATCATCTCACACCAGTCAGAATGGCCATCATCAAAAAATCTGGAAACAATAAATGCTGGAGAGGGTGTGGAGAAAAGGGAACACTCTTGCACTGCTGGTGGGAATGTGAATTGGTACAGCCACTACAGAGAACAGTATGGAGGTTCCTTAAAAAACTATAAATAGAACTGTCATATGACCCAGCAATCCCACTACTGGACATATACCCTGAGAAAACCATAATTCAAAAAGAGTCATGTAGCAAAATGTTCATTGCAGCTCTATTTACAATAGCCCGGAGATGGAAACAACCAAAGTGTCCATCATTGGATGAATGAATAAAGAAGGTGTGGCGCATATATACAATGGAATATTATTCAGCCATAAAAAGAAATGAAATTGAGTTATTTGTAGTGAGGTGGATGGACCTAGAGTCTGTCATACAGAGTGAAGTAAGTCAGAAAAAGAAAGACAAATACCGTATGCTAACACATATATATGGAATCTAAGAAAAAAAAATGTCATGAAGAACCTAGGGAGAGGACGGGAATAAAGACACAGTCCTACTAAAGAATGGACCTGAAGATATAGGGAGGGGGAAAGGTAAGATGTGACAAAGTGAGAGTGGCATGGACACATATACACTGCGAAATGTAAAATAGCTAGCTAGGGGGAAGCAGCTTCATAGCACTGGGAGATGAGCTCGGTGCTTTGTGAGCACCTGGATTGGTGGAATAGGGAGGGTGGGAGGGAGGGAGAAGCAAGATGGAAGAGATATTAGAACATATGTATATGTATAGATGATTCACTTTGTTATAAAGCAGAAACTAACACACTATTGCAAAGCAATTATACTCCAATAAAGATGTAAAAAGAAAAAAATGAAAAAAGTAACCAATAGTAATAATAGCAAATATAGTAGGTTGTCCCTTAGTTTATTGTCAGTTAACTTCCCAGTGTTCATATCTTTATGTGGTCCCCTACCACATTCACTCTTGTTGATTCTAGTCTGTTTTACCACATGAATAATGTAGAAGGTATACTGGGCTAGTTTTGTACCCAGCCCTTAATTGTCTTCATAATTCTGTCCCTCTTTTTTTTGTTTTGTTTTGTTTAAGAATATTCTGTCTAGGAATGCTCTCTCTTGTAGTCCTGAGTCACCTTGAATGACGTCCAGTCTTCTTTCTGGGGATAGAGAAAGCCATGTGGAAAGGCCCTGGAGAATGAGACTATATATATATATATATATACATATACATATACATATATATATATATATATATATAGAGAGAGAGAGAGAGAGAGAGAGAGAGAGAGAGAGAGAGAGAGAGACACCAGAAAAAGAGGCACTCAGGTGCCAGACATTCAGCACCAGCTAAAAACAAAACAAAAACAACAAAGTTTTTGGACATACTTGTTTAAAATTTTTTAAATACGTTTATTTATTTTTATTTTTTTATGTTTGGCTGTGTTGGGTCTTTGTTGTTGTGTGGACTTTCTCCAGTTGCGGCAAACAAGGGCTACTCTTCCTGTGGTGCCCAGGCTTCTCAATGCGGTTGCTTCTCTTGTTGTGGGGCACAGGCTCTAGGTGTGCGAGCTTCAGTAGTTGTGGAACAAAGGCTAAGTAGTTGTGGCTCGTGGGCTCTAGAGCACAGGCTCAATAGTTTTGGCACACAGGCTTAGTTGCTTTGTGGCATGTGGGATCTTCCCAGACCAGGGCTCAAGCCCATGTCCCCTGCACTGGCATGGAGATTCTTAACCACTGTGCCACCAGGGAAGTCCCTTCAGACATACTTTAAAGGAAAAGAAATAATCCAGGGCTTTCTTTGTTCTAACATAAAACTTTCTCATTCAGAACCTGCCTCTCCAGAAAACAAGAATCTCCAAGAAGGAAACGTCTTCTGGAAAAAGATCAAATCCATGACTCTGATAGTAAGCAAAGCCTTGGGATAAAGTTCAGGTAAAGCATGCAGCTGTAAGATCTTTTACTGAGACCTCAGGAAGATTTAAGAGAGTACTTTATATGTGCTTTCAGCTAGACACAAAGACCTCTAAGAACATTAAGACTAAACCTTGTACCAACAAAATAACTGGAGTTTAAAATTCTTCAGGAACATATCCCACAGCACTTTGACTCATAGCCCAGGGTATAGCATAGGTATACTTCCATATTCTCTATGTTTATATGTTACTTTCTGGGAATAAGTAAAGCAGATTTTTTTAAGCTATTAGGTTAATACAGTGATGTAAATAATTGAAAAAAATATCAATTATGAACTTGAGAATTTTTTTCTTTACTATTTAATGATAATCCAGTTTCCAGTAAAAGATAGTGATATAGGATGATCCTGAATTCCTCCCACAGGCACACCCAATCTTTGGCTACATATAAAACAAGTTGCACTGAAAAAACCCCAAAACTAGCTGAGTGACTCCTACGTATTGGGCAAACAAGAAAAAGCCCACACCAAGTGGGTAGGAAAGGATGAGACATATAGTATCACCAGAATCCCCACCCCTGCATGGCAACCTGAAATTGGGAGGGAACTCGCAACCCTGAGTTTTTTCCTGAGGAGTGAAGTGTTTGAATCCCACATCTGGTATCCCAACTTTTAAAAACTGCACCTTAGACACAAGCCCCTAAGACTTCTAGCTGTGAAAGCCAACAGAGCTTGCATCCAGAAAACCCACACAGCTATAGTAAACTGAGAAACAGTTCTTAAAGGACTGTGTGCATAAACCCACACACCCCAGGGCCCAGGACAGAGGCAGTCAACTGAAATGAACCCGGACTTCATGTGATAAGGGCTTATTTGCTTGTATTAAAACACCAGACTTAGGGGCAAGCATCGAATTTCATATACATGTAGGGACCTACAGCAATACCCTCTAAAGTTGGAAGCTGCAAGACACCATCTTTGCACTCTCCATGTTTCTCACTCCAACTCACCTCTATCTCCTGGAAGAAGCTTGCACACTTGTCTGGCTCCCTGATTTTTGCACCTATTGTCCAGGAGGTACTTCTAGATTGCCTAGCTCCAATGGCCATTAGGGTTTATGCTCACGAATCCCACATGATTGTAACAAATGAAGAAGGAGTTCTTAACTGACTACCACACCCGGGGCATAGCAGATAGGAAACAGACTGAACGACCCAGTCTTTCTGTGAAAGTTTGCTAGTCTTATCATCATAACTGAGACCTGAGTGGGTAGGCTTCTAATTAAACATACATCTTAGGGTTGAATGTAATCCTTTCCACAGACGTCAGAGAATAGATACTATCTTTTCACACTCCTTCTGTCATGCTCCAGGGCACCAGTATCTCCTGAAGGGGAGCTTGTAGTCATGTCTAATACCATGACTTTTTCTGTCTGTGTGCCCTGGTTTTGTGATTGTCACCCATGGGATATCCCCTGGTTCCTTTCCCCTGATGGTCAGTGTAGCTTATGCTCATGAGTTGAATGAGACAGTATAAAAAAAAAAAAGAAAAAGAAATAGTTCTTAACTGGCTATCACCCCAGGGCTCAGTGCAGAGGGAGCAGATAGAAAACCCATCTCTCAATCTTTCCCTCAAAGCAGTATATTTGCATACTTTAAAACCCTGCTTTGTGAGGGTCTGGCTTTCAATCAGCCTGAATCTAGGTGGTGACTCGGATCCACACTTCGGGGGATACTGATACTCTGGGTTGTCTTGTCACAGTCTCAACTACTGGGACCCACTAAAAATTAAATAGGCTGCTTGGACAACCACAAATGTTTGAGAGTCAACCAAGAGCTAGGGCAGAGTTAAACAGTAAGTATCATCTCCTATACAAGGCCACTCCTTCAAGAAGGCAGAAGTGGTTGTTTAATGAACAGAAATAAACACAGAGAGTTAAGGAATATGAAGAAAACACAGGAATATATTCCAAATTAAGGAACATGATAAGACTTCAGAGAGATACACTCATGAAAGAGAGATAGGTGACTTACATGAAAGACTGAAAAAATAATGGTCATAAAGATGCTCATTGAACTCAGGAGAAAAATGTGTGAACAAAGCGAGAAATGAACAAAAAGATAGGCAATACAAGAAAATACAAATAGAAGTAACAGAGATGAACAATGCATCAACTACACTGAGCAATACGCTAAAGGGATACACTAGGTAAACAAAAGAAAGGATGAGTGAACTCAAAGAAAGGTAACTGGAACTCATGCGAATGAGAAAAAGAAAAAGAGTGAAGATTCCTTAATGGACTTAGGGAAAATATCAGGTGGACTAACATTTGCATTATAGGTGTCCCAGAGTAAAAGAGAGAAAAAGGGGCAGAAAACTTATTAAAAGAAATAATGGATGAAAATTTTCCATAAGCTTGGGAAGGAAATAGACATCTAGATCCAGAAAACCCAGATAATCCAAACAAGATGAACTCAAATATACCCACAACAAGACACATTGTAATTATAGTGCCAAAAGTTAAAAACCAGGAATCAAGAGAAACACAGGAGAAAAAACAGCAAGAGAAAAATGACTTATTATATACAAGGGAACTCATATGAGATTATCAGAAGATTTCCAGCAGAACCTTTGAAGGCCAGAAGGGAGTGACACACTATATTCAAAGTGCTGAAAGAAAAAAATCTGTCAACCAATAATACTCTTAACAAAGTTTTCACTGAGAGTTGGAAAGATAAAGAGTTTTTCAGACAAGCAAAGCTAACAGACTTCATCACAACTAGACTGGTCTTACAAAAAATATTAAAGGGAATTTTTTGTCGTTATTTATTTAAAAATTTTAATTGAAGTATAGTTGATTTAAGATATTATATTGGTTTCTGATGTACAACATGGTGATTTAATTTTTTATAGATTATACTCCATTTAAAGTTATTATGAAATAATGGGTGTTTTTCCCTGTGCTGTCCTTGTTCCTTATTTATTTTATGCATAGTAATTTGTATCTCTTAATCCCATACCCCTATCTTGCCCTTCCACCCTCTTCTCACAGGTATCCACTAGTATGTTGTCTGTATCTGTGAGTCCCTTTCTGTTTTGTTACATGTATTTGTTTGTTTTACTTTTTGATTCCACATATAAATGATAACAGATTATTTGCCCTTCTTTGACATATTTCACTAAGCATGGTACTCTCTAGGTTCTAGTATGTTTTTGCAAATGGCAGAATTTCATTCTTTTTTAATGGCTGAGTAATACTCAACTGTGTGTATATATATATACCACCTCTTCTTTATCCATTCATCTGTTGATGGACACTTAGGTTGTTTCCATATCTTAGCTATTATAAATAATGCTGCTGTGAACATTGGGTGCATATATCTTTGCAAATTAATGTTTTTGTTTCCTATGGATATATACCCAGCAGTGGAATTGTTGGATAATATGTAAATTCAATGTTAATTTTTTAAGAACCTCAATATTGTTTTCCATAGTAGCTAGAAACTACTAGAGCTCGTCAATGAATTCAGTAAAGTGCAGGACAGAAGATTAATATATATAAATCAGTGTATTCTTTTCTATACACTAATAATAAACTACCAGAAAGATAAAGCAAGAAAATGATCCTTTTTAGAATCTCATCAAAAAGAATAAACTAGCTAGGAACTTGGTTACAGGGAGGTAAAAGACCTACACTCTGAAAACTATACAGCACTGATGAAAGAAATTGAGATGATACAAAGAAATGAAAAATATGCTGTGTTTTTGGATTGCAATAATTAATAGTGTTAAAACATCCATACTACCCAAATCAATCTACAGATTTAATGCAGTCCCTATCAAAATACCACTGGCATTTTTCATAGAACTAAAAAAAATTAACCTAAAGTTTATACAGAACCACAGAAGATCCCAAATGCCAAAGTAATCTTGAGAGAAAAGAAGAAATCTGGAGGTATCACACTCCCTGACTTTAGACTACACTACAAAGCTACAGTAATATAAACAGCATGTTACTGGCACAAAAGCAGACATGTAGGTCAATGGAACAGATAGAGAGCCATGAAATAAATCCATGCACTTATGGTCAATTAATCTATGAAAAAGGAGTCAAGAATATACATTGGAGAAAAGACAGTCTCTTCAATAAATTGTGCTGGGAATATGGGACTGCTACCATAGGAAATTTTCTCACACCATATACAGAAATAAACTTATATCAGAAAAAATAAACTTTAAGACAACGACTGTAATAAGGGACAAAGAAGTTCATTACATAATGATAAAGGTTGTATATAAGAAGGGAACAAATGTATCTATTTATACATCCAACAGAGGAGTACCTAAATATATAAAGTAAATATTAACAAAACTAAAGAGCAAAACAGACAGCAATAAGAGTAGGGGACTTTAATACCCTACTTTCATCAATGGCTAAATTATCCATACAAAAAATCAATAAGGAACCATTGTACATAAATGACACATTACCAGACTAATAGAGTAAACAGACGTGTAATTAATAGACTAAACAGACATATACAGAACATTCCATCCAAAAGCAACAGAACACCACCCTCTTACACCACACATAAAAATGAACCAAAATGGATTAAAACTTGAACATAAAACCTAAAACAATAAAACTGTTAGAAGAAAACAAGCTTCTTGACATTGGTCTTGGCAGTAACATTTTGCATTTCACACCAAAAGCAGAGGTAAAAATATAAAAAATAAAGAAGTGGGACAGTAACTGAATATAAAACTTCTGCACAACAAAGGAATCCATCAACAAAATGAAGAGACAACCTACAGAATAAGAGAAAATATTTGGAAATCGTATGTCTGATAAGGGGTTAATATCCACAGTGTATAAGGAACTAATATAACTCAATACCAAAAAAATCAAAAAATGCAATTAAAAAATGAGCAGAAGATCTGAGTGCACACTTTTCTGTTGAAGACCTACAAGATGGCCAACAAGTACATGAAAAGGTCCTCAATACCACAAATAATCAAGGAAATGCGAATCAAAACCAGTGAGAGATATCTCACACTTGTTAGAATGGTATTCTCAAAAAGACAACAAATATCAAGTGTTGGCAAGGATGTTGTGGGAAGGGAACATTTGGAAACAGTTAGTGGGAATGTAAATTGGTGCATCCCCTATGAAAAACAGTATGGAGGTTCCTCAAAAATTTTTAAGTAAAATTACCATATGATCCCACAATTCTATTTCTTAGAATTTATCCAAAGGAAATGAAAACACTAAAAAGATATATGCACCTCCCATGTGCATTGCAGCATTATTTATAACAGTCAAGATACAGGAACTACCCTAATGTCCTGTGAAGATGAAAAGATAAAGAAAATGTGGTGATACATAAATTGGAATATTATTCAGCCATAAAAAAGAATGAAATCTTACCACATGTGACTAATGAATGATCCTTGAAGGCATTATACTAAGTGAAATAATTCGGACAGAGAAAGTAAATGTAGTATAACTTTATTTACATGTGGAATCTAAAAACAAAATAAAACAAAAACAACAAACAAAAATGACTGAACTTTTAGGTACAGAGATAGACTGGTGGTTGCCAGAGGTGGGGGGATGGGCAAAATAGGTAAAAGTGAAAAAAGTTCAAGCTTCCAGTTATAAAATAAATAAGTCATGGAGATGTAAGGTGCATCATGATGACTATGGTTAGTAATATTGTAATGTATATTGGAAAGTTGCTAACACAGATTTTAAAAGTTTTCATTTTAAGGATAAAAAATGTGTAACTGTGTGTGATGATGGATATTAACTAGACTTATTGTAGTGATCATTTTACCATATATACAAATATCAAATCATTATGATGTACCTCTGAAAGTAATATATTGTTTTATGCAAACAAAAATCCACTGTCTGACTGTTAATTTCTTAACTACTTTGGTAGTTCCCAGTAATAGGAAATAAAGTTATAGGTTTTCCATTTAAGTAATGTTTGGAAGTTAGATAAATGAATCAAACAAAAACAATAATGTGTTAAATGTTCAGTAAAGGATTGCAAAGATCAGTACAGGAGACTGGGGAGACATGTTAAGAATAGTTATAAAGAAGTTAGCATTTCAAAAAGATCAATGAATCTAAGAGCTGGATCTTTGAAAAGATAAACAAAATTGATAAAACCCTTAGCCATTCTCATCAAGGAAATAAAAAGAGGGGTCCAAAACAAACAAAAAAATTCAGAAATGGAAAAAGGAGACATTACAATGAATACCACAGAAATACAAAGGATCACAAGAGATTCCTATGAACAATTATATGTTGGTGAAATTGACAACTGAGTAAAATGGACAAATTCCAAGAAATGTACAGTTTTCCAAGACTGAACCAAGAAGAAATAGAAGATATGGACAGATTAAATACAAGCAATGAAATTGAATCAGTAATAGAAAAATCCCCAACAAATAAAGGTCCAGGACCAGATGGCTTCACAGGTAAATTCTACCAAACATTTAGAGAAGACTTAACACCTAGGCTTCTCAAACTATTCCAAAAAACTGCAGAAGAATAACTGCTTCCAAACTCATTCTATAAGGCCAGCATCACCCTGATACCAAACCTAGACACAGATATCACCAAAAAAAGAAAATTACAGGCCAATATTACTAATGAACATAGATGCAAAAATCCTCAACAAAATATTAGAAAACTGAATTCAACAATGCATTAAAACAGGACTCCCCTGATGGTCCAGTGATTAAGTGTTCATGCTTCCACTGCAAGGGGCATGGGTTCGATCCCCAGTTTGGGGAACTAAGATCCCACATGCTGCACAGCACAGCCAAAGAAAATAATTAATTAACTAACTAACTAATTAATTAATTAATTTAAAATATTAAAAAATTATTGAAAGGATCACACACATCATGATCAAGTGGGATTTATCCCAGGGATACAAGAATGTTTCAATATTCACATATCAATTAATGTGATATACCACATTAACAAATTAAAGAATGAAAATTATATAATCATGTCATGAGATGCAGAAAAACTCTTAATAAAAATCAGCATCCATTTAGGATAAAAACTCTCCAGAAAGTGGGCATAGAGGGAATCTACCTCAACATAATAAAGGCCATATATGACAGATCCACAACTAAAATCATACTCAATGGTGAAAAGCTGAAGGCATTTCCTCTAAGATTAAGAACAAGACAAGAATGTCCACTCTTCCATTTTTATTTAACATAGTATTGGAAATCCTACTGATGAAAGAAATTGAAGACAACACAGATGGAACAATATACTGTGTTCATGGATTAGAAGAGTTAATATTCTCAAAATGACCATGCTACCCAAGGCAATCTACAGGTATAATGCAAACCCTATCAAAATACCAATGGCATTTTTCACAGAACTAGAACAAGTAATTCTAAAATCTGTTTAGGAACACAAAAGACCCTGAATGACAAAAACAATCTTGAGAAAGAAGAACAGGACTAGAGGTATCACCCTCCCTGACTTCAGACTGTAGTACAGAGTTACAGTAATCAAAAAAAGTATGGTACAGGCACAAAAATAGAAACATAGATCAATGGAAGAGGATAGAGAGTCCAGAAATGAACCCAGGCTCATATGCATAATTAATCTATGACAACAAAAGCAAAAATATACAATGGGAAAAAAACAGCCTCTTCAATAAATGGTGTTAGGAAAACTGAACTATTCTCTCACACCATGAAGAAAAATAAATTCTAAATGAATTAAAAACTTGAATGGAAGACCTAAAACCATACAACTTCTAGAAGAAAACATTGACAATTCATGCTTTGATATTGGTCTTTGTATTTTTTTGGATATGTCCCCTCAGGCAAGGGAAACAAAAGCAAAAATAAATACAAGAAATTGTATCAAATGAAAAAGCTTTGTACACTGAAGGAAACTACCAAGAAAATGAAAAGACCACCTAAGGAACAGGAGAATATATTTGCAAACTATATATCTGATAAGGGGTTAATGTCCAACATACACAACGAACTCATACAACTCAATATCAAAAAAATAAACAACCTGATTAAAAATGAACAAAAGGATCTGAATAGACATTTTCCAAGGAAGACATACACATGGCCAACAGGCACATGAAAAGATACTCAACATCACTAATCATCAGGGAAATGCAAATCAAAACCACAATGAGATATCACCTCACACCTGTCAGAATGGATATCATCAGAAAGACAACAACAACAAGTGCTGACAAGAATGTAGAAAAAGGGAACCCTTATGCACTGCTCGTGGGAATGTAAATTGGTGCAGCCATGATGGAAAACAGTATGTAGATTCCTCAAAAATTAAAAATAGAACTACCATATTATCCAGATGTTGCACTCCTGGGTGTTTATCCAAATAAAACAAAAACACTAATTAGAAAATATCAATGTACCCCTATTTTCATTGCAACATCATTCACAATAGCTGAGATATGGAAGCAACCTAAATGTCCATCAACAGATGAATGGATAAAGAAGATGTGGTACATAAATACACAATGGAATATTACTCAGCCATAAAAATGAATGAAACCTTGCCATCTGTGACAACATGGATGACCTACATGTTATCATGCAAAGTGAAATACCTCAGACAGAGAAAGACAAGTGCTATTTGATTTCACTTATATTTGGAATGTAAAAAACAAAACAAATGAACAAATATAACAAAACATAAACAGAGCTATAGATACAGAGAACAAATAGATATTTTCCAGAGGGAAGGATGGAAGGGAGAGGAAAGAAATAGGTAAAAGGTTTTAAGAGGTAGAAACTTCCAGTTGCAAAATAAATCAGTAATGGGAAGGAAATGTATAGTGTGGGGAATATAGTCATTAGCTGTGTAGTATCTTTTTTATTTTTTTTTGTGCGGTATGGTACGTGGGCCTCTCACTGTTTGTTGTGGCCTCTCCAGTTGCAGAGCACAGGCTCCAGACGCGTAGTCTCAGCAGCCATGGCTCACGGGCCCAGCTGCTCCGGGGCATGTGGGATCTTCCCGGACTGGGGCACAAACTCATGTTCCCTGCATCAGCACGCAGACTCTCAACCACTGCACCACCAGGGAAGCCCTATGTAGTATCTTTCTTTCTTTCTTTTTTTTTTTTTTGTGGTATGCGGGCCTCTCACTGTTGTGGCCTCTCCTGTTGCGGAGCACAGGCTCCGGACGCGCAGGCTCAGTGGCCATGGCGCACGGGCCCAGCCGCTCCACGGCATGTGGGACCTTCCCGGACCGGGGCACGATCCTGCGTCCCCTGCATTGGCAGGCGGACACCCAACCACTGCGCCACCAGGGAAGCCCTGTAGTATCATTTTTACAGTGACATAGCATAACTAGATTTATCATGGTGATCAGGTTGGTACTTATAGAGATAGTGAATCACTATGTTGTATAACAGGAACTAGCATAGTGTTGTAGGTCAATTATACTTCAAAAACAAACTCATGGACAAAGTGATCAGATTTGTGGTTACCAGAAGTGTGGTGGGGATATGGGGGAGGGGGAATTGGATGAAGGCAGTCAAAAGGTAAAACTTCCAGTTATAAGATAAATAAGTACTAGGGAAGTGATGTACAACATGATAAAGATAATGAACACTGTTCTATGTTATATATGGAAGTTGTTAGCAGAATAAATCCTCAGACTTCTCATAACAAGAAAAATTTTTTTCTATTTCTTTAATTTTGTATTTATATGAGATAATGGATATTCACTAAACTCATTTTGTTAATTACTTCATGATGTATGTAAATCAAATCATGCTGTCAACAAATTTGTACAGTTCTGTTTGTCATTTATATCTCATTAAAACCGGAAGAAAATAAAAAGTTAACATTTGAGTTCTATCTTAAATAATGCATGGCCTAATACAAATGGAGTATGATACCTTGTCAAACACTTTGCTGGATCTGGGGTTTCAGAAGGGAATCCCCAGATCCAGCATCGACAAGATTACTAACTACATTATGTAGTCTAGTGTGGTACATATAGACAATAAGTAAACAAAATAGTTTTCTTTAGGAATATACAAAGACTCCTTTCACAAGAAAGTGATCAGTTTAGCTAATTTATACATGATGCTGCCACCTTGATATGTGAAGCAGCAGCCTGGTAAGGTTTTGGAAGAAAGAAGAGCTAGCCCTGCTGCTACATGGTGAGGGAGGGAGAAATGCATGATGCATTTTCACAGAAAGGGGCTAGGCCAGATTCTAAAGCTGACTGTAAGTCAAGGCAAAGATTGGGGAATTTTATACAGTGTTATGGGAAGCCAGAGAGTAGGGAATGATATAATTTTCCATTAGAAGTTGTAGTATGTGGATAGAGAATTTTGTAAGGATGCAAACATGGAGGTTAGTGAACTTGTTGGGAGGGTATTGGGTACAATAATTTAGTGTGGACTAAAGAAATAATAAAGAGGATAAAAAGATATTTTTAAACATAAGTTGTATTACTTCTGTCTGAAAATACTTCAATTGAAATAGGAAGGTTAGGAAAGTGGTTAATGTGTATGCCAAATATATGATTTTCTGGCTTCATGTAACATTAAACTACCTTACATGTGATTCATGAAACAATAAGGTATTACTGTTGGAAAATATGTTGAATGTTTTGAAATTTAATGTACAGCTGATAAAATATAAGAACTATTAACTGTAACATTTTTCTATTAAAATAGAAAAGCAAAACTAACTCTAATAATGTAGTTGAAATTAAAGAATATTTCATGTTATTATAAAGTATATATTTTATGGAGAAACAAATGGCATAGGGAAAAAATGGACAGTTCTGAGTTTAAATATTGATTGTATCATATCTGGTTAACTTCAGATATTTGCTTAATCATTCTATATATTAGGGTTTGTTTTAATTTGGCTCCTGAGTTACCTCACAGGTTTTTGGTGAATGCTAATAATATAAATAATGTCTTCAAAGAATGCAGTAATGTCTGATACATTTATATTTGTATTCATAGAAGCTCTTCTTTCCTTCTATTATCATACTCATTTCATTGACATGCTCTCTATACTTCTGTTTAAAAAAAAAGCCTGATAGTAAGTCAAATATTTTGAAAGTAATTATAGCATTATATGTGGACAGGATAATAGCAAAAGACTGGAAAATCTTGTAAAATTTATGAAGTACTATATACTTGTATTGATTACTCAAGAGTAAATCAACCTATTGAATTGAAATACACCAAAACATTTATTAAATTAATGTTTATTAGAGTATAGTTGCTTTAGAATTATGTGTTAGTTTCTGCTGTACAGCAAAGCGAATCAGCTATATGTATACATATATCCTCTCTTTTTTGGATTTCCTTCCCATTTAGGTCACCACAGAGCATTGAGTAGAGTTCCCTGTGCTATTCAGCAGGTTCTCATTAGTTACCTATTTTATACATAGTAGTGTATATATATCAATCCCAAACTCCCAGTTCATCTCACCCTCCCTTTCCCACTTGGTATCCATATGTTTATTCTCTACATCTGTGTCTCTATTTCTGCTTTGTAACTAAGTTCATCTGTACCATTTTTCTAGATTCCATGTATAAGCAGTACTATACGATATTTGTTTTTCTCTTTCTGACTTACTTCACTCTGTGTGACAGTCTCTAGGTGCACCCACATCTCTGCAAATGACACAGTTTCATTCCTTTTCATGGCTGAATAATATCCCATTGTATATATGTACCACATCTTGCAAAAAAATGAAATAAACCAAAACTGAACATTATAGATGATGTGATATTAGTAAGGCTCAGCTAGAATTTCCATTATATCAATCAACCATATTTATACAAAAAGCCTTGTCCCACACATCAAACAATGGTCAAAAATGTCAGAGGAATTACATTAGCAAGATGGCCTAGTAGAAAGCCCTGGAACAGTCCTCCACAAACACACAAATTCAGCAACAATTCATGGACACATGCACGTTGTGAGAAATCAGAAACTAATTGAGTCTCTTGCAGTCCCAGGAGAACACAAAGTCAGACTCACCAAAGCAAGTAGGGAGATTCAAGATACCTGCTGGCTGAAGACTCTTCCCCATGGCAAAGTGTCATAATCAGGAAGAAACTCCCTACCTCTCACTTTCATTCAAGAGGAGAAAGTTTCCATTTATACATCTAGCACCTCACATTTTCCAATGAAGATACACAGAGGCCTGGCTTCTGTCTTGGCGTTCTTGAAAGTCTGTTGTTCCAGCACAATACAGCTGCCCAGGGAAGAACAAAGGTAGTGGCTTGAGCTGGTAGACACCACTGTTCCTATTCCCTGCTCAGCACAGACTGAACAGGCAAAAAATGATATTCTCAGCTTCCCCCTTGGAGAGGGAAAGAGTTGATCCGTTCATCAAACATTCAGACTTCTCTGAGGCTGCCCAGAGGACTAGATTCTCTCTTGTCAGCTTTGAATCTCTTTCAAGTCCAGCACTGAGACAAGGAGAGGTGCCAGTCTGTGAAGACTGAAGAAATGCCTACTTTGTCCAATGCATGACAGCAACAAAGAGAGTCAAGAAAAATGAAGAATTAGGCAAAGATGTTCCAAAAAATGGAACAAGATAAATCCTGAGAAACTGACTCTAGTGAAAGAGAGTTATATGATTTATCTGACAGAAACATTAAAATGACTCTCACAAAGACACACACAAAATTCAAGAGAACAACGTATGTACAAATTGAGAATTTCAGCAAGGTGAGAGAAAATATTAAAAAGTACTAAATGAATCATGGAGCTGAAGACCACAATAACTTAACTGAAAAATTGATTAGAAGGTTTCGATATCATACTAGATCAAACAGAACAAAGGTTCAGTAACTCAAAAACAAATCAGTAGAAATAATTCAGTCAGGTAAGCAAAAACGATTTTTTAAAAAGTAAATAAGTTTTATGGGACTTAAGAGATACCTTGAAGTGAAACAATATATGCATTATAGCAATCCCAGAAGGAGAGGAGGGAAAAAAACAGGATGCTTATTCCAAGAAATAATGCCTGAAAACTTCCCAAATTTGGGGGTGGAAGTTGACATCCAGACGCAAGCAGCTGAAAAATAACCAAATAATATGAACTCAAAGAAATCCACAGAGAGACAAATTAATGTCAAATTATCAAGTCAAAGACAGAAATTTGAAAACAGAAAGAGAAAAGCAACTGTCACATACAAGGGGTTCTCCAAAGCATCATGAACAGATTTTTTAGCAGAAATCTTGCACGCAAAAAGGGAATGGGATGATATATTCAAAGGCTGAAAGAAAAAATGCCTCTCAAAATACAGTATCTAGCAAAACTGTCCTTCAAAAATAAAGGAGTGATAAAGACTTCCCCAGACAAAAAAAAAAGCTGAGGGAGTTCATAACCAATCACTAGACCAGCCTTATACAAAATGTTATAGAATACTATATTACTGAAATGGTAGTGGGTAAATAACATAATTCTAGTATAAAAGTTAAAAGTATTAAAAATAACTATAACTAAAAATATGTTAAAGATACACAACATAAATAGATTTTAATTGTGACAACACCTAAAACATGGGTGGATGAGAAGTTAACAGTTTTTGTGTGGAATTGAACTTAAATTGTTATCAGCTTAAAATATATTATATTTTATGTAAGTCCCAATTTAACCCACACACATATAAAATAGCTAAAGAAGTTATAAAAAAGAATTGTAGCATATCAATATAAAAATTCAGGAAGATAGCAAGAGAGGAAAAGATTTCCCCCTCCTCCAAAAAAGACTAAAACACCAAAGAAAACAACTAACAAAATGACAATAGTAAATTATTTTCTATCAATAATTATTAATAATTTAAATGTAAATAGTTTAAACTCCCCAATCAAAAGGCATAGTGCGGGTGATCAAGACGTGGAGTAAGAGGATGTGGAGCTCACCTTGCCCCAGTGAACACATCAAAAATGTATCTACATGTGAAAAAATTCTCACTGAAAACTAATGAAAATGGCAGAAAGACTCCTGTACAGCAAAGGCTGTAAAAAAGATACACATGTAACTGTGTAGGAAGGGAAGAAAAGCGATCTGGTCAGGACCTGTGCTGGTAGGAGGGGACTCAAAGGAAAAGGGTTATTGTGCTGGCATACACACACCTGGGGGAGTTAGCAAATTGAGCCACAGACTGGACATCCTAGGTCTGGGGTCCTACATGGAGGAGGGAAGCCCCCTTGGCTGGCTGGAGAGATGATGGGACAGATAGAAAGACTGGAGAAGGTTGGACTCTGCTCATGAGTAGCCTGTGTAGGCTAGCCCTCAAGGCATGTTGAAGAGAGGTCTGCCCTAGCAGCTGGCAGGTTTCTTGCAATGGACTTGCCATGTGCTCCAGCCTGAGTTGAGTGAACACCCCAGCTCCACTCACTCCAAACTACAGCATGGCACTGGATCTGAAGCAGCCAGGACTGGGTAAAATACTCAAAAATGGGAAGAAAAGGAAACCCAGTCCCTGGGTGGACACTGTGTGGGACTGTGGTGGCCATTGTTGGCATTTACATAAGTGGTGCCCCCGAAGCAGCCCAGATTTCTTATGGCAGATCCAGGGCCACAGCTCACCACCCCACCATACATGCAGAGAAACTTTATGGGCCCTGCCTCATGTGCAGAGTGGTGCCAGAATGGTGTGGGAGTGGTGGAGGCTGGGGATAGTGATCAGCCGTTAGAGACAAAGGGGTATTTCCCCTGAGACAGTGCAAGGAGAAGTCTGCTCTAGTGGCTGACAAATTTCCCTTGACCATTTCACACTGTGCCTCAGCCCAGTGCCCCCAGCTCAAGCCAAGCAAATTCTCCAGCCCCACTCAAACCATACCACAGTCCAGCATTAGCCCTGTGATGGCCAGTACAAAGGAAAAGACTCAAGTGTGGGCTGCACCTGAGCAGAGCTGAAGATGCCTACACATGCAGTGCATCAAACCTCTGTATGTGCACAGGCCCCACTTGTTTCAGCACTCCCCTCCACTGGGGCTGAGGTCCATGTACAAGGAGAGGAAAATTCATAAATTTAAAGGAAATAGAACCAGCCTGAGTCCAACCCTCAGGGCTTCTGCTCCAGCAACTTTGGATCAAACACCACCCCTGACAGGGCAATGATAGGCACTAAACAGAGAGGATGTCCCACCTCACACCTGGTGCCAGTCTCTAATGACTCCATCTCCAAACCCACCCACTACCAAGGTGATAGCTGCCAGCACATGCTTAGGAAAGACTAAACTGGCATCCACCTCAAATCTAGCCCTCCCACCAAAAGCACTGGGCACATGAAGTCTGCATAGGGATGTTCCCACATAAGAAAACCTCTTCAAGACCACAATAGGTATCCATTTCACATAAATTGAGAGGCAGAAAAAGATAAGTAAAATGAAAAGGCAAAGGAACTACTCTTAGTTGAAAGAGCAAGAGAAAACTCTTGAAAAAATAATGAAACAGAAATAAACACTTTACCAGGTAAAGAATTCAGAACATGGTAATAAAAATGTTAACTAAAACAGTAGAAAGAATTGATCTAAACACTGACCATTTAAATGAGGAACTAGAAAATGTTAAAAAAAAAATTCCATGGCTGAAATAAACACACTAGAAGGACTGAAAAGGAGAGTAAGTGATACAGAAGAATGCATAAGTGATTTGGAAGACAGAAAAATGGAAATCAACCAATCAGAGTAACAGAGAGAAGAACAAAGCTTTAAAAATGAAAGTAATCTAAGAGATCTTTAGAACATTAGGTATTACAACACTTGCAATATACAGGTTCCAGAAGGAGAAGCAAGAAGGGGATCAAAAATATATTTGAATAAATTATGGCTGAAAACTTCAATGCAGAAGAGGGAAATGGATATCCAGGTACAGGAAGAACAGAGGGTCCCAAACAAGATGAACCCAAACAGACCCACACCAAATCATATCATAATTAAAATGGCAAAATTAAAGATAAAGAGAGAATTCTAAAGACAGCAAGAGAAAAACAAAGAGTCATATTCAAGGGAATCCCCATAAGGGTATAAACTGACTTTTCTGTAGAAATTTTGCAGGTCAGAAGGCAGTGGCATGATATATTCAAAGTCCTAAAAGGGAAAAACCTGCAACCTAGGATACTCTACCCAGCAAGATTATCATTTAGGATAGGAGAGATAAAGAATTTCCCAGCCAAACAAAAACTAAAAGAATTCATCAATACTAAACCTATCCAGAAAGAAATGTTGAAGGGATTTCTCTAAATGGAAAAGAAGTAAGAATCTATAGGAAAAAGGGAAAATTCCAATAGGAAAGGCAAATATATAGTAAGAATTGAAGATATGTATATTAAAAGAAAAAAGAGAAAAGCAACTCTAACTATACTAAACAGTTAAGGGATAAGCATGAAGATTAAAATATGACATCAAAGACACAAAATGTGGTGAGAGGAGTAAAAAATGTGGATTTCTTAGAATGTGTTTTAGCTTAAATGACTACCAGTTTTACACATTTTGGATCAACATATAGGAACCCCATAGAACCACAAATCAAAAACCTACAGGAGATATACAAAAACCAAAAAGAAAGGATCACAAGCATACTACTAAAAAAAAATTAAAACATAAAAGATGAAAAAAAAAAAGAAAAAGAAACCAAAAGGGAAAACCATAAAAACAAGCAGAAAAAAAGTAATAAAATGGTACTAAGTACATACCTATTAATAATTATTTTAAATGTCGGACTAAATGCTCTGCTCAAAAAACATAGGGTGGCTGATTAGATAAAAAACCAAGACACTTCAATATACTGCCTAGAAGAGACTCACCTCAGGGCTAAAAATACACAGAGACTGAAAGTCAGGGGATGGATAAAGATATTTCCTGCAAATGGAAATGACAAGAAAGTAGTGATAACAATACACATATCAGGCAAAAGAGACTTTAAAACAAAGATTATAACAAAAGACACAAAAGGGCATTATATAATAAAAAAGGGCTCAATACAAGAAGAGGATGTTACGTTTGTTAACATACAGGTATCCAATACTGGAGCACCTAAATATATAAAGCAAATACTAAGAGACATAAAAGGAGAAATTGACAATAATACAATCATAGTAGAGAACTTTAACACTCTGGTAACATCAATGAACAGATCATCCAGACATAAAACCAATAAGGCAAAAACCATCCTAAATGATACAATAGACCACTTGGACCTAATAGATATCTACAGGACATTACACCCCAAAAGAGAAGAATACATAGTTTTTATTCTTTCAACTGCACATGGAACATTCTCCAGGATAGATCACATGCTAGGCCACAAAAGGAGTCTCAACAAATTTAAGAGGATAGATATTATATCAACAATATTTTCTGACCACAACAGTGTGAAACTAGTATTAATCTATAGAAAGAAAAATTGGAAAAGAACAAACACTTGGAGACTAAATAACATGCTACTGAAAAACCAAGGGGTGAGTGAAGAAATCAAGAGTAAATCAGAAAATACACCAAGATAAATTACAGTGAAAAAAACAATACTCTAAATTCTATGAGATGCAGCACAAGCAGTTCTAAGAGGAAAGTTCATAGCAATACAGGTCTTCACAAGAAACAAGAAAAATCTCAAATAAACAACCTAATTACCTCCTAGAAAAATTAGAAAAAGAAAAAACAGAGCCCAAAGTCAGCAGAAGAAAGAGAATAACAAAGATCAGAAAGCAAATAAGGTAGGAAAAAAAAACATTAGAAAAGATAAATAAAACCAAGAACAGGTTTTTTAAAAGATAAAAATAAAATATATAAACCTTAACCAGGCTTACCAGAAGAAAAAAGAAAGGACTCAAATAAAGAAATTAAGTGATGAAAGAGGAGAAATAACAACTAATACCACAGAGATACAAAAATATCATAAAACTATGAACAATTATATATCAACAAATTGGGCAACCTAGAAGAAATGTACAAATTTTTAGAAACACACAACCTGCCAAGACTGACTCAAGAAGGGATAATTTGAACAGACTGATCACTAGGAGAGAAATCAAATACATAATTCAAAAACTCCCAGCACACAAAATTCAGGACCAGATGATTTCAAAGGTGAATTCTACCAAATATATACAGAAAAACTAATATTTATCCTTCAAAAACAATTCCAAAAATTTGAAGCAGACAGAAACCTCCCCAATTCATTGTATGAGGTCACCATTACCCTGATCCCCAAAACAAAGACACTACAAAAAAGAAAATTAGAGGCCAATAGTTTCGATGGATATAGGTGAAAAAATCCTCAAAAAAATACTGGCAAAGTGAATCCAACAATATATAAAAAGGCTCATACCCCATTATCAAGTTGAATTTATTCCAGTGTCACAAGGATGGTTCAATATTCTCAAATCAATCAATCACCACATTAACAAAAGGAAGAATAAAAATCATCTCCATATATGCAGGAAAAGCATTTGACAAAGTTCATTACCCACTCATGATAAAAGCTCTATGCAAAGTGGGTATAGAGGGAACTTATCTCAACATAATAAAGACCATTTATGACAAACTCACAGCCAACATCATACTCACTGGTAAAAAGCTGAAAGCCTTTCCTTTAAATTTAAGAACAAGACAATGATGCTCACTCTCACCACTTCAATTTACCATAGTATTGGAAGTCCTAGCCACAGTAATCAGATGAGAAAAAGAGATAAAAGTCATCCAAATTGGAAGGAAAGTGGTAAAACTTCCACTATTTGCAAATGACATAATACTTTATATGGAAAAGCCTAAAGTCTCTACCCCAAATCTTTTAGAACTAATAAACAAATTCAGTGAATTTACAGGGTACAAGATTAACATACAGAAGTCTGTTGCATTTCTGTACACTAATAATGAAATATCAGAAAGAACAAGTAAAAAACAAACATTAATAAAATCACATCAAGAAAAATAAATACCCAGGAATAAACTTAACCAAGTAGGTCAAAGACCTATACTCTGAAAATTACAAAACATTGATGACAGAAATTGAAGATGATACAAAGAAATGGAAAGAAATCCTGTGCTCTTTGATCAGAATTAATATTGTAAAATGACCATACTACCCAAAGCAATTTATATATTTACATTATATTTAATGTAATCTGTATCAAAATACCCTTGATGTTTTTCACAGAACTAGTCCAAATAATCATAAAATTCTTATGGACTCACAAAAGACTACAAGTTGCCAAAATATTCTTGAGAAAAAAAAGAACAAAACTGGAGGTATTACCCTCCCTGTCTTTAGACTATATGACAAAGTTACAGTAAGCAAAACAGTATGGTATTGGTACAAAAACAGACACACAGAACAATGGAACAGACTAGAGAGTTTAGAAATAAATCCATGAACCTACAGTCCATTAATCTACAACAGAGGAGACAAGAATATTCAATGGAGAAAAGACAGTCTCTTCAGAAAGTGTTACAGGGAAAACTGGACAGCTAGAAGTAAAACAATAAGACTAGAACATTCCCTGACAGCATATACAAAAGTAAACTCAAGGTGGATTAAAGGCCTAAATATAAGACCTAAAACGGGCTTCCCTGGTGGCGCAGTGGTTGAGAGTCCGCCTGCCAATGCAGGGGACACGGGTTTGTGCCCCGGTCTGGGAAGATCCCACATGCTGCGGAGCAGCTGGGCCCATGAGCCATGGCCGCTGAGCCTGTGCTCCGCAAAGGGAGAGGCCACAACAGTGAGAGGCCCGCGTACCACAAAAAAAAAAAAAAAAAAAAAATCACCTAAAACAATAAAACTACTAGCAGAGAACATAGGCAGAACACTTTGACATAAATCATAGCAATATATTTTTGGATCTGTCTCCTAAGGTAAAATAAATAAGTGCAAAAATAAACAAATGGGACCTAATTAAACTAAAAATCTTTTGCACAACAAAGGATATCAATGACAAAACTGAAAGATAACCTACAGAATGAAAAATACTTTGACTGAAAAGTGGTTAATATTCAAAATACATAAAGAGCTCATACTACTTAAGATCAAAACAACAAACAACCCAATCAAAAAATGGGTAGCAGGTCTTCCCTGGTAGCGCAGTGGTTGAGAGTCCACCTGCTGAAGCAGGGGACACAGGTTCGTGCCCTGGTCCAGGAAGATCCCACATGCCACGGAGTGGCTGGACCCGTGAGCCATGGCCGCTGAGCCTGTGCATCCGGAGCCTGTGCTCCGCAACGGGAGAGGCCACAACAGTGAGAGGCCCACATACTGCAAAAAAAAAAAAAAAAAATGGGTAGCAGACCTTAATAAACATTTTTCTAAAGAAGACATACAGATGGCTAACAGGAACATGAAAAGATAATTAACATTGATAATTATTAGAGAAAGGCAATTCAAAAACACAATGAGATATCACTTCACACCTGTAAGAATGGCTATCATCACAAAATCTACAAATAACAAATAGAGAGAATGTGGAGAAAAGGGAGCCCTTGCATACTATTGGTGGGAATGTACATTGGTTCAGCCATGATGGAAAACAGTATGGACGTTCCTGATAAAACTGAAAACAGAACAACCATATAGTCCAGCAACTCCACTAATTGGAGAGGTTACATGAACCCCAATGTCTTAGCAGCACTACTTACAATAGCCAAGATATTGGAGCAACTCAAATGCCCATCAACATATGAATGAAGATGTGAGACTATATATATACATATAAAAGTCTATATATACTTATATAGACTACATACATATACATATACACACACAGAAATGGATAAAGATGTGACACACACAACGGAATATTACTCTGTCATTAAAAAGAATAAAATTCTGTCACTTGCAGCAACATGGATGGACCTAGAGTATATTATGATCATTAAAATAAATCAGACATCATACAGTATTTATCTGTCTCTCTCACTTATACATGGAATGTAAAGAAGAATACAAATGAATGTATATGCAAAACAGAAACAGACTCACAATTACAGAAAATAACCTAGTGGTTACTAAAGGGGAAAGGAAATGGAGAGGCACAAATTAGAAGTATGGGATTAAGAGACATAAACTGCTATGTATAAAATATATAAGCCACAAGATATATTTTATAGCACAGGGAATTATAATGATTATCTTGTATTAACTTTTAATGGAATATAACCTGTAAAATACTGAATCACTATTCTGTAAACCAGAAACTAATATAATATTGTAAATCATTTATACTTCAATTAAAAAAGAATTTAAAAAAGGAAAATAAAAAGTAGAAGGTATCTTGTTGACTGGGGGCCACATAATCAAACTTGTTTGGGATGAGAATGAACAAGGAAATAAATATAGTGTTCAGAACTGGCTTGGTCTTTGTGTATATATGTAATGATATATGTACTGTGTTTCTGGTCAAGTAGATCATTTACAGGGACATGAAAGTTATTTAAGGTTTTTTTGATGACCTGGTACCCTAGGTAGGAGAGGCTCCATTTTAGAACTAAAAAATAATTTCAATATTTTTAATAAAAATAAAACTAATTTCAGGATAAAAAAAGACATGATGAGGCTGAATGGATTAAAAACACAAGACCCAACTATAGTTGATCCTTGAACACATGGGTTGAAACAGTGCAGGTCCACTTATATGTGGGTATTTTTAATAGTAAATACTGTAGTACTGCACAGTCCAGGGCTGGTTGAATGTGCAGGTGTAGAGGAACCACATATCTGAAGAGCCAACTATAAAAAGATAGTCCATGCAATTGGTAACCAAAGAGAACAGGGATGACTATACTTTTATCACATAAAATAGTCTTTAAGTCAAACACTGCCACAAGAGGCAAAGGACATTATAACAATAAAAGGGTCAACAACAAGGATGATATAATAATTACAAGTATCTATTCAATCAACAGGCTCTGGTGCTAAGTCCATATATAGATGCATATAAATTTATATATACCTTTATATATTCACTTATATACATATATAATATCTAATATATATACATATATAATGTATACTTATAAATAATATATGCTATTTTATATAAATAATATATATTATAAATACATATATGCATATATTTATATGAAGCACATGTTGACAGAAGTGAAGAAGAAATAGATAGCAGTACAATAATAGTAAAACACTTTAATACCTCATTTTCATTAATGGATAGAACTTCCAGAGAGAAGATTAATAAGAAAATATGTGACCTAAACAACACTGTAGATCAAATAATCCTAACAAACATATACAGAACATTCCACCTAACAGCAACAGAATATACATTCTTCTCAAGTGCACACTGATATTTCTCCAGGATAGATCATAAATTAGGTCACCAAACAAGTCTTGAATTTACGAAGACTGAATTCATACCAAGTACTTCTTCCTACCAGAGTGGAATGAAATTAGAAATCAATAGTGGAAGAAAAACTGAAAAATTCACAAATATGTGGAAATTAAGAACACATTCCTGAACAACAACTGGATCAAAGAAGATATCAAAAGAGAAGTTAAAAAAAACCTCTAGACAAATAAAAATGAAATCACAACATACGAAAGTTTATGGGATGCAGAAAAAGTACTACTGAGAGGGAATTAAATAGCCTTAAATGCCTACATTACAAGTTTTCTAAAAATTCTTAAACAAGTTAACTTTACACTTCAAGAAATTAGAAAAAGAAAAAAGACTAAGCTCAAAGTTAGCAGAAGGAAGAAAATAAAGATTAGAGCAAAATATACATGAAAGAGAAAACAGAACAATAACAGAAAGAAACAGTGAAGAACAATAACAGAAAGAAACAGTGAAACTAGAAGTTGGTTTTTGAAAAGATATGTAGAATTGACAAATCCTTAGCTAGAGTAAGAAAAAAGAGAGAAGACTGATGACACAAAATAAAAATGATCTAAAATACTAGTATGAATAATTATATACCAACAAATTGGATAACCTAGAAAGAATAAACTCCTAGAAACATAAAACTCACCAAGACTGAATTATGAAAAAGTAGAAAGTATGAACTGACTTTTACCTAGTGATTAAATCAATAATCAAAAACATTCCAATAAAGAAAAGCCCCCAATGAGCTGCTTTCATTGGTGAATTCTACCAGACATTTAAAGATAGTTAATACCAATATTTCTCAAACTCCTCTAAAAATAGAAGAGGATGGATCATTTCCAAACTCAATTAATGAGTTCAGCATTACACTAACACCAAAGCCAGGCAAAGACATCACAAGAAAAGAAAACTGCATGCCAATATTCCTGATGAAAATAGTTGCAAAAATCCTGAGCAACATATTGGCAAACTGAATCCAACTGTATATTAAAAGGATCATACTTCATGACAATGTAAGATTTATCTCTGGGATGCAAGGATTATTCAACATATGGAAATCAATTAATATGATATACCACCTTAACAGAATAAAGAATTTAAACAATCAAAAGATTGTCTCAATAAATGTAGGAAAATATTTGACAAAATTCACAACCTTTCATGATAAAAACTCAACAAATTAGGTTGCAAGTAGCAGAATAGAAGGAAGAAAGGCTATACAGGACAAGCCCACAGCTAACATCATGCTCAACACTAGAAAACTGAAAACTTTTTACTAAGACCAGGAACAAGGCAAAGATGCTCACTATTGCCATTTCTATTCAACATTGTAATATGACTCCTAGGCAGAGTAGTTAGGCAGGGAAAATAAAGAAAGTGCATCCAAATTGGAAAGGAAAAAGTAAAATTGTCGTTGCTTTGCAGATGATATGACCTCAAGTATAGAAAACTCTGAAGATTCCAGTAAAAAACTATTATAACTAATAAACAAATTTAGTAAAGTTGCAGGAAAAAAATCAATATGAAAGAAGCCAGACAGAAGAAGACAAATATTGAATGGTATCACTTATATGTGGAATCTAAAATAAATAAAAACTGATTGCATACAAACAAAGAATAGCATGGGTGGGGCTACCCTGGTGGCGCAGTGGTTGAGAGTCCGCCTGACGATGCAGGGGACGTGGGTTCGTGCCCCGGTCTGGGAAGATCCCGTGTGCCACGGAGCAGCTGGGCCCGTGAGCCATGGCCGCTGAGCCCCTGCGTCTGGAGCCTGTGCTCCGCAGTGGGAGAGGCCACAGCAGTGAGAGGCCCGCATACCACAAAAAAAAAAAAAAAAAAAAGAATAGAATGTGTGGTTGCCAGAAGTTGGGGGAGGAGGAAACAGATATGTACATAAAAGGGTACAAAGTTTTAGTGGTAAGAATAAATTCTGAGGATCTAATGTACAGCTACTGACTATAGTTAATAATTTGGTATTGTATACATGAAAACTGCTGAGAGTAGATCTTAAACATTCTACACACACACACACACACACACACACACACAAAGAGTTAATTATTTGAGGTGTTAAATGTGTTAGTTATCTTGATCTTGGTAATAACTCCCCAAAGCATGCATATATATATATATATATATATATAAAATCATCCTTTTGTATACTTTAAATATATATAATTTTATTTGCCAATTATTCCTCAGTAAAGTTAGAGGTGAAATTAGTTGTGTTTTTATACACTAACAATGAACCATCTGAAAAAGAAATTTAAAAAAAATACCATTTACAGTAACACCAGAAAGAATAAAATACTTAGGAATAAACTTACCTAAGGAAGTGAAAGACTTGTATACCAAAAACTACACAGCACTGATTAAAGAAATTGACACAAACACATCATATGTGTCCATGAAGTAGAAGATGTAATACTGTTGAAATGTCTATATATACTCAAAGATATCTACAGATTCAGTGTAATCTCTATCAAAATCCCACAGCATTGTTTTACAGAAATAGAAAAAAAAACCCTCTTCTTTAATTCATATGGAACCATAAAATACCATGAATAACCAAATATATTTTGAGAAAAGGAACAAAACTGGAGGTATCATACTTTCTGATTTCAAAGTATATTACAACTCTCCAATAATCAAAACAGTATGATAATGGTATAAAGACAAACATGTAGAACAATGGAACAGATTCCAGAAATAAATCCACACATATGCAATCAAATGATCTTCACAATGGTGTCCAGAATACACAATGGGAAAACAAATCGTTTTGTAAAGACTAGATATTCACATGACAAAAATGAAATTGGACTTGCTTTTTTAATCATACATAAATATCAGCTCAAAATGGATTAAAGACTTAAATGGAAGATTTGAAACTATAAAACTACTACAAGAAAACATAGGGAAAGAGCTTCATGACACTGGTTGTGGCAATGATTTCATGGATATGACACCAAATGCAGAGGCAGAAAAATCTCAAAATAAACAACTAAGACTACATCAAACTAAAAAGCCTCTCTACTACAAAAGAAATAATCAACAGAGTGAAAAGACAACCTAACCAAACAGGAGGAAATACTTGCTAATCATAGATCTTATAAGGGTTAGTCTCCAAAAAATGTAAGGAATTCCTACAACTTAATAAAAACATAGCCTGATTTAAAAAATGGGCAGTGGGCTTGAATAGACATTTCTCCAAAGAAGACATACAAACAGCCGATAGGCCTATGAAAAGATGCTCTGCATAACTAAATCACCAGGGAAATGAAAATCAAAACAGCGATGAAATATCACCTCACACCCATCAGGATAGCTATTATCACAAAAACAAAAGACCACAAGGGTTGGCGAGAATGTGGAAAAATTGGAACAATTGTACACTGTTGGTGGGAATGTAAAATGTTACACCTGTTTTGGAAAACTGTATGGTAGTTTCTGCATATGATATAGCAGTCTTATTTCTGGGTATTTACTGAAAATAATTTAAATTAGGAGCTCAAAAAGATATAAGTACTCCTACATTCACTGTAGCACTAATCCAATAGTCAAGATGTGGAAAAAACGTAAATTTCCATCAACACATAAATGGATATAGAAAATGTGGTATATACATACAATGGAAAACTACTCAGCCTGTTGAAAAAGGAAATTATGTAATAAGTGACAAAATAGATTAACCTGGAGGACATTATGCTAAATGAAATGAGCCAATCACAGAAAACAAATATTTCATGCTTCTGCTTATATGAAGTATCAAAACAAATTCATAGAATCAAAAAAATGTAATGGTAGTTGTCAGTATCTATCCTGATAGTCAATAATACATTGTATATTTAAAAATCCGTTAAGAAGGTAGATTTCATGTTAAGTGTTCTCTGTAAAATAAAACAAATTTTTATAAAAAAGCAATTTTCACTCCCTCTTTCTTGAATCATTTTTCTTGTGTTTGACTTCTCGAATGTGACAGTCCCCCAACATAAAAAAAAGAAAAATCTTTCATTTCATAGTCTCTACCTTCACAGTATCTTTTTATGACTCTTTCACACTGTCTCAGGACTTGAACTTTTAACCATGTACGGGAACTGTCTGCAACTCTAGCCCTAACTCTTATCCAAGACTCACACTCATATACCAACCTCCTACATGGCATCTTCGCTTTAATGCCTGTAAAAGTCTCTCTTTTAAAAAAAAAGTTTACTAAAGACAACAGAACACTTTGGAGAAATGATGTGGAATTAGGCTGTATATACTTATTTTAAAAAAATTAGTTCTATCTGTTTTTTTATTATCTTAGAATTTCTTGTAATTTCAGATGCAATAAACACCCCAAAACTGCTCTTTTGAAGACATGTATTTATAGTGTTACTTCATGAACAATAACATTAGAGTTATACATTTTTCAAATATAATGATAATGAAATTAACAAAGGCTATTTCACTTATAACATTTTATATTACATATTACCCTTTGCACTGGCTCAGGGGCTGATTGTCCTCAGAATGTGACCCCAGACCTGTCTCCTCTACTCCACATCAGGAGGTTGAACCCTGAAAGCTATTCCCAGCTTTTGTATGAGATCATTTCCCCTTGAGTTTATCCAATTGGAGGCAACATTTAGAGAGTTGAGGGAAAGAGGAAGTGAAAAGATGCATATTTCACCATTGTTCTCTGTTTCTAATAGTGCATACCACTGCATCTAATTCTCTTCAGTGGCTTTAGGTCTTGTCCATGGACCTGCCATAGCTCCAACTTCTACAACTGAGCCTGACTTCAGGCACACTTTCTCCTCATTTTGTCCTTCTGTCCAAGGGGTGAGAGGGATTTCTTGTTCTCGCTAATACCGGGGTGGCCTAATGGCTATTTGGCTTCTCAGATCCTCCATTACTTGTCTAATTCTATGCATTACGTACATTCTGTTTTTAAGTCTTAAAGTGGTTTCTGGTTTGCTGGTTGGACTCCAATCTCCCATTATAACAAACACTCAGCTGGTAAATTCTTGTAGCTATAAATTTCATGATTATATATTTGGCCATCATTTATACTTTGTTTCCCCAAAATTTATTACAATACTTTTAAATGGGATTTAGTGTGTATTCAATGCCATATGATTTTTTTGTTTACATGAGTTTTAAGCTTAATTCTTAGAAGCTTAGATTCAATATCTCCTATTTATTCTTCTTGATTAAATGGCAGAATAATTTCTCAAATATAAAAACCTCATCATTCCTTTTATTATTATCTTTAGTTATCATAATTCAACTGGCATTTTCTACCATTTCAATGTATTTGCTTTGCTTTTCATTAGTAAATCCAATAATACAGTATTAAATATACTATAATGATTTTTATGTAATCAACTATCTCATTGATATTACAAATCTGGAACTGGAAATTTCAAAGCCAGGAGTTTCTGGGAATTTCAGGAAAAGTACTTTTTAACCCAAATTGCTTTCATTTCACAATGTACTTCAAGTTAAGTAGATTGGCCAAAATGGAGCTAAACTAATCTTCATAGGTTATATAAAAGGAAGATTCTTTGACTCTAAATATACACACAGATATATACATATAGATACATAGATAGATACATAGATATATCTGTGCATGAAATCAGGACATCTTTTACTTGAATAATATACTGCAAATGATACATTATTCAATTCTTGAATTATTATATTCCCCATGGTATATTTAAAAGATTTAATTTAATTAGTACTTGCCTTTTCTGCTTTAGACTACACATAATATATATGTCAATGCAGAAATATGGTGTGAGGGACAAAGATAATAGTAATTTCCAAAATGTTGAGTTTAAAGTGATGACTGGACAACCAATGAGAAATACCAATAAGCAACTGACAAGATTGGTTTCAGGAAAATTAGAGACATACAGGTTCATGATTCTTCCACAAAGAGCTGATGAAGAATAAATTAAGGTTTCAAAAAGAAAACCATGACATGAACAGAGGAGCTGGCTTTACTTTTTTTTTTAACATCTTTATTAGAGTATAATTGCTTTACAATCGTGTGTTAGTTTCTGCTTTATAACAAAGTGAATCAGCTATACATATACATATATCCCCATATCTCCTCCCTCTTGTGTCTCCCTCCCACCCTCTCTATCCCACCCCTCTAGGTGGTCACAAAGCACCGAGCTGATCTCCCTGTGCTATGTGGCTGCTTCCCACTAGCTATCTATTTTAAGAATTTACTTTTAGAAAGACTTACCTTTTAAGAATTGGTATAGGAAGATGAGGTATTGAAATGAAACAGGAGAAATCCTAGGGATACAAGGTAACTCAGCATACTATTTCTATATAAAGACCATGAAGAAAAGCATTTTAAAAAGGAGGACTCCAAAGTGTTCAGTGCTACAAAGGATCAAGTGATAAAATTTAGTAAAGTATGACAATTTTAGGGATTGTCAATTAAGCGATTATCACTGACAATTAAGGCATTATCATTGATATTTAAAAGTCAATTTTCAGAACATAGTCCTTTATTTCAAAAGAAATCCAAATGTAAATAATGAAAACTTCTCAGAAGCTTATTTTAGATATTTTAATGAATGGGAGGAAAAGTTATTTCATGTTTATAAATGTAGAAACATATGGGTAATTGTAGTAAGAAATGTGGATCTAGAAGACTGAGAAGTTTAGAAGTGTTAAGATGATACCTGATGATGGAAGGAGTAAGAGTCCAGTGAGTTTGAAAGAAAGTACAAACAAATTATCAAGTAGAAAGTCAGCCTCGTGGAAAAGAGGATCTCACACGCAAGAGTAGATAAGGAGGAAATCAAATATACAAATATGGGAAGGAAAGAATTCTGAGCTTATTTGAAGACCTCTAGTCTCTTACAAACAAGAGGGGCTCAGCTAACCACTGAGAGAGATAAAAAAATTTCATCACATTCAATTTACCATCTTTACCATTTTTAAGCATACATTTCAGTAGTGTTAAGTATATTTACATTGTTTTACAACAGATGTTTAGAATTTTTCATTTTGCAACACACTCTATATCCACTAAATACTAATTTCTCTTCCTCTCTCTAACCAGTACCTGTCAATTACCTTTTCACATTCTGTTTCTATGATTTTGAGTACTTTAGATAGTTCCTATGAATGGAATCATACAATATTTGTCCTTTTGTGATTGGCTTATTTCACTTAACATATTTTCTTTGAGGTTCATTTATGTTGTAGCATATGACATTATAATGCATGTTTTTGGAAGGCCACCAGTATCTATACTTGTAGGGACAACATTAAGAAACCAGGCCCTTAAGAAGAATAATATTTCTACATGATAATACATGTGTAAGTATTTATCAACCCAAAATACAAGATCCTGTTTATGAGGAGATAATGACAGCATTTCCAATAAAGTCAGAACAAAAAATAAGGTTGCCCGTTTTTGCCATTGTTATTTATCATTACTTTTGAATTACTTCTCAAAATAATTAAAGAAAAAATAAAGATAAAAATTATTAAGAAGTGAAATTTACGTTTTAAAATTTAATAATTTTGTATGTTGAAAGTCTAAGAAAATCAACTGAGAAACATTCTCAGAAAATAAGCGCATTAAGTGGAAATAGTTAATGCTTCCACTTGTTTATTTTCCAGTGAGGCTCTTTTACTTGACCTCTGTGATGTGAGCCTGAATTCACTAACCTGTACTCAAGATATTGGGGGTCTGCTTTTAATTTTTTAATTAAGTAACACAGCAATCCATTCATTCACTCACTCACTTTTTACTTCAGCTCACTCATGTCTGTTTCTTACTTAACCCAAGGTTAACTTTCTCCTAGAATTCTCCATCTTTGAGTGAGACTATTCTACATATGTTTGAAAACCTAGTGGTAGGCTTCATTTCATTTCTCATAAGTTTCCTCATTGTTCATAAAATAACCTATTATTTTTCACATTAAATCAGACTGCTGAAGTATTCACATAGTTTGAATTATACCTAAACTCACAATACTGTATGCAAATGATGTTTTATGAAATGAGTTGGTAAAACACTGTATTATAATAAGCAAAGTTTTATATTAAATATGTTGATTCTTGTGTTTGATATTTTAAAGGAATGAAAACCATACCACAGGGGGAACTACTGTCAAAGCTAGGTGTACCAACCTAGAAAAGAAAATATGGAGACCTGGGTGTTATTTCAGATGTCTGGATGTATACACTATACAATAGTCAGACTTTTATGATTGATTTTCAATCTGATAATTGGAAGGAGAAAGTCACACATGTCAGCTACCTAACCAATTTTTAATATTCATATATTTGTGAAACATCAATTTGTATCAAAAGTTCATTGGAAAATTGTCAAAAAGACAAGCAAAGCCTGATATTGTATAAGGAAATTATCAATATAATTAAATGACATACTGAATTACAAATAAGAACATATAGAAACTAAGGGTTAATTAAAGATGATACAAATAGATAGAGAGATATACCATGCTCCTGGAATCAATATTGTGAAAATGACTCTACTACCCAAAGCAATCTACAGATTCAATGCAATCCCTATCAAACTACCACTGGCATTTTTCACAGAACTAGAACAAAAAATTTCAAAATTTGTTTGGAAAAACAAAAGACCCCGAATAGCCAAAGCAATCTTGAGAACGAAAAACGGAGCTGGAGGAATCAGGCTCCCTGACTTCAGACTATACTACAAAGCTACAGTAATTAAGACAGTGTGGTACTGGCATAAAAACAGAAAGATAGATCAGTGGATCAGGATAGAAAGCCCAGAGATAAACCCACGCACATGTGGCCAACTTATCTTTGATAAAGGAGGCAGGAATGTACAGTGGAGAAAGGACAGCCTCTTCAATAAGTGGTGCTGGGAAAACTGGACAGGGACATGTAAAAGTATGAAATTAGATCATTCCCTAACACCATACACAAAAATAAGCTCAAAATGGATTAAAGACTTAAATGTAAGGCCAGAAACTATCAAACTCTTAGAGGAAAACATAGGTAGAACACTCTATGACATAAATCACAGCAAGATCCTTTTGGACCCACCTCCTAGAGAAATGGAAATAAAAACAAAGATAAACAAATGGGACCTAATGAAACTTCAAAGCTTTTGCACAGCAAAGGAAACCATAAACAAGACCAAAAGACAACCCTCAGAATGGGAGAAAATATTTGCAAATGAAGCAACTGACAAAGGATTAATCTCCAAAATTTATAAGCAGCTCATGCAGCTCAATAACAAAAAAACAAACAACCCAATCCAAAAATGGGCAGAAGACTTAAATAGGCATTTCTCCAAAGAAGATATACAGACTGCCAACAAACACATGAAAGAATGCTCAACATCATTAATCATTAGAGAAATGCAAATCAAAACTACAATGAGATATCATCTCACACCAGTCAGAATGGCCATCATCAAGAAATCTAGAAACAATAAATGCTGGAGAGGGTGTGGAGAAAAGGGAACCCTCTTGCACTGCTGGTGGGAATGTGAATTGGTACAGCCACTATGGAGAACAGTATGGAGGTTCCTTAAAAAACTACAAATAGAACTACCATATGACCCAGCAATTCCACTACTGGGCATATACCCTGAGAAAACCATAATTCAAAAAGAGACATGTACCAAAATGTTCATTGCAGCTCTATTCACAATAGCCCAGAGCTGGAAACAACCTAAGTGTCCATCATCGGATGAATGGATAAAGAAGATGTGGCACATATATACAATGGAATATTACTCAGCCATAAAAAGAAACGAAACTGAGCTATTTGTAATGAGGTGGATAGACCTACAGTCTGTCATACAGAGTGAAGTAAGTCAGAAAGAGAAAGACAAATACCGTATGCTAACACATATATACGGAATTAAAAAAAAAATGTCATGAAGAACCTAGGGGCAAAACGGGAATAAAGACACAGACCTACTTGAGAATGGACTTGAGGATATGGGGAGGGGGAAGGGTAAGCTGTGACAAAGCGAAAGAGAGGCATGGACATATATACACTACCAAACGTAAGGTAGATAGATAGTGGGAAGCAGCCGCAGAGCACAGGGAGATCAGCTCGGTGCTTTGTGACCGCCTGGAGGGGTGGGATGGGGAGGGTGGGAGGGAGGGAGATGCATGAGGGAAGGGATGTGGGAACAGATGTATATGTATGACTGATTCACTTTGTTATAAAGCAGAAACTAATAAAAAAAAGAAACTAAGGGTTAATGATGCGGACCCACATACCTACTTTTTTTTTTTTAATAAATAAATTTATTTATTTATTTTTGGCTGCATTTGTTCTGTGCTGCTGCACGCGGGCCCCCTCTGGCCGTGGCGAGCAGGGACCACTCCTGTCTGCAGTGCGCAGGCCTCTCATTGCGGTGGCCTGTCCTGTTGCAGAGCACGGGCTCTAGGCACGTGGGCCTCAATAGTTGTGGCACACGGGCTCAGCAGTTGTGGCTCATGGGCTCTAGAGCATAGGCTCAGCTGTTGTGGCACACAGGCTTAGCTGCCCCGCGGCATGTGGGATCTTCCTGGACCAGGGCTCGAACCCATGTCCCCTGCATTGTCAGGTGGATTCTTAACCACTGTGCCACCAGGGAAGCCCCATACCTACATTTTTATAAGTTAGTTTCAACATGGGAAAAAGGAATGGGGACAGCTGTCATTTTATCAACCAGGCATTCTCAAAAGGATAAATCTCAGAATCACCTAAGTAGAGAAACAGATACATCAGCTCAGATTGTCGTCAGTTAAAAACATAAATTTAAGTGAGAAAAACATGTAGCTGGAGCATGACATTAAGAAGATGGTGATACAAGTCATTCCTGATTTTGCTCTCCCTCAAAAGAAGAATAGCTAACAACTATTTATGGATAAGGCACCACTGAGAGAATTGTAGAACCCAGGAGTGAGGCTGGAACCACTACTCCTAAACCCCAGAACCACAGAGACAAAGACAGACTATGTTAGAAAGGTAAGAGGAATGGCTACATGCTGACTGCATTGCCCCACCCAAGGGTGCACAACATCAGGCTGAGAGACCTCCGCTGAGCATACTGTTTCTCCAGTGAGAAAAGAGCCCAGGAATGACATCCACCACAGCAACATTGTGGATGGCTTCATGGGACCCCCTACTCTGGTTTTGCTCCATGGAGATTGCAGGGAAATCTGTGGGACTCAACCACTGAGTATCTCATTGTGATGGAGAATAGAGGAGAGGTTTGCAAAAAACAGCACCTGGATCTCGGTAGACAGAGTTCCTACCTGTAGAGTCTAAGCAGATTTTCTTATCTTCAGAACCAAGCTAGTGTACAATCTCACCAGAGAACTCAGTGGAGTGCAAGCCAGCTTGATTTGGTCCTCTAATGAGAAGTTTTGCTGGTCCCGGGACCTTGTCTACCATGCACAGGCAGAAGAGCTGATGTGTAGCCTCACCTGTTGTGGAGCTCACAACCAGAAAGCCTGTTTGAGAAAATTTGGGAGTTGCCTGAAGTGATCCCTTCCAGTCCTGCCCAGGCAGGAGAACTAAGTCATAGCTCCACTCACTGTGGAGCGAGGCACCTGACTCCATTTGAAAGGAAGGACTCACAAGTACACCTGGAAGCTGCTGTGTAACACAGCAACATTTGAGTAGAGAGGAAGGTAGGTTGAGCTGATGACCCTCAGAGCAAAACCATTAACACTGTCTGGCCAGGGCACTTGGGGCATGGGTTGGCTTGATTCATGACCACAAACAAAGTACCCTAGTGGCTTTGAAACTGCTTCTCCAACTCAGTCTCAGTAGGAAAACTAATTTGTATTCTCACTTATTGCTGAATATAGTCTTCAGCTTGCTGACAGGGGAACCTTATCAGAGCATATGGGAAGTTACATACCACATCCAACAGCCCTGCTTACAGGGGCACCTGAACATAGAGCACAGCCCATGGCTCTCCTTTTCTGCAGAGCAAAGTCAGTAACCTCACCTGTCATGGAATTTGGTGTACACTCTTTCCTGATTTGAGTCCCCAAACAATGAGTCATGCAGGCCCTGGGCCATCCTGCTGCCCCCCACCCAGGGCAGGGAAGCTAATTCATAATCACACCTATTGCTAAATATTGTACACAGTCACAACCATCTAGTAAGTCTGACCAGAGAACCCAGGCAATGGTGAAGCCTCACTAGGGAAGGGAACAAAGCCAGCAGTCCTATCCAGCAGTTCTCAGTCAGTGGCACATCCACCACACCCCAATCTCAGAGCTAGAACAATGGCATCATCCAAAAGATTCTGATAGCAAGACCAACCCACCTGTCCCAGGATAATACCAGCCTCCATGTCCAGAAACCCAAGCTGAACTGACTTGTGAAGAACTGTCTCTGCCAAAGTGAATCTGCCAAGTCTGGAGGAGGAGACCATTTACTCAAATGTGCAGATAACATTGTAAGAAATGAAGAATCATACACAAAAAAATGCCTAAATATGACACTACAAGAGGAACTAATAAAGTTCTAATAACTAACCCTAAAGAAATGGAGATCTATGAACTATCAGAAAAAGAATTCAGAATAATCCTCTTAAAGAAGTTTAAGGATCTATAGCAATACACAGACAACAAAATTAAGAAAACAATGAATAAACAAAACAAAAAAGTTCAACAAAGAAATAGAAATCATTACAAAACCCAGAGATCTTAGTAAACACAATACAAGCTGAAAGATAACATAGATGAACTGAGGGATTCAATAGAGAGCTTCAAAAGCAGCCTTGACCATGCAAAAGAAAAAAATCAGTGACCTGGAAGAGAGAATATTTGAGATTATCTATAGTCAGTGAAGCAAAATAAATAAATAAATAAAAATGAAAGTAAAAATAAACATAAAATGAGTGAAGAAAGCCTACTGGGACTTATAGGACACAATGAAAAGAAACAGTATTTGCATCATGGAAATTCCAGAAGGAGAGGAGAGAGAGAAAAGGATGGAATGTTTATTTGAAGCAATGCTGGCTGAAAATTTCCCAGACCTGGAGAGAGAATTAGACATCTAGTTACAAGAGGGACAGAGTATCTCAAATAGCTTAAACCAAATAGGACTACAACAATACACTTATAATTAAATTATCAAAAATCAAAGACAGAAAAAGAATTTTAAAATCAGGCAAAGAGAAAAGTTACATACAAGTGGATCCTCATAAGACCATGGGTGAATTTCTCAATAGAAACTTTTCAGGTCAGAACAGAATGGGATGACATATTCAAAATATTGAAAAAAAAACATGTCAACAAAGAATACAATACAAGGTGAAGCTGTTCTTCAGAAATGAAGGAAGGATAAAGACATTACTGAAAAAACAAAAGCTGAGGGAGCTCATCACTATTAGACCTACCTTACAAGAAATGCTGAAGGGAGTTTATAGAGTAGAAATAAAGGACTAATTAACATTATAAAAACATAGGTCACTGGTAATGCTAAATATATAGTCAAAGTCATATTATATAACATGGTAATGGTGGTTGTAATTCACTTAACAGCTCTAGTTTACAAGTTAAAATAAACAAATGTAGTAAAAATAAACATAACTACAATAATTTGTTAGTTAGAAAATATAAAAAAATATATCAACTGTAAAATCTATAACCTAAAATGTGAGGGGAGGAGAAGTAAAAGTAAAAGAAGTTAAAGCAGGAGTAGTTACACACAAAATAGACTAAACCAAAAATGGTAAAAAGAGAAAAAAAGATTATATAATAATAAAGGGATCAATCCATCAGGAAGATATAATTGTAAATATTTACACACCCAATATCTAAATACACCTAAATACATAAAGCAAAAATTAACAGAGCTAAAGTGATAAATTTGAGCAATGCCAAAATAATTAGAGACTTTAATGCCCCACTGTCAACAAGAGACAGATCATCCAGACAGAGAATCAATGAGAAAACAGTTAATTTGTACAAGACCATAGATCAAATGGACCTAACAGACATTATCAGGGCATTCTATCTGACAACAGCAGAACACACATTCTTCTCAAGTTCACATGGAATACTATCTAGATAGTCAATAGGTTAGCCACAAAACAATCTTAGGAAGTTCAAGAAGATTGAAATGATACCAAGTATCAGTTATCTTCTCTGACCACAAATGGAATGAATCTAGAAATCAATAACAAGAGGAAAACTGCAAAATTCAAGAATATGTGAAATTAAACAACATTCACCTGTACAACCAATGGATCAAAGAAAAAATTGAAGGGGAAATTTATACATATCTTGAGACAAACAAAAATAGAAACAACATACCAAAACTTATGGCATGCAGCAAAAGCAGTTCTAAGGATGAAGTTTATGGTAATAAATGCCTAAATTAAGAAGCAAGAAACATCCCCCAAAACAATCTAACTCTATGCCTAATAAAAACTAGAAAAAAATGAACTGAGCCCAAAATTAACAGAAGGAAATACTAAAAGTTAGAACAGAAATAATTGAAATAGAGAGTAGAAAAACAGAAAAGATAACTATTCAACTCTTAGTTTTGTTTATCTTTGAAAAGACTTCTCTTTGAAAAGATGAATCTGACAAAACTTTAAACTAACCAAGGAGAGGAGAGGACCAAAACAACAAAAGTATAAATGAAAAAGGAGACATTATGACTGATACCACAGAAATCACAAAAATTCATATTATGAAATACACACCAACAAACTGGACAACCCAGGAGAAATGGAAAAAAAATTCTTACCGAGACTGAATGAGGAAGAAATAGAGAGTCTGAATAGACTACTAGTAAGGACATTTAACCAGTAATCAAAAATCTCCCAATGAAGGAAATCTCAGGACCAGGTAGTTTCACTGATGAATTTTACCAAACATTTAAAGAAGAATTAATGCCAATCTTTCTCAAACTCTTCCAATAAATTGAAAAGGAGGGAAAACTTCCAAACTCATTTTAGAAGGCCAGATTAGCTATACACCAAAGCCAGAAAAGGAAAACCAGAGAAGAAAACTACAGAGCAACATTCCTGATGAATACAGATGCAAAAATTCTCAAGAAAATACAAGCAAACTCAATTCAGCGGCACATTAAAAGGATCAAACACCATGATCAAGTGGAATTTATACCTGGGATGCAAGGATGGTTCAATGTATACAAATCAATGTAATATATCACATTAACACGATGAAAGAAAAAAATTATTTAATCATCTCAATAGACACAGATAAAGCATTTGAAAAAACTTAGTATCTGTTCATGATAAAAATTCTTAACAAATAGATATAGAAGACAAGTACCTCAACATAATAAAACCATGTATATATACATATATATATACATTATATATATATATATATATATATATATATAATGTTTATATATAAGCCCACAGCTAACATACTTGATGGTGAAAGGTTAAAAGCTTTTCCTCTAAGGTCATGAACAACACAAGGATGCCAACACTCTCACACTCCTATTCAACACAGTAATGGATGTACTTGCCAGAACAATCATGAAAACAAACAAACAATTAAGTAAATAAATGGTATTGAAATTAAAAAGGAAGAAGTTAAATTCTATTTGCCAATAGCATAATCTTATATCTAGAAAATCCCATGGTCGCCACTAAAATCTATCAGATCTAATCAACAAATTCATTAAAGTTTCTGGATACAAAATAAACACCAAAATCAGTAGCATTTGTACATACTAATAAAGTTTTTGAAAAATAAAGAAAATGATACCATTTATGATAGCATCAAAAACAATAAACTATATAGGAATAATATTAACCAAGGAGGTTAAACATCTCTGCTCTGAATACTATAAGACATTGATGATAGATATTGAAGATTACACAAATGGAAAGGTTTCTTGTGTTCATGAATAGGAAGAATTAATATTGTTAAAATGTCCAAAAGCCAGCTTTAGATTCAATGCAATCCCTATCAATATTCCAAATGCTATTTTTTAAAACAGAAGTAGGAGAAACAATTCTAAAATATGTATTGCAACACCCTGAATAACAAAAGCAATCCTGAGAAAGAAAAACAAAGTGAGAGTCATCCTACTTCTTGACTTCAAGCTACACTATAAAGTTATAGTAATTAAAACAGTACAGTACTGGCATAAAAACAGACAAATAGATCAGTGAAACAGAAATAAGAACTGAGAACAAAAGTGAACTCAAGTATATACAGCCAACTAGATTTGACAAGAGAGCCAAGAATACTCAATGGTGAAAAGACCGTCTCGGATATTCACATGTAAAAGAATGCAACTAGACCCCTATCTTGAACCACTCACAAAAATGACCTTGAAAAGGATTAAAGACTGAAATGTAAGACTGGAAACCATGACAGACTAAGAAAAATAGAAAAATAACACTTGACATGGGTCTTTTCAATGATTTTTGGGATAAAACACAGGCAGCAAAATCAAAAATAAAGAAGTGGGACTACATCAAACTGTAACACTTCTGCATAGAATAAAAAAAATCAGCAAGGTAAAAAGACAACCTATAAAATGGGAAAAATTATTTGGAAACCATATATCAATAAGAGGTTAATATCCCATATATACAAAGTAGTTATACAACTCAATATTTTTACAAATCCAATTAAAAATGAACAAAAGACCTGAATAGACCTTTTCCTCAAAGATATATGAATGGCCAACTGGTACATGAAAGATGATCAAAATCACTATTCATTAAGGAAGTGTAAATCATAACCAAAATAAGATATCATCTCATGCTTGTTAGATCGACCATCATCAAAAAGACAAGAGATAAAAAATGCTGACAAGAATGTGAAGAAAAGAATACCTTTGGGCACTGTTGGTGGGATTGCAAACTGGTACAACTACTATGGAAGCAGCATGGAGAATCTTCTACGAATGAAAAATATAACTACCCTATGAGCCAGCAATTTCACTTTTAGAAATATATCAAAAGGGAACAAAAGCACTAACTGGAAAAGATACCTCTACACCCATATTCACTGCAGCATTATTTATAACAGCCGAGATGTGTAAACAACCTCAATATCCAGTGACACATGAAAAGAAGTTCACACACACATGCATGTGCACACACACACACACACAGAGGAATATTATTCATCCACAAAAATAGGGAAATCTGCCATTTGCCATAACATGATGGACCTTGAAGGCATTATGCTAAGTGAAATAAATCAGAAAATGACAACTACTGTATGATCTCACTTATATGTGGAATCTTAAAAAATATTCATAGAAAAAGAGATCAGATTTATGGTTGAGACAGAGGGTGTGGGGTGGGAAAACTGGAGGAAGGTGGTCAAAATGTACAAATTTCCACTTATAAGATAAATTAAGTAATAAGAATGTAATGTATAGCATGATGACTACAGTTAAGGCTGCTGTTTGGCATATCTGAAAGATAAGATAGTAGTTCCTAAGAATTCTAATTACCAGAACAAACTTTTTTTTGGCTTTTTAATTTTATCTATAGATAATGATGGATGCTAACCAAGCTTATTGAGGTAATCATTTCACAACAGATGTAAATCAAACCATTATGTTGTGTACCCTAAACTTGTACAATGATGTATGTGAAATATATCTCAATAAAACTGAAAAAAATGCAGCAAACATAACCATCGTGGATTAAATTTCTAATTTTCAAGTATTCTAAGTAATCCTAATATTTATTTTTAGAATATAAAAAATGACCCTTGGGGAGTTACTAAGCTAGCTGAATTCATAAATACATTTTTCATGTATAAATGTTTTTAGTCACAAATTATTAACCATTTAAGATTAGGAAAGTGAAAAAATAAGCTACTTTAATAAATATAAGCCCATAAAATAAGCCTTCTTTTTTTTTTTTTTTTTGTGGTACGTGGGCCTCTCACTGCTGTGGCCTCTCCCGTTACGGAGCACAGGCTCGGGACGCGCAGGCTCAGCGGCCATGGCTCACGGGCCCAGCTGCTCCACGGCATGTGGGATCTTCCCGGACCGGGGCACGAACCCGCGTTCTCTGCATCGGCAGGTGGACTCTCAACCACTGCGCCACCAGGGAAGACCAGCCTTCTTGTTTTTATTGGATGCTCCAGCTACATGTGATAGCAACTTTTAAATTTTAACTGCAGAGGGACATTGCTGTACATAAATTTCAAAACTTTCAAATACAAAGTAAATATTAGGTAAACAAAACTGTGCCTGGCAGCTGTGGAAAACATTTACCTGTGGAAACTGCTTTTAATTCATTTTATTGTTCTACAAAAATTTATATGATTACTTTGAGAGTCTCTTCCCTCACATATAAGAAAGAAATTTATTAAAAGATCACTGTTATCCCTTTTTCTGGTAAAAAGTCACTCCTGAAGTTTTAGCTACAAAAAACAATGACCTAATATAATTATAAAATAACCCTGTTTTATAGTTTGTAACTTTCCCAACGTACCTGCTGGTCTCCAAACATGGTTCCAGATTCTCTATTTACATTATCTTGCTGATTTTTCAAACAGCATTATGATAAAGGCAAATACAGAGTAAAGGTAGTAAATCATGCACTCACAAAGCTAGTAGTAAGGTTAAAACACAAAAGTAGTAAAATCATCTATATACACAATAGACAGTTAAGGGATACACACAAAAAAAATTAGATGTAAAATATGATGGCAAAAACACTAATTGTGAGGAGAGGAGAGTACAAATGCAACGTTGTTAAAATGAATTTGAAATTAAGACATCAGCAACTTAAAACAATCATGTGTGTATATATATATATATATATATATATATATTGCTATATATAAACCTCATCATAAAAACAAACCAAAAATCTGTAATAGATACACACACAAAAAAGAGAAAGGAATCCAAACATAACACTAAAGATAGTCCTCAAATCACAAGAGAAGAATCAAAAGAAAGAAACAATAAAGAACTAAAAATCAACCCTAAAACAATTAACATAATGAAAATAAGAACACACACACAAATAATCACTTTAACTGTAAATGGATTAAATGTTTCAATCAAAAGCTGTACAGTGGTTGAATAGATACAAAAACAAGACCCATATGTATGCTACCTCCAAGAGACTCACTTCAGATCTAAACACACAAACAGACTGAAAGTGAGGAAATCTAAAGCTTATTCCATGCAAATGTAAATCAAAAGGAAGCTGAGGTAGTAATATTTATGTGTCAGACAAAATGGACTTTAATACAAAAACTGTTACAAGAAACAAAGAAGGACATTACATAATGATCAAGTGATCAATCCAAGAAGAAGATATAACAAGTGTAAATATATATGCACCCAACAGAGGAGCACCTAAATACATAAAGCATGTATTAACAGACATAAAGGGAGAAATTGACTGTAACAGGATAATAGTAGGGGACTTCAATGCACCACTTACATCAGTGGACAGATCAACCAGTAAGAATATCAGTAAAGAAATACTGGCCTTAAATGACATATTAGACCAGATGAACTTAATATATGTAGAACATTCCATCCAAAAGTAGCAGAATACACATTCTTTTCAAGTGCATATGGAAAATTCTCCAGGATAGATCAAATTTTAGGCCACAAAAAAGCCGTGTTAAATATAAGAAAATTGAAATCATATCAAGCATCTTTTCTGTGAGACTAGAAATCAACAGCAAGGAAAAAAAACCTGCATAAAATACAAACAGGCAGAGGCTAAACAACATGCTACTAAACAATAAATGTATCACTAAACAAATCAAACAGGAAATTAAAAAAATACCTGGAGACAAATGAAAATGAAAACTCAATGATCCAACATCTATGGGATTCAGAAAAAGCAGTCCTGAGAGGGAAGATTATAGTGATAAAAGCTTACTTCAAGTAACAAGAAAAATCTCAAATAACAACCTAACCTTATACCTAAAGGAACAGGAAAAAGAAGAACAAACAAAAACCAAAGTTAATGGAAGGAAATAAATCAAAGATCAGAGCAGAAATAAATGGAATAGAAACTAAAAAACAATAGAAAAAAGAAATGAAGCTAAGCGCTGGTTCTTTGAAAAGATAAACAAAATTGATAAACCTTCAGCCATACACATTAAGAAAAAGAGGGCTCAGGCTTCCCTGGTGGCTCAGTGGTTGAGAGTCCACCTGCCGATGCAAGGGACATGGGTTTGTGCCCCAGTCCGGGAAGATCCCACATGCCGTGGAGCGGCTAGGCCCGTGAGCCATGGCTGCTGAGCCTGCACGTCCGGAGCCTACGCTCCACAAAGGGAGAGGCCACAACAATGAGAGTCCCATGTACCACGGGCCTCAAGACAATCAGAAAGGAAAAAGGAGGTTACATCCTACACCACAGAAATATGAAAGATCATAAGCAGCTATCAACAATTATGCTAATAAAGTGGACAACCTAGGAGGAATGGACAAATTCTTAGAAATGTATAGTGTCCCAAGACTGAACCAGGAAGAACTAGAAGACATATACAGACTAATTACCCATAATGACATTGAATCAGTAATTATAAAAAACTGCCAATAAACAAAGTCCAGGAGGAGAAGGTTTCCCAAGTGGATTCTACCAAATATTTTGAGAACAGTTAATACTTATCATTCTCAAACTATACAAAATGCAGAGGAAGAAATGCTTCCAACCTCATTTTATGAGGCCAGCATGACCCTGATACCAAAACCAGACAAACATATAACAAAAAAGAAAATTACAGGCCAATATCACTGATGAACATAGTTGTAAATATCCTCACTCCAAAATGAACAAACTGAGTTCAACAATACATTAAAAGGATCATAAACCATGACTAAGTGGGATTTATCTCAGGGTTTCAAGGATGTTTCAGTATCCATAATGTAACCAATGTGATATATCATACTAATAAACTGAAGAATGAAAATCATCTGTTCATCTCAACAGATGCACAAAAAGCTTGACAAAAATTCAAAACCATTTAGGAAAAAAACACTCCAAGTGGCTATAGAGGGAAAATACATGAACATAAAGGCCATATATGACAAGTCCATAGCTAACAAAATGCTCAGTGGTGAAAAACTGAAAGCATTTCCTCCAAGATAAAAGATGAACACACCCACTCTTGCCACTTTTAATCAACATAGCATTGAAAGTCCTAGCCACAGCAAACAGACAAGAAACAAACATAATCTGAATTGGAAAAGAAGTAGTAAAACTGTCAGTGTTTGTAGATGACATGATACTATACATAGAAAATCTTGAAGATGCCACCAAAAACTACTAGAGGTCTATAATGAATTGGGTAAATTTGCAGGATACAAAATTAATATTCAGAAATATGTTGTACTTCTACATACTAACAATGAACTATCAGAAAGAGAAATTAAGACAATGATCCCATTTATAATTGCATCAAAAAGGATGAAATACCTAGGAATAAACCTATACCTAAGGAGATAAAAGACCTGTCCTCAGAGAACTATAAAACATTGATGAAAGAAATTGAAGATGACACAAGCAGACGAAAATATATACCATGTTCATGGCTTGGAAGAATTAATATTGTTAAAATGGCCATACTACCTAAGGCAATCTACAGATTCAATACAATCCCTATCAGAATACCAATGGCATTTTTCTTAGAACTAGAACAAATAATTTTAAAATGTATATGGAAACACAGAGGACCCCAAATAGCCAAAAAAACCTTTGAAAGAAAAATATAGCTGGTGATATCATGTTCCCTGATATCAGACTATACTAAAAAGCTACAGTAATCAAAACAGTATGGTACTGGCACAAAAACAGACACAGTTCAATGGAATGGAAAAGAGAGCTCAGAAATGCACCCTTGCTCTTATGGCCAATTAATATATGATAAAGGAGGTAAGAATATACAATGAATAAAAGTTTCTTCAATAATTGGTGCTGGGAAATCTGGGCAACTACGTTGAAAAGAATGAAATTACCACATTCTTTAGCATTATATACAAAAATAAACTCAAAATGGATTAAAGGCTTAAATATAAGACTGGAAACTTTAATACTCCTAGAAGAAAACATAGGCATAGCACTCTGACATAAATTGTAGCAATATTTTTTGCATCTGTCTCCTAAGGCAAAAGAAACAAAAGCAAAAATAAAGAAATGGGACCTAATTAAACTTAAAAGCTTTTGCACAGCAAAGGGAATCATCAACAAAATGAAAAGACAACCATCAGAATGGGAGAAAATATTTGCTAATGATGTGACTGAGAATGTGTTAGTATCCAAAATATATAAATAGTTCATACAACTCAACATCAAAAAAAAAATCCCAAATAAAAAACGGGCAGAAAACCTGAATAGACATTTTTCCAAAGAAGACATACAGATGGCTAATGGGCACATTAAAAGAGCCTCAACATATCTGATCAGAGGAATGTAAGTTAAAACCACCATGAGAGATCACCTTACACCCGTAAGAATGGCTATTCAAAAAGACCACAAATAACAAATGTTGGCAAGGCTATGGAGAGAAGGGAACACTTGCATACTGTTGGTGGGAATATAAGTTGGTACAGCCACTGTGGAAAAAAATACAGAGTTTCTTCAAAATAAAAATAGAGCTACCGTATTATCCAGCATTTCCTCTCCTGAGTATATATCCAGAAAACAAATAATAAAACACTAATTTGAAAAGATACATACATCCCAATGTTCATAGCTGCATTACTTACAATAGTCAAGATATGGAAACAACTTAAATGTCCATCAACAGATCAATGGATAAAGAAGATGTGGTGTGTGTTTAAATATATTATATGTATATATACATAATATACATATATATCTACAATGGTATACTACTCAGCCATAAAAAAATAATGAAATTTTGCCATTTGCAACACATGGATTGACTTGGAGGATATTATACTTAATGAAATAAGCCAGAAAGAAGAAGACAAATACTGTATGATATCACTCATTAGTGAAATCTAAAAAAAAAAAAAAAAAAAAAAAAACCCTAGTGAAAACAACAAAAATGAAACAGACTCAGAGATATGGAGAACAAAAAAGTGTTTACCAGTAGGGAGACAAAAGAGGGGAGGGGCAAGATACGGGTAGGGGATTAAGAGCTACATACTACTATGTATAAAATATATAAGCTACATGGGTATCTTGTACAGCACAGGGAATACAGCCAAGATTTTATAATAACTATAAATGGAATATAACCTTTAAAAATTGTGAATCATTTTGTATACCTGAAACATAATATTATAAAACTGTACCTCAATATAAGATATTACATGTTTGTGTGTGTATGTATATACAATTATAAAATCAGCATTGTGAAATAGGTGTTATTATTTTTTCCTGATAAGCCAAGTGAAATTTAGTAGGTGACTGATCGTACCATAGTCATTCAAGTATTAACCATAGTAATGGAACTGAAACCAAAATTTTACTGATGTCAATGACAGATTATGCTTTTGTCTTTTTTTCTGGTTCATATCAATTACTTCAAGCAGATGGCTTTATTCATCTTTCTTCTTTAGAAGATGCGACTTCCTTGATTCATTAAGAACAGAGCTATTCTTCATTTAATATTCTATTCAGTACTCCATGAGTGTCTCTTTGGTGACGTGGTAGCATGTAGAAATCCTGAATCATTCCTCCCGGTGTACAGAAGATCAGCAAGACAACCATTAAAGTGCAAAGCTTTGAACAGTTAACTGAAAGAAACTGGGAAGGTAACATAAGAATGGAACATTCTATGTGGAAACAGTTAACTGAAAGGAACTGCGAAGGTAACAGAAGAACGGAATATTCTATGTGGAAAATATAAATTTTAATGAAGGCTAAATAATAGGCTTTACTGGTATGAGAAAAAAATTATGACCAGAATGTTCACCTGATGAAAATATTTAAGGACATGTATGGTCCTTAAGACTGGACCTTTAAAAAAAGAGTTGTGGGAGTTCATTAATGCAGGTTATTACTTGGAACAATCTTAAATGGAAACAATTTTTATTTTTTTGTAGCAGTAGTGGCCAAATTGGGTTGACTTTTGTAGCAGCTACATATGAGGGATAGATCTGATATAATGTAAACAAATTTTGCTCACTGGTTAATCTCAAGCCCTTATAACAGTGCTTAGCACATGGTAGATGCTCAATAATTATTTGTCAAATGAAGGAATGAATGAATAATGGATGTTAAACTAATATATATTGCCACATGGATGGATTTATAGATTATCATACTAAGTGAAGTAACTCAGAGAAAGACAAATACCATATGATATCACTTATATATGGAATCTAAAATACGACACAATGAACCTATCTACGAAACAGAAACAGACCCACAGACATAGAGAACAGACTTGTGGTTGCCAAGGGGGAGCTGTGAGAAATGGATTGGGAGCTTGGGTTTAGCGGGTGAAAACCATTATGCATAGAATAAACAACAAGGTCCTACTGTATAGCACAGGGAACTATATTCAATATCCTGTGATAAACCATAATGGAAAATAATTTTTAAAAGAATGTATATGCATGTATAATGTACAACTGAGTCACTTTGGTGTCCAGCAGAAATTAACACAACATTGTTAAACAACTATACTTCAATTTACAAAGTTCAGATTCTTTGTTTTAAGCTGAACCATAAAAACTATGCAAATGGTACTTCTAAAGGATACAAGTTCATTAGCAATATATTCTAAAATTTCCTTTTCAGCTGCATTATGCATAATATGCTTTTTTCAGATAACAACAAAGTTTCTGTGTGAAATTACAGTGATGCAAACAATTATAAATGGAAATTTGGAATGCAACCATCTTTCATTCACAGCTGCTTAGTCTAGAGCTAAATGGCTGTCAGTCAAGAGCACAGATTTCTACATATATGATGATTGCTTAGGTTTGAAGACTTATTTTTCTTTTCACATAAAAACTGAAATCTAGTGTTGCTTATTTCATAATCAAAACAGGCAAAGATTTTTTTGTATATTCACTGACTTTGTTATATGAAAAGTTTTTTTCTGTTGCAATATTTTTATATTATCCTAAACCTCTAATGTCTATCCTAAAGCTCTAATGATGTCTATCAGTTGTTTACACTTTCTAATTTATTTAAACACTTGTTATTTTTGTTCAATAGTGTAATTGTACAATATAAATTTGTAACTTTTGGAGTCAGAACCAAAATAGATTTTCTGTCTAAAATCAATTTCTATATGTAGAATTTAAGACTAATGGTAATATAATGTAAAAGTAGCTTTCCAAGGATTGCATACTTTTAATTAAACTAAATATTCACTTTGCTCTTCTCAAAATCAATGTATTTGTTTTGCTTCTCTTTCAGTTTTGGATATCAACATAGGTAAAAGGGATAAACTAAACACACTGAATTACAGTGTAAAAAATATGGAAGACTAAAAGCCATTCAGTGTTAGTATCTAGTAAGAAGAATCCTGTATTTCAAAGAGCAATTAGACCTTCACTGCAAATTCTTCATTGGAATGATTCAGTTGTTTTTCTAAACAAAGTTATGAGACTCTTCACTGCAAGAAAATAACAGGGGAAATCTATTTAGTGGTGGGATAGGAGTATATTTTCAGCATTATGTGTTTTAATCAGAATTCTATTTCTGGGATAAATGAAGCACATTTTAAAAGCTTCTTTATAATGATTTACTAAGAAATAGACCATCTTGAATAAAACTTCACTTTTAAAACTGTTAGACTGACAATTTACGTTTTAAGGATATCCTTTCTGTTAAAGCTACATTTAACCCAGAAAGTTGAGTTTCTTAAACAAATAAAATCACTAAGTGAACTTGACACTGACTATATTATATACATAAAATACCATATTTCTTCTCCTTAGGGATATTTCAATCAGTAAATAAATTCTATTATTAAGAACCTCAAATACAATTATACATGGATTTGGTTTTACAGAATAGAATATATCCATTACAGGATAAAAACACCAGTGTATACAATTGTAAATTGTATGTAATATGTTGTATTCTTTGTGCTTTTGACAACCAAAATGAGGTGAAACAACTTTAGGGCAGACATTCTCCTATCCTTTTTTGCTTAATTAATAAAGAGTGAGGTTACTTATTAGTTCTCTTCTAAAATAACAGCAGCATAAAACACTTTCCCATAATATTTTTGTATTTCATTGATATTTATGCATGTGGGTAGAGTTTCTTTGAGGAGGGAAGTGGCAATTCAAGAATTACATGGTGTAAAATATAGAAAGCTTATTATGGTTAATTGTCATCTCAATATTTTCAAAGAATATATTTTAAGTAGTATGTAAAATCAGTACAAAAGATAAGCATTATTAAAAGATTTTCCACAGTTTTGAAACCTCATTAGTAGTTTTGGTCATCATCATCGTGTCTGTTATGCTAAAAAGTTTCTATTTCTCATCATTATTATAAAGTACTTTGCAACCTCAGATGTGCTCTTAAATGTTCTCTAGAAGATAATTCATTGTGTAAAGCTGACTTCAAGTACTGCATTTATTCCCTTGCATGAGTTACAAAAATAAAAGACAGAAAATGACATTTTTAACCTAATTCCAGAGCACAAAGGCAGAAAATAAAATATATCTACAATTCCTATGGTTTCTTGTACATCTATGAAGATTTCCAGAATATAAGATTTATACATACAATGGATCATAGAGGCCCTTCATATTTTTATTTGACAGATGTAGAGAACATAGCCTAGGGAAATATGATGATTTATTTCCAGTATCACACAGCTAAAGCAATTTGCGCTATTCCCAGGGGAATGCTCTTTTCACTATACTGTGTTATTACATCTCTAACCAAAGAGTTAAAACAGCAGCAGCTACAGTGATTGCAAAAAGTGCTTAGGTGTACATTCTATCTACAGCTTAATTTTTTATAATAATGCATGATGTTTTACATCATTTAATACATAATATCGATAACCATTTATAGTTATATTCATAAATTATATAATCAGAAGTTTAATGAGGCTGACAATAAATACCTTACAATCTAATGATTCAAAGAATGCTTACATAATTGTAAAGAAAGTTTTAGCATATTGAAGTCCGTCGTTGCATTTGCCTCTAATGTTAGAAAAAAAATTTACTTGTCCAGGGATTTAAGGAGAGTAAATTGCATATACAGAAAAATTAATATTTGAAAAAATTCCCTAAAGCATATAGTTTATAATCATTCTTATCTTAGTTCATTCACTTAAATAAAATATTTATTCTCTAAACGTCAAATATGCAGTATACATTTTGAAATGGAAAGAACACATTAGGGTACAAGGTAATGAGCTTCTTTCAATTACATTTTATGGTTATGACCTCTGTTTCAACAATAATTTGACTTTTTTTTTTTTTTTTGCGGTACATGGGCCTCTCACTGTTGTGGCCTCTCCCGTTGCAGAGCGCAGGCTCAGCGGCCATGGCTCACGGACCCAGCCGCTCCGCGGCATGTGGGATCTTCCCGGACCGGGGCACGAACCCGTGTCCCCTGCATCGGCAGGCGGACTCTCAACTACTGCGCCACCAGGGAAGCCCTAATTTGACATTTTAATTAAATCCATACCTCTTTCATTTCTAAAAGATGTCCTTCTTTCTTTATTACTAAAACTTAATGAAGTGCTTTTTCATTGCAATTTACAATAGCTGGCTATAAATTTTAATATCATTTTTCAATGACAAACAGAGTATGTAAAAATTATGAAATGGTTAATCAGTTCACACATCATTGACTATATTTTAGGTGTCATATATTAGTACTCAAATGTACATGTGTTTTAAACACTCATGCCACAAATAGATACATAAGATAAAATCTATCAATTTGGTAGTGGTAAATCAAAGACGTGGCAAGTCTCAGAAACTCAAGAAAATCAGATAATGTGGATGGTGAACTAGACAATGCCTTGTTTCCATTGAAGATACTCAATATTCTCTTTGGTCCATTTTGAAGACTTTCACAATTTTTTAAATTGTATTTGACATCACTTCTTTTATCACTTTAATATAGCTTCAGTAAATAATGCATAAGAATTCTTCCTGGTGTTACTGTGTAGATATTTGTTCTTATTATATGGTGTCCCTGTTGGGAGCACTACACCATCTATGAAGAATAGACTGGATAATCAAATTTTAAAAACCATGAAATACTTATAAGAAATTATCTTGCAATTTACTTTGTAGCTTCCAAATATCAAAACTGAACACTATCATTTAGTCCTACACACATCTTTTATTGAAAATAATTTTTTTAACTGCAAGGAGTTTCTCTCACAATTAATATTCTGTTGTGAGCAGACTTTAAGATGGCTTCCAATGATCTCTATCTCCTGGTATTCAAGTTCTTGTATAATCCCTTTCCCTGAATGTGGGCTGGCCTAGTAACTTGTTTCTAAATGATAGAATATGGCAAAGGTACCACTTCTGTAATTAGGTTAAAAGAGATTTCTAACTTCCATTTAGAAGATCCTCTTTATTACTCTTTCTCTTGCTGGTTTGGTGAAGTAAGTTGCCATGCCAGTGAGACCCATGTGGCAGGGAGCTAAGGGTGATCACTGGTCAACAGCCAGCTAGAAAGATGAGATCCTCAGTTTAACATCCCCGAATCAAGTCATTCCTGGCAACAACCATGTAAGTGAGTTTGGAATTGAATTCTTCCCCAATTAGGCCTTCACATGAGACCCAAGTCTTATTGATACCATTGACTGTGACTTCATGAGAGACCCTGAAGCCAAGGACCAAGCAAAGCTATATCCAGATTCCTGACTCACAAACACTGTGAAATTATAACTGTGTATCATGTTAAACCATTAAGTTTGTCATGACTTTTTCACAAAGCACACATAACAAATATACTTGTCTCTTATTAGAGTTTAAGAAAGAAATGTATCAGTTTTAACCCCTGTTTTCCATGTCTGCACTAACTTTTTGGTGTTTAGTCATTTTTAAATGAATCATCTCTTTTTAAGTTATAAGACAGAGAAATAATTACTACCATTCTATTGAAGAAATCTTGTGTATAGTTTTTTTATTAGTGTAGTTGAGTCTTTATTAAATTAAGAGAAATTTGATGAACAGGTTTCATTCTAATATTTTTAAACTTTAAAAAGCTTTGATTATCAAGAGAATATAATGTATATGTATTAAAAGAAAAAATATTTTCCTGTATCTGAACTGACCCAGACTCGAATATATTTAATGGAGAGGGAAAAATAATGTAATACTTGGAGTTCATAGTTGATGTATACATTTAAGATACATTATAACATTCCTGAATCTTGATAGGAATGCCAGTTACCATGTGTATGATGACTTGTGGAGAGCTTCATTATCTCAGTAATATTAAGAAATATGGATGCTCTTATCAAAGTCCAGCAGTTTTGCAGAAACTGAATATACTGTTAATCAAAAATGCTGAATCATTGATTTCTTTCACATTCTTGCTAATCCATTATGTTCAGCTTTGGTTCTCCTATCTAAATTTAGTCTGCATATGATAAATTTAATGCTCTATTTGAAAATATGTGAAACTTTAACAGATGATGTTTCACAATACGTTGATTAAGTGGCTTAAAAAATGCATGTACAACAGACCAGTAATGTCAGACAATATGGAAAAATGCTTTGCTTTACCACTGGGAAAATTTTACTTTTAAGATTGGAAAATGTGGCTCAGGGAAAAGGAAATTCCTTTTTTAAGAAACTGTTTATATTATGCAAAGGAAACTATCTGGCAGAAGGAGAAAAAAAAATCTCAAAGGTAAAAAATGTACATGCCTATTACAAGGTATCTCAATGGAAATGGACAAGGGCAATAGCTGGCATCCATATGAATGACCATTAATGGTACTCAGTCAAACTAAGTATTAGTCAGGTCAAGGGATTTGCATGTGTTATTTAATATTAAATAGGGAACTATATGTTCACTTTATCTGGTAGCTATTCATTCCATACTTATTCACAGTGTATCATCTCCAGTTATTATATGTGTTGGCTCTTATTCAGCTCTCAAAAAGCTCACCATCTGGAGGGAGAAAAGTTAAAGATTTGCACAAGTTGCTAGGGGTATTTAGATTATAAGCATGTAAGTTATGGTGGGGCTTCCCTAATTTTTCTTGCTAAGTAGCTGCTAAAGCAGGTAAGCAAAGATTAATTGCATGTGTGTGTAGGTTGGGGGTTAAAGTATGAATAAAAATATTAAATGCTTTTGATGTTTACCATAAAGAACAAAATCAAGGATAATAAAACTCAAAATAAAGGGAAATAAGATTCAAATGAGGTTTAAGGAATTGAAATATAATAAAAACAAAATCAGAAAAGTTGGCCATTATTTTGGTAAGAAGAATTAATTTTCAAATGAGACAGAAATATCAGTAACATTTTATTCCTTAAACTTATTAGTCATGGAGAGATTTGCTCATAATGGTGCCAACTCTCAGTGTCCTCATTAATGATATCTCTAAATCTCTGATACAGTAAGACAAAATAAGTCCTTATGTTGACTTTTGCAGAGAAAATAAAATGGAGATTGAAGGTACAAAGTTGTTGTCTGTCTTTGGGAAATTACTCACTCTCACTGCATTTTCCACCATCTCTTTTGCATTCTCATCCTAGTCCTTATCTCCTATGCTCCATCGTCTCTGTTTCTAAAAGTTTCAATCTAGTTGGAAGAAGTCACCAAGGAGAGTCCTCCATTTCCTCTGGCCAACCAAGTTCTGTTTATTCCCACAACATCTTTTATTTTTCTCCTAAAAACTGTCTAACTCATTGCTTCAATCTCAGGCTTGCTTTTTTCTTTCAAATTGTATTTTTTCAACTGAGAAATGATATCCACATTAACTCCTAAAATTAGAAGTACCTCTATGCCTAAGTCATTCTTTGTCTCCTAAGTTTTAATCATAAGCTTTGATGAAATTGTGTTTGTAGTTTAACATTAAGAAATGACCATGGGTGAGAGTTACGTACACTGTAGGAGGAGAAAAATGCCTAATAGTAGATCAATGGGGAGTAATATATTTGTACAGGAAAAATAACATGGCATCTTTTGAATATTTATTTGACCACAACTAGATTTGGCTCAGTGATTAACAAACAAAAAATGGACTGTATATAAGCTTGAAAATATTCTCTCTAATTTATTCATCATTTACATTCATTATAGAAAAAATAATTACAAGGTACAAAATCCACAAAGTAATTTTGTCAGAGGGTATTGATTCTTGACAATATCCAGAATTTGTTGTTACCTACAAAAATAAATTATTTTCAGATTATCAATTTATATCATTTATATGCTAAAACATTTTTTTAATTTATAAGGTTTACCTTGAATATCCTAAGAGTAAGGCCAAAGTTTGTTAATATATATTTTCCAACACATGTAATTATGCAATAATTAGATAGAAATCTAGAAAGCAGGAGAAAATAGGGGGTAAATATTTACATGAGGTGACTTTGGAGCCTTTCTTTAATCTTTAATGTCTAGTATTGCAAACTCCTTTTCAATATAAAATCCTTGGCAGAAGCAGGTGTTTTTCTGAACTTAGGTATGCCCACCAAATATTAGTGAGAATTTGTTTTTGATGGTTAATGCCAACTAACGATTTTAACTTAATTTTCTATTTAAGTCACTTGTTTTGACATTCTAGTAGACATTTGCTTTTAATTACTGTCAAGAGAAAAATGGGGATTGAAGAATATTCAAATAAATGATTCATATCCATTATGCTTTCAAAATACTTTTAAAAGTAGAAGGATTTTTGTACTTCCTGGACTTGGGTGATTTGTTCTGTAACAGAAAGAGAAATTAAGGAAATAATTCCACTTACCATCGTATCAAAAAGAATAAAATACCTAGGAATAAACCTACCTAAGGAGGCAAAATACATACTCCAAAACTGTAAGATGCTGATGAAAGAAATTAAAGACAACACAAACAGATGGAAAGATACATCATGCCCTTGGACTGGAAGAATCACTATCATTAGAATGACCATACTACCCAAGGAAATATAAAGATTCAATGCAATCTCTATCAAATTACCAATGGCATTTTTCACAGAACAAGAAATTTTTAAAAATTTGTATGGAGATACAAAAGACCCCGAATAGCCAAAGTAACCTTCAGAAAGAAAAATGGAGCTGGAGGAATTGGACTCCCTGACTTCGGACTATACTACAAAGCTCAGTAATAATAACAGTATGGTACTTGTAAAAAACAAACAAACAAACAAAAAGAACCAAAAAAAACCCCACAGAAATATATGTAAATGGAACAGGATAGGAAGTCCAGAAATAAACCCACACACCTATGGTCACCTAATCTATGACAAAGGAGGTAAGAATATACAATGGAGAAAAGACAGTCTGTCTCTTCAATAAGTGGTGCTGGGAAAACTGGATGGCTACATGTAAAAGAATCAAATTAGAAGATTCTCTAACACCATATACAAAAATAAACTAAAAATGGATGAGAAACTTAACTGTAAGACCAGACACTATAAAACTCCTAGAGGAAAACATAGGCAAAACACTCTTTGACATAAATTGCAGCAATGTCTTTTGGGATCTGTTTCTAGAGTAATGGAAATAAAAACAAAAATAAACAAATGGGACCTGACTAAATTTGAAAGCTTTTGCACAGGAAGGGAAACTCTAAACAAAATTAAAGGACAACCTATGGAATGGGAGAAAATATTTGCAAACGATGTGACCAAAAATGGATTAATTTCCAAAATATACAAACAGCTCATACAACTCAGTACCAAACAACCCAAGCAAAAAATGGGCAGAAAATCAATAGACATTGCTCCAAAGAATACATACAGATGGCCAAAACACACATGAAAAGATGCTCGATATTGCTAATTATTAGAGAAATGCAAATCAAAATTACAATGAGGTATCACCTCCAGTCAGAATGGCTGTCATCAAAAAGTCAACAAATAATAAATGTTGGAGAGTGTGTGGAGAAAAGGGAGTCCTATACTGTTGATGGGAATGTAAATTGGTTCAGCCACTATGGAGAACAGTACAGGGATTCTGTGAAAAACTAAAAAGAACGTTACCATATGATCCAGTGACCCCACTCCTGGGCGTATATCTGGAGAAAACTACAATTAGAAAAGACACATGCACTCCAGTGTTCATTAGAGCCCAATTTACAATAGTCATGACACGGAAGCAACCTAAATGTCCACAGAGAGATGAATTGATAAAGATGTGGTATATTTATACAATGGAATATTACCCAGCCATAAAAAGGAATGAAATAATGCCATTTCAGCAACATGGATGGACCTAAAGATTATCATATTAAGTGAAGTAAGCCAGAAAGAGAAAGACAAATATCATATGATATCACTTATATGTATAATCTAAAATAAAAAGAGATACAAATGAACTTATTTACAGAACAGAAATAGGATCACAGACATAGAAAACAAACTTATGGTTATAAAAGGGTAAAGCAGGGGGAGGAGGGATGAATTAGGAGTTTGGGATTAACATATACACACTACTTTATATGAAAGAGAAAAACAACGAGGACCTACTGTATAGTGCAGGGAAGTATACTCGTATCTTGTAAAAACCTATGAGGGAGAAGAATCTGAAAATGTATATATATATATATTATATATATATATATATATAATATATATATTATATATATATATATATATAATATATATATGTATATATATATATGTATATATATATATATATATTCAAAACAAAATCACTTTGCTGTACACCTGAAACTAACACATTGTAAATCAAATATACTTCAATTTAAAAAATAGAAAGATTTTTAATATCAGAATTCTCCTTGACTTTTAATAACATCCCTGTCTTTGCTCATTTTTTGGTATTTCATGCATGTTTTTCTTGTCCTTTTTGTCTTCTTGAATCCCTTCTGGAAGTGAAAAATGCTGAATAGAAGGTTGTTCCGAACAGGCTGGTAGATGGGTTTTAGAAAGGCTTCCTCAAGTATGCTGTATGCACTTATCTCTTAATTCATTTAAAACAAAAATTTAGAACATTCCATGGAAAAGGCAATATGCTAGACACTGTATTACTTTCTAATTAATGTTAATTTTAATGCTATTTTCTATATGAGAGGTCAACAAACTACAGCCCAGCTGACTCCAGTTATTTCAATTAAAGTTTTATCACAGCACAACCAGGGTCACTTATTTAAATCTGTCTATGGCTGATTCCTTGATAAAAACAGCAGACTTGAGTGGTTGCTACAGAGACAGTATGGCGTGAAAAGCTGAAAATATTTGACTTGGCTCTTTACATAAAATATTTGTCAGCCCTTGTTTTATACCATCAATTTGAATAATGCTAAAATCAGATTAAACTAAATATTTGATTTAAATCATTGTTGTCAAAAAAGAGGTGTAAGCCTTAACATACATGTTTAAATTGAAAGATCCAGTAGTCAATGCCTAAATAAAGTTTATTCAAAACTACTGTTTAGCACCATGTGTCTCAGTTAACTACAGAGAAAACAATAAATTATCTTTGAATAATTAAATGACTTTCAAATAACTGTGTACAAATAAATTAAATACTTACTTAAGCAATCTAATTACAAATGTTATTAGGTCCGTTGGTTTGACTAACACATCTAAATATATGTTTCTTTAGTTTTTGCTGCCTAAAGTAATTGTAAAAACCTTTAGAAGAACTTTGCCCATCATAAATGCCTGGAGTAACATTTCCTGAATAAATAGATACTGGTCTTATACAAATACATGTATCATTCCAGGTTTAACTAGGAACATGCATATATGTTCTCACTCAAGGAATATTTAAATTAGAAATAAAGTCAACTCACCACCACCACCCCCCTCCAATAACTCAAGTCAATTAGACATTAGGTTTACAAGTGAGGTCATTACAGTAATTTTATACCCCATTTCTACTTAAAAGCCACCATTTTCTGCTCATTTGAGCTAATTAAAAATAACTATCACCATCTCACAAAGACCAAAATAAAGCAGTGCTAGTTTAGCACATAAATATCTACTAAAGCAAAATTGTTTTAGTACCAGTTTTTAATATTATTTCACATAGAACGAAATCTAGGCCACAATTTCATTCATAGAGCATGTGGACAAGGCCATATACAAATTAGACACTATGGTAATAATAAAAATATGATGGTGAGAAATATGCAAATAAGTGATTTGACGATTACATCTGAAATTAAAACAATTCATTGTGCAAAATGAGTGTCAACGTGTGTTTATTTCTCATAGAGTCTGGAGTGCTTTATCCATTTTACCAAAACTAATCTTAAAAGTTTTATGTGATGCAAGTGTTTCTTCACTATTGCTAAATTAGAAGGTGATTGTAACAGGATCAAAATTGTTCAGTTTCTTCCAACTTAGTCCATAACCTTTACATTGAGAGACTATCACTCTCCCTATTGCACACAGTTGCTTATCAATCTGTAAAGTCATTTAAACAATCTACTTACTGACTTGATGAATCAACACTTTGAATAACATTATTTTGGATTTATACCATATTATTTCAGGCAGCCAAAGCTTCAGTAAAGGAAGAAGCATACATAAGAAAATATTTCATTTTGCAAGGAAAATTAAGTGGATTGGCAAAGAAAAAGTATCCAACCCAATTTTAAATACTCTTAATATTATACAGATTATATATATATATATTTTTTCCTTGATGGAAAAAAAGGTAGTTTTAGCCAAAATGAATTTTAATCACCCGGTTCTGAACTCTGGTCTAAAAGTTCTATACGGAGCAGGGAAAATGGCAAGCTCTCACAATCTGTATTAAACAAATCTGTAAATTATAAAATTTGTAGAAGAAATTCAGGAATTTCTATTTATGATGACAGTGTCAATGTCTCACTCTCACTTCCTTCGAGTTCCTAAAACACTGTAGTTATTTAAAATATAAAGTAGTCTATGGATCTATAAATTTAAAAAAATGTGAAAGAAAGGAACATTATTTCAACTCTGGCAATACATTATGCTTTCTAAAGACTAGCATTATAAAGTAGCAAAATCACTATTGTTTTGCTATTCTGATAATATGTCTGTTGACTGAATGAAATTGTGATTAACAATAAGTAGTTAGTGCTAATCACTGTCATAGCCATTCCACTGGGTTGCTAGAGATGGAGACTGGTGTGAATTGAGGGATAGACAAGTGGTAAAGAAACAAAAGTAGGTAAATCTTGGAATAAGTTTGACTGTTCTAACAGAAAAATGAGGCTATGATTGTGGGCACAACATAGGGATGAGAATATAATGAGTGCATGCATTGCTTATAAGGAGAAAGAAGGTAGGGGATGATGGTTTAACACATAAGATACAATGAGATATTAAAATTTTACCCTCCATTAAAGAGTTAGGAGGACTGTGGTACACAAGAGGAAGACTTCCAGGACATAGGTAATCAGTGACTGCAAAGAGAATCAGGAGCAAACAGAAAAATAGTGAATGGTAATACAAAAATATTTGTAGGCTCAATGGCAGGAAATTGGAAACTATTGTCTCTGTAAGAAATTTTTGAGTTTTTCTGCTGCTAGAGGAGAATTTGTAGGGTTCAATGCTTAGAGAAATTGGAAACCAATTTAAATAGGTATTGTGAAGAATCTGAGTGAAATACATGACTACCCCCACAAGATTAAGGGCACAACTGAGGATGAATCCTCTGAATTCAAACTGGCAAATATCTTTAACTTTTTACCTAAACTGGAAAGCTAAGAGATATATAAACAGAATTGTTTGGACAACAGCAACAAAACAGAAACAAAAACAACAAAAAACTTAGGGGGTCACTGAAGTTCTCAAAGCTAAGGAAGAAATGTAGTAGAGGTAACTGAATGAGAAAAACTATGGAACTATGAGATGTTTGAACATAACATTGCAAAAACCTAGGACCTCCGTATCAAAAAGAAAGAGAAGTTATCATTGAGAAAGGACATTCAGGGAGAAACAGTGAATGTAACTCTATCAAGTAACTAAGGCTGGCTATTGTTCGATATTCTAGACAGAGTTAAAATTAGCAAAGCTGATGGCAAATCTGCAAAAAGAGAGGAAGACATAAGCTAAATTCCAAAATCAACAAAATTGAAGTTTACTTGAAAATAAGGAGCAGAGATGACTGTAGCTGAGTTTCCTTACTCTCAATGGGTCCAGGATGTTTTATGAGAGGGTGGGAGAGGAGAGGACTAGAAGCAAAAGGGCATCAAGCTGGACTCAGTCCCCATCTTCCAGAGAGGGCAGCAATAGAAGTAGCACAAGTCTCAGTTACAGCAAGGAGAGGAAAGAGGTTAGGAATGAGTGTTTATTTTCTAAGGACCAGAGGTTTCAGAGCATGAAGTGAAATTATTCGGGTATATATGAGAGGGGATTTGGGTGACTCAAAATGAATTATAGGCTGATATGGGGATGCAAGTGTGGGAGGTGATGACAAATTGAGATTATAGTGGAGTAATCATAGTTGGGGCATGGAAAAATGGAGTCAGGCAACCAGTAAGGATCTGGTCTCAAACACTTTCCTGTACCACTGTGAAACTGAATTTTCTCTGAACTGTATCAAACCCAAGGACGCCACCGGGCATATTTGGAAAACATCTGCCAGCTGCAACTTTATGCTCGCAAGGTCCCCATTATAACTATGCAAACATTTCAGACCCCAACCAATCCTAGCTTAACAAGCACGTTACTTCTTGCTAGCTCCCGTTATAATTCTTTACAAACAACTTATTTAACTACCTGTGGCCCTGCAGTTTTTGCCTTTTTAAGCTTCCTCCATTTTGTCCAGGGGAACACAATTCAAGTTCTTCTTGAATCTGTGTCTCTGGGCTCCAGTCCTAACAAACCCCAAATAGATACCTTTTTATTTCAATCAGGTCTTTGTTTCTGCAATTTTGGTTAACAAAGGGGATATACAACCAGAGAAGATCCCTTCACAGGTAATCAATACAGATACCAGGAATATAAGGTCTGGTAGTTTAACGGGCCAGACCACTTTTTAAAGTATTACTCAAGACAGAACCTAGGTGGATTAGAGCACATGAGGATGTTTAGAAGACTCACCAGCAGTGACCTGAATGGCCTGCACCTTTGATAGTAATAGAGATTCCAGTCCACTTGGAAGGGTAGTGGTTCAGATACATGACTTGTTCTAGGTGTGTAATGGAGCCCTTGTTAGAGGTTCAGCATTTACTGCTGCTTACATTCAGGCTTGTAGGGTGAGGGCTCTTGTTCTTTCACATATTTCTGCTTTTATCTGCACATTTATCTTATTCTTTCCTTGCTATAAATTGACTAATTTCAGCGTGCCCAAAGTTTCTGTTCAGCCATAATTCTTATTTGTATGTAGTTAGTATGACTTTTTTAGCCTCTTTCCCTAGGACATCATCTAAACACTTCAATTCTCACTGCTAATTGGCACATCCTTCCCATATGTCTCTGTTTAGAGACTGATAGGCCTAAGTCTTTATTTTTTTCCTTGCTAAGCTACAAAATTTCCTAGCAGTCCATGGTAACCCTTAGGTCAGATCTATTCCAGTAAATTATGTACAAAGCACTGCTTTGCATCACATCAAAACCTGAAACCAGGGAACATTTTGTGATAGACATTCAGATCAAAGATAAAAGAATTCATATTTTAAAATATACTAATCTTGCCCCATACAGAGGATTCACTTTTTCTTTTCATTGAACAAATGCAAAACTAGTTCTAGGCCAAAGAATGTGCCATGGCTTGTAAAAGCTTTAAGTATATAGCCCTTTTTTTTGAGAATAATGCAGTAAGTTGAGAAATTAATAATACATATTATTGGGATCCTGGTAGAGATGGGTAAGGTAATTTGTTTTTCAGGAAGTTATTTGCCCACCTGACCATTCTGATGGAGCTTCAACCAGAATCTAAGGTTGACTACAATTTGAAGCTCTCCATTTATTGGGCAACAGAGAAAAGCCATATCCCATATTTTTTTCAGGGAATACATTCTTAACGTTATTTCTATCCTGAACTTGGAAACTTGTTTATTTGGGGGAATTTTTCTCTAAAAAAATTGCCACTTATTTCTTTAATCTACTATGTATCTGTTAACATAAGGAGGACTATAGAGAATTATATACCTGGACTGCATCTGACTGGTTCATACAAATACATTTAGTGAAATGCATTTTATTATGTTAATAACTTTCTATAAAATGTGTTATGAGAAAAAACACTAGATGTAAAAACTGTTTCCGTAATAAGGTTTTTACTGAAAGAATTATTCAGTTCATTGCACAGAGTGTACCTGATGAAAGTACAGACTTTCCACTATGGTATTTTTAAAATTTTATGTACACTGAAAATCATATAACACATGTTGTGGAAAATAAAACTGCATACTCAGAATTTAAAATATATATATATATGTATGCATGTGTGTGTGTGTGTGTGTGTGTGTGTATATATATATATAAATATATATATATAAAGACTGTTTTCTAAGAACCAAATACATAACACAAAAATAAGAGTGTGAGTATATATTGTAAAAAGGAGTTCATTTTCAACTTCCCTAAGCTACTGAGCACAGTCCTGTCACACGGACACCACACAGGAGATTTCTGTGGCAGACATTACTGACCACCATCAGATCTTCCTGAGCCAGAGCTAATCCCTATTTCCCAGCCATCCTTGCTGTTCATTGTGGCCATGTGACTAGATCTCACCACATGATATTTGTAAAAGTCCATGGCAAGGTTTTCATGAAGCAAGTATGTCTCCCATATTCTTTTTGTTTTGGCCTATGGGGGTACAGATGAAAATGAGATCTTAAGAAATGACAGATACAGAGAGCACCTATGGTCCTTAAATACTCCCCCACCAAATTTGCCTTTCCATTTACACATAGACCTTGGACTATTATGTGAAATAAAGATAAACTATTTTGATATGCCCTGACTTGTTAAACTAATATATTTTAAAGATTATTTTTGGTAAGAAGGGAGAAGAGGGCCATGACACTATGAGAGAGGGAAAAGGAGACCTTATAACATAAATTTCCATCTTTTATAAGGCATGTATCTTTCTTCACAGATCCAGTTTCTCTTTGTGTGCTCACTAGAAAAGCCTTACGTAAACGGATGATGCATAGAAAGTGCTTAGAGGTTCACTGCCTCAAACACTCAAGTTATTAATGCCAGCTGCTGAAAAGACTATTGTTATTTTTGTTTTAATAATCAGCCAAATTTAAAGGCCCCAACTACACCTACTGAAAGCATTTAAAAAAAATTATACTAAGTTTTCCATGTTACCTTTTGGACTATTTTTCCTTTTGTTTCACAGATGTCATTTTTTTGGTCAATGTTTTTCTATTAGCTGCCTTTATACAAGAAGATTAGAAATAAAGCATTGGGTTTCTTTTGGTACCTACACACACTACAACTCAACTCCTATATGATGAGGAGTTAGTAAGGCAGAGGATCATACTGAAAACAGTGCACCCATCCCAGGGGAGGGCATTGTGTCTTCCTATCCTGCACAGGGTGGCCATTGTGCACAGGCTTGGGTGCAGTGGACCAGACAGAAAGGTCTATGAGGAAGGTCTTGAGGAAATAAGGAAAATGAATACAGTCTAGAGAGAGATTGAAATCTGGTAGAAAATAAGATTATGATAAAGACTATAGATAACTCAAAATTCATCCTAGGAACTTTCTCCAGTGAATGGCAGAGATCATAACACTGGCCAATACAGCAGATAAAGCAATCCTAACAGTATTCGTCTATGAAGCAAATCATATCTAAATATCAGTACTATAGGGGATCAGCACCAATTTTCCATTTTTTATGATCAACTTAGAGAACAATCTTGGAATGTTCATAATGGTTATAACTTTGACAAAGTAAAATTATAATTACAGCTGTGAGGGTCTGGGAAGGGGACGAGGAGGGTGGGTGGGCTCTCTACAAAATGAGAGAAATGCAATCTGTGCTATATATAAAAATAGGGTTTTGATTATGCTATTTGAAAATGAAGTGAGAACCTATAAGGAAATCACAACTATTAATGTAGTTATTTGAAGATTTTGAAGAAAGGTGGAGAGTAGGATAAAATTTAGCCAAATTGTATATATGCATATTTAAAAGCATTGTAATTTAAATAAGGCAGTACATTTTATAGAACTAAAAAAAATGGCCAAAAGTGCTCAGCACTAGGGAGTAGGTTAGTGGGTGGTAAGGATGGACAATATTTCTCATTGTTGCTTTATTATAATATTTGTTTATGATATGAGAATGTGTTGCTTTGATCATTCTTGTGGGGACAAAAAAAGACAGGAAAGAGTTTCATGGATCTAAGTTCTTTTTAAATTTAAGATCAATGTTTGAGGGATATTCAGTGAGGCTCAGGGTATGTTATAATACCTGCTTAACCCCTGAACATGTCACACTTACATAAGAGAAATCTGCCCTTGACCTTAAAGTGCAACTTCAGCCTATCATTTGATATAGATAATACACAGCTATATAAAAGTAGATAATATTTGTGTATGTAAGGTAAGACTAATTTTATTTTGAAACTTCATAAATTGTAACAAATAACATTGAAATATATAAATATTTCAATAACTGAATAAATATTGAATATAAGTATTCAATAAATATTATAGACCCCAGTTAAAACTCATTAAAAATGCACATTCTAAACAAGATGTAGGAGTCACAAGACTTTAATTTTATTTATTTTCCATTTGTAAGACCTATTTCTACTGTTGAGACCTATAGCCTCAAAAAGCTGTTCTGGGGGTTAAGACAGCAGAGAAGCAGGAGGATAAGGAATTCATCTCTCTCCACGGGTACATCAGGAATACATCTATATATGCAGTAATTCTCACAGAACATTGGCTGAACACTAACAGAAGACCTTGTACACTGGAAAGGACTATGAAGATCCCTGCATAACTGGGTAGGACAAAAAAAAGAAGGGAGAAGGAGGAGGAGAGGAAGTTGGATGGGACCTGTACCCCAGGGCAAGGGAGCTGAATCAGAGGAGAGATTCCTGAATTCAGGGAAACTCCCTCTCCAACGGGGAAATAGATTGGGACAGAAGGAAAGCATTTGGGACAGAAGGGAAGCATTTGAGGGTGTCAGAAAAGGGTGAAGCAGCAAATCTGTGGCAGATGGGACAGAGGGAGAACTACACAGACAGTCTGTACTGCAGCCCTACATGTCCCAGACTGGGATGTGTGTTCACAGCTGGCACACTGCTTTGGTATTGTTTTTAGGTTTTGTGTTTTTGTTAGTTTTGATTCCAATTGTTTGATTTTGTTTTTGGGTTCTTCTGTTTGTCTGGTTGTTCTCTTGCTTTTTGTTTCATTTGGTTTTGTTTTTGTTTCTTTTGTGTGTGTGCGCATGTTTCCTTGTTTCTGTTTTTGTTTGATTTCATTTTTACCATTTGCCTAGGGTTTCGTCTTTTTTTATTTGTAATTATATATTTTTATATTTCTATTTTTACATCGCTTTTCTGTTATTTTGTCTTCTTTACACTTTTTCTATTTCTTTTTTTAATCATTTTTGTCAGTTTGTTTTGTTTCTTTGCTTCATCAGTTGGCACTCTGGTTTTATGTTTTTTTAAATTTATTATTATTATTATTATTTTTTTGAGGTACATGGGCCTCTCACTGTTGTGGCCTCTCCTGTTGCAGAGCACAGGCTCTGGACATGAAGGCTCCATGGCCATGGCTCACGGGCCCAGACACTCCACAGCATGTGGGATCTTCCCGGACCAGGGCACGAACCCACGTCCCCTACATCAGCAGGCGGACTCTCAACCACTGTGCCACTAGGGAAGCCCCTGTTTATGGTTTTGTGTTTTTGTTAGTTTTCTTTTTAATTGTTTGATTTCATTATTGGGTTCTTTTTTTTTTGTCTGGTTGTTCTCTTGCTTTTTGTTTTGTTTGGTTCTGTTTTTGTTTCTTTTGTGTGTTTGCATTTTTCCTTGTTTCTGTTTTTGTTTGTTTGATTTGACTTTTTATCATTTGTCTGGGGTGTTGTTAGTCTTTTTTTTTTCTTTTAAACCCTTTATTGCTGGGACGAGTGACTTGTGAGGCCTTCATTCCCAGACCAGAATTTGGGCCTGAGACTCTGTGGTGGGACCACCAAGTCCAGTATGCTGGACCACTAGAGATTCCTGGCCCAAGGGAAGATTAATCATCAAGAACTCTCACAGAGGCTTCTTATCTGAATCCAAGACCTAGCTCCACCCAACTGCCTACGGCCCCCAGTACTGGATGCCTCACAGCAAACAACAGACAAGATAGGAACACAAAACCAGCCATCAGCACAGACTACGTGAAGTAATACTGAGCTCATAGACGCCCTAAAACACACCACCTGACACAGCCCTGCTCATCAGAGGGAAAAGACTCAGCTGCTCAGCTGCACCCACCAGAACGCAAGCACCAGTCCCATCCATCAGGAAGCCTACACAAGCCACTGAACAAACTTCATCACCACAGGCAGAGAACAGAAGTAAGACAAACTACAACCCTGCAGCCCAGGGAAAGGAGACCTCAAATACTGTAAATTAGACAAAATGAGAAGACCAAGAAATACCTTGCAGACAAAGGAGCAAGATAAAAACCCACAAGACCAAATAAATAAAGAGGAAATAGGAAAACTACCTGAAAAATAATTCAGAATAATGATAGTAAAGATGATCCAAAATCTCAGAAATGGAATGGAGAAGATACAAGAAACGTTTAACAAGGGCCTAGAAGAACTAAAGAGCAAACAAACAGTAATGAACAACACAATAACTGAAATTAAAAATGCTCTAGAAGGAATCAATAACAGAATAACTGAGGCAGAAGAATGGATAAGTGATCTGGAAGATAGAATGGTGGAAATAACTGCCACAGAGCAGAATAAAGAAAAAATGAAAAGAATAGAGGACAGTCTGAGAGACCTCTGGGACAATATTAAGTGCACCAACATTCACATTATAGGCATCCCAGAAGAAGAGAAAAAGAAATGGTCTGAGAAAATATTTGAAGAGGTTATAGTCGAAACTTCCACAACATGGGAAGGAAAATAGTCAGTAAAGTCCAGGAACCACAGAGAGTCCCATACAGGATAAACCCAAGGAGAAACATGCCAAGACATATTAATCAAACCAACAAAAATTAAGCACAAAGAAAAAATATTAAAAGCATCAAGGAAAAAAAAGCAAATAATATACAAGGGAATCCTTGTAAAGATAACAGCTGATCTTTCAGCAGAAACTCTACAGGCCAGAAGGAAGTGGCAGGATATATTTAAAGTGATGAAAGGAAAAGACCTACAACCAAGATTACTCTAACCAGCAAGGATCTCATTCAAATTTGATGGAGAAATCAAAAGCTTTACAGACAAGCAAAAGTTAAGAGAATTCAGAACGACAAAACCAGCTTTACAACAAATGCTAAAGGAGTTTCTCTAGGCAAGAAACACAAGAGAAGGAAAAGACATATAAAAACAAACCCAAAACAATTAAGAAAATGGTAATAGTAATCAAGACAGTATGGTACTGGCACAAAAACAGAAATATAGATGAATGGAAAAGGATAGAAAGCCCAGAGATAAACCCACGCACATATGGTCACCTTATTTTTGATAAAGGAAGCAAGAATACACAATGGAGAAAAGACAGCCTCTTCAATAAGTGGTGCTGGGAAAACTGGACAGCTACATGTAAAAGAGTGATATTAGAGCACTCCCTAACACCATTCACAAAAATAAACTCCAAATGGATTAAAGACCTAAATATAAGTCCACACACTACAAACTCTTAGAGGAAAGCACAGGCAGAACACTGTGACATAAATTACAGCAAGATCCTTTTTCATGCACCTCCTAGAGTAACGGAAATAAAAGCAAAAGTAAACAAATGGGGCCTAATGAAACGTAAAAGCTTTTGCACAGCAAAGGAAACCATAAATAAGACAAAAAGACAACCCTCAGAATGGGAGGAAATATTCTCAAGTTAAGCAACTGACAAAGGACTAACCTCCAAAATATACAAGCAGCTCATGCAGCTCAATATTAAAAAAAAACAAACAACCCAATCCAAAAATGGGCAGAAGACCTAAATAGACAATTCTCCAAAGAAGACATAGAGATTGCCAAGAAACACATGAAAAGCTGCTCAACATCACTAATCATTAGAGAAATGCAAATCAAAACCACAATGAGGTGCCACCTCAACACCAGTCAGAATGGTCATCATCAAAAAGTGTTGAATAAATAAATGTTAGAGAGGGTGTGGAGAAAAGGGAACTTTCCTGCACTGTTGTAGGGAAATGTAAATTGATAGAGCCACTATGAAAAACAATGTGGAGGTTCTTTAAAAACTAAAAACAGAACTACCATTTGACCCAGCAATCCCACTACTGGGAATATACCCTGAGAAAACCATAATTCAAAAAGAGACATGTACCACAATGTTCATTGCAGTATATTTAAAATAGCCAGGACATGGAAGCAACTTAAATGTCATGGACAGATGAATGGATAAGGAAGATGTGGCACATATATACAATGGAATATTACTCAGCCATAAAAAGGAACAAAATTGAGTTAATTGCAGTGAGGTGGATGGACCTAGAGAGTGTCATACAGAGTAAAGTCAGAAAGAGATAAACAAATACCTTATGCTAATGCATGTATATGGAATCTAAAAAAAATGGTACTGATGTACCTAGTGGCAGGGAAGGAATAAAGATGCAGACATAGAAAACAGACTTGAGGACATGGGGGGAAGGGGAAGCTGGGACAAAGTGAAAGAGTAGCATTGACATATATATACTATCAGATGTAAAATAGCTAGCTAGTGGGAAGTTGCTGCCTAACACAGGGAGATCAGCTGAAGGTTTTGTGACATCCTAGATATGTGGGCTAGGGAGGGTGGGAGGGAGGCTCCTGAGGGAGGGTATATAGAGATATATGTATACTTATAGCTGATTCAATTTGCTGTACAGCAGAAACTAACACAACATTGTAAAGCAATCATACTCCAATAAAGATGTAAAAAAAAAAAAAAAAAGAGAGAAAGTCCCTGGAAAACAGAGACCTGGTCCCCTTCTGGCTTCTCCAAGCTATCTAGGAAAGCCAGGCACCTGGTAGTTTTAGAAGCTCAGTGTTGTTTTTGTCTGGTAAGCACAGGAAGAATGTCAATTAACAACAACAAAGAAGAAAGGGTACAAACTTTCAGCTATAAGATGAATAAGGTCTGAGGATGTAATGTATAACATGGGAATATAGTTAGTAACACAGTATTGTATAATTGAAATTTGCTGAAAGAGTAGAACTTAGAAGTTCTCACCAAAGGCAAAGGATAAATATGAGGTGATGGATTTGTTCAGTAACTTGATGGGGGAAATTCTTTCATAATATATACATATATCAAACCATCATGATGTATACTTTAAATACCTTACAATTTTATTTGTCAATTATACCTCAATAAGGCTGGAAAAAAAAAGCTGTGCTAAGTTAATCTGATGAAAAGTAAACCAACAATTCCAATGTAGTTGAGGGAAGAAACAAGATGGTATTAATGTAAATACCTAAAAATATGGAAAGATAGGCTACCTAGCCTAGCTGATGAAGACCAAGAGGCTGTGTGTTTCTACCCATTAAATATATTTGTGTGTGCCATACCTAATCACACCAAGGCCCTCACATCAAACAAGATATCACATCCTCATTATTACAGCTAGACATTAGGAGGCTCAAGGAAAATTCATCCTGTAACAATGGTACCACATGTGTTTCATATTTGCCTGGTTCACTGATTCATTGATGGGTGGTTTTCTTCTTCAAATGCTTGTGTATTGTTAGCTCCCCACTAAGAGAGAGAAGGCTTGCTCAGCTTTACCAGCTTATTTGAGGTGTACCAGAGCTCTCTCCATTTGAGAGAATTTAGTGATACACACATAAAAGAGGGTTCAACCTAAATTCTTAGAGTTGAGTCAACTAAAATGAATCTTTAATAGCTGAATCAACTGCAGCTATGTGTTTTGGTAAAGTAATAATATTTCCTTCAGTAGGACACTAGAAAAAACTCCTGCTCACATTTTCTCTCAACATTGCATTAAGATCCTCTAGGTTTACCTAATGTCAGACTGGTGTAGTTCAAAAAGGCAAAGGGTAACTTCATCTTACATTTATAAGGGATTCTGTAGTTGACTTTGCTTTAAATTGGGCATGAAATAAATGTTTTAATGGAAAAAGCAGGGAAGCAAAATCTATTATGAAGTTGAAATGAATCTTGAAACAGCTAATCATTTTCTCTGATGTAGTATTTTCTCTGCTATTGTTTTGCTTTATTCATTTGTAAAGCTTTGCTGAGAAGCAATTGCATTATACTTTCTCTTTTCTTTCATTATTTACGAATTCAATATTTACTTCATTACAGCTTGATTTTTTAAGGACTATAAGAATTTTAAGAACTTTAAAGGCTCTACTGACTTGGTGACTGTTATATATTGTCTTTTCAACTATTTTCTCAGATATCTCTAGCATGGTCTGAGATTCTTAATATCTTAAAATGCACAAACAATTTAAATTTGTAGAATTCCTCAATGATTACAAGATGACAGTTCAACTATTTATAACAATTGTAAAAAATAAACACGAGCAATCAAATTTCCGGAGCTTTTAACCTTATGGTTCCCAAATTCCTTTTTGTCTTAGTGGCATGATAACTTATTAAAAAGCTGTAGGTCAGTTCATTTAGGTGAGTTTATGTGAATTCAATGTATTTTCAGTTTCATTATTTTTGTTGATGAAAAATCAGGTTAGAGATCAATGTATATGTAAAATACACCTCCTAAAAATGAGTTAAAGGTATTTTAAAATTTAGTGACATGTTTGTGATTATATCAGAAGGTAAAATGGTCTGAATTTTTAAATTCAGTGAAGGAGTATAGGAGTTTCTGCTCTGGTTTTATTTAGGTACTTTTGGAAAAGTCTTACTGTGAAAATAGATTAGAGGGTCACTGAAACCTATGAAACATTGTAACTGGAGCATTAACAAAATCATAATCAAAATAATAATGCAGTAAAATTTCTAGTAAATGAAGAATATCCTAGTAAATATAGAATTTACCTTAAAAAATAGAATGTGAAAATAGTTTGATAGATAGGACTGTGAAGTAGGACTGGAGCTGAGTGAGAAAAACATGAGCAGGAAAACATCCCCAGAAAGGGCAGGTGGAGCTATAGTTCTTTCATACACAGAAAGAACTGTGAAATAAGCACTTCCAAAGCAGAATGTAAAGTTAAACTAAACCACGGAAATCTGTGGGTATATCATCATGCCACATAGTCTGTATCAGCTGGGCTTGACTGCCTTCAATTGTCTGAGGGAAACTTTCTTTTAGCTGCTGCTTGTTTGTAGTAAAAAGCTTTAATAAGCTGAAAAAATGTAAGAATCAATGCTATTGCCGAATTATGATATCATTCATGTATTGTCAATTGCATTTAATATTTATCTTTGTTTATGGAGCTGTGCATTGTTGAAAAGCAGACTTTTTTTAAGGAATTAAGTTGCAGTCTCCTCTTTAAGTTGCATTCCCCCCTTTAATATAAAAATGTATATGAATTCCAAACAATTCTCAAATCAATGCTGGAGTCATGTTTATGTTCCCACAGTAGCACTCAAGAGTAATAATGCTCTTACATTAATTTTGTTTAGGAAAAAATTACCTGATCAGTGTTTTAAAACCTCTTTAACGAAAGCTCTATATAGGTAATGTCATAAAAATATATACTAATTGTTTTAATATTTTTTGACTCTCTGTGAAGCATTTTCATGCTTCCTGTTACAGTCAATGGCTTCTAGGGTTAAAATTCCATACTTTAGAGAAATAGTTATCAGTGCAAAAATTTTTTATTAATGAAATTCTTCTTTATTTTATAATTGTACTCTGAATTAGAGATGAAAGTGAGTAAAAGGGCACTCAAAATTGAAAACAAAGAGGAATATCATGCAAACAATAACTGTAAGAACACTTCTGCATTTTTAGAATCTCCACGTATACTTCAAGACCATGAGAAGTACTAGAGATAAAGAGGGTCATTTTGGAATGAAAAACCTGTTTAACTACTTAAGAAGTTATGAAAAACTAAGTAGTTGTGCAATGAATAAAATAAATAAAATAATAGAAGTAAGGAGGCATAAATCCACAACCATAGTTATTTTAACACTTCTCTTTCAATAATTGATAAAATGAGTAAATCATCTGTAAGGATATAGAATAATTGAAAAACAGTGTTAACCAACTTGACTTAGTTGACTTTTATAGGACACTATACCTAATAGTAACAGCAAACGCATCCAATTTAAGTACCCAAAGAACTTTCATCCAAAGAGACCATATGCTGAAGCATAAATATCAATACATTTCAAACCATACTGAAAGACCGAACTGAAATCATACAGAATATGTTCTCCGACCACAGCTGTGTTAAATTAATCAGTACCTAAAAGGTGTCTGGAAAAATCCCTAAGTGTTTAGAAATTATACCACACTATTTCAAATAACACAAGAATCAAAAAATCACAAAACAAGTTTTTAAAAACTTGGAACTAAATGAAAATGAAAACACAATAAATGAAAACTTTTGTCTACAAATAAATCATTCTATAGAGGGAAACAGAACTTTATAGACTTATATGAGACAAATGCATTAGTTTCCTATGGCTACTGTAACAAATTACCACAAATTTGGTAACTTAGAACAACACACAATTATTCTCTTACAGTTCTGGAGGTCAAAAATCCAAAACCAGTTTCACTGGCCAGAACTCACAACGTCAGCCGGGCTGCAGTCCCTCTGGAAGCTTTGGGGAAGAATTAATTCCCTTGGTTTTTCCAGTTACTAGAGCTGTATTATTTGAACCCACGGCTGTAGGGTTCCTGGCTGTTCTTCCATCTTTAAAGACAGAAGCATAACATCTCACTCGGTCTCCATGTTGCTTCCATCTCTCTAGTACCTCCCACTGCCTCCCTCTTATACGGACCTTGTGATTGCATCATTGGACCCACCTGGATAATCTAGGCCGCCCTTCCCATCTTAAAATCCTTAACTCTATCACATCTATAGAGTCATTTTTGCCATATAAGATAACAGTCACAGGGTCCAGGAAGTAGGACTTGGATGTCTTGGGGGCCACTATTCAGCCTACCACAGGAGGCAAAACTGCTTAAAATTAGTGATCTAAGATTCCACACAAAAAAATGAACATAAAATAATATGCCAAATTAAAACCAAAAAAATGTAGAAGTCATAATGAAGAACAAAGATGGATGAAATAAAAGCAGTCATACAAAAGAATAAATTAAAGATAAAACTTATTTCTTTAGAAAGATTAATAGAGTTAATAAACCCAAAAAGATTTACAAAGACAATTAGAAAAAACAATTTGTGAATATCAGGGATGAAAATAAGGATATCACCATAGATCTTTCAAATATAGAAAAAAGAATACCGAGTATGTTACAAGCAAGCTTTTTTAAAAGTAAATTTGACAACATAGATAAATCATTTGTGTTTGTGTGCTTTAGTTATTTTGGAATGTGTGTTTGAGTTTGGCTGTTTTTCATGAGAAAGATCTATCATAAAGGAATTAGAGAATAGAAAATGGGAGGGGAAAAATGTTCAGAGGTATTCATGGCTGGTATCTAAAGACCATCAGGAACCCACCTGTAGTTTAGAAAGTTATGAAAGGTCATTCACACATCACGGGGGACCACAAGTCATCTCAATAAAAGGGCACTACGTGAGGCGATCTTTAGGGTCTGTGTTTGCCCTGGGTGGTTTTGAGTAAGGTTTAAAAAAACAAGGGTTTCCTCTCGTGTCAGAAAATTGGGGTAATTTCATGACTGAGTTTGTTGATAAGTTTCTCCTAGGAGACAGGTGAAATGAATTGAGGTTAATGTAATTGGTAAAAAAACATTATTCAGCACAGGCAGCCAAGAGAGGAGGAGGTTTGGCCACCTGTATGGTTTGCACAGTGTTCTTGTTTTTGTCTGAGGTTACACATGATTACAGAGTGAACTTGTCTTGTTCTGCTACAACACATTCATGCAATGGGGTGTCTAATGACAGTCTGGAATTCTCCATGTTAAGAGGGGAATACCACGGTGTAGCTGTTAATACCAGGCCAGGTACCAGCTGACAGCTATCAGGGCTGCCTTTTTCTCAGAGGCCTGAAATGGCTACAAGTAATTAATACATTGCTGTCAAAACTAGAGAAATATTCTCAAAACCTAGAGAAAAGAGAAACCCTGTGGATTTGAGAGCAAGGTGAAGGTTGAATGGGATGGCAGCTACATGGACCATGTAGAGATGGGGGAACACAAATACTAGTCCAGTACCTTCCTGAAAGATCCTCAAGTCCAAGCTGCAGATGGAAGAGTTAGATATCACTTATAAGGAGCTGTGACAACAGTAACAAAGGGTGTAAAGGCAGTAAAGTATGTGAAAAAATGACAGATTAACAATGATTTAGAGCTGCTTCCTTTTACCTCATTAACATATGGGCACTTTTAAGACAGAAACCCATACTTGAGTGGCTGGGGAGAATCTTTATGACATACAGTGTTAGGATAGCTTCTATCTCAAGGAGGTTGGGAGACTTGGAATCAGCGATTAACTGGTTTCTGAAACATAAATTACTCTGTGAAACAAAATAAGAAAATATGATTTAAAAAAATTTCTAATTGTGTATTTAAAGTCTAACCAGATACACTCATGCAGTTCACATTAGATTTATGACTAAAATAAATTATTATGTATAATTATGGAAAATATGATACTGCATGCCTATTTTACATGCATTTATAGTTTATAAATGGATCTTCATTATGTCATGAAGTTATTTTGGGAAAGTCAGTACATTTCTACGGGCTTTAATTCTGACACCTCTAAAATAAGATGTGTGCACTAATATATCCTTTAAGTCTCTATTCTTTAGTTTAAATGTATGTACATTAGCATCTATGTTTAACTTCAAGTGTTCACTCATATTTGGAAGAACCGCAGGAGAACAAAACTCAGTTCCTGAAAATATTAAGCTGTATTTTAAGGTTGTCTAGAGGAAGAAAAATAATTTTTTACCCCCAAATAATGCTAAAATATCATTGGCCAAACATTCCATAAATAACCCAATGTCTTTTTTTCCCCATCTACATCTTTCTAATTCTCTCCTCTATAGACATCCTTATTATTTAGAATTAGGACTAATAAAGATAGGTTAGCAAAGTTACTGGGAAAGTACATCACAAGTGTCAGCAGCAAAGGTGAGTATATGCTCGTGGCCAACTCTCGTCTTTCACTCATGGTATCTATATGAATTTATAGCACCGTTGTACCATCATATTCTGTGTATCTTCTGAATCTACTTGTGCTATCAAAGTAAAATACAACTAAATATATGAAAATGATAAATGTTTTATTATGTAAAAATATGTTTATTCTGTGAATAAAGGAAAATTCTTAGCTCATGAAATTATAGAGAAGAGACATAAAAATATCAACAGCATCTATACAAACTAGATTTGTGGCTGATGATTATAAGCTCTGTAAGGGAGGTGGCAGGTGGAAAAAATTGCTTGCAAGCCATGGGGGATGATTACTGGCTTCTACCACGATTAGGTGCATGACCCTGGGGGGGGATTATTATAACAATATTCTCATTTGTAAAATAAATATTATAATATATATACCAGAGTGTTGAGATTTAAAATTTTAAAATACATGCAAAGTGATGAAAATTATTTGGCACATAGTAAGTGCTCAATACCCGTCAGCTATTACATTGTTCCCACCCCACTTCTAGCCTCAGTGGAAATTCATTTTTCATATTTGTCCTTCCAGTGTTTGTTTATATTCTTTTTTGCTTGACCACCTTAGATCTTTGACACTTTTTACACCAACCAGGAATTTTTAATATAACATAAGCACTCAAATAATGAATATTTTTAGGTAAAACAAGGGGAAAGAAAACAATGGGGTCATCTATTCATTCAACATGACCCTGTAGTGCTATTTTTTAAATCCAAGAATATCAGCAGGTCTGTCCATAATGTAATTCACATGTCTTCACCCATATCATAAAATATGATCCCCTTCCTTCTGATCATCTGGACAAAGCAATTTCTCTGTGTGTCTATATTAAAAATATCATGTGTGGTGGACGTTAGTACAATTTACCAATATTTCTAGTTCTCCTCCTTCCAAGTACACAAGGTATTTGCATGCCCTGCCATCTTAAGGCTGTCTCTGAAGTGGTTAATGAAATGTGTGCCCTTTCAGGTGGATATATCTAATGTCTGGTGTTCAACCCTGCAAACCCTACATTCTCTGCTTTGATGATTGGGGAAAACATAGTGATAAGAAGGTGCCATCAGCTTGAGGCTGCTTGGACCACTGAGGGTACACCTAGAAAATAACTGCCCTGAAGTGTGGCCTAGTTGCACAGCAGATTTTGAATGAGTGTGGTATACATTTTCTGTGGAAATCCACTGATATATGGAGGCTATTTGTTACCACAGCACAGACTAGCCCAACGTGATTTTATATAATGCAAACTAAATATTATTAAATTAAGGTTAAATCTGCCATTAAGTTACAGGAGTTTTTTAAAGTATGTTATCTGTGTACTATTTTATTTATTTTTTATTTATTTATTTTTTTTTGGCGGTACGCGGGCCTCTCACAGTCGTGGTCTCTCCCATTGCGGAGCACAGGCTCCGGACGCGCAGGCTCAGCGGCCATGGCTCACGGGCCCAGCCGCTCTGCGGCATGTGGGATCTTCCCGGACTGGGGCACGAACCCATGTCTCCTGCATTGGCAGGTGGACTCTCAACCACTGCGCCTGTGTACTAATGTATTTAAAAAGACATTTGGAGCATTGATTAAAATACTTAGAAATCAGAGAGATGCTTAGGAATATATTATCTATGTATAATGATTCTAAAGGGTAGAGTGGAACTTAAGCTCCTATTGTCCCTCATTGACCTCAGAATGTACCTTTTTCACAATGTTTGTACAAAGAGGCTTTGGTCTGCCCACAGTGATGCAGATTACTAGCATGATTTTAATAAAATGCGGTAAAAGTATTTCAACAAAATTTAAAATCAATTTGTGATTTTTTACCTAGGTTTGTCCAAAATGCTGGATCAAGTAACCTTAAATTCGTATTATTTCTAGCATATATTTCCCTGAACTTTTAAAGATAAATATTTGGGACATTTACCTGAATCCATAGGTTGACAGAAAATCAAGGAAAGGTTAATCAAATTTGTATTACTTCCTTTCCAGCTGAAATTACTATGCAGGACTGTCCTGATCAAAAGAGTACATTTCAGTGATGTCACTCTCTTAGACAAATAGCAGTAGCACTATATCCATATTCTACCAATAATAGTCATGATGCCTTGAAATCTCTCCTGTTTCTACAAGTACAGCAGTTTTCTTCTATTTTACTATGATCAGTACATTAGGATTCCAAATTTATTGATATGCTTTCATTCCAACATTTTTGGCAATCTTTAATTTACAGGGAGTGAAAGTATTTCAAATTGAAAAGCTACATAATCTAAGTATATATTCAGGGAGTGGATTGTTGACTGTCACTGAAAAGGCTTCACCAGATGACATTATTGAATTTTCCACTCTGGTGAGCTCTCAACTTAGCAGCCTTAAAGCAATGAGTTCAGGACACATAGAGTGAACCCATTTATAAGTCATTAAACTTAATATGTCTCCTGAGAATAAATTGACCTAATCTTCCTGCTAATTTTGAACAGGTGACATTACAAGTGTTGGTTAGTACACTTTATGTGTTTTCCATTAATGTGTTCATAAGACATGCTAATAATTTATACTACTAAACATAATATTCATGTGGATTGTATTACCTGAATCTGCAAGATTAAAATACCTTCTCCCTTTATTCAGATCTACCTGGAAGCCAAATCAAAATAATAAATTTTCTTGCTGAATAGATTTTGTTGCACCAGCCAAAAGGAACAGAAAGTCCAAACCAGCATTGGTTTCAACAAAATAAAAAATTATTTCTCTCTCATGTTAAATTAAGGCAGCAGCTCCAGAGCTGAAATAGTGCCCAACTATTTCAGGAGACAGGCTTCTTTGACCTGGTTGTTGTAGTTTCTCCCTTTCCCAGTACGTTCCTGGTTTATAATTGCTGTTTCAGCTCACACTTTCATATCCACATTACAGCCAATAAGAAGAAAAAAAAAAAAAGAAAAAGAATGGGTAAGCTTCTTCCCTTTGATGATTTTATTCCTGAAAGTTGCACGTGTATTTAATTTGCATTGTATTGGCCAGAACTTAGTCACATGACCATTACTACTTGTCAGGGCACTAGAAAATAAAAGCTACATTCTGAGAGGTGAGATGTCCAGCTACATTTTGAAGGAGATAATGGTTTTCAGGGGACAATCAACATGATCTCAAAACAAGTATTTTATCATTTAAATATTTTATAAATTACAGTCACATTGCCTAATGTCTACAATGGGAATGGCCTGGGCAGTTAGGTTGGAACACAATGAATCTTTGGTCAAGACTGCATGTATCCTAGAGATTGCTTAGGTGGGTACTGTCAACATGCAGCTCTACTCAAAGCTACTATAGATAACCAAGCTCCACTTGGACCAATATATTCTTACTATACACTAGGATTTTTTCTTTCTTTTTTTCCAGGTTTATTGAGATATAATTGACATATAGCATGGTGTAAATTTAAGTTGTACAATGTGAAGATTTAGTACCATATATGTTGTAAGATGTTTACCAAAAGAAGGTTAGTTAACACATCCTTTACCTCACATAATTACTATTTTTCTGTTTTTGCTGTTATGCTGAGAACATTAAAGTTCTACTTTCATAGAACTTTTGGATATATATATATATATATATATATATATATATATATATATGAAGGAGACTTGTGAAGATCAAATAGAAGATAAAAGAGATCAGATTATTAAAAGTCTTATATGTTTTCTTAAGTCGCTTAGACTGTATGATTTGGTTATACATTTTACATTATGAATTGATGAAAATTTTCTTTTTTATTGTTTAATTTTTAAAATAAATAACTCTGGTAGTACTATAGAATGTAAGAGTGATTTTAATAGTGGAGAGGCATGCACAGAGCATTACCCTATAAAGCTAATGAAGGTTAAAGCAGAGCAATTCATTTGCATGGGCCTTTTCAAGACATGCAGGAGGGGATTAACAAAATACATATTCATAAAATTTTATAAAATTTGAAAAATTAACTACAGCTTAACCTAAGACCACTGTCATTTACCGCATTGACTTTTTTCCCATCTCTCTTCCACTTGTCAGACAGTGATTCAGTTTTCTTGAGCACTTTGTCCATTAATTGGAAGATATGGGGATGTTTAGGTTGTGTTACTATCAGGACAGAATGTAAGGACAGCAATTCTGTGGGAGTGGTTTGTTTAAAACTTTGGGATTAATTAGAGAAGTAATGAAAAAGAGCTGAGGAATCATAGTGGAAATTTTTTAGTCCTCCAGGGTCTTTCACAGTCATTTGCAATATTGTAATCTGAAAAGAATATTATATTTTGTACACACCTGGAAGAAAACCAATTAACATCAGACATCACAAAGGAGCAAAAAGAGTAGATAGTATACCAAACCACTGCCCACACTCAAAGGAATAATTTTTAAAAAATGGAAATATGCTGTTATAAGGAGTAGTCCTTTCAGATGATTCTGAGTAAAGTACACTGGATAAGAGCCCTCATGGAGTAAAGAGAAGGATCAAAGAGATAAGTGTATTTTGATTTGAAATGTGTTATCATAGCTTCTGTGACTTGTTGTGTATCTATATTGTCCCAACCACCCTAGTTCAGTTCTCTATCACTGAAAAAAGAAAACCACAGGTGGGGAAATGTAGAGGTGCTGTATTAATTATTTATTTCTGCATTTTTTTTAAATTGCAAACTTATTGACTTAAAACACGAATTTATTATCTGAGTTTCAGAAGTGTGGCCACAACTTAGTTGGATACTGTGTTAATGTCTCACCAATGTGCAATCAAAGTATTGGTCAGGGATAGAGTCCATCTGGAGGTTGGAGAAGGACAGAATGTTTTTCCTGGGCTTACATGGTATTGACATCAATCGGTTCCTTGTGGTTATAAAATTCATGGTGGATTGCTTCCTCACAGCCAGAGAGAGAGAGAGAGAGAGAGAGAGAGAGAGAGAGAGAGAGAGGGAGGGAGGAGACTGTAGCAAGATGATGTTACTCTTATGTAATCACATACTTGTAACTGCACACATCACATCACCTTGGCTGCATTCTACTGGCTAGAAGGAAGGCACTGGTCCTCAATGTTGCAAATACCAGGAAGATGAATCATGACATAAAGTCTATTGGCCAGAGGCTCCACTCCTCTCTTTGTGAGCAATACTGTGAATGACTTAATGTAGGCTTCCTGTTGGACAAATGGCCCTCCAAAAAGAAGTAGGCCCAGCCCAAAAGAGTAGAATAATAATAGGCCTGTAACTTGGAATAGTAGCTTACTATAGTGTCAAATGATTAGGATTGTTAAGAAATTTAAAACCAAGTACTTGGAACATGGAAAATGAAGAGAAACACCCACAATTTCTCTTTCTATTTCAATCTATGCCATGCTCAATTAAATACCTTAGAAAATTTCACTAAATATAATGATAAACTTTGTGAATATCTTTTTAAATTAACAGGGAAGAAAGTCAAACATCTACCGCTATAAAAATACTTGCTCTTCTCAATGTATTAAATTGGCTACATAAAAAAACAACCAATATAATTACAAACTAAAGTGCATTTCTTTGCCAGCAAATGCTATTGGAAGATACATTAGATAACATAGCAGAGTATACGAAGAGTCAAATGTTAAGAGTAATAAGTTACAGTAATAGAGTTATAGTATGAAAAATTTGCTACCTGGTTGCAGAACGTTCTGATATTCCCAGACTATCTGATTTTATGGTATTTACTGGATTCAGTTCCAATAATAAAATATTCTACAAGTCGTTTTTTTAAAGTGGCCTATTAAAGGAAAGGAGTACTGGCAAAGAATATATCTAAAGGCTTCTTTAACAAAAATCAATGCTTGGGTAAAATCTATACATGGATAATCATTGATGAAATGGTCACTTTAACTTGGGAAAAGGTTGTGGAATATGGTCACAGAGTGAGCACTCGAGCTTTATTTGAAATTTTGTCAGTGAATTATTCATAACTTAGTTAATGTAGCAAAGTGTATGAAGTGCTGAAGGACACCATCACAGGGCATTCAAAACACTGGACAGGCTGAAATACAAGGGCTGTATTTCACAAAAAGGCATATGCTCCAAATTGACTGGCTTTTCTGGGACAAAAGGGAAAGTCAAAAATATATCACAAAGCAGATAATTTTGAAAGATAAATGCACACACTTTAAGGTAAAAATAACTGATTTTCAGAAGAATTTTGTACAGCATTTTGAAAACAAATGATTGGAAGAGTTTCCATCAGCTAAAAGAGACCTTAGTAAATGTGAAGTTTCAACCTGCTTAAGGGCTGTCAGGAATTAGTGTTAATTCACCCAGTTTTATGTAAACATGCAAGAAACATGTAGGGCTAGTTTGATGTTGTTTCCAGTCATTTGTCCCTGATACGTATGCAAGGGATGAGGCCAGAATCCTTAGAGTAGTGGGGGATAGAGGAAGAAGAAGGAAGAAAAAAACATTGAAGTTAAACTTTAAAAATAAATTGAATAGGCTCTCCTCTGGCAGGAGGCGTCAAGAGGATGTGTGTCATTGGGGTCACTTGTGGGGACAGGGACATTTGTCTCTCAAGCTATGGGTGCTCTGATCTGGTGGCCATTAGCATGTACCTTTTACCTAAAGAAACTTGTATTATTTTCTCCTATTTGCATTTCTCTATCAATTGCACTGATTTTAATACCAAAAAATAATATACATATGTCACCCATAAAAAACCTAACAATGGAAAACTATAGAAAAATTGGTAAAGGGATGTTTTACCTTCTTTTAAAGTTTTTGCATAAAAAATTTCTGTGGGGTTTAAATACATTGGCTCAGATTATTAAAATGCAACACATTTTTATTAATTCTTAAAGAACAATTGATTAACATCAAGGGATATAATAATTTCTGAGCTTAATTTCAAAAGTTTCTGAATAAAACTTTGCAAAGTTGGTGAATAGAATTTGAAGCAAATGTGTTGAATCAGTATAATGGAGCCAATGTGGCACTTATTCCACTTGGATCAATATATTTTGATACCTTTCTCATCTACAACAATTATTAAAATCTAGTAATGGTGTAGAATGAATTTAGAATCAGATATTAGAATCATTGTATCATACTGAATTACACTGAAATTTTCAGACAAAATGAAGCATATTCAGTTAGAGTGATTTTGACACTATAAAATGAAATGAAATTCACTTAAGATTACTATTTATTTCATGTATTTCTTTCAATTAAATTACATTTTGTTTTGCAATATAGTGATAGTTCCATAGTGGTACACAAATAGAATCACATAAATGGGATTATGTGTGTGTATTTCATATATGAAAACAGTGGTAACATCCCAAGCATTTGGAGATGGCTATTAGACACTTAGGTGGGATGTTAAAGTTGATTGATAGGTCAATCAGAACAATTAGGAGGTCTTTTCTCCAGAAAAACATAAATAAGTACTGTAACGATGGAGAGTTATCAATGATCAAAGTCTGGGACCAAATTTTAGAATCATTTCTCCAATGGCACTGATATGCCATAATGTGTATTTCAAGTAGAACTCCGAGATATATAGCTTTGTGATGCCATTAAGTAAAATATGAAATATAGAAAGTGAGTCAGATAAGAAGTATTTAATAGAGAAAATGTGTTTAGAAATACAGTCAGTCTGCTTTAATGTGACATGCATTCTTAAAAATAACCACGCTGCAAACACACACACGTACACACAAAAATCACAGGGCTTTTTGGGAAACTGTGATTAGGGGCACAATACTCAAAAATTTCATCATGGGCCCATTTATAAAAAGGGTAGGAAAGTAATAAGAACAGTGGCACAGTTATACATATGTCAAATTGTTAAGAAATGCATAAATGCTACAATAAATATGACATTTTATCTTGAAAAAGACCTGAAGTTGCCTGTGGAAGTGGGTATGGGAAGGACTGCAAGCTGAAGCTTTCCAATTATGGAGGAGTATTCAAAGGATGGTTATCTGTAATTGGAGGGGAAGTTGTAATACTGGATGTGGATGATTATGGCTCACAGTTAGCAGGTAGATGTTTGAAGTGTATGTATGTGTGTGTGTGCACATGTGCATTTTGTGTAGTCCTATTTGGCTTGGTTCAGCTGAATGTAGTTTTCTGCATTCAGAAAAAGTTTAACTCAGATGAAATTGCAAATAAGTAAATGCAAAGTTGTGTTATATTCAAATTATTTCTTAATATATCAATCACATTGGAACAAAGTGTTCAGAATAAGCTGCACAGCAGAACTGAGGATATGTTGTAGAGGTTTAGAAATAGATGAAATCATCCAATGATGAAAGTTAAACATAAGATCCAAAATGTACACCCTGAGTTATTGCCACATATAACCAAACAATTTTTTTTACTAAGTTAAATTCATCTAACAACAAATGCAAAACTACAAATGATTACCAAGGACATAAAGATCTATTGTTCCAGAAACAGTATACTAATTGTAGTGGTAGAATGAAAAGTTTCTTGAATCAGAGAGAGTTGTATTCCAAATAATTAGTTTTGTCAGTTGCTACCTTTGTGACCAGAAGAAGATTATTTAAACTTACTAAGGGCTCCAGTTTTCCCATATGTCAAATGGGAATATTACCTATTGTAAGTACAAAACAAGGTGTGACATACTTAGTATAGTGCTTGGATTGTAGTAGGCACTGTCCATTTCCATGCATATCCATCTTTTCACTGCATTGCAGAGCACACCTGTATGTTTTGTCCACCCATACAGCAGGTCAGAGTGCTGGTGAATTATGTCCCTTATGAGAAGCCATACCAGTGATATACTAGAGTAGGTGTATAAAAACCTCTCACCTCTCAGGATAATTTAACCCATTAAATATCTTGACTCTGTTGGAATTATTATGTATCCTTTAATAAAATAATGAATACTATGTAGTCCTCTATGGTATTTATTTGTTTTATGTTTGCCAATAAAAATGTTTGTGTAGTCACGTTATAATGATAACTTTACTAGATATTTGTTGTTCTTTTTCTTCTTTATACATAATCTAAATTATTTTCCATTTAGACTTGTTTTCCATATGTGATGTAATCATGTTTACTGAAGTCTCTCTTTTGAAGCATGCTATATAAAAATTGGATAGAGAGTGGAGATGGTAGGTACGGAAAAGAAAACACAGGAAGCAAACAGTAAGATTAACTATTTGTAGGTTTTCCCCAGGCCCTGGGAATCCTGAGGTATAAAACACAGGCCTTTGGCCAGAAAATATCAAGTTTCCTGGGAGGGGAGGAGGAGGAGGCCGAGCTTAATCACTGGCCAATGAGTCAATCAGTCATGCCTATGTAATGAAAGTCCAGTAAAACCTGAACAACACAGGTGGAGTGGGTTTGCTAGTGAGTGATACACGTTGATGTGCCAGGAAAGTAACCTCCTGAGGAGAAGGAAGCTCCATGTTTGGAACCCTTCCATCCTCACCCTATGAATCTCTTCACTTGTCTGATCTTGATTTGTATCCTTTATAATAAAACTGCATTCATAATTATAGTGCTTCCCACATTCTGTGTCAGTCTAGCAAATTATCAAATCTGAGAGGACAGTGGGAACCACTAAATTTGTAGCCCATTAGTTGTGCAGGTGGCTGGTGAACCCCCGAACTTTCAGCTGGTATCTGAAAGGAAGGGAGTCTTGTGGAGACTCAGAACTCAACCTGAGAAGTCTACACTACCTCCAGGTAGTTAGTATCAGAATTGCATTGCAGAATTTTAAATAAATGAGGAGCAGAAAGAAGAGAAAATTCTGTTTAGAAAATAGCAAGAAAGGAAGAGGTAAGTATAAACCAAACTGGCGAGGGCTAAAGGTAGGCAAAATACGGAGTTTGAATGTTTTTCCTAAGTGCAATAGAAGGCTTTTTAAAGATTTAAAGCAGGTAAATAATGGAAATAGAATTATGGTTAAAACATTACCCTGGGTCCTATGTGAAAAACTGCAGACTGGTTGGAGGCTACAGTGATCCCCCAGGTGAAGATAATCCAGGCATGGACTTGGGTAGTCACAGTGGAGATGAAGCTACTGGGATTTACATTGATGTTAGGGCCTATAAGTCCTGCAGCTCTATTGATTATGGAGGAGAGAAACTTAGAGGTTATTTATTCTTAGGTATTGGCCTGAAAGTAGTAATTACTCAGATGGAGAAGAATGAGGTAAGAACTGACCTATTAGTATGGGTGGAGAGAATTTTGTGTACCTTAAGGTGGCTTATTGTGGTAGCAAACTAATGACTCCCCTAAAGATGTTTACATCCAGATTTCTGGAACCTGTGAATGTGTTACTTTATATAGTATAGGGGAACTAAAGTTGCAAATCAGCTCACCTTAAAGGAAAAGATATTAATCTCTATTATTTGGATGGGCCCAATGTAATTACAAGTTTCTTTAAAAGTGGAAGAGAGAGGCAGAAGAAAGAGAGCTAGAAAGATGGCAGAGTGAGAAGGACTCAATGAAATTGACTTTGAAAATTGTTACATGGGCCATAATCCAAAGAATTCAGGTGGCTTCTAGAAGATGGAAAAGACAAGGAAATAGATTTTCTCATAAAGCCTCCAGAAAGAAACTCAGTCCTACTGACACCTCGATTTTAGCCCTCGATAAGCCTGTGATAGAATTCTAATCTGCAGAAATGTAATATATTATGTGGTTGAAAGCAGAAAATTTGTGGTAATTTGTTACAGCAGCAATAAAAATCTAATACACCCATTAATCATCCAGTTAGAGGTTTTCAGAAAGAAATTATTTTATAAATCTTTAGTTCACAGAAGAGGTTAGATAAAGAGATGTAGACATGAGGGTCAAGGGCATATTGACAAAAAGCAGATAGGCAAGGAAGAGGCCAATTTAGATAATACATGTTTTGTGATAGTACAGTTTAAAATTTTCAGCGTCTCATACTACACACTCTGTAGTATAATGAGTGAACTACCTAGGGTACGTGTCATGTCAAGAGACACGTATAAAACCTTATTTAATTCTGATATGTTTTTTATATTTTGAATGATTTTGTTTAGAGTATTCAAAAGTATACTTATAAATATTTGATATTTTCATCTAATACAGTTTTTAACAGGGAAGTAAGCATCAGAACATAATTAACATAAACATATGCTTAGATACAGAAGAAAAATTTTTAAATGTATTCTATAGTAGGAAGATTGGAGGATTTTTTTGTTTTCTTTTTCTTCTTCGATATAATTTATACTTCTTGAAAACTACTGAAGAAATTCCAAGATAGCACTGATTAAGTACAAACATGAACAATTTTCTGTTTGCCAAAAAATAATTATTATCTCTCAAAGGATCACAAAATGTATATTAATGAATATTTTGACCAATTCTGGACTCTGCCATGTCAATTATTTTGAGAAATGATAAAAATCCATGCAAGTTATCAGCAATTAGAGTCCATTTCCCTGTGTTTGATACACATATAACATATTATCCTATAGTAATATTATAATTAACTAGCTAAAATATTTAACCAATTGTATTTTGAGGGTTATTTTCCCTGGCTCTAGTAATAGCTTATTGAGACAATAATGAATTCTGTGGAGTCAATCTTATTCTCTCCGATTGAAAAGACTTTGTTATTTATCACAAATAGAGAAAGGCTGTTTTCTTTGCTGAAAAAACTAAATTAAGGTGAAGTGAAAAAATGAATTGTTGGAGCAAAAATTTGAGAAAGCTGCTTCGTGAGAATAAACCCGCTGTGAAGAGAAGCTGGCCTTTTACAGTCAGACATCGCCTTTCATTGGCATCAATTACATTTAAAGACACCATGATAATTGTGTGACATGGCATTAAAATGCTTTTAGACCTCTCTTTGGATAGAAAATGTAGATTTCATGTAACTTTTATCTCTCCAAGCTAATGGAGACTAGGGCAATGCTGTTTGTGCTTTAGAGCACTGCAAGTTATGTTACAGAATCCAAATGCAGCCAAACAAGAATTAGGTACAGCTTATTTTCAGTTGTATTTTTTAACTGTAACAGTTTAAAGAATTCATATTTCTTTATACTAAAAACTCGTGGCTCTATGGATATTTTGCTCAAACCTAGACACATTACTTATGTTGTCTCAAAATTTAAAAAAAAACTTTTTTTTTAAACCTATCAAAGTGTTTTTAGCATTTGCAAAAAATCTTGCAACATTCAATCATAGGAGAAGTTTTGACCAAAAAGTGAGTGTAACTCAGATAACACTTGTTTATCATGAGAGGTCGGCTTTAATGAAAGATGAGCTCTCATTGCCTTTTATTCCTAGTTCTGGAATATCCTCAAGTGTTGTGAAAGTAAAAGCACACCCCCTCACCTTCCTGAAGAGGGGAGGGGTTTTACTTCATCTCTCTCTTGGACAAAGGTCATTTTCTGTTTATTTTTATTTGTTTGTTTTATGAGACTACGCTACTTGAAGCACATATTTAAAGCATACAATTTGAAAAGCTTGAATATATTCATAAATTTCTTTAACCATCAAGATAATGAGCATATTCATTATTCCCAAAAGTTTCCTCATGCCTCTTTGCAATGCCTCCCTCCTGCCCTTACACCTCACCCTCAGGCAGCTACTGATCTGCTTTGTCAAACGGATCAGTTTGTATGACTTCGAATTTCATAGGGAAGAATTCATTGGCTATATATCCTTTATTTTGCTCTCACTTTTTTTTTACTCCGATAATTGTTTTGAAATTCATTATGTTGCAGCATGAATCAATAGTTTATTTTTACTGTGGTGCAGGATTCTATTGTGTAGAAACCCTACAATTTGTGCGTCTATTCACATGTTGATGGATATTACAAATAATACTGCTGTGTGATTATAAGTTGCATTGGCCCAGTGATTAATGATGTCGAACATATTTTCATGAGTTTCTTGGTCATCTACCTTTAGGAAAGTGTCCAAATCTTTTGCCCATTTAAAACAATTGGACTGTATGACTTATAATAAATTTCATTAAGAGTTTGAGCTTTTAAAGTTCTTTCTAAAGAACGTATTCTGAATACAAGCTCTTTATGAGACACATGATGTGCAAAGGGCAAATATTTTCTCCCAGTCTGTAGCTCGTCTTTTTATTCAACTCTGAAGGAAGAAGAAAGAAGTGTCAAATTTCTTTCTTTCTTTTTTTTTTTTTTTGTTCAACCAAGAAATTCTACAAGTATTCACACTTCTTTCATAGGAATACTCAGGAGTATAATATTGTTACATCAAGCAACAACTATAACTATAGAAGTTGGATAGTTAGAAACTATAAACTGTTTAATGACAGGGCGTATTTTGATCTCTGAAATCTAGGCATCTTAAAAGATTTATTAGTTCAAATAGTACTTCTAAGGAGAATTTTGCAATAATAGAAAATAAAACAGAGTTGTACATTTTTTTATACAGCCACCACATTTGACAAGAAATAAGACTGGTATTTTGAGAATATTCTCAATTTGATATCAGCTCTAACTTTATGAATTCGAATCATGTTTGCACTTCTCTAGCTGCAAAAGGAGAAACAATATATTCTCTCTTTGAGATTATTTTTCATGATCATCATTTTCAAGGCTAAGTAATGGAATTCCACAGTTAACACTAAAGAAAGGGAACAGGTCTAAAACATTTAAACTTTCATTATTTCTTTTCTTGCTGAAAAGAAAACAGCAGAAAATACTCTTACCAAATATAAGATATTTATTTAATATTTTGCTTCTATATCAGGAATCATTTATTTGAAGGAAACAGCAATATATCCAAATGATCTTATGTGAAATGTTATAAGTAACTTATCCTGGAACTTATGGGCAAGAACTACAGCAAGGTCTTATGAGACACAGAAAGTGTAAACCTCAAGAAAAATTAATGCATCTATTTCTTCTTTCTCTTACTCACTAGGGCCAAATGATCTACTTCCTAATCTCAGTTGAACATCTGTTTATTCACTTTTCATTTCTGCTAATAAGATCCCTCTTCATGATTTATGACCAATAAGGTCCCAACATTGTGACTCCAACATAGCAGCCTTAGAACCTGGGTCTATATGTATAGGTCTAGGCCTCATATATAACTGAAATAAATCTCTCCATACCCGAACCCTCTTTCCTGAGAGAGAGTCAGCGGTTATACCTTTGGTTGAACTGCAGCAATATCCATCTCTGATGCTATTAGATATGGACCAGGTAGAAGATAGTGTTGGAGGGAATTTGGACATGCTGCTCTATCTGTACATCTGGTATGTGAGAGCTGACTGAAAGAGAAGGATGGAGAGACCTATGAGAGATGAGTGCTCTTCAGAGCAGGGACAAGTTCAATGTGGTACTCCAAAACTACTTACTGCATGAATAGTGCCAGAAATTTTAAAAGGTATTAAATGTTCTCTCAGATTGAATTTACAGAACTTATTTACATTTTTGTTGTTTATTTCTCAGTCATTTTCTTAATCCTTTTCTATCTCTCAGTAGCCAGTTCAACTGGGTTAGGAAAGAATATATTGTATAAAAGTGTTGGCTTTTGCCAAAATCAAAGAAATCTAACCCGGGAGGAAAAATAGGACAATCATCACAGGAAAAAGAAAATCATGAGTGAACTGTGTATATCAGTTTGTTATATTATGTTAATTTGCTAAAATTACATAAAAATAATAAAATCACCACATATTTGTGTTTTATATTTTTCTTGCAAATTTTTAATTTATCTTTTAAATAAATTTATCTTTTAATTTTCATTTAAACTTATCTCCATATGTTTTCTGTTTTCTGTTGGAACTAACATTTCTTCCTGGCATCTTTCTTGAAATAAAGAAACTACACATTAAAAATAAATTGAATGGCAATGAACAGCTTCTTCTTCTACTCATCTATTTTTATTTATTTAAAGCTGAAAATATATTATGATGGCAGAAGACAATGCCATGATGGATGTAAATGTAACTTTTTCAGATTCTGTAAATTTCATTGAAATATAATTAGAGAACCTTCAGAAAAAAACAGCAAAAGTAGAATAAGATGAAAAATCACATTGACCAATGTCAGGAAATGGAGCTATTCTCAATCCACATATTGTTGGCAATTAACATTAGTTCAAATGAATGTAGAAATTGTCAAATATGTTAAGACCATTTACAAGTGGAAGAGTAAGTGCACATCAATTCATGCAGAGTAGCTGTGGTCTATTTCCATTATTATTATATTTTTGGCACTTTTATTTCCCTGAAAGTGCCTTTCTAATCTCATGGTTTACTATAACTTTATCTCTTTATGATGTAAAGATAATCTTCCTTATCTTTAATATTGAAAGACACTTAGAGTAGATGTCAGGTAACTGTAGATTAAATAACATTCATATTATAAAGTATTATTTCTTTTTTATTCTTTAAAATAGATAAAAATATGTTATGTACAGAAATGAAAAATATCCAAAAAATTATTACATTACTATGATTGAATTATTAGATCTGGCATAAGAAATCTGTTTAATTTACTGAGTCAAAACATATTGAATAATCCAAATTATATATCATAGTAAGTTTATTCAGAATGCATTTATCAAATCTCATGATTTTTCAAATATCGCAGAGTACAAATCAGGTCCTAACTGAATAATAAGAATAAAATATCTTATTTATTTATTTTTTTTAATTCTACAAATTGGCAGTATGACCTGGTAAAAGGGCTCTGGATTAAAAGCATGAGCTGTGTTCAAAACGTTTTGTCATCAGTTTCTTGCTCTGTAACTGAATAAGAGGCAATTTAGGTCTTGAAATCACAGTTTGTCCCTCTATAACTTAGGAAAAATACCATATTTCCTCATTTCAAATATACATTCTTTCAACACCTCTGATATTGGGATAGAGATTACATAACTCACAAAATCAACTTGTCAGTTTACAGGCAGATGATTGTGTTGTGAGGTTACTGTCTTTCTGTAATGTACTGAAACATGGATTGATGATACCTAAATTAGATTGTTAACTGAGTCAATTTTTTTTTTTTGCATCAGATTCAGTGGAAGTTACCAAACTCTTGGGATAGATCAAAACTTGGAGAGATATGTAAGAATGATTTCAAAGGAGTATTACCTAGGTCTTGAATATATATTAAAACTTTCCAGCTGGGTTACAGAAGAAATCAAGTTAAATTAAAGGAAAATAAAATCCCAAATTAAAGCCTAAAAACAATTTCCAAATAGGGAGTGCAAACTGCAGATGTTCTCCAAACTACCTATCCATATATTAATAGATATTATTGATGAAATGATAATATGTGCACAACGTATAAAATTGTCTTAAGTATTAAAGAAAACTACACATTTCTTGTAGCAATATAAGTAAAGCAAAACTGTTTTGTCTTACTGAGTGGTCAATCCCATAAATATAAAAATAAGTAAGATAATATAAGGGTTGTACACATTTTAAATACATATTGCAAATCAATCATGGTGTCTTCCACTCTAGTGAAGATGGAATAATGATACACTGCTTCCTGCTGCCTGAAGACTAAAACAAGCAGAAATCAGACAAAATATTTGAAAAAACAACACTCAAGGTACTGGGTATCATGAAATGAAAGTCAAGGAATAGCAAACAAGGAAGTAGCCCACTTTCCAGGCCATAGTACAGGAAGGAGAAATCCAGACAGAGCCTGGAAGCTCTCTGAATTAAGGAGATAAGAGCTAGATGTCTTGGGAAGCCAGGGTGGGTAGAATTTGCAGGACAGAGTACTGCAGAAAAGACAGCTACCCAGGGAAAGAAGTTCAAATACATTCAGAAGGGCCTCCTTGAATATTCAGTTGATGACTGATCAGAGAATGAAGTAAAGACACTACCTGGCACCAGGAAGAGAACCTCTCCAAAAAGATTAGAGGTAAAAGTATCTGGCACTTAAAGAGGATATGGAATAACACATGTTCTTAATAACCAAATTAGAAAGCTTTATAATTAGGAGGGCATTGGTTACAGTATTAAGCAGGATGTTGCCACGAAAGTGGGAGAAAAATTAATCCTAGAGTAAACATAGTTCTAATCCAGCCTAACAAAGTTTAAGAGCAAGATTCAAATGGTAAAAGTATTTCCAAAATGCTTAAGCATATCCCAGAATGAAGCTCAAGAATATAGTAATATAAAAAGATTTAGTAAGGATCAAGGTAAAATTCACAATGTCTGGTACCCCCCAAAATGACCAGATATGAAAAGAAGGAGGAAAAATAGAAAATCTAATGAGGAGAAAATCAAAACTGACCCAGAATTACACAGATGGTAGAAACTGTAAAAACAAATATATATTAAAACAGTAATTATGAAAATATATTTTACGTCCACCTTGGTTAATGTGGTATCTGACAGGTTCCCCCTTCTAAAGTTATTATTTTTTCTTTGTGATTAACATCATGTTGATGTATATTGTTCATGTAAGTTTATGATGTATTTCTAATTATGGAAAAATTGTCATAATTTTTAACATTCAAAGTGAAAAAGAAACTGTATTCTCCAAAGGACAATGAATTACTCTTGATATTTATTTACATCCACATGCATTTATCTAGCTACTCATGTTTTGAAGCACAGCTAGGTTTGAAAAAGAGGGGAAGGAAACTTTCCTTTTGTCTCTTTAATTTCTGGGCTTTGCACTTAGAGGACAAAAATCTCTCCCTTTTGATCATCTACACAGTGCAAGCTGCATGATTCTGCCAGGTGGTAAGAATGTGGGCTTAGGGCTTAGGCTTCTACTGACTCTCAGCTCTTCTCTTTACTCTTCCTTTGGCTTGGGAAAAATAACATAATCCCTCTGAGGCACCCCACCCATAAAATGGAAATCATAATACTTGCTAAAGAGAAAATCTAAAAGTGCTTAGAACAAAATAGGCACTTATTAAATGTCAACTTTTAAGGAAAACAGTGATGATGAAGAAAAGAATTGAGCATAAATATTTTTAAAAAAAATGGAACTTGAATATTTTAATAAGACCACATGTTTAAACAGAAGCCATGAGTTCATTTCCTGATTGGATATTATTTGTGTGTGTGAGTGTGTGTGTGTGTGTTTATAATTTATTTTACACTCTTTTCAGAAGTTCTGGTTTAAAAATGCAGACTGTTAGAATCAATGCCTTACCATGGAGAGAACTTACTACTTGACGCCTGTGTTTGGAAGAGGTACAGTAAATTTTTTTTTGGAAGAGGTACAGTAAATTTTAAAACTCTTTAAAAATTTTGCTATTTGGCACATTGTTAGGAAAATCAGTGATGTGTGAATTGAAGTGCTCTTATAATCTGTAAAGTAATATATAAATATAAGCAGTTTTAACAGTAATTATTAATATTTTTCACTATTTCAATTTTGTTGAAAACAATGAAATATATGTTGTTTTACTGTGAAGCTCCATGACTGAATAAACCCAGCAGCTCCCTGCTGAGAATACTTGACACCAACACAAAACAGCTTTTCTTTCACATTTAATGTGTCATTAGAGTAATAAGTAGCAGTGTAGGTATTAAAATTCTAGGGGAAATGGAGATTAAATAGTAAACAAAATATTACACTGATATTAATCTCACAGTCATGTTGACAGTTACTAAAAAAATCAGGATTAATGAATAAATCATACTAACATGACCAAAAAAATGGATCCAATTATTTTGCTTGGAAAGGGTCATTTCTTTAACCTTACAAGTGTTTACCAATTCATAAAACATTAAATGAATCTTATTTTCCTCAGTTGTCTTCATAGCCATCTTAGGTGATTATCTAGAGCTAGTCAGGTTATGTGAGTGATTGATTCTTTTGGCAACCTGAAATTTATACAATTTCTTGCATACTTTGAAAGACTGGTGACATAAGACTGTTGGTAGCTAGAATATACTTAATTCAGAAGATAGACTGTGGAGACTTAGTTATTCCTTACAATGGTTATCTAAAGGTGATTGCTGAATTAAAAAAAAGTTTTACACAAATAAGACATAATATCATCAAATTATTGATTATAATTTGATTGCATATGACTATGTTTAGTCATATAATATGAAGACATTTATCCAAGTAGAATAGCAATTTATACTACGAAAATCATAAGTATCCACATTTTGGAATCAAATGTCATTTGCCTAAGACTTCAACAGCTGGCTCAAAATGTCAAATTTTGTTTATATGTGTATTTCAGTGAGGTCTCAAACCATTTACTTATAATCAAATATTTATACTTATTTCAAATTTATAAATATTTAATTAGAAAAGCATTTTAAGTGGCTAAAATAAATAACTAACCAATGTAATAAATTTAATTTGCCACCAAAGGGATGTAATCTTATAGAAAATTCTACAGGAATTTTGATTTGAGTTGAATGGCTTGTGGTGTACTGAAAGATTATAACTGGTGTACCATAGACTGGGATAAATTAGTTTGCAGTGCATTTTACAGGTAGTCTCTGGTAAAATAAGGGATTACTGCTTTTTGTTCTTCCTTTTTGAAGGCTTATAAATACACATTTTATTGGATAAACGGTGTGTTATTCTGAAGTTGACTGTAAAAGTAAATAAATAATTTCCTTAACAAAAAAAAATCTAGTTTATTCTGCCATAAACTAAAAATGGCTTTCTGTGGTAAAACCACATCAAGTTAAAGTTACATTGAATTTCAGAGCCCAGAAAATATCAGTAGAAATAGGTAGTATGTATTTGTATAAACATGCTCATATTTTGGAATGAGAAATTTTTTGATGCTTCTACTGGCTATGATATGTTTAAATATACAATTAAAAGATGAAATAGTAATATAATATAGTATTCTGATTGATTTATAATACTGAATGTACTGGTTTCCTAGAGCTTCACTAATAAATTACAGACTAGGTGCCTTAAAAGAACAAAAATGTGTTCTCTCATAATGCTGGAGGTTAAAAGCTGTAAATCAAGGTGTTAGCAGGGCTGTGTTCTCTCTCTGAAGGATCTAGGGGAGACCTCATTGACTCTTCTAGCTTCTGGTGATTCCTTGGCTTGTAGGTTCATCTTTTCTCCATTGTCACATGGCATTACCCTTGTGTGTCTGTGCCTCTGTGTCCAAATTTCCCTCTCCTTATATGGTTCTAGGTGGGCATGACACAAATTTTCAGGGGAAACAATTCAACCCAGTACATGTACAACTTAGATCCAAATTATAATGCTTACATGAAAGGCCAGTCTCCCAGGTTTCTGCTCAATTTATTGATTGATGATCTTATGTAAGTTTCTAAGGTTTTATCAGATCAGTGGTAAAATTTATTGTATGTTCAGCGGTGGTACATATATCAATATGATGAGAAAACATGTAAGAATATAGGAAAGCAACTATACTCCAATAAAAATTAATTAAAAAAAGAATATAGGAACAAGAAGGAGAAGTTTAAAATATTGAAACAAACAATCATGTTTGTAACAATCACTTAATCTCTTGGAATCTTTGAAAAAGTAAAGAAAATTAATGGAACTATTAATATTACCTTCTCTAACCTTGGAAATTGACTATAATAACAAAAGAAAAAATGTTTATGTTTAAAGTAAGAAATTGTGAGGTGCTTCTAAATTATATAAACATAATTTAGATAACCTAACATTTAAGTACTCTTTTCCCTAAAGTTGACCTTCTGATAGTCAATTCATCAAATGGGACGGGTCAGACTTTAAAATATACATTGCATAGTGTCATTAAATGACCTGAGATATTTTGTATTCATGAGCTTATTGGAAGATGCTTGTAGTATTTAGTGCTTTAGAGAGAGGAGAATTACTTCTGTCAATTATATGTCAGCTATAATACATGCAGCTCTGAGCTAGCTAGATGAAAGTTATTTATGTCTTGTAAAATACAGCAATAAAGTCACTTCATACATGAGTGACTGGTGTATGCCACTAGCAGATTTTTTTTTCTCTCAGAGCATTTTTGTAATAAATTTAAAATGTGATATTTAATATATTCGCATTAAGTAACAGATCTCTGTGAAATTTTAAGGTTTTTATACCATTTTTTTAACCATGGGGAAAAATGTTTTATATTGGAAACAGGATAATTTTGCTCCAAATGTTAAGGTAACAATGAAAAAGTAAAAATGAAAAAAAGTGCTAAAACGAAAAATATGATGTTTTGAATTAATATATTTTTTATACAATTTTTGGTTTAGTTTGAAATAATTTGACATCTAGTGTACATCTAGTGTCAAATTATTTCAAAAGCAAAAATTGTTAAAGTATTTCAAAATTTTAAAGCACAGTTGAATACAAATATAGAAAATGGTGTGTTTTAATACGTAGGAAAAAATATTATTGTCTAGTGGTGTTCTCCTCCTGAGAATAATTTGAGAATCTAGAAAAAGACAAAGAAAAAAAATCATCAGGTCAAAGACTTTGGAGGCTTAACAAGGCAGAAAAGAATTATGGACAAGAATCAAAATAATAAGGAAAACCAGAGCTGTGAGTATGGCATTCAGGGTTGCTTTTCCCTGTACTCTTCTGCTGCTTCAAAACGAAGCAACTGAGAAGCTTTGAAGCTGAACTGAACTTTTCACAGTCTCCTAGGGCTAGGAAGAGTTTTTCACTATTAAAATTTTATACTGGATAACTCTGTTGTGGGAGCTGCCCTGTGCATTGTAGAATGTATAATAACATCTCTGATCTCTACGCTCTAGATGCCAGTAGCAACAACCTTCCTCTTCCAAGGTATGACAACCAAATTGTCCCCAGGTAATATCAAATACCTCCTCTGACCAAGAAAAAAAAAAGTGCCTAATAAAGAACTACTGGGCTAAAGGAACTGAAATTTTAGTTTAGGACTTCCAAATAGGGGTTTCCTAGTCAATGTTCCAGGCTTTTCATTGATACCCCAAAAGGTATTCTTCTACTTCTAGATATAAATATAAACTTGAAATAAATTGGCCCTGGCAGGGGGTGAGTCCCAACTTTAAAATATTTGGATTCCTGAACTTTATTAAGTGGTCTGAGGCTACTAATACACTAAGTGTCTGCAAGAAGCAAACCTAATAGTACATGATTCTAGGCCACAAATAATGTTTACAAATGTTCATATTCACTGTACATAATTTAATCAATCTCAGCAGGCACTCAACAAGAGTAGACACCATGACCAGAATTCAAAGAGATGCTATAAATTGTCTCTTCATGTAGCAGAGTTATCACAGACAGACTTTTAAATTATATATGCATAATATATTTGAGCAACTAAAAGGTGAGTTTGCAAACTTTTCCAGAGAATTGGAAAGCACAAAAATAAAATAAATAGAAGTTCTAGAAATGAATGTAAAAACTAAAACTAGAGAGGTGGAAATTATGGTCAAACTCTCTCTCGGAGGCTGTTAAAACAATAAATGCTATGGGAAATAGAAAAGTATTTAAGAAGATATGGAGTATGGAAGACTCTGATTTTGGTAAAGAGGAAGTTACAATGGATGAATTTACCTGCCCTCCCCTCTGCCTGAAAAAAACACAATAAAATTAAATATATATATATATATATATAGATAGATAGATAGATATAGATATAGATATAGATATACACACACACACACACATATATATATATATATAATCAACTTTCTTCAAGACACTGTATATCAGGCAATGAATGACATTGGTCTTTGAGAGACAGGAGACAAAAGAGGTGTATTCTAAAATTACCTTTACTGTCTTGAGGGAGTTTCCAGGCTCTCATACTGGGAAGAGGAATTGATGTTGAGCCCTGAGAACTTCTTGAGTTGAGGAGCTAGAGATGAAAGTCCAAGGAAACCAAGACAGCTAGAGTTTGCAGGGCAAAGTATCAGAGAGATGAGAGCTGTACAGAGAGAGTTCTGCAGGTCCCTCTAGAGTATTCAGGAGAGTATTTATCTTGTATGGGAGGAAACTACTTGAGGCCTGGGGAAGCACCACTCCAAATAATTTAAGGTAACAAGTGCCTGTACTCCCACACTTCCACCCACAAGCCAGGCTAGAAAACATTGTAATCCGTGGGGCATTAGGCAGAGTCCTTAGAAAGGTCTTACCTCAGTAGTTGGGAATAGTTAGCTCTAGACTGAGCATAGTCCCAAATCTATGTTAAGGAAAAAAAAAAAAGAAAAAAGAGAAAAAGCAAGACCTGAAGGATCAAACTGTTCTCAAGTACCTAACTTCACTGAAGAACAAAGCAAAAGGAAATTTTATAGAAAAACAAAAATATCCAACACCCAACAAGGTAAACTTCACAATGTTTGTCATCCAACCAAAATTTTTCTAGCATGCAAAGAGTCAGAATAATCTTGCCCATAATAAAGAGAATAATTATTCTATAAAAACCAACATGGAACTGGGATGGATGTTAGAAGTAGCAGGTAAAATTATTAAAACTTCTTATTATCATCCCATATGCTCAAAAAGTTAAGTAGAGACATGGAGAATAAAGAAAGACTGTATTTAAACTTTTAGATATAAATGCTATAGCATCCAAGAGGAAAAATACACTAGATATGATAATTTGATAATCGATATGGATAATTTGCCTAATAGACAAATTACAGATTGCAGGAGTAAAAACCAGTGAACTTGAAGAAAGAACAATATAAAAGATACAAAATGGAACATATAGGGGAAAATAATTTAAAAAAATAAAAAGAGCATCATTGATCTGTGGAACACTCTTTCTAGACATCACATCTATAAATGACAAAAAAGAGTATCCATCAGGGGGTAGATCCTAATTGATCTCCCCAGTCACAGTAATGGCATTTCCCTCTCTGGACAAATGAACCAATTCTTGCTAATGAGACAGGAGGAAAAAATCTGTTGGAAGATGTATAAGAAAGATTTTCTTTGTTTGAAGAAGACATGCCAAACTATCTTCCCCTTTTCTTTTATGAATGTGGTATCAAGAAATGTTGAAAGATGCTGTGACCTTGAAGACAGCTAGCCTGAGGGTAAAGTTAACAACCAAAAATTACAGAGAAAACAAATGGAAAGAACCAGAGCACTTGATTTTATTGAGTCACTGAATTAACCAATTGTCATCCCTTGAGACATAGTCTGTGAGACAATTTTCCTCATCGTTTAAGCCACTTTGAGTAGAGTTCTCTGCTACTTGGGACAGAAAATATGTTGACATGATTGTGCAAGTCCATAAGCTATAAACCAATATCCACAATTGAATTAAACAACTCTGAAAACTTCCGAAGATACACTCTAAGTATCTTTTAAATAGAATAGTTTCTCCTTGTCAGCATCTGTGCTAATTCTTAGATAAAAGAAGTAGCTTCCAAAGTCTTTAAACTGAATCCCAACAATTCTAGTCCAACATACTTTTCCAAAATCTTTCTAAATACAGTCCTAGAATAACATATCTAAAACATCAATATTATAAAATCACTCTCCTATAGGCAATTCTCCAATGGTTTTGTGCTAACTGAAGGTTTTCCTTAGCTTCCATGCAGAAAATTTTTATGAGGTGATATGCCTGTCTAGTGTCATTTCCTATCACCTTCTATCAAAATGTTTTATTTTTAAGCTACCAATTTTAGATAATTTAATTAGCACCTTCAATGTTTATTAAAAAAATGCAGTTATGAACATTTCAAAGAATCTTGATTTAGCTCTAGTATCTACTGCACTATCTCCTTAAAATTCAGTGTCTAAGTGTGAGATCCTTTGTTGATCCTTCAAGGAAATCTTTTTACATGTTCACCACACTACTTCCTACTCAGCATAAATTTCTTCTGTCCATAGCATGGCAGAATCATACTACTCCATTGTTTGTATCTACCTAATAAATGTCTTTTTCTATACTGAGGAATGCCTTGTTGGGGGTCAATGGTAGTAAACCAATAACATTTTTTATGTCCAAACCCTAGATTAGTACATAGAAAACAATAATTTTTCAGTTGCTTAATGAATGAATGAATGAATGATTTATGCATCAATTTATGAAAAATTCTATGATATAAGATTATTTGACTGTCTTGGCTTCATTGGTAATCAAGTACTGAAAAAACTTTTCTTCTTATTTTGCAAACATTGTTGTGTTATACAAAAACATTTCAATATACTGTATGTTCTTTTGTTACAACCAAGAATAATTTAAGTCAATAAAAGAATAAAGCTATTCAAAGAAATAGATAATATTATTAAAATAGTAGAAAGCAGTTTGGACTTGCAAAGAAGTCCTATGTTTGATTGCCTTCATATTACAATCTGAACTTCAGTTTCCATATGCAAACAAAGATAAAATTATGATACATTTTTGTGAGAATACAATGAAATAATTTATGTTAAACTTTTCTGTGAATGATTACCTGTTATACATGTTAGCTCTAAATTGATCAAGTCCTACTCAACATAAAATCAAAATAATTTGACATAGGCTGCATCTGCTGTGCTGGTACATAGTATATTCTATTATATACATTTGAGATAATCTAGTACATATACATAGAAGTAAGGAAATAACAATTTTCATTGACCAGATCCAAAGAAAGTTTTTTTTTTTTTTTTTTCTTTAGCTGAACTACAGGGCTTGCAGAATTTATTTCCCTGACCAGGGATCAAACCCAGGGACCTAGCAGTGAGAGCACTGAATCCTAACCACTGGACCACCAGGGAATTCCTCAAACAAAGTTTTTTAAAGCTATCTGTATCCAACTGCTGTCTTCCTCACTTTCCCTCTAGACAGCAATTAACTCATAGCTTTTATAATTGCTAAATTATAAAGAGGTTTTTGCCCTTATCTAAAGTCTTACTGATATCAGATCACTGAAATTTGCATAATCTTTCTCCTGGGTGGTAGTAAAAAAGAGTGAACTCACTTCTACAGAAAACAAAAAATCGTTATTTAATGATTGTTTTCATCAGCAGCTCATGAATCATATATGATGCAGCACTAAAAAGGTTAGCTCTAAAAACAGCATTGCATGATCATTGTGTGAAGAAATGTAGTTGAAAACATATGTAGGCTTTGTAAATTATGTGCTACAGCAGAGCTGTCCAATAGAACTCTTTGCAAAGATGGAAATTTTCTGGATCTGTACTGTCCTGAACGCTTGAAACAAGAGCAGTGTAACTGAATAATTTAAATTTAATTCAATTTAATGCTATTTAAATTAATTTAAATATGGTATGCTGCTACTAGCTACTGTATTAGACAGCAGAGATCTAGGGATTTAATTTGGGGAAAGAAAAACAAGTCCTCTCTACTTGAAAATCAGTAAGAAATCCATCATACATTCCTCACTAAGCTCCCAATGTAGAGAATTTGTAAGTCACACAAACAAGTCACAGGCCCTCAGACTGTCTCAGAGCTGCTAATAACATGTAGAAATGTGATGAATTGACTTGACTTTAAAAAATAGTTTCAATGTATATGTTTGAAAACTAAAAATAATTTTGAGACTAAAGCATTTGCTAAAATAAATAAAGGATAGAATAAAGAAAGGGAAGGCAGTAAAAATGCAGAAAAAAGGGAAGCAGACAGAGAATAAAACAAAAGGAATGATGAAGTTAAACTAATTTGGCCCTGTCAAAGATATCTGAGCACCATTACCATAACATCTTGTACTGAAAGGAAGAAAACAAGCTGTGCATTAGAGTGATAATTCAGAGGTTGAGAGAAAGCTACTCCAACAGCAGTGACAACTCTATTACAGGAGTAAGCTTGAAGAATAACAACAGGGATGGGAAGGTGGGCCTCTGTTAAACACAACTGCCATGTATAGATGTTCAAGTTGCAGCCTGCTCAAGGTACCTGGATGAAGGCAAGTAAGGGCTGGAATGCAGCTGATCCTCCACTCACCAAGCGATGAGCCCTGCTGTCAGAAAGCATTTACTGGAAGAAAAGATGCCATTTTCTATTTTTTCACCCAAAAGCAGCCTTTTTGCTATTTTTTCATGTAGTGGTCCTATTTTTGTATTCAGCCAACGACATAGTGCACATTTAAGCAGAAGTTCCAAAATGAAGTTTCCACAATTCATTACAGAAGTAACAAAAATAAGTGTGATACCTGACTACATGCAAGGAGCAAGGAGAGAAAGGCATGACAGATGTAATTTCCACATGTAAGTGATTTGAACCATCTCAGTTATATTCATTTAAATAGAAAAAAAATAGGAGCAAGCCAGGGGTGAAAAAGCTTATAATTATGGTTTGATTTTAATATCTATCTCTGCTTTGTTCTGTAGGTATTCTCTGGCTTATGGAGCCTCAAGATATAATTGTGCTATAAATGTGAGACAATTGTGTCTGTGCTTTGGAGACCAATTATTTTTATTTCCATGTGCATGTACCTAGAGATACATTTATTTGTTTTCATTACTAGACTTAAAACAAGAATAATTACCATGATTCACAACTAAAAAGATAATTCTCTGAAGTGCATTAAGTTTTAGAAACACTTAAATACTATTTTATACAAGGCATCTGCTATTTTTATAGGTCACAAAATCTCTCAATATAATATTAATGAACATCTGTAATATGAAATGAAATGAAATCACCCTAAAAAAATTAAAGTAAATGAATTGACAGAGGAAAGATTGACATGCTCATCCTACAGACTTCAAGGAGAAAGAGAAATTTAGGGGAAACTTTGAGAAGGAAGTAATATTTGAGGGAAGTATTGAAAAAATGTCAGTACTGATTTTGATTGCTTCAAATGAGTAGATCAGCAATCTCAGAAGAGGTAGGATTTAAACGCATGGAGGCGAAACAAGCAAACAAAGTCCAGTGCATGGTTTGGGGGAGATGTAAATATTAGTCCTGGTTTGACTGGACAATAGGAGACAGAGCACACAGGAGGAGAAAAGCAGAAAAGGCTGAAAATATATGTTGTCTCACAGTTGTAAAGGGCCTTGAATTTTTTTTAAAAAACCCCAAAACAGAAAGGAATTTATTGTTCAATCAGTCAGATGAAGTCATGAAATCTGATCAAAACTGTGCTTTGGGACAGAGCATCTGCAGTGTTGTATGGTATTGGGCCACAGGTGGGTAAAAAAATGACCGAAGAAATAAGAGGAACTTTGTATATATAATGTGAGAATTAAGTTTCATGTATGGAAATAGACACATTCATTTACAAGGTTAAATCTAAAGAATATGTTTAGACCAGAAGATCTAAATAGACACTTCTCAAAAGGAGACATACGGGTGGCCAGAAAACACATGAAAAGATGCCCAACATCACTAATTATTAGAGAAATGTAAATCAAAACTACAAAGAGGTATCATCTCACACCTGTTGGAATGGCCATCATCAAAGAGTCTACAAATAATAAATGCTGGAGAGGGTGTGGAGAAAAGGGAACCCTCCTACACTGTTGATAGGAATGTAAATTGGTACATCCATTATGGAGAACAGTATGGAGGTTCCTTAAAAAACTAAAAAAAGAGCTACCATATGATCTAGCAATCCCACTCCTGGGCATATATCCAGAGAAAAACATGGTTCAAAAAGATACATGTACCCCAATATTCACTGCAGTGCTGTTTACAATAGCCAAGACATGGAAGCAACCTAAATGTCCATCAACAGAGGAATTGATTAAAAAGATGTGGTACATGTATACAATGGAATATTACTCAGCCATAAAAATGAATGAGATAATGCCATTTGCAGCAACATGGATGGACCTATAGATTATCATACTAAGTAAATCAGAGAAAGATAAATGCCATATTATATCACTTATATGTGGAATCTAAAAAAATGATACAAATGAAATTATTTACAAAACAGAAACAGAATCACAAACTTCGAAAACAAACATGGTTGCCAAAGGGGAAAGGTGGGAGGAGGGATAAATTAGGAGTTTGGGATTAACAAATATACACTGCTGTATATAATATAGATAGTCAAAACCCATATATATGGAATCTAAAAAAAAAAAAAAAGGTTCTGATGAGCCTAGGGGCAGGACAGGAATAAAGACACAGACGTAGAGAATGGACTTGAGGACACAGGGAGGGGAAGGGTAAACTGGGACCAAGTGAGAGAGTAACATTGACATATATACACTACCAAATGTAAAACAGATAGCTAGTGGGAAGCAGCTGTATAACACAGGGAGATCAGCTCAATGTTTTGTGACCACCTAGAGAGATGGGATAGGGAGGGTGTGAGGGAGACGCAAGAGGGAGGGGATATGGGGATATATGTATACATACAGCTGATTCACTTTGTTATACAGCAGAAACTGACACAACATTTTAAAGAAATTATATATGTTAAATTAAAAAAAAGATAGTCAACAAGGACCTACTGTATAGCACAGGGAACTCTGCTCAATATTCTGTAATAACCTATATGGGAAAGGAATCTGAAAAAGAATGGGTATATGTATATGTGTAAATGAATCAGTTTGTTGTACACCTGAAACTAACACAACATGGTAAATCAACTACACTCTAATATAAAATAAAATTTAGAGAAACATACAGAAAGAGAAGAGAAAAATTTAATAAAGTCTCTTTCTCTTTAACATGACAGCAGCATGCAACAGCAGCAAAGTTTGAGGCTATTTTTCTTTAAATCACCTGTTGCAGAGATTCTGAATTTAAGCCCACTCTAGCTGAAGATATGAGTGTTCTAATTTTTGTTTAAAAAGAGATTGTCTTATCTAAATCTAACATTAATCACAGTGGTTGCTCGCTCACCACTCTTTTTTTTTTTTTTTTTTCTGCGATACGCGGACCTCTCACTGTTGTGGCCTCTCCCGTTGCGGAGCACAGGCTCCGTATGTGCAGGCTCAGTGGCCATGGCTCACGGGTGCAGCCACTCCGCAGCATGTGGGATATTCCCGGACCGGGGCACGAACCCGTGTCCCCTGCATCGGCAGGCGAACTCTCAACCACTGCACCACCAGTGAAGCCCCTTGCTCACTCATTTTAACTAAATATTCATAGACTTGAGATAAATTATAAATTTTCCTTCATCATAGCATTTATAAGCTGACAATCACAAATGTATTTTCATAAATATTAACTAAACATACTGAAAAATATATTTTCCGAGTAATAAATTTGGGAGGTTATTGTTCTGCATTGATTTTAAATTGCTGGTGATCTTAGTTCACATTAACATTATTTGAATTTCAACTAACACTGGAACTCTAACATTCTGTATTTTACCCACTAAAAGATTACCAAATTGAAAATTTTAAGTTGATACTAAAGAATGTGTCAGAATGCTATACATTCTTTAAAAACACTTGATCTTATATTACACATGGGATAATGTTTACTGTTTAGATTAAGAATATGTATCAATAGAATTAAATTATTTTATTTAATAATTTGTCAAAGTCAACTATGTTAAACCTTTGAGAAGAAACTAGCTAGTCTATTGTCAAGTTGAATAATGGATGGTTAACAGTTTATTATTCATATTATTGATCATATTTGAGGGTGACATTGTTAATGATGTTCAATTTCTTGCATGCATCAATCAAAGAAAAATGCTGCAAATGATCCCGGTTGACTGGAGCACCACAGCGGGTGATTCACCAGCGAATGCCTGAAGCTACTGCAAACCGCACGTCTGCTGTCTGCCGTCAGCCTGCACAGCTGTCTGCCACTGCCAGAGAACAAACGGCTTCTTCCTTCGTTCCTTCCAAACCTCGTATGAAATCTCTCTTTGACAGCATCCTAAGTGGAAACCAGTTGGCAGGATATTCTGGTAAATATTATTCAACTCACTTTTCCAGGGTAAGTACCAAAAACTGCAGAAAAGGTGGGAATGACAAGAAACAGTCTGCACGCTGGCTGCGACAAAATGGAAAAAAAGACAGTAAGAGGCATTTGCCTTTTATCCTTGATCACATTTAGGAGAGAAGGGAAATATTTAAATGCTAACTTGCCAAATCACATAAACATATGAAATCTGAGGTGTCACCAGAAAATGTGGAATCCTAAGTATATGGAGGATGAGTTTATAGCAGAATTGTTGAAAATATGCCTGAAGTGAAGCATCCTGCTCTGCCAGCTCACTTCTCTGCCCCATTCCCATGCTTTCAGTTTATTTGTACTTATTTTCATTTTGAAGAAAAGTTGCAACTAGCAGGAAAACAATGAGTCTCAAACAAGTGAGAGGCAGGAAGAGAAAATTATAATAAAGAATATGCAAATGATTATACATCCATGTACAGAGATAATATCAACTGTTTAAGATGAAATAAACATCACACAGTCTGTTAATACACAGCAACTGAACTCCTTTGTACGTGGGATGACATTGACTCTGTAGGAATTCAAGGAAGCCTGTCAATGAAGGGTTCCTTGAGGACCAGCAGTTGTGGCTCCACCTAGCGGCAGTGGTGCCAGCGTTGAGTCATCTGTCACCATCTTCTTTAGCATGGCATTGATTTGAGTATGGGTGAATCCGCTTCCCTTGGTTCTTTCCCATTTTCTAAGCCAGGTTGTTAAATCTTCCTTTTGATTCTGAGTCATCCACTTTGCATTTTAGTAAGTTCATTTTCCTAAGTAAGTTAAAGAGGCTAGGTGTCTGGCTCATATAAATATTGGGCCCCTAGAGAGAATTTCAGGCAAGAGTTTCGGAGGGAAACGAAGTTAATTTGAATAGGTTATCAGCATATTTGGGGCTGCTGACAGTGCAAATTCACTGTACTAAGAGTAAAGAATATGGCAATTCATGGTCTGCCGTGATAAAACAGCTCATTCCATTACCATATATTGATACCTGGAATAAAGAGCCCCTTCTTTGAAAGTAAGGACTTTAGGGAACTGAGAACCTTTGGTGTGTGATTGATTAGCAAACAGAGAATAGGGAACTCCGCTTGTGTTACTACACTAGGAAAGAGAAATGATCTTTGCAACGTTAGCTCAGAACAGAAGAGGGTAGAGGGCACCAATTCTGAGAGGTGGGGTGTATTTTCATATTCCATATCTGTGAGAACTATGAGAAATCCTCGTTTCAGAAGAGAGCAGTACAGAGAAATATATCTTAACCTGGAGTCTCTTCAAGAAGATTGTTTTTTTTCTATAGGTTGTTACTTATTTGTTAGTAGGTTATGAAATTAGTTTAGTCAGTTCTAATAGAATTTTTAGTGACATAAAATAGAATGAAGGAAAAGATATGACTGTACATCACATATTAAAAGTAGGAAAATAATTACGTTTTGAAACTTGGGTTTCAGTTACATTTATATACGATGTGGGTACTTGTGAGAGTGTTTGTGTCTGCCTATATTGGGTTGTGATGAAAGATGTGTTTCTAACAGCTAATCTTGGCAAAGAAAAATTAAAGTTACTATCTTAATGGAGCAGGAGAAGGTAGAGGCAAGATGGAGTCCTGAGATTTCTTAACATTGCTGTTAAGATCACTAAGAATGTTGCTTGCTTGTCATTAAAATTTTTTAATGTATTTTTTTTCCTCATGAGATACACATTTGAAGTTGGAAAGCTTCATGGGGTGTTTCCCTAAGACAGGAGAATGAGTGAGGAGAATTCAAAGGTAAACTTGTCCAGGAAAGGCAACCCATAAACATCTGATAGAGGGTTTGCTCTTCATGAGTGATCATGTACTTCATACAGTCTAAAATATTATCTATGAAAAGAAAAGTATTATTAGAGAATAAATATAAATCCTTAGCAAACATAAAAATCATATATAAACATATATAAATTTGACTCTATAATAGATTATACCATATTATAATTAGTATGATGTATATGTTATTTTTAAGCCTTCATTGGGGAATTTGAAACACTATATAGAGTTTTTGATTATAAAATTACAAGACAATATCATTACTAAAGACTTCACTTGGGTTATAAAAACAATTTATAAAATGGTTCTGAAAATGAATTATAGCATTCTGTAGTAGGCAGGATGGTCCCTCAAATATCTCCATGCAGTCACTGCACTGTGTGAACATGATACGTTAAAAGGTAAAAGGAACTTGTAATTAGAGTTATTTACCCTAAAACTGAGAGGTTTCCTGACTTATCAAAGATGGTGCAACCTTTCACACAAGCCCTTAAAAATGGAGAATTTTCTCCAACTGGAGGCAAAAAAGATGTAGAGAAGTCAGAATTGAGAAGTGTCAGACACACTTGTACCATTGATGGTTTGAAGATGGAGAAGGCTATGTGACGAGAAGAGCAGGTGGCCTCAAATAACTGAGAGAGGATGGCAGTCAACAAGAAGATGAGACCTCAGCACTAGAGATGCAAAGATTTGAATTCTATCTTCAACCTGAAGAAGCCTGGACACAGACTCTCTCAAGGCCTCTAGGAAAGAGCCTAGGCTTTCCCTAGATTTCTCCCTTCGATGAGCTTGTGAAATTTCTTCCACATTTAAAACTGGCCAGTCTGGAAATGTTGATTTGTTTTAAAATGGATTGTACAGATATTTCCCAATGCTGAGCAAGCATGGAAGTAAAGATCATCTATGATGAAGAAAGAGCACACAAAATTGTTTATTTTGAGTCATTCAGGTTGAGGCTAGATAAGATAATAAGAGCAAAAATTTGCAATGGCTTTTGTTAAACATGTGCTTTGAGCTTAACATATATATATATATATATATTTTTTGCAGTACGCGGGCCTCTCATTGTTGTGGCCTCTCCCGTTGCGGAGCACAGGCTCTGGACGCACAGGCTCAGCAGCCATGGTTCACGGGCCCAGCCGCTCCGCGGCATGTGGGATCTTCCCGGACCGGGGCACGAACCCACGTCCCCTGCATCGGCAGGCAGACTCTCAACCACTGCGCCACCAGGGAAGCCCTGAGCTTAACATTTTTAAAACCATGCTCTTTGACATAAGAAATTTATAAATATATATTATTTTCTGGCTTAGCTGACTTTTTTTTTCCTCTGATAAAAATTACTTTTTCCAAGTGCTTAAATTTAAATGAGCTATTTTAAGATGACTGTATATTTCTTACATGAAAACTAAATGCTATGAAGGACTTAAAATTTTACTCATGTTCTCATTGGACACAAACTACAGAAATAAACTTACATTTTTTCCTCTGAGTTTTCAAGCCTTCAGATTTGCTATGATCTTTCATGTTCAGTATGCAATCTTACCTTTGTCCTTATAGAAAAAGAGAAACATACCCATACGGAGGCTAAATCAGAATTTTGAAAAAGGAAAAATTTCCTCTGTATTTCATGAAAGAAATAGTTGAAAATTGGATACAGGGCAACACAGGGGAGAAGCAGACCCTCAGTAGCAGGATGAAAGCCATACCAGGAGGTTGGGAGCATGTATAAAGTTACCTGAGCCTCATGGCTCCTCCACCCCTGCATCCCAGGCTTTAAGGAATTATTGAAATATCTTCATTATATTTAATAAGAAACAAATTCTAGTTTGAGAAACAGTTCAAATTAATTTGGGAAGATGAAACACCATTTAGCTTTTCTAGCCATGCTAAGATACTAGCTGAAGCCCCATGATTCAGAAAACAATTCCTTTAAATTGTTAGTGCATTGAAACTAGATATATAATTCTTTAAAAATATTATAAGAGATTAAAGTAAATGAATAACTGTTTTTAGTTCTGTGGTTATTTTTGACAATGTATACCAAAATAACTTTAATTCACACAATTTATTTAAATAGTTTTCCTTCTTATTTAGTCTGAGGCTTATTTTTACCCCTTATATATAATGATATATATAATGATAAATGTTATATGTATTTGCTTCATATGCAATTTGGAGCATTTGATACATCTTTTTTCTTTAGAACATTTGATATATTCAAGTAAAAAATGCTTTTCTTTCTAAAATCAGAATAAAAATTAAAAAATGTAAATGAAATGCTTGTATGCAAACTTTCTAAATATAAGAAAAGGATAACAAAAAGAAAAGCATAATTAGCATAAACAATAAACAATTTACCAGGTAAATTGCTTATTTTTGTTTCATTTAGTTCTTTTTCTGAGGTTTTGTCTTATTCTTTTATTTAGAAATTAGTCATTTGTCTCTTCATTTTCCCAAACTAGCTGTGTTTGTTTTTATGTCTTAAGTATATTAACTACATCTCTCAGCCTTGAAAGAGTGGTCTTACATAGAATATGTCCTGCTACTCGGCTCTTTGGTGGGGTTAATGGCAGACTCTGGGAGGGCTCACACAAAGGAGTACTTCCCAGAACTTCTGCTGCCAGTGTCCTTGTCCTCACAGTGAGCCACAACCACCCATGCCTCTTTAGGAGACCGTCCAACACTAGCAGGCTCAAGATCAGTTGAGTTGGTTGCCTATTTTGTACTCCTCTTGGGATACTGAGGTACTATAAGTGTGATGATTTACTGGATAATACCTCAGTGATCCGAAGGTGTCAATGAAGTTTGAGGGACCAGGACCCCTAACCATGCAGAACCTAGGATTGTGAAAATGTGAGTTATTCCTCGTTGGAAGTGATGAAAAGTGAATTTTGAATGAGAGCTGATATATTTAGCATTTTGAAGTTATTATTACACTGTCGTGATTTCTGGTACTACTCTGGAGAAGTCTACTATTATATCTCTGGACCAGTCCCTCCCATTAGAAAACTTGTGCAAGCCTCTTACATAGGCTCATCCACCAGAGAGCAGACAGCAGAGGCAAGAAGAACTACAATCCTGCAGCCTGTGGAACAAAAACCACATTGACAGAAAGATAGACAAGATGAAAAGGTAGAAGGCTATGTACCAGATGAAGGAACAAGATAAAACCCCAGAAAAACAACTACATGAAGTGCAGATATGCAACCTTCCAGAAAAAGATTTCAGAATAATGATAGTGAAGATGATCCAGGACCCTGGAAAAAGAATGGAGGCAAAGACCGAGAAGATGAAAGAAATGTTTAAAAAAGACCTAGAAGAATTAAAGAACAAGCAAACAGAGATGAACAATACAATAACTGAAATGAAAACTACACTAGAAGGAATCAATGGCACAATAACTGAGGCAGAAGAGCAGATAAGTGACCTGCAAGACAGGATGGTGGAATTCACTGTTGTGGAATAGAATAAAGAAAAAAGAATGAAAAGAAATAAAGACAGCCTTAGAGGCCACTGGGATAATATTAAATGTAACAACATTCACATTATAGGGGTCCCAGAAGGAGAAGAGAGAGAGAAAGGACCCGAGAAAATATTTGAAGAGATTATACTCAAAAACTCCCAGAACATGAGCTAGGAAACAGTCATGCAAGTCCAGGAAGCTCAGAGAGTCCCATAAAGGATAAACCCAAGGAGAAACATACTGAGACACATAGTAATCTAACTGGCAAAAATTAAAGACAAAGAAAAATTATTGAAAGCAGCAAGGGAAAAATGACAAATAACATACAAGGGAACTCCCATAAGATTAACAGCTGAGTTCTCAGCAGAAACTCTACAAGCCAGAAGGGAGTGGCATGATATACTAAAAGTGATGAAAGGGAAGAACTTACAACCAAGATTACTCTACCCAGCAAGGATCTCATTCAGAACCTATGGGGAAATCAAAAGCTTTACAGACAAGCAAAAACTAAGAGAATTCAGCACCACCAAACCAGCTCTACAACAAATGTTAAAGGAACTTCTCAGAGTGGGAAACACAAGAGAAGAAAAGGACCTACAAAAACAAACCCAAAACAATGAAGAAAATGGTCATAGGAACATACATATCGACAATTACCTGAAACATGAATGGATTAAATGCTCCAACCAAAAACACAGGCTTGCTGAATGGATACAAAAAAAGACCCATATATATGCTGTCTACAAGAGACCCACTTCAGACCTAGGGACACATTCAGACTGAAAGTGAGGGGATGGAAAAAGGTATTCCATGCAAATGGAAGTCAAAAGAAAGCTGGAGTAGCAATACTCATATCAGATAAAATAGACTTTAAAATAAAGAATGTTACAAGAGACAAGGAAAGACACTACATAATGATCAAGGGATCAATCCAAGAAGAAGATATAACAATTATAAATATATAAGCACCCAACATAGGAGCACCTCAATACATAAAGCAACTGCCAGCAGCTACAAAAGGGGAAATCGACAGCAAAACAATAATAGTGGGGGACTTCCACACCTCACTTACGCCAATGGATAGATCATCCGAATTGAAAATAAATAATGAAAGAGAAGCTTTAAATGACACAATAGATCAGATAGATTTAATTGATATTTATAGGACATTCCATCCCCAAACAGCAGATTACACTTTCTTCTCAAGTGTGCACGGAATATTCTCCAGGATAGATCGCATCTTAGGTAACAAATCAAGCCTCAGTAAATTTAAGAAAACTGAAATCATATCAAGCATCTTTTCTGACCACAACCCTATGAGAT